>NC_141689.1:2021569387-2023969387 GCF_964263255.1 Lissotriton vulgaris
TGATCTCACTAGAACCTCCCTATGCAATATTGGAGCATATCCCATCCAGCTCAGCAAAAGGAATACTTTACTTGAGAGTTATTAGGATCCTCTTTTTGCATTTACCAAAACGTAATGGGCAACTCTTGCTGAGATGCCAAGTGTGCTCCGTCCCCACCACCACATCCACTGTTAAGGCTCCTCCTGGAAGGAGAAGGCTAACTTTGGGGTTCACCTGCACCCTTAAGAGTGGTGCCGACTTGAAATACAAGCAGCATTCTCAGCAGCCCATACCAATGCCATCTCTTAGTAACAGTGTAGTAAACTCCTTATGAGATAGACATGGCATTGCCAGCATTGTGTTGTGTAAGTGTGTGATTCTCACAATTTCTAATCACAACCATCTTGACTCAAAGGCGTAGTTCTTTTAAACGTTGTTGCAAGCTTACCCTAGCCACTTGTTTTTGCTAATACTATTGGTATTGCATGTTTTATTTGCTCGCTAGAAAATGGAAATACACTCTTACAGGGAGACTTTGGAGTATTTTAATGTGCAATATGCTGTGGACTTGGACTGCTGAGGAAACAAGGGTTGCACCTAGTAGGGCAGGTTAGGGATGCTGAATTGGGTACATGTCCTCAGATAGACAGGCAGTAATGTAGGATTCTATTATAAATTCTAAATATCTTTTTTGCGTTCAGTCTTTTTATTGTTCGTCTATGCTAGTGAGCTAAAGATTCTACAGAAAATGCATACCTTTCTTTTGTACAGTTGGCTAGCATATAATAACTACTTTCAGTACATCATTGTGTTCACTGATTTTTTGGGACCGAGTGGAAGGCCTCACCTAAAATCATCTTTTTAGGGTCTTGGGTAGGTTTGGCTCATTCTCCAGACTGACCCCCTGAAACAGCTAGTAAGTCACATGTATGTTTTCCCAGTTTCCCAGGCCCACAGGCTATCTCCATGGGTGTGGATGTCAGGAGAAATCTACTAGGTGGGCAAACATTTTGCAATGCATTGACGTAATCTGTGATTTAAATAGGGTTGTCATTATTCCCTTGACTACGTGCATGAAACAAATATATGTGATAACTTACCCTCTGCTGTACATTATAAAGATATTGAACATCATGTAAGAATTCCTTTACCATAAAGAGAAATGAGTTTGATTATAAAGTCATGGAACGTGTACGCGACTTACACTCTCATTTTAACATAGGCGAAGGGCATTCTAGTTCTTACAATATGCGGTCAGAGCATCACCTTTACCCCAAAAGCTTGAATCCTTGGTGTGTGGTTCCTTCATATAAACAAGTGTGGTTGGATATATGAGGCATAAATGGGGAACTTGTGGTGCAAAATTAAGCCCGCCAATAAACATCTAGCAATTTGTTGCCCAAAAAAATTAAATGCAGCCTAATGTAAGTCACTTTAAAAAAAAAGGTATGTTTGTAATGTGCAACATTTCTTCGTGTCGCGAAATAGAGACCTACATACAATATATATATTTCAGTAAATGGCACCGTTCTGCTAGTGGCTGTTCATTCCAGGAGAAAGTTCAGAAGAGCTGGAAAGCTAGTTCTTGTTTTCATTGTTTAATCAGCAGCTGCAAATAGGCTCTGTGGCTTGCCTTTCACAATGCCTGCTTGGTTGTGATAGCAAGCATGCTGATGTCACAACTCAACTGTAATAAGTTATTACATTGGTGCAGCTATGTCATCTGATTACATGTGAGTAGTGAGAGCAAAACTAAACTTTAATATGAAAATTAGAGCTAGGTTTTTAAATAGGTTTCGTAGGCTTCCCTGTACTGTATATGGGATAAGTTACAGCAAACTGCATATGTGTAATGCCACGCCTTTATAATGCTACTTAACTCCCAGGAGGCTTGCAATACCCTTTTGGTGTCACCGACTTTGCATGGCACGCTCTGGAGCAGAGAACTGGCTTAGTGTAATGCCACACCATGTGCTCAGTGTCTTCAGCTAAAGGTAGTGCTTTGTGGACTTTTTGGGGAGGAGGACTTGCAAAGGTTGGGCCTTTGGACGTATCAGAGGGGCTGGATCCAAGATAAGGCCACAACCAGGGTCCAGTGTCTACTGGTGCCGGGCATCTATGGGAGCAGGGGACTGGCAAGAGGCCCAGCTGAAGCCACACTTTCACCTACCTTTGATCAAGCCTAATGGGCTCAAGTGGCTGGGAGACTGGCTGCAGGGTCTGACTGTGGCATTCGTTCAGTAGTCAGTTCACAGTGGGGACTTTTGGCAGGGCCAGAGAAAATGGACCATGTGTTAAACATGTGCAGCCGTGTCTTCAGCCTGAGATTCCCCTCTCTTCGGTCACCGGTGTCTCAAGTTTTTGGTGTTTAGAACAATTCATCGCTTTAGATTGCGTGCGTTAGAGGAATGCACTCTGATACTGTTAATAAAGCTGGTACCCAAACCATATCCATTTGTAATCATAGATCTAAATACAGTATTGTCGCTGGCTCTAGTACTCTATGCATTGTCTGCTGTTAACCTACCTATAGTAAATGTAGAATGATGGGGATGTGGATGAGAACAGGCCCTTCAATTCATTGCATCATAACACACAAGACCTTGCTTGTAGTTTTCACTTTATTGACTGATCTATTCCTTTTTGTGCAGTGAACTGAACACTGCTTGCTTGTCATGTGGCTGTGTATGCCAGCTTTCCATTAGTTTGCAATTCTTCATACATTCCAGATAATTCGGTAATGGCTTCCTTTTGTGACTTGCAATTTAGATCATTAGGAAACCAGTAAGGTCTGAAGATTTCACAATCTGGAGATGGCTGATGGCGTACTAATGCCACTGTTCACGAAAATACTACTCGAGTCAATAGCCTACTTCCCACATGCCTCCGGGCTTGTAAGTTAATGAGAATCGTTTACTTTATTCAGTAATTCACTGAGTGAAACACGTTTTGATGGAAAATGTTGAATGTCCATGCAGTTGTTTTATAGCTACAAGGATGCGTCTGCTGCCCTGTTCCTTCCTACTCTTCCTTCTGAAATCGAAATCATCTTGTCCTTCAAGTGATTTGTGCATGTGGAGGCAGCTTGTCAGTCTCAGAAGAGACTTATTTTTTCATTGCACAAAGTTAAAAGTTGTAAAGAGTAAAAGTAATGCAGCTGGTATTATAGCTTACATTAGAACGAGATACCCCCTGCAAAGACAGCAATGGTACGACTCAGTTTGGGCCAATAGTTGTAGTATATGTAATACGTCAAATAGCGTGTTTAGTAGATAATTTAGAAACATACTTGATTAAACGTTCCTACATGGTACGCGGTGAGAACGTGGGAGCCTAGCAAGGTGTTCGTGCTAGTAAGAATTTGCATCATCGAATGGTGTTTCAAACATTTGGTTCCTTTCAATAGACATAAGGTTTTGTGAATGGCTTCCAGTCGGTTCTGATGGCCTTTTACCAAGCATTGTAAACGTTTTTGTTTTCTGAAACAAACTCCCATAATGTCCCTCACATCCTGGGAATTTTATCCCAGATTGTGGACGTCATTATTTTATAATCTGCTCCTCACTGCCAGATTTTCCCTGGACAGGACAAAAAGACATTATATCAGCCTTCCTAAGAAGGGCGGGCAAAGTGATGTCCTTTCTCCAACAGCCCTTACTTCGTCAGGCTGTCGGAAGTTTTCTGTCGATGGAGCCAACAGGGGCCCCACTGATGGATATTTTGTGGTGTACCAGTCTCTAAATGAGGTGGGCGGACCAAGGGTTTGGTGGACAGGGTACTCTGTCTTATTTGCAGCAGTGTACCCTGTCTGCCAAAGTCTAACTCGTACCCTCAGTCTGGAGGTGCACTTACAGAGCTTTATGCAGAGGTGCTTATCTTGGAACAACAGAGCTTGAAATTGATCTTTATTGAGCTGCATTTAGCAGGCATGTGGTTGGTGTTTTGATACTGGAATGATGCCTTGGTACTAGATTACCAGTGGGGGCTGTTGGCCAAGGATAGGGTGATTGGGATGATGTGACAGAACTGGTTGTGAGATAGTAATGGAATTGCTGTAACTATGGTAGAAAGGAAAGAGGTGCATATGATGATCTTTGTGTGGACCCTAAATATCTTATCATTGGGTAGATACTCCGTCAGGTAATAAGTTGTGCTTTTATAGAGTGGTTACACCAGCAATTTCTGGCATTACAGAGGACTGTCACTGGAAGATACAATCACTGCTCAAGTTACATAACCCACTGTGCTATCTTGTCAGATCGTCAGCATAGATATATGTTTTTCCTAGTACTGAAATTTCAGGGGGTGTCACAGGTCAAGACTGGGGAACACTGACAGAGCTGTATCTGAGTGCCCCTACTGCCATAACTGTACTACTAGCCATAAATGAGATGATAGCCTTTACTGGATATACTGGCCAACATCATCAGACACCATGGACTAAACATAATTTCCTGCACAGACGGCACCCACCTCATACGCTCACTCTCAGAAGACCATACCACCACAAGAGCCACCTTTCACAGATGTACGACGAGCATTGCAGACTGGATGAAAAACAACTGCCTGAAACTCAACACAGACAAAACGGAAGTGCTGTTCTTCGGAAACAACACCTCCCTGTGAAATGACTCCTGGCGACCCTTCAAACTTGGACCCACACCAACAGACCCTGCTCAGAATCTCGGCATTATATTGGACAGAAAACACTCCTCGAAAACCAAGATCAATGCAGTCTCATCCACCTGCTTCCTCACTCTTCGCATGCTCCAGAAAATCTTCAAATACCTCCCCGTCATCACCAGACGCACCGTCATTCAAGCCCTAGTCAACAGCCGCCTGGACCACGGCACTGCACGGGAATCAACACTCCCTTCCTGAACGGACTGTAAACTATACGGAAATCAGCAGCCAGACTGTTACAGAGGGCTCTAAGGCTATTAGAACATTCCGTCATAGAGGGCAGAATGTTCTAATTTGTAAAGCAAAGGCCTCACGGAACCCGGGGGGATGAAATCCTCTCAGGCCTCTTGTTCTTAGGAATAGCTGTTAACAAACGTTGAAATGTTTATGCTCCGGGCTTCTATCAGTCATTAGAAGCCCGGACCACTCCATTATCTTCAATGGAGTGCTCAACATTCCATATGGTGGATTTAGGCACCTATAGGCCTCCTGATATAGGACACCATAGTAAAAATACACAGAAAGGAGTGTGCCTTGTGCACACAAGATGTATACACATATTCACATGCAGATTACACATCTATTCATATGGGGTTGATGTCAAAATATTGTCATCAAAATATCGTTCTGTCATAATGCTGTGGACAAAATATTGAGGACCAAACTATTGAAAAAGTGAGTGCATATATTTTAGTACAGATTTACTATTCTTAACTCTACAGCTACGTACTTTTATGATATATATATAAATATATATATATGTGGAGTTGAGTAAAGTAAACCTATACTTATCTAAATACACTCACCTTCTTTATATTTTAGTCCTCAAGATGTTGCTCAATATGTTGGCAGAATGATATTTTATAAGGAGCACGCCTATGCACCAGACAATCCATTCGTTTCCAGTATACTTTACTGGAAACGTTATATTGAGGATGTTCTACTAATTTGGCGTAATGATCAAGATCTGAACCAATTCATGGAATGGCTGAACACACGAGACCGCTGGCTCCGTTTCACCCATACTGCAGATAAAAAAAGTATTGACTTTTTGGATTTAACCATCTACATAAAAGAGAACAATATTGAGACAAAAACTTTCAGAAAACCGACTGCTAAGAACAGCTTGTTATCCTATAAAAGTTACCATCCTCAACTCTTAAGAGATAACTTGCCATATAGCCAGTTCTTACGTCCAAAGAGGAATTGTAGTCAGACAACCGACTATCAAAAACAATCTAAAGAACTCAGTGAAAGACTCCTAAAAAGACAATATAAACCATCAACTGTATTGAAATGCCGTAAGAGGGCTTTGAACCAACCGAGAGAAAACCTCCTATCCACCTATGAAAAAACGCCAACAGAGGATCTGATGACCTGTGTAACAACATTCTGCCCGGTGACATATCAAGTAAACAAATTAATTAACAAGAACTGGCACATCCTAAATACAGGTAAAAATGAATGGCCGAAACCACGCTTTGCCAATAAACGAACAAAAAATCTTTGTGATTTCTTGGTCCATACCCGTTCAAGACAACTAACCCTGGAAAAATCAATAAGAGATGTACATATGGGGCCAGTGACAGGACACTATCCTTGTGGGTCATGCTTGGCCTGTAAATCCACGTCCAGTACAAAAGTGTTACATCTAACGCCTACACTGAATTGGATTCAAAAACAACATAGCAACTGCAACTCATCCCATGTAATTTACATGGTCACCTGTCCTTGCGACAAGAAATACATCGGGATGACATGCAGGAAGGTGAAACTTAGGATAGGAGAACATAAGAGTAATATCCGCCTTCAAAAAAACACAACAAAACTTTGCTCACACTTCGTTGAGTGGAAACACAGTATCGAGGAACTAAAATGGACCGTCATCGAAAGACTACCTGAGAGCACCCCCAATGTAGAGAAAGTGCTTTATGAGAGGGACAACGCTGGGTAGATCGTCTCAAGACGAACATACATGGACTGAATGATGAAATTTCATGGCACCATTTTGCTCAATAAAATTTACACGTTGTCTGATGTACAAGCTCACCATATAGACTTTGAGTGTCCTTGGTAATTTAAGATCTGAGTTCGCTCTATAAAAAATCAAAATGCATATACAACAATTTCATCACCTTTAATCGATGTGTTTCATTTTAAAAAACAGCATTTGGAACATAATCGTATTGTTTAGTACGATTACGAGCTTTCCGTATTTGGGCCAGTCCTCTTTCTATAACGATTAAAGGTTACCTTTGAAAACCCAGCCGGAAACGTGGTTCTGGCATCCAGGGGGCAGCGCCAGCACAAGACGCGGAACCAGTTTCCTACGCGGGTGAGGGCTGTAACTTTACCTAAACTCACTACATACACGGGTAACACTAAGTAACCTTTACACATCTTGGTACCTTTACAGCCTGGGACTAATTGTCCATACCCTCTGAGGGAGTATAATTGATGCAAGTTCTAGGTAAGACCTCACACGAGGAACCGCTATTTTTACCCACACTTCCCGTGTTTAAAAAACTTAAAGATTACTGCACTGTTTAATTTTCTCCCACTCTTCCCAGGTTCGCGACATAATCACCCTAACTAGAGGTATGAAAAAGTTTGAATAAGAATTCTTAGTTAAGCATTTGTTACCCTGTTAAATTTACGTAGAGATCCTATAATCTCAACTATGCATACACGTAGTCATCTTGAAAGCTCTAATGTTGACCTGACTAATCTACAAAGTGTAATTCGTTTTTTACCTGTGAACTGAATATAACTATGACCGCTCCTTCACTATATTGTCTCCCTTGTTTAATTCGCCACGAGTGTTTCTATAAATAGTGTATCCTTCAAAATATACCATAAAGAAGTATGCGTGTAAAATGAGTACACACAGAAAGCGTAAAATTTACTATGCCTCGACCACTAAAATTTATAGCCAGGTACTGACCCGTTTCTCGTCCATAGGTGGTGAATGCTGAACCACAGTGGGTAAGACTATTAAGTTTTGAGTTACCCCTTTACTTCACAAATTGTGAAAGTATTTTATTTTGTGTGTGTGTGTTTTTTCTGTCCTGACGAAGGCTCCATAGACCTACGGGCCCAGTGAGCTGAAACATGCTGACGTATTCCACTAAAGTGATATGCTGAGGACCCCTAACTCAGTCCTAAAAGCATACCCATTCATTATTTTACTATAGTTGCCCAACGACGTGAATAAAGATTACTTTGTTGATTGGAGACTATTTTTACCTTTCATGACAACTTACCAGTGGGGTGAAACCTTTTTTCTCTGGATACTGCCACGATACACCAGAGATTGCCTCGGGCGAGGCTGGCAAAGCACAAGTTGTCTAACCCTATGACTATTGCCACAACGCCAGTGTGGGGCGGAGAATAAGATAAACCGCTACTCGACATACACGGCGTTTATGAGGGTTGTACAATATATATCTCCTGGCAAAGTGGTTACAAGTGTCCTATCCACGTTTGATTAGCACGCCTATAGACATCAATGTACACAGATCAAAAGACATGCAGGAACTCATGCAAATCAGATAGTCAAGCACTCATGAACGCAGACCACCGGGCATGCAGTACTTGTGCTTAAACATTTCGACCAACATAAAGCCCAAAGTCAACACATGAGCAGATACATATGTAGTTCTAAAGAACATGCAGACAGTCATGCATACCATAAGCAGGCACACATAAATAGATGGGATCAGTAGATAGACTGACATACAGAAGGATGGATAGATGGAGACTTCATGTGCACTTAATCTTTAGCACTTCTGAAGAGGGAATTGAATCTAAGGTGGAAAATAGAGTAGAGTTGCAATGGCCATTCAATTGTTGGCCTTAAATTGGAAAAAATTACATTTAATGGCTGGTGACCTAATTCTGTCTCCAAGCCCATCAATCCTTGCCGTCTTTTATATATTTGTAGCTATATAACTCTTTTTTTTTACAGTGTTGTGCATTAAATGTGTGCCTATATTTACACATGTACACTGCTACTATCCTCTGCAGGCATCTAAGCGTTTTACAACCAACTTAGGGCACATTGTCATAAACTGGGCAACAACATAGATTCCAAAGGTTTAGTGGGATGGAGCCTCTGGGAAGCAGGCGCTGAGTTCCATAAATAGGTGTCTATGACTGCTAAAGATATATCTCTCATTGCCTATCTTACCTGTAAATGAGCTGCACACATGCCACAGTTGGGAAGCAAAATTAAACAAATGTTTGTCATTCTGAAGTGTGATGGAAACAAAGATTTTAATAGTATCAAAACAAATTAAGACTTTTTTAGTGAGGCACAAATAATTAAATATTCACTGAAACCCGATTTCTACACATTATCATTTGTGTGCAATATATTTTTGTCAGCAAAACTGTTGGGTTTATTTACCAGCCCCTTGTGGCAGCAGTGCGTCATTTTAATATGGAATAAGTGGTGTACCTGCAACACAAAGGACGTGTGAATAATCCTATGTGCGTCTGTGCAAATGTATTGACCATTTCAATGGAAAATGTGCAAATGACAGTGCGCTGCCACACAATGCTTGAGTTACATTAAAATATCACCAGTCTCATGTCTATTCACCCCTTCCATGCTCATGACGAGCTCAGCTCGTCATGAGTCACAGTGGAGCTGTGCTCATTATGAGCTGAGCTTGTCATAACGGCCGCGGCCCGCCCACGCACAGTTATTTCCCCGCCCGTGGGGGAGAATTAATCAGTGGGCGGGTCTGTGACGAGCCCAGCTCGTCTCGAGCACAGCGGCACCGCGGACCCCCCCCGCCCCGCACCGTGGGGGGAATTACCCCCGCAGCGGAGGGGTTAAAAGTAGGTGGGTCGCGAATGTTGGTCATGAAAAAAATTGGGTCATTGTTCTAAAAAGTTTGGGAAGCACTGCTCTAATGTCCAGGTGTGGACCTAGAAGAGGAAGGTATCTGAGGCAAGGTGCTGATGAGGAGAAGAAGAGAATAATTACAGCAGGAGGAGCATTATAATGGACATATAGAATAGTATTAAATAATCACAAATCAGAGAATGTAATGTTGGAAACCAAACTGACATGAACCCGGAGCTGCAGGGATAAATACAATTTCAAAAGAATCAGGGAAAAGCCCAAAATTTTAAACAGAGGTTGGACTTGGCCCTTTTTGCGGGGTCATCCCTGAACTTTTTGCCTTCCTCCTAGTCATTTTTCTGACCTGGTGTTGGTGGTTTTAGGACTCTGGGCTCTTTAGCACTGCTGTCCACTGTAAAGTGTGTGTGCTCTCTGTGGTAAACATGGTAAGATTGCTCTACACCTGTTTGGCGTATTTAATTTACCTATCGGTCCCCAGTAAAGTTGTTTCTCATATACCCGGGGCCAGTAAATCAAATGCTACTGATGGGCTTGCAGTGCTAAATTGTGCCACCCACCAAAGTAGCCTTTCAAACCTGTCTCAGGCCTCTGCCATTGCAGGGCCTGTGGGCGCAGTTTACTGCCGCTGTGACACAGCACTTATCATGTCTGTGACTCCCCTTTTACTACCTATCAGTCACCTCGAAGGTAGGCCCTAGCTAGCCCTATGGGCAGGGTGCATTGTAAGTAAAAGGTAGGACATGCGCCTTAAATGTATGGCATGTCCTGGTAGTGACAAACAGTCATTTTGGTTTCTCATTGCTGTGAGTCTGCCCTCTCATAGGAATACACTGAGGATTCCCTGATACGTGTTTCAGTGGTCATTCCTGATATGAGAGGGACAGCTTGGTCAAGTTTGGTATGTTTGGAATAGTGGTAATAAATGCTACATAATGGTGTGCACAGATTTATTTTCTCTATTTTAGGAATGCCACTTTCAGAAGTGGGCATTTTTGTGTGCTGTGTGTCTTTGTGCCTGCCTGATGTGTATTGCATGTCTGGCTCTGGAGTGACAGGGACTGGGGAGGTGCCGTGGCTCCAGAGGGGCTAGGTGAGTCAGCACTAGACTGAATAGGCAGATCTGCATTTGGAGTAGTGGGAGGAGCACCCCCTGATCCTGAACAGGTCTGTGCCTCCCTTGTAGAGTGGTAGCTCCAACCCCATGTGGTGTGTCTGGCGCCAGAGCCTAATCTAACAATGAAGGTGTTTTAGCACTGTATAGAAATGTTGGAGAGCCCCCAGAACTGGTTTGGACCAGGTGCAAAGCCCTGAGCACAAAGACCTGGCTGGTATAAATATTGAGGCTGTGACCCCATGTAGGCTGCGTTGTGCTGACCTGGAACAGGTGGCCGGCAAGCTGCTGGACTGCCAATAGGAACCGCAGTGGGACCCAGCTGCTGCTTCCTGGGGGTTTCTACTTGCTGGCTTGCCTGTGCCTAGCTCTGCCCTAGTGGACTTGGGGGCAAAGAGCGCTGTCTTCTGGAGATAGACAGGCTGGGCACTCATTGATTGTGCCCTCTGACACTGAGGGCAGGCGGAGCATTTTTGGTTTCAACAATTTTACTAAGAGCGCTTTGAGAACGCTGAAGTACCTCCTGATCAAAGGTGTTGGCCCCGCTGCAGTGGAGTGCGTGGAGCACTGCAGGATTTCCCCTTGGCGCCCACCTTCGCCGAAGAGAGCACAGCAGGAGGGCGAGCAAGGAACTGAGTTTGGTGCAGACTTTGCTCCTCATTCTTGGGCCGCAAAAGCAGGAAGTAAGGCATTGCATGGTTGTGAGCAGAACTTGCTGCAGTGCAGCCCGGGCTCAGCTATGTGGCCCTGAGCTGCCCAACAGAGTGAGGAGGATGAGATTCCCGGTTCAGGAGATCCTCTGCAGCCGAAGAAGCGTTGTTGTCATTGTGGGCGGGGCCCGCGAGCCGAAACCAACAGGAAGCCAGGCAAAGGCTAAGCCTGGTTGGGGGCAGGGCTCCCAGACTCAAGGAGAGCCCCGCGGGCAAGCTGCTGAGGCTGGGGGAAATCACAGAGAAGCAAGGTTGGTGCATGGCAGCCCCGCATGGATACGGGGAGCCACCGTCTTTCTCCCTGTGCATAACAGGTTTGGTGGGGACGCCCGTGATCCTCAAGGAGACCCCAGTGAGTGGAGCTTTCAGGGGAGCACTAGCGCGAAGTCTCTGTGAAAGGAGTCCCGGGAAGGAGGGGCTCCCAAGGCATTGTTGGTGCCTAAGTGTTGTATACACAGCTGTACCGCCAGATCACGGCAGCTGCAATGTTGGGGGCATTTTTTGGTGTCTCAGGAGAGACAAGGGTGAGTAACACCCTCGCCTCCCCTCCCTAGTTCTGGTACTGGCCTGTTGGGCGGGTACCCTGTTGCAGTGGCAGCCTAATGGTAATTTGGTTTATGCCTATTTGTGATGATGATTATAGTGTTTATGTTAAGTGTGCTTTTACCAGTAGTTACTGGTTGTTTCATCTTTTACTACCGGTTCTAATGGTTCTGACAGTGGCCCGGTTGGCCCTGTCATGTATATAATCCCCTGTAAAATAATGCCTAGTGCCAGGTGGCACAGTGTACATATGTGATTACATTCTAATGTGTTTATGAGTAATACAAAGGCTTTTATATATAACCTTGTGTGGAATTTCTTTTGTGGTATGGCTAGTGGGTCGCTGCTGTGGGAGTGAGTTGCGCAAACGCTTTACACATTGCCTCTGGGATAAGCCTGACTGCTCATGCCAAGCTACCAAGGGGGTGGGCAGGGGTTATCTTCAGTGTGTAACTCCCTTGCCCTGAATAGAGTGGTGGTTTCTACCTGGCTTAGGCGCATGCCCTAGCCAACCAGCAATCCCATTTCTAACAGTAATATAGAAGTAAATGTAAGTGGTGAATATGCCCGGATCCCAGTAAAAGTAAGAACAATTTATTTGAGATAAACTAAGACTGCAGTAAAAGTTTAGCTGTGGAAACAATACAAAAAAATGGTTCAGCTTCAAAAGTTGTGCAGCTCAGATAGCTCTGGGAACAGCAGAGACGTGTTACTGAAGTAACACAGAGAAAGTGAGACAAGATGCGGTTTCACAACGAGCGGGGGACTTGCTGTTTTCAGGAAGGAGGAGTGATTGAGGTAGTCAAACGAGGAAAACATATTATATGGGAAAAAAGAATTAATTTTGAAGGAGTAAAATCGCAAGCAATCCCCCCCGTACATTTCTCAAGAATGAGCAAACAAGGTATCAAGCATCAAGTGTATAAGTGATAATGGAAAAGAAAAACCTTCAGTAAATCACTGTGTATTCTATTCAACAGCTGAGATCGAAGTTAAAAGACGTGGAGCAATTGTCTAAAGACATGACAAACCAAGGTGAAGTGGTAAAAGAAGACCGTTACAGCAACACCAATAGCAGTGTTAAGAACCAAGGCGTAGCTTCAATTGGTGCACCAGGTGCAGTGGCACCAGGGCACAGAGACCATGATGATTGCTGTACAATATAATTCAAACAGCAACCAGCGGCCCCATATCCCTCCTTGGACAATGGCTCATGACTCCCTGGCTAAGTTAAGGGAAAGTGAAACGAATCTGAAAAGAAACCGATTAATACTAAGCATGACTGAAGGGACAGCAAAGGATGATCAAAGCTGCAAAGATATACTACTAAACCAGGAGAACATGCTTGAAATGTAGCGGGTAATGGTGCAAAGCCATAGTGAGATGAGGCCACGAGGAACCACGATTTAAAAACAAGAAACTTTAACTGTATCATAGTTAGAAGCAAATGGCCCAATTCACAAATATTTTCCCATAAGAATCTGTTGCTTACGCCCTCAATTTAAGAAGTAAACCACGCCTAAGTAAGAAGAACGTCAGGCTTACCACCAAAACAGTGAAATTACTGAGTCGAATCATCAGCAAACCACGAAGAAGAGAACGAGGAATCACAATGTTGAAAAAATAATGCATAGTAGAAAAATCCGGCAGGGTCTCAGATGACAATCAAGTGAGAGAATTGGAAAATACTCTTTGGAAATGGTGTTACAGAAGAATATCAGGTAGACAGAAGCAACCTGCAGTACCTGGGCATGCCTTCCACTAGACAAAATACTTACAGGACTGCAGTGTGAAAACATGTCTCATCTGAAACACCGAGGTATATTTTGTGCAATATTGTTATTATTCACTCTAATTTCAGCAGAGTTAGGAAGTGAACTTTGCTTTGGAATATTTGACTGTGTATTAATACATTTCACTGGTATCGAAAAGTTGTTGCCGATGGGTTTGAATTATTTTCTCTTTCTTCTACTCTTTTTGATATGATGCTTGGCTGCAGCCTGGCAGTGGCGTGCCGCTCTGTGCTGCCCTCTTCTATATATAACTCTCCCTGTTAATTTAGATCTGTGCTGTCAGATTGGATCTCCAGAGGATTCCCTTACAGTGTTTAGTTTGAGTCATCCCAGACAACATGTCAGATGGGACATCTGTTCGGAAAACAGGTGGAGGCTGATCTTTCACTCACATTTTATATTCCTCGCCCCACGGACTGGGGTGTCCCGTTCCCAAGGCTCTGCATGGACGTCTGTCCTGTGACATAACCCATAGCATCGGAGAACCTACCAATTCCCATCGGTGCTCATCGGCAGATCAGGTGCTTCCCTCTTCCATTTGCCAGTCATTTTTCACACCACACTACTGCCAACTATAAAAAATGCTAAAAAATAAAAATACATTATTTCTTAGCTTTTTTTCCATTCGGTTAACTTCTCCCGGTGTCCTCCTTTTAACGAGGCCAAGCATCTATACAACACAGGATTTTCCACTCAGCGTTTCCCTGCGCGTAAACATGGGACGTTTGTTGTAGCCAGTGACCGTCCTTTGCATTAACAACACACTTATAGTTCCTGACAATTTCTGGTGGAAGGCACTGGCTTGGATGGGGCTTTGCTTGCAGGCTTGGGTTGGGCACCTGTGATTTGTTTAGTGTTGCTCCTCCCTGGTGGGAGTGATGGTTGGGTTAACCAGGAGTCATGTCAGACTTCGAGACTTCGTCACTGACTGTGTGCATTGGCAATGCTCAACCGTGTGAAAGTGAGGGCCATTGGGTGTGATTCACATGAAACCCCACTAGCAACTCCATTTATTCCCTTGCTTCAAAATTAGGGAGGTACTGAGAGAAAGGCAGAAAGCAGGTGTGGGCTACTATGTATGGAGCCCTGTCCATGTGTCTGGATCAGACACACCACTGACAGTCACATGAGATGAAGAATCTGTGGTGAGGCTCTTCCCATGGTCCTGAGAAATGTTCCTGAGCAGTATTTGTCCTGGTGGAGCAAAAGGTGATCAGTGATAGTCCTGTTATAGTTTAGCCATGAGATGAATCATGAAATAAAAGTGATTTTACTTTATTAGGATCTAAAATGTCAAAGGGCCAAACTCTATAAAGATAAAAGACGACCAGAGAAAAAACTGAAGATAATGTAAGTGACCATTCTCATAAGACAAAGAGGGACCACAGGATATGTGGAATCCTGTTTGACAGACAAACAAAATAGCATTGCCAGTAGCCACACAATAAATGTGATATAAATGTAATATAAATAATGCTTATGAAGGTCAATGTGCATAATCTAATGCTAATAATGACAATTTCATGAGTACACAGTAATAAATTAATTACTTTGTGGTGCTTAATAACAGGTGTTTTTTACTCAACTCAAAAGTACTTCTTCATCAACCTTAGTAGAGCGAAACATTGAGTTAAAACTTGCTGGGTTCAAAAGTAAACCTGGCAGATTACATGCAGGTAATCTAGGTTATGAATGGATCCGGTGTGGTGCATCTTCCCCAATGTTTTCTATATGGATTTCCTAATAGCATGGGAGCTAGAAAGATCCTACTGGGTATACACTTAACCAAGGCATGGACCTACGAAGTTTAATTGTGGGGATCCGAGCCTAATAAAGTGAGTTTTGAATTGCTAATGCAGATAAGGTAGTCAATAAATACCCAAAATGAACATACATATGCAGATATAGTGCTGTTTTATATACATGTTATAGTTCAACTAAGTATTTGAGCAAGATACAGGAGGCGTCTGTGTTCTTTTCGTCCAGCTATCTGCCCCACTGCCAATTTTCTTTAATAAATTAAACAAAAAAAACTTTTCACAGCAAGTTAGAGTTTATAAGCATTTTATTTTATTTTTGACAATGTGCTTCTCTGAGCATATTTACATGGAACCCGACCCTGGAGAGAAAGGGCAGATAGATCCCTCATTTAAAAGTAGTATTTCAAGTTCCTTCTGGATGGGAGAGATATAAAGGAGGTGATTCCTCATCGTATGACCTAAGCATGTAACCCCACCTCGTGGACAGTGGACACAAGCAGGTAAAGAGGATCTTCATCAGGACGCTCGGTTGTGTGTGAATGGCTTGCACTGGCTGCAAGTGACTAACAGGATGGGTCAAGCCCATTGATGCAATGATGTATCAAACAGAAGGGTCGAATGGCAATCCGAATGGCCCCTAGCAGCCAATATTTATATTTCTTTGGGGCAGGAACATAGGGGTTAATTCACAGAACTAATCTGAGACAAAATCCTAAACTTACTACTTTTGGTATTCACAGAAGACATTTAGTAGAAATAAAGTTAGGATTTTGTTTTAAAACCAAAATTAAAAAGACAAACTCAAGTTTATCTTAAATTTAACTTAAGACAAAATCCTAAATTAAGACAAAATCCTAACTGAAGACAAAATTATAACTTCACTACTACTAAATGCCTTCTGTGAATACCAAAAGTAGTAAGTTTAGGATTTTGTCTCAGATTAGTTCTGTGAATCGGCCCCAAGGTTTTGTTTGGTTTGTCCACCACATTCTGTTCATTGTATAGGTTATGCCAGTAGATTTTGAGCTGCCCTAGACGTAAGTGTTGAACTGATCTGTTTGAGTGGTGATAAAATCTCTTACAGGCATTGTCAGGAAAGCTGTGTGTGAATGTATGAATAACCATTGTCTTAAACTAACTTCTGAAAAAACGTAAATCCTCTTCTTCGGGACCAGCCACTACCCAGATTCTCATAACTGGCGGCCTTCAGAGTTTGGCTCCTCCCCTGGTGCCAGCTTTGAGTTTAAGAAATGTAGGTTTTAAATGTGACTCCAACATGTCTTTTGAATCACAGGTTAATGCAGTATCTGCAAGCTGTTTTTTTACCATGAAATCACTCAGGAGGATGCTTTATCTTCATTTCTGAGGCTAATCGCAAGACCATGGAACACTCCCTGGCCACGTACAAGTTAAACTGTCGTACATGCTGCATCACCTGCAGATTATTCAAAATGTAGCAGTGCGCTTTATCCTGACGGATCCAGCAGGTTTACTAGTTTCTTCCCATAAGCGCCAACTACATTGGCTGCCCATTGCTAGCCGAATTAAATTCAAGGCTTTCATTTTTGCCTTCAGAGCCTTTCAGCAGAAAGGACCTCTGTACCTTAGTTGAAGGCTTAAAGCCTTTTGCGAGTGCATATCTTCGCGATCCAATGCTTTAAAGAATTTACAAGTTCCAAGGGTGCGCAAAGCGAGAAAAGGGGTGAGATCCTTCGTGTTTCTGACTGCCAAATTTAGGAACTCCCTTCCGTTTGCTCTGCGCTCTGCCCTGTTCGAATAATTGTTTTGGTAATCTCTTGAAGACTTGTATTTACTACGCCTAGGTTTTCCTGTTAGGTCTTGTCCGTTGCTGGAATCATGCTGCTAGCATCGAGACGCTTCCGTGGAAGCAGCTGTGCTCTCTATAAATCCTACTGTATTGTATTACTGTCAGCAGACAATGCCTGGTCAGGCCCATGGATTCAATGAGGTATCAAACAGAGGGGTCTGATGGCAATCCGAATGGCACCTCGCAGCCAACGTAAATATTTCCTTGGGGCAGGAAAATGGTTTTGTTTGGTTAGTCCACCACATTCTGCTCAGTTCAGTTCATGAAGCTTTATTCGGTTCATAGTAGAAATGGCCATAAAAGCACATTCTGCTCATTGCATAGGGTGCACCAGTAAATTTTGAGCTGCCCTAGGTGTGAGTGTTGAACTGATCTGGTTGAGTGGTTATGAAATCTTTTAGTGTCAGCAGACAATGCTTTGGAGGTTGGAGGAGAATAATCCTTCTGTTCATAGAAACCTGACTCCAGCACCACAAATTTATCCTATGGATCAATGGACGTTGACAGAACCTCTTGTGTTGGGAATGGGTAGATCGCTTCTTCAAGAATTATTTGTCAAGGTGTGAGCAGCCTAGTGTTATCTCACATGGTGTTAGGCCATAAGATGATGAATTCAGGTTAGATTTTCTTACTTTGTAGGTAAATGTTGTACATCCATCTTTCTAACTGGAGAAGATCTTTTGACAATTTTTAATACTGGTTTTCAGAGCTCTGGACAATCATGTAAAGTCGGGTTAATGAAGTACACCCTGCGGCAATGATTAAGCCTAGTAGGGTGGCTAAAACACACATCAAGAAAGGGAGCTAAAACTAGGACCCTGGTCGAACCTCACATTCTGACACTAGGGGGTTGGTGCAGTGATCTCCAAACTCGTCTCACATGAGTGACAGACCTACGCTACACAAAATCCAAATCAAACACTTCTGGCCTTGAATTAAGCACCATTAAAAGAGCAGCATGTAGCATCTTTAGAGGTGAACAGATCCAGACACATCACCAATGAGAGCTGGTCTCAGTCATCACCTCGCCACAGCTGGAAGGAGACATCAAATGAATGAAGGGGACCCCTTAGCATCACCGTCAGGTGAAACATTCTCTTCCTTTGTCCCCTTATGTTATGTACCTAATTAATGAAAAGGTTAATTAGCTTGTTGCCCATATATGAGGAATGAGTGGGTCAAATGTTGCTCAGAATAAGTGAGGTTGATTGAATTAGAGGCGTCAGCATTTTTTTCAAAGTGGCTCAGTTCCAGTGCTAAGTAGGGCTTGGCCGTAGACTCAGCTTTGCCGGCGGAGTTTGCAGAGTTTTCACAACTTCGTGCTATGCTTGGCGTGCAGAGTTCGGTAAAAACTCCACCTACTGCTGGTGGCTTGGAGTTTACCGAGCACTCACCCATCATAAGTCATGCAAGCATAGAGCCTTCAGCTGGATATCTCTCCTATTCCCTGTACCTCTTACGGCCAGCGCCTCAAGTAGAGTCCCCAACAAGGCTCTCAGATCCGGTATCCACTCCCCTACACTTCGGTTCCTGTTCGGCTCTCTTGAAGGCGGATTCGGGCTGGCCCCTGCCCTGACCCACTGACTACGCTAGTGTGTGATGTCACTTCTGTTAGGGGTTAGTGATCGTGCTGGGGCAGGGACACGTACCTGTCTGGCCCCACTCTGCACATTGAAGTGGATGCATCCTTGTGCCCCGGGGGGACTACTGAGCAAATGTCATGATAGAAAAGCACTTCAGTTTGTCCCTGCTTGATAACTGGGGCACTATAGCCGGACAGGATCAGTGCCTTGTTAGGAGTGGGCACCCGCCTGCTCACTTCGCTCCTGCCAACAAGGACAGTGAAGTGAACAACAGACAGGCATGCAAAAATGACTGCGGACCTGGGAGACGGTGTTGTGACCTACCTACATGCCCACCACTCCGAGTGCGCCTACTGCTGTGACTGTCAGGTGAGTGGTGCATGCAAGCAGCCCAGGGCTCAGTGGTGGTCGGGCACAGCCAGTCTGTGTACTGTACACTGCATGCCCTGCGGCATGTCTGACCTTCGTCCCTGAGCAAAGCATCATACAGGCCCGGGCAGCTACACGTGTTGAGAGCGTGCTGTTCTGATGTGTGTTATTCAATCCGTTGCTGAAGCACTTAGGCCCCAGGTCATAAAACCATCAGCATCTCACCTTGAAACGTAATCCACCAGAAAAGCAGCCTATTCAGGTGACTCCCATATGGACCTCAAGAAAGCACCTGTCCTCCTTTTCTCACTGAAGGCAACAGGCGCATTACATCTACTGTTAGTTCCCTTGTTTAAAGTGACTGGTATGTTGTAGCCAGTGCTTTAAATGGGCCGGTACTCACCGGTACTGAGTACCGGCACTTCTACATTTGTGGCGCTTGAGTACCGGCACTTCTAATTGTCCAAAAGAGAGTACCGGTACTCATGGGGCCGTAAATCAAGTTCCGTGAAATTGGCATTAAACAAAAATGAGCGCCTCACAGCTGACAACGAGTGGGATCTTTTCCGTGAAGCACTCGGATTGAGCGCTAATCTCTCCTTGTAATGTGCTAATTGAGCGGCAGCCCGCGGTATTCATTCTGAGCTGGTAGGAAGTTTGGGAGGGGCCCGAGTCACACTGTGATTACAGACACGGTGTCCGCTCAGGCTCTGTTGAGACAATAGCCCAGTAGGTGCGTGGGCAGGGCCTGCTAACAGGCATATCTCCTGACTCTTGGAGGCGAAGGCTTCCTGCTGGCATAGCCGAGTGCAGCAGCAGGAAGGTGGTGACAGTGACGCTGCTAATGATGCCGAGATTCTTCTTCTGTTAACAGACAGGAAAGGTCTCATGCAAAAGTAATTATCTTTTTTCCTGAAACAAATATACGCTGATTGTTTGAGTAAGTGGAATGTTTTGGTATTAGAATGCATACAATACTATTTCACGTGTAGTGTGTATGCCCTAGGATGCTAAGGAATGCTGGCTATGTGTGCACATTGTGTATTTTTGGTGTTACGCCTACACAGAGTAAGATCATTCCCTCGTCTTACTGTGAAAGCTGTTTGATATTGAGGAGAGATGAAGGCTGGTCGCCGAGTTGCTGGCTGTGCGAACAGAATAACTCGATGTTCACCATTTAAGCTCATTGTGTGATTTTGGGCAACTTGCTTTAGCTAACTGTGCCCCAACTCTTAAGAGAAGCTAAATAATGGGCTAGGCATATGTACAAGCACTGTGCTTGAACACATCTTTACTTAGCGTTTGTAGTTAACTATTTGTGAGTTTCAGTAATTGCTGGGCCTTGTCACAATGGTTTGCAGGCTTCCAGATGTATTTCCCAGGCACTTTCAAGTTGTGCATGAGTTTATTGCATATGGCGGACCACAAATGGGTGTTCTTGTTGCACTATTGTGGTTTTTCATTCACTCCATAGGTGTATTTGTTGTTGTTCGTATACAGCTATGTTGCAAATGAAGTGTTAGTCATCCTGTCATACACTGCAGCTTAGCACTCCAAGTTATGGAAAGACGTGACTGCTCTTTCCTATGAGTGTTTTTCATGGGATTGCCTTCTGCATTATTCTCGCTACCCAATAGACTTTCATTTGTGTCTATAGTGACCTTTTAACAGCTCCTCCCATTGGAAGGTGAAGCGCGCGGCAATGGAGAATGAGCTGGAATGGGGTGACATTGTTTTTGTGCTGTTGGCTGCAGAATCAGGGCTGTCTAAAAGTCGTCCCAGGACAGGGGCTCACTTAACAGATATGGGAACACTGTATATAAACCAGCTTTGGCCACATCTGCAGATCTGGATTCAATGTACCAAGGCTTATAAACAACGACAGTTACAAATGCTATTTACATGCATTGTACACTTACACACTGCTTATGACATTACAGTTTGTCTTATGTGCTTTGCCAATGTTAGGAAAAAAGTAGCAACTAGCATTGGTAAACCAAATAGGTCCCACGGTAGTGACCTATTGGCTATGTCAAAGTTTTTTTTGCCACATAGTGCAGCATCCCAGATGCAGCACAAAGTGGCTAGAACTTTAATGGGGCACCTTGTATGATTTTGTAGAAGTGCCCGCCACAGCATGTGCTCGCCTACAAAATTATGCAGTCATTTTTTTTCTTTTTAGTTACTGATCCGGGTTGGATTGGTAACTAAAAATAAAAAAAAATGCAAAAGTGTTTTTTTCTTTTAAAGCAAGCAGGAGTGGGGGAGCATGGAAGCAACAAAGAGAAGGACAGTGGAACCGACAAAGCAACAGAGAGAGGGTGTGGCTTAATGGCTAGAGCGGCTAACTTTGAAGCAAAGGAACCAGGTTCGATTCTTGCCAGGACACTCAAGCATCCCATAATTCTGAAAACTCACTTAATCTCCCTGTGCTTAAAACTGAATGTGTCTGTAATGCAAGTGGTGCTCATGTAAAGCACTCTGTTACCTTCGGGTCGAGTTTGCGCTATATAAAACTGCAAAAATAAATAAATAATGTAAGTGCTTCTAAAACACATGTACTAAATGCCCTGGGTGTGTGCACAGATGTCCCTGTGCGTGTTCTTGCATGAGTGAGTGTTGTCTGCAGTGTCCAGCACTGCAGATATATAGTTTGAAACCAAACAAGCCCTGCATTACCACACCCTGCCCATGAAGCTCATGTGAAATGATGCGCTTGTAGCTAGTGCAAGGCCACTCTCTCTTCAGTGCAGATCTACTTTCTCAGCAGTGTCAACACAATTGTATCTTGTTTTTTACAGGTCGTTTTGGGTTAACGGAGGGGCTCTGGGAAGGGTAGAGGTGGGTGAACTAACAGATTAGCAAGGCTAGCCCAGTCAGAGTCGAACTAGGAAGTCTGGCTTGGCCTTAAAAACTCATACATAAGTTGAGCCCTGAAAACATTACTAGTGTATTTGTTTCATGTGGAAGCATTTCACCTTGGTGCATAAGCTTATATTACAGCATTGAGAGGAGTTTGTGCTCCCACTGATGCCATTAGTGATCTAGGAAACCAGTCCCTATTCAGGTCTAAATCGTATATGGTCTATTTGCATTTCATGAATAAAAGCGACATTATAGTGTATTAAATCTAACACAACATTTGATTTCACCGCACACATCTGTATCTTGTGCATTTGAATATACTATCATAGGTGCTAACAAAGAAAATGGAGGCTTGGTGAGAAAAAATATTTTGTCTGCTATCTCACAATTTGGTCAGGTGGGGAAGCTGGGATTAATTCCAGAATTTCTGCTATCACATTGTGTAATTCAGCCTCTAGATGGCTTCATCTTTCTTTCTCTCCTGTATTGCAATTGAGGTCACTATTTTGTCTTAATTCTCTGCATATGAGATCAGAGTTTGGTTAGCAGGCACATGTACTATCACAGTTCAGTTTATTTTTGGCTTGAGGATGCAAGAGAGCCTGGAACAGAGCTAGACCCAGGCATCCTCGCCCGTGCTTTCAGCAGCTTGCCCAACTCCAGAAAGAGGGAATCAAACTTTACAGTAGGTAAGGAGCTTTGAGGCAAAGCTCTGCCGCATAGGAGGGGCTGGTGATGTCTGCTAAGTGGCAATGAAATAAGAGGCTTAACCATAGTTAAACTTTTCCCCAAAATGTTTTGAAAAATATCATGTGCAAGTCATATGTGATCTACGTGTTGCACCATGAGAAGCCCACTTTAATTTTAAATGTACCCTTTTGTACGTATAAAGGAAATGGAATTATCAAAATATACAAGAAATGCTTTCGTATCATTATGCACATCTGCACACCAATTAAATCTCAATCACATTAAATGTGTGCCCCTGGCCGGATCCCTTTGCGCCCCCAAAGCCCCACCCCCAAAGCCCCGCCCCCAAAGCCCCGCCCCCTTGTCCGCGTCACAATTTGGTGAGTACCTGCACTTATTTTTTTCCATTTAAAGCACTGGTTGTAGCTCATACAAGCAGGGCACGAGTCGGGGGTATACACGGGTACATGGCGTTCACCCACTATTTTCATAGGGTGTACGCCAGCCACCCTGCTAAAAGGTCGGGCCCCGCAGAAATATGTTGAACTTGTCCCAGTGTAATTTTTAGACACTGGGATACGTTCATCAGCTCTTGCACGTTGTCTGCTTTCGATTCACAACAGCAACGTGCAGGCAGCGGGGGGATTTTTTTCACCTCAAGCTGGGCAACGATAAAGACAGAAGTTAAGGGGCCATCAGGCCTCCTTTTGATGAGTATGGGACTAGAGGCATCCTGAAACCTCACAGCTGTTCCGAGCGAGGTGACTAAAGCACACAGCGTGTTATCTATTCACAGGTACTGAAGAGAGGCATCCACTGTAAGAATGTCAGATGGGTTGGTCTATCTCAGTATTTACACAAATAACATTTTAAATAGCACTATTTTATTTTTTATTCTATACTGCTGCTCATCCCAATGCAGAGTGTTAGAGCACTTGACATAACATACACATTATCCATTCCAAATAAATCATGTAAGTGTGTACATTAATGTACAAGATGTGTTACATGAGACAGTCAGGGTTACAGGTGTAGGAGTCAAATACCCTTCATAGCTCACTGTGGTCTACTAGAAAGATTACAATGTAATAACTGTAACTAACAAAAGGATCTCTGTGTTCAAATCAATAATCCAGTTACCCATCTACATAAAATACAAATCTATGATCTGCATGTTACGTGAAATGCTTTGCAGTAGACAACTTTTTTAAAAAACATATTTTATTGCACTTTCAGTTGGCATACGTTATATCAGAGCATCACTTCCAGTGAGGTCCCTTCCTGTGATGCCATGCGGAATGTCACACGTCGTGACGTCATGTGCTTTGATAGCACGCGTCATGATGTCACTTGCTTATTGCCTGACTTGGTCAGTCCAGCCACTTCTGTTTTTAGCGCATGTGCCCTGCATACAAGATATTCAGCGCAGCTCCTGTGAAGTGACTTACTATCTTATTGCAGCTTTTGTGATGCGGCCGGCCTGTTGCAGCTCATAGAAGGCATAATTTAAATGGCAAAGGGTGATTGGTATTAGAAGTGTGCAGTACCGGCATGCTCATCGAGAGGGAGTCTGATACTCGCGGAACTGCGCGCAATCTTGCGGATATTTCCGCCAACTCGACGGAATTCCGAGGTGCGAAACTCCGCGAGCTCCACCCAGGCCTTAATCCTGAACAATGAAATGCTTCCATTCTTATCACTTTTAAAAGTCCTTTAGCAGTTACCTTCATTTTGTTTATGATTTCACTACGTGTGAACATTTTTTGAATACATCTGTCTTTGGTATTGTTCAAAGATCAGAGACATAAGTATGATGTCATAGACATATACTTCTCAAATAATATACAGCGTGGACTGAATTACCATTTGGCAGTAATCTAAGGGGTGTTATTACTGTCGGTTGCACTTATTATATAAACCCCAGCAGGTTCAAATGCCTAGTTGGCCCTGTCCAGGCTTTGGCACTATAAAACGCAGCCCACACACGAATTCCAAGGACAACTGCTCAACCCACTGCCCTGCTATTGTCCACGTCATCAGTATTCATAGACCCTGGCAGGTTAAACAGTGGAATTAGTCCGGTCGGGACCCAGACTCGGTAATGACTCACCACAAGCTAATGTCTGCAGCAGACGCTCAACCCACTGCGCTATTTTAACAACCAAATAGTCAAAAATTTAGGCAGGTCACCATTCCAAAGTTACAAAGTGCACACAGCAATTCCACCCCACAGTAGTCACACGGGACCAACGACTATGTGTGTGCATGTGTGTGCTTCCAGCCTTGGCCTATGCGTCACTGGCCAACAATAATTTTAAACACGAATCAGAAAAGCTACCATTTCCTTGAAATGCTTCTAAACTAACAAATTAATCTATTGTTGCTACGATTTTAATGGCTTGGCCTTTCGCAATCTAAACATGCTGCAAATATAAACCAGAGACCAGTGAAATATGTGTTAGTGCAGCTAATGGAAAGCATGCGCGTCCATAAGTCCTTAAAAGGTAATGACAGAGCTAGGGCCTTCCTTTATTGTTTCTTCATTCAGTTAATGAGAAATGCTCGTGCACGTGACGCGACGTGCTGCCCACACACGCAGCGCTACTACAAACGGCACCTATGTTTAGCTCACTTGCTGACAGACTTCCAGATCGCTCGGTACGTCATGCCCGTGCAGTCACAATAGTATGCTTTGGTGTTTATTTTTATATATACAGTGCCTGGCCTGAAGATCGTTCCAGACTTTTACATCAGTAACATGGGCTATTTATTGCAAAGGAATTTTTTGAAGAAAATGACATGAAAAACATAGGCACTGGAATAAATGCTCTTCAATTAGTGACTTGATCAGTACCTGAGGTTACTGCCTATTAACCCTAGTCTTCTTACCTTTGTGGTTCTCTAACCCTTACACATGTTTTCAGTCTTAAAATGAAAAATAAACGTTTACAATGACGTATGCCAAGCACGTGTGCCATTGATTATTAGTGCATAAGTGACGCAAGAAAAGTCCGGAGGTGTGACGGCCCTTTTCTTATTGAAAGAATTAGGCCAGGATGTCTTTTTGAGCCGTATTGGTTCAGTGGGGTAATAGCTACGTTTGCTCGGCACTAGCCGGACAGCTGCATCATCGGAGCAGAGAAAACCTAAGGCTGACCTCAAGCACGTGTTCGGATCATTCAAGTGGGGAGCCGGGTCCTTACTGGGACACCGGGTCACTGAAGGGCGCCGCTCTCATCCGAGAGCGCTGATCGGAAGGATTCCCCACAGAAAGCCGCACGCGGGATAGCAGAGCCCGAACTTCAAGTCTTTACAGAGAAACAAAGATATCAAACCATTTTACCTCCAAATGAAGAATGTAGAATATGCCGCACATTTAGACACATGGCAGACAACAGGTCACTTAACACAGCACATCTAGTACTGCACGTGGTGCGACACTCCTGTGTGCACCGCCACGTACAAAAGCAGGAAATACCAGCCTCTGTCACAAATGACACATACCGAGGACAAGGCAAAAGCCCGATGCTGGTGAAAACAAACCAAACTGAACGTACCCGTGAGATGATAAGAGGCTGATTGAAGTCGATGCCGCCTGTCAGCCTGAATCCCCACGGAGCGGGTCCTGGGAGAACCACGTTCTGAGGCATTTTGTCCCGACTGCACTGTAGCTCTTAGTTTTCGGGTTCCCGTGTTCAGAGTGGTACTGAGATGGAGCGAGGACGGTGGCTGCTCCGAGGAACTCTCACACGCACGGATACTCCCAGAGCTGTGAACCCTCCTCCCGCTGCGGAGTCTGAGCGCTCGTCTTGTCTTTTCATCTCTCTTTATCCGTTCTCCCATGTGACGTCACTCGCTGGCCAGCTCCTCCACAGCAGAGGGGAAGGCACAGCCCGGCATCAGAGCAGGAGGTGGAATGTGGAAAGGTCCCTCTGGTGCACCACACGACACGCTCTGCCAAGCTCTTTATCTACACTCCTAGGCAGCTCTCGCTGTTGTGCTTTATAAATTAATCTGAGAGGCTCTACCAAAGGGAGCTAAATAGGCAGCAAAAAGGGAACACCTCAAACTTCACTAAAAGCAACATGGAGCATCCCACTGAGATGAAATAAATGTGGTTTTGCATGTAGCAAATGTATCAATTTGCAAAACCTCTCGCTCTTTAGGTCGAGCATTCAAGACCTCTTGTATATACTTTGCCGAAGCACCCACAGGGGCCACTATAGAGGTCAGCTCTCTAGTGTCGCCTGGGCACTCCACACCCCCCACCCCCTTCAGGGGCAGGGACTCTGGTTGGAGTCCCCTCTCTCCAGCCTTGTAGCAGCGCACAGGGAGCGTCACTTCCTGGGTGCCCAGGACTAGGGGAGGGTCTATATCCCTCCCCCACCATTTTGGCGATCTCTTTGATCGCTGTACACGCCGTCTTCATGGACCGTCGTTGGTTGCTTTCAGTCCGGGACCCCTTCAGGTAGCGAGGTGAGTCGGCCCATCTCAAACAGTTCACTGAAACCAGCTCTCAGTGACCCCCCCCCCCCTCACCCTCGTGGTGTACGCTGCCCGGCCCCGCAGGAGGATCGCTAGTTTGCTATATATACGGCAGGAGGGGGGCGGTGTAGGGACTGCTTGGGTGCCGGAGATAGGGTCGTCTTGTCCCGGGGTCTCGGAGATATGGTTGTCTTGTTCCGGAGTCTTTATTTATTTAATTTGGCCCGGGGGGATCGGTGGTGGTTTAGACGGCACACGGTGGACATTGTGGGTGCAGAGGCCGAGCCGCTGGTCGTGTGAGTCGTGGAATAGCGAGGCAAGCGTGGGGCAATAGGTCTCCTTGCAGTGTCTAAGGCATGTGCTAGCATGGGGTGTCGGTGAGCACATGCTGTGAGTTTGCTGCCCCCTTTGGGGGTGGAACAGTTATCTTTGCCTCTTGGTGGCGCCGATTGCCTCTGCTTGCCTCCGGGCACCCCCCTTTTTGTTAGGGGGGCCTCCAATCTGCATGCGTGGTGGGGGCGAGTTGCCATGGACACAGACACGCCCTGGGTCTGTTGGAGATTGCGGGCGGCCCACATCGGGTCAGCTCCCTGTTCCGTGTCGCGTTCTCTGGTTTGGGAGACGGCTTGCTGCGGTGGTTGCTGTCGTAGTCTGCAGTTTCCGCCCCCCTTCCTTCATCTAGGAACCCTGGGGTGAGCAGATTAGTTCTGGTGGAATCTGTTGGGTCCGGATGACCCATGCCGTAGGGCAGTCTGTGGAGGCGTGTGCGGAGGCGAGTCCGGGTCTTGGGTATCCACGGTGACGTAGCGGTGGCATGCTCAATTTCGTCCCATCAGCTTCCAGCGTAGTTAGATCACCTTGCAGTGGGTCTCCCTGGTTTGTTACACGGGTGTATCTAAAACTGAGTGGGGGAATTTTGCCTAGGCAGTCTTAATATCCGAGGTGATGGTTTCGGGGATGGTGCGCATGGGATTGTCTGCTCGTGCGTTGGAGGTTTATGCCACAGATATTTATCTCTGCAAAGCCTCGCTGTGCGTTTACGTTCAATTAGCCTTTCTGCTGGATGCTTTCTATTCAGGCAGGATTGGAAAGCGGGTTGTAGAACTGTTAACTTATCTTTGGTTGTTACAAAGAGTGACGAGCAGTGGTCCGGCTGTCCGTTTGTTTGCAGTATATAGATGTGGGGTTCTAACTTAGTATTATGCCTGGGTGGCAAGGAGGGAATTCACACATCACCGGTTTGCTCCCCCGGATGTATTTCTGGATTGCGATATCAAGGGGGTTACTGGTTTGTGCCAGATTTTCAGGGAAGTGGCCCCATTGGCTAGTTCCTGCATGATGCAAAGGTTTCCTGGCGTTTCTTAATTGGCACTAATGCTTTAGACCACTATTCCGTCCCACGAGTCCTCGTAGTGCCCTCACTAGTGGGACGATATTGATAAGTTGGATGCATGGCATCTAGTATTGGGACGATCGCTGAACCTCACTTGCGCCTTACAAGTCCAGGTTCAGCATCATAGAATTAGGGGAGAAATCCCGGCAGATGGTATTTTGTTGACCACAAAGGCAGAACAGGGTGATATGTTGCCTATGTCATTGGATTGAAAGATATCTGAATAGCAACAGGTGGATAGCCCATTGGTTGCTTGAGGCACATTTGATAATGGTGTAGGATAATTGTTTTACCCTAGGGAACAGGGATCTTATGCCCAGGTCCTGTCTTTCTTTGCCTTCGGTTCCCAGCCCAGTGGTGAGAATGTACAATTTTACACTTACTCTGGGCAACTACAACTCAAAGAGAGGTGCTGCGAAGGCAAAGCCTCAGCCCCTGATGGACTATGTTTAATTGTAGTTGTGGTGGAGTGGGGCTCGCACGCTCGTCGTCTTGCCATTGTCTGGTTGAGACAGATAAATATGCCACCTGCAAACAAGGGCAGGGTACAGGTCACTTTAGTTAAGACATATTCACCTGCGCTTTAACCAGGGCAGCAGGCGGGCGGTGGTAGTTGTCATCTAACAAGTGTGCTGGGGCGCAGAAAAATTTAGTAAACACTGCGTTGGAGCCAAATGGCGACAGGGCATTTAGCCCTTTTGACGTCTCAATATTCAGAAAAGGCAAGGCTTTGGCACAGAATGTCCCCCTGATTCCCACAGACTTGTCTGCTCCCTGGTTATCCTTCTATGGGCTAGAACCTGAGACTGGAAGGGGCATCTTCTGCGACTGGTGTCCCAAATTCGTTGATCATCAATGCTGGGGGAGACGTACCTTGAAGGGCATGATTACTTCTTGGCCTGTCCCAAATTTTGGGGTCAAAATGGGTTGGAGTATGAAGTCCACAGTCTTTAGGAATCATTCAGCATTCCTTCAATCCAATTAAGGGCAGTTAGCGATACATCAGTGAGTGGGTAACATACACCGGTTATCAGCGACAGTATGAACACGGGTCACGCGCGCTTCACTAATACAGAGCTGCAACCAGTAGGGTACCAAGTGGTGAAAAAAAGTAAATAGGTTGATTATGTCTCTCTGGCTTTACAGCTGTGTGGAGCCGGTCTCTGTGAGGGGTAAGCCCAGGTGAAAATTGTGTGCTTCTTAAGGTTCTCATGACCAATAAGGTTTGTGGTAGCACACCAAGCTGATTGTTTAAGGTCATCCTGGGCCGCATTTTCACAGCCCAGTAGGAGCGTTACAGCTGGGTGGAGCCCATTTAGAGGTACGACTGGGAAAAATTGTGTGCTCCTTAAGGGTCCCATGACCTAGGCGGTGTGTGGCATCTCCCACTGATTCTCTAAGCGTATATGCCTAGGGGTCTTCACCAGAGGGAGCTGAGCGAGCAGAATTCCCATATGGAATAAGGGATGTAGGATAAGTGCTGGAGGGCAGCCTTGCTCATTTTCTCATACGCCTAGTTATGGACATTCCTGTGCGCCTTGATTTAGCTAGTAAAGGGACTGCCTAGGTTAAGTTTAATCCTTCTTGCCCTAATAGCCTAAATAGGCAAGCGGGGGTAGGAGCAGTCTCCTAACAAGTGAGCTGCTGTCCCAGAGATGGGAGACACATGTGTCCAGTCACACACGGTGCTAGAAGGGCGGCAGCTTGTGTGATCAGCAAATAGGGCTGGCATATTGAGCCATGGTGGCTGAAACTGTCCTTCCCACAGTTGGGGCGGGGCTGAGTCAAGTGACGCAGTGGAACTTTCCTGCGTGCGGTGAATAGTGCTGGGCACAACCTCACAGGCCAAAAGGGCCTTTTGTTTCATCACACACTAGCTGATCCAAGCTAACGTCAAGGGCGTGCTGCTAAATCAGACAGATTCTCTAAGCGGTATGCCTAGGGAGTTCCACCACAGAGTGAACTGAAGTGACAAAATTTCCATAAAGAATAAGGAATACATGGCAAGGGCAGGAGGGCCCTTTATTCATTGTCACACACTTCTAGTTATGAACACTCCTGTGTGTCAGGATTTAGCAAGCAAAGGGACTGTCCAAAGATAAGTATAATCCTTCTTGCCATAATAGCTAAAGTAGGCAGGCGGGTGGGGGAGTGGTCACCTAGCTAGTGGGCTGCTGTCCCATAGTTGGGGCACACAGGTGTTCAGGTGCACACAGTGCTAGAAGGATGGCAGCTAGGTGAGATCAGCAAATAGATGGGCAATGTGAGCCAGGGTGTCTGCATTCGTCCCGCTCAGAGTTGGCACAGGGCTGGGTCATTGATGCAGTGGAACTTTCCCGCATGAGGGTGAATAGTTCTTGGCATATCTTCACAGGCCAAAATGGCCTTTTGTTTATCAGACACTAGCAGACCCAGGCTAACGTCAAGTTAGATATAGATGGGGTCATCTATAACCAGTAGGGATGGTTCTCTTGCATCTAGATTTGCAGGAGGCTCTAGACAGGAGAGGTTGCGAGTAAGACTTTAGCGGTTTCGGTGGGGGGCTCTGGCGGCAATGGTGGCCGCCTCCAGAGCTGTGGAGGAGTTACAGGGCGATCTGGAAGCAGATGGGAACAGAAGGGTGTGAGAAGTTGGCCTGGTATGTGATGCTCACTAATTCTAGTGATCACCTTGAACCATGCCAAGCAACCCTTATGATGATTGGTTGTAAGTCAACCTTATAGACCAGCTATCCTAGTAGCGTGGACAAAGCAGTCTTAGGCTAAACTCTGTAAAAGCATGTGAAGCGAGCTGTTTTACCATACACAATCCCCTTGAACACCAAATGAAAGGGCACCACACAGATATATATTGAAAATATATATATATTTATTTACTACAAAATCCCCTATACTCTTTATGAGCACAGAAGCAAATGCGTTAAAACAAAACACAGTTCAAATATACAAAAGTTGCACAATATGGATGAGCCCTAGGGGCCACCTAAACCATATACTAAAATAGTGGTATAAGAACCACCTAGCTGAAAGGAAGTAGGCCTAGGGCCTTGGGAATCGCTGGAGCTGTTCGGGACTAACAGTGAAGAAGTCGGGAAAGGCCCACGGGACTCGAAGGACAAAACTTTAGACCTAGGCACTACAGGTGTGTACCAGTGTAGGAACACCGGCGTTGCTGAGTTACCTCACCCACAGGAAGCGGGTGCACAGGTGCGAAGTAGTGTCGGGTTTCGTCACGCAGGTCGATGGTGCTTGGAGCTGAAGATGCTGCAAGCGTCGAGACGAGAAGAGTTCCGGTGGATCCAAGGGTGGATCTGAAGTGGTGAAGACCTGAAAGCAGAAGGGACAATATTCAAAGTCACTAGCCAGTGACTACCATGGAACCAGGATGGAACCAGGCGATGTCGGGTGCAAACAGGCGATGAGGTGAAGATTGTCTCTGCAGCCACGTGGACACAAAGAGGTCAAGGACATCCAGGCGTTGGTCACGAGCTCTCCCACGAAGGTTCTAGCTGTTGGCGGTGTCAGCTTCTTGATCGGAGCAAACAGGCCTTGGCTAATGCAAGCCACGCAGGAATCGATGCAAGCTTCTCACTCGGACCAGCAAGGTCAGAGCGGGTGCTCCTTTTTACAGGAGCGAGGGCAAGTCTGGAGCAACCAGACCCGCAGTGTACACTGTAGGTTTTGTTGCCAAGATGGCCGCTGACCACGTGGCAAGTGGCCGGGATGGCGCATCGAGTGGCACGATGCAAAAGGGCCCCACGCAGATCGTGGAGATGCTGGGGGCTGATCTTTGGTGCAAGGGCTGCTCGTTGTGGGGCTTCTCAATCCCCATAGCACAGCGTCGAGGGTGCCTCGGGTGCTGCGCAGTCAGCTTCTCGGTGGTCTTTTGAGATATCCGGTCCCACGTCTCTCGGTGTCTCCACTGGTCCCTTCTTTGCAGGGACTGTGGATCGAGCTGTGAGAAGTCTGGGAGTCTGGGTCTCGTCAGGCTCTGGGCTCAGGCTCGGGCAGGAGACGGCGGCAAAGCAGACGTCGAGTTGCTAGATGGTGCCTGTGTTCACAAGATGGCCACTCCTAGGCCACAAGGGAGATGCTCTTCAGTCTTCTGTGCAGCAGAATGTCGAAGTCCAGTCATCTTCTTAGTTTCAAGTTGATTCAGGATGATCTGAGGTGCAATGGCACTGCTCCCACTCCTATTCCCAATCTGAGGGGTGGATCACCTGCTAGGTCCCTCCTCTTGGTGGGACCAGGAAGGGGGGCGGTTACACCCCCTTTCCTTTGTCCAGCTCCGCGCCAGGACTGGGGCTGGAAAGCCCCAGCACCGGTTTGGACTGGCTTATGCACGAGGACACCTTGTGTGCCCCGGGCATGTCTGATTCTATTCAGCCCTGTCCTACCCAATACACAAAATCCTATCTGGGGTGGTGCTCACACCTCCCAAGGCAGGAAACCCTTTGTCCAAGCCTCCCTCGCTGGAAGGACTCCCAGCAGCAGGAGGTCAGACTTGTGTCTGTGGTGGCAGCATCCATCTTGTGATGTTGAGGCTCGAGTTTAACTTTAACCGGGGTTCAGGTTATGTACATGTCGTGTCCCTCTAGAAGGGTGGAATGCTATCCCCGTCGACAGAACTGTCGAGGGGATAGTATTCCAAATTGTATGACACCTTACTCGACATGTTTTGATAAAGCCAAACCAAAGTTAGCATATAACCGCGAGGATTATAATGCACTTAAGAGTATATGGTATGGCAATATCCCGGAACAGCTGAGGGAGTTGTTCCAGACAGCTGCAGACAGGCTCAGCTCATGCTAGAGCACCGTCTCACATGTAACCACGCGCTCTGCCTCCAGGATTGCAGAGGCCTTCCATAGGAGTGGCTTATAGGTTAACATGTGTCCAGTTAAGGTTAGATATAGGGATACTATATCTAAGTAAGAGGTGATTACACCAACTTACCCCAGCTGCGTGATTAGCCAGTTGTGTCAAATATGGAGGCCAGGCCAGGGGTTTCACAATACATGCTGCAGCCCCTGGTAGGCCTTGGCTACACCTATGCCCTGGGTACCTATGGTACACTGTTACAGGGGCCTATAAGGTGAACCAGTTCCAATTCGTAATGCACCTAGAGTGCATTGGCAGTAATTTAGAGAGAGAACAGCAGGCTGTGGGTCTGATTAGCAGGCCCACAGCCACATTAAGTCATAAACCAGTGAAGCAAAAAGCAAAAATTTGGGGTGACCATAGGATAGCAGACCCTACTCTCCTACACAACCCCCCCCCCCCAAACGCAGGGACATTAGACTAACCTTGACCAGTTGTGTCTTCATGTTCTAAGTGGAAGTACCTGGAGAGACCATCTGCGATGCCATGGTCAGTCCCTGGGCGGTGCTCCACTGTAAAGTCTATCCCCTGTAGGGAAATGGACCACCTGAGTAGTTTGGGGTTTTCACCCTTCATCTGATTAAGTCATAAGAGGGGCTTATGGTCGGTCTGAATCTTGAAGTGAGTGCCAAACAAGTATGGTCTCAACTTCTTCAGGGCCCACACCACAGCAAAGGCCTCCCTCTCAATAGCTGACCAACGTTTCTCTCTGGGGGTCAGCCTTCTTCTATTAAAAGCAATGGGCTGGTCTTGACCATCTACATTAAGTTGTGAAAGCACAGCTCCCACTCCCAACTCAGAATCATCTGTTTGGACAATGAACTCTCTTGAGTAGTCAGGACTCTTCAGGATAGGTGCAGAGCACATGGCCTTCTTTAGGTCATCAAATGCCTTTTGACAGTTTACTGTCCACTGAATCTTTTGGGCATCTTCTTTGATGTCAGATCATTAAGAGGAGTCACAATGGACCCATAGTTCTTAACAAACTTCCTGTAGTACCCAGTCAGGCCCAAGAAAGCTCTGACCTGAGTCTGGGTAGTTGGAGGGGACCAGTCCTTTATGATCTGGATCTTACTCTCCAGTGGCTGAACTTGGCCTCCACCTACAAGGTGGCCCAAGTACACAGCCTCACTTTGCCCTATCTGCACATTGTGGCCTTGATAGTGAGGCCTGCCTTTTGCAGAGCCTCTAGCACTTCCTTCAGGTGGACCAGGTGATCCTCCCAGGTGGAGCTGAAGACAGCAATATCATCCAGATATGCTGCGCAAAAGTCATCCAACCCAGTAAGGACTTGATTCACCAACCTTTGGAAGGTGGCAGGTGCATTTTTCAAACCAAAGGGCATCACCACAAATTGGTAATGTCCTCCTGGGGTAGAAAATGCTGTCTTGGCTTTGGAGTCCTCAGATAATCTGATTTGCCAATAGCCAGCTGTCAAATCAAATGTGCTCAAATATTTGGCAGAAGCCAACTTGTCAATGAGCTCATCTGCCCTTGGAATAGGCTGTGCATCTGTCCTAGTGACAGCATTGAGTCCTCTGTAATCCACACAGAACCTCATCTCTCTCTTGCCATCTTTGGTGTGAGGTTTGGGGACCAGAACCACTGGGATAGCCCAGGGGCCCTCTGAAGGCTCAATAACACCTAATTCCAGCATCTTTTGCACCTCAGTCTTTATACAGTCCCTGACGTGGTCAGGTTGCCTGTAAATCTTGCTTTTTACAGGAAGACTGTCACCAGTGTCCACCACATGGGCACACCAGTTAGTCTGACTGGGTGTCAATGAGAACATATGTCTGTATGACTGCAAAATTTGCCTACAGTCATGTTGCTGACGTTCAGTGAGGCTGCCATCTAAGGCCACACCATCAACTGAGCCATCTTCAGGGTTCTGAGTTAACAGGTCTGAGAGAGGGTCACTCTCTTCCTCCTGTCCCTCATCTGTAGCCATGAGCAAGCCCATGTCTGCCCTGTCAACATATGCCTTCAGTCTGTTGACATGGAGCACCCTGTGGGGGCTCCTGGGAGTTCCTAGGTCCACCAAGTAGGTAACCTCTCCCTTTTTCTCAACAATTGTATGGGGTCCAGACCATTTGTCTTGGAGTGCTGCTGGGGCCACTGGCTCCAACACCAATACCTTCTGTCCAGGCTGATACTCAGTCAAGACAGCCTTTTGGTCATGCCAAGCTTTCTGTAATTCTTGGCTTGCCTCAAGGCTTTTGGATGCCTTCTCCATATACTCAGCCATCCTGGAGCGGAGACCAAGTACATAGTCCACTATGTCTTGTTTAGGGTTTTTGAGAGGTAACTCCCATCCTTCCTTCACCAGACATAGGGGTCCTCTTACAGGGTGCCCAAACAATAATTCAAAGGGGCTGAAGCCAACCCCCTTTTGTGGGACCTCTCTGTAAGCAAACAGAAGGCAGGGTAGAAGGATGTCCCATCTCCGCTTGAGCTTTTCTGGTAATCCTTTAATCATACCCTTTAGGGTCTTGTTAAATCTTTCAACAAGCCCATTACACTGTGGATGATAAGGAGTGGTGAACTTGTAGTTGACACCACATTCCTTCCACATAGCTATCAAGTATCAGTCAATCAATCAATCAATCACGTCATTTGTATAGCGCACTACTCATCCGGGAGGGTCTCAAGGCGCTGGGGGAGGGGAAAGTTACTGCTCGAACAGCCAGGTCTTCAGCTGCTTCCTGAAGGCGAGATGGTCTTGGGTTCGCCGAAAGTGGGTGGGGAGGGAGTTCCACGTCTTGGCTGCCAGGTAGGAGAAGGATCTTCCTCCGGCGGTAGCTCTGCGGATGCGTGGTACGGTGGCGAGTGCGTGGCCGGTCGATCGTAGCTGGCGGGTGGGCGTGTAGAAGGTCATGCGGTCGTTGAGGTACTTGGGGCCCAGGTCGTGGAGAGCCTGTGTGCGTGGGTGAGGAGTCTGAACGTGATTCTCTTGCTGACGGGGAGCCAGTGCAGGTCTCTCAGGTGTCCGGTGATGTGGCTGTGTCGGGGGATGTCGAGGATGAGTTGGGCGGATGCGTTCTGGATGCGTTGGAGTCTTTTTTGAAGTTTCGCTGTGGTTCCGGCATGTATCCTGACATGAAGTTGGCACCTCTGTCAGATACTACCTCCTTTGGAAACCCCACTCTGGAGAAAACTCCAAGTAAGGCCCTGGCCACAACAGGAGCTGTTGTGGTCCTAAGTGGAATTGCCTCTGGGTACCTGGTGGCATGGTCCATAACCACCAGTATGAATCTGTGCCCAGATGCTGTAGGGGGATCCATTGGACCTACAATATCAACCCCCACTCTTCCAAAGGGAACCCCCACCACAGGTAGTGGTATCAGGGGGGCCTTTGTTGTGCCACCTGCTTTACCACTGGCTTGGCAGGTTACACAGGAGCGACAACACTCCTTGGTGTCTTCAGACATGTGAGGCCAGTGAAAGTGAGGGACAAGCCTGTCCCAAGTCTTATTCTGGCCTAGGTGTCATGCTAAAGGAATATCATGGGCCAAGGTAAGAAGGAAGCCCCTAAATTGCAGAGGTATAACCAACCTCCTGGTTGCACCAGGCTTGGGGTCTCTACCCTCTGAATAAAGGAGCCCATCATCCCAATACACTCTATGGGTACCTTGAGCATTCCCAGCAGCCTCAGCAGCAGCCTGCTGTCTGAGGGTTTCAAGAGAAGGACAGGTTAACAGAGCCTGCCCCACATCTGCCCTAGAAGGTCCCCCTGTCCCCAGAAACTCAACCTGATCAGGTTCAAGTTTTTCAGGGACAGTTCCTTCAGGGGGTCTCAAGATCATCTTCCTGTGAAGGCTGATCCTCACGTGTAGAGTATTAATAGGGGGGTTGTACCCAGTTGAAGTTACGGGGACCTGGGTTGGCTAATGAGTAAGAGGAAGGGATCCCAGTAGCATAGGAACAATTAACCACAATGGTACACTTAAATCAATGAAACAAAAATTAATTAAATCCACATTGTTTTATTCACAATGGGAGAGCACAATAGATATACACTGTTTCAAGACAATGAATTAGTGGTTTTCACAGTGCCCCATAGCAGAGGGGAGAAGGGGAGGGGGGGTGTGTGATAACGTGAGGAAATAGTGAACAGGAGAGGAAAATTCTTAGGTGACGATATAATCAACACATATAACTCATATGTCTATGTCACGATTATGTACACAGAACAGGACCGTTAAGTTCATACAAATGTTTTCAAATAAAAATCATACTCCGCAAAGTTCAATGGATGAAAGCAATGGGGTGTGGAGTCGATTTAATGGGCAAATGGTTGTCGACGTTTCGACCCTCATATGTGCAGATAGTGGTGATCTTGCTGCGGGGTCTTCTTCAGGACTGGAAGATGGGGACACATAACCTGTACGGTGTAGAAATTTTATTTTTAATTGAAGAAGGGAAAGTTAATCCCTAGTTTAATCAATGACATGAAGGCACATCAGTCCATAGTAGGATCTATAGGGGTCAGTTAAAGTTAATAATTGCCAGAGTCGATCCTCACGTGTAGGCAGATGGGAAGGCACAGCCTTTACCCTCCTGTTCTTCTTCTTGGAAGGTGCTTGGTCCATTGTTCCAGGATCCAAGACCTGAGGTTCAGAGAGGCACTGTTTGGCCTGTGACCTGGTCACAGCAAGGACATGTGATGATATCCCTAACATCTCTGAATGAGTCCTGTACTCAACTTCTGACCATAGAGAGCTCTCCAGGTCATTGCCCAACAAACATTCAACTGGGAGATCAGCCCTAACCACAACTCTTTTTAGGCCAGTTACCCCTCCCCAGGAGAAATTAACAATTGCCACACTATGTGTAGTAGTGACATTGCTGGCATTGGTCGCCAGGTAATTGTCACCTGGTATGTATTGTCCAGGGTCCACAAAGCTAGGCGTCACCACAGTGACACTGGCACATGTGTCCCTGTATGCTTGAGCCACATTTTCATTAATCAAAGGTGTCTGTCTGTACTTGCCCAGATTACTGGGACTTATAGTACGGGCCAAATCTATGTCCCCATCACAAATCAGAACAGCCTGTGTAGGGGTTCTGACTAGGCCAGAATCTCCCTCAGTTCCCAATGTGATACCCACTACCACCTTAGTTTGTGGACCAACACTGCTGACTGTACAAGTGGGTGCAGGTGCCTTAGGGGCTGCAGTGTTGGGGGCTCCACCCTTTTTACACTCACTTGTCCAGTGAGAGGTGTTTTTACATGTACTACACCAGTGTTTCCTTTGACCTTCTTTCTTCTTCTTCTTGGAAGTTTGGGACCCACCCTCAGTATTAGTTTGGGGCCCTGTTGAAGACTTCTGGTCTTTAGCTTTCTGCTACCCGCCCTTCTGGTCTGTTTTCTTTTGGTCACCATCCGGGTTCTGGTTCTTTTGCTTAACTCTGGTTCTAACCCATTTGTCTGCCCTCTTTCCCAGTTTTTGGGGAGAAGTCAGATCTGAGTCAACCAAATGTTGATGCAACTGCTGGTTCTGAAAATTATTTAACATTTGTTCTCTCATAAGCAAATTGAATAATCCTTCATAGTCTGTAACCTTACTTCCCAGCAACCATCCCTCCAGAGCCTTAGTGGCACATTCAACAAATTCAGACCAGTCTTGAGTCTGTGTCTTCTGGGTCTCTCTGAACATTAACCTGTACTGTTCAGTGGTTAAGCCTAACCCATCAATCAGAGCACTCTTCAGGACCAGGTAGTTTCTAGAATCCCCATCACTAACGGTGAGGAGTCTGTCTCGGCCTCTACCTTCAAAGGAGAGCCACAAGATTGCTGCCCACTGCTCCTGAGGGATCTGCTGTACTCTGCAGGCTCTCTCAAGTGCAGTCATCCATTTGTGGATATCATCCCCAGCTTTGTAGGGGGGCACAATTTTACTCAGGTTTCTGGTATCAAAAGACCTGTCTTTATCCTTAGGGATAGTGCTGCCACCAGTGGATCCTAATCCACTCTCTCTAGGCTGTCCTGCTCTAGCAAGTTTCTCTTGGGCCAGGGCAACCTCTAATTCTTGCTTCTGGATCCTAAGCTCAGCCTCTCTCATTTTGGCCTCATGTTCCCTTCTCTGAGGGCTAGTCATCCCCCTTCTGAAGTGACCATGAGAACCTCTAGAAGCCTGGGAGGTATTGGATCCACCTGAGTGATTCCTTCTCCTCCTATGCTCCTGGTTAAGTCCACTTGGGGGTCTGGGTAAGGTCATCCTTAGCTCGGGGGGCGCTAGAGGGCGCACTGCAGAATGGCCGCACTGTCGTGAGGCTCCTGCTGCCCGGAGCTATTATCCGCCTATAGATCCTGCTGACCATCGCTGCGCCCTGATCTGACCCTATAGATCTGCTGGAATACCGACTGGCCACCCACGGTCCGACTCCTGTTCCATTTGGAGGTTGCTGGCCGAAGTTACGAGAGCTCCAAGTTTTCCCCGACTTGCGCCCTGGATGTCGGGTGCTCCGTGGCCCGGCGTCACTTTCTACGCTAGCCCGCGGCTTCGCACGTGGGGTGGAGGCCCTGCTCTTCTTCTCTTCTCCGGACCTGCTAGCTGGACGGGCACGCTGCTGAAGGCTCCCCTGTAATGGAACTGGGTATCGGCTTCTACCTTTGCCTGTCCTGGGACTGCTGATTGCGGAGACGCTGCAGATTATCGCTTGAGCGCCTGAGAAGCGAACACTTTGGTCTGAGGGTGGGGACGGCCATTGCTTCTCTGGGAGTGGCGGGGCGTCCATGCCTGCTCGTGCCCCCATTTTCTTGGCGACTGGTCGAGTGATTGGCCTGGTCTGCAGTCTGGCACTTCTTGACTTCTGTGCCCCGCCGTGCTGATCGCGCTTTATCATGGGGAAGCCGGACACTAAACAATCTAAATTATCCTTTGACTCGGGGGTAGCTAGGAGGGGAACGCGGCTGCTACAGGACGCTGGGACCTCGCGGTCTCCCCCCCCCCCCCACCTGTCGCTGATACTGGGCCGCAGCCACAAACACCGGACTTGAGGTTCCGTGACGATTTGAACCCGTGTTTTCAACATTGTCGTAAATACATAATTTTGGTATCAGTGAACCGCAAATGATCCATTTAGCATATCCTGGTGTTTACGCTGTGCTACGAGCAAGAGTACTCCTGTTACAAAAACATTTCCGATCTACCCATGGCATCCATCTTAGATCATGGCAGCCATTTTGTGTTTCTTGCCCTCACATACGCAATGACCTCTGATTACTTCATTTCGATTAAGGACACGTAGACTTAGCCGGAGATTCACCTCTCTAGTGACACGTGCACCTTAGAACAGAACACGCTGTGGCTGCATGACTCGACAAAGGCTGCCTCCTCTGCCCGAGGCCAGTCCTGCTATACTGGTTCTTGTGTTCGTTGGCCTGATCATGATTAGGCGGCCGAAGTTGGTAGCCTTGCCCATTTACGACCCACAAACATCTCTTATCCTGCTTTTCTATCTTCCGCACCTGGCTCCGTTCCTTTCTTTCTGAATCTTTATTAGGGGGAGGTAACGAAATTTACGATGAGGCGGTCCGGCTCTTGAATGAAATGTTGACATGGGATTGTGATGGAACAGTGGGAACCCCTCTTCGTAATGTTTGACATCAGATATTATCGACGATTCTTGTGCAACGCCAAATATTTATTGTTTAGGACACAAAGGTGTGAGAATGTACCAACATGTGAAGAATTCGCCTGAAGGCCAATATTTTGTATATAAGGAGCAACCTTTCTTGTACAAATCGAACAGGCTCCTAGACACTGCCCATGTGTAGTTTCTGTGACTTCTGTGTCCCTGCAGTAATAAACCTTTGGTCTTTGACGCCACCATCGAGAAGCCCGTGTTTCTGTTTATTTGTGCACCGAGACAGGTAGAACTCCGGGGTCTTCGGGTGTTATCCCTGACACCTCTGGACGGAACCAAAAAGTCCAGAACTCCAATTGGCGCCCAAAGTGGGGCGACGTCATTCGGTACCGGTCCAAATGCCTGAAGAGTTTGAGAAGCTTCGTGTGAAGATTCCTGAGGGAGGCGCCCCACTTCATCGATCCCGGCATATCGCAAAAGTGGCCCGACGTTCTCTTCCACGAGGGTTCCCGTTCAGGACGGCTGCAGTGGTCCGTTGCCTTGACCGTCGCCCTGTCTTGGACCCGAGGTGCAGTCCTTAGTACGGCGAGACGGGTTTCTCCTTGGTGACGTCTTCAGTGCCTCAGTTAAGTATTTAGTGGTTGCTAGTTGATTACTTTGTAAGGGTTGTTAAAATCCTTTTTGGTTCTTGGTTTGGTTTGGTTTCGTAAGATTATCACTGGTTGTTCTGGTTACGATAATCTATTGGTTTAGTTTGGGTATCGATACATTTGTTCGCTTTTGGTAGGCCTAAGTTCTTGGTTCGAGTGCACATTCCTGTTTGTGTTTTTGTTCGTTCTGTGTTCCGGATTGCAAAATGGTAAGTCGGAAAAATTGTATGTTGTCGTGTTTTGGTTGCAACAGTGATTCCCGGCTGGAGGACTCATGTCTGGTTCCTCCGATTGGGACTCCTCTATATGATCTTTATTGTAAGTTTGGTGTGGGTCCTATATCTTATAATGAGGTGTGGGTCCGCTATACAGACAAAGACGGTGTCCTTAGTTGGCCACTGCATGGTAGTTTTGAACCCGAAATCCTTGACAATTTAAAAGCGAAATTGTTTAAGAAGAAAGCCCGGCCGGCAATGTTTGATTCTTTCCGTTACTGGCGAAAAGAATCTAAACAGAGAGAAATTAAAAGGTTAAAGAAAGAACAGAAAGAGCAAGAGTTGACTTTAGAGCAGGCTGCTAAGCAGCTGCAAGTCAACGAGTCTGAGAAGGCAATGGAGGACGCTATTAGAGAGCGTAATTTAGCGATTGACAAGTGCTATCCTGCCTTGCCATCGAGTACAACTAAGATAGTAGAGGACCCCGAGAGCGATCCTCTGTTGTCTTACTTGTTACGGTCACCCCCACCGTATGCACAGGGTGCTACGGCTCCGCCTGTACCGAATGTTCAATTGCCGGTTGCTGGACAACCTGGTATTCCTGCTCCTGCCCCTCAGAATCAAGCTCCTGTACCACCTGTGGTTAATGTGAATGTTCCTTCGGCACCCCCTCTTCCTGGGTTGCCAGTATCTTTGCCTATACCTGTATCGCTTACACCTACTGCTTCACAAGCTACCTTATCTGATACTCCTACTGTTCCTGGTCTATCTGTTCCTACTGCTACTGTGTTTTCTACATCTGCTAGTATTATGACTCCGCTTTCTGTTCGTCGAAGAATCACTGATTCTGTCTCTAATATTCTGTCTCCTTTCTATAAAACTTTAATTAAGACTCCTGCCTCTGAGTCTGTACAGAGACGTAGTCAGCTTCCAAGTACTGAGGAACGGGGAATCTTAGATTCCACGGCTCTTAGATGGATTTCGAAGAGTAGGAGATATAGTACGAGAGATGTACTAGATACTTTTGTGCAGTGGAATGAACCAACGCAACGATATGTTTTCGACGATATGTGCTCCCTGTTGCGTGATGAGTTAGAAGAAGATGATTCTGAATCGAACTTAGAAGAATTAATTAATGTTCAGAAAGAGTTTGCTGCAGGTATGATAGTAGGTCAAAATATAAAAGAAGCGATGGAACTGATTTTAAGCTATAGGAATGATCCATCTCTTCGTTCACCGAGAGATTTGGAAAAACAAAGTACGAAGCTGAATCGCCAATATCCAATGAGGGAGGTTCCTCCAATTTGGCGTGAAGCTGTGCAAGCTAATGCGAATCTTGGTATTGCTGCTGCTCCGGCCCAATTCCAGAGAGTGTGGATACACATTCCGTGGAAGCGAGCTGAAGTGTTAGCAGTGAAACAGGCCTTGCCAGATCCGCGTAAGAATCCTGCTGGATACTATAAAGAATTAGCACAGACAGTTGAGGCCTGTGTGATGAATTTAGCGGACATTGACATGTTATTTGGGAATGTAGTTCCGCAACCAATTTGGGCTAAAATTCGTAAAGAAAATCATCCAGTTGCCCTAGGTGGTGATTGGGCAGCTATCATAGAGGCGGATGGTCAGCAAATAGGTGGTTCCAAACCCGAACCTCTAGTTGCTAATCTTCCAGGTAGGATAATTGACTTGATGAAGACTCTGATGCCAGCATTGCGTGTTAATTGGGACAAGTTGTCCGCATGCAGGCAGAAGAAAGACGAAAGTGTCTCCGACTTCTTCACGAGGTTCGAAGAGACTTTTGTGGATCACAGTGGTCAGGATATTAGCACGGAGGGAGGACAGAGATTATTTGTCGATAAATTTGTACACAATCTACTACCAGAGCTCTGCAATAAATTGAAAGATTCCGAGAGTGCGTGGGCTGTCTCTACAACTGCGCAAATACTTGCAACTGCACAGTATTATGAAAATAGGGATAAAGAGGAGAAGGAGAAGTCAGATAAGAAAACGAAAGATTTAAAAACTAAAGTTCTTTTGCAACAGGCATATCCGCCTCGCATGAATCAGACTAATACGCAGCAAGGGTCATATCAGAGAACAGATTATAGTTCACCGAGGCCCCAATATCAGTGGAACCAGTGTGCGTACTGTAAGAAAGAGGGTCACTACAAAAATGACTGTCCGATCTTAGCGCAAAATAATGCTGCAGCAGCTCAGAGAGGTCGTGGTGGTTCTATGCAAAATTCTAGAGGTCGAGGACGAGGTGCTATGCCTCCACAAACGAATGATCGCCCTTCTAATCACTTTGATCAACGAAATGGACAGTCTGCCCAAGAAAATAGATCCCAACAGTATCATGTTGAGGACTATTGTGAAGTAGATGAGGGATTTCAACAGAGTGGGTACTAGGACAGCCATGGACAGAGAGAGGGAGTGGTATCAGTTCCAGTGGATCAGAGTGGGCCTTATGTCGCAGTAGCAACATCAGGTGTAGTCGAACCGTTTCTGTTGGATACTGGTGCCGCAAAAAGTTCTATCATTCATGCGAAACTCCCTGGCGCACCTTTGTCCGGCTTAACAAATGTTTCTGTAGGTTTTTTCAGGCGCCCCTGTTTACAATCCCGTATCTGGTCCCTTGTCTATTTCTGTTGGACCTTGTCAATTGAAAGCACCCTTGATTTTGACGACAGGTTGTAATGAAAATCTGCTTGGTTTAGACTTGTTAAAACGCCTATATGCGACATTGTACTGTTCTCCGTCAGGAGTACAGCTTACATTGGGTAAAAGAATCACCTCTCCGATGTACTTGTCAATGGATGCACTCCCGCCAGAGCTGCGTTCACTCCCTGATACTCTTTGGGCGACTGGTCCTAACGATGTAGGCCTTTTGGAAATACCACCATATGTAGCCACTTTGAAAGCTAATGTTAAATTTCCACGAATTCCTCAATACAAGATTTCTAGTGAAGGTGAACGTGCACTTTTGTTGATTGTGCAAGACTTGATTAAGAAAGGTGTGATTGAAGAAACTAGAGGCAATGTCTGTAACAGTCCTGTATTACCGATTTTGAAACGTACTGATCCCTCGAAGCCTCCAGTGTATAGGTTTGTTATAGATCTCAGAGAGGTTAATAAGATTGTGGTTCCGCAGTTTCCTGTGGTTCCAGACATTACTGCATTGTTAACGTTGATTCCTGCTACAGCCACGTGGTTTTCAGTTATCGACTTGAAGAATGCCTTTTTCAGCATTCCAATAGCCGAGGAAAGCAGAGATATTTTCGGCTTCTCTCTAGGAGGTCGAAGCTTCAGGTTTAAACGTGCTCCACAAGGCTATTGTGAGAGTCCGTCCATTTACAGTCAGGCATTAAAAAGTCAGTTAGATTCCTTTGTACTTCCTCCTGGTTCTGCTCTAGTACAGTATGTAGACGATCTTTTGGTGGCTGCCGATGACAAGGAAACTTGCAAAGCAGCTACAATTTCGTTATTGCATCATTTGTCTAATTTGAATCATAAGGTGTCACCTTCAAAAATGCAATACTGCTGCCAAGAAGTGACCTACCTAGGTCATCTCTTGTCAAAGGAGGGAAGGAAGTTGACCCCAGAAAGAATAAAAGCAATTACGCAGATGAGTGTTCCCCGCACACAGAGAGAAGTACGTGCCTTTTTAGGTATTACCTCGTACTGTAGGCAGTGGATCCCAAATTTTTCTCTTTTAGCAAAACCATTGGTAGCTTTGACTGGGAAAGGTGTTCCGAGTCCGGTGCCATGGTCTGCTGAATGTCAGGAGAGTTTTTCTGAGTTACGAAATGCATTATGTTCAGCTCCTGTATTGGGTACACCCGATTACAGTAAACCATTTACGCTCTATGTTCATGAGAGAGAAGGTTGCGCGTTGAGTGTTCTGACACAGAGATTTGGTGATAAACAACGCCCCTGCGCGTATTTTTCATCAACGTTAGACCCGGTAGCTAGAGCATTACCTAGTTGTTTGAGAGCTACAGCGGCAGCTGCAGCTTCCATTCGACAATCTGCTGGTTTAGTGATGAACAACATGCTAGTGGTCATGGTTCCTCATGCTGTGGACACACTCATGAATCGAACCAAGACGCAACACCTTACCAGCGCTAGATTATCAGGCTATGAGCTGACATTGCTAGCTAGTCATATTCAAATCAAAAGATGCAATGTATTGAATCCAGCAACATTGTTGCCGACTAATCAAGAGTCGAGTGATTCTGAACCCCATGATTGTTGTTTCAGAACCGAGGAAGAGACTAAAGGACGAATTGATCTAAAAGACACTCCGTTGTCAGAACCAGATGGCACGTTGTATGTCGATGGGTCATGCATTAAATTGGAGAATGGTGATGTGACTGCTGCCTATGCAGTAACGACTTTGAGTACAATTGTGGAGACTGCAAGAGTGAGTCAGAATTCTGCCCAAGCTGCAGAATTAATTGCTCTAACTAGAGCGTGTGTTTTAGCAAAGGGAAAGAGAGTGAATGTGTTCACAGATAGTCAGTACGCATTCAGCGTGGCCCATAGTTTTGGCCGTTTGTGGAAAGAAAGAGGTTTCATTACGTCCCATGGGACTAAGATTCAACATGGTCAGCTAGTTAACGACTTGTTGGAATCTCTAACCTTGCCAACTGAAGTTGCGATTGTGAAATGCAGTGCTCATAAAGCAATCACGGATGATGTTGGTCGTGGGAATGCTTTTGCTGATGAGACCGCTAAACAGACAGCTAGAAATATGATGAGTAGGATGTATGTTGCAACATCTGCAAGATGGATTTCCGAGTCTGGAATGTGTGAGGACACAGTGGAAAGTGTGAAAGAAATTCAGAAAGAAGCGACTGAGGAGGAAAAGCGTGCATGGAAAGAGAGTACGGGTAAATTAGACTCGAGTGGATGTTGGATTGATTTGTCGGAGCAACAGCGTTGGATGTTGCCTGATGCGTACGTGCTTGCAGTGGTGACGATGGCACATGGAACAGCACACATTAGTTCTAAAGGGATTTGTAAGATGTTAGCTCCAGTCTGGAAGAATGATGGGATTAGTAAGTGTGCAGAGAGAGTGGTGAAAAATTGTATGGTATGCCTGATGCATAATCCTGGCAAGGGAGTCCCAACACCTGCTGGTCACTTCGCTCCTCCCTCTTGTCCCTTTGAAGTGATTCAGTTAGATTTCATTCACATGGATCGTTGCAACAACCTAAAATACGTCCTGGTGGTAGTCTGTGCTTTCTCCAGATGGATCGAAGCATATCCACTAAAGGACAACACTGCCCTATCAACTGCCAAAATTCTTCTTAAGGAATACTTCCCTAGGTACGGAATGCCACGGATTGTATGGTCAGATAACGGAAGTGAGTTTGTAGGGAAAGTTATGCAGAGTGTTTGTGCTGGTTTAGGAATTAAGCAAAAATTCCACAGTGCAAACCATCCCCAATCTGCTGGTTTAGTTGAGGGTTACAATGGCACCCTCAAACTAAAACTCGCTAAAATACAGGCATCCACGGGTTTATCCTGGCCAGATGCACTACCCTTGGCTTTGTTATCAACGAGAGCGACTGTACATTCTAGAGTAGGGCTTAGTCCTTATGAAATTGTCTTTGGTCGTCCCGCTAATATTTGGGGAGTGCCAAGGCCAAAAGAATTTTGTTCTCTGGAATATCCAATGTTGATTGATTACCTTTACGACTTGACTGCTAAATTGAGTCTTATTCACCAACAGGTTTTCGACACATTGCCAAAGCCACCGGAGAGTCCTGGTCATCAGCTGAAACCTGGCGACCACGTCGTGGTACAGAACTTTGCCAGGACGAAGAACCTTCAGCCCAGATTTGTCGGCCCCTATCAAGTGCTGCTAGCGACGAGAACTGCTATTCGTGTGGCCGGCCGCAAACATTGGATACACACGACACATGTCAAACGTGTGCCTCTGCCACTTCCTTATGACAACTGGGTTAAGAAGGGAATTGGTGCCTCTGAGTTCGAGCGAACACCCAAGTTTATCCCTTTCAGCAATGCCGAGCTGATAACTGACACATCGAACTCTGACTCTCATCCTGAAACTACTCCTTTGAATTCTGAACATTTGTCCTCTGCATCAGAAGAAACTCTGCCGTCTGCGAACTTGAACATTGCAACGTCTGCTGAAAATACGCTGTTTCCAGATCAAACAGCTCCTGCAAAACTGAGATACAATTTACGGTCTCGCAATATGGACAAATAAAGCAGGAAACTGCCTATTGTGATATTTGAATTTTGATACTTTTTCCCTCAGCCAGGAAGTTTGCTATTGTTTCTATTGTTTTTAAAATTGCCTTGCCGTCTGGGTAGCCGTAGGGTCGTGGCTGTGTGCCTAGTTGAATCTGCGGGGGTCAGACACAAGGTCGATCTTTCTGTTAGTTCTGGGAACTCCCAGGGCTGATAGAGGCATTTTCATCTACGTACACATCATCAGTGGTCGCGAGCGGATTGTAGAAGATGGAGCTTCCTGCGCTGCAACGAGAAAATGTGATTTATGTTCGCAGAAACAGACTTTACAGAATTCTCCACAGCAAATGTTTTCTGATGCAATGTGCTATTACATTTTTAATCGTTTTGATAACATTGGTGGGTGGAATCGTCTTTGGTGTGAATTTGATTTTTATGCCAGTAACTACAGTACCTCCCCTTGATCCTGCTACTTCTACTGTTTCTTCTATGCACTCTTTTCACTCATTTCCTGAACATGAGCAAGCTCGACGCTCAGAATTCATTAATAACACTTTTGTACAGCTCTTGCACCAACACCAACTGGTAGTTAACACTACAAACTGCTGGGTGTGTGGCTTGATACCCCACACTATGGATAAAGGCATTCCCTATCTGGTGTTGCCTTTTAGCTATAATGGATCATTTCAGGCCCTTCAGACCATTTTTGCTTATGCCCTTGAAACCTATCCTCCGCGTCCACCACGTTCCACTAAATATAACTCTGTCAACAAAGCTTTAGTTCAGGGAATTATTGACATGATTAGAGACGTCAATAATACTCCATCTTACCCTAGAGATGAATTACGAGTATATTTGAGTTGGAACTCTTCAGAGTATCGCCTTAGTTTGGGAGAAAGCAAGCGTAAAAGCTCAACTCCAGTCTGGGTCGTGCCTCACCGAGGTCAGGTCTGTTTGCAAGGAAATGGGAGAAATCCGAGAGCCCAGCTAGGGAGCAGTGAGTGCGTTGAGACTTACGTGTTTCCGTCTAACTCTTCCCCTACTTTTCTTACTGCTATGGGTACCTACTTCATCTGTCAAGACAGAGCGTATACATGGTTGCCTGCTGACTTTTCAGGTTCCTGTTATATTGCTCGATTGTTGCCTCCAACATACACTGCTTCGTCTGATTATCACAAGACCAGAGTAGCAAGAGGTGTTTTCAGTAAGGAAGATACCGCTGGTCAGGAAGCTGGAGACTTCTTCAAAGGTTTCCTTCCGTTCTGGGGGCCTATGGCCAATAGTAGAAAACATACGTCAGCTAACACGGGTAGTTGAATCTACTATTACCGAAACTGCTGGTGCCCTAAGCAACCTGACAGCTGAGCTTCAGGCGGATAGACTCATGACGTTGCAGAACCGTATGGTTCTAGACGTAATACTTGCAGATCGAGGTGGGGTATGCAGAATGATCCAATCGAGCTGCTGTGTCTTTATTCCCAATAATGCTCCAACCGTTTATGAGGCGATCTCTAAGCTGCACAAGATTTCCGACTCTATTCATGTAGACAAGGGAAACTGGTCCTTCATGGAGTGGTTTTGGACTCTGATATCAGCGTGGGGATGGAAGGTTCTGATGGTCATTGGTGTCATCCTAGTATTCCTGTTCTCGTGTTGCCTGATTATCCAGTGTGGTCCCGCTCTGTGTAGTCTTTGTGCTGCAACCTGCTTTAGAAAACCACCTGCGTTTGGAGAAAAGGCGCGAGAAAGGATGATGATACAACAGCATGTCATTGATCTGATGAGCATAGAACTAGATTCTGACATAGACTGAGTAATTGCCTATGTAAGGGCAAAAGGAGGGTCTGAGGTTCCGTGACGATTTGAACCCGTGTTTTCAACATTGTCGTAAATACATAATTTTGGTATCAGTGAACCGCAAATGATCCATTTAGCATATCCTGGTGTTGTCGCTGTGCTACGAGCAAGAGTACTCCTGTTACAAAAACATTTCCGATCTACCCATGGCATCCATCTTAGATCATGGCAGCCATTTTGTGTTTCTTGCCCTCACATACGCAATGACCTCTGATTACTTCATTTCGATTAAGGACACGTAGACTTAGCCGGAGATTCACCTCTCCAGTGACACGTGCACCTTAGAACAGAACACGCTGTGGCTGCATGACTCGACAAAGGCTGCCTCCTCTGCCTGAGGCCAGTCCTGCTATACTGGTTCTTGTGTTCGTTGGCCTGATCATGATTAGGCGGCCGAAGTTGGTAGCCTTGCCCATTTACGACCCACAAACATCTCTTATCCTGCTTTTCTATCTTCCGCACCTGGCTCCGTTCCTTTCTTTCTGAATCTTTATTAGGGGGAGGTAACGAAATTTACGATGAGGCGGTCCGGCTCTTGAATGAAATGTTGACATGGGATTGTGATGGAACAGTGGGAACCCCTCTTCGTAATGTTTGACATCAAATATTATCGACGATTCTTGTGCAACGCCAAATATTTATTGTTTAGGACACAAAGGTGTGAGAATGTACCAACATGTGAAGAATTCGCCTGAAGGCCAATATTTTGTATATAAGGAGCAACCTTTCTTGTACAAATCGAACAGGCTCCTAGATACTGCCCATGTGTAGTTTCTGTGACTTTTGTGTCCCTGCAGTAATAAACCTTTGGTCTTTGACGCCACCATCGAGAAGCCCGTGTTTCTGTTTATTTGTGCACCGAGACAGGTAGAACTCCGGGGTCTTCGGGTGTTATCCCTGACACCTCTGGACGGAACCAAAAAGTCCAGAACTCCAGACTTCCAACAGATGATGCAAGAGATGAGGCAAGGGTTTGCCACGATAGTGGACAAAGTGGATAAACTGTCGTCGCGCATGGATGCGGTGGTCCAGAAGCTAGACGTGCACGAGGAACGCCTAACAACGGCGAAACAGCGTATCTCGGACCACGACGATACGGCCGCCGCTCATACCACACAGTTGGCGAGGATGGATAATATTTTGCGGGTGATTGCCGCTAAGAATGAGGAGTTGGAGGCGAGGAGTAGGTGCAATAACGTTCGTATAGTAGGTGTGCCGGAGTCAACGAATGTGGGAAAGATGGAAACTTATGTGGAGAGACTCCTGGTGGGTGCCATTGGTGCAGGTGCCTTCTCGTCCCAGTTCATCGTCGAGAGAGCGCACCGATCACTGGGGCCTCGGCCTGCCTCTGGGGCTGCACTGCGCCCCATTATTGCTCGTCTTCTAAACTATCGCGATCGGGACGCTGCCCTCCAGGCTGCCCGTACTAATCGGGCCCTCTCCTTTGAAGGGGTGTCCTTCACCATGTACCCTGATTTCACGCCGATGGTGCAGGACCAACGTCGTAAGTTCCTAGGGGTGAAAAAGAAACTTCGAGAACTACAAGTAGACTATGCTTTGCTTTACCCTGCCAAGCTAAGAGTGACGCATCAGGCTAAGCAACACTTTTTCACTAACCCACAGCATGCTGAGGACTTTGTGAAGCGCCTCAAGCGTGATCGAGCGGCTGCGGATCGAGGAGGCGATCGAGACCCTGAGGGCGATCATTCGGCGGCGGAGGAGGAGGTCGCCTGAATGGGGGTGACCTAGCTTTTTTCTTGAGACATTGTTGGCGTGTGGCTAGTGCACTAACTTCCTTGACTGTTTCGGAGGCCTCGCTGCCACCTGCTTTTGTGTCGAGGGGCTTTGCCGTGACTGTTTGCAACTGTCTGTCTGTATGGCGGTTCTTGGGGTTGGTATGGGACCGCAGGTTGGCGCTCTTTTTGTTCGCGCTCTGGGCACCCACCCCCCCGCGCTGCGCCTGGGGCCTTATGGGACTTGTTGGCTCGGACACTGGCGTGGTACGTGGGAGTGGTGCCGTGCACCTCTAGAGGGTTCCCCGGAGGGTGTACCCCACTAGTACCTTTGGTTTGGACTCTAGTCCTCTGTTGGTTGACTGGATGTGTGTTTGGGAATGGGGGGGGGGGGGTGGGGGTTTGCATGGCCTGATAGTTGGGGTTTCGTCAGGTGGGAGGTGGGGGTGGGGATGATGCGGACGACACGTGCTCGCCCTGGTCTCCTGGGCCATTGCGTTGGTTGCTATTGCTGTCTGTATGGTGCTCGCTATTTCCGGTGGCCGCATGGTAGTAAGTGCGGTATGTGGGGGATGCGTGTGCGAGTTGAGGGCCGAGTGGACTGTGTTTGCTTCGTGCTGCGCGATGTGTTTCCTGGGTGCCTGTTGCACGGATGGTGCTGCTGGGGGGGGGTTGTTGGAGTTCTGTTTGGTTGGTTTGGAGATGGCCGGGATGTGTGTGGAGTGTATGTGGTGGGGCGACTGCGCCCTGGGTTGGTGGCCTGCTGCTGGCTGGCGCTAGGAGTCGGGCACCCTGCCCTTTCTCACTGGGTCCTGAGGGGCCCTGAATATGGCTGATGTCGACTGACACTACAGATAAGATATCAATTTTGTCCTGGAATGTACGGGGTCTTAACGATGCCAGGAAATGTCGAAATGTGATACAGTATTTGGACAGGCATGCTATTCATGTGGCCCTCCTGCAGGAGACTCATCTGCGACCTGGACCTTCCCCCAGCTTTGGTGGGCGGTGGGCTGCAACCAGGGTGTTTGCTTCGTACTCCTCGTATGCTCGCGGGGCTGTTATCCTTGTTAAAAGATCGCTCGCCTTTCAGGAACTAGGATCTATGGGAGACCCTGAGGGACGCTATGTACTACTGTGGGGGCGGCTTGGGCAGATCACTGTGCTGTTTGTTAATTGCTATGCTCCCAATGTTGATACACCGTCCTTCTTCCTTACATTATGGGGCCATGTGCTTGCTGTCGATGCTACTCACATTGTGTGGGGGGGGGATTTCAACTTTGCATTTCATGCTTAGGTGGATAGGTCGGACGGAAGTCCACAGTACAATGTGCAAGCTAGGGATGTTTTGTGTGGGGTTGTGGAGGAGGCTGGGCTGATTGATAGCTGGAGGTATTCTCACCCTGCCACTAGGGAAGGCACTCATTACACTGCACATGCGCGTTCATGGGCGAGGCTGGACTATGTTTTCCTCTTCAGGGGGTTGGTGGCTGGCCTGCGGGAGGCGGTGCATCTTGCTCGTACGTATTCTGATCAGTGCCCAGTGAAGGTTGTCCTATCTGTTCCCGGGCTGCACAGGCCGCGCCCGCCTTGGCGCCTTTTTCCGACTGCCTTGCTTGACCCAGTGTTCAAGGCGGAGCTTGGCGAGGAGGTGGAGGCGTTCTTCCCTAGAAACAAGGGCTCTGTCGACAGTGTCGAGGTTATATGGGAGGCATTCAAGGTTACGATCCGGGGAGTCACGATCTCCAAAAGTTGTGGAATCCTTAAATTGATTGTTCGAACTCTCGAGGGCTTGGAGGGAGATTTACGTGCCTTGGAACGCAGGATGCAGGCTGGCTCTGATCCCGATCTGATGAGCCAGTTCCGCACCAAGCTCTCCGAGTATGAGGAGGAGGCTGCCAGGGAAGCTAAGCATAGGGGGAAATATTGGACGGCGAGGAGGTATTGTGAGGGGGAGAGGCCCGGTAAGGTCCTTGCTGCACTTACTAGACACCAAAGGCATGGCTCGGACGTGCTGGAATTAGTTTTGCCAGATGGCACTCGCTGTCGGGACACTGCGGAGATTCAACGCACTTTTATTGACCATTATACACAACTGTACACGACACAGCAGTTGGGGGAGACACGATATGGCGGATTTCTGGATGAGTTGGCGCTCTGTTGGTTGTCGGATGATCATCGAGCGTTCTTGGGTAGGCCTCTAGAGGTGGAGGAGGTCAGAAATGCCATCATGTCTCTGAATAATGGGAAGGCCACTGGTCTGGATGGCCTTCCTGCTGAATTCTACAAGTGTTATGTGGACATTATGGCCCCCGTTCTCCGCGAGGTTTTTGAGGAATCCCTGGAGGAGGGACGACTGCCGTGCTCCATGCGGGAGGTCGCTATTACATCGCTGCTCAAACCCGGTAAGAATCCCCTGGATGTGGGTTCCTATAGGCCCCTCTCTTTGCTTAATTGCGATGTCAAAATACTCGCGAAGGTCCTAGCGATGAGACTTTCTGAGCTCATGCCTGTTATTGTTTTGCCCGACCAGTCGAGGTTTGTGCCTGGCCGTGCTACTTCCCACAATCTTCGTACTTTGTTTTCCCTTATTTCGACCATTGCTCCTGATATCCCGGTCGCCGCCATCTTCCTTGATGCCACTAAGGCGTTTGACTCTGTTGAATGGGGCTATCTTATTGATGTATTATGTCGGATGGGATTTCCTCTGATTTTTATTTCATGGGTCAAGCTCTTATATACTGATCCGATGGCGAGGGTGGTGGTGAATGGAGTGCTATCCCCCCCGTTCCCTCTTACTAGGGGGACTCGTCAGGGATGTCCCCTCTCGCCCCTCCTATTTGCCATTGCTATTGAGCCCTTGGCCTGCAGGATTCGTCAGCTACACCAGCAGAGCGCCTTCAATTGTCTTCAGCGTCAGGTCGGGATCTCTCTGTATGCGGACGATGTCACGCTCTATGTAAAGGATCCTCAGAACAACCTTAATGCGCTCTTGCGAGAGTTGATCGCCTTCGGGGGTGTCTCCGGTGTCCACATTAACTGGCGTAAATCCCAACTCTTCCCTCTCACTGCGGCTGTGAGTAGATTTCCTCTTGATTACCCCTTGGAATGGTGCGATTCGGAGCTGCGGTACCTCGGCATTGTTGTGTCATTGAACAGGGAGGAAACGATCCGGCTTAATTACGGTGTGGCAATTACTAAATTGGCAGATGACGTCACTAGATGGATGTCCTTGCCTCTATCCATGGCCGGTCAGGCGTCCCTTATCAAGATGGTTGTTCTGCCCCGGTTTCTTTACCTATTTCAAAAACTTTCGTATCACCTTGGGGCTTATTTTTTTCGCAGGCTTCGCTCTGAGCTCATTCGATTGTTTTGGGGAGGCAAACAGCCGCGGGTGGCCTGGTCTACCCTTACGCTGCCCTATATTGATGGAGGATTTGACGTCCCTGAATTTGACCTTTACTATCTTAGCGCTCAAACGCATTACGCTTACCATTGGATGCGCCCCACGCCGTTTATGCCCCAGGTAGCGGCTGAGCATTGGGTTGCTCATCCCCTCCCTCTGGAGGGGATGGTCTTGGGAAAGGTGTCAGATGTGGACACGCATCAAACGACGGTGACATGCACGGTGGACGCCTGGAAACGGGTGGAGCGGTTGCTGGGCGTCTCCTTTCTTTATTCGCCGGCACTGCCTTTATCCTATCATCCTGGTTTGTCTCTGTTGCTGGAAACGGGGTTTCAACGGTTGTGTAGGCGGCTAGGTATTCTTACGTGGGGCGACGTGTTTCATGAAGGTGCCCTTCGTACCCAGGCTCATTTCTTTGGGACTGCTGCCTGCACTCCTTTGGAGCTGTTTTATTATGTTCGTCTGAGGCAGGGCATGCGCGCCTTGCTGCCTGATTTTCCTTCGGAGCCGGAGGTAACCCTCCCTCTTCACGTGCTGCTGGTTTCAGATGGGCGTCACCTAGTTTCGAAGTTATACGGTGCTATTCGTCGACAGCGTTCTGTCCCGTCCAGTCGGGTGCGCGAGCAGTGGATTGTTGAGTTGGGCGTCCCTATTACTGACGAGCAGTGGAAGTATTGCTGTGGGCTTACTGCCAATGTTTCTTCCAGTTGCCGCCTGAAAATCATCCATTATAAATTCGTCCAGCGGTATTATTACACCCCGGCGAGGAAGCTTCGGTTTCATTTAGCGGAGGATGACAGATGCGCTAGGTGCCGAGCAGAGGGTGCCGACTTCCTGCACTTGGCTTGGAGTTGTGCGGGAGTTTTGGAATACTGGACTCAGGTCCATGCGGCCCTGCAGGTTATGACGGAGGATGGCGTGGCGTTTGACCCCTTAGTAATGTTGCTGGGTTATTCCAGGGACGTGCCTGCCCCCCACCGTAGATTTGCTGACGTGCCTGTTGTTGGGGTCGGGGCAGGGTGCCGCGCTTCAAGGATTGGTTGAGCGATCTCATATACTGTCAGGACCAATATAATGTCTACTCTGAATTGATGCCCGTGAGGTGCAGGCCCAAGGACTTTTGGAGCCCGCTACAGGTGTACCTCCTCACTAGAGCTGTGCAGGACTCTGATTCTGAACATGAGGACCGAGTAGGGGTTGGCTAGCACCAGCATAGGGGCTCAGATATGATAATTCATTCGCTTGTCCTCAGGTATTGGGGGGAGGGTTGGACTGCGTCCTTTTTTCTGCGTGGTTGAGAGGACTGTACCTCCTTCTATGTCACTCATGTGGTGGCGGTGGAGATCCAATGCCTGACCGCTTTCAATTGGCGAGTAGGGAAGGCCTATTTGGAGTACATCATGCTTGTAGAGTGCTGGTGTCAGCTGGCACGATCATACTCTCCCTTTTACTTGGGTTCTCTTTCTTTTTGTTTTTCCTTTGTTTTATTTTGCGTTGACAGAGCATGCCCATGCTGTAACATCTCATCAGTTTATTATATGCCCTGGATGGTTCATTTCTAAATGCTGTATGACATCATTCATTACTGTCTGTACGAATCATTGTGTTACCCTTTCTTCCGGACTCATTGATTACCTCGCTGTATTGTAAAAGCCATTTACGATTGTATGTTCCATGAATGCACTTTCCTTTTCTTTGTTTATCTCCAAATAAAGGTTTAAAAAAAAAAAAAAAGGTCATCCTTAGCTCAGTCCCAAATACACTTAAGTTAGCCTGGCTGAGCCTGCTGGCTGGCACCTGACTAAGTCTACCATCATCAGAGTCACTGCTCCCTCCGTCTGTCTCCTCTTCTTCCTCCTCCTCATCAGGCTGAGTATTTCCAGTGACTTGGTCATCCTCATCTATCTGGACTACAGGGACAGGGGTGTCAGTATTGTCATCTTCAGTGGGAGAGCCTCCTTCAGCATTCCCTGTGGGGTCTGCTTTAGAGGTCTTTAGAGCTTCTGACTGGTCTAAAAGCTCTCTAAGGTGGTCTGTAGTAGGGGTTGGCCCTGTCTTGAGACCTCTTGAGGCACAAAACTGCCTCAATTCCTTAAAATTAAACATAGCAAATTTGGATGGTGCCCTTGGAGGGTCACTCTCAACAGGGACAGGTCCAGTGGACCCCTCTGCTCCAGACATTGCTCTAGTGTGGGCGGATATGTTGCAATCTACCTACACTGGTGTTTACCTACTAAACCTATCTAGTAGTTGTAGTCAGGGTGTGCTACTCCCTATCCTCTACAACAACTAAGTTCAGTAGAACGTAAGTATACTAGTCTTGTTTTATATGTACCTAGCAGGTACCTGTATGATCTTTCAAATGATACTTTCAAAGATTGTAATGGTAAAACAACAGCAAGCTCAAATCCCAACCGCTGCTCACCAATGTGAGAAGTTGGCCTGGTATGTGATGCTCACTAATTCTAGTGATCACCTTGTACCATGCCAAGCAACCCTTATGATGATTAGTTGCAAGTCAACCTTATAGACCAGCTATCCTAGTAGCGTGGACAAAGCAGTCTTAGGCTAAACTCTGTAAAGGCATGTGAAGCGAGCTGTTTTACCATACACAATCCCCTTGAATACCAAATGAAAGGACACCACACAGATATATATTGAAAATATATATATATATTTATTTACTACAAAATGCCCTATACTCTTTATGAGCACAGAAGCAAATGCGTTAAAACAAAACACAGTTCAAATATACAAAAGTTGCACAATGTGGATGAGCCCTAGGGGCCACCTAAACCATATACTAAAATAGTAGTATAAGAACCACCTAGCTGAAAGGAAGTAGGCCTAGGGCCTTGGGAATCGCTGGAGCTGTTCGGGACTAACAGTGAAGAAGTCCGGAAAGGAAGCGAGACTCGGGTGCAGTGCGAAAAGTGCACGCATATACCAATGTAAAGTCAATGGTGCGTAAAAGTTACAAAGTTAGTGTTTAAGGAACCTTCCGGCTGACCTAGAAGGACAAAACTTTAGACCTAGGCACTAGAGGTGTGTACCATTGTAGGAACACCGGCGTTGCTGAGTTACCTCACCCACAGGAAGCGGGTGCACAGGTGCGAAGTAGTGTCGGGTTTCGTCACGCAGGCCGATGGTGCTTGGAGCTGAAGATGCTGCAGGCATCGAGACGAGAAGAGTTCCGGCGGATCCAAGGGTGGATCTGAAGTTGTGAAGACCTGAAAGCAGAGGGGACAATTTTCAAAGTCACTAGCCAGTGACTACCGTGGAACCAGGATGGAACCAGGCGATGTCGGGTGCAAACAGGCAATGAGGTAAAGATTGTCTCTGCAGCCACGTGGACACGAAGAGGTCAAGGACATCCAGGCGTTGGTCACGAGCTGTCCCCCAAAGGCTCTAGCTGTTGGGGGTGTCGGCTTCTTGATCGGAGCAAACAGGCCTTGGCTAGTGCAAGCCAAGCAGGAATCGATGCAAGCTTCTCACTCGGACCAGCAAGGTCAGAGCGGGTGCTCCTTTTTATAGGAGCGAGGGCAAGTCTGGAGCAACCAGACCTGCAGTGTAAATTGTAGGTTTTGTTGCCAAGATGGCCGCTGACCACGTGGCAAGTGGCCGGGATGGTCTGCGTGGCACCATAGGGGGTGCCAGAGCCAAATCCAAGGAGCCTTATGGGAGTGTCCTTTAAACCGTGTTGGCGTCCCGCTAGTCCTTCGGGCGGTTGTGGGCCTGAACAACTGGGGGGTTTGCTATGCGACGCTACACCCTGAAAGGGGCGTCAGTAATGTACCAAGGGTCACGTGATCCGGGAGAGGATCACTAGTAAGGGCAGCATAGGCGGGGCTCGCCCCAGTGCTGCCTGGATCATCAGGCGGGCAGGCGGCCCAGTTGGTTGCCTGCCCTTGGATCGCCCGTAAGGTAACCCACCTATTACATAACGGTGTATGCAATAAACCTGCAGCCACTTTACCCAAACCAAAAATGTGTTGTGTGTTTATTTATGGGAAATGTATATTATGTTGGGGGGTGAAATAGGATGCCAATGACGATACTATGCAGCTGGCCGAGGCACCCACAGGGGGCACTAGAGAGGTCAGCTCTCTAGTGTCGCCTGGGCACCCTACACCTCCGCCCCCTTCAGGGGAAGGGACTCTGGTTGGCGTCTCCCCCTCTCCAGCCTTGTAGCAGTGCACAGGGGACGTCACTTCCTGGGCGCCCAGGACTAGGGGAGGGTATATATCTCTCCCCCACCATTTTGGTGATCTCTTTGATCGCTGTACACGCCGTCTCCCTCCCTACCACTTACCCAGCGTGGTGGTGGCAGGAGGGGGGGCAGAGATTATTGTAATGTTTTCCTTTTTCGTTGCAGGTGGAGTTACAGGGCGATCTGGAAGCAAATGGGTACAGAAGGGTACCTCTGTGCGGCACCATAGAGGGTGCCAGGGCCAAATCCAAGGAGCCTCAAGGGAGGGTCCTTGAAACCGTGTCGGCGCCCGCTAGTCCTTCAGGCGGTTGTGGGCCTGAACAACCAGGGGTTTGCTATGCGACGCTACGCCCTGAAAAGGGCGTAAGTAATGTACCAATGGTCAGGTGATCCGGGAGAGGATCACTAGTAAGAGCAGCATAGGTGGGGTTCGCTCCAGTGCTGCCTGGCTCATCAGGCAGGCAGGCGACCCAGTTGGTTGCCTGCCCTTGGATCGCCCGTAAGTTAACCCACCTATTACATAACTTTGTATGTAATAAACCTGCAGCCACTTTACCCAAACCAAAAATGTGTTGTGTGTTTATTTATGGGAAATGTATATTATGTTGGGGGGGTGGAAAAGGATGCCAATGACGATACTATAGTATACACTTAAATGTGTATGTACTTTGTGGGCTCTGGGGATCAGCCCTAGGATTTGTCTGCTTCCGCTGATGGATTTTGTTTCTGTTCAGCTGCCTCTATTTAACTGTCTTGATAGAAAACGTCCAGAAGGGGTCTGTAAAATACCAGAATTGCTTTCTGCTCAGGGACTTTCTTTTTTGAGTTTTTCTGGCAACAGACTCTATTTAACTTTCTTGATAGAAAACGACCAGCAGAGGTCAGTAAAATACCAGTATCACTTTAGCATTCTCTAGATTACAATCCATAGACATTGTCTTACATGAGCACCCGTAGACAATAATATGTTTATCAAATCTTACATTATCTGTGATATGACCACAGAAGTCCCTGATTTTATATTAAAAACAGAGCTTTGGACTACACTATTTCCAGCTGAAAGACAATATTTCTCTCCATGTCATGCAGTTTGGTGCTTACTTTCCTTCCGTGTTAAAGAACAGTGGATGTTTCACCACCCAGGCTAATGTGCTGCAAAGCTAAATACATGTAAGATCCCAAAGGCAAGACCAATTGCATTGCAAATGCTTGTTTCCCTCTCGTTGTCAGGGACTCTGTGAAATGAATAATCAAAAAAGGATCTGGGAGTACTGTGTGGGCAAATTTTACTCCCAAGGCTCTCACCTTGACTCTCTGTTTTTTGGATGATTTTGAGCCTGCATTAAGCATTTCACAAAAGCTTAAGAAATATTGCCAACATTGATTTTTTACTATTAATATATCACTGCTGGCAGATCCCAGCAAACTCAACAACTACAGACTGATCTCCCTGCTCCTGTTCGCAGCCAAAGCATTCGAAAAAGCCATCAAGCAACAACTCTCCTCATATCTGGAATGGAAACTACCACTCAACTCCTCGCAATACGGTTTCCACAGCAACCACAGCACTGAGAAAGCCCTCATATTGGCTATGGACGATACCACAGCCCTACTCGACCGAGGGGAGACTGCAGCTCTGATCCTTCTAGCCCTCTCGGTAGCCTACGATACGGTTCCTCACCACACACTTGTCACAAAGCTGCATAACATAGGCATCCAAGGAGTTGCACTCAGATTGATCATCTCTTCCCACCTCCCGGATTAACGCAAAAAGTCCCCCTTCACCTCCCAGCCCTGGGTAATCATCTGTGAACTACCCCAAGAATCATCACTCAGACCCACCCTCTTCAATAGTTATATGACACCTCTGGCTAGCACAGTCAAAAAGTCTGAAGTGAACATCATATCCTACGTGATGACACACAACTCATCCTTCCCCTCTCTGAAGAAACCACAACCAACTTCTATAACTGCAGGACAGACATCGCAGGCTGGATGAAGGACAACTGCCTGAAGCTCATCACAGACAAGATAGAGGTACTGATCTTCAGAAACAAAAACTCCCTGTGGGACACATCCTGGTGACCCTCAGAACTCAGACCTACTCCTACCCTCATGAAACATGCTAGGAACCTTGGCATCATTCTCGACAACTGGCTAACCATGACAACTAAGGTCAACTTTGTCTCCTCCTCCTGCTTCTTCATTCTCCACTTGCTTGTTAAATATCCTAATGGTTACCCCAAAGCTCAAGATGCACCATCACCCAGGTCCTCATCTCCAGGCGACTGGACTACAGCAGCACTCTCTACGCATGCATCGCAGCTCACCTCTGATGACTATAGACCAGAGTGCTGCAGCCAGACTCATCCTGGATCTCCCTAGACGAATCCCCATCACTTCCTACCTCATGGAATACCACTGGCTCCCTGAACAGAAAATATGCCAGTTCAAGCTCCCGACCCATGCATACAAGGCCATACACAACTGCGGACCCACCTACTTGAACAACTAACTGAACTTCCATCAGCCCACCAGACACCTCCATTCTCCTTCACTTTCTTTAACCCCCACATCCAGCATATAACGTATTAAATGCGGAGGTCACTCTTTCTACTACCTGGCAGCAAAGAGATGGAATGAGCTACCTTTTCATCTCCAGACTTCTCCATCTCTTCCTGATTTCCGATTGTCTTTAAAGACTCAGTGGTGTAGCTAGATCTTTGGCCGCCTTTGGCAGTTTCTGCGGCCTCAATGAAGAGGGGGGCTGCTGAGGATTCCTTGGATTGCTGCCACCAGACGGCAGGTAAGAGCGGGGAGGAGGCCAACTCCCCATTGCTACGCCATTGTGAAGACCTGACTATTCCGGCTGATCAGCTGAACCCTGCCAGCACCTGGATACCCTCATGGGTGACAAGAAACACTCTACAAAGCTATTGATTCATTGACTGCAGATAATAAGCCTTTAATGTGGAGGGCATGCTTTTTTGGCCATATGAGTATTGATGAATTTAACATATATGTTATTTAGATACTAGAAGCAGATTGCCCTTGGCTAGAGTGCTAAGAGTGTGATGTGCACAATACGGTTAGGCGATATATTTTGCTTATTTTGCTTAGCTGGCAGAATTTGTGGAACTTTGGCCATTCCGTGTTACACTTGTAACACAGAGTTCCAGCCAAATTCCACCAACCGCCACAGGGTGGAGTTTTTCTAGTGTGCGGCTCGAAAATGGTAAGATGATGAACTCAAGCGAGATTTGCCATCCTCAAGCGCGATTTTTTGTCGCTATGAGGGACCTGGTGAGATTTCTCCAATGCGGGAGGTTGCAACTGATTCATGCCCTTATATAGGCATAAGAAATCAAGCCCTTATTTAGGCATAGCCAATGCTACCCAAATACAGGCATGGCTACTTCCATTCGTTCATCAAACGTCACAACAACTTTTTGGAAAACCAGCTTAAGCCGTTATGGACTTCCCCTTGCTTGAATATTGATTTCTCCAAGAACTCAGTAACTTTACAATGAACAACTATTCCCCAGGGGTTCATTCATGACGTTCATATGCCCGACTTTACGTCAAACTATGGCATTCCTAAACATCATCAAGTTATAAATATACCTTCACTTGCTCTAGCAAGATAAGGTGGTTCAGAGCAGTTCGAAGACCTACTTGCCCGACGCAGTTCGCTACAGCAAGTGCCGAAGGAAGCCAGCTCTCCAGCTGAAGCACTGATCAGGAAGCTGCCCTTCTCTGCTGAGAATCCAGGTCCAGTGTTTCTTGCTACCCTAGTGGGGTGTTGGGAAATCGATTCCCGAGAAAGAGATACCAAACCTCCTTCATTCTAAAACAAGGTATGGAGCTGTTTAGAACCTAGAGAAACCTTTGGTAGATTCTTGGCAAAACTAAACCTATGCTAAAAAACAAACACCTACTTCCTCCCTCGTACTAGACCTAGGTTAGGTACATGGGGTAGGCATATTTTAGAAGCACCAGTTGGGTATTTTAGTCTATGTTATTTATGTATGTATTTTTATATGGCTTAGAAACCATACAATGCTCTTACAGTATTATTTCATATTACTGTTTATGCTGTACGCATTATACTTTGCATTCTGCATAGCGATTGTAGCAGTTCACCTCTCTTACATGAGAAAGAAGGCTCTTCAATAAACCATTTTATTGAAAACGCCATTCTCTCTATTTCTCTGCAAATCTGTAGAAATGAAGCATATACAATTGACTGAGTGAAATACTTATCTATTCTTTCCACGACTCTGAGAGATATATTCTTATTCTTGGGAAACAAAGTTGTCATGTTTATGCGGATGCCAGAAACTAATCCCTTCTTGTGAATTTGAGAAAGTTTCTAGTGACCTCGAAATTAGCCTGGTACACACACAATTAAGTTTAGTACATTCAATAGAGACCTATTGACATAATTCGTACGTCAAATCTATAGGATATTTTATTCCAATGCGCAGAGCTTATTGGGAATATAGGAACTACACTATATGGAGGCCAACGTTTGGTAAGGCACTAATTTAACGCTAGATAATAAAGTAACTCAGTCTTGCTTTTCTCAGAGACCCCTTTTTCCGTAAATACTCCAATAGACGTCTGGAGGGGGTAAAGGGATAATATCCGCCATAGATGAGTATGTATTAGCTTTTTGTTTTTTTCAATGTTGAAGGATCCAGTGTTCCAAAATATGGTGCACCTTATCTTTGTTTCCTTGAAACTTGCTCTGCAAACTTTCAGTCAACAAAATGTCCCTCGATAATAATACCAAGGCCGGTGGAGCTACAGGCGATAATGCCATACAAGCTTTACACTTTAGAGAAACCGACGAGTATGCTATATGCATTCCTGACAATTTAAGGAAAGCCATCACTATAAAACGTATAAGAAATGGCCTATCACCAAGAGGTAGTAGGGTAGTTTTTGTGATAGAGGCACAGGAATAACATCAGACAAAGGTATTCTATTCATGCATACTCTTTCCGGAAGCAGATACAAGAACAAAAGTGTTTCACTTCTACAAAGAAGATGAACCACCAGAGGAATAAATTCCTTTTCGAGGATATTGAAATTCCACTAACTTACCAAGAGCATGCGCTCTGGTTTAAAGGCGCTCTAAAACATATACATCACGTTACCAGGCTCGGTCCACTAGGTAGACCAGGAGCAACATGGCTAGCATTAGCCAACTACAGACCTGACCCTGACATTGAAGCAATGTCAGACGATTAATTACTAAGTAATATTAAAAATTTAATTGAATTACATAATTAAAGGTCTTTATTGAAAACACTCCTACTCCTTCTAAAAAGAAGTGGGAAAATAGCAAACAAACTTCTAAAGAGAAACGTTCTCAATCCCGAGGTAAGTCTCCCCAAAACGAGCCCTCTGAAAGGAGGTATAACCTCAGGAACAGGGATAATTTGAGAAAACCTGATAGATATCAAGATACTGATACACGTTTCTCTCATACCTTTCAGACTTCATCACAGAAATCTGAAAGAAGAGGACGGTCAGAAAAAAAGAAAGAACGCATGAAGTCCAAAGACGATCAGTACGTTCAGAAAAACAAGAAAACTCAATTCACCAAAAAGAAAGTAGCAGGTCTAAAAATCAGACATGCAGAGGATCTTGATGACACAACTCAAGAAGGGGGAATGGGCTCAAACATTGTTGGACAGCGCAGCAGAAGTCACCATAGCTTGCAAGAACTTGAAGGAACATCTGGAGACACTGGACTTGAATGAGTTCATTCAAGTTGAAACTGCAGATACCAGGGATAGTTGTCCACACAGGTTATATGAAATAACACTCCGGATGGAAGGGGACATACCAAGAAAAGTGAGAGCACTCTTTTGGGAGCAGCTTTCTAAGGGTTATGACATTCTTCTAGCTGGCCACAACAAATTGTCAGGGAATGCCACATGGTGAAGAAATCATTATGGCAGCTTTCTCCGACCACATTCCAATTACTTTAAAATATACTTATGCCAGGAAATGGGCAGTTGCCCAGGCTCCTGCATTATATAAAAATCATGTAGATTGGGATGAGGATTCTCCTCACCATGAAATCCAGTTGAAAAATCAACCAATTGCACAAAGGCAGTACTCAGTTAAGCAAGAAGCTAGAAAACAGGTCAGGGAGATCTTAGATCAACTTGAATACCAGGGGGTGATTGAAACATGCACCTCATCCATGAAAAATCCTTTGTTTCCTGTCTCCAAACCAGACAATACATATTGTCTAGTTTTGGATTACAGACATCTAAACTCTTGCTGCAAAACATTTGCAGTACAAAATGCACATAGTGCAGCATTAATGAATAACATTGTGCATAAAAAATATAAAACCACGGTTTCTTCTGTCAAAACATTTCCCCAGAAAGTAGGTATTTGACGGCTTTCACAACTATCGGGACACAGCATCAATTCTGTCGTCTCCCACAGGGATTCAAGAATAGTCCGGGTTATTTTCAGCAAGGGTAACAGAGTTATTACAAACGTAGGATGATGAGGCATTGTCATATGTCGATGACATCTATCTAACAGACGATGACTTGGATAGGCACTTGAGCAGGGTGAACACCATCATACTTGGATTCGCCTCAGAAGGTTACAAAATCAATTTCAAGAAATCGAGAATTGACCATTTAAACATCCTTTTTCTAGGATAAGAGTTATCAAGTGAAGGCAAAAGCCTGGCAGCAAACTTTCCAGTGAAATGTGCACTGCTCCACCCTCCAAAAACGCTGAAAAACTTACATTTGAATCTAGGTTTCCTAAATTTCGGAAGAACTTACATTCTAAATTATGCAGAAAGGGTTAAACCTCTCTACGAATGAATCAAACCTGATTTCAAAACAGTATTGGACTCAAAAACACACGGAAATTTTGCGTTCATTGCAAACAGACATGTTAGCAATAAAACATTTTCAAACATGCGTAAAGTACGCAACTTAATGATCTGAATCATTCCAGGACAATGCAGATTCACATACTTAACTTTTAACGAAGGTGAAGAGTCCCAATAGCTTACAAATCACACTTGTACACACAAGCGGAAATGAAATTCACTTCAACAGCAAAAAACTCTGACAGCGGTTCAAACTGCAGTAGCAAAAGAGAGAGCCCTCACACAGAGTAAGCGCATTTTGATTGTTACACCTTCCTTAGAGGCAGTGACAAAAGCGAACATTCCAAATGCAAAAGCTTTACATCCAAGATGGATACAATGGATTAATTCTCTTACTGCAATAGACATTGAATACGTTTTTGAACTATATTTGAAGACACAAGCATTTCTACAATATGAACAAGATTGTCCTCTGCCTACTGAAATTCTGCCTCTAGAGCAGTATGAATGTATAATTTATACTGACGGATCAGCCCAACTCGCTTCGTGGGGGTAAACAAGCTTATAGTGCTGCATGCGCGATCGTGAAAGGTCGCTGGCGAGATGGCATATTTTGACCAATGGTCACTAAAACACAATTTCTAAGAGATTGTACAGCTCAGCGAGCTGAACTACAAGCATTCAAGATGGCGCTTGAGAATATGGAGTGCGAATCCCCCACACTCATAGTGTGCAATTCGTATTACTGTGTTCAATCTTAAAATGAATACTTGCAAAACTGGATTCAAAACGGTTACAAAGATGCAAAAGGTGGCACAATCAAGCATAAATTGCTTTGGGAACAAGTAGTTCAGTTACGACAAGGACTACAAAACACTCACGTGATACATGCGCTAAGTCATCAACGTGATGGCGTTCACGTTGCAGGGAATTCATTGGCTGATGAAGCCGTGAAGGCGTCTGTGCAAACGGCTTCCGTAGCTACAATCACTTGTTTAAAAACAAAAATAGACAGCGAAATATTGCAAGCTGTCAATGCTTCGAGCAAAGACAGTGGTAAAACATTACCAAAAAGCTTTCCACTCAAATAATCATAAATAACTGATGCAAATAATGTTCAGTTTGCTCGAATCCCTGGAGTGGGGGATAGAGTAATTCCAAACATGGAACATAGATTAGGACTAATCCTAGCAGTACATGAAGGGCTCCCTCTGCACACGCAGATGTTTCCGCCACAGTATCATTAATGAAACAGAGATACTGATGGCCGCGCATGAGGAAACAGGCCAGAAACTATGTTTTAGAATGTGAAATCTGCCAAAAGATGAAGTTCTACAGTGAAACGTCCTGCGCAGACGCCACTGTTAATTTCAGACAAACCATTAGCTTGCATTTACATGGATCACTGCGGTCCCTTACAGAGGGATGGTACCTATAAATATATCATGGTCGCAGTGGATTCGTGTTCAAGATTCATTTGGATGTGGTCACCGCGCTCGGCTGACGCTCGAACTGTTATAAAAGATTTGCGAGTCTTTATCGGCACATACGCAGGCGGCACGCTACATTCTGACCAGGGTCCTGAGTTTAGCTCTCGAGCTTACAAGGAGGCCATGGCCAAATTGGGCATTGCACTGCGGTACTCCAGTCCATTCCATCCTGAGGGAAATTCAGCAGTGGAGAGAAAAAACCGGGACATAAAGCAATCTATAACAGCTAGGGTATTAGGCTCGGGTGACGGGTGGGTCAAACATCTAATAAGTGTCCAATGTAGTCTTAACAATCTGCCACGAAGTTCGATAGGGGTATCACTTCATATGAAGTCCTTTTTGGGACTAGAATGTTAATTTCGGATCTCAATTGTCAGAATGCAGTGGTAGACCAAAAACTCTTTGATATCAAAGACCGTTTGGCTGTTTTACAGGACTTAAATTAACTAAGAACAAAACAAAGAAACATGTTTCCTGAAACCAACAACCCCTGAAGAGAAACCGACCGTCCCAGCAAGGCCTGTCCCTATTCCAAAGATTGGGGATCTAGTCAGAGAAAAGATCGCGGACAAGAAGGAATTTGAGCCTTCTTACAACAAACCAGCACCCGTCCTAGCCATTCACGGATCAAGAACAGTATTACTGCTGCCCCTTGCTGGAAAAAAGGAGAACATGTTTGTGTCCATCGACCTGGTCAAACCACATCATGTGACCGATCATAAGCAGTAGCCAAGTGGAGTCCGACAATGTAGCAGAAGCCCTAATCTGGCTACTATCCAATAGGTTCAAACTGGGAGACTCATCACCTTTGCAGAATCTGCAGTGCAAAATGAAGGACTATACAATAAAGCTATGAAACTTGTACCTCTTGAGACCCAAATAACAGTTTGTCAAGAAACACCTGTTTACAATGAAGTAACAAGTGATCAAGTGGCTCCAGCGATGTAAACGAATCATGATGCAATCCCTACAATTGACAGAACTGCCTCTGGCTATTTCATTAACTTTGGTACGTTTTCTGAGGATCCAGCAAGCCTGGAACGACGCCAGTAAAAATAACTTTCAAAGAACAAGAAACATACCTTTTTCATCACCTGGAATAGACATATCTGATTTCACCATGGATTGAACTTTGGATTGTGTTGGGTGTACTTTTTCTTCTAATTTGGTTGACTCTCATGATAACTTTGGGAATGCTGATAAATGGAAGATATGTTAAAAAGGACACAGCAAGTAGGAACATCAACTTCCTCCTCAAGCCACACAAATCATCTCATCGTGAACAAAGACTTGTCATCGGTGAACATCACAGCCGTCCTATACCAGGTGGTATAGCTTGGGACAGAACTGAATATGACATTTTCGGTCCGGTGGAGCTGTTAAGGACTCCACATCAGTTCAAGATTTCCTTGAATGACTTTGTTTCACCTAGTACCTTTTCTGATGATTGGGACTTCGAGACTGTTAACAATATAATGTCAGATTTAGAAATGTCTGCAAAGTTTACAAATCATGAATATTTAGAAGGTTCATCAGATTATGAACAAATGTATCATTATAATCACTATGGTCATCATTTCGTGCACAAATCTGCAAATCCTAGAAATGTACAGATGATTAACCAATCAGAACATTGTCCTACTCCACCAAAGGGTAGCTCAAAAACAAGTGCAGGGATTAGAAGCCTTATTTAGAACTTGTATCATCCCAGAGCAAATAAAGTTTTTGAATGACACTGTCCAATAAACATCTTGTCTTGGGTTAGCCAAGATAAAAGATCTTAACAATCCGTCCATACCTACACCTACACCTGTTAGTGGTAACACTTCAGAGGGGGAGGTCGACGTACATACTATTTTGCACCACAACAGAACAGATCCTGAATGGAAAAAATGGTCAATATGGCCCACAGACACAAACAACTGTCAAGATAGATTCCTGAATAAGACACAAGGGTTCACAATCACTAGGCCAGATGTAAGATATGTTCAGAGACAGCATCCAGGAATAGTAACAACATACAGTGTAGGGAAACTGTGCCTTGAGTGGCTACACAAATCTACACTAAAGGATGTAAAACAACACTTATCTTTATTTAAAGATGGCGCAGATCTAAGGGACTTCTTGCAAGGACCTACTAAACCGCATCATAAACGTTTTATATATGCCGGTATCTATGCAATGTATAATGAAGCATGGAAGATTATGCAAGCAGAGACTGCAGAACGAATATGAGAAATTGATTGTATTAAGTTAGAGAAATTTCTCTCTGTAGTTGACAATGGGTTAATGACTCTGTCGTCCAGGATATGTTCTTTGGACAGCATAGTATACTCTGCCATAAACATGATGGAACAGGACTTGGTCATGCTGCAACATGTTCAGTCACAATTACATTCTATCATGCTATTACATGACATAGAAGGGTTAACCCAATGGTACTGGGACCTGGGTATTCAATGTATCCATGAGAGGGGTCCCAGTAAGTGCGCTTCTTAATGAACACAGAAATACCTGAAGCTGTTCTATGTAAAACTAATTACACGATTTTCATGAGTAATGTTATTTATTTACATCCTCATCCACATACATTTTATGTATAAGCATATTCAATATATATAGATAAACAATGTTCCTAGAGAAAGGCGTGGGAAGAGGTGGGGTAGGTAAGGGGTTTGTGAGGATTGGGTTTAGGTGAAAAGTTTCAAAGGTCAAATGTGGTCACGTAAATGAATAGTTGACATCACATAAGCATGTTTTTAGAGCCACATACACAACATGTGTATACCTATCCCATATGATAAAACACAGTAACAATAATCTGTTGTTCATGGGTAGGTGTAGAAGTAAAAGTTGACGTTTCGACCCCCGGTTGGCATAGGTTGAGTTCCACCTTACTATGGGGTCTTCTTCAGGACTAGAACGTGAAGTGGGGTGGGGAGGGGCACCTAAAGTTAATGAGAAAATAAGATAAACTAACAAAAATACACCTATTTAGGGAAAGACATAAATGGATGGTATAATTACTGGTATAGCCACCATGAGTGCTGGGCAGAATCAATAATGGAAGGTTGGGCCTGTGGGATTCTACTATCAGAGAGCGTGCTACAACCTGAAAATCAAGGTATGTACATGAGTGGCCTCATAGTGAAACATTCCCACATACATCAAGACCATGTGCAGTCATGATCATAAAGCCAGAGCGCGTGGCACTTGGCACAATAACCTGCAAAAAGCTAAAAGCTGGAAGTAGTCTCCACTAATTATAAAAAACGGTGTTTCTGAAGCCTTGATAATCAATATATCAATGATTGGGGGCAAGTAACAGTAGTGTGTACAAATACCAAAGTGAAATTCGGTTTAGAACCCAGATCAGCATGATATATGAATCACATATATCGAATAATCAGGATAACAATAGAGCCTAATTAAGAGGCATCCAATAAATTCATGTACCTGGTTTACACTTAAATGACAGTGAACATAACCAAAAGCATAGAGCACCTATCAGTTTTCTATCTAGTACCCCACTGTCCATCAAGGAACAGGCAGTCCTGGAGAAGGGATTGTCATTCGTGCCAACAACCAGACTTGACAAATTCAAGCTACATGCTGAATTAGCACAATTCTTCAGGAAACTGAAATTGAAATCCTTCTTTGAGAAAACAACCCCCGATCCCACACTACCAGATGACAACCCTAACATCACAGGGCTTAGAGTCAAATCCACCTTCATCCCACCTCCCTCCACCATCCCGCCTGAGATCACCACCTTCGAACAGGCAGTATATCATGACATTGAGAACCTCAACCCTACCACACATTTCAACAATCTGTCGTGGGAGGACAGACAGACCATACAGCGCCTCCAAAACAACCCCTCGCTAACAATAAAACCAGCGGACAAAGGAGGTGGCATCGTACTCCTTGATAAAACTGACTATGAAACAGAATGCCGCAGACTACTCAGCGACCGCAGGAATTACCGCAGACTGGAACATGATCCAACTGATCGCCTACGAACAACTGTACATACCCTTGTCAAAAGGGCAGCAGACGAGGAACACATCTCCAAACAGGAGGCTGAATACCTTTGCCCAGTACACACCAGAGTACCGTACTTCTACACAGTACCCAAAGTACACAAAGGGGTCATCCCACCCCCAGGCAGACCAATAGTGTCGGGCATCAACTCTATACTAGAGCCACTCTCTAGATATTGTGACTTCTTCTTGAATCCCCTGGTACAAAAGACCCCTTCCTACATTAAAGACACCAAACACCTGTTACAGGTAATCAATAACATCACCTTCAACCCTGACACACAATTACTGGTAGGGCTTGACGTGGAAAGCCTGTACACTAGTCTCCCACAAGATGCCACCCTGCAGGTACTACATGACATCCTGGAAGCCTCACCCTGGCCTTATCACACTCCGAGGAGCTTTGTACTGGCATGTGCAGCCCTCGCCCTGAAGGAAAACTACTTCGAGTACGAAGGCACCTTCTACCTGCAAACGAATGGAACCTCAATGGGCAGTGTTTTCGCGCCGAGCGTGGCTGGACTCTATGTACACCACTTCGAAAGCACCAACATCGCAGTGGAAACCAACCCGTTCAAACACCATATCTTGAAATGGCACAGATATATCGACGATATACTGGTCATCTGGCAAGGTTCACAGCATGAACTGGACAACTTCTTGACCTGGCTTAACAGCAGAGACCCATACCTAAACTTCACAAGTACAGCCAGCAACCATCAACTCCCTTTTCTTGACCTACAAATAACTGCCGCGAATGGAACATTGGTGACCACCACCTACTACAAACCCACAGCGAGGAACTCATTGCTCCATTTCACCAGCTTCCACCCCCGGCCGCTCAGAGAAAACCTACCGTTCGGTCAGTTCCTTCGGATCAGAAGAAACTGCACAAATGTGAATGATTACAAGTCACAATCCACGGATCTAGCTATAAAACTAGAAAACCGCGGTTACCCCAAGACCATCATCAAGAAGACCCAGAAAAGGGCAAGAAACCAAAACCGGGAAGCACTACTGGAGGACATCATCAAAGAAGATGAGGAACAACCTACTACTTGCGTCACCACTTACAACACTGCCTCCAATGAGGTGGCGAAGATTATCAAGAAGCATTGGAAAATAATTAACTCTGGACAGAGAAACTGGGAATTACCGAGGTTCGCCTACAAGAGGTGCCATAACCTACGAGACCAACTAGTCAACACCCGCCCAAAACCACCCCCAAAACCGGCGGAGAATACCATACTCAATGCCTGGGGAATGCCCAGAGTCACAGGACACTATCCCTGCAATGACTGCAGCGTATGCCATCTCACATCCCACACTAAAACTTTAGACCTGGAACCTAACAAAATCTGGACCCAAAGGAGTCACACTAACTGCAATTCCCGTAATGTGATCTACTTAATCACATGTACATGTGGCCTCAGATATGTGGGCATGACCACACGAAAAGTCAGAACCAGGATCACCGAACATCGCAGTACGATGCGGTGTAAAAAGAATATCAGTAAACTGACAAGCCATTTCATCGTCCAATGCCACACACCCAATGACTTCTCCTGGACTGTCATTGAACAAATCCCCGAAAGTCCAATCGAAAATGACAAAAAACTGCTTAATACAGAACAAAGATGGATATACCGCCTTTCTACATCCACTAATGGCCTGAACGATGCCATCCCCTGGAACTCCCTATCACCTACTTAGCTACCCCCAGCACCACTTGGTAGCCTATTCCCCTGACTTATGGGTTTTGCTTGTTACCACCCTGACCACTAGTCCCCATGACCAGCAATTTATTGTGTGCCTGACTTGCTCATTCCCTGTAACTCTCTGCAAAATCTTAAACCTTTATTATTGGCACCCCTGACATATTGCCTAAATAATCACCCAGCGCTACATTTTGCCTTATCACCGGCAAAACTCTGTAAAATCCTTTTTATTATTAGCACCATATTGCCTAACTAATCACCCAACTCTGTAACATCTCCAATCTTTATTAGTAGTAGCCTTGACATATTGCCCAACTGAGTAATCACCCAGCGCTACATTCCGCCTAATCACCGGCAATACTAGGACGCCCAGAACAGTACAGACGCATGCGCGGCAACACTGCTCCTCCGCGCATGCTCCCTGTCTGTTCCCCGTTCCGCGCAGGCGCGAAGATCAGCTACTGCTTCGCGCGCATGCGCGATGAAACCAAATTAACGCGCTACAACTAAAACAACCGGCGCACCTGCAGCGCGTTTATCTCTCGATACTCGAGCCTCTTTCCTCCCTCCAGGTGGCCTCATTCAGCCTATCAGCTCCCAGGCCACGCTACCATGACTCGAAAACTCGAGTCTTTCCACCATTACTCTCACCTCCAGGTGCCCTCACTCAATCTATCAGCACCAGTATATAAACCAGCAGAACTAGCCATCATTTACCGGTTCTGCGAAGGAGGCACAACAGGTCCCACGCCGGCTCTGACCAGTAATCCTGTGAGTATGCTGACCTACCACCTCTACACTGGGTAAGCGCTATCTTTCTCCCTACAGGTTTCCTAACCCCAGTGGTCCCTACTTTGTCTCCCATATAGGGTCAACCCCATGCCACTTCAATAACCTTGAAGTCTGACCTACCTAAAAATAGCGTAAGCCACAGCCCTTACGCTTAATTTCTTCACTATTTTCACTAATGTTTGACATTTTCGTTGTTTTAATCACTTCACTACCGAAGTTCTAGTGCGACTTATCACCATAATGGTACCACCAGTACCATTACACTTGAGCCGTGAATAGCCTGCACCCCATCGCTATTTAGCCGGCTGTCAGCACCTATGACAAAATTCTCCTAGTGACTCTTTTTCTCCCATGTATGTTTTGTCTATGTCCCTTTATGTTATTTGTACAGGTGATCTTGAGAAGGGAATCCCCCCCTCTCACAGTTAGATACACTTTAGGGCGTGTAGACACATAGCCTGCACTACACAACCCCTATTTTAACCACACACATTTTTATCAGTCCTGAAGAAAGCCAGATTACAGATAAGGCACTGGCTGAAACATGTTGACACACTTAAGGACGTAGGAGGTCGTAACCCGCCCCCAACGTCCCACTGCCTTATTTTTAACCGCTGGCGGAGGCCCATTCAATAAAGTATTCTTACCCTTCAGGTATTGGGACCCCCGCCAAGCCGTTTTAAACTCACTTACTTAACACCCTTCACCGCACACACAGTGACATACCTGCTCCGCTGTAGCCAGGCGTCGGAGCACACCCGGGACACGCTAGGTGTCACTGGGTGGGCCCGATGATGAAGCATGCCACCAACTAGGTTGGTGGGTGAGGGCTTTCTAAAGACACCCAACAGGTGCCATCTCCCCCTGACAAAACAATACTGAGTCACCAGTATGATTACAATATAATATCATACCAACCCCATCCCAGCTAGTCCTCTTTTGATTAACTATACTGATTGATATACCCTCCTGATGTGATTCATGTGATGATTGGTTTTAAATAGCTCTGAACACTTTTGGGTACTATTTTTGTTTTGCCTACGGACTAGTATGCATGACTGCACGTGGTCTTGATGTATGTGGGAATGTTTCACTAAGAGGCCACTCATGTACATACCTTGATTTTCAGGTTGTAGCACGCTCTCTGATAGTAGGAGCCCACGGGCCTAACCTTCCATTATTGGTTCTGCCCCGCACTCATGGTGGCTTCCCGTTAATTACACCATCCATTTATGTCTTTCCCTAAATAGTTGTATTTTTGTTAGTTTATTTTATTTTCTCAATAACTTTAGGTGCCCCTCCTCACCCCACTTCACGTTCTAGTCCTGAAGAAGACCCCATAGTAAGGTGGAACTCAACCTACGCCAACCGGGGGTCGAAATAGCGACTTTTACTTCTACACCTACCCATGAACAACAGATTATTGTTACTGTGTTTTATCATATGGGAGAGGTCTACAAATGTTATGTATGTGGCTCTAAAAACATTCTTATGTGATGTCAACTATTCATTTTTGTGCCCACATTTGACCTTTGAAACTTTTCACTTAACCCCAATCCTCACAAACCACTTACCTACCCCACCTCTTCCCACGCCTTTCTCTGGGCACATTGTTTATCTATATAAGTATTGAATATGCTTATACATAAAATGTATGTGGATGAGGATGTGAATGAATAACATCACTCATGAAAATCGTGTAATTAGTTTTGCATAGAACAGCTTTAAGTATTTCTGTGTATCATGCTATTAGGCTAGACGTTACAAAACCTTCGATCAGGCTATGTGCCTTGACGTTTAATCAATACCACGTAACTGTTTTCAGAATTCAATCTCACTGATAAACAGATCAAACTGGCACAAAGAGGAGCAGACTATACGGTGCTGAGCATAGAAAAACTGGAAAGATTGCCATTTACAGTCGCTGAAAAAACAGCTATTGAATGGATAATACCCAGAACAATCACTCTGCCTGTTACAATTTTCCATTTTCAATATTGCTTAAAACATATATCAGCAGGCCCATATGAAAGGTTGGGTAAAGAATACATCAAAACATCCTGGGAAATTGGAATTAGCATACACACACAGATGTTGGAGTGGGGGAAAGAAGTGTTTCTTAGTGGCAAAAATTGTGAAAACGCACTAAGCGGTTCTCTTCTTTGTCAGGGTATTAATTTACATTGGGCCTGCGATGGTTCCTCTACCAACTTATCCTGCCACCTGCAAGGTTCACCACAGCGGTGATTGATCCAATTTTTGGACAACTTTCTAATGGGAGTTACCTCATGTTGAACGATTACAGTTGCTGTGGCATGATGCCAGGTTTACCCTATCTCGTAACTGTGTCAGCCAGGGTCACTTGCTGTATGCAAGTATTGTTTGCAAAAACCGGGAGCCACCGTTATGGCCATCACTGAACATCTCTTCTATACAAATTGATTTTTTAAGCAGAATGAAAGCCATTCTTTTACAGAAAACTGTGCCACTGACCTCGGCCAAAGAGACCTATGATCTGCAAGTCACAAGGACTTCTGCAGAGATACATGCCCTCTTAACTACAAATTGCCCTATACATTTCTCAGAAATGTTAAGTCGTATCTTAAACATGTCTGGTACGAGCGGTATTGTACATGTATTTAAGACAGTTTTTTCGGGACTGTTACCACCCTTTGAAGCAGTCCTAGGAATATTTCCAAACTTCATGCACTCTGTGTTTGGCAGATTGCCTCTCATTTTGGGATTCGCTGCAGGGATACTATTTTTTCTCATACCGCTTCTATATGGCAAGCCAATCCACAGCTGACACCCAGATCACCGTGGAGACCACTCTACTGGCGATGAAGTGTCGTGAGCGCATGGTCCAAATTTTGGTATTAACTCGTTTAAGAGAATTAAATACTGCATGGTTTCTGTCATTCAGACCAATTTGGCAAGATTGCATCTTACCTTTTCTACGCTGCCTGATTTGCGGAGAAGAAACGGATGTTGATACTTTGCTTGAACCAGTAACGGCCCATGCAATGTTTTGTCCCCAGTGGCTACCAATTCTGATGACGGCATTTATTGTGATCTCACAGATGCAAATTGCTGACAGTGAGGTACGAGAGGAAACAGGCACACAGGTATCATCCACTACAAACATTGCTAAGGCAACCAATGCTGACGGCGATGCTTCACATCTATGTGCGGTTGATCTTCTTAACGAGGTAATCCAACTTTCACCTACAATGGTAGACACATTCTTTACAGACTTAGAAGATTTGATATTTTCTCCAACCAATAACACTGACTTTTGATTTGGCATTCAGTGTTCTGAGAGACTCAGAATTCGAAACCAACAGAATGTACAAAGTTCCCCAAGAAAAAGAAGGGTAATGGGTTGAAGGGGTGACTCTCTCACTGAAAAATATGTGAAATCGTGACAGGGAATAAAGGTAATCCCTTATCGGAACTAAAGGATGCCTCACACAACTAAAAAGCTGGACGACTGTTGTCATCCTACCTGAATTCGACCTTAATTTTTTCAAAACAAAGTTCTAACTTTGGGACTCTTTTTTTCTCTGATTCAACTATTGTTTTCCAAATTTTTATTTTTTCATTTTTTGGCATAAAGTAATCCATTTAAAGTAGAACTATTCATAAGAACTAGAATTCTTTGAAAACTTCCAGAGACAATATTTGACCTTGTCCTAAGAACAAACAGTTTTATATACTCTGTCATGAAATGGTTTCGGCACCTTTTTCTTTTCTGTATTTACGGGCCATTTCATAAATGTATTTTTGTGATTCATTCAGATAGCATTTTGAAAATGTCACCTATATGCTTGGAATGAAACATTGTTTTTAAATGCGTACAGCACAAATGGTCTTTTCGTGTACAACCAGTACCAATGCATTTTTATGTATTTTGGGTGGGTTTTTAACACATCATGTTTAGATATCTTTAACATGTTAGAACTTAGTAATGTCGTACATAAGAAAGTGGATTGGGTGTTGTGTGGCGTTTTAGGCTCTGATTGCATTTTTCCCGATTCATGCCCTTATATAGGCATAGGAAACCAAGCCCTTATTTAGGCATAGCCCATGCTACCCAAATACAGGCATGGCTACTTCCATCCGTTCACCAAATGTCACAAAGACTTCTTGGAAAACCAGCTTTAGCTGTTAGGGACTTCCCCACGCTTGAATATTGATTTCCCCAAGAACTCAGTAACTTTACAATGAACAACTATTCCCCAGGGGTTCATTCATGATGTTCATATGCCCGACTTTATGTCAAGCTATGGCATTCCTAAACACCTTCAAGGTATAAATATACCTTCACATGTTATAGCAAGATACGGTGGTTCGGAGCAGTTCGAAGACCTACTTGCCCGATGCAGCTCTCTTCAGCAAGTGCCGAAGGAATTCTTCAGCTGACGCACTGATCAGGAAGCTGCCCTTCTCTGCCGAGAATTCAGCTCCAGTGTTTCTGGCTCCCCTTGCGGGGTGTTGGGAAATTGAGTCCCATGAAAGAGATACCAGACCTCTTTCATTCTAAAACAAAGTATGGAGTTGATTAAAACCTAGAGAAACCTTTGGTAGATTCTTGGCAAAACGAAACCTTTTTTTTTAAAGGTTTTAAAGGACTTTATTACATCCACACAACAATACACATGGCTTGTAGCTTACAACCATATCCTGGCCAGCAGCCCATTAAGTAGTCAATCAAAGGTCATCCTGAGCTGCAAGTATATACACAGCAAGCCGCCTACAACCACATCGGACTGGCTGCAATAAATGAAATGTTAAGCTTTAAACGGTTGTGCTAAGGCAAATTAAGATCATAAATAAGAACAACTACAGAGGTCACAGTATTAATCACATTATGCGCTCGGCTTGTCCATTGGTCCACATATTTTATCATTTGTTGCATTGCAATACGTTACATATGACATTTCAAAAAGTAACACAACAAGAACATCATCGGATGCCGTTTCACATGACATTGCGACTTATATTGGCCAATCATCCTAGTGAAACCCTAAGCCCGTGTGTACAATTGGGAGTGCAATGTCCTCTGAGTATCGCATATATGAGTTAGAGAGGACCATTCCTTTCCTCGTTATTTCTTCCCTTCTGAAGGCACTGTGAGGCCCGGTTTGCCGATGCACTTTCCACAGCCCAACGAGGTCTCGTCAATAGGTAAGATGTCAGTGGCGACCAGATGTCTCTAGGTCTAGATGCGCTGGGCAGCAGTTTGGCGTAAGTGGTAAGCTGTTCTTGGCAATAGATCATGTCATCGAGCCATTCCTTAAACTTGGGCGCTCTTCCCCTGCTCCACCTACAGGCTACCCGTCTTTTCGTAATCAGTAGAGCCAGGGCTATGTATCGACGGTATGCTGGTGGCACATTGTTAACATAACTCAGTAGGGTCAGAAGTGGCGCGGCCTCTAATTGCACTTCGGTCATCTGATGTAGGGCATCAAAAACATGCTCCCAATATGTACTCACTGCCGGGCAACTCCACGCCAGGTGCAACATATCCGCTTGAGGCGCGTGACTTCTATCACATCTATCAGAGTCCCGCAGCTGGTGTTGATGCATTTTAACCGGTGTATAGTACAATCTATGTAGGTATTTATAATGTCTGACTCGCAACCTACTGCTGGCTGATATCCGCTCAGTTTGCAAGCGACATTACTCCCACTGGTCATCCGTTAGTTCAAATCCTAACTCTTCCCCCCACCGTATCCGGGACTGCAGAGCTGCTACCTCCTGTTGTGTGTGGATTGTGCGATACAGCAAGGACACCAGCCGTTTAGGCGTCTCCTGCTGTAGGAGCATAGGTAACAGGCCAAATGTTTGTGGTTCCTCCGGGAAGGCTGAGTTTAGAGCCCGGACTCCCTGCTTAAGTCGTATGTACAAGAAAGTATCTAGCGGAGTGTGGTCTGTGTCTCGGAATATACTATCCGAGGTTCGGAATTGACCATTGTCATATAGGTCACCGAAGGTTTCAAGAGCTGTGCGCTCCCTAAATTTATGAAAAAGCGTTTCCTGCAACAGTGGCATGCTTGGGTGATACGCTACTGGTAAGAGCGGGGAACAGAGCGTGGTGGCCGCCAGGCGATGTTCAATGCGCTTCCATGCAGTGATCGTGGCTTGTACAGTATTCTGCGTGCGTTCACAGGCCTTCAGAGTGGCATATAGTACTCCCTCTATCGGAATGGGGTGCACAAGCCAGTGTTCAGCTGCTAGCTGAGGCATATATTTGGGCTGTTGTATCCAGAAATATAAATAATGTGCTTGAGCGCTTATATAATATGGTTCAAAATCTGAAATCCTAAATCCCCCTGAGGCGTACAGCCCTGTCAAGACAGTCCAGTGTAGTCTAGCCTGCTTTCCCCCCCATACCAGTCTGATCAACTCGGTTTTGAGTGACTTGAAAAAGTGCCGCCCCGGATAGTACTGGATGTTTAAATAGAGTAATTGAGGGAGTATCACCATTTTAATCAATGACACTCGCCCTGCCAGGGAGAGTGGGAGCTTTATCCAGCGAGTCACGTTATCAGTAATGCGGGATAGTGCCACCCCATAGTTCCTCCTTATTCCTGGCAATGCCAATCCCCAAGTAACGCAGCTCATCTTCGCACCATTCTATCGGATAGTCTGGAGGAAAGCGCTCTACTGAGTCCGTCAATGGTAATAGGCATGATCTGGACTCCCGCAAGGCGCCCAAAGACAATGAATTCCCGAAGGAGTGTGTTCAAGTTATTTTGAGGGTCTCTCGCGTATAAAGTAATGTCGTCCGCATACATGAAAATCAGTATTTGTCGCATGTTGCATCGTAAAGCCATGTTATTATGATGCTGTCTCATTCGTGCTGCCATTGGTTCGGTTGCCAAGGCAAAAAGTAAAGGAGACAGGGGGCAACCCTGACGGGTACCCCGAGTGATCAAGAATTTTTGGGACATATGGCCACTAATGAGCACCTTGGCCCCTGGTTGGTGATACAACAGCCGTATCCAAGATAGAAAAAGTGGTGGGAAGCCCATCCAGAGCATAATCCCAAAGATATAGTTCCACTTGATAGAATCGAAGTCCTTAGTGGTAGCAAGAAAATTTGCTGCCAATGGCAATCCTGGGGAGACGTTATTCAATATAATAAAAAGGGTCCGCAGGTTGTGGGAGGTGGCCCTCCCTGGGACAAACCCGGACTGATCCGGTAGAATTAAGTGTTCCCGCAGCAAACTCAGTCGATTAGCAATGAGCTTTGCCAGAATTTTGGCATCGCAGTTGAGAAGGGAAAGAGGTCGGTAAGACCCGCACAGGTGAGGTTGCTTATCAGGCTTCAAAAGTGAAACAATGAGAGCTTTCCTCATGGACGGAGGGAGGATGCCAACCTCCAAGGACTCCTCATACACTTCACATAGGATTGGAGCCATCAGGTCTATGTACGTTTTGTAAAATTCTACCGGGATACCATCTAAACCAGTGGCTTTCCCAGACTGCATGCCCATGATGTCATCTCTGACCTCGTCTAGTTTAAATGGAGTGCATAGGAATTCCCGGTGTACATGGCTCAGCCAGCCCAAAGTAACATCCCCAAGGTAGGTGCCTAGATCTAAATCTCGTCCCCCAGTACTGGTATATAAAGTGGCATAGTGACAGGTGAATTCCTCTAGTATGTTAGTAGTGTCCCAACACCGCGTTCAGTCTGGCTTCTCCAATTCTATTACATACGTGGAGTGGCACGGCTGCCTGATTGTGTCCGCTAGTGCTTTGTCCGGATGTTCTCCCTCTCCATACCTACGTGCTATCCAGTGTTTGCCCCTGAAGCGTATTTCTCTGTATGCCTCTTCCATGTCAGTGTCGCCCTGAATTTTCGCTGTGTGTCCCCGTCTGGGTTAAGTGACAATGTTGCCTCTAGCGCCCGGAGTTCCTTTTCAAGTTTACTAAGTGAGTTAGTAATACTCTTCAATACCCCCGCTCCTTTACATATGCAAACCCCCCTAATTGTGACTTTGAATGCCTCCCATATGGTCTCAACTCTTTGCACCAATCCCCTATTTCTTTCAAAGAAGTCTTGAATCTCTTCACTCAGTTCTTCCCGGAACAGCTCATCCAGAAGCATACGTGTGTAAAGTCGCCACGCCCCTCGCGGGGGTCCAAAGTCTACAGAAGAGAGCGTGAGCTTGACATGTGCGTGGTCGGAATACTTCCTAGCTAGATGTTGCACTGTACCAACCTTTGGCCCCAACCCTCGGCATATGAGCCAATAATCTAGTCGCGCCCAGGAATGGGAGTGTGCTGTGAAGTGTGTGCCTTCGCGCTGTTGAGGGTGGACATGCCTCTTCGCGTCTAGCAAATGGTAATCTACATTAATATCCTGCAGTGCCACGCTTGCTCTAGTGCGATGATGTGGTGTAGGGTTAGACCTATCCGTGCCAGGAGCATAGGTAACATTAAAGTCTCCACCCCATATGATGTGATTTGAGCTTATCCCTCTTATCGTCTCCCATAAAGAAATAAAGAAATCTGGGGCATCTACTTTGGGTCCATAACAACACACCAAGGTCACTGAGTCTGACCCCAGCCGCCCCCAAGCAAGACAATACCTCCCTTTGTCATCGCTGGAAGTTCCAGCAGTCCCTCTAGCATACGTTGAATATTAAGCATGGGCGAATTTTGTGAATTCGCGATCCGCGAATTTGCAAAATTCGCGATCCGAAAAATTCGCAAATTTGTGCGGATTTTTGTTTTTTGCGTGTTTGCTGGGTTTTTTGCGTGTTCACAGGGATTTTTGCGTCTCCGCGAGCCGCTTGCATAGCGAAGTTACCCATGCAGTCGTTTATGGGAGAGGGAGAGAGAGATAGATAGATAGATAGATAGATAGATAGATAGATAGATAGATAGATAGAAAGAGAGAGAAAGAGAGGGAAAGAGAGAGGGAGAGAGAGAACAAGAGAAAGAAAGAGAGGCCGGATCTCTGAAGGGCCAGATTCCTGAGTTGCCCCTACAGAACATACAGCTTTTTATTTTTAGCAAAATGCATATGAAAATTGTGCTGTAAAGGTCTCTTTTAGTTTAACCCCTCCTGACAACTCAAAATGCGTGTATTTGCCATCCTCTCCCTTCTTCCTGTTTTTTATATCTGTAAGTGCTTCCTGATGAGGTTTAATTCCTTGGACAGGTGCCTCGTTGCCTACTTGTAACTATTCTCTGACCCTGCTTCAAGGGTCAGAGCAGGGTCAGAGAATAGTTGCAAGTAGGCAACGAGGCGCCAGGAAGCAAGTAGCAGCAGGTGTCAAAGTTGAAGTTAATTTGTTTGTAACCCTTTTGTAAAAGGTTACAAAGAAATTAGGTTCAACTTTTGCACCTGCTGCTGTAACCCTTGCTTGGCTGAAAATTCGTTCCCGCTGATTCGCGGATTTTACCACGATTTCGCGAGATTCGCGGATTGCGAAATCGCTGAAAATCCGCAAATGCGCCCGCGAAACGGATTTTATGCCCACCCTTATTGAATATGATGAAAAAACTCTGTGCGTCGCCCATCGAGATGCAAACATAGAGGTTCTCAGGGGTGTAAGATGGGTTTCTTGCAGCATTGCTATATGTGTCTGGTGTCGATCTAGGTAAGCTAGAATGTGCCTCTTCTTTCGCGGGTCTCCCAGCCGCCTGACGTTCCATGTGGCAATGTTTAGGGGTGTCTTCTCAGAAGTCGTCATGTGTACACTTTATATAATGGACAATACATAGCCGTGTAGTGCTGTGTTTCTTAGATCATGTGTAAATCATGCCGAGTGCAGTGCCGTCAACTGCAACCATTACCTGCATAGTAACTGTGTATCCTGTAGGCTCGAAGTGTAAGACATCAAGCCCTCCCATTCTATCCCATTTCTGTTCAAATCCCTCTCCCACCCTCCCCTCCCACTGGAGCAACCCCAACATGCCAGCATCGTACATCCACCCATCCCTCCCCTTCCCCCCCCCCAACAAAAAAAAACATCATAGTCCCCACTAGCCATTTGCAGCGGACCAAATTGGGGTATTTCCTTTCAGGGGCCATTTCTAGGTGGCGACACAGCGACCCCGCGCCCACAAAGCCCAGCAGCCGAAGCCACAGCCCCAGCCCCAGCAGTCAGTGGGTGCCCAGCGAGTAGCTAGATGGCACATCATGGTACAGTAATCTATGAGAACATATTCCTCCCATTAGAGCTAATTCTCAACAGGCAGAGCAAATATTTCAACCAACACATTTTGTTACCAAAGTCCACGACGCGCAGAAGGATCCCCTACTGCGGGTCAGTGTCCATTTCTTCCAACCGGGACCGCCGGGGATCTTCAGCAGCCGCACCACCTCTGCTCCCTTTTTTTCAGCTGCTTAAGGAATTTCTCCACCTGTTGCGTCTTCGTGAAGAATCTTTGCTTGCCTTGATGCGTAACCCGCAGCCGTGCCGGGTACAAGAGTGCATAGTCAATCTGGGCTTTGCGTAATTTGCTCTTGACATCTATAAATTTCCGCCGCTCCTCTTGTACCATGGGCGTGAAGTCAGGATAAATGGAGAAGGCATTACCTTAATAAAACAAGGTCTGTTTACTTCGCGCTGCTCTTAGTGCCACATCCCGGTCTCTATAATTTAGGAGTCTTGCTACTATGGGTCTCGGGGTATCGCCAGGTTTAGGCCTAGGGCCCAGCGAACTGGGTGCGCGCTCTACAATCAATTGTGTGGAAAAGGCCTCTGAGCCTATCGCAGCCAAGAGCATTTTCTCCACATAGTCTTCCATTCGCCTACTTCCTCCCTCGTACTAGACCTAGGTTGGGTACATTGGAGTAGGCGTATTTTAGAAGCACCAGTTGAGTATTTTAGTCTATGTTATTGATATATTTATTTTTATATGGCTTAGAAATCATAAAATGCTCATACAGTATTATTTTATATTATTTCATATTACTGTTTATGCTCTACGCATTATACTTTGTATTCTGCCTAACGATTGTAGCAGTTCACCTCTCTTGCATGAGAAAGAAGACTGTTCAATAAACCCTTTTATTGAAAACGCCCGTCTCTCTATTTCTCTGCAACTCTGTAGAAACAAAGCATGTACCATTGACTAAGTGAAATACTTATCTATTGTTTCCACAACTCTGAGAGATATATTCCTATTCTTGGGAAACAAAGTTGTCATGTTTATGCAGTTGTCATAAACCAATCCTTTCTTATGAATTCGAGAAAGTTTCTAGTGACCTCTGAGTTAGCTGGCACACACACAATTACCTTTAGTATATTCGATAGAGACCTATTGACATAAGTCCTACATCAAATCTATAGGATATATTATTCCAATGCGCAGAGCCTATTGGGAATATAGGAACTACACTACATAAAGTTTGAAAGCTGCTGCTCCAGTAGAAAATCCACCTGAGAGGCATCAAAATCAACTTGGGAAGTTGCACTCTCTGGCACGCCGCATGGTGCTGTTAGTTCTGATTTTTCGAGGAATTCTGCAGAATCTCACAGTTTTTTTGTAACTCTGTGGAATTAAGCGGAGTAAAACTCCGCTAGTACCGCTCAGGCCTAGTGCATACACATATGATATTATTAAGACAGATGTGGGATCTGGCTGTGAGATGGGACATCCTCTGCACTTGGTTTGTGTTTGTTGTGTTATGCATGAAATAAAAAAAAACTGATATATTAAAAAAGAGTGAGATGTGATTCTGTTATGGCTAACCGCAGCACATGTGCTCTTCCCTCTGGCTAGAAGATGGCAAAGGAAATGCGGTATGGGCCAGGTGCTCTGCACTCAGTCCACTTTGTTGATGAGGCTGGCTCTGCAGGAACTGAGTTGTTTTTGTATAACTTATTGGAATTGTGGTGGAATCTGCCAAAGGACAGGAGGTTTTTATCATTGGCCCGGATCATGACAGTATAAGTATCATGAAAATATATATATCTTCAAGGTATGGAGATGTGGAGTGAAGAGGGGTAAAATCTATATTTCCATATATATATTTACTCTCATGATATTTTGGTAGTTGAAATTCTGGTTATGATATTTTGCTGCACAATACTTTTGTATATAATATTCTGATATACAACCCTCATGACAAATAGCCAGTGCCCAACAACGGGCCACAGCTCCAAAGCACTTTGCAGATCCTGCTGGGAGCAGCCAAGGGCCAAGCTCAGTGGCGTCTGAGGAACAAGGTGATGTTAGTGATGTCTTTGATGATGCCAATGTTGATGTTATGTTATCTTTCATATACTTGATTATGTCATGTTTACTGTAATTGCGTTTGTTTAGCGCCTACTACCCCATAAGAGGTGTCGAACATGTGTTGTGTCATCAGTTGTGAGGTTATCATTACATCATTAAACTGAAGATTTTTAGATGTGTCATTTTTTAATGCACCCGTCTCATGATCCCTTTACTTTTTTTCTATCTATTTCTTTAATCCATGCATCTGAAGTGGAAACCGGATCGTCTATGTGAATTTCTTGTAATCGTGGGGCTAGCAAGGTTGCTTGAGATCCGCAGCCCGTTGTAGCAGCTGATCATGTGTGTCACAATATTTTTAAGGGCAGGACCATTATTTCTCTACTCCACAAACATCCCCCAGGCCTAAGGAATGCTCCAATTTTTGGAGGCATTTGATGTGCAATTATCTGTGAATCCAGTGAATCATAAAATGGCATCTAAGGATATTTGCAATGCATAACATTTTTAGCTCTCGCCTGCTAGAAAATGGGAGCTGTCTAGTTGCAAAAGATCTATTGTGAACTTATAGTGGACTTTCAGCCCTTCCATTGCTAACCATTGGTAGGCCTAATTGTCACTCTCATTTGCTTGCTTCTTATTCGATGGCTTGCCTTTCCCTTCTCGTGTTGCCCATCCCCTGGAGCAGATCCTCTTTACACTCCTTTTGATTCGCTGATTTTTATCCCTCCACTGCTCACATTTAGAGAACTGCTTTTTTTCCATTCAGCAAAAGACACACAGATGATGGACGGCATGCAGAGCAAATCAAACATTCACCCCTAGTCAATAGATCTGGGTTAAATCCATCGTTCTTTTGCTCGCAATGGATTTAGGCCCAGATCTCTGTACTGGGGTGTATGTATGACATTGTTCTGCATTCTGTCCATCAATTGTTCTTTTTGCATTTGTTACCCCAAAATGGACGGGTATGCTCAGATGTGAGTCCCATGCTCTCCATGCCACTGGAGCCAAGCTATCCTGGCTGATGAGAGGTAAAACCATGAAACCTGTCATAGGATGCTTGGTTCCAGTCCAGGGAGGACCTGGCCTGGCAGTTCGGGCTGGACTGTTCCCATTGGGCGCAGGGTCAAGACTGATTAGCATATGGCTAGGTTCAAACTGGAATGGCAAGGGGAGCAAAAAACAATGAATTTAGGCCCGGATCTCTGCACTAGGGTGAATATATGACATTGTTCTACATTCTGTCCATCAATTGTTCTTTTTACATTTTTTTTCATTCAGAAATCCTTAAGAATTCATGTGTTTCCGAGCTCTTTCCCTCTAGTGCTGCTTCACCCCCTCAAATACCGACTCTTACCATCCTGGTTGTCTGTTAAAACACGGAAATGGGTATTTTTTTGGCTGGAATACGTCTGAAGAGCAGACCTTAGGGCATATTTTATTTTTATCTCCAGCATTCCACATATTGTCTGAAATCACTAGCTTTGGCACACAAAGCCTTTTATGACGCTGGGGAAAAAGCCACACACTACCCTCACTAAACTGGCATCTGAGGCAGAAGATGTACTTAGCATGACACTTCCTCTGAAGTCGCATTAAAACTGCCCCCTGAGCTACTACAAAAGATGAAAACGCTGAGTCATGTAAAAAGTAAATTAGGCATTGGTAAGAATTTTTCCTTACACTCCAACACTTCTTTATTTTTTCCAATTTCTATTCTTGAGTGAAAACATTTTTGAAAAATAATGTATGTAATTATAACGATTGAAAATAATGAATTACATTTTCAGTTTTGAGATATCATTGATATATTTGCTCTTCCTCCAGTATTTTGATGTGTTTACTTTTCATTAAACATTTAAATACTATACTTCACAGACAAACATTGGAAAGCCAACAGCTTGGCACTCGCCTTGTAAAGGTGAAACATACTGCCTGAGGGCAATCCCTACGACTCTGTAACTGTCCCATGTTGAACATTACATCACTTGCATGGTTATTCCCCCATAAGTGCTGCCTTCTATTGCTAAACATGTTTTTGTAGGCCATAGGACTCATTTACCACTGCCAACCAGAGGTAAAGTGCTTGTGCCCTCCCATCCAAACCTGTTAACATTGGTACACACATGATTGGCACATTTAATTTGCTTTTAAGTCCCTTGTTTATGGTACTACATGTATCCAGAGCCTGCAAAATATTGTTACTAGTGGGCTGCATCACTTATTGTGCCAACCACTCCAGTAGAACTGTAAAACATTTATTCAGGCCGGCCACTGCAGCCTGGGTGTTAGACCTGGCCTTTTTTGCAACTTTATCCCCAAACATTTTTGTCTGTGCCTCCTATTTTTCTGACCTGTTTTTGTTGGCTTTAGAACTGTGAGCACTTTACCACTGCTGATCAGTGCTAAAGTGCATATACTCTTTGTGCAAATTGTGTTATGATTGGTTTTCCAGGATTTGTATATTTGATTTAATAGTAAGTCCCTAATACAGTGCACTGTATGTAACCATGGCCTGCAAATCAAAGCTACCAGTGGACCCGTAGCACTGGTTGTGCCACCAACACAAGTAGCATTTCAAAGGTGTCTCAAACCTGCCACTGCAGTGTCTGTGCATGCAGTGTTTAAATGCCAAGTCGACCTGGCAAGTGCACCCACTTTCCAGGCCCTAACCCTTCCTTTTCTTACATGTAAGACACCCCTAAGGTAGGCCCAAGGTAACCCCATTGGCAGTGTGCAGTGTATGTGAAAGGAAGGGCATGTGCTGGAGTGTTTTGCATGCCCTGATAGTGAAATACAGTGTATTTCATTTTTCACTATTACAAGGACTAGCTCTCCCATAGGCTGTCATTGGAGTTACCTTGTAACATATCACAACTGTAACTTTCAATTGAGAAAAGCTAGAGATTTGGAGTTTAGGCTCTCTGAACTCAAAATTTAATAACGCACCTTTTAGTGCGGGTGGTTTTTAAATTGTGTGTTTGAAAATGCCACTTTTAGAAAGTGTAAGAAAGATGGGGTTGTGCCCTTACATAGCAACTAGACTGATGATATTTGGTGTATTTGGAATGGCAATGAAGAAGGTCTCTTGGATTTTCATAATTGTCTCAATGCCAGAAATGAGGATATAAAGTTAAGCCTGACTCACAGCAAACAAGTCTTACATTCTTGGACGTTGAAGTCAGACCCTCAAACAAGGGTCTAAAAACCACTCTATGCACTAAACCCACAGACAAAAATACTGCATTGCACTTTAAAAGTTTCCATCCCAAAAGCCTGAAGGATAACTTACTTTATGGTCAGTTTTTGAGACCAAGACGAAATTGTACAAGGAAGGAGGATTATGATCTACACTCACACACGTTGATGGAAAAACTGATGGAGAAAGGTTACCCACGGAAACTTTTAAAGCATTCAAGAAAAGGGCTTGGTTCACACCAAGTGATGAGCTGCTGAAGAAGACCAGTGACCATTGAACAGACTGGTATATGTGTCAACATATGGCCCCCAAACAAATGCATTTAAAAAGATCATACGTCAGAACTTGCACCTTATAAAAGGCATGGAGAATGGATTTGACATACCTCTTTAAAAAAGAACACCAGCATTGGACAGCATTTGATGAACCGCAAAAAAGTCCAGATGATTTACGATCATTCCTGAGTTTAAAACCCATTTAAGGACACCACAAATGTGGGAAGTGTACAGCTTGCAGCTCCACATTAGAAGGATCTGTATACACAGATGGGCGAGAACAATTGCAACATAATGAATTTTCAAACTGTAAAACCAGGAACATTGTTTATGCAATCATAAGTCCATTTTCGTTGATGTACATAGGCAAAACCAATCAGGAAGTCCGTCAAAGAATCACACAACATCGTTTCAGAATTAAGAACAAAGTTATGAGTGCACCATTGGTGACCCACTTTCATTAGTTTAAACACAATGAGAAAAAATTCACTTGGACAGTCCTTAGTGTCATCAAACCCAATTCCAGGGGAGGAGACCATGAACTTTTACTAACCAGAAGAGAAGCATATTTGATAATGAAGTTTAACACATCATATGGCTTGAACGAAATGCCTGAGATTAACAGATTATAACATGTTATCTCGTTAAAATGTGCTATGTGCACAAGCCAAATATCAATGTTTTACATTCGATCTGAAATGCATCCTTATTGTAGTTTTTTTCTACCAAAGTATATTTCCCCCAAAGCAAACTACAGATCCCAGCATACAACCAGTTTTTGCACGCCACACACTCCGATTAATCTACTAGTAATGCCTGCAATAATGGAACTACCCATAAGCACTTCCAACGGCAACGCAAACGGAAGACACGTAGCGCTGGATACCTGAAAACAAGGCAAATCATAATGAAATTACACGCTACCATGGGTAGCTGACATCTCTTCCTCCTGTTTGGTTACAATTCAGACCCACAATTCTTAATCAAACAATGTTTCTATTTGTCTAGACACACTGCACTGATAAACTAAGACGAGCAATTCTGTTGTTCCATGAATGCCCCCAGCTATACGAATCAAGCATACATAAAGCAGAAATCTTTGAGCAAGGCAAGTGAGATAGTATTCTTGAGTCACCGCAGTTGAATGCTATCCTAATTCAATCTTTAAAAGTTCCTATCTCTGGTTCCACTTATTGGATTTCTGTTGCTTTGGTGTCATTTTATTTATTAATCTTTTCTTCATTTCTCTAAATTGGCTTGGGATATTTCTTGTGTTGTGTTGTCACTTTATTACTGTTTGAGTGCTCCATAAATACTTTACACATTGCCTTTAAGTTAAACCTGACTGCTTCGCGCCGAGCTACCAGAGAGTTAAGTACAGAGTTAGTGGCTGTATTGGTTGATCCTGACAAGAATTGTGAACAATATTTGAGGTGGGGTATTACCTGCCTCAACTAATACTCCAATTTCTTACACCCAGCATTTTGACTAGGTCACGGAAAGCTCCTGAAGCCACTTTAAGTCTGCAGTGTGGGATCCATGAGTAGTCGCAGATCTCGTATATTGCATAATGGCAGCCATGAAAACATTTCTGAGTCACTGCTAGTTCTGTGGATCTCTTGCCGGCCCATGTATCTGTTTTGGATCCATCACAGTTCCATCAATTCTGAAATGGGTAAACAGAAAAAATGCTCTTTGGCCCAATCAGATTAATTTAATTTTTCAAAACTTTCAGACTTGAATCCTCCTTAAATCCACATCTGTATTTGAACATACAAATATAAAAAATGTTCACCCTTCGGCCATTTGAGTGATGCAAATATCTAAAAAACAATAGATTTACCCTAAACCACAAAAAAACCTTTTTATTGAAAATTCTAGCATTAGGCTGAGTTTGGAGTAATTCCATCAGTAGTTTTTGATAGAGAGCAAATATTCCTGTTGGAGCTAAAATGGATAAGGCGATTTTTACTTCGCCTTAAATCCGTTGCTCCCATTGACCAACCTGTACAAACTTTCAAAAGTAGACACCAAGCTGAACCCATCATGTGACTGGTGAATGGTGAATTTCATGTAGATTTGTCGTATGGTGCCGAAGTTACTAGCAAATCAAAAAAGTCATTTACTAGGGAATATGAAACTTAACTTATATAACCCATAGCAACTACTGCTTACTCTCTAATAGATATATTCATCATCATTTGAGATTTCACTCCATAGAAAAACTAATTTATGCATTTTTAGTAATTTTGAAACCCTTTAAGCAATTTGCATAATAATCTGATAAATCACAGTACAAACCACAACCTTTCATCCTGCCAAATTTGATGCAGTTTAATCATGAAGTGAAAACGCTATACAACAAGTTTTGATTTACCATGGGAATTTCCAAAGGAGAAAGAAAATGACAGAAGGAGACAGCTGTCTTGGACCACACATCCGAGCCAAGAGCATCATCTACAAGATGGCTGATATTCTGCAAGAGGTAATATAGCAGTTACTGCTACCGAGCCTGCCCTGCACCCCTTGAGCTAAAATGAGTACACTTGCCCTCCAGTTTAGTTGTGAATGCTGTGGGCCGTGACCTATTAGCAAATAGGGAATATGGCCTGATGGGCCAGTATAATACATTGCTACAGGCAGGATAACTGCATCAACCAGTTTGTACCCAGGGGACCATCCATTAAAGATCTCCACAGGATGTGTGTCCGAACTTCTTGAACTCACAGTCAGCAGAAAGATCTTGCTTCAACAAACATTTGCTGAATTTTCATGAGTACAAGGTTTACTCCAGACTAGAAGAGTTGTAGTTGATCATTCCCAGCTGCTGGGATGAAGGCAATTGCAATGAAATCACAAAATAGAATGTTGGCATGTTTTTTAGACAGTGGAGAAATAACATTCAAAAGTGCAGATAGCTTGAATTTTCCAGTAGATGAGGTGGAAAGAATAGGAATGTTAATTGATTCAAACATATCAACGACATCCAACTGGCCCATATCACAAAAGCATGTGAAAACAATCTACATTACAATAACAATAGGCCTGGCTATGCTATCAGTGAAAACGCTTCTTTAATGAGTGGTGAGCTTGGTTGAGTGGATGGACGAGTGGGGATTGAGAAGAACAGAATCAAGTAAATTGTCTGGAGGATTTCTTTCACCCTGGTTGCACTCGTAAAGAAATAGGAGATAACTAATTTTGTGTGGGTGGCTTAACTTATCTTTCCAATGCATTTATGCATTCCAATTAATTTGTCTTGGCCCTTATCCTATGGTGATCATATTATTCTGTCTTTCTACACATGTTTGGTTGGTTGTTGATCCTTCATCAAGAGAGTTAGCTCATCTTACTTTCAAGTACAGGTTTTGCTTACCTATGGCATCATCCCTCCATCTCCCTGCTGGTGTGTCTTGAAACCAATTAAAGAGCGGCATACTAAATATTAGTCAAAGGTGGGTGGATAATTTAGTGCATAGATGGATTAGTAAGTGGCTGGGAGCATGGATAAATAATAGAGTGAGTGAGCTGCATAATGTACCTCTGAGTTAGGATAGTGTGAGAGTGCCAGATATGAGCTGCCTGTAATTGGAGATAGTGTGATAGTAAAATGATTGACCTGCTTACAAATGCAGGTAGTGTGAGGGTAATAGGGAGGCGCTACCTTTGAATTGGGCTAATATGAGAAGAAAATGTGAAGCCTATAAATGAGGATAGTAGAAGGGTTGGTTGAATATCACTGTCTGTGACTGTGTACACTATGGGGGTTGTGGAGTCAGCTGTCCACGAATGAGAACAGTGTGAGGTGGTAAATAGTTGACTACATGTGAGTGTGGATAATGTGAGAGGAATGGTCTGTAGGAAAAAAGGTGGGATGTATGTGAGTGAGGACAGTGTCACTGGGGTGAGTTCCTATACACCGGGTGTTAGAAATTGGGTTTCTAGTTGGTGAGGGTATGCACCTAAACCAGGCAGAACCTACCACTCAGGGCAAGTAAGTTACACACAAAAGATAACCTGTGCTCACCCCGGTAGCTTGGCACAGAGCAATCAGGCTTATCTCCAGAGGCCATGTATAAAGTGTTTGCGCAACACACACACACCAGCAACACAATAAACCTCAAAAGAGACTCCACCTAGGATTATGTAAAAATATTGTATATATTGCAATAACACATAGACCAAAACAACATAAATCAGTAATTATTCTGCCCACTAGGCAATAGTTAAAACTTCATAATGAGTGCAATCAGGGAAAGACTGAAAGACTACATACATCATGAAACATCACTGTGCATATTATGCAAATCATGTTACAATATTAGTTGCCCTGATAGAGCAAGGCATAAGAACATATATCTGAATACCAGGGCATATACTGCAGGATTTAAGTTAGAGGGAAAGCACTTAAATCACCCAGTCAGTATCACCATAAAAACACATGACACAGTGCCCTTGTGCTTCTATCAGACCAGTAATAGTAGCCATTACACTGTACAGGGTGCAGAAGCCTGTGGGCGCCTCCTACATGGAACACAGTCATTACTGCTCTCCAAACTAATGAAGCGAGGCATCCATCGAGGGCTCACACTTCGTGTATCCCCAAGATGCAGTGCGCTCAAGTATGTGTTATTGATGGGGAAGGCACAGTGCTGGATTACGCAGGAGACCTCAGTCAGTCCCCACACAACTGCAGCAGCACGAAGAAAAGATGCAGCGTTCCATTTAAGGATGTTGCGGTGGGGGCAGCCCTTCCCAGAAGACAGTGCTGGCGTGGTCCTTGTACCCGGAGAAAAACTTAGGGACCCTCAACTCCCCACTGACGAGGCACTACTGATCCCTCAGGATCAGCGCGGGACAAAAGGACATGAAGCAACAGTCGTGGTCTTTGTGCAAATTCTCGGGTGACACATGTACCCATGTACCGGGTGCTAAGCAGACCACATCACTTCCTTCCAGTACACTGCCTGGTTGGTGTCCAGTTGCCGCGGGAAGTGGTCCTCTTTATGGATGCTGATTTGGGCATGTCGTAAAGGTCTTTTAGGCTTGCTTAGGATGCTTGACCCTGTGCCGAGCAGGATTTTCCTTGGTGCCTGGGTCCTGCCTCCAGTCATCATCAGGAAGGCTTCAGGGTTGCTAGAAGAACCCAGAACTCTCACAGCCCGACCTCTCCTGGAGTTGGTTAAGGCTCCAACATGCGCTTCTTTTGGGGTTTCAGAATAGAGGTAGAAGGTCACCGAGAAAATTGTCAACAAGCAACTGACCGCTACCTCGAGGACAACAACATCCTGGACCCATCCCAGTCCGGTTTCCGCAGCAACCACAGCTTCGAAACCGCCCTCATCGCCGCCACCGACGACATTAGGACTCTGCTCGACCGCGGAGAAACAGCAGCCCTCATACTCCTGGACCTGTCCGCCGCCTTCGACACGGTCTGCCACCAGACACTACGAGCACGCCTACATGATGCGGGGATCCAAGAGAAGGCCCTGGACTGGACCACATCCTTCCTCTCCAGCAGAACGCAGATGATCATCTGTGGCGTACCCAAGGACTCCTCCCTCAGCCCAAAGCTGTTCAACATATACATGGCTCTCCTCGCCTACGTCGCCCGTCAGCACAACCTCAACATCATCTCCTACGCTGATGACACCCAGCTGATCATCTCCCTTACCAAAGACCCTCACACTGCCAAAACCAACTTCCACGAAGGAATGAAGGCCGTTGCCGAATGGATGAGGAACAGCCGACTGAAGCTGAACTTGGACAAGACGGAGGTCCCCATCCTCGGCTCCACCCCTTCAGTCTGGGACAACTCCTGGTGGCCGACATCACTGGGAACAGCCCGACACCCACTGACCACGCACGCAATCTGGGGGTCATCCTCGACTCCACCCTCTCCATGACCAAACAGGTAAATGCCGTCTCCTCATTCTGCTTCAACACCCTATGAATGCTCTGCAGGATTTTCAAGTGGATCCCCACTTAACGAGAAGAACAGCAACCCAGGCCCTCGTCTCCAGTAGGCTGGACTATGGAAATGCCCTCTACCCAGGAACATCAAACAAGCTCCTGAGACGGCTGCAACGTATCCAGAACGCCTCGGCACGACTGATCTTCGACATCCCCGGCCACAGCCACATCACACCCCACCTGAGAGACCTATACTGGCTCCCTGTCAACAAGAGGATACCCTTCAATAACCTCATCCACGCACACAAGGCCCTCCACAACGCCGGCCCAGCATACCTCAACAAACCACTCAGCTTCTACACCCACTACCCGCAAGCTCCCCTCAGCTAGCCTCGCACTCGCCACAGTGCTGCGCATCCGAAGAGCAACTACCGGCGGCAGATCCTTTTCCTACCTCACCGCCAAGACCTGGAACACCCTCCCCACCAACCTACGGCAGACCCAAGACCTCCTGACCTTCAGACGACTTCTCAAGACCTGGCTCTTCGATCAGTAGCAGCAACCCCCCCCCCTCCCAGCACCTTGAGACCCTCACAGGTATGTAGCGCGCTTAACAAATGTCCTGGTTGATTGATTGAGCGCTGCATCCCACAGTGGCTCAAAAATGTAACGCTCACCATGCGCTGGCATTTTAAAAACACAGGGCAGGTCACCAAGCTCTGGGAGAACACTGAGAGGGGGGGCACACGCAGTGAACAACAGACAAGCAGACCAGCACATCCAGACAGGTAAAAAGCAGGGACCCTAATGTTGGGAATTAGCCAGTTTTTTCCATTCCACCTTTTTCCTCTCCTGTCCTCCATGAACATGCATCACTGTACACCGTGTCAGCTGGTGTAGCACCTTCCTATCAGAGTGCTTTATAAGGAAGCCTAGAACTGATGTTCCCTGCTTGGTTTCTTTCCCGGTCATTTTACCGGCAAGTGCGGGTTCCTTTCCCTTTTTAGGTTTCGACCTGGCGAGGGGCAAAGCCCCTCCCAGATCGAAAACTATTGTCTACAGTAGGGATGTTTGGACCGCCTCTGTCTATCATTGGCTAGCTCCATAAATGGAGGCTAGCCATTGGGAGACAGAGGCAGTCAATCGCGCTTTCTCTTGAAAACGCGATTCGGGGGCGTTTCTGGTGCTTTTTTTAAGCCCCACCCCCTTGTCCCGGGCCGCGCTGCGATTGGCTGCCGGCCCGGGACACCCCCGTGACGTCATTCCCGGGCCGCGCTGTGATTGGCTGCCGGCCCGGGACACCCCCGTGATGTCATTCCCCGGGCCGCGCTGTGATTGGCTGGCCGGCCCGGGACCTGACTTGTTTTTTACATGTTATGCATAACTCACCCCTTGGCGCGCATGTATAATGTACAATTGCATTGCTCTTAAATTTTTTTTTACATTTCCTGTTTTCCACCCATTTCCTCGTTCGTGCACATCCCAATCTATACGAGTCAACACAAGGAAACTCTTACAGAGATCCAAAACATCAGGAGAATACATTTAAGTGTACGAAAGAAATAAAATGGTTACTTTTGCTGAAAAAATTGGAATTTCAAAACTAAATTGGAGCGCTGGTTTTAAATATTATTTTCTGTTACTCTAGATGTTATGCAGCTGCATTGTGTCCACGCACTTTTATCTCCGCTGCAACAGCTGGGGAGTGGGTGTAGCCTTGGGGGTTAGAGCTACCGACTTTGGACCTGAGGAACCGGATCGAATCCCAGTGTCAGCTCAGCATCCTGTATAAATAACGAATGTGTCCTTGTGTAACGTAACTGCTATTCATGTGAACCGCTCCAATATCTTCGGGTTGATTTCGGTATATAAATCTGCAAAAAAATAAATACAGCTGAACACCCAATTTACAAGTGGCCTCAAAGACTCTTGCGTTTCAATCCCGTTTCTAAAGCACTTCGGGCGGACATTCGGTAGCGCCGGAAGGGACGTCACCCAGGAAGTAACGTCACCTGCCTGTGCAGACATTTTTAGGAACACCCAAGGATCGAAAAGGTATACGAAATAGGAGAATGGATGCTCTTCTTTGCCCGTTTCAAATGCATTATTCAGCAACTCTCAACTTAAAGATCTAGCATTCAGACCCTGTTTCCGAATTGCTTTGAGGTAAATTCGTGGTCAGCGAAATCAGATTGTTTTCAGAAATGGCGGGCACCCGGTAACTAATTGAGGGGGTATTGGGTATTTTTCAGTCTGGCATTACATCTCGTATAAACTGTTATTTCAATCTGCAGCAGTCTCCTTCATCGTTTAATTGTGGCCTGACTCTGAGTATGCATTTGGAGAAAAGCACAATTACGTTGTATTTTACGTAACTAGTCCGCTCTGTCATTTTTATTATGATGGCTTTCATTATCTTCAGCCTGCAGAATCCGCCCTTTTTTTGGGTCGTGTTTATAAGATGATGCGCCTTGAGGCAGACAGGCGTACGGTAAATAAATACTTTGTGTTATTTCTTGTTTATTAGGATGACAGGTGGCTTTGTCCTGGACTCTTTACTACGGTGTGCAGTGAGGAATTTATGCAGTGAGTCATTGTCTTTAGTGTTCTGTATATCATGTACTGCATTTAACATTTACAGTATGAACGGAAGTGCATATATACTGTTTGGTGCAGTAGAAATTCAGCCATTATTTAGTATAATACGCAGCACAATATACGTAGGCGATATTTACTGTAGAATGCCTGGCGGGTAATATTTTTTGCAGCATGCACTGGAGTATATTTACTCCACTATACCCTGCAGCCAGTATTTACTAAAGTATACATTCGATTATATTTACGCCATGTAGTACAATATGCCGTGCAGTCAAAATATTCCACAGCACACATTGCAGAATCTTTACAGTATTTACTACATTATGCACTACAGTGCATATTTACCACCCTTTGCAATGAAGTCCATGGTGGCTCGGGGACTTATAAAAGATGGGGTATAACGGTTCTGGAATTGGACTTCGAGAGCCTATAATTGGAGGCCAAGATGTGCAAATGAATGGGGATGGTTTCACAAAGTGCGTAGTCCTGAAAATCGGCGCCTGACAGTTAACTTACACTTAATTAAAAAAAAGAATTCTTCCATGATGACATTGGTAAACAAGGACAAAATGTGATAGCAAGTTTGTTCTAGCTTACTTAATTGGTCACAAACAGTTGGCATTCTAAAACACCTCATAGGGTCAAGACGCCTGCTGCAAAGATCTTTGTGTGCCCAGCAATTTTAAGGGGATTTTAATAACGGTAAGATAAATCTGTTGGTTAATGCAGCTCCGGGAGAGTTTAGTGTTTTTTCCAGTCGCTTATTTGACTCCTGAAGTTGCATAAAGGATTAATGCCTGCTGCAAAGCACAATGTGTAACATGCAGAACACAAATTTGTATTTTATCTAGATAGGTAAGTGGGGTACCGCTTTTGACACACATTTTTGTGTCATTTCCAGTTTTTAAGTTGCAGTCCTTCTAATGTAGCACAGTGTGCTATGAACCGGCATCAAGGAGCTACATGCAAACTACAAATAATTGGTTTGGGTCCTTATTGTTTTTGTCTCAAGCTTTTGTTCTTTGAAGATTGCAAAGAAGGGTTGCTTTGTTTAGTAATAAAGTCTTGTTAGTACAGACCACCCTAAACATTGCGTTGCATTTTTTGTCCTAACTTTGTGTTTCTCCTGCCCATGCCCTTTTAACGTATTAGACCCTCCAGGATATTGCAACATAGACCAGGAAATTTTGCAGCACAATATCTGAAAATGATCAGCACAATATTGAGCTTTTATTAGCATTTTTGCACCACCTTATTTATTTACCTCAATAATGGTGGGATTCCAGTTAGATTGTAAATTGTTATGCGGATGGTTGAGGTGATACACTGCTACCGGAACTGACAGGTTGATGTTACCGGTTTTGTTTCCCTTAAACAACATGGATGTCTCTATTATACTTACTAGATGATAGAAGGACCAGTTAGCTGTGCAACAACTAGGATGGTGATTTGTAGGTAGAATATAACTCTTATAGCGCTTTAGTAATGGTTGTAACTTCTACTTGGTTGGTGACGGATTACCCACAGATCTGCAGTGGCTCTTCCAAGGTGCATTGAGGGTTTGTTTGATAACCAGATGGTTTGTAGCATCGGGTGCTCCCTCATCTGCTAAAATACGCCTGTGCAAGGTGTTAGCTATTATTGGTGTGGATGGGATGGTTTGAAAGGCAGCTAGTGGTGGTGTCTGTATGGTTGCTGTGTGAAGATTCTGTTGCTTATGCATGGTGCTTATTCCTGGTTTTCTTACTAGGCCTTCACCAAGTTGTCGTTGCTACTTGGTGGCCTGCCTAATGTGAGCTAATCGATGCACTCACGTTTAGTGGTACATGTCTCTTAAAATAGTGGTCTTTAGGTTTCATCAACCCTGATTAGAAGATATGACAAGCGTCTTCTCTTTTTTTTTTTTCTTCGTTGGAGTGGTCTTCATGTTCGCCACTGTGGACTAGGGGATCACTCCCTTTTCTTCCTGGTACTTGGGTGGGATACTTAAATAGGCCAACTCGGCCTTAATATGGTTGAATGTCTTCGCTGTAGTGGATGGAGCACACTGTGAGCTAGTGCCCCTCCTCTCCCCCCTATATGGATGACAACTGTCTGATGTGATCTCATGCCATGTGCCTTCCTTCATCAGGGAGACAGTGAGTTGGAGCTATGCAGCAGCGAGCAGTGCTTAGAGAGGCAGGCAGGTCTCTGCAGCAGTGAGGAATTGCTTCTAGGAGCTTGGTTATGAGGTGTGGTGTGTAAGACCTCTTCTCTAGCACTTCACCTTCAATGACTTATTTGTCATAAAGATTCTCTGCGTGCCAGTGAACACCTTACTGGAGGCACTGAAAACAGGCACTTTGTGTGGCTAACTCTATAAATGCTTTACATTTTTCCCAGTTAATTGCTGGGGCCCTAAAACACAGAAAATACCTATACAGGCACTGTATGCCAGCGGATCCAGAGGCTGGGGGCACTGTGTGTCTTGACACAGCAGCTTTAGGTCTTAAATGTGTTTTTAGGTTTCGACCTGGCCGTAGCTCTGCGAAGCAGGGCTACACCCAGGCGAAACTTTTGTTTACAATATGGGGGACTTGAATCCGCCCCTTCTTCCATTGGCTAGCTCCATAAATGGAGGCTAGCCATTGGAAGAGAGTGGCTGTCAATCACGCTTTCCCCGTGAAAACGCAATTCGGGGGCGTGTCTGTGTCTTTTTTTAAGTACCGCCCTCTCCTCTTCCCATTGGCTGGAATTTTACCTTCCAGCCAATGGGAAGGGGAGAGCGCGAAAAACACGCCCCGAATCTGCCGGCCGGGACACCCCGGTGACGTCATTCCCCGGGCCGCGCTGTGATTGGCTGCCGGCCCGGGACCTGACTTGTTTTTGTTAGTGACGGGTTTTAGGGTCATCCTTTGTATTTTTGTTTTTGCTTTGTTTGTGTCAGCCCCCCTACATTGTGGTGTCGGAATTTCAGAGCTAGTGTTATACCTGTATTTTCCCTTGCGTTTTGTGCTATTCATACTTGTTTTTCTGTTATATTTCAGTATGCCTCTTGGTAATGTAGTGGGGTCCGTACTGTTAGCATTATATTTTGTGCAGCGCTTACTTTCTCTGCTTATCTTAAAAGTGTTTGTCCTCACAGAGATGGCTGCATGTCCACCACTGTCCGCTGAAATCTCACTTCCTGTGCGCTTCCAGTCTACTGCCCGCCCAAATGCGCGTCACTTCCGCTCTGCCATCTTGTCCCTGTTGCAGCAGGGATTGCTGGAAAAGTTTGTGCTATGGGAGGTAGCGGGAAGCAAAGCGGGCTTGAGGGGCGCCAGCTGAGGAGGCACAGAGGGGAGCGACACCGTAGTAGGTGGCGTCCCGGTTGGCAAGGGGCGGAGATAAGAGAGGGGAGGGTTTTGAAGCACTGTCGGGATAAGGGGAGCCCCCCCCAGGAAGAGGGGGGGCAACCACAACGGTGTTGAAAGAGGAGCCATAGGGGAAAAGAGCGCCAAGGGCTCCGAGGCTGTCAAGGTACGGAAAGTGGAGCTGCACGGACACCGTAGGGGTGAAAGGAAGGACCTCTAGAGACAGGGAGGAGCCACAGGAGAAATCAGTGCTCCTGTCAATAATTTTAGGGGAGCGCCGATGACGGGAGGGTAGGAAGAGGGAGGCGCCGCAGCTAACTCAGATAGACGGGGCACCTGAATGGTGTTTGTGTGTCAGAGTCAGCCAAGAGCGCTGCAGAGGCACCCCCAGTGCGTTGGTAGTAGAGCACAGGGTTCCTCGCCGATTAGGATAAGGAAATCATCCCTACCGAGGGAGATAACAGCGGACACGCCCAATCGAATTAGACACCCCACAGTGATGAGGAACCATTCATTCATGCATTCATTAAATAGTTAATGTCCTGTTAAAGATCATCTGCTACAGAGTGTGGTCACTTAGTTGGAAGATCTTCTATAGGTGCGACAGGCACCTCAAGGCAGAAAACGGTACTTAACTGTACACTAAACACTGCTGAGGGTTTTTTGCTGAAACAAGCCGACACAAGCCCGTTGTGCAGTTTGTGAAGCAAGTTATACTCAGCCGTGTAAAGTTAAGGATCCAGTCGTGTAGAAGATTTCCCCAATGGTACCAAAAAATCCTAGGCGACACCCGAGGGTGCTGTCAGTATTGGAAGACGCTTACAGTGGCCTATGGGCAGCATTAGATCACCGAATGTTAGGGGGCACTGAGCGCTAGAGGGCACAGCCGCCACAAAACTACATTTCCCAGCAGCGCTAGCGTCATGCGCGACGTGATCGGAACACTTCCGGGTCACGTGATCGCAAACGATATCTGCAGAGTGTTCGGGCAAGACGCTGCCGATTATTTTGAGCTCAGGAGCTTGGTGTTCGGTGCATTGGAGTTGTTGGAGTCTGGTAAGGGTGCCTGTGGCACCACCATCGAAGTTCTGTGATATCCTCGTTTCAGCGCGTCTTGTGTTGTTAACAGACGGCGCTTTCTTTTGTTCTGCACGAGATCGTGCTTTGACTGCCTTTGTTTTCTGGTACTGCGCAAGCTGTTGCGAGCAGTGCTGCCAAGGGGGAGCTTGCCTTTGGTCCTGGAAGATTGACAAGTTTTACCAGTTGGCATTTGAGGGATAGGAGCGCGTTATCCCGTCCTGGATTGTACTAGTACTTTTGACTCTTTGGGTGAATTTCAACTTGAAGAAACGTTGGGTGACTGGTAATCTCCATGTTCAATTCTTGGAGAGTGAAGTAACTCTCAAATGTTCTTTGGGTGATGTACATGGAGGAATCGTGTTACCAGCTGAGACTGATGCAAAGAGCCTGGTACCATTTGTGAAGTTTCTACAATACATGCTGTTCTCTTTTTCTTTACAGGGGTTGTGTATGAATGACGAGAGGCGTCTATATTAGACAGGTAGTTGTTGCTATGTTTCAAGGTGAACATTACAGAACATATACCTATGTCTAGCACACCCTGATACACTTCATTGTTGTTACAGCCTCCTGAAGTGGGAAAGACTTCTGATACACAACTCCTATTTGAATGCTCATTTATTTTTCTTTACAGGTTAGTGCTAGTACTAAATGTGTGTAAACATTGTTATCAGAAAGAACACTGAGAGTGGTTAGTAATTGGTTGTTCTTTTCTCTCTCCTTGTGTCTTCAAGATCTCCCTCCCCGCTGTTCCCATCCTTTCCTTCCTGGCTACATCCATCTTTTTCCCTCGCTTAACCATCCTTTAGTCTGCGTAATATATATAGCAGATTTGGGGCGGTTTAGAGATGGATCCTATTTAAGCATCGAACCAACCCTGAGGATTCGACTGGTCGCAGAACAGAATAATCGGCCCACGAATATCTTATCCTCCTGGTTGGGTCGATCTTAGATACCATGGCCACTATGGATGATGTGTTAGCTGCGTTAGCGTTGGTACAGGTAGAACTGGCAGCATCACGCAATGAAACGGCTGCATTACAAGCCAAAGTAGAAAGGATGCAACGCAATCCCTTTGATGCAGGGAGCTCGACTCAAACGTCCTCTAATGCCATGGTAGTGGAAATCCCCACCCCCATACCTTTAGCGCCCCCTGAGAAATTTACAGGCGACACACAGAAGGTACAGGTATTCATGTCACAAGTGCTACTACATTTCAATTGCAAACCCAAAGTATTTGCTACCAACCAAGCCAGAGTGTCCTTCCTCATATCATATCTGGCAGGTGACGCCGCACAATGGGCAGTCCCATTAGTGAGAAATGAAGATAACCTACTACATGACTGGAACGCTTTCAAGGCCGAGTTTGAAAAGACATTTGACAGGCGAGCTGATACGTATGCGGCGGATAGGGAGCTTATAGTCATTAAACAAGGAACCAAAGATTTATTATCATATGTGAACACATTTAGAAGGTTGGTCACAGAAACTAGATGGCCAGAAGAGAAACAATCAGCTGTCTTTTATCAAGGACTCAGAGAAGAATTGAAAGACTTGATAGCCCAAGTAGATCCGCAACCTCAGACATGTACAGCGTTAATCGAACTTGCTATGAGATTGGATCAAAGAATGAGGGAACGCAAAGGTGAACATGTCAGAAAGGATAGATATCCCTTACATTTTGTCAAGCCGAGGATGTCGGAAGCAGGAACAGCATCCTCAGAACCTATGGAAATAGGAACAGTGAGAGCTGCCTTAACCGGAGAAGAAAGGGAACATAGAAGAAGGAACGGATTATGTCTATATTGTGGGAAGAAGGGACATTATCTTCGTGAATGCCCTGTGAAACCCAAATTTGGACGTTCCAGATTTAATACTACAGGCACTCCGGTACAGCATCAGAAGGCGGAAGCGGGAAACTAAAGGGCTGGCGACGTGAAGAAGGGGAGTCGTCAAGCAAGTTAGGAATCCCTTCACTACAGAAGAACACCTGTGGGTCTAAAGAACACTTCTTTATTGAGCTTCTCATACATGTGGATAACAGATCTCATACCATGAGAGCCATGGTAGATTCCGGAGCAACCGGGTGTTTCATGGACATCGGAGAGGCAGAACGCCTGAACATACCATTGGAGGAGAAGACGGAGCCCGAAATAGTGCTTGCAGTTGATGGTAAGCAATTGGAAGCAGGGCCCATTCGGCAAGGCACACAATCATGTATAGTTGAGTGTTTACCCGGCCATCAGGAGCAGTTATCTTTCAACATAATCTCTGCACCTTCGTATGGTGTAATCTTGGGTTTACCCTGGTTGACTTTGCACAACCCCGACATCGATTGGGAAAAGAAGACAATGGTTCTGTCTTCGGAGTATTGTGCAAAGCACTGTTGGTCGTCATCTGAATCAAGCGCCAGGAATACACTCCACATCGCCACGGCTGCAGAGAAGGATACAGAACTACCTTCATGTTATGAACAATATCAAGATGTTTTTTGTGATCAGAAAGCAGAGACACTTCCACCACACAGACCCTACGATTGTAGGATAGATCTTCAACCTGGATCAGTTGTACCATGTGGTCGGATATACGCGCTCACTGAGCCAGAAAACATCCACTTACGGGAATACTTGGATAAATACTTAAAATTGGGGTTCATTCGACCTTCAGCATCTCCAGCAGCCTCGCCGCTATTTTTTATTCCCAAAGCTAATGGAGAACTAAGAACCTGCATAGACTTTAGAGCGCTTAACTCTATCACTATTCGGAATCAATATCCTTTACCCTTGATAACGGTTCTGCTGGAACAAGTCAAAGGAGCAGTACTTTACACTAAGCTGGATTTGCGTGGAGCGTATCATTTAGTTCGTATGCGTCAGGGCGACGAATGGAAAACTGCGTTTAAGACAAGGTATGGTTTATTTGAATACCTTGTAATGCCCTTCGGGCTGTGCAATGCGCCAGCCGCTTTTCAGTTTTTTTTAAATGATGTATTGAGAGAGTTTTTGGACAAGTTTGTAATTGTCTACATTGATGATATTTTGGTTTACTCCACACATGAAGAACAACATGTTCAACACGTGAGTCTCATTCTTCAAGCGTTACGGAAACACCACTTGTATTGCAAACTCAGTAAATGTGAGTTCCACGTGTCTACGGTGGAATTCCTGGGAGTAATACTCACACCCAAAGGTCAAGAAATGGCAGAAAGGAAAGTCAAAGCAATTGCAGACTGGCCGAGTCCCAAAAACGTCAAAGACATCCAACGGTTTATGGGATTCGCGAACTTCTACAGACGTTTCATCTCTAACTTTTCCGATAAAGCCGCTCCACTCACTCATTTGACCAAGAAAAGTATCCCGTTTGCATGGACTCCAAAGACACAAGAGGCCTTCGAGGGACTCAAAAAGGCCTTCACCTCTGCTCCGGTCCTGGTCCACGCCAATCCAAGCCTTCCGTTTGTCGTGGAAGCAGACGCCTCAGATGTGGCAATGGGTGCAGTTCTTTCACAAAGACACCCGGAAACCGGGCAACTACATCCAGTGGCATTCATGTCCAGGAAGTTCAATGCAGCAGAGCAAAATTACACCATCACAGAAAAGGAACTTCTTGCTATCAAAAATGCCTTTGGAGAGTGGAGACATTGGTTGATGGGAGCGCAACATGCCATTACGGTGTACACCGATCATCGTAATTTACAGTATCTGAAAACAGTAAGGCTCTTAACACCTCGTCTGTTACGATGGATGACCTTCTTTGAAGAATACCATTTCATTGTTACCTTTCGACCCGGGAGCCAGAACAAGAAAGCAGACGCCTTATCGCGACAGGATTCTACTGTCAGTTCTGTGGTGCCTGCAGAAAGAGCCATTTTTGCGGAGCATAAGGTGATCGGAGTGATCCACACAGATCAGTTTTTGAAGGATACACGTAAAGGTTTGAATACTTTTCAGTGGAAAGACTGGTTGAAATATCATCCCGAATGGATTAAAAGACAAGGGGTGTACATGAAAGGAAAACAGCTGCTCATACCTACGGTACAGTTACGTCGCATGGTGTTTCAGTGGTGTCATGAAGACCCTAGTGCTGGCCATCAAGGAGGAGAGAAGACCTGCGAAAAGATAGTGAGACAATTTTGGTGGCCTTCGGTGCGAAAGGATGTTTCAGAATGGATCAAAGCATGCATAACTTGCGCTCAAAACAAACCAATGACAGGAAAAACACAAGGGCTGCTTCAACCACTCCCCACACCAGAGGTGCCTTGGGAAAGCATATCAATGGATTTCATTGTGGGACTACCTGCTGACAAAGGACATACGGTCATTCTGGTGATCATTGACTATCTCACCAAGATGGGACATTTTGTGGCGTGCAAAACCCTTCCCACTGCAGGTCAATTGGCCAAGATAATCATGGAAAACGTTGTGAGACTACATGGTCTGCCGAAGGTTATAGTTTCAGACCGGGGTTCACAATTCACCGCTAAATTCTGGAAGGCGTGGTGCTCAGCTTTGCATATCTCTTCAGCCCTGTCAACAAGTTTCCATCCACAAACCGACGGACAAACGGAGAGGCTAAATAGAACCTTAAAACAATACCTGCGGTGTTATGTGGATTGCAATACAGACATGTGGGTGGAATGGCTTTGGTTGGCAGAAATAGCATATAATAATGCACTACATAGCTCCACGAAACACACACCATTCTTTAGCACATATGGTTTTCACCCTAGATTCATCCCTTTCAGTTCTCCTATTAGGGGGGATCATGTGCCAGAGGTTAGAGATAGGATATCTACCATTCAGAATGTTATTGTCAATACTAGGAAACTGTTGGTGAAAGCGAAGTTAATGTATAAAAAACAAGCAGACAAACACCGTAAACAAGGACCAGTGTTTCAGAAGGGTGATCTGGTGTGGTTATCCACAAGAAACATTCGATTCAGACGGTATAGTATATTCAACCCGCGCTATATCGGACCTTTCCCTGTGATCAGACATGTGAATCCAGTTGCTGTCAAAATTGCTTTACCTTCCCATATGAAAATGTACCCAGTGTTTCATGTATCGTTACTGAAATCAGCAGCTCGACACACTCGGGTACAGCCTCTTGCAGTGGGGGTGGATCAGGGGGAGGAGTATGAGGTTGCTAGAGTACTGGACTCTAAAGTCAGGCGGGCAAGATTGTGGTATTTGATTGCTTGGAAGGGTTATGGCGCAGAAGAGAACTCGTGGGAACCTGCATCAGGAGTACATGCGCCTAGATTGGTGGCAGCCTTTCACCGTCGTTATCCTACCAAACCTTGTGCCTGTCTGTGCCCTTCGGGAGGGGGATGTCCTGTTAGGGGGCACTGAGCGCTAGAGGGCACAGCCGCCACAAAACTACATTTCCCAGCAGCGCTAGCGTCATGCGCGACGTGATCGGAACACTTCCGGGTCACGTGATCGCAAACGATATCTGCAGAGTGTTCGGGCAAGACGCTGCCGATTATTTTGAGCTCAGGAGCTTGGTGTTCGGTGCATTGGAGTTGTTGGAGTCTGGTAAGGGTGCCTGTGGCACCACCATCGAAGTTCTGTGATATCCTCGTTTCAGCGCGTCTTGTGTTGTTAACAGACGGCGCTTTCTTTTGTTCTGCACGAGATCGTGCTTTGACTGCCTTTGTTTTCTGGTACTGCGCAAGCTGTTGCGAGCAGTGCTGCCAAGGGGGAGCTTGCCTTTGGTCCTGGAAGATTGACAAGTTTTACCAGTTGGCATTTGAGGGATAGGAGCGCGTTATCCCGTCCTGGATTGTACTAGTACTTTTGACTCTTTGGGTGAATTTCAACTTGAAGAAACGTTGGGTGACTGGTAATCTCCATGTTCAATTCTTGGAGAGTGAAGTAACTCTCAAATGTTCTTTGGGTGATGTACATGGAGGAATCGTGTTACCAGCTGAGACTGATGCAAAGAGCCTGGTACCATTTGTGAAGTTTCTACAATACATGCTGTTCTCTTTTTCTTTACAGGGGTTGTGTATGAATGACGAGAGGCGTCTATATTAGACAGGTAGTTGTTGCTATGTTTCAAGGTGAACATTACAGAACATATACCTATGTCTAGCACACCCTGATACACTTCATTGTTGTTACAGCCTCCTGAAGTGGGAAAGACTTCTGATACACAACTCCTATTTGAATGCTCATTTATTTTTCTTTACAGGTTAGTGCTAGTACTAAATGTGTGTAAACATTGTTATCAGAAAGAACACTGAGAGTGGTTAGTAATTGGTTGTTCTTTTCTCTCTCCTTGTGTCTTCAAGATCTCCCTCCCCGCTGTTCCCATCCTTTCCTTCCTGGCTACATCCATCTTTTTCCCTCGCTTAACCATCCTTTAGTCTGCGTAATATATATAGCAGATTTGGGGCGGTTTAGAGATGGATCCTATTTAAGCATCGAACCAACCCTGAGGATTCGACTGGTCGCAGAACACCGAAGGCACTTGTCATTCCATTATGTCTTTTATATTTAAAGTACAATTAAATACTTGCTCGGTATAAAGAGTGCCACTCGGGTGTAAACAGAACTCCGTGGCGCTACCTCAAGGGTTAGTAGGCTGAGGTAGTAGTTAAAAGCCTGATCTTCGTAAGCCATTCCGAGCGTGAGTTGACAGTGCTGCATTTCTGCAGCTACTGTTTGTTATCGAAGATCGTTCGTCTCTCGCTTACAGGAGAGCTGAAGGAAGGAGACACAAAGGATTATAAGTAGCCCGCAGTTGTGCACATTAAGGAAAAGCAAAGGCTCAAACACGACGTGTGATTTAGCGCACGCTGTGTTCCTTTTCTTACAGTGCACAGCTGCGGGCTGATTGGGGTCCATTGAAATAGTATTCGTGTTAATTGCAACGCAAATACTAATTCAAAGGACCACAATCAACCCGCAGCTGTGCACTGTAAGAATCTCGCGCTGCTCGCATTTTAAAAGCGGCGGCGCGAACGGTATCACGGGAGTGCGCGCTAATTACAGCACACTGCGTGCTTAAGGTGACCTCTGAGCTCGCGCGCGCAGCTTCTTGGGAACAGTGGCGGTAACTATTTTTGAGTTTTCGCCTTCTCTCTCCTCGTGTGTAGAAGATGCACTGAGGATGATGGATTGCTTGACTGAGTTGTATTTTTGATTTCTGTTGTGTTGCTGGCGGGGTCAGGAGCTGCCCGCTGATGGTGTGGGGATGGCCGAAAAAGCGACTACTTTATCCAATCACTCTCAGCGGTTTGCTCTTCCTGTCCCTTTTTCCCTGAGTGCTCGTGGTGGTGTTGTTTCGAATCTGGGGAGTCATGATGCAGAATGAACCGACAGCAGGTCTGTGATGTGTGTTTGGCACACTGGAGAGTAAACCCAAGTTTATTAGTTGTTTTATGCCATATTCCATCACTACGCCACCCACCATGCTGTGCCATGCTTCAGTTTCTAATGTATCGGGGATTTCCACGGAGACCGGAGCTGGTGCAGAACCCAGGTTGGCATGTCCAGCGGGGCTGCACATACCAACCGATCGTATGTTTCTCATGACCAGTACGAGACTGCTTGTGTTTTTGGAGGTGAGGGTGGGGCCTTCATTCTGCGAGGTGGTATGTAGTGTTGGGGCAGTGCGCCTTGTTTCAAGCACAAACACCGCAGCAGTGTACACACTGTGCATGGAGTATGTACAACATTGAATGTGTGTTCATGCAGACTGTGGCTCTGGTCTCCATACAACGTAAATGGTGCTATTCTGTGCCTGCTATATGTTACAGGGTGCTACCACCCAAAGCAAAAGACATCCAGAAGAGCGGCGCAATTCCGATGTGACCAGGGCTTAATTTGTGCCGGTGCTAAGCACCAGCACTTATTAATCAGGGCCGGGTCTACCCTGCCACGGGCAACTCCTCAAATCAATGACTCGCTGCACGTGCAGTCAAAATTCTAAGTAAATATAATTGACTGTCTTACTGCTGTGTTTTTCAAACACTTACAGTCTCCCAAGAATGTTGCTGTGCTAAGAGTGTGAATAATACATCCTCCTTATCTATGCAAATTTGCTTTCGGTTCAGTGCTACGGGTGGCGGGCCACTGATTGGGCAGTATTTGATCCCGTGGGGGTAGGGGCTGCGGCGGCTGGCTGCGTAACTTTTTTTTCGAATTGAATTCCAAGCCCCGGCACATGTGCACCGCCACCGCATGAGTAACCAGTTGAGCGCGACTTCGAGGCGGGCACTGTTATTTTGAATCAGCAGCAGATCTCTTATAAAGGCATTGCCACCAGTAAAGTAAAACAGTCAGTAAAAAATTAAATGAACACTGCTTTTCCTTGAGCGCGGTGACGTTTTAAAAACAGACTTGGTATACAGCGATACCCGAGCAATCATTCCAATGGCGTCGGGTGGGGCATCGGGTGGAGGAACAGTCAGGTCAGGAGGCTGGAAGGGCAGGGCCTTGCCCTTAACCCCTTCCTGTCTAATAATGTTAGACTTGCTTGGCTTAAATGAAATGAATTGCTGTTTGGAAATGAAATGCTTTTTTCCGTGCATTTAATCTCTTCCCGAATCTGGATATTTCTGATCTACAGCATCAAGCCTCGTGGCTCAGGTTGTTTGTGCACGTAGTGGTGATTCCTGCTGGGTGAACTTGTGCCAGAAGTTGGGGCAGGCTTATACCTTGCTCACTAATCATATTTCCTGCCGCCTGTCAGGTTCCAGACGTCCCAGGCCCTGGGTGCGCTGGCAGTGCTCTGCCTGTGCAGATTATTACAGTGCAGCCGCACTTTGGCTTCTCGTCGCCAGAGCCTCATCAAGCTGTGTGCTACAATTAAAGTCAGATGGTGCCCAGGTTGAGCGGGCTCTAGTCCTGCAGCTGTCTGTCTGTCTGTATGAAGCGGACCAGCGGCGGGAACAGATGATGTATATGGCAGGCCCGCGCCACAGATTGTACAGTACCAGGTCAAGCGCGGGGGCTCCAACGTATTAATGAACTGACATGCTCATTTTACACTGATGCCCTGCCTACTTTATTTCCCTTTTCTACACCATGTAGGGTGCATTTTAATGAAAGGCAAATGCCTAATTGGGAGGCTTTCTTTGCTGGAAGCCTTGAAGATTGCTGGCCGATAATGCTACTGCGTGATGAATGCTGTGTCACACATGCTCCTAAGCAGTATTTATAATGTAGTATCATTCTGAGCAGATTTAGCTAAGCTTTGAATATGTAAATATATTTTTACAGAGAAATTAGTTGACTTTTCTGCAGCCTTCCACGATAGATCATGTCTTCAGCGCAGCATAAATCACCATGTTTAGTACAATGACGTTTATTTGCCCAGAACAGTATGTTTAGGAGCAATAAGCTGGAGAATCGGGCACACCCGATGCCCATAAATTTGTCAAACACTTTACAAAAAGGCATAGTTAAACTTGCATACATTGAAGTTCGGTTTATTTGTGGTCAGGCAAAATACCAGCAATAATCCATTTGAGCCACAACATTGTCGTGTTTCTTCCCTCTCCCTCGCCCCCACAAAACATTTTTACTTGAAAGTTGCAAGAAGCTTTTAGTTTACCCTATCCGTCCAACTATTGCTGAACAGTTTTCACTGAGAAGGATTTACAATGCCAATAGCTCTAACTTTTGCAAAGGCGAAACCGTTGCATTGTAAATGCTTGTTTTTTTTGCTTCTCAGTGGTTGTGGGACCTTACCTTCTCCTTCCTTATCGGAGTATCGGTGTCTGCGGGACTGCGGGCATAGCGATGTTGAGTTTGGGCTGATGCCCTGTGTTTCGTTCGTTGTGGAATTAAGGGACGTTTTGTTTTATGCCAGCAAGTAGGGAGATACCAATCTGCTGTTCCAGTAATCTTCAGTACGCGGCTGTGTGCTGGAGCTTCGGTGGATTCGAAAAAGTACCGGTAAGGAGGAAACTGTGCTGTTTTCATTAATCACTGTTGATGCATGTTCTTGGGGAGATTGATAAATATAAGGATTAATATTATTATGCTTTTGTCAACATATGCAGATCACAGAAGTCGATATTCACTTGTGAGGATTGAACAGGTGGATCCCAGACGAGGCCTTTGTGTCTTCCCTTCTCATATTTCTCCCACCCTCTCCCTGTGCTCGGATGGCAAGTTCGCTGTTTCTGGTTTAGTGGACTGCTGTCGGAGTGGGGGCAGGAGACTGGGTTTATCCTCACTTCCGCAGTGCTGGGCAAGGTCGGGTGGTAATCTGACACCTAGCATCACCAAAGTGCCTTAGGGAATCCAACGTAAGGGAGCTGCTGGCAGCAAGACAACAAGCAGAAAGGCAATCATGTGAGTCCTTTGTGCCACCCACAGCTAGCAGGCAGCAGGGTAACAAAAGAAGAGCAGTCCAGTTATATCCTTTGTGCAGTGCAGGCAGACCTTCTGACAGAGTTTCAGTCCCAGTCCCAAAAGTAGTCTACAAGGGCAATTTCAAAGAAACCCTTTCCAGTGTAACACAACCCCTTTCAACCCAGCTCTGGTTCCAGACATCAGTAGGGGGTAAATAATCCCTTTGTATGAAAGCAGTACACAGCCTATACAAATGTTGGAACACCCCACCCACTCTCTCCCTGTCACAATAGCGATCCCGGCTCAAACCACATCCCCATGATCCTCCGCGAGTCACGTGCGACATCACGAGAGGACCACATAAGGAGGAGGCGGTTGCCGGGACCAGCGTCGGAGATTTTCTCTTCATTCCCGAGAGATTCCAGGCTGGTATTCTTGGCCCAGGAGGTAGCGGTAAGGGTGCTCGGCACCAGTCTTTGTTTCGCTGTAGGGATACAGAGTTCTGTTCTCGCACGTCGGTAATGGCAGGCGAGCGTGCATCGTTTCACAGGGCAATTTGGTGATTACAGTTTGGATCTTTGTTTCGGTCGGTATTGTTGGCCGGCGGGGGGTGACTCCGGATCAGATTTACTCCCATCATTTGATTTGAGCGTACTTTGGCTATTATAACAATTGAAGTATTTACTTTCAGCAGTTTCAGAGCCATGATTAAGGCAACAAGGATGCATTCTTGCGTTTAAAATTAATTGGCTACGTTCCTGTTGTTTCTGCATACTTGGTCGCAATCAAGACAGTATAAGAAGCATTATGCTGAAGTCATAGTGTTGCTAATTACTACATGTTCACTGCTGACGGCTACTGGGAATACCTCAAGCATATTACGTTGTTTTTATTTGGAAATGGTTGCCAGAGAAGTGTGCGTGTGCATGTGCTGGTATATTAACTAGAATGTCTCTGGCTCTATTTTTAACAGGGGTTTCCATGAGTGGTAGAAGGCTACGCTCTACCCCTGTGATACGCAATGGAGTCTAGTTAAGGGTATGTTCCCTGTTCCAAATGTATATTGTTCAGGTTATCTCACATACAACAGATGTACTGTATACATGAGTTTGTGTTCTTTTGTATTCATACAGTTATACCAGATCATAACTTCTGCACAGAAGGCACCACTGTCTAACCCACAACCACTACCAAGAGTCCTTATTTTTCTTTACAGGTAGTTAGATATTGTGGACTCCTACACAGTTATAAGGTCTACTTGTATTCCGTGATTCCATAGAAAAGTACAATAGTGTATATTGAAGTATATGTTATTTTTGTTTTGCAGATCTCCCTCCCTGCTGTCCCCTTCTTTTCCTTCCCCCGCTTGATCCTTCCACTGACCTGTGCCATAATGGCTATTCAGGCTTGGTTAGATCTAGAGGTGGACCAATTTTTGACAATTTTTATTAATAAACTGCATGATTACTTAAAATCTTTACAGTATAAGATTAAAAAAAAAAGCTTTATGAACGTTCCGACATGTCCCATCCACTCATAAAAGTGAAAGTCACTTTAAGTTAAAATACTAACATATTAGTCCTGATTAGCTGTCCAAAACAGAGTTCTTTTAAAAGGAGTGATGTATAGGTTGTACCAGTGTTTCCCAACTGATAAGGGGAGGCACATGAAAGTTCGGTAGAGTCAATTCATGTACCAAGGGCTGTTGACGAAAGATGGATTCTTCGTGGATCTTTAAACCCGCCCAGGTTGGATAACTGGGGCCGAAGGCTTCCGGTTACTTTGCAGACAATGCCGTTAAGTGGGAGTCGAGTGCCATTTTTACCTGGTGTATAAATTTCCCAACTCTGGCTATCAAACAGGTCGTGGAGACTGAGAGGTACCAGTCCGAAGCCTCTCTGCAAGTTCTATGGTCCGTGTTCCGTAAAATCGGAAGCAGCAAGCGATGGCGGTCATTGGCCAGCTTTGTGCAGCAGCACAACAAGTGTAGCCAGGATTCTCTATGGTAATTGCATAGACGACAGGCTAAGGTGCCATCCGTACGGGCCCATTTGGGGTTGAGGTCCATGATCTGAGGGCCAAAATTCTAAAGTACAACATTTTCTTTCTCGCGTAAGTGGATACTGGGTCTTGCAGGTAAGGTTGGGGTTTACCTAGAATATATGATTTATCCAGGGCCTGAGTTAGTGGATTTTGCCGAAGAGATGCAAGGTCAAGTCCAAAGAAAATGATCCGGACTTGGCGCTTAACTGCTTGGGCCCAGGCTGAGAATGGAATTTCGTGCAGGGGCAAACTCCTTCTTTCGATTTTCAATGCTGCAATAGCTTGTCCTACCTTTGAGTGCCAGGGGGAGCCCACCTCATCAAAGATTGATTTTAGGGAGTGCTTTAGCGAATGTTCTGGCGCTTTCAATACTCTAATATAGAGTTTTTAAAGGTCCCCCAGTAATACCAGCTCAGGTCGCTTAAGGCCTATTTCTAGCCTTAATCTATTGTTCCTTGCGTATCTAGGGGCCTGTAGCACCATCTTATAGGCTTTCGCCTGGGCCGTGTTGACCACTTTGTCAAATGCATCAGGGTAGGCAATGTGCCCATATGCAATGGCAGGGACCAGTTTTGCCCGGAACACTGTCAACATTGGTTCTGCTGAGGGACTGTCCAAGGGGTGGCATAAGCGTCTTAGTGACAGAATGGTTTTGTCAATTTTAGGTTTAAGCTCCTTCAGATGTTTATCTGCAGAGGCACTCTCAGAGACCCAGGTGCCCAGATAGTTGTAGGATGGGGCAGTGACGATACGGGGCTCCCCCAGAGACCATGAAGCTTCTTTTTTGAGGGGGTATTTGCCAAAAATGACGATTTTGGTCTTGCCCACGTTGATCCGTAAGTCATTTGACTTATTGTATAAGGCCAAACTGCTTAAGGCTCTTTGGTGCCCCACCCTAGTGTGGTCCATGATCACCGTGTCGTCTGCATACTGGAGTGTTCCCAAGACGAGCCTCCCCAGTTTTGGAGGTGCTAAGTTAGCATCTTTCAGAGCTGTCCCCATGTCCGCAGTACAGAAGTTGAAAAGCATGGGGGCCAAGACGCACCCCTGCTTGAGGCCCTAGTTGGTTTCAATTCTTGCAGCTGTTATTGTAGGGCTTAGCTTCACCTTGACCCAGGTGCCCTCATAGAGTACTTTTATAGCTTTTAGCAGAGCCTGTGGTAGCCCCCACGAGTCACGTTTTGCCCAGAGCCGGCCCCTATTCACTCGGTTGAAGGCTGTGGAGTAGTCTATGAAACAGCAGAACAGGGGCGGTTTGTTCCTCGTATTGGCCTTCTTCGCAAGGTAGGAAAGGGCTAAGATGTTGTCAAGAATGGAGCTATGAGCCCTGAAGCCGGTCTGTGTGGGCGGAAGAATGCCGTTCTTGTCCACCCAGTCCTCCAGATCCCTGAGAAGAAGGCGGGCGTATATCTTTGCTTCTACGTCGAGAAGAGCTATAAGCCTATAATTGGCCGGGTTCGTGTGCTCCCCCTTTTTATGGATGGGGGATAGAATAGAATAGAATAGAACCTTTCCAAGAGGATGGCAAAATTGCCGTGGCAAAAGAATAGTTAAATAAAGGGGTGAGTCTGGTGGACCATACTTAGCATCAAACCGATCCCGAGGACAGTCACACGTGAAACTCCCAGTACAGGAAGACTATCAGTATGCAGAGACCTCTCTTGTCACAACAAGCCTTCATGTGTTGTGGCTCTCTGGAAAATATGCACAAAGTGTAACTGATACCCAGCCCTAGATGTGGAATGGAGTCAGCATAAAGAGTCATAAGCACATAGAAATGCCCACTTTCTAAAAGTCAAATTTCTACAATAGTAATGAAAAACCCACCTATGCCAATAAGCAGGATTTATCACCACTATGCCAAAAATAGCAAACATGGCACCGCTACTCCTTTCAGACAAGAAATTAGCACTTACAGACATATAAGGGAATTCTCAATGCTAAGTTATGAGAGGAGCAGCACTCACTGTAGTAAAACACAACATAGGGTGTTTGTCACCACCAGAACATGCCACACAAAAAATGCACATGCCCTACCTTTTACCTACACAGCACCCTGCCCATAGGGCTACTTAGGGACTACCTTAGGCACGATCTATTTGTAGTAAAATGGGAGTGTGAGAAAGTGCCCTCTTTCTTGCATGGTATGCCCCCACTTTTTGATGAATTGCTGATGTTCTTTGACGGAGTGTGCCCTGGGCTCCTGCTAATCAGGTACCCAGGGCCTATGTTCCTTCCCTAAAACTGCATTAAAGCCTAAACCCAATTGGCATCTCTGGCCACATGTCAGCCCCTGGTAAATGGTACCACAGGTACCCAGGGCACTTTGATCAGAGAAGGCCTCTAAGGGCTGCAGCACTTATTGTGCCACCCTTAGAGGCCCTGTACCCTGACACTCACACACTGCCTTTGCAGGCTGTGTGTCTTGTTGCAGAACAAAGTGAAGAGTTGACATAGCACACACCCCGTGTGCCATGCCAACAAACTACTGCCCTGGCATACATCAGTCACCCCTCTAACTGGGTGGCCTATGCCAGTGATGAGGGTACAGGTGCATGAGCCCTGTACGCCTACAGTACCCAGGTCCATTCCTGGGCACTGCAAGTGCAGTGCTGCCATTAAGAGTATATGGTGCTGGGAGTTTGTCATTACAAACTCCACAGCACCATAATGGCTACACTGAAGACTGTGAAGTTTGGTATCAAACGGATATATGTCACTACCACGCACACTGTTACAACGCGTACCATTACAACGCGGTTGTAACAACGCAAGTCGTTACAACGACTTGCGTTGGGGGGGGCGCAAATTTAAAAAATATAATTTACTATTCCAACACCAGTCCCCGTGGATAGTAGGGAAGGTGTTCGGATAGTAAATTAAATGATTTATTATCCTTGAGCGCCACCCAGCGCAATTCGTTGTAACAACTTTCGTTGTTATAACCGCGTGGTAATGGTACTTCGTTGTAACGCGCGCGTTGTAAACGCTGTATACCGTATGAAACATCTCAGCACATTAAACCCACACTGATGCCAGTGTGGGATTTAATGTAAAATGCACCACAGAGGGCATCTTAGAGATGCCCCCTGTGACTCGATCAACTTCTAGTGACCTGACTGAGTGGCTGCTTAGGCTGCCACCACCAGACATGTTTCTGGACCCCTGGATCGAGAACTGATGCACGTGGGGGCCTGAAACAATGCACATCCTGGGGCGAGGTGCCATGCCCTCTCTCCTAGGATGGGCAGTGTTCACGAAGTAGAAGCTTTAAAGGCATGTCGCCTTTGTGAGCCTCTCCAGACCATTTGCTGCTTTCAGCAACTTGTCCCTACTGGTTCTACCCCCCACTTTGGGTGGGAGAACCGGCGGGAAAAACAAGAGAGGAAGCAAAGTGTGCCTACCTCTGCCAACTCCACCCCTAAGGTGGGGGAGGCGAGGTGAAGCACAAACTCGAGTCCCCGCAATCTTGAGGATGGGAGACCCAGCCAACCAGGGACAGTCTCCTGCCCCCCTCATACTGGACAGTGGCAGAAAAGGGGGTGTACCCACCCCAGGGAAGGGACCCATTTGTCCCTGCCCTTTACCTACCTGTACTCTATAAACAACAGTGGTCCCAAGGAGTCTGTGGATATAAATTTATCAGATAGAATACAGTCCACAATAGGAGCTATATTGGCCACTGTCCAGCCGGACAGGGTATTTTTTATTTTTCAATGAAATATATAGTGGAGTAGACAAAGGCACAATCCTGTACCGTTTTGTGAACAAACAAAAAGGGGTTTTTTAGGCAAGAAAGAGCATAGTTGGCCACTTGTAATTCAGTAGGGTTTTTAAGTAGTGCCAAGCAAGTGCTAGACACAGCATAAATCAAACAGAATCGTTAGGCTGTGAAAACACTTTTAACAAGTCGACGTTTCGATCCCTTATGCTCAATATTACGGGATCATCATCAGGACTAACAATCCATACATTTGCTTGCCTGGTATAAACATTTTAACACACATCCGCCTAATAAGTACAGAAATAAAAAGGGAAAAATAATAACAAGGGAATAAACAAGAGAGAGAGAGAGAGGGGGTTACCCACTGTGTTAAACTCTGAATAACACTGACATTGCACTGTATTCGGAACCGACTTAGCGTGCCTAATAATTACATGCAAGTGATATCTGTAGCCTTGACTCGCGCTGAAAAGTGAAGTGGGTGACATAGGCTTTGGATAATATTAAAATGGTAGACCGGTAACACTCTTCTATCAAAAATTGGGAAAAATTGAATCCTTGTTACAATTATCAATAGTCATTCCAAAGATCTTTAAGTATATCTAGCGATTTCAATACAAAATCCGCGTGTGTTCTTCAATCACGGGCATTCGTGTCTACTTGTGTAACATGCACGCTCATGAGCATTCATTCCGTGTCTATCTGGGGGCGGGGGGAGCGCTTACCCAGTGGGGGTCGGAAGGGTTCAGGGATAAGATTACAAAGGTGGACACTGCTTTAAAAGGAAACCTAGGGTAAAGAAGAGAGACCAATAAATAAAGCATGGCCAGTAAGGAGTTATACTACTGGTTATTGGTTCCCTGTTGTCACAATTACCTGGTAAGTACCGGTTGTTATGTGCACTCTGCCTCGTCTTCAATTAATTAAGAAATGTCTGTGGGGTAGAAGACTAGGTTTAGTAACGGGATGGTTTTAGTGATTCTGAAATGCTGCCTGCAAATTGACGGGCTTACCTTGAAGTTACTGTTGGCCCGTGTGGTCAATTGCTCGAAATCGAGTCTGTAAGAGAAACTGCGTTTCAGTAAGCTGGCGTGTGGGGGCGAGTGGGGCGTCTAAGTTCTATCAACTAAGTGGCTTACCTTGGGAGGAGAGAGCCTCCTCGGTGTCCGTTGCCCTGGGTGTTCTGTACAATTACAGTCACTGCGGAGCTAGGGAGGGAGACGCTAGATAAGCGTGATCTCATAGAAAGAGACGAAGGACTAAGCGCGCATGGGCGCCATCTTGGAGTGGGGTTTTTTGGTATTTCGTCATTATACAAAGTGCACCAGTGATGTGCTGTGATAAAATACGGCGGCGCAGTGACATTATGCAATATAGTAACGGCGCAGTGCTGGGGTGGCTGTGACTGTCATTAAAATCAATATGAAAAAATGAAAAATAATTACAGTTATGTACACATTATTAATTTACATATGCCTGTTCAAGGAAGGGCGGAAAAAGGGGGGTTCCATCTCTCAAAGTTATTTACAACGTTTTGAGTTCCATTTAAAATGTTCAAAGTCTTCCTTTTATAACAGTGTGGTCCAATCCTCAGCTCTGTTTAGACCTTCACGAATAGTGTTGAAATGGATCATGAGTTTCAATTCTTCTCTATTCAGCATTTGCGCCAGGTTTCCGCCTCTCAGTGGCGGTTTGATAACTTTCAAGATTGTCCACTTGATGTCATTTTCATTGTGGCCTGCTTCATTATAATGGTCCACCAGTGGGGCATTGATTGTCCGGCACCTGATTCTACTTCGATATTGGCAGATGCGGGTCTTCGTTTTCTGCGTAGTAGAGATTGAACTACTTAAAAAAGGTTTATCGTTTGTACCCACCACTGTTCCAAATTTTATGGAATTACATACTGAGTTACTCAGATTTTTAGAACAATTCGGCTTAAAGCCTTTTTTCAACTACACCCTGGCACTAGTCCCATTGCCAACACCCCATTTCGTCCTCCGTCTACATTCTCTCCATCAGCAGGAATGATCCCTCCAGAGGTCACTACCTTTAAGAAACTCGTTCTTGCAGACCTCGACATTCTTGAAAAAACAAAGGTTTTCATACCCTACAATATATCTAAAGATGAGAAGAAGGCCATTTTCACACTCAAAACCAATAGAAATCTTGTCATAAAGAGCGCAGATAAGGGTGGCGGCATCGTCCTCCAAGAGATTGACGACTATAAGATAGAGATTTTACGTCAGCTCAATAATACTGACCACTATCAGAAACTCCCTGGGAACCCCACTGCACTAATACAAGATGTGATCAGTAAAATAACATCAAAAGCATTACTTGATGGTTTCCTCAATAAAAAAGAATTTCACTTTCTTAACACCAAGTCACCACGTATTCCGGTAATATACACCTTACCGAAGATACACAAGAATTCACAAAATCCTCCAGGACGACCCATTGTTTCGGCTTGTGGCTCAGTCCTAGAGCCTTTAGGAGCATACGTGGACTATTTTATTAAAGAATTTGTGCAATCCACTAGTTGCTATGTAAGAGATACTATGCAAATGATTAATCTAGTAGAAAATCTTGATTTTGATCCCCTCCGTGAGACCTTATGTACAATGGATGTGGAATCACTATATACTAATATTCCACAAGTCACAGCATTACTGACCATCCAGAAGATTCTAGACACACGACCACGTCCCCACAGAATCCCCACCCTGTTTATTTTGCAACTGCTGGAACTTTGCCTCACTAAGAATTTTTTTCTATTTGATGATACTTATTATCAGCAAATTAAGGGGACTAGTATGGGGGCTATTTTTGCTCCGAATCTAGCCATACTGTTTATGGACCAACTTGAGACTGGATCCATCCTGTCAGACTCTAACCCCTTCCACTCTGGGATCAGAGTGTGGAGGAGGTATATAGACGACATTTTTCTTATCTGGAACTCTCCAGTTGAAACACTCACCCAATTCCTCCACTGGCTTAACAATAATTGTTGCGGGCTAACGTTCACGTTATTGTGGAATAAGGAATCTATACCCTTCCTAGACCTCACTATTTATCACTCAGACGGCAAGCTTCTCACCAAACTGTTCAGAAAACCTACCGAGCGAAACACCCTCTTAAGTTACAAAAGTAACCACCCCAGGGCCCTGAGGGATGCGTTACCTTATTCACAATTTTTGAGGATCAGGAGAAACTGCTCCTGTAAAGAAGACTACTTTAGAGAATCCTCAACCCTTTCTAACAAATTACTAGACAGAGGCTATCCAAAAAGGATAATAAAACAATCCCTGAAACGGGCTTGGTATTGCCCGAGGGAAGTCTTACTATCACCAAAAGACAAAAAGCAAAAAGAGTTGATTGCATGTGTAACAACCTTCTCAACTATCTCTAATAAAATCAGGAAGTCAGTCCTTAAACACTGGTCAACGTTAAATGTAGGCATCCTGAATATTCAGAAGCCAGTATTTGCTTTCAAAAAGAGCAAAAACCTAAAAGATCACCTTGTACGAGCCGCATTGCCACCTCCCATTCAGAATCCCACCATTGAATCACTGTGGGGCTTGCCCCCAATTATAGGGCATGCTAAGTGTGGCTGTTGTAACATCTGCGACTTCACGGTGGAGGGCATAGATTTCACACACGACAGTATCACGTATGTGAGACGCTCATTCTCGAATTGTAACACATCTAATGTGATCTATGCCATCGAATGCCCATGCCCAAAGTTGTATATAGGGCAAACTACACAGAAAACGAAGACCCGCATCTGCCAACATCGAAGTAGAATCAGGTGCCGGACAATCAATGCCCCACTGGTGGACCATTATAATGAAGCAGGCCACAATGAAAATGACATCAAGTGGACAATCTTGAAAGTTATCAAACTGCCACTGAGAGGCGGGAAACCTGGCGCAAATGCTGAATAGAGAAGAATTGAAACTCATGATCCATTTCAACACTATTCGTGAAGGTCTAAACAGAGCTGAGGATTGGACCACACTGTTATAAAAGGAAGACTTTGAACATTTTAAATGGAACTCAAAACGTTGTAAATAACTTTGAGAGATGGAACCCCCTTTTTCCACCCTTCCTTGAACAGGCATATGTAAATTAATAATGTGTACATAACTGTAATTATTTTTCATTTTTTCATATTGATTTTAATGACAGTCACAGCCACCCCAGCACTGCGCCGTTACTATATTGCATAATGTCACTGCGCCGCCGTATTTTATCACAGCACATCACTGGTGCACTTTGTATAATGACGAAATACCAAAAAACCCCACTCCAAGATGGCGCCCATGCGCGCTTAGTCCTTCGTCTCTTTCTATGAGATCACGCTTATCTAGCGTCTCCCTCCCTAGCTCCGCAGTGACTGTAATTGTACAGAACACCCAGGGCAACGGACACCGAGGAGGCTCTCTCCTCCCAAGGTAAGCCACTTAGTTGATAGAACTTAGACGCCCCACTCGCCCCCACACGCCAGCTTACTGAAACGCAGTTTCTCTTACAGACTCGATTTCGAGCAATTGACCACACGGGCCAACAGTAACTTCAAGGTAAGCCCGTCAATTTGCAGGCAGCATTTCAGAATCACTAAAACCATCCCGTTACTAAACCTAGTCTTCTACCCCACAGACATTTCTTAATTAATTGAAGACGAGGCAGAGTGCACATAACAACCGGTACTTACCAGGTAATTGTGACAACAGGGAACCAATAACCAGTAGTATAACTCCTTACTGGCCATGCTTTATTTATTGGTCTCTCTTCTTTACCCTAGGTTTCCTTTTAAAGCAGTGTCCACCTTTGTAATCTTATCCCTGAACCCTTCCGACCCCCACTGGGTAAGCGCTCCCCCTGCCCCCAGATAGACACGGAATGAATGCTCATGAGCGTGCATGTTACACAAGTAGACACGAATGCCCGTGATTGAAGAACACACGCGGATTTTGTATTGAAATCGCTAGATATACTTAAAGATCTTTGGAATGACTATTGATAATTGTAACAAGGATTCAATTTTTCCCAATTTTTGATAGAAGAGTGTTACCGGTCTACCATTTTAATATTATCCAAAGCCTATGTCACCCACTTCACTTTTCAGCGCGAGTCAAGGCTACAGATATCACTTGCATGTAATTATTAGGCACGCTAAGTCGGTTCCGAATACAGTGCAATGTCAGTGTTATTCAGAGTTTAACACAGTGGGTAACCCCCTCTCTCTCTCTCTCTCTTGTTTATTCCCTTGTTATTATTTTTCCCTTTTTATTTCTGTACTTATTAGGCGGATGTGTGTTAAAATGTTTATACCAGGCAAGCAAATGTATGGATTGTTAGTCCTGATGATGATCCCGTAATATTGAGCATAAGGGATCGAAACGTCGACTTGTTAAAAGTGTTTTCACAGCCTAACGATTCTGTTTGATTTATGCTGTGTCTAGCACTTGCTTGGCACTACTTAAAAACCCTACTGAATTACAAGTGGCCAACTATGCTCTTTCTTGCCTAAAAAACCCCTTTTTGTTTGTTCACAAAACGGTACAGGATTGTGCCTTTGTCTACTCCACTATATATTTCATTGAAAAATAAAAAATACCCTGTCCGGCTGGACAGTGGCCAATATAGCTCCTATTGTGGACTGTATTCTATCTGATAAATTTATATCCACAGACTCCTTGGGACCACTGTTGTTTATAGAGTATAACTACCCACGGTCCCTGGATAACCGAATGGGTTCCCTTGTTGTTTAAAATAGACTTTACCTACCTGTAACACCCCTAAATTTAGTATTTAGGGGCACCCTGAATCTTCCTTCCTGAGATCCAGAAACCACAAGAAAATAGGATAAGAAGAAGGACGAAAAGCCGTTCAGAGCTAAGAAGAGGACAACACCCACTGACTTGGCCCCAGCCCTACAGGCCTGTCTCCCCTCGAACCTGCTCCTGCGAAATTCCGGTGTATCCTGCAGCCAGCTACCTCAAAAACCCCGGAGGACCTGCCTGCCTTCACTTCAAAGGCTGAATCTCCCGTGAACACCGGACTTGTTCAAACTGCAGTTGCTGGTGCCAACCAGAATACGCGAATCCAGCCCACTCTGCACCCGCCGAACCCGGCCAGAGTGGAAAAATACCAGGAGGAGGTCCCCCCAGTAATCCTGACCCAAGATCTGGCTACCTCTGACCTGCCTCAAGCCTCCAGATGACGCCTGTAGCCTCAATCCAGAGGACCACCCCTACTGCGACCAGAGTGAGTAAGAAAATCCGATGTCTGAAGGCACCCCTGCACCCGACGTCCCACGCCCTTGTGTGCCCAAACCAACGGTGCCTAACTAACCCTAAACATCCCAACTTACCCCTTGAAGTGGTGGTTGAACCTGGAAGATCCTTGTCCCCGAGCCTGCAACGTTTCTTTGTCCCGGAGGTTCTCCACTGGAAACAACAGGGCACCCGACCTCAAAACTGCACCCTGCACCCGGCCGCCCTAGTACCGCTGAGGGTGCACCTTTGGTGCTACTTTGGTCCCCAACTTGCCCTGAGTTAAACCCTAGGAGCTTTGCTCCCACAACCTTGTGGCCTGCTTGCCAGCAGTGACCAACCGGAGACCCCCTATCCTCCGTAGGATAACATTGGGCTTCAACACTCTGCACCCGGCCGCCCTAGTGCAGCTGAGGGTGCAATTCCAGTGCATCACTGACTCTGGGAGACCCCTGAGTCTAACCCCAGAACCTTAACTCCCACAATCCTTTACTTACCTGCAAACCGATAACTTGTTTTCCCTCCATAGGTTAACATTGACAATTTTCCCTCGAAAAAAAATGACTATGTGTGGAGTTTTCAAAACTAAAGATATTCTTTAAAAATCGTACAAATAACCACAATTTGTTTTCTCATCTGTTTGCAGGACATGTCCCAGTGCTGAATCTAGGCATAGAGCACTGAGTTAGAAAACGTAACGTAAAAGTAACTTACCTGCAATTTGTTGACAAAGCCAATTCTTTTCAATGTACTGTATTGCTAACTGTTGCATACTACTGCTCACCTGTAAATCAAACAAAGTACAATTCCTATTGCATTTTCAAACTGTTCTATATCCAGTAACTTATTACTGAAAAGTATTTAATGCTTACCTGTACCAGGCTTGCTTGGTTCAAAAAATAAACAACAGTATATTTTGTATGCAAAAACAATTGGCCTAGAGTTCAGTGAGCGTGAGAATTCCTTTCTGTGTACATCAAATGCTTAACACTGTCCTCTGATAGTGATTTACTGCTTGACCAAGCAACCATTATTACAGAGTAAGGTTCTATCTAACTTTAACCTTTGCCTACCTCTGGGGACACACTGGCCTGTCACCGAAACGCGCGTCGGCTTGTGTCTCCAGGAATACGGTTATTGTCCTAACTACATCAGGACCCGTAGTTAAAATCATCTACCTGGACCAACATCCCGATCCATACAACACATTAACCACCTATGTGTTGTACTCGCCAGGATCAGAAGAATGAATGGTAGAATGAATGGTGAATGGTCTAAGATGAGATAGAGTGGGAAGAGATTGAAGTGAGTGTGACAGTGTGTATGAAGTGTGGCCGGTACTGGGTAGGACTATCTTCCCTTTTGTTGTTGCCCCCATATCTATGTATGTCGTATTTATGATCTAAATGTATTTGTGATACGAAAATTATATTTAATGTTTATATCCTTACCATCCTAAAAAAATAAAAATATATATATATTTCTAACATGAACTGTAGAGTCTATTTGGTTTGACCATGTGATTGTTATGTGTAGTGTCAGCTCCTAGGTTAATCACCCCTTCACATATATCTGTTGGACCCTCTAGCTGGGGCCTTTATATCCCGAGGCAGGGTGTCCTTTCTTTCTATTCAAATTGGTCTCTCCCCCCTACTACCTGCCCATATCCTAAAGCTACCCACGGGGAACCCCCTTCTTTGCTTACTCCTGTAGATAAAGCCTTCCCTGGATATGGTGAGTCAATACAGCTGTGGAAGACCTAAGATCCTGTCAGAGGGACTGTGTCCTGGTATACACCTTCTGAGGGTGTCTTTTCTTACCAAAGAAATCATTTTAGCACTCACTCTCTGCAGATGTAGACTCTTTTCTCCTGTGTGTTTCACTCTCTTTCATCTCCAACAGAAATTCCATTCATCTGCACTTTTTATTCACTGTGCTTACTCCTACAGTCTTGCAGATGATAATTTCCTCCTCTCGATGGTGATGTATGATACAGCTTAGACACGGCCACTCTAAGTCTTCAAAAGCAAACTCCTCCTCCACAGTAGAAACAACCCTTTTGTCCGGATGCCGCTCAACCTCTCTGCAGACTTTGACAAAGCTGAACATTGAGCACTGTTTCACTCCTTGGAAACAGACATGGCCTTCTCTGGCCTGTGGCGGCCGGTACAAGTAAGAGAGGCTGGCGGGGTCAGGCTAGGGTGTGGGAAGTCAACATATGACGGGATAAGTTAAATAAAATAAATTAATTAATAAAACAACGTACCTTGCGCTCGCCGCATCGCAGAGTCTCCTTGTTTTCCTCAACAACTGATAACCATATACGAAGTACTAAGCTGGTCGGCAACACACTCAGGAAACGGGATTTGGACAAGGGAGAGAAACAGAGACAGTGGATATCTCCACTCTGCCTATTCCTACCTTAAGCTGGAGAACACCACCAAATGTTAAAAGGTATATCATACGCAGTATTTGAGACAATGTGAGATAGTGCAGTTCAGAACACAATACAATAAATATTGTTTCTGTACTCACTTCAGTATTCGAATGCATGAGACAAATCCCTACCAGGTCCAAGATAGGGCGTTAGGAAGTGATGTGTGCCTTTCCTAATTTCTCTTCGTCGTGTATTCTTGGGTGTGGCTTTTTAACCTCCTCAGAGTACAAGGTGCAGAAGACGGAGCAGCCTCAACATTCAGGCCTCCCCACGGTAGAACTGTCAGTATAACAATAGGGGTTTTTATACCTCGTTGTAAAGAATAACGCCTTCATTACAAGTTGTGGAGGGATGGAACATTTGGGGCTGAAATATAACTTCCTGCCAGTATAACCGCTCCTGCATTATGGAATTATAAGTTTAACAGTGCATTTAATGGTATTTTTTCTTTTCTACATGTCGTTTATTACCATTATTAAGGTCGCTAAAATTCAAACATTATAGGAGTGCTGTGCTCTACTTACAAAAATTTCCACTGTGGTTACATTTTTACAACAGTCTCTTAGAATAAAATAAAATTCTCTAGGTATGTCAAATTTTAGAGCATTTTAAACTGACATATTTTATGATGTTGTTTCATGTCTTTTATGGTTTTATTGCTGAATAAAGAACTTCTTGACTGACTGAGAAACAAGATAAATTAGGCTATTATTCACAGCACTGAGAGACAGTGTAAAGTGCCGAAATTCATTAGAAGCATACCATTTATATCCTGCTGTGAAGATGTTAATTATGGGGGATATTACGATGTCGGGCAGAGAGCTTCCGCCCAACACAGACTCGGAATAGGGACCGACTGACTCACGGTCAGCCGTTCTGTCTGCCGCATTTTGATGCGACCGAAAACTGTTCGGTCGGATTCCCGTTGCTTCCTATGGAAGCTCATGTTCTGCCCTGTTACAGGGAGACATTTTGTGGTCCCAGGGTTCTGGACTAGGGCATCTTAATTTGAGGGGGAGCTTCTAGAAAGTATGAGAGAAAACATGTGTCAGAGACAGGTAGTTGAGTCCGGCTTTGGTGCAGTTTATTACAAGGAAACCACTTACAACATGAAGTGAAAAAGAAATACTTTAAAATGCAATAATGAACCTGGAAGTCTTAGCAAAGACTTGGCATTTAAAAACACATTTCTGAGGTGAAGAACAAACTCATGGAATCCAATGTAAATATTTTTAGATCAATGGAAATGCAGAGAAGAGAGAAAGAGACAATTTTAAAATATACCAAGCAGTTATAGCATCAGCCAAGGATCCTAGATAGATGGCTGAGGGGAACCACACATTTCATTTCAGCTAGGTAGTTCGGCGAATGGACTGTTGGCAGATCATTTATACTCTTTCAATGATGCACCATTGACCACATAATCACAACATTATCAGTTGCTTTGACCTATAGAACATGACGCATTTTGGTCACTTCTTGGAAATATTTAAGAACATAGAAGTGACACCCACGCTTCAAAAAGTTTTCAAAAGGTCACTTGATGTTTGACCATGAATCATAATGAATTCGAGCATCTATGGAAAAGGATTTGCGTCACTTCATGGAAACTTTTATAAGTATACAAGAGTGTTCATGTGGTTAGCTATCTCTCAATAGGTGGGAGAAGTGATGAGCTCATCTTGTGCAAGGAGAAAGTGGGGGCCCGGGGACAGAGCTGAAGCTTTGTGTGTGTCGCAGAAGAAATAGCTTGTATTTTAGCAGAATGGCATTTTGGGCCTACTGAGACAGTATGGTCAACTTAACAGATTCCTATATGCTAGCTGGTGGGCCTTATCTGGGCCTCATACTTGAGGTGTGGGCCGAATGGGCATGTGCTACTTTATGATAAAAATAGACTCTGCTTCAGCCTGACAACTGGCCATAGCACAGGCTCCTATGGAGAAATGGGATGTGTATGTAAAACCATGCACCCTGTCATGGATACTTCACGATGCCTGCCACACAGTGCAGCGTTTTACAGGGGTCCCTTAGGTTTCCCTTAGGTACCCCGTCAGCCCCAAACTGGAGGCCTCAGGATGAAGAGGGAACTGCAAGGGGGCCCCAAAGTCATTTTCCGACAGCCTTTTCGTGTCAGAGAGGCCGACACCGAAGGCCTATTGGAAATCGGTTTTGTAATCCCGAGGACAGAAACACTGTCCATAAGAGGGAGTACGATGCGACTCCGACCAACAAGAATAGTTAAAAGCCAGTCGGAACCGACTTGGTGTGACTGTGCGGTTTTCCTTCCAACCGCGAACATTGGTATCTGGCAGGCAGAATGTAAACCGACTGAGTTGGTCGGAAGGGCTCTGACACGATCTAGGAGATTCCACCTGTTGGGAGGAGGCTTTCCGTCTGACATTGTAACGGGCCCCTATGTTTTGAAGGACTTGGAATTTTCATCAGTATACTATTGAACTTTCCCGCATGCTGAAACCATTCAACAACCAATTTGTGATAGCCTTACCATGTTTTTGTTTCAGGTTTCATACAGATGAAACTTGTGTTGAGCAGGAAGCTGCATACTGTTTCCGAACTGCTATCCTATGCATTATAAACAGCTATCCCAATTTTAGCTCCATTCCTACCAATGTGGGGAAAAACCTCACTATTTTGTACCTAGAGTGCACTGTGCCAGAGTATTGCTTTTTCACAGAGATCTACTTCACAAAAGTTAATATTACACAAATGGGTCCTCTTTACGAGGGCCCCATTAATTCCAACGCACCTGGTAACATGAGTGTTCAGACCAATTGCAATAATAGGTGTAGAGGGAGCACTACTGGGAGTTCACCCAGAGAGTGCACCTGCTGCAAGTAGTTGAAGCATCCAGTTTTTTTTTTACCAGGAACAACACGCTAAAATTAGCAAGTTAAATCCAATTCCAATTGGTGACTCACCAATAATTTATGAATCCCGTTATTTTCTCCAATCCAAAATTACCAGGACCTCCGCTTATGGTAATTGTAAAGGGTATTTTGGGGGATTATAATAGGTTAATCATAATGAGGTCCTAGGTGTGAGTTTCTTTATTCTGTTGGGATTAACACATTATGTGCAAGTTACATGGCAATTTCACTACTAAGTACATTATTCCATTGTTTGTATGACAAAATATTGTCACCAAAAATATTGAGAACACAAAGATCGACTTTACATACCTTGCATGTAAAGTCAAGAAAATCACCTACAAATAGAAGACCATGATATTGTCAGACAATAGGTAAGCATATGGAATTGTAACTTTTATAGACTATAGATTAACTTTAAAAATGACATTATAATTAAAGAAATATAATCATACAAAAAAATATAAAAATATAACTTACAAATATAAAATAAAATACATACTTTCAATTAATCACCCAAAAATTAATATATAAAAAATACTATCATTATTTAAACATAAAGAATAAAAATACTAATAATAATAAATTATAATTACAAAGACTAAATATTAAAACATTTTAAAAAACAAATAACATTACAATAAAAATAAATTAAGGAAATACTACAAACAATAAAAAAATCATATTTAATTAACTAAAGCAAAAAGGGATATTAAAACAATTTTAAAAAATCTGATAAAAAATTACACTTCGATGGTTCAAATTCACTATTCCCACTCCAACTTGACCCTCAGTAGGGTATTTGTTGGGCTTTGGAAAAGGTAGATTTACAAATCCCACTCAAACGTAAACAACAGTATGGGAAGTGTTGGACTTTGGAGGGCTTGGACTTTGCAGTGGTCAGATTCACTACTGCCAATCCAACTTGAGCAACAGCAGGGAAAGTGTTGGACTTTGGAGGAGTTAGATGTATTGTTCCCACTCCAATGTAAGCAACAGTAGGCAAAGTGTTGGACTTTGGAGTGGTCGGTTTTACTATCCCCACTTAAACTCGAACACAATAGGGTAAGTGTTATATTTTGGAGGGGTTAGATTTTCTATTCTCATACAGCATAAGCAACAATAGAGAAAATGTTACACTTTAGAAAACTCAGTTTCAATTTTCCCTATTCCAAATGAATACAAACCAAATAACATATGTAAGTAATTAAACATATAATATATTTCCATGAACAAATTGTTAACATACTATAATGTATCAAACAATTACAAATAAAAACAAAAGTTAACAAATAAAGTATACATAACATTATAATAAATAATTCACAAATGTAAAAAATAGTTGCAAACACTTCCCACTGTATTACCCTAAAATTCCAATAATCACAAAAAGAATTAAATCAACAGAATAAAACAATACACTCTATTATAAAAAAATAATAACTCCATAAAATTATTCTTATACATAGGTAAACATAAAATAACTAACAAATATCCAACAGGATTAAAAAATGAACAAATCAAAATGTATGTTATAATCAAATTAAATAAAACGAAACCAATAAAAATATTGAAACATACGTACATTTATACTAATAAAACCCAACTAAATAATTAAAAGTCAATATTATGTAAACTATATTTTAAAAACACCCTATATAAAACACTGTCAAAAATGTAATTCTTACCTTCTATATTTTGGCCCACAATATTTTTGACATCACAATATTTTCAACACAATATTTGTGTCTCATGATGTTTTTGACAATAATATTTTGTCGGAATACCAATCCGTTGGAGTATGTTAGCAGCTTAGTCTATGAGGAAGTGATATTAGGGGTGCAGTTGTATTTTGTGTCCTATAAAAGTTCTGAAAAAGTAGATATGCTGAACTAGCTTAAGGAATGTGCTTTTTATGTGTAGCTATTTATCTTTTATTCCACTCTTCTGATACAACAATCTGTGTGCAATGCCTTGAATATTCACCCTTTTCTTCCTCAATACTGCCATGCTGGCCCTGCGTTAATGAAGTATCTGGGTGTAAGCTACCATGTATAAATTAGTTATATATTTGTTGTAAAATACACGACACAAAAAGAATGATTATTTGGAAATATTGTCTCTGCACATACATGGAGCCTATAGAGTTGTCTGGGGGAGCATGCAAGTTTATCTGTATATTTCTTGAATGTGCCCATATGCATATAATGTTAGCACATATGGCTATATATTTTTTGATATGTATGTAGTGTTCTGTCCATGCATGACCTTTACTTTTTTGCTTTGTCAATGCTTTTTAACAATTTAATTCATTTACAAAAGGAGGAGAGAATACACTGCCTGGCATACAAGCACACAATTAGCCCAGATGCATTGTGGTAAATGCGGTGCATGATAATACTCACTTCAGTTGAAAATCTTTAGTATTCACCATTGTTGGTGCAGCCAGTGCTATGTATCACTAGACACATGTTTCAAGATTACTGTCCTTCTTCAGTAGAGAGTAACATGTAAAATTTGGGGGTGCTGGCAAAGCTGCTCATTCTGTTCTCAGGTTTAGTACCACTCCCAGAGTACAGGTGCATACAAGAGTGCTTCCGTCCAATAACTCAACAAGGAGACAACCACAAAAGCATCTGGACTAATTGTGTGTTGGTATGCTAGGCAGTATGCGACCTCTTCCTTTTGTGATTAAATATTGGCACTGGCATACTAGAGGTAAAACTTGGCATATGGGGACCACCATGTGAGAATACTGCTGCTGTCAAGCTGGAGGTATGTCTTGGCATAGAGGCTCCTGTGACAAAAATATAGGAAATGGAATATTGAAGGTAATTCTAGGCATAAGGGATGACAACTGCGGCACATTGGGGGGGAGGGGGCAGAGGGGGGAGTAATTTATTATGTAATGGCCACACATGGTACATAGATAGCACTACTGGAAATGTTCTGGCATCTTCATATTGCATGCAATTTTTGGCCTAAGGTGAATCCATGGCAGATTGGGTCACTCTGGCGTGGTGGAGGTCATTTATATGATATATGGGTGCAACCAGTGCACTTCTGAAAAAACAAATGAGGTGAATTCATGGTGAGGGTCAGGTTTTCTTGGTCTTGAACACAATGAAAGACCTCGACTATTTAATGATTGTCCTTTCAAAGCCTATGTAGTTTTAGAAAATGTATGTAAAATGTATACTTTTTTTGGTTTACAAGTTTTATTGGGTTTTACAGAGTGCATACAAGAAATAAAAACGAAGTGCGATTAACAGGCCAGAATATCAACTTTACATGGGGGTGAAAAACTGTGCACACAAACATGTATGTATCTGGCATAGCCTTCAAGAAACAAACATACAATAATGCGCTTCATCTTGTAGGGAAGTACAATGAGAACAGAAAAAAGCATAGAGTTAGTAGTAGAATTCCAACAATGAAGGGTAAAATTTGGAGAAGGGGGATGCAAGGAAGAGGGGGTACAAAAGAGGAGGGAGTCAGGGTTGGGGGTAATACGGGGAGAGGGAAAAACAGGCAAAAGGCAGAAATTGTTCTAAGAAACAAGAGAACAGGAGGCGAACGGTCCTCCCACTATGTGCCCCAAAAACATCAAAGAAGGATGAACATACATATCAACTAGTTTCTGGCCCAGGGGTTCCAGCTCAAGCACAGAGATACTTAAGTGGGCTCAGCGTTCACATTGGGGGTGGAATGTGGAAATCCCTGTGGAGCCACTATACTGGCAAGGTAAGCAGTGTTAAAGGACTGTAAGGAACCCTCCCCAGGTTTCCAGGAATTTTTCCAGGCGATCATTCAGTCTAACAATAATACACTCATAGGATGAAAGCTCTTACATAACCTGTAGCCAGGAATCATAGGATTGTCGGACACCAGTGCACTACAGCCGGAGGATGCACAACTTTGCTGTAGCCAATTGTGTAGACAGCCATCTTTTTTGCTGGACAGTAATGTCAGGGCATTGCGTCGTGACATGGAGAAAGATCAGCAGATGCATGGCAGGTCCCTGGAGAGGAATTGCGTTCTTGATCGTTGCTGTCACGGAGGCCCAGTATGGCGCCAGAGAGGGGCATTCCCAAAGCATGTGGGCAATGTCTCCCTCCATGGCCGCATAGCCATTAGGAAGCTGGAGGAAGTAGTAGGGAGTGCTCTAGCCAGAGACGCATCCAGTGCCAACTATTTAGTATTTTAAAGTAGGTGAACTTTAATCTGACTTCCATGAGCGAGCCATCACGATTGGCCAATAGATCTGCCCAATCCTCATCTGTGAATTGCAGACTCAACTGAAAAGTATGATTTAACTTGCACTATTAGTCCTCATTTTTTAAATTTGTATTGGGAAGAAAACCACCCACACGAACCATCCCTAGAAGATGTCTAGTTTCTGCAGCTTCCACTGGACAGGGACAATAGGCTTTAGGTTTTGTAGAATAAATAAATTTAGAAGTGCAATGCACACCTCCTGATTAAATAAAAATCAAACTAATAGTCAAACACATTTTCCAAAGTTAATTCCATGTTTCAATGTTGTGAACACATAAAAAATTAAGGGGCATATTATCAAGGAATTGCGATATTTATCGCAAAACGCGCTTAGCGTGTTTTTTTTAATGCTGCCTATCGCTGGATATATTAGCAGAGAAAACATGCTATTAGCAACGTTTTTCTCAATTGTGCTAAAATATCCAGCGATAGCGGCGAAATGCGTGAATATCGCTGGAAATCCAGGGATATTCACGCATTAGCACCAATGGGGGCTTAACCTGAAAATCCACATCCCATTGAATATACAGGTAAGACATCCTATTAGTAGAAGTTAGATTATAGCAATATTCACGCTTAGCGCAACTTTTTTTATCGCTAAGCCTGCGTTGCTAATAGGCGATAGCTGTGTTAGCGACTGCTTTCAGTCGCAAACAGTTTGGGTATGCCCACTTTGCATGTAATTATCGATAAATATCGCTGACATGCAAAGCGGGCCCCAAACCGGTCGCTATCGCCTAATAGCTGCTGCTAATAGCTGTTAGCGACAGTTTGCTGATAGGGCGATAAAAATATTGCCGCTTTAGCTGGAAAAAGTCCCGCTAAAGCGGCGATATTGCCTTTGCTAATATGCCCCTAAGTCTTTTAATAAGACCTACCACATATAATGTAAGCAGATAACATAGTTCATATAGAATATAACATCCATATCAGTTAATACATGCAAACAACTATTGTTTTTTTCAGTGTATTTTCTTTCCTCTTGATATGATTTATCAATACATTTCTTGTTGTCTTGCATACTAGAGGAACTGTTAAATCATGACCATTTGTGGTATAAATAATGTAGGTTCCCAGTGCTGTTCTCTGTTTTTTGACATTGTTTCCTATTGAGGTGAACACATAATTTCCCATGTAATGGAAAGAGAAAAGAGTATTGCTTGATTGGCATAGCATGTCACAACCCTGAAATTGATAGTATCTAAAATTGACAGTTTTTCGCATTTTGTTGTTATATTAATCATGCAGTTATCATGAAACTTCAGAGATGTCAATTATTGTGAAGTCATAAGGATTAAGGTTAAGTGACATAATTTCCTTGGAAGACTAATGGTCAAAGGTAATATGATTCCACTTCCTGTATTGTAATTAAGGTCAGAGGGTGTGTGATATCACTTCCCAAACCCCTGGCATTTTGGTGAATTTCTGTTGATGATGATGTGGATCAGTCAAATTACTGTGCAGTTACCAAGTCAAATTCATCTTAACCGCATCGCTGCGGCTGTTATTTTTCCGCTGCGCGGCTTTTTCTAAAAGCCGCATTAGATGACGAGCTCAGCTCGTCATCCGCACACGACCACCATGGCTGATGACGAGCTGAGCTCGTCATCAGCATCGAAGGGGTTAAAGCCCAATTTGGTTAGGAGACACGTGGCAAGCATACCATTGCCCAAAAGATTTTTATATGTTCCTTAATTCGCCACTTGATACTTTGTTCTGAAGGTGGAAAAATTAATTCAGAGAAAATAAAAAAAATATACCTTTTCTCACCTACCCCCTATTTAGGTAAGATAAATTATTTAGAACTAGTCTGGTCTTCCTTATAAATTGGAGTCACTCACACAATCATTTTTCATATGAGTTGCTTTTGGGAGCTGTGGAGGTGGATAGATTTGTCTACACCAACATTGAGTAGAAGCTATAGTCCACACACTGCCAGAAAAAAAGTGTATAGAAGACCATAAATACAACATAAGCACTTACTGTTGGATTCATTTTTAGGTTTAGCCTGCACAGCACTTGTGCTGAGCTTACGAAATCTTTTATATTTAAAAACAAAATCTTAAAAGGGGTTTACAGTCCGGACTTACTTTCCATTTGTTTGCATACTTGTCACTCTGTTTTCCTTGCTTGTTGTTGGTTGCAGCATGCTATTCCCAGTTGTGTTCGTCTTTTTCTTTGTGTGTTTTCTGTTCAGCGGAGCTTGGACCAAGTACTCCCTTTGAACTTTACCTCCTCCTTTTATAGCATTACTTTTTTCTTTAAGTGTTCGGTAGTTACATTCCATAATGACACATTCATTTGGTCTCTGATCTTGCTTCAATTAAGCTATTTTTCCCCCTTTATTGTTTCTTCTTCCCGCCCTCTCCCGTCGTTGCTTGCCTCTCTCCTGCTTCCCTGCTTGACCCGTTCCCCCCAATACCTCCTTTGTCGCTGCTGCTTTTATTTATTTTTATTTTTGCACACTTTAATGGTATTGGAGCACCACTTCTGTCCTTCATCTTGCCATGCTGAAAAGCAGATGTGCTGCTAGACAACATGGCTAAAAGATATTCACATTGACAAGGCAAATAGTTCGGGCATTGCTGAGACCTATTGGCTTTGCCAGTGCTTGTCATTAAAATAATGTAGTAAAACACCACAGGAGTACAACCTATAGACCAGGTTGAGATATGGGTGAGTACAAGGAAACTAGCAACATTGTCTCAACCGGATTTAGTGGAACTTAATATATATGTATGGACAAGACATTGCAGGAAGAGAACAAAAGAGGGAGACTCCAAGTAATTTGTTAAATGTGCTCATGGCATCATATATTTGAAACACAAGTTATACATGACAGTTATATCAGCACCGTTAGCATAAATGCAGAGGCAACCCTAAAGAACTTGGTGCTCGTGACAGGATAGTGACAGCGCAAGTGACAAGTGAGGAACACAGCGCTAGGCGCAAAGTGAAAAAGTGATATAGAATATATACAAAGTAATTGGTTCAACACAATGATTTTTTTTTAATTAATCAAGATTTAGAACAATTCCATGAACCAAAGATGGTTGTGCCCCATAAATTGCACTGGTAAAATGGTCGACGGCATTTCGATCCTAGTTAATTAGGACCGGGTAAACAAGATTGTGGGTGCTGAAGCACAAGGGGATCAGGATCCAAGAGTTGTGATGGAGCAAGGGAGTGACAAAAATGTTTGTGTACCCCTTTTGAAATTAATTTCTTACAACTATAACATGTATTAATCAAGTGGAATGTTAAACTAATCAACAGGGGGCGTGGCTTAGGCGGCGATGCGGTGAGACGTGTCCCTGGGAGCTTCGGTGATCCGCCACCTTTATTAGCGATTATAGCGGAGTTGGGGTACTGTAACTGCAGCCACAGGGGTGAAGATCAATCACTGTGACTAGGGCCACCCGTGGTGGAGATGCGGATTGCCTAGCGGCGCTATTTCTGGCAGGCGACGGACGTGAGTTGCAGATCCGGAGGGAGGGCCCGCCATTTTGTGCTCTTGCTGGAGGAGCTTGACCCGCGCCACGCAGACTTCTGGAGGGCCCTGTCCACCGCGATCGCTGTCTCCCTTAAGGGTCTGGTGCAGGCTCTGGTGCCCGGACCGGCAGCGGTGACTAGAGGGACTGTGGCGGCGGAGCACAGACTGGCGCTGGCAGCGACGTGAGATGGCTGAGCGGTGAGGCGGGAGGCGGCGGAGCAGCCTGGCAGGGCCTATCTTGCAAAGCACACCGAGACGCGGCTGGGGAGGCCCCTGCTGAGAGCATTGACTGAGGAGGCCTGGGGGCCGGTGGGCAGGCTGACCTTTGTTTGTGGCCGCCGGGAGGCACAGTGTGTGGTTGGAGACAGGAGGCCGGAGGGAGAGAGCTGTCCCTTGGTGTGGGCCCAGACCCCCACCCCCCAATCCTGGCCCGAGTGAAATATGGGACCCTGGCACACGGGTCCGTAGCGACTGAAGGGGGTGAGAGTGGATGACCGGCGGGGCCTGCACCGGGGCGGCTGGAGGCGACGGAGGAGCGGCCTAGAGGTGCTGCAGCCTGGTTGGGCCCCCCCCTTCCCCGGCGGACCTCTTTCACCGGAGCCTAAAGAGACTGCCTGCAAGCATGGAGATGCGGGGCTGTTGAGGCCCACTTCAGGTACGGTGCGGCGAGGGACTGGGGGCCGTAGGTGAGCGACGTGACAACGAGGATGCTCCGCCCACCATTGTTGAGAGTGTGGGACTGGGCGGCCCATGGGATCTGAACGTTGTGCGCTGCTGCACCCGAGGAGTCGCCCCCTGTTCTTCCCGCGCTGCCCTTTAGAGAGGGGACAGAGAAGCTGAACACGCTGGGTGCACATGAGTGGGGTGCCTGACACAGGGTGGAAGTGCCGCCATTCTGTGATTGTTTACTGGGTCGCCCCGGAGGCTCAAGGCGGCTCGCTCTACTGAGGCAGAGGCCTGCTGCCCACACCACTTTGGATAGCATGTGCTCTTTTCCCGGTGGGGTCGCTGGGGCCCGAAGCAGGTAATGAGCGGCTGTATTCGTTGGGCTCTGAAGCAGGTGGTGAGCCCTCAAGGGAACTGCTGGTGAGTGACACATTCTTAAAGACTGGACTCTGTGCTCTGTTGCCCCCGGTGGCTGTTGCTACAACTGGGGCCCCTTCCTTTGCCTGCAACGCTGCCTGGGGGCTTGGAGAGTGCCTGTGAGTGGCCTAGTGGTGCGGCACCAGCGCTGCGAAGGTCTGCTCCTTATGTCATGCTGGCTAGGTGAGAGGAGGTCACCCAGACACTGCCCTTTGGGACTTGAGAGCTGGGGGCGACATGACTGCGGCTTGGAGCGGTCGGTGAGGGGTGAATTGAGGCAGGCACACCCCCTCCAATTGGATCCTCCACTTAGCGGCCCTTGAACATTGACTTCCACACGCTGCTGCATCTGGGGGACTTGTGGTATCTGTGTTTCCTGCGGTTGCTGGAAGGCTGGCTCTGGTCCTGCGAGGCTTGGCAGGTGCATCACATTGCCCAGGTTGAGGGAGGAGACGGTCAGGGCGAAGCTTCTTAGGCAGGGGAGAGAGTCTGCGGAGTGGGTGGCAAGACTGGAGGGGGTGAACAGATAGGGACCTGCAGCGAGAAGGCGCCAGTGAGCTGAAGGGTGGGGAGTTGGGGGAGATCACACTATCCCGGGGTCGAAGCCCTGGGCACTGCAAGACAGAAAGCACCACGGTAGGGAGTGGAACGCGGTTCCTCCTACGTACACTGCCCCTGGCCTGTTGCGACTTTGTTATTGGGCTGCTTGTGGAGCGCTTTGGGGCTGGAGATGACACGCTCCAGAGGGGGCAAGGCCAATCCAGCTGCGGCCCCTAGGGACAACTCTGTTGTGGCGATGTGGGGGAAGGCGGGGGCATCGACTCCCGCTGAGAGGCCGCCTCGGCCGCCGGGGACTCGATGCCAGTGACCCAGGCATTCTTGACCTCTTTCATGGCAGAGCTCAAAATGGAGATTGGTTCCCTATGTTCTGAGGTGCACACCTGCGTGAAAGAACTCCGGAAGGAGGTTACTGACTTGAGGGATCGGGTGGATGGGCTGGGAAAAACAGTGGATGCCCGTACAGAGGACCAAGAACAGTTGTGGCAACCTCTGGCGGTGCTGGAGGAACAAAACATAGAGTTACAAGTGAAGCAGGAGGATTTGGAGAACAGGAGCCGCCGGAATAACCTCCGCATCTGGGGAGTTCCTCTCGGAGAGGAGGGGAAGGACATTCTCACGTATGTGGCGCGACTCCTCCATGAGGTTTGGGGGGATGAGGACGCCTTTCTGCCGGCTTTGGACTGAGCACATCGGGTATCCAGGCCCGCGGGTAGGGCAGGGCTCATTCAAGACATCTTGACGAGGGTCCACTTTTTTACGGGGAAGGAGGGCAGCACGCGACAAACCGGACCTTAGCTACAAGGGGCACAAGATACAGATCTTCCATGACCTGGCGCCTAAAAATACTTTGCGACGACGGCGGGCTTTCAAGCCGGTGACCGAGAAGCTGCGAACCATGGGCATCTCCTACCAATGGGGTCACCCTTTTGCTCTCATTTTCCTGTGGGAAGCCAAGCGAAAAGTGATACGAACCTACTTGGAGGCGGTGCAGCTGCTTCACCTGCCACATCGCTGCCAACAAGCCCATCTCACCCGCGACGACAAGAGAGGATCCCAGCCAAGCCGTCCTGGACTACTGTCCATCGCCACTGCTGCACGCCTCCATTGGACGAGCGGTCCACTTCCCAGGCTAAACAGGACTTTATCGCGCATATTAGATCCCTTGAGGGGGATCGAGAGGGGACCGACTCGCGCCCCTCGACTCCATGACCAGCTGATTGGATGCCTGTTATGTAATGGGTTGCACGTTTCTATAGCAAATACATTCACCCCCCTCGGGCTGCGGCCTGTAGCGATATCTTAAACTACGTCCCGGTTCAAGGCTGATGGGGTGGGGGGTGACGGGAGCTTTCTGCTGGACGACCTTGAAGGCTACTGCACACCTACCCCAGTCTGTCCCTGAGGGAGTGACATCCCTGAGAGTATCCGAATCCTGGGATGTAGGATGCTCTGTGATTGGGACAGAGTAGTGCGGACCCGTTGGCCATTGTGGATGTATAATGATTCGTGGCCCGTTTGGCCACCTCTAGACTTCTTGATCTTTCTTCTACCCTCTTGCTTCGTACTGGTCTTCTTTCCCCGCTTTCTTTTCTTCTCTGTGTGCACTCGGTGGGGGGCCTTGTGGCTGTGGCGATTTGTGGGGGCCGCGGTGGATGGCTTTCTCACCGTTTATAAGTTTATGCTGGGGCAGGTGGGGGGGCATGGATGGTCCTCGTTTAGACTTCAGCATGACTGCGAACTTGCCTAGCCCTTTGAAGGTCCTAACGCTTAACGTCAAGGGCCTAAACTCCCCCAATAAACAGAGGCAAACGTGGCGCTATATTCTCCAGCAGAGCCCCGACATCATATTTTTACAGGAAACCCATCTTCTACAGGCTGATATTAGGCGCATGGCACACCCTAAATATCCTCTTCAGTTTTGGGCTGCGGCAGACTCCAAGACAGCAGGTGTAGCAATACTGTGCAGAAATGGCATCAGGCGGGGGGAGACCAAGCCCTTTCGAAGCGGGGATCGACGCTTTCTGAAAGTGAATGTGGGGATTGGGTGGCGCCTCTTCACCCTGTGTAATGCATATGCACCCAACCAGATGCAGGACCCGTACCTCCGGACCCTCTTGAGAGAGCATGTTTCGCAAGGAGACCCCTCGCTGATACTGGGAGGGGATTTTAACTTAGTTTGGGACCCGGACGTGGATCGCAGCGATGCTTCCTTCAGTGGAGCAGGAGCAATGTCCTCAGCACTGCGCATGCAGATCACAGACTTGGGTTGTTGGATGCGTGGCGCTACCATTCCCCGGACCTGAGGGACTACTCGTTTTATTCTCATGCCCACCGCTCGTACTCCCGTATCGATTATTTATTTATCTCCCACGCTCTGGCACTGGACATGTTGGGAGCCTCCATGTCTGATATCTCGCTTTCCGATCACGCTCATGTTGAGCTGCTCCTGCAGGACCCGGCCGCTTGCCCTGCCCGAGAAGCCAGGTGTAGCCTGCCGCCGGGTATTCTCCGGGATGCAGCCAACGTAGAAAGCATTAGGGCTGCCATCGACTCTTACTTTGTCAGTAACGATCTGCCGGAGACGCCCTTCCCCGTGGTGTAGGGCGCCTTCAAGGCCACGGTACGGGATCATATCACTACCCTTTTGATTGCACGGGCACACGAGGCTCGGTCTCTGGAGGATAGCCTGGCGAAGGACATAAAGCAAGCGGAGCTACAGGATCAAGGTCACACTTCATTGGCATCAAGGCGGCGGCTAGCCAATCTTAGAGGGCAGCTCCGGCTCCTGTGTACCAACAGGGCAGAAAAATCTTTGCTGGCTTTGAAGCAGCGATACTTTGAGGGAGGGGACAAGGTGGGCAGGCTATTGGCAAGGCGGTTGAGGGCGCGGGCGGCCAAAGCTCACATAGCCAATGTCCAGCTGCCGGACGGGGCGAGGGCTACCTCAGAGAGGGACAAGTGCGAGGCATTCAGGGCTTACTGTTCTGCACTGTATAAGGCGGAGACACCACCCCTGGGTGTGGTGGAGGATGTCCTGAGCAACTACACAGGGACACTGCTACACCCACACTTCGCAAAGACCCTGGAAGGCCCTATCCCCCAAGATGAGGTAACAGCAGCTATGTAAGGTCTCCCCCTTGGGAAAACCCTGGGGATGGATGGTCTTCCCCTGTCATTCTATCGCATGTTTCAGTCCCAGCTTAGGCTTTATCTTCTAAGGCTGTATAATTCCTTCACTGACACAGAAGGACCGTCTCCCGATATGGGCACGGCGGAGATAGCCCTGATCCTGAAGCCAGGGAAGGACCCTACGCTATGTGTGTCCTATCGCCCGATTACCTTACTAAATACAGACTTTAAAATTTATACCAAACTCCTGGCGAAACGGCTGGATCCCCACATACCGGGCCAGGTCGGCTTCATCCGCAACCGGCAGGGGGTGGATAAAAAGCGCAGAATTGCGCATTTAGTGGGCAAAGTGCACCACTGGGGGATTCTGGCCTGCCTTCTCTCGTTAGATGCGGAGAAGGCGTTCGACCGGGTGGACTAGACTAAGCATGGGCGGAAAATCCGTTCCGCTCGCGGATTTCGTGGATTTTCGGTAAATTCGCAATCCGCGAGATTCGCGAATTTCCCGCAAAATCCGCGAACGAAAATCCACGAACGGGGATTGGGTCAAAAGTTCAAGCTGACTTTTGTAACTCTTTTAGAATGGCGCCAGCAAGCTGCCAGAGCCATTCTAAAATAGTTACAAAAGTCAGCTTCAACAGGAAGCTCTAATAGATAAAGTAAAGCAGGTGCTGCTCAAATTCAGTTGCACAATCATTAATCACCCCCAAACTTGGGGTGATTAATGATTGTGTAACTTAATTTGACCTTCAACTGGAGCACCTGCTTTACTTTATCTATTAGTGCTTCCTGTTGAAGATATTTCGAGCTATTTTAGAATGGCGCTGGCAGCTTGCCAGCGCCATTCTAAGTGGGGCTGAGGGCAGAAGGGCACAAAAGTGGGAGAGAGGGCAGAAGGGGACAAACAATGAGTGGGGCAGAGGGCAGAAGGGCACAGAAACAAGTGGTACAGAGGGAAGATGGGCATAAAAAACAAGAGGGTGGCAGTGATTAAGCAGGAAAAAAAAAAAAAAACCCGCGAAATTGCAAAGCGCCTCGCGAACACCCGCGAACATGCAAAGCGCCTCGCGAACACGCAAAAATAAAAAAAATTCGCGCGAATTTGCGAATTTTGCAGATTGCCAATTCGCAAATCCGCAAATTGCCAATTCGCAAAATTCGCCCATGCTTAGACTGGACCTTCCTTCGAGCGGTTCTACAAAAGATTGGGTTAGGTCAGAATATGATCACCAGGGTCATGGTGCCGTACCTTGTCCCGCAGGCCAGGATCCGGATCAATGGGCAACTAACAGCGCCGTTCACCATCCAGGGGTACCAGACAGGTGTGCCCCCTTTCACCGTTATTGTTCGCTCTTGCAGTGGAACCTCTGGCGGAGATGATTCGACAGGCACCTGATATACATGGTATCCCCCTGGGTGGATGCAAGAGCAAGGTGGCGCTGTTCGCGGACAACCTTATCCTCACGCTCACACGCCTCCAGGAGTCCCTCCCGGCGCTGCACTCAGCACTGGGCCTTTTTGTGTGGGCCTCAGGCCTCAAGATTAATCATGCTAAGTCCAGGGCCCTTAACCTCACCATCCCGAAGGAAGAGATACCCCTCCTGGGAAAACTTGTGCCGTAGCAATGGGCGTCCCAACACATTTGCTACCTTGGCCTCCAGTTGACTCCCTCTCTAGACCCATGGACATAGTAAACTGGCGGGAATGTCGGAGATCGGTCCTAGAAGATTTACGAAGGTGGAGGCCACTGGTACTATCGTGGCTGGGCAGAATCAATGCCACCAAGATGTCGATCCTCACTAAAATGTTATATTTATTTCAATGCCTCCCCACTCCCATTCCGCTGCACTGTATACAAGGCCTCCAGCGTGACCTCACAAATTTTATCTGGGGCGGGAGGTGACCTCGGTTCTCTCAGAAGCTCCTGATGGCGCCTCGAGACAGGGGAGGACTGGCCTGCCCCAACCTCATGGATTACTACTGGGCATTGCACTTTCGTTTTGTGGTAGAGTGCGGGGTGACAGAGAGTGAGAAGGGATGGCTGCATATGGATCGGGCAGTGACTGGGCGAACCATCTGGGACCTTGTATGGCAACATCGAGCAGCACGCTCTAGGAGTGCCTACATGGCGATACCCACAAGAACGGTATTGGAAATATGGGATAAAGTAGCTGTGCACAGAGGACTCCCGACATTTCCCTCACCACACACCCCGATAGAGGGGAACCCGTTCTTCCTGCCGGCGCATCGCATGTGTGCCTTCGCCAAGTGGACGCAGGGAAACAGCAGGGTGGTCAATGATCTGTTCAAGGGGTGTACGCTTAAGACCTTTGCCCAATGTAGAGAGGAGTTCCGCGTCCCATCGGAAGCAGGATTACAATACACCAAACTGAGGCATTGGGTGTCCGAGGGGGAAATGCATCAGGCGGCTACACGTACCTTCACTCCCTTTGAATGACTGGCCCGCTCCTTTGTTGACTTGAAGGGATTGATATCCCGGATCTACGACATTCTGCAACACCCCATGATGCCACCCTCACACCCATATCAGCGCCACTGGCAGTCAGTGTCAGACACGGACATTGCTCCTGCACAGTGGTATCGCTTATGGCAGGATATTCCCAAAATATATCGTAGCATCCCACAGCGGGAAAATGCCTACAAGCTTATGACTCAATGGTATTATATGCCTCAGCGCCTGCACAAGATGTTTCTCGCATCCTCTCCTTTGTGCTGGAGGTGCCAGTCTGCATCGGGGGATTTTATTCATATTTGGTGGACATGCCCGTCGTTGACCCTATACTGGAAAGAGGTCCTTAGCCACATCAGGGGGGCAATAATAATAAATAATAATAAAACCATTTTTAAAGCGCCTGGTTACACTCAAGACAGTGTGTCCCCGCGCTAAAATTACTGTTACTCCCAGGAGACATAAGACCAGAAGTGAAAGGCCTAGGTCAAAGGAACCTCAAAGCATTTATTCGCGTGGAAAAAGATGAGTTTTGAGTTTCAATCTGAATCTAGTTTCAGAGGGTTCCATGCGTAGGTCAAGTGGAAGTTCGTTCCAATGTTTACTTGCTAAGAGTCTGAAGGAGCGACCTCCCATCCTGGCCTTGCGAATGCAGGGAAGTTGAAACAGCATCGCTCCAGCAGATCTTAAATTCCGGATAGGGCGATGGATGGTAAGAAGTTTTCGTAAATATCCTGGGCCTTTTCCCTGGGCAATGCGATGTGCAAAGCAAATCGCTAACTTAATATGTTCCTCAATGGGGAGCCAGTGAAGTTTAGCTAGTGCCGTCTTTCCAGATGCTCTACGTGGAAGGTTGAGTACCAGGCGTGCGGCAGCATTTTGAACGCATTGCTGTTGGTGTATGCCTTTTTTGCTTAAACCTAAAAGTAGTGCATTGCCGTAGTCCAGATGTGGAGTGACTAAGGCATGAATAAGTGTCTTCCTGGCGTTGATGGGGAGAAGGTCAAGAACTTTGCGAAGAATTTTGAGTATGCCAAAACATCTTCCCGTGATTTTACTAACATGTTGTTTAAAAGAAAGCTGCGCATCAAGCATAATTCCCAGATTTCTAACTGATTCCGCCGGGGAGGGAATCGCGCCCAGTTCCTTGGGCCACCATGCATGTGACCAGGCAGAGGGGGATTTGCCGACAACCAACAATTCAGTTTTGTCGCCGTTTAGGCGCAGGCAGTTGTTGTTCATCCATCTTGCCACAGCTAGCATACAGTTGGAAAAATTGGTGGCATCTTCCATCTGATTGTGCGTAATTTTGATTATCAGCTGGGTATCAACAGCATATGTGACGATATCCACTCCGAAAGCTTCCACAATGTGGGCTAGGGGTTCCATGTAAAGGTTAAACAGGGTAGGGCTCAAACTAGAGCCCTGTGGAACCCCATGTCTCAGCTTACGGGCGGAGGATTTAAAAGGAGGGCAATGCATTTGAAAACTTCTGTTTTCTAGAAAAGATTTTATCCAGTCATGAGCAGATCCCTCCACTCCCATATCTGAGAGGCGAGACAGCAGCGTTGTGTGCAGCACGGTGTCGAAAGCTGCACTAAGATCTAATAAAACCAACGCTGCTGTCTGCCCCTCGTCCACTGATTGTCTAAGGCATTCTGTGGAAAAGAGAACAGCCGACTCAGTTGAGTAGCCTGCTCTGAACCCTGACTGTGTAGGATGGAGAAGGGATTCCTTCTCCAAGTATTTCATGAGTTGGTTGTTAACCACCTTCTCCACCACTTTGCCACAGAAGGGAAGAAGGGAGATGGGGCGGAGGTTCTGTAGTTGGGAAATATGTATGTTGGTTTTTTTTTTCAAGGGGATGACTTGGGCCATTTTCCAAGCGTCACACACATGGCACTCATGAAGGGAAAGGGTGACCAGATGTTCAATCTGATCGATCATGCATTCTAGAATTCGCTTGAAGTGATTAGGAGAAATCACATCATTGGGAGAGCCGGACTGAATGCTGTTCGCAATAGTGAGCAGATCTTGCCTATCAGGAACTTTAAAGCTAGTCAGGTGGGGTTTAGTGGTAGAGTCGTTTCCCACTTCTGTGAGTTTAGTCGGCATTGGGTATTGGGGTTCCCTTTGCCTGAAGCCACAAGCACAATCCTACTAGGTATCAAACCTGCTGGCCTGAAGGCGCTCACTCGGAGCGATTGGATTTTGGCGCTTCAAATGCTCGGAGCGGCCAAGCAGCTAATAGCCTTGTATTGGAAAAAGTCTGAAGCCCCTCCAATCGCAGCCTGGTTTGTGCGTTTATGGCATGTTGTCACGATGGAGCTCTTCACAGCGCGGTTGCAAGCTCGCAATACGCCTTTTAAGACTGTTTGGAAGCCCCTAGTAAAATATCTCTGTGCTGTGGAATACGCGCGCCACGTACCAACTAAGCTCAGGACGCTGCGTCTCTTTGAGGATGCTATTGTCACTCCGGATCCAGATAGACTGCTTCTGTAGATGCCCACATGCACTGAGACCCTGACAATGATGCTGGATCGGGTCTACTGCCCTGTACCCCCCCCCCCCGCGCACGCTGTACTCATCATGACTGTCTTATCTTCCTTCTTCTATTTTCCTCCTTTCCTTTTCTCTTCTTTCTCCTTTTCTTTTTCTGCTGTTGTGTGGGCTCTTGTACCTTGTTGGTCCGATTGTTGAGTTTGGGCGGGTTGCCTGTTTGTTTTCTTGACCCCAGGGGTCTTACCTTCTCTCAGGATTGGATGGCGTCTCACTATGCATCATAAGACGCAGCCGGCCCCTCAGGGGTTGTAGGCGCAACGCTGTGTACAATTATGTTACCTGCATAGCTTCCTCAAGACATTAATGTACTGCCTAGCTATGCGGCAGGCCCTGTGTAGGGTTGTAGTCTTAACGCTGTGTATCACGTAGCCCTGTGTTCGGTATTTTGTCTGAAAAATAACACAGATTTGAAATAAACTAATCAACAAAAAGAAAACACACACAGAAAAGTACAGGTGGGATACTAATTTGCTTGTGTGGCAAACCGTAGTACCTTAATCATGTGAAATTGTCATACTAATATAGTGCAATAATGCTTTTAAGTAAGCAGAGCTATGCATGTATGCTTATTATAAGTCTTTTTCGTTGTGAAAACGAACAAAATTGGTGAGTAAACAGTGCATTTTCGTTGCTTTTTGCCATGTAACCATTAACAGGGTTAAACTTAGAATGGTGGGAGGTAAACAGAAGGGCTTTACTTCAAAATCTAACGTTTAATTGTGTTTGTTTGTGTAACATTTCCCATTAAGGCCCGTGCGGCCTAGTATAAAATGGAGGTTTCGAAAGACTCCGAGAGAGTATGACTCTACGCATGTGTGACTGTGCTCGAGAGATGTATGAGCGGCCTGGGCTACTGATGTCAAGGTCAGCGTGGCCCGGAATAGCAGAATGGTGCCAAAGGAGACACTTGAGTTGTGAGCCTGGGAAAATTGAGTGAAGTATCAACATTAGGGCAGGATGATGTATATGGAAAATGAACAATTATGACCACATGAGAAATATGGAAGTGACTTTGCAAAATTTTGGACAATGAGGAGAAGAAGTGATCTTCACCACCCCTCGAATGGACCAATGAGAAATGAGTATGGACCCTAAAGTTTCAAGTTATAATTAGATAATTAATGAAAAAGGGTATAAAAGAGGCTATTTTGAAGAGAGAAAAAAAAAGCTGTTCCTGAATTTATTTTCGCACCACGACATGCTGTCGGACTGAATGATTTTTTTGGGTGCAAAAGACTTTGAAATGTTCCTGACTTTAACTTTTGACGGGGTATAGAATTGAATGCGGAGTCCTGATGGGAGGTAGACATCGAGGAAGATAGAGAGGCAGAATTTTTGGGAACCTGTGTCGTTTATTCTTGTTCTTTTCTTCATGATAAAGAAGATTGGTAAAATGACTTTCAAATTTCTTATTTCTAAACTGTTTTACTAATAAATGTAAAATGTGTTGAATTCATTTTTCCCTTCTTGAATAACTAATAAGAAATGTTTTAATAAAATGTATGAATAAAGGTTAGAAGTTTAAACTTAAAGTCATGACAAAAATAATTGAGTTAATAAGAGAAATGAAGCTAAATAAAATGGGGAATTAAGCTGGCCTTGATTTCCATCAACTAACTTCTACTAGCTGGTCCATCTACCAAAATAGTGGGGTGCCTTAATGTTGTTTTCATGAATTTAAAATACCATGGTGATGTCCATAGAATGCATATTATTATAATGTATAGAATTTAAAATTATAGATTAATTAGGGTACCATGCTGTCCAGCAGTTCGTCCTCTAGGTTTCACTGATCTTGCGAGCAGTGTGAATTGTGTGAATGAGTGACTCGCGGCGCTATGGGCACACCACTGAGTGAAGTGTGCTAACTCCTGAGTATTCCGTGATGACTAGGAGGGTAGTTTGAGAGCAGCGCTGGATCCGTTTTCTTGGTAGCAGGAGGTTGGTTGCTATAGGTTAGATTGGATAAGCAATGTATAGATTTGACAAGGTTAATGTATATAGAGTTATGATGTACAGAAATTATGACTAACATATGTTAAATCTGTATTACGTTATGTGTAGTCGAAATTTTGAAGCTTCTGGGAAATAGGAAGCTGGTTACTCTGTCTGCAGGCAGAGAGGAAGTGTGGCAAGTGAAGTCACACATTACATAATCTGTTTCAAAGTGGTAACATCGTCGTTGGTTACAAAGTTCGGGACATTTTACGTGTGAAAGTGATGAATGTATAGCGAAGGACACCTGTAAAATCTTGGCTCTAAGCACACGAGTCAAATGTACTCTGATTAAAACTTAGCCCTAAGAGAGTAGCATAATTGTTACCTAAGCTTGAGAGAAGGGTAAGGTAGAGGGGGAGTGCTACTTTATCGGCAAAACAAAATTCTGTGGTAGAAAAGAGGTCAGTGCTATCTACTGGAAATACAGAATACTTGCGAGTTTGAGAAAACTATCACTTTGGTTTTAGCGAAACAGACGAATGGAAATGTTTTATGTCGTTACTAATTGATTTAAATTGTGTAAAATACAGAAATATTGTGCCGATAAATTTTATGAAGGAGGGGTCAGCAGAGACAACAGAAGCCGGAACAGGGCTGACGTCAAAGGTGTAGGGCTGGGATAGGTCTGCGTGACTAAAACGTTTTGAGTATATAGGTCGAAGTGACTGTGACGTACACTATTATGATTGGTACGTAAGTGTGAATCGCGCTGTGATAGGTTGGTGTAGCAAAGAAGTTTTGAGGAAGCACGTACGATTTTTTAGAAGTAAGAAATCTGCTAAAAATTGAGTTTTATTACGGAGAAGATAGAAACCTACATGGTTTAAGAAAATTAAGAACAGGTTTGAAAAAGACAAGGAAATAGTTACCAGAGAGGGAAAATTGCTTCCTCCGCCTAAATGCCTGCACCATACATGATGACAAAATATGGCAATCACATTTGTATTTGGATAGAGAATTGGGCAAAATATACTAAAAATGATGGAGTATTGGCATTACCAGAAGTAGGTTCATTCAGTACAGCGGTTTTGCGAAATTTGAGAGAAAAGATGGCAAAGCTTGTACCAAAACCTAGACTGACTCAATTTGAGGCATTGACAGAATGGGAAGATGAGATGCATGAGTTAGAGCAAGAAAGATTTGATGGGTTTAGAGAACCAAGGTGTAATCTGAGAGGTCTATGGGGAACAACACATGAGAGTAGAGTGAGAAGATGGAGAAATGCTGACATGTGGGACGTAATGTATCCAGTAAGAACAGTTGATGATATTGCAGGACAGAATTGTACGGAGAAAAGGAATAATGTGGAAACGGAGAGAAATAGTTGTGGGATCAGTGACACAGAGGATGAGGTGATGGAGGAGATTTTCAATAGAAGACCCCCTCTGTATCAGCCAAATTCTGTAATAATGACCCCAAATGCTCCGCCAATGGAGACTAGATTTACTGGTACTCCAAAACAATATTCTGAAATTAGAAGTGGTTCTGATAAAAGAGAGCAGAAACCTGAGGAAAATCCAAGTACCTCTGAATTAATGCAATCCACAAATGAATTGACTGAAAAATACAAGAACTTACTAAAAACATAGAAGCTGTGACTGTGCCTGTAACAATTGGTCCCGTAATTCCTGTTTCCGAAAATCAGAGGATAAAAGAACCATTGTTAACAATCCCTTTGAACCCAAGTTTACAAAAAGTAAGAGAAAAGTATTACCCAGATTTGTCTGAAGTTAGAAATACTAGTTGCATGACACCACCTGAATTAACTATAAATCAAAGGCCTGTGTATAGGATTCCTATGGGTGCGGAATCAGAATCCGTAACATCCGAAAGGAGCATAGATAAAATTGATCTGACAAAAACTCCGATAGGACCAACAGCAGAAGTATTAAGTGATTGGGTTAAAACTTTGCAATTAAAAGATCGGAAACCTAAACTTTTAGATGTGGTTAGACTAAAAATAGACATGGAAGAATTAATTATTGGAACGATTGGAACTGAAAGGATAAAAACCTACCAAGATGATGAACTCCTGTTTATGTGAAAAGCATTACATGGAGGGCTAAAAATCTGCAAATAAACTAGGAATAGAATTTGCAAAACTTAAAATGTTGCAAAATCCCTATAGAGTAAACTTTACAGAGAAGGATATAGATAACCTAAATACTTCAGGAAGGTTGACCCAAATAAAAGAATTAATTGTGTTACAGAGAAAGTGGGGAGATGTGGAACGATGGGTAAAGAAAAGATAAGAAAGTAGTGATAAAATGTCATTAGCATTTCCAGTTAAAAAAAGGAACCTGTAGTGAATGAATTTCCTATGAGAGAAATACCGGGAGGAGGTTATGTACATGTACCTTGGATTAGGCAAGATATATTGTCATTAACTAATGATTTTCCCAGATTACGAGAGAAAACAGTAGAATGGTACAGACAAGTAGATCGATCTGTGAAAGTTTCAAAAGTGTTATGGCAAGATTTGGATGGATTGTTTGACATAGTTGTACCAGCAGATTTATGGTCGGAATGTAAAATTACGGTTGACTGGCCAAAAGCAGAATATCCAAGGGATGCTAAAACAGGCACTCCAGGGCCTGAAGTGATGCGTAAATATGAACAGGTAATAACATTCTTGAAAAATTAAATTCCTCCTAAAGAAACAGATTGGGTAAAAATTGACAGAACATTGCAAGAACCCAAAGAATCTGTACATTCGTATTATGAGAAATTACTTTTGGTGTTTAAACAGTATAGTGGATATGAAGAACGAAGTGAAAAGGCTATGAGTTATTTTTTATACAGATCTATGTTTAAGACCAGAAAAAAGGGACGTGATATAACACCACCAGTTGTGCTGGCAATCTAGCTCTGTTGATGAAGTTTTAAGATATGCAAAATATTGTAACGATTAACTTGATGCCAAACAAAGAAGGCTTAAAGACAAAGCTATGTGGGCACAAGTGAAAGTGGCTGAACAACAAGGAGCTCAGTTTGGTAATCAAAGTAATGACGGAAGTCAAGCAAAAATGAAAGGTAATCTGAATAAGGGAAAGGGACAATTACATTTAGATGAGGCAAAGAAGAAGTGGCCATGTCACAACTAAGGCAAGTTAGGGCATTGGAAGAACAAGCGTAAGTTACCTCAAAGGGTTAATCCTGAAACTAAATTATTGAATTCACAGGCGCAAAATGAGGTAATCAACAGTCATCGCCGCAACAGGTAGTTAACCAGCAGAGTCAGGTGCCACAACCACCACTCCCACACAGTGTAAATCTGCAGAAATACAGTGCAGAGACAGAATTCTACGGAGGTGAACAAGTAACAAGATAACCACGTGTGAATGCAATCCCAAAGTATTAGTCGAGGCCGGATGGAAATGAGTCAGATGCAAGTTGTTGACGGTGCCTAGGAGAAGGAGTGGAGTGCGTGCTTGGAACAACTCTTGAGGTAGATGAATCTGGTCCTTTTGTGAATGGAAAGGTGAATGGTGTATATATTACCTTCATAGTGGATACAGGTGCTACCCGTTCTACTGTTAGATCAGTAGAAATTCAAAACCTTCCTTGAAGAATATCCAAGTTGTAGGAGTAGCGAATAGGAAGATTAAGACCCCCCTTACTGAACCAGTAGAAGTTAAAATTGGTAATTTTAGAGAGATACATCGATTTGTGGTCTGTGACAGTAGTCCTGTTAATTTGCTTGGGAGAGACATTCTTTGTAAGATGAACTATGCCATTTACTGTTCACCAGATTGCATTGAATTTCAAACTGCAGATGAAGACAGGTTGTATAAAATGACCATGTCAATGATAGATTCAGAACGAAATGGAATGCTTCCTATGTTTGACAGAGAGAAGATACCCAGTGAACTAAAAGAAACGGTCAGAGAGGAAGTAATGGATTTTCAGGAAAAGAAATAGGGCTAATGAGAGATGTGAGTCCTGTTAAAATTTCTGTAAAAGAAGGAGCTATTTATTCAAATACTCCCCAGTATAAATTGACACAAGAGATAATTGAAGGAATAACTCCTGTTATTGACAAAAAGATTGAGCAAGGAATTCTAAGAGAAATAATGAGTAGTCCATGTAATTCACCTATAATGGGACTGAAGAAACCAAATGGAACGTTCAGAATAGTGCAAGGTTTGAGAAAGATAAACAAAATCGTTGTCCCATGTTGTCCCATTGTACCAAACCCAGCAGTAATATTATATCAAATTCCATATGATGCAGAATGGTATACAGTTATTGATTTATGTAATGCGTTCTTCACAGTTCCATTACACCCTGACAGCCAACCAATATTTGCATTCCGGTTTGGAGAGCGTATTTTGGCATGGTGCTGAATTCCTCAAGGGTATACTGAAAGTCCTTCTATCTTTAATCAGTTGCTAAAGAAGTCACTAGAGAGTCTAGATATGCCAGGAAAGTCTGTGTTGGTTCAATACATTGATGACCTACTGGTTGCATCAAGAACAAAAGATGCATGTGTTTCTGACACATTTGCAGTGCTAAATCATTTGGCAGGAGGACACAAGATGTCTCCATCAAAATTACAATTTTGCCAGAAAGAAGTTCAGTATTTAGGTCACAAGATTGGAAATCAAACAAGACAAGATCCATCTGTTCCTCACCGCACGTCCGCAGCGCTGGGATGCCCCAGGGAAGCAATGCACTATATAAGAGCATATTTATATCCATATCCACAACTTACCATAGAAAGAATCAGACTTATTCAAGGAATGAAACCCCGAAGACACAAACAGGTGGGAATGTTCCTAGCAATGGTAGGGTACTGTCGACAATGGATAAGTGGGTTTTCATTGATTGCAAAGCCTTTACAGAGATTGACCAGAGGAGATGTAAAAGACCCTATTGTGTTCAATGAGAAAGAAATGGCAGCATTTGAACAGCTAAAGAACAGTCTGTGTGAAGCACCAGTACTAGGCATGCCTGATTATGAGAAAGAATTCAAACTATATTGCAGTGAGTGAGAGGGATGAGCATTATCAGTTCTAATTCAGAGACATGGAAAAATGAGAAGACCCATTGCCTATTTTTCAGCAGTGTTGGATCCAGTTGCTAAGGCATTGCCAGGATGTCTGAAAGCAGTTGCTGCTACAAGTGTGAGCTTAGAGCAGAGTGAAGGTATAGGGATGGGATACCCAGTGAAGGTATATGTACCACACTCATTTAAAATTCTCCTCACTAGAACCAAAACCCAGTTTTTAACAAACAACAGAATGACCAGATATGAGAAGATAATTCTGGGAACAGACAATGTGACAGTGGCAAGATGTGTAAATGTGAATCCTTCTACATTGTTACCTGATACCTTGGATGTGGAAGTGAAAGTTGAAATTGATCACAAGTGTTTGGATGTGCTTGAGTACTGTACCAAACCAAGACCTGCCATTAAGGATGAACCATTGGAAGAGTCTGACTATGTGATGTTTGTGGATGGTTCATGTTTGAGAACTGATGAAGGTGTTTTGAGTGCTGCATATGCTGTATGTACAGTGGCAGATGTCCAAGAAGCATCTTGTTTGAAAGGAATTCGTTCTGCTCAAGTAGTGGAACTGATTGCTTTGATTCGAGCATGTGAACTGGGAAAAGAAATTTGAGTAACCATAGTGACTGACAGTCAATATGGCTTTGGGGTTGTTCATGATTATGGACAACGGTCCATAAAAGAGGATATTTAACCTCTGCAGGATCCCCCATTAGAAATGCTGAATTTGTAACGATGCTGATTGATGCGATTCAGTTGCCTGAGAAAATTGATGTTGTAAAGTGTGCGGCTCACAAAAATCAAGATGACTACATCACTGGAGGCAACCGTTTTGTTGACTCAATTGCTAAATATTGTGCTAAAAATTTTGCTTCTATCAATCGGGACAGGGAAAAAGAACATGTTTCAAGTCCTTTCATGCTAACAACTGTGGTTGAGACTTTCCAGGAACTAAAACAAATGCAGGAAGAAGCAAGCGAGGAAGAAAAAGACATATGGTGAAAAGCAGGTTATACACAAAGAGAAGAGGATAAAATTTGGGTTTACAAAGATGAAAGACCAGTAATGCCTGATAGCATGATCTCTAAAATGGCCCGAATGAATCGTAGTCAAGCCCATATTGGTAGAGATGCGATGATTCGCTTCTTCAGAGTGAATTGGTACAATCCCAAGTTCAGGATGATCGTTGAGAGCTTGGGTCAGCAATGCTTGTTTTTGTCAACAATTGAATCCAAGAAGAAAAACTGTTGTAAGTCTGGAAACCATAGGACAGGAGGGAGGCCCTTTTACCAGAATGCAGTTAGACTTCACCGAACTGCCACCATGTATTCGACTCAGATATGTACTTGTAATCATTTGTTTGTTTTTACAGTGGGTCGAAGCCTTCCCTACCAGACGAAATGATGGAGTGACTGTTGCAAAGCTCTTGTTAGGAGAGATCATTCCAAGGTTTGGTTTCCCAGTAATAATTTAGTCAGACAGAGGCAAACATTTTCAGAATGAGCTTATACAAATAATTTGTGAAGCACTGGACATTCGTCATAAATTGCATTGTGCTAACAGACCAGAGGCTTCTGGGGTAGTTGAACAAGTAAATGGAACCATAAAGAACAGAATTGCAAAAATGTGTTTGGCCACTGGACTAAAATGGCCTGATGCTTTGCCACTTGTTCTGATGACCCTGAGGAGTACACCTGATAGAAAGACAGGATTGAGTCCTCATGAAATACTAATGGGAAAAGTAATGAGACAAGCATTTGTACCAGTGATAAACTGTTGGCTATAAATGATGATATTATACTGGATTACTGCAAGAACCTGTCTGATGTGGTGACTTCTGTATTCCATCAGGTTGGAATTGATGCAAGCACAAAAGAGAAACATCCAGCTCATGATCTAGACCCTGGAGATTGGGTTCGGATAAAGGTGGACAGGAGAAGAAACTGTCTAGTTCCTCGCTGGGAGAAGCAGAGGCAAGTCATCCTAGTTAGCACCACTGCAGTCAAGTGTGCTGGGTTCATGCGAGTCATACAATTCGCGTACCTTAACCTGAAAATCACCAATCAGAAGAGACAGAAAGTAGTACTGACTCTGATTCTGAAGGTGAACAAGACCAAGTTCCTGATCTTGAAGCTCGACCTGTTCGTTGACATCTGGAGATATCAGATACTAGTTCAGCTTCTGAAGGAGAAAGTGAAATAATTGAAGTACCTGATTCTGAAGATCGACTTGGAAGTCGACATCTGGTAAGCCCCAGTACCAGTTTGGACACTGATCAAAGTAAAGAGAAAACTGGTAATGAGAACAGTTCTAAAAGACAATTTACAAGTTCCGAAAGAAGGAACGTAAATCTTGAAACTGGTGAGAAGGAAAAGACTCATGAAAAGGATGAGCTTCCAAGTACCAGCTATGAAGGAGTTCCTAACAGAATACCTGAACTGATAAGAGAAAGCACAGATTCAGTGGCTGAAACAGACATTATAAAATTCAGAATAAGAGGAAGTGATGAAAAGTCTGAATCTGAGTCTGATGACAGTGAAGATGAAACAAAATTAAGGAGAAGCTCAAGGAAAAGAGCTTGGAGATTGGAACGTGGAAATATAGAGCCTGAACTTAAAAAAACACGTAATGGAGACAATTGGCCTAAAGGAAATGATGGATTAAAGTTCAAACTGATCAATAAAACCAAAAATCAAGTAGAACACATAAGTGAGATAACCAGTCAAAAGGAGTTGTGGAAAGAAAGTAAAGACACTTTGCAAAGGCCAAAAAGAGTAAGGGGGCCAAGTCAAAAGTATAAAGCACCTGAGTGGACATATGTCATATTGCCTTCAATAGAGGAAATCAACAGCAGTGAAGACAATTTGAGTCACCAAAGTCCGTAAAAGATTGATAAAGGACGAAGATTTGTGTAAAACTGGGAACCAAAAAGGAGGATAAAAGAAAGAAATAAAGAACAAACTTGAACATTGATATTAAAGACACATTTCCTAAGTGCAAAGGAGTTAAAAGGACACTGTAGCAGTGATAAAGACTGTGAATAAAATAGTGTGTTGATTTTATTGAAAACAAAAAAAAGAAAATGTCTACTAATGATGTACAAAAGTCAAAATGTGCTATTTTTCGAAAATGGTGTAAATGTGGTTAATATGTACGGGGTTAATAATGGTAGTATGGCTAATATTAACAATTGTGATTCCTTTCAGACCCGAATTTGAGCATGCAAAGACAAAAAGAGATATAAAAGAGAAGGCTTATGAGTCAAAGCGTGATGTGAAACATGTATATAATCCTGATTTGCATAGAGATAATTCCATTAGTGATTTTTCAAAAAACACTTTTTCTAAACTTCTGTCTGAATATGTGAAAACGATGGACGCAAGTGACTCCTACGTTTGTATGAAGTTGCCTGCGTCTGTATCAGAGGGTGTGACTTACCATCATCTCCCTTTGACGTATGTGGTTACTTGTAGTGTGTTATCTAGTTTGTTTTACAAAAACAGGTAAATTGGCATACTATTATTCTAATTCCGATGACACTTTTGCAACGTTGAAAATTTTACCAGAACGGAACAAAATTAAACCAGGTAGAGTTTTTGGTGAATATTTTTTAGAGACACAAGAATTGACTTTTGATTATGCTTTCAAACACAATTTGACATTTAAAATGCGGAATGAGGAGAAAGCTTTCTTGGACGTGGTAGAGGAAAGGAGAATCCTATACAAAAGAAAATCAACAGCAAATAAAGCAAAATCAACAATGTGGACTTTTGAGGATGAGAATATTGAGGGAAATAATGTGAATGTGGCAATTAGTATAGATACACCAAAAATAGGGAAATTAATGTTTCGAAGAGATAACACTTTGTATGACAATTATTTTGTGGGTGCAAGTCAATGTGAAGATACATATATTATAAAAGGGGGATGGGGATTTAAAGTTGGAAATGATCCTGTTTTTCCTGGAATTTACTTTTTATGTGGTAATGAGGCTTATTATAGATTACCGGACCACTGGTATGGATCCTGTTATGTAGATTTGGTCTTTCCCAGAATATTTCATGTAGATAGAGGAACTAATGAGATTCATGAAATTGGTAAACCCTTAACACGTAGGAGAAGGGAAATTGTATTAGAAATAATAGGTGATGTTGTTGGAGCATTGATACCAGCAGTGGGCATATCTTTAATGCAAACAAAACTCGAAAGTTGTCAACGATAGTAGATCGTTTATCAACAGATACGGCTGGAGTATTTTTAATGGTAAATACTGAAGTGGTTGCTATGAGCGCTATGGTGATGCAAAATCGGCTTGCTCTTGATATAATATTGACAAAAGAAGGAGGAGCCAGTGGAATTTTGAAAGTATAGCACTATTGTACTTATATCCCAGAAAAAAGTCAAAATATTCAAAGGTATATTACAAATCTTACTGAATTGCATGAAGAAATTGCTCCACTGGAGGTTGACTTTGTTCTTGAGAAACTTGGTAAGAGTTTTTCAGCTGTAAAGAAATGGTTTCTTGAAATAGATAGATTAATAATAGGGAAAATGTTAATTCCAATGACTGTAGTGATAGTTGTGATATTAATACTAAGATTAGTTTGTAAGTGTAGAAGAAGGAGAAACATTAAAAATTCTATAAAAAAGTTGAAGAAAGTAAAGAAGGGGAACTTGAGAAAGGAGAAATAGAATTGGAAGAATTCAAAGAGAAAATGTACCATGATTGAAAGAAAATGGAAGATACAAAAGTTTAAGTCAACTAACTGAAAAGAACCTGAAACATGTTTATTTGAAAATGTTCCAAACATTTTTGGTGTTGTGTGGTGATGAGATCACCAAAGGGGGGAATTGATGGAGCAAGGGAGTGACAAAAAGTTTTGTGAACCCCTTGTGAAATTAATTTCTCATAACTATCGCATGTATTAATCGAGTGGAATATTAAACTAATCATTAAAAAGAAAACACACACAGAAAAGTGCACGTGGGATACTAATTTGCTTGTGTTGCAAACTGTAATACCTTAATCATGTGAAACCATCATTCTAATATAGTACAATAATGCCTTTAAGTAAGCAGAGCTATGCATGTATGCTTATTAGAAGTATTTTTCGTGGCAAAACAAACAGAATTGGTGATTAAACAGTGCATTTTCGTTGCTTTTTGCTAGGTAACCATTAACAGGGTAAAACTAAGAGGGGTGGGAGGTAAACAGAAGGGCTTTACTTCAAAATCTAATGTTTAATTGTGTTTGTTTCTGTAATAGTTCCCATTAAGGCCCGTGCGGCCTAGTATAGAATGGAGGTTTTGCAAGACTCAGAGAGAGTATGACTCTATGCATGCGCAACTGTGCTCAAGAGATGTATGAGCGGCCTGTGCCTGGGCTATTGATGTCAAGGGCAGCGTTGCCCCGAAAAGCAGAATAGTGCCAAAACGAGACGCTTGAGTTGTGAGCCTGGGAACATTGAGTGAAGTATAGACATTAAGGACAGGGTGATGTGTATTGAAAATGAACAATTATGACCACATCAGAAATATGGAAGTGACTTTGCAAAATTTTGGACAATGAGGAGATGAGGTGATCTTCACCACCCCTCGAATGGACCAATGAGAAATGAGTATGGACCCTAAAGTTTCAAGTTATAGTTAGATAGTTAGTGAAAAAGGCTATAAAAGAGGCTGTTTGGAAGAGAGAAAAAAAAAGCTTTTCCTGAATTTATTTTCGCACCACGACATGCTGTCGGACTGAATGATTTTTTGGGTGCAAAAGACTTTGAAATTTTCCTGACTTTAACTTTTGACGGGGTATAGAATTGAATGCGGAGTCTAAATGGGAAGTAGACATCGAGGAAGATAGAGAGGCAGAATTTTTAGGAACCTGTGTTGTTTATTCCTGTTCTTTTCTTCATGAAAAAGAAAATTGGTAATATGACTTTCAAATTTCTTATTTCTAAACTGGTTTACTAATAAATGTAAAATGTATTGAATTCATTTTTTTCCCTTCTTGAATAACTAATAAGAAATGTTTTAATAAATGTTAGAAGTTTAAACTTAAAGTCATGACAAAAATAATCGAGTTAATAAGAGAAATGAAGCTAAATAAAATGGTGAATTAAGCTGGCCTTGATTTCCATCACCTAACTTCTACTAGCTGGTCCATCGACCAAAATAGTGGGGTGCCTTAATGTTGTTTTCATGAATTTAAAATACCATGGTGATGTCCATAGAATGCATATGTATATAATGTATAAAATTTGAAATTGTATATTAATTAGGGTACTCTGCTGTCCAGCAGCTCCTCCTCTAGGTTTCACTGATCTTGGGAGCAGTGTGTATTGTGTGAATAAGTGACTTGCGGTGCTGTGGGCCCTACCAAAGAGTGAAGTGTGATAACTCCTGAGTATTCCGTGATGGTTTGGAGGGTTGTTTGAGAGCAGCCCTGGATCAGTTGATCAAGAAAAATCGGGTCTCTGAGATACCGGAGGACACCGCACACATTTGTAGCAGCCCGGAGATACTCGTTTTCCATTTGCCTTATGGATTTATTCGTCATCGCCCCCCAAAACCTCAAAGAATCAACACCTGTTGTCATTGCAGTGGATCGGGGCTCCGACCCTGCTTCTCGCCTATGATTCCTTCAAGCTACTGGTGGAATACACACTTCTGTCCCGTGACCACACGCAGACGTTTCTCGATGCAGCCACTGCACGAAAGGACCCGATTTTTCTAGATCAACTCTTCGATCCCGATCCCCTTGTGCTACAGCACCCACAATCTTGGCTACCTGGTCCTGATGATGATCCTAATTCACTAGGATCGAAACGCTGTCGACCATTTTACCAGTGCAATTTATGGCGCACATCTATCTTTTTGGTTCATGAAATTGTTCTAAATCTTGATTAATTTTAAAAAAAATCATTTTGTTGAACCAATTACTTTGTATATATTCTATATCACTTTTTCACCTCGCGCCTAGCGCTGTGTTCCTCACTTGTCACTTGTTATGTTATGTTATGTTTAATGGCTATTTATAGAGCGCACAGCTACTCAATTGAGTGTCCCGGCGCTGAAGCAGGATGAAGTCCTAGCCAAGCAGGGTGACCCTTGCGCTGGATGTTTAAAGCTGGAACAGCAAAGTTTTCAGTGATTTCCTAATTGCAAGGAGATCCTGTGTCCACCGGTAGATTGTTCCACAATTTTGCCGCTTGCACCTGGAAGGAGCGACCCTCGATGCGTGCCCGTAGGTATCTGGGGGTCCGAGCCAGCTGAAGTGCTGCCGACCTAAGTACACGTGGGGGTGTTAGAATTGAACTCTCTTTGCAATGTACCCAGCCCCTGAGCCGTGTAGAGCCTTAAAAGCCAGAACCATGGCCTTGAAATGGATCCTTTTGCGAACAGAGAGCCAATGCAAGGTTTTCAGCTGTGTGGACATGCAGGTTCTGGGGCTGAGCATGAGTATTGCCCTTACTGCAGCGTTCTGGGTCACCTGCAGTCTTGCCAGTAGATACTCAGGCAGCCCCAGGTAGAGTACATTCACGTAGTCCAACCTGGAAATTATTAATGTCTGGACCACCGTTTTACTGTAGGTGATAGACAGGAGGGGCAGGTACCCTTTCAGCATTTTGAGAAGGCCAAAGCAAGAGCCCGCCACTGATTGGATCTGTGCCTGCATGGAAAGATTTTCATCCAGCTTCACCCCCTGATTTTTCACTATCTTTACGGGGGATGAGGTAGGGGACATGTCAGCGGGCCACCAACTGTGCCAGAGGTTGCTGGGGCGGTGGCCAAAGAAGATAATCTCCGATTTACCAGGATTGCATTTAAGCTGGGTGCTCGATCCAGGAGAATACTTCTGTTAGACAGCTGTTAATCAAGTCTCCCTTAAAAACCGTGTCTTTGCTACAGGTGAAGAGCAGCTGCATATCGTCGGCGTACAATACTATTTTTGCGTCATGGTTCTACGCCAGAGTTGCAAGAGGTGTCATATATAGATTAAAAAGGATGGGGCTAAAGATGGAGTCCTGGGGCACACCCACCTCTAGAGGGGGATAGGGGCAGCAAAAGGTGGAGCCCACACTGTGTGCTGGCAGTTCTTTAAAAAGGCGGAAAACCAGTTGAGTACCATACCCCCAAACCCACACTCTCGCAGTCTCAACAGGAGCCGGTCGTGGGGGACGGTATCAAAGCCGCCGATAGATCCAGCGATATCAGTATGGCTTTGCCGCCTCTATCGACTACCTCCTTTATTGCCTCAGATACTTCCAGGAGTGCCGTCTCTGTGCTGAAGTTAGCCCTGAAACCAGACTGGCTCTGATGGAGTAGCAATTTAGTTTCAACAAATGTAGTGGTGACATTCTTTACCCCTTTTTCCAGGGCCTTAGAAAAGAAGGGGAGAATAGACATAGGCCTGTAGTTGCAAGCTAGTTCAGGATCCAGAGTTGATTTTTTTAAAAGGGGCAGAATTATGGCTCTCTTCCACCTGTCAGGGATCTGGCCCGTCTTCAGGGAGAGATTAAGGATCTGGTTGTTACGAGCACAACGTGCACCAAGTTCTTTAGGGTTGCCTCTGCATTTATGCTAACAGTGATGATATAACTATCATGTATAACTTGTGTTTCAAATATATGATGCCATGAGCACATTTAACAAATTACTTGCAGTCTCCCTCTTTTGTTCTCTTCCTGTAATGTCTTGTACATACATACATATTAATTTCCACTAAATCCGGTTGAGACATTGTTGCTAGTTCCCCTGTCATTAAAATAAGTCAGCATCTGCTAACAAAATCTTCGGCTTATATCAATAATTTTATAGGGGGTGCCACTTTAAATGTAACTTTGTCAACAAAATTATACATCTCTCAAAGGTGTTTATTAATGACTGACACGTTACACCCATTTTCTGTCTTTGGGATGGGATTGGTATTTGTTGAGAGTAGCTCGAGGGGAAGGAAGCAAATAGTAAAGCATCTGCATGCCATGGTGAGTAAAAACAAGCATTAGCAAAGCCAAAAGGTTTCGCCCAAGTGAGATCTATTGGCATAGTCAATTTATTTTACATGTTACACATGCGCTGCTGTGCACAATGGCTTAAAGTAAAAAGAAAAAGAAGAGCTATGACATGGTCAACGCTGACTCGCGCTGCTGTGTAACATGTAAAAAAATCACTGAAAAAGCCAATAGATCTTGAATAGGCGAAAATTACTGGCTTTGCCAATGCTTTTTAAAATTACTGTACTTTTTGTGGTAAGTCAGTATCGAATGTGCCAAACATAATACATTTTGAAAATAAAACTTTCAAAAGAATACCATCCTACTAACACATATTACCTTAGAACCTGAAGGAACTTTGGTGCATTCACTTTTTATATATATTGTGTTAATGAGAAAAAATATGTCCTGGATTATCCCACGCATTTGAGTTTCATATTACTAAATAAAAAACGATTACCCCAGTAGCAATGCTTTCCTTGAGGTAGCCTGCTATGTTATTGAAGTAATAACAGTAAACGTGCACATTCGTGCTCACCTTTACAGTACAGTATACTGCAGAAAACCAGCGGCTTCGTATCGTGAACCGGAAGTCAAGAAGTCACCTCCCCACTGGGCCTCTCACTCAGTGGCGCGCTCCACGTTAATAACTGGAATCGAACGTCACCTCCGAGTTTGGCACGCTGTTTCCTTATTTGGTGTCAAATTTAAGCCCAATCTGGCAACACGGAGGAGACTGGCTCATTCCTCAGGGGTAATGTCTGGAAACGTGCCAGCGGCCGGCGTGTGCCAGAACAGCAGTGAGAGGTCGGAGCGGAGCCCAGCATTGCTCGCTACTGAGAGCAGCTTCATAAACACTCGGGGCAGAGAGCAGCTTATGACGGCTCTTTAAAGTCTCTTCACAGAAGGCTGCTTTTCATCTTCCTATTTCTTTTTATTAGACTGAATGCCTAAATCAAAGTGCTAGTTTGACAAAATGAAAGATTATATCTGACCCTCTGACGTGATGCACATGATAAGGCTCTGGTAGTTGTGGTTTGTCCGATGACTCGCCCACCGGAGGATTACCATGGCATCACGCAGTGCATCTGAGTGCAGGTGTTGCGGGGTTTCACTTTACGACGTTTTGAGGGCACTTTTAATTAGAACGACTCCGATTGATATTAATTATGGTGTTCAGAGAGCGTCAAAAACTCTTCATGCGTTTTCACATATATCAATCAAGGACGAAGTTATTATAATGTGGATGTCCTGGAGCGTGCAAGTTGGCATCGTGAAACGCGTGTTGGTCTTTGGATATATAAACATACTTTTAATCAGAGGGATTTGGCCCCAGATTTGAAAATATTTATAGTGGCGCAAGATTTTAGCACAAATCCATCATGGTCTATGAATGTTAGCAGATATGGACTAGCTTCTAAGACCAAACATGATTACATTAGAATGCCCATGCACCATCCCTTGAAGCAAACTAGTGCAAAATATCACATATCACACATTTGTGTTACTTTTGGAACTATCCAATGCAAATTCTGGTTTGCGATGGATGGTAAATACCACCCAATGGTCAATTACCAGAGGGATACAAGTTCTGGGTCGTCTCTGTCAAGAGTTACCTTCTTAGAAACAGTTGTGGACATTGATGGGTCATTGATGGGTTCACAGGGTTGGAAGGCAGCAGGAGGAGGCCAAAGCAGGGCTCAACTGATTCGCTTTGCCGATGTGGTCATTGACGAAGGCGGGAGAAGTTTGAGTTTCTGTGCTCTCGAAATCTTCCCTTTCAAGTGAGTTCTCGTCAACAGTAGTGTTGAGGAAGCTGCAGGATGGAGTTGGAAAGACCTTAGCGTCTGTGGATTTCGACGTCTTGTGCAGAAAGTCAGGCCCCCTAGAGATGCACCCTCGGGATCAGCTTGGCAGGTTGGTCCCAGTCTTGTGTCTGTTCTCTAGGTAAAACGTCTTCAAAAGGTTTCTAAGTTCCAGTTTGTAGGTTAGGCAGGAGGACTCTGACCCCTATCTAAGGGCCCAGCACTGTAGGGACACCATTTAGGGGTCAGGATTCACTCCAATAGTAGCCACAAGCAGGATCTAGGGCAAGTCCTTCTGCTGGGCTCTCTAAGAAAGTGGGATCCTTTTGGCTTTTGTGCCCTAAAGCTTAAGAGGAGGTGGGCAAATTGAACCTTGGAGTCCACTTCTCTGCCCTGGTTACAAGTGGGCGGTACAAAAGGGGGTGGTGATGGACGGAGCATCTGAACCAATCAAACACTCACACCCAGTCAACAGATCTGGGTTTAATTCATCACCGTTCTTTAGCCCACTCTGCCACCCCAGTTCAGACATGGCCATATGCAAATCAGTCTGACCCTGTGCCTCATGGGAACAGTCCAGCCCGAACTGCCAAGCCATGCCTTCCCTGGACCGGAAACAAGCTTCCTAGGACCGGTTTCTGGCATTCCAGCCGTCTTCAGCCAGGCTTGCTTGAATCCAGTGGCAAAGTGAGCAAGGTACTCATGTCTGAGCATACCCTGCCAACTTATGGCGAACAAAGCGGTACAAAAGGGGGTGGTGATGGACGGAGCATCTGAACTAATCAAACACTCACACCCAGTCAACAGATCTGGGTTTAATCCATCACTGTTCTTTAGCCCACTCTGCCACCCCAGTTCAGACATGGCCATATGCAAATCAGTCTGACCCTGTGCCTCATGGGAACAGTCCAGCCCGAACTGCCAAGCCATGCCTTCCCTGGACCGGAAACAAGCTTCCTAGGACCGGTTTCTGGCATTCCAGCCGTCTTCAGCCAGGCTTGCTTGAATCCAGTGGCAAAGTGAGCAAGGGACTCACGTCTGAGCATACCCTGCCAACTTATGGCGAACAAAGCGGTACAAAAGGGGGTGGTGATGGACGGAGCATCTGAACCAATCAAACACTCACACCCAGTCAACTGGGGTGGCAGAGTGGGCTAAAGATGGATGATGGATTAAACCCAGATCTGTTGGAGTTGCAAAAAAACTCCTGAAAATCCCTGACCCTCCTGCAGCCCCTGACCCGTCCGTACGCCGATGCAATGAATTAGCAGGATTCTTTTCTAGCAAACATCTCCCACACACCGACAATGAGCACACATCCAAGCTCTCCAACTCAGAACTTCAGAATAACTTTCATCTCTTAGAATCATACTCTCCACTCACCGAGGAGTTACTCTCCCCCATCCTAGACTCAGTCAAAAGCGGGTCCCCACTTGACCCTCACCCCCCCTAACATCTTAAAGTTGGTAGCACACACGGTCGCTTATCTCCTCACCAATTTAAATAATGCCTCTTTAGCATTGGGTAAAGTCCTCCAAGACTGGAAAAATGCAATGGTGAAGGCGATAATAAAAAAAATTACCTGGACCTCGCCGAGCAGAGCAATTACCGCCCCATTTCATTACTCCCCGGAATTAGCAAGATCGCAGAAAAATTGTCAATTGTATACTTTCTTCGCACCTGGAAACTTTTAAACTGCTCCACTCCTCACAGACTGGCTTTCACCCTGGTCAGGGCACAGAGACTGCACTGATAGCGGTAGTGGAGGAGTCAAGAAAGATTTTTGTCTCCGGAGGTTCCTCGGCCATTATCCTCCTGGACCTAAGTGCAACCTTTGACACAGTGAACCACTGCACTTTGGTCCACCGTCTCAAAAAAGTGGGAGTGACAGGTACGGCCTTATCACTGCTGCAATCGTTCCTGGAAGAAAGATACTTCCAGGTATTCAAATGAAATACCCGCTCCCATCCAGTCCCGCTGCAATGTGGAGTTCCTCAGGGCTCGTCCCTGAGCCCCAAACATTTAAATGTATATATGGCTCCCCTAGCAGAGATCGTTGCCCCTTTTGGTATCCACATAGTTACATGTGCTGATGATACCCAGCTAATCGTGGCACTGAACCAGGCAGAACAGTCACCCACGGATCTGTGTTACTGCCTCAAGGAAGTTGCTAGTTGGATGAGCTCATCTCACCTGAAGCTCAATGGTGACAAAACGGAGCTCATGCTGCTGGGTAACCAAGTAAACTTTAACTCGAACAATATGTGGCCGATTTGCATGGGCCCAGCTCCAATGCCAAAAAAGGAGATAAAAAGTTTGGGCTTCTTGCTCGACCATTATCTCACTTTTAGAGCCCAAGCAAGGAAAACTTCTGCCGCTTGCTACGGTCTGCTCAGAACTACCCGAAAAAGACTTCCTCTTTTACCCTGCTACTAAAGAAAGCTTTTGATCCAGGCGCTTATCCTCTCCAGGCTGGATTACGGCAATGCTCTTTACTTGAGTGCTCCCAACTCAGTCATTGCCAAACTACAAGCGGTACAACATTCGGCAGCAAGACTTCTTAGGGGCACAAAAAAACGTTGCTCAGCAAAACCTGCCTTACGTTCTCTTCACTGGCTCCCGGTACAGGAGAGAATACATTCTAAGGCCCTCTGCATTGCATATAAAGGCTTGGAAGGCAAAGACCCATCTATCACCAAAAACTTGGTTAAACCGTACAAGGCTACTCAAAGCCTTCGTTCGGATGAGCTTCACTTGGCTGAGGTTCCCAGGATTAAGAAGGCTAGAACGGGCGCCCGCCTTTTCTCCTACAATGCCTATAAGCTCTGGAACTCCCTTCCTCTCCCTATCCACAAGGAAGCTAAACATCTGACATTTCGCAAACATCTGAAAACCTGGCTATTCCCAGAAACCCATCCCTCCCCCTAGCGACTGCTGCAGCGCTGGGATGCCTCCGGGTAGCCATGCGTTATATAAAAGCCTCTTCCATTCTATTTTATGGGTCAGAGCACATGCAATAGGAACCCAAAAGCAGTGAACCAGTGAACCAGTGTGCAGAGTGCTAAAACCAGCAAGATAATCTAGCAAAAAAAATTGGGTGACCACTCAAAAAGGGGCATTTTCCTACAGTAGGAATCTATGTATCAAGGTTAATGAACATGTCTAGGACATGCAAATTTGGTGAGAAATATTATTACAATGCATGAACAATTTAAAAGTGCAGGGTAATCTGATGATGAAAAATCCAAACCGTAAGGAAGCTGTTTTAGTCATGTAAGGAATAAAACATCCATTTGGTTGGGTGAAAGAAATGAGAAAAGAAGAGAAAGAGGACGTGGACATTGCTAGAGTAAATGATGCAAAGTTTAAGGAAACAATCCAACCAAGGAAAAATGTGATAAAGATTTAAAAGAGTGTTGCAAACAGTAAACTGAAATGCTAAAGATGCCGTAGTTATTCACATACTGTTAACAAACCAAATTGTTATGCAAGGAATTCATCTTCAGAAAATGTGAAAAAAAGGGAAATCATACCCAAGAATGAAAGAGTTAAAATGATTTTGAGAAACGGCCTAGAACAAATGTACAACAAGTAGAAATTATAGCAAATATAATGAAGAAAATTGTAATACATGTGACAGAAATGAAGACGATGAATGGTGAGTGAGATATGAACAAAATCATCATGCAAAATATTAGGGCAGGGAAGAGAAATTGTGGTATTAGCAGATTCAGGGTTACCTTGGACCCTTATAGATTGCAATATTTGGAAGAAAGTTTTGGTAACAACATTATTCTACGGGAGCCTGATACGGTTCTATTATTGATTTGAATTGGTATGTACCCATGGTGATAAATGTAAAAGCAATAGAGATGGTAGGAAGAGTGCATGTTACTAGAAAAGGTGAAAATCTTTTTGGATGTTGACACCAGTGTGATTTGGGGATCACATTGAATCTGAGCCTCTTTCACCTTTCTCAACTGACCGCACCATCTGATTTGCTTCACGGCCAGGAGGAAGGGCCGGGAGCGCCATAAAAGCCTGAGATGCATCCCGCAGCACGGGAGCCTCTTTTACTTTTTCTCAATTGACCACACCAGCTGATTTCGCCTGCCGTCCAGGAGGAAGGGCTGTGAGCGCATTAAAAGCCTCAGAGGTGTCCATCAGCATGGGAACCTCTTTCACCTTTCTCGAATGACCGCACCAGCTGATTTCACCTGCCAGCCCAGGAGGAAGTGAGGGCCATAAAAGTCTGAGAGGCGTCCTGCAACGCGGGAGCCTCTTTTACCTTTCTCAATTGACCGCACCAGCTGATTTCGCCAGCCGCCCGGGAGGAGGGGTTGTGTGTGCCATAAAAACCTGACTAGCGCCTCGCAGCGCAGGAACCTCTTTTACCTTTCTCAACTGACCGCACCAGCTGATTTGCTTGCCGGCCCTATAGGAGGGGCTGTGTGCGCCATAAAAACCTGAGGGGGCGCCCCGCAGTGCGAGAGCCTCTTTTACCTTTCTCAACTGACCGCACCAGCTGATTTTGCCTGCCGGCCCACGAGGAGGGGTTGTGAGCGCCATGAAAGCCTGAGAGGCACCCGCAGTGCTAGAGCCTCTTTTACCTTTCTCAACTTACCGCACCAGCTGATTTCCCCAGTTGGCCTGGGAGGAGGGGCTGTGAGTGCCATAGAAGCATGAGAGCGTCCTGCAGCGCGGGAGCCTCTTTTACATTTCTTAACTGACCGCACCCACTGATTTCACCTGCTGGCCCAGTAGGAGGGGCCATGAGTGCCAAAAAAGCACGAGAGGCGTCCTGCAGCACGGGACACATGCGGGGCATGCCCGAGCTCGACCCGGGCCAAGACGAGTCTGTCTTAGCCCGCAAGAGATGGGGCTGGGATACCCGTCTTACCCCAAGACGTGGAGACCTGGGGATCCAGAGACATATACATATGTTACTGGATAATTGCTGGACAATTGCTGGGGATGCTCCCTCCTCTACATTTGTGTTCTTATTGCTTCCTGTCTGCTGTCAAATCCTGCTGGGCTGTGCTGGGGTGGGACTTGGTCCCCCAGCGGACACTGTTTACTCGAGAAGGGAGGAGCCTTCTAGAAGCCTTAAAGGTGTGCTTAGTTTCTTGCAGCACCAATTCGCGCTTGGAAGAAGCCAGGCTGGGTTGGCCTCAGCTGCCCCTTGTACGCCCCCTGTGTGAAAGGTAGGGCCGATTTCGACCGATAACCTTTAAGTATTGCCCAGCGTTAGCCGCCTCTCATACCACTCGAAATTATCAAACAAAGAGGCAGGCGCTGGAGACTGGAAGGCAGGAAATAGGAGTTTATTCCGACGGAGCAGAACACATCAAATCAGACAACAAGGTATCTTCTCGAGGTGCTCTACCCGCATCTCTGAGGCCTGGCCTCTTATACACAGGTTTATGGATTTATTACATAAAACACATCTTTGTCAACACTTTTATGTACGGAAAGACATCCTCGGAATCCCCGCTTCAAGCCCGTTCCCATACACATTTACAGTAGAAGTCCCCACCCCGATCTCAGTAGGTGATGACTGTCGCACAGCTGGACATTCCACCGGTTCCCGGAATGTGTGCGGCTGATCGGATCTCATGGGGTAGGGGCTTTGATCAGTTGTAGATCCTTTGAAGAGAGCAGCTTCCTACTGTAGGGGGCAATAAACTGCATCAGCAGGGCCAGGTGGTGGCCTGGGATCAGACCGGACAATCGGGCACAGAGAAAGGGGGTTCAAAGGATGCGTGATCATGAAAGGGATGGAGGGAGGTGTTAGCTGGGGACGGGATGTGGCTCCGAGGCAGGGTCGTGCTGAAGGGGAGGCTTATGGCCCAAGCACGTGAGAGCGGGGGCTGCCAGTGTGCGGGGGATGCTTGCGAGGCCAGAGAGAGAGAGAGAGAAAGAGACGCGCTGGCTATCGGCAGTGGGCAGAGAGGCCATGGCATTCAAAATGGCTGCTACTTACGCGCACATATGAGCCTGAAAAGGGACTAGATGGTGCCGATAATGTTGATGTCGCAAACTAGATTTTAACAGTCCTCTCTTTTCAACATATCTAGCCAGCTTGTCAATCTATATCTATCCCCATTATATTTCGGATTTCTACTTCGTACAGAGCTTTCATGCGTTCAGCTTCAAAGTCCAGAGTCTTAGGGCAAATACAGTTAGTAAAAAGTGAGCACAGGGGTGGCAAGCATTGAATACCCAGGCAGAATCCACATATTACGACAATCGGTATCAGTATGATCATAAACAACCTCCACCCCCAGTTCTTTACAGTACTCCAGAACCAACTCCCAAGCGACCATTCTTCTTGTTCCTGATGAACTTCTGAGAAAAGTCTGTGGAGGTGTTCAATGGCTTTATAAACTGAGGGTGAATTGCCCGGTATGTAGGTGTAACAGCTGGACCCAATGATACGGTATGCTCCTCCATGATCTGCTAGAACCACATCTAGAACAAGGCGGTTCTGAAGAGCCACCAGGCGGACCGCCTGAAGCTCGGCTGTATTGTTTGTGAGGATGCCAGCTGTAATGTTCATTGTCGTTTCAACCACCTTGGTCAAATGTCGGATGGCACGGCTGTTCGCCATCGGACCCCAGAGTGGAAGAAGTCCCTTCAATGTGTCCAGGAACTGTGCTCCGGTGGAGTCAGCTTGCTCAATGTCTTTTGCTCGCTTTTGTCGGTGATGGTTTGCTGGAGCCACATAGGTTGGAGGAAGGATGAAGGCAATGTAACAGGTACCTCCCCAGTCTTTGGGGAGCCAGGTGTAGGCTTTTGTACCACAAACAAAGTACATGTTCGGAGAGGTGACAAAAGAGGGTGGATCAGTTGAGTCCAAAGTTCTAGTTATGCAGCAAGCGCTGTGGCCTACCAGCTGTGTCCCAAGGCCTTCGATGCATACAAGGCCCGAGACATTGACGACAGATAGGGCCACAGTCAGGGTGGCAGCTGTTCGCTTTCGGAGGTAGGAAAAAGTGGGTCTGGCTGGGTTGTTGAACACCTGCATTTCAATCCGTTCTTTGGCAGGGATGTCCATATGAATAGAGGCGTTGGATGTCAGTGGGCAAAAGGGGGCAGCAGTTCTTCCTGTTTTGTTCTGCCAGACCCCATGATAAAAGTGTGCCATAGTTCTGCTGGAAGTGGCATTATCCCTGTAACTCTCTTGCAGGAGGATCAGCCAAGCAAGGCAGGAACTATGGACGGAGAAAGGTGAAGGGATGAAGGGGATGGAATGTCCATTGGCGTGGGGTAACAACCCACAGATCCAGCAGTTTGTGGCATTGGCGGCAAGGTTGTGCTGGTGCAGCAACTGCACGAAGGAGTTCTTCCAGAACTCCTTACGTCTTTCTCGGAGTTGAGGTGAAAGAGAGACCAGGTAGTGTTCTTTCATGGTGGTAGGCTGTGCAGTAGCTAGAAATGTCTTATGAGCTGGTGCGCTCTCTTCCACGATCCAGAGGGTGGTCATGAGGAGGAGGCAAAAGAGAAGGGCGATAAAGAGGGTAATAGTCTTTGAGCTGTGAATTCTGTCAGTCTTTGGGTTTCTGTAGTGGATCTTCGGATGTCCGGTTGCTTCCATCATCTTCATGTCGGGTGCTTCCATCATCTTTGTATCGGGCGCTTCCATCATCTTCATATCAGGCGCTTCCATCATCTTCAAGGGGCTCGGTAGCGGGCAGAACCACAAACTTCGTTTGGCTTCTCTCCTGGCAGCCTTAGTAGTGTTAGGCCACGCTCTGAGAATTGTAACTTAGTCAGTGGTCTGCTTAGCCGAAGCTCCTTCCTTTCGTCGCAGGTTATACCCTTCTCTGGATGGCACAGTGGGATCAGGGAATTCTGCCAGTTCAAGTGTCTCTTTATCAGGGTAACAGCTCAGGGATGGTCGATCTTTGTTCAGGAGCTCTTCTTGGGTGGCCACGTCTTCGGTCGTCAGGGTTGAGGAGATCTTCTTGCAGTGGTGTGCATGCAGCCAATTTTTCTTCCCTTCCACTCGAAGAGCTGTTCCGGTGGTGATCAAGACTTGCCAGGGGCCCATCCACCGGAGTTCCAGACTCTTTGCACGCTGAAAGTTCCGGATCAGTATATAGTCCCCGGGTTGGATGTCGTGTCCGGGACCCCTGGAAGCATCAGGGATGGCCTGCAGCACCTGTTGATGGATAACAGACAGTGTCTTAGTCAGATTGTACAAATAGTCAGACATTAGGACATCCGGGACGTCGTGAATGGATGTTGTTTTTGGTGCGGACCAAATGCTCATAGGTCGGCCGAAAACGACCTCGTAAGGGGTCAAATGGTGTTTGGTGGGGGTGGAACGCATTGATAGCAATGCCAGTGGGAGAGCGTCTGGTCATTTCAGTCCTGTGGTAGCCACTATTTTAGCTAGTTTGAGCTTCAGCGTGGCATTATGTCGCTCAACCAGTCCAGCATATTGGGGGTGGAAGACTGTGTTGAATTTCTGTTTTACACCCAACCCCTTCAAGATGAGTTGGATAACCTCAGCTACGAAGTGAGGGCCATTGTCACTCCACAAAATTCGACAAAGGCCGTAGCGAGGGAAGAATTCTTTCAGTAATACCTTTGCAGTGGCAATGGCAGTGTTGTCGCGAGTTGGATAGGCTTCCACCCACTTGCTAAATGCGCACACGACAACAAGTACATACTTCAGACCTTGGCATCTTCTAGCTGGATGTAGTCCATCTGTAGGACTTCAAATGGATGATTGGGGACCCCAAACCCTCCCCGGGGCACTACAGTTCCTTTCCCAGGGTGGTGTTGCAGGCATATCAGACATTGTTGGACCAGACGTTTAGCTGAGTCTGTAATCTTGTCATTGTGCCAAACCTTGGAGACAAGTTCGGCCATTGGGGCAGATCCTATGTGTGCAGGGGAGTGTGTCATGGTCAGTATGGGGATCAGGTACGAATTAGGTAGCAACCATTTGTTCGTGTCTTTTGTCCGCCAGCAGCCTTCATCGTCTTTCAATCCCACCCGTGCCCATTCAGTCAATTCGTGTGGTGAGCTGGCCATCTGGATGTCCCTAATAGTTTCCCTAGCGTCCGTCCATTTTTCTCCTTGTGACCTGGTCACATACTTGCGTGTCGTTGTCCTATTCTCGGCTGTGGTCCGGGCAGTGATGTCGGCCAGTGCGTTCCTCTGCCCAATGATGTCTTTCACCTTTTTGTGTGCCTGGCATTTGATTACTGCAAGTTGTTTGGGGAGGAGGACCGCTTCAGTCAGAGCGGAGACCAGATCTCCATGCAGGATGGGTGTGCCATGTGAGGTCAGGAATCCCCTCTCCTTCCACAGGAGCCCAAAATGATGGACCAGCCCGAAGGCGTACTGGCTGTCGATGTAAATGTTTGCTGTTGTTCCTGCTGCTAGGATACACGCTCGTGTGAGGGCAATCAGTTCTGCTGCCTGTGCTGATCGTTGTGTGATGCGGGCGGTCTCTACTACAGTTCGGGCTGTGGTAACTGCATAAGCAGCTGAGGTGGTGCCATCGGGGAGTTTGATGCAAGAGCCGTCTACCCACAGTTCTCGGTCAGGGTCTGGGAAGGCAGTGTCTCGTAGGTCAACCCTACTCCTAGTCTGTTCGTCCGTGAGGGTCACACAGTCATGTATAGGGGACGCATTGGGGTCGTTCTCAGGTAGGGGCAAAAGAGTGGCTGGATTCAGTGTGGTGCATCTTTTCAGTGTGATGTGGGGTGCAAGCAGAGTCAGTTCGTACCCAGTCAGTCGTGCACTAGTCAGATGTTGCATCTTAGTCTGGTTCAGGAGGGTGTCAACCGCATGGGGCACTAACACCGTGAGGGAGTTCGACAGTACGATCCCCTCACTTTGTCAGATAGAGATAGCAGCGGCAGCTACAGCTCGAAGGCAGGCAGGCAAAGCTCTGGCTACGGGGTCAAGAGTGGCAGAGAAGTAGGCACATGGGCGTTGATTGGGGCCAATGGACTGATTCAGGACAGAAAAAGCGCACCCCTCTCTTTCGTGAGTGTAGAGGGAGAAGGGCTTTGTGTAATCGGGGGTTCGCAGGACGGGGGCTGAACAGAGGGCATCTCGTAGTTCTTTGAAGGAGGTTTGGCATTCAGGGGTCCAAGGGAGCAGGAAGGGGACATCTTTAGCTAGCAGGGAAAGTAGTGGTTTTACAATGAGGCTGAAATTTGGCAACCATTGTCGACAGAAGGAGGTGAGGCCTACCAGGGAGCGGACTTGTTTCTGGGTCTTAGGGACAGGGGTTTCTAGAATGGTCTGAATTCGATCGGGTGTAAGCTTTCTCCCGTCTTTGGACAAGAGGTGCCCTAGGTAAGTGACCTGGGGTAGGCAGAATTGCAACTTCTTCTTGGAGACCTTGTGGCCATTTTCCACGAGGAAGTGCAGGAGTTGGATGGTGGCTGTGACTGCAAGTGGAGTGATGTCAGCCGCCAAAAGGATATCATCAACGTATTGTATCAACACCACTCCATCCGGTAACTAGACGGCATCCAGCTGTCTCTTGAGGGCCTGGCTATAGATGCTGGGACTTTCAGTGTAGCCTTGGGGTGCTCGACAGAATCTATATGAGCGGGCTTTTAAGGTGAAACCGAAGAAGTTTCGGCTGTCTGGGTGGATGGGGATAGAGAAGAATGCGTTCTTGAGGTCGATTACAGTGAAGGTGGTGGCAGTGGAAGGTATCAGAGTCAGAATGGTGGTGATGTCTGAGACTACGGGGTACTGAGGTACAACTACTTTGTTGACCTCTCGTAGGTCGATGATGAAGCGGTACGCTTTCTCATCTCCCTCACCCTGCTTCTTTACAATGGTTAGGAGAGGGCTGTTGCAAACATTGCTAACTGCTTCCTCTACCACTCCTGCATCTATCAGGGACTGGATAATCTTTACCAATGCCTTCTCGCCCTCGGGCGATATCCGATATGTGTAAGTTTTGGGAGTATTGCGTCCTGTCGAACAGTTATGTGCACTGGGTCGATCATCATGCGTCCAAGGTCCGAGTCAGTTTTGGCCCACAGATATAGGGGTAGAGTGTCAAGCAGGGACACGTCAGAATCAGTGATGGAAAACATGCGTCGGGTGGGACAAAGTCTGAGCAGAGTCGGGTTGCCGTACAAAAAGACTCGAACTCCGTCTTGCGAGCACCTAATAGTAGCTCGGAAATGCTTCAGTAAGTCAAGTCCCATAATGGCATCAGGGGTGTTGGATGAGAGCAAAAACGCCGTGTCAGTGGTGTTATTTTCTAAGTCAAAGGAGATCGGTGTGGACAAGGGATTAGTGGAGGGCGTTCCATCGAAAACTATTGATGTTACGTGTGAGCCAGACAAGGGTGCCCTTGGAATCAGTCGTTTAGATAATGCACTACGTGTTGCGCCAGTGTCTATTAAACATGGAGACTTCATACCCAGGACCTTAGCGGTGACATAAAGACCTTGCTGGTCAACATAGAGCTCGACTGGATCCCTCCCTTGCCCTTGGCAGTCCTATGCGAAGTTGTGGGTGTCGTCACAGTCAGACTGCTGGAAGTTCAAAAATGGATTTCAAAGGTTTCTGTCCAGTATCTCATTGTCTGTCTATGCCATCGTGTTGCGACCAGGTATGTCCGAACAGCTGAAGGTGGTCGACTTTCCGGATTTGCTTCCACACATCAGCTGGCAGACATAACCCGAAAAATAAATCAATGTCAGCTAGGGTCATAATCGTCGAACCCAAGGCTGTACCTAATTCAATATAAAAGGCAGTGGGGTTCTTTTGTAAATCGGGTAGGGATTTTCGGAAAGTCAAGATATCTTGTCGATCCCATGGTTGGTAGACCCAGTTATAAGCTACCCTCCCTCTCGCATCTTGGTGGTTAATGTCATCATGCGTTCCCTGTCCTCGTGGGGGAACCCAGTAGGGAGCGGCCTCCTTTATAGGCATCATTGTGTTAGATTTTTCTGTTCAAGGTTCGGTCGCTACAGGAGTCGTAGTTTTAGCTTCTAACCTCTGTTCAGTGAGGTGGCGGAAAACTTCAAGCGTACGCGTGAAGAGGTCCGTCACGTCACACTTGCCTTTATCCCCAATGTCAACTTTCCTATACAGGGTCGTTAGGCTCTCAGGACCTTTGTCTTGGTATCGGTCCTCATAGGCATTGAGGGTGTGATAACAAAATCGCAAAACAAAGTGTCGTCTGTGGCTATTGGCATATGAATTGTACATATCCGTTACGTATTCTTCGCTTTCCTTCCGTTCCACCAGTGTCCTTACTATCTTATCGATCCCTGCTCGCTCATCCTTGCTCAACCGGTTCATTCTAGTGGAATCTTTCTGTCGGGTCTCAGGGTTATCTAATATTGCTGCCTGCGCTGCGTTGAGTACAAGGGGCTCGGCCGGCGCGGAGGCAGTGAGGACCGAGGCCCTGGCACTATTCTCACCTGTGCTTGGGGGCAGCGGGTGCTGTACTAAGGGTTGGGAAGGGGCATATGGAGGGGGCATGTAGATGATTGGGGGACCTAGCAACAAATCATCGTTTGCTCGTTGTTTCGAGAGTAATTCAGGGTAGAGCGTAGAGGGTGCTCTAACGGGACACTGGCCCGATGTTTTGGACTCTTGCTTCTGCTTGGCGTCCTCTCTCTCCTTTATCTCTTCCTCTAACTTTTTGGCAGCTAGGTGAGCTGCTTTTCGTAGCTCTTTCTCTAATCTGACTTTGTTTCTCTTTTTCCGTTGTTCTGCTTCTTTGCGCCACATGCCGAGACTATCAAGCATAGTGGGCGTTGTCTTATTGTTTCGAAGGGCTGTTTCCAGTACGTTTATTTTATCGTCATCAAAGGATCCTATCAGTGGCCACTGACTTTCCTGATCCTTTCTCGTATATTTGTGCCATAGCTTGCTATAGGCTCTGGCGACTTATCCATATTTGGTGAACGTATCCTTATTAGGGGTGCCTTCCAGTGGAGCTGGATGGTTCATCTCTAATAAGCGGTCCGGGCTGAACCAACTGCCAATCAGTGGGGAGAAGATAGGCATGACAGAGGTCCGCACTACCTATCCTTCACTACTTGCAAAGACTAGACAGAATATTTCTATTCTACGTTATTTGCAAACAGAGAATATCTCAAAAGAACCAACTTCGAACAATTAATGTTCGGACAATCAATTAATCAGTGGGGACAAAAAAAGGCACAACAGATTACAACGGGGGACAAAAGTCCGCGTTACCTACCCTTCACTATCTGCAAAGGAAGAGAGAATATTTCTATTCTTCCCCGTTTGCAGGCAGAGAATATCTCAAAAACAATCAATGAGCAATACTAGTATTTTTCAAACAATCAAACAATCGTTTCGCAATTTGTCGTGTTACACGACCTTACCCGGACCGCATGGACAGTTTCTCGTCTTCCGCTTCCAGCGCCCGATCGTCCTCTATTCTCCGTAATTGCCACGGCACTCCTGACGTTTCCCAGTCAGGACCGTAGATCACTCGAGAGAGGTCTGCTCGGAACCAGTGAAGTTCGGATGATCGGCTGCCAGACGAAGGTCTATCGGGCAGGTGCACTCCCGATCGTTGCAGTCGTTCACTCTGTCGTCAGGACCTCTCCCACTGGATCCACGTGTCGCTGATGGGCCCCACGTTTGGGACGCCAATTGTGAAAGGTAGGGCCGATTTCGACCGATAACCTTTAAGTATTGCCCGGCGTTAGCCGCCTCTCATACCACTCAAAATTATCAAACAAAGAGGCTGGCGCTGGAGACTGGAAGGCAGGAAACAGGAGTTTATTCCGACGGAGCAGAACACATCAAATCAGACAACAGGGTATCTTCTCGAGGTGCTCTACCCGCATCTCTGAGGCCTGGCCTCTTATACACAGGATTATGGCTTTATTACATAAAACACATCTTTGTCAACACTTTGATGTACGGAAAGACATCCTCGGAATCCCCGCTTCAAGCCCGTTCCCACACACATTTACAGTAGAAGTCCCCACTCCGATCTCAGTAGGTGATGACTGTCGCGCAGCTGGACATTCCGCCGGCTCACGGAATGTGTGCGGCTGATTGGATCTCATGGGGTGGGGGCTTTGATCAGTTGCAGATCCTTTGAAGAGAGCAGCTTCCTACTGTAGGGGGCAATAAACTGCATCTGCAGGGCCAGGTGGTGGCCCGGGATCAGACCGGACAATCGAGCACAGAGGAAGGGTGTTCAAAGGATGCGTGATCATGAAAGGGATGGAGGGAGGTGTTAGCTGGGGACGGGATGTGGCTCCGAGGCAGGGTCGTGCCGAAGGGGAGGTTTATGGCCCAAGCATGTGAGAGCGGGGGCTGCCAGTATGCGGGGGATGCTTGCGAGGCCAGAGAGAGAGAGAGAGAGACGCGCTGGCTATCGGCAGTGGGCAGAGAGGCCATGGCATTCAAAATGGCTGCTACTTACGCGCACATATGAGCCTGAAAAGGGACAAGATGGCGCCGATAATGTTGATGTCGCAAACTAGATTTTAACACCTGTACGCTTGACTCAGGCAGAGGCACCCCCTGGTACTGTGTTTTACGTCCCGTTCTAGAGAGATATTTATTTTAACCTTGGTTCACTCCATATTGACTCAGTATTGACTCATATTGACTGCCGTAAGACTGTCTTAAGAACCTTGTATTTTGTTTTTTAGCGTGTATAGTAAGAGACAGTTTAGTACACTTTGCCTGATTCTTTCAGAAAATTGGGCACCTAAAGTACCATTATTGTCTTATGATAGCATAACATTAAAATGGGCACGCGTAAAGCAACAGCCCTACCTACTGCTGCCAATACTCCACGTACAACTATCGACTCATTTTTAGTACATGCAGTTAGCACCATCACTGACGAAATAGACTGGACGGAACGTCGCCTATCACTAGGGTTAGGAACGGTGGTGGGTGGAACAGCTGGTGACAATAATGTGTTATTAACTGTAGGGAGTGCGCAATCGGAGGGGGTAAATAACTCTGGGACCACCTAAGGGCGGGCTCCTCAAAATACGCCCGATTTAGGGCGAAACACACAATCTGACTCTCCACCCACATCTGATGGACCCCCCACACCGAAAAGGAACAAAAGGTATAAGAAGGGCATAGTAACAGCTGGTGGCTCAAAAGGCTCAAGAGGCCAGAAAAAATCTAATCTGAGGTCCATAGAAGCAGCAAGTGAGTGTATAACTAACTCAGATACTCCTCTGAACCTGCAACTGGCCCACATGGTTGCCTCCATAGTGACCAAAAAAGATGGCCTATTAAATCCAATTTGTGAAAAACTTGATAATCTGATTTGTGAAATGGACAAGGTTAGTTCTTCTTGTAGGAACACTAGCAGTGGCACTGTAAGGGCGGCGAAACAACTAGGGGGGGCCTTGCCTAAGATATCACCAGATGTAATAGCACCCCAGATGTGGCAACATATAATCTGGCAAGTAGCGACCAGTGCAGGGGTTCCTCTTTTTCTGCAACTGTAGGGCGCAACTGCCAGGAACCTGAGACCATATATGCCCCCATGGACACAATGGGTTCTATTTCAAAACAGACCCTGAGAATCCAAGCCCACTAAAATGAACAATGGTGTATGACAGGCTTGAAGCAATACCCTTTAATGTATAATTTGATGGGAGATAATGGTGCACAAAGTGGAGGAGCCGGTGTTTCAATAAATTTGCCACCGGAATGTTGCCCATATGTAACAGTCTTAGTTAATGTACCCCCATACGACCAGGCCAAAAGGAAAGTCATGAAATCCTAAAGAATAGAGTGGTACACTGGTTTCATACGAACTGCAGACACCCAAAGGCAAGAGCTGATCAGATACTACTAACACGAAGAGTGAGCAGGATCAGGCCTCTGCGGAAGTACGTTAATGGAGATTGTATATTTATTAATTTTAGAGACCCTAGCTGGGACAGAAATACCTTGATAAGGACAACTCAACCTATTCAGTGGATCAGAATGTGTCACTACAGCCCCTTGGTTTCTTTTATAGACATTTATGTCGGGCTCAGTATGTAGAGAGTGGGATCGGTAGTTTACGTATTATCCCAGACATAGAAACTCAATCTCAGTACGCATTGCCTGCTGTAAATAGGTACCATGCCCTAAGCACCTTACAAGAAAATGATGGACAAGAACTTGATCATAACCCAAGGGTTGAGGCCATAACATCTAAGGATGGGAAAGGTGACCTAGATGGGGTAATATCGATGTTATTGCCGTATGCCATAAAGACCAGATTATTATTTTGTCTAGCACTAGTCAATGTGAGGATTATGGAATATTGCTGGTCTTACAAGTAAACAGGATTCCCTAGGCTGTTAAGATTTTATCAATGAACATGATGTGATTTGTTTACAAGAAACTTGGTGTACCACCCCTGTCTATTATGCAGATTCTCTTCACATTGGGGACAGGCAGTACCGTCTCCTACTGGAAGGGCAAAAGGAGGGCTTTTGTTCATTGTTTCAAATAAGTTACCAGTAATTGTACAGAGAGTTCTCTCGCTTGGGGTGCACTTTCAAATAATGTGGCTGACCTCTAAAGGAGGGCAGGATCTGGTTGTGGTCAATTTCTACACTAACGTGTTTGACTCTACTCGTAGAAAAATAGTTTTATAGCTGGATAAGAGTTTAGATAAACTACTGAGTTCAATTAATAAGAGCATTGCACTCACCTGGGTTGGGGACTTTAATATTCAAATTCGCCCCCTGTCTGCTACTCAAGTATGTGGGGTAAAAAATGATGATGGTGACAACTGTATACATTTTCCACATAATGAATATGGTGGAGCCCTGAACCTAGTGATTGCTAAGTATGACTTAGAAATGTTACAGTGTGCCAGTGATATTAATGGTGACCAGATCCAAACTTTCATAGGTAGGAATGCTTCATCTATCATCAATCACATGCTCATTTCTTCCAGTGTTAGCAATTTGTGTGCCACCCCAAGGGTACCCCAGCTAGCACTGAGCGATAACAACTGTATTATAATGACAGTTTTCTTGTGGGGTAGAATGGTTGTATCTCACTGAAGTACCATAGTTAATATTGGCCCCGTAAGAGCTAATGGGATTCGTATTAAATGGGACGGAGTGGACCCCACTAAAATTTGACATGAAATTGTTTTACAATGTGGTGAAGAGATTCCCTATTGTAAGGACGTAGTCAGTCCAACTCAGCTGATAATTGATTTTATTAATATTTACGGGATTCTGACTCTCCCCCATCAAGAAAAAAACAGACAACAAAGAGGCTGGCATGACCACATTTGTACACTAGCTTCAAACCAACTGAAACAGACCCAACATTGCCAACCTAGAGACAATGCTTTGATCAAAACCCTTCGGCTTAATTATAAAACAGCCATTTCAGCTAGGAAGAGGGAATTAATTACAAGAGGAAGCTTGGGCTAAGCTATCTGTTGCCGCAGAAACGGCTAGCAACAAATTGTTTTGGGAAACGGTTAACTTGCCTTTTTTAAAGTGTGATTCGTTCCCTGAGTTGTTACCCTTGTTACATGCGAAGCTCGGGTAGCTAACTTTCCAAGTATTTTTAACCTACTAGACTATGAAGCTGGGAGCACATTGAGTATAACACAGAGTACATGACCCACCTTACCATTAAATATTACAATTGAAGAGGTACAGATGGGACTGAAGGTAAGCAGGGGGGGAAGCCCCGGGTCTAGACGGGGTCCCAGAAGATGTTTACAAAGCTGCATCCGATTTATGGGGGGGCATTCGGTTCAAAGCCTCATGGATATTGTAGTTTTTTACATGTGTAGTTTTACTTTCATTGGCTGCTGTGTTTTGCAGTAAAGAAATGAGAAAGCATAATCCTCGCCTCCGTATCCTTAATAGAATCTAAAATTCTTGTCGCAATAGCTAGAAAATGTTGTATTCCTCAGCAGCATTCAAGCAGGGGGTAGCACAGTTAAACTTCGATGCGTGGACGCAGCAGTGCTTGTGAAAGCTGTGGGGGGCGGCACACCACATTCGACGTGATTCCGTCATCGCACATCGGCGCCATTTTGGATTCGACAACGTACTGTAATGTCATCGATCATCTGCGTCATTTTGTTTTGGGAGTATTGGATTAGATCGAAGTGACTACCTCAAAACGGAGTACACAGACTACCTCAAATGGAGCACACATGGACATAGGCTCACCTGGGGTGATCATTATTATTATTATTTTTGGGGAATATTTTTATTACCACTTTTTTGAAACAGCATAGCTTACAAAGCAACTGTAAGACGTCCTATATTAGTCAGCACACAGTGACAATGTTTAAACAGTACAATTACAAGTTAATAGTCACATAATTCATTTCGAATGATTCTTTATTTTGTTTTAATCAACATTGCGACCACCAGCAGATATGGGCTTCCCTTTTGCCTTAATCAGTTCACTGATGACGAATGTCTGACATAATATCGACAGACAGAATATCGAAATACAAAAATATCGGCACAAAAATATCGACATAAAAAATATCGGAGTCATATCTTCATAAAGGTAAGTACAAAAATATCGAAAAAATAATATTGTAGTACAAAAATATCGAAGTTAAAAATATCGGGGCATATTATCAAGGGGGTTTATCTCCGCTTTTTTGGCTTTAAAAGCCAAGAAAGCGGAGATAAAATTATCTCCCTATTACCTAGCTGCCGCTAACACCAGTTAGCGACAGCTAGTAGGAGATAGCGACCATCTTGGGCCCCAGTTTGCATATCAGTGATATTTATCACTAATGAGATGCAAAGTGGGCGTGCCAAGATGTTAGAGACTGAAAACAGTCGCTAACATCGCTATCTCCTATTACCAACTTTTGGAGATATTCCCGCTAAGCGGGAATATCTCCAAAAGCTAACACCTGCCCTGAGCAGTTCTTAGCCATGTTATCCAATGGGAGGTGGATAACATGGCTAAGAGCATTAGCTGACTTTTCAGCGATATTCATGCTTTGCGGCGATTTTTACCGCATTTGCGTTAAACCTTGGTAATACCAAGGTTTATTTGCGGTAAAAATCGCCGCAGCGCTGCGGTAAATTTTTGTCTCTAACCAAGCAATAGCGATAATTATCGCTATTGCTTGGTAATATGCCCCATCGTTTTTTTAAATGTATTAATAATAATGTACAAATAATTTTAAAATACATATAATTTTACAAATATTAAATAAAAATATTAAAACAAAATTAAAACTAATACATATACATTTAAAATAAATAAAACACGTAATAATTTAATGTAATTTTCTTTTTTTTTATTTTCATTTAATTGATTTAATGTAATTATTTTTTATTTTTACCCTGTACGCCTGTAACCCAAAACCCCAAAACTGACCCTGAACCCTAAAAATATCCCTGTACCCCAAAAACCCAAAACTGACCCTGAACCCTAAAAATACCCCATTACCCAAAAACTGAAAACTGACCCTGAACCCTAAAAATACCCCTTTACCCAAAAACTGAAAACTGACCCTGAACCCTAAAAATACCCCTTTACCCAAGAACTGAAAACTGACCCTGAACCGTAAAAATACCCCTTTACCCAAAAACTGAAAACTGACCCTGAACCCTAAAAATACTCCTTTACCCAAAATTAATTAATATTATTTAATTACCAATTAATTATTAATTAACAATAACAATAAAGTAAATATATTAGCACATTAGCTGTAATTAATGTAATAATTAATATTATTTTTCCCAATTAATTAATTAAGAATAACAAAAAATTATATATTAAAAAAATTACTCTAATTAATGTAAAGAACTAATTAATATTAATTAATTACCAACTAATAAATAATTAAAAATATGTACTAAATTATATTAATTAATGAACTAATTAATATAAATTAATTACCAATTAATTATTAAATAAAATATTTACAAACATATATTAATTAATTAATTATTATTAAATTACTTCCCACCCTATTCCCCTATAAACCCATAACCCGCTACAGAACATATTTATCAATTAATCAATTAATTAAAATTAATTAAAAATTAATTCTCAATTAATTAATTAATAATTCCTACTAATTAATAATTAATTTAACATAATTAAATTACTTCCCACCCTATTCCCCTATAAACCCACAACCCGCTACAGTAGTAATAGACAATATTTAATTAAATTACATTAAAAATAAATAATAAAACATACTAAATACAATATAATATACACTAAATTTATTTAAAAATTGATATTAGTAACATCGAAGTTATTATTTCGATATTTTTGACATCGATATTTAAAACTTCGATATTACTGATATCATACTAATATCGATATTAAGACTGTCGATATTACTTGACTTCGATATTTTGTCCCATCGATATTTAAACTTCGATATAATTGTATATCGATATTTAAATTTCGATATTTTGTCTGTGTACCACTGATGACAGTTGGGAGTTGCCTGACTCGTCACACATTTCCAATCCATAGTATCGTAGCCAGGGGCCCCAAATATTGAAAAATTTCTTTGGGCACCCTCTTGCTTTATAGGGCACCTTTTCTGCCCCCATATAGAGGTTCATCCCCGTCCTCCATTCAGCCATCATTGGAATGTTGGGGGCACTCCAGTATTTCGCTATATCCCTTTTGGCTACTGCTAGTCCTAAGTTACATAAAATGAGGATATGTCTGAGTACATCTGGTACATCTATGTCTGAGGTTATACCTAATAGAGCCTATTTGGCATCTCTGGGCAGCGGTGTCTCAATTACCTCACTAAGTTCCTCAAATATCTTGGCCCAGTATATTTGTGTCTGGGAGCATTTCCACAGGGTGTGTATGTATGTCCCTAAGTCCCTCCCGCACCCCAGACAGTCCGGGGATGCCGCCCGCTCAATTAAATGGAGGAGTTGTCTGTCAAAGTATGTCCATTATAAAATGTTATCAACAGTAGTTACAATCTGATAGCAACCTCTCTTGGATACATTAAAGCCACCTCCCAATCTACGTCTTCTAGTTTTCCCAGGGTGTTTTCACATTGCACCCTAAGACCCTTTAGATTATCTGGGATATTATTTATTAGGGTTCTGTATGTCCATGAGAAGGCTTTTTCAGTTATTTCTCCCATAAGGAGTCTTCCCTCAGGTGATGTGTATTCTAGTATGTTGGACGTATCAACCCTCTCAGTCCTCTATACATGGTGTAATTGCAGGCATTGATATCTCTGGTGATCATTTAACTGGTATTTCCGTTGTAGGAAGCTGAAGGAGGTCAGCGACCCGCCCTCAAGGAGTTCTTCCAGCCTGGATATTCGGATTGTGTCCCAGAGCCAAAACTCCCTCAGCTTTCCTAGTTCTGCTAGGTGTGCGCCCTCCCAAATTGGGGTCTCCTTTGTCAATCAATCAGGGAATTGTAAGCACGCTACTCACCTGTGAGGGTCTCAAGGTTCAGTGGGGGGGGGGGGGTCCGCCATCCTGTTTAGCCGAAGAGCCAGGTCTTGAGGGTCTTACTGAAGGTGTTCAGGGAGGGGGCGTGTCAGATGTCTGCCAGTAGCTCGTTCCTTGTCTTGGCTGTAATGTGAGAGAAGGATCAACCGCCTGCTCTGGCTATTTGTAAGTTTCTTATCCCATTTCATTTGTCTCTCTGCTCCTTTCCAGGCCTCTATCGACCTCTGGGTTGCAGGTAAGAATTGTGGGAGTCACTTGCCCCTGTAGTGCAGGTAAGTGTGTCATTCAAATTGGCTCCTCTCAAGTGCCTATGTTGTGTGATCCCGTGGGAGGTGTCCCCATTCATGAATGACTGTCAAATGCGCCATGCGGTAATGTGATGGTATGTCCGGGAGGGCAATCCCACCATTGTATTGATTGCATTGGAGTGTTCAGAGTGCAATCCTCGGCTGGCCCCCATCCCATAATAACATTCGTACCTCATTGTCAATTGTTCTAACAAAATCTTCGGGTATCTTGTATAGGTATTTTCAGGAGTGTGATCATTTTAAACATGGCTGCTTCAACAAGTAGACTCAGAGGTAGCCATCTCCATCATTCTACCTCCCCATGAAAATTGGTTATGATACTCCAGATAATGGGGTGAGGCTCAATGTATTATTGGGAGTTATGTAGATACCCAAGTATTGAAATCCCCCATGTTCTACTTGCAGTTGGCAAGGGAATTCTCGCGTGTCGATAGGTCACCTAGTTGGGTCAAGATTGGATTTATTTCAGTTAATTCTGTATCCCGCGTGTTGTCCATATTCCTCAAATAGGTGTAGTATGATTGGGAGTGTCACAGTGGGGTTGGTGACATATAGGAATATGTCATCGGCATATAGTGAGATCCGTTCGTCATGACTTGAATCGGTGTCTGTGGTAAATCCGCTTATGTCTGGGTTGGCCCTGACTAGGTATGCTAGTGGTTCTAGTATTAATGCAAATATCAAAGGTGATGGGGTCAGCCCTGTCTAGTGCCCCGTTCCACTGGGAACGTTTTTGACATAGCACCATTGACCCATACGTTTGCCTGCGACGAGGTATATATTAATTTGATCCAAGCCAGAAATACCGGACCGAAGCCATACTTCCTTAGTGTCTGTCTCATGGCATCAAAAGCCTTTTGTGCATCTAAGGCTAGGAAGATGTGGGGGTCTGTTCTATTTTTAACCCTATCTAACCAGTTTGATATCTGACGCAGGTTGAATCTCGCCGATCTTCCTGGAATGAATCCTGACTGATCAGCGTGAACAAGAGAAGTATTAACTGGCTGCAGTCTTGTCGTTACGATAGTGGCAAGTAGTTTGGTTTTTATATTTAAGAGTGATATTAACGGGTAGGAGCTACACTCTGTCATGGGTTTCCCAGCTTTATAAATAACTACTATTGGGGCCATTAGGAGTTCAGGGGGGAGTATTACCTCTGTTTGTGTTTCCAGGTACATTTGCAATAAGTAGGGATTTAATAGGCTAGAATTCACCTTGAAAAATTCGGCTGGTATTCCATTTGGTCCTTGGGTCTTCCCAGTTTTTTGTTTACCTATTGCCGTCACTAGATATTCCTTGTGTGTGACTGATATCTGACGTAGGAGGATTTGGTCTTTTATTTATATCCCTTTCCAAGTCCAGAAGCCGACTTTCCAAGTCTTTGACCTCTTGTTCTTCCTTCTTCTTTTTATATGCTATTGTGCCTTAACTTGTAATAAAGGTTTGAAGGCTTCCCAGAGGACTACCGCAGATGACACGAAGGCCTCATTTTCGCAGAAATATAATTTCGAGCTTGCCCTAATGTCTCGAGTGATTTCTGTGTCTCGGAGACTCCAAGCGTTGCTCCTCCATTGCTTACGTGTTTTTTGTGGGTGCCCTTCTATTTTGAGCCATAAAGGGGAGTGGTTGGACAAGCCCCTCGCCAAGTATTCCACCGTGGTTGCCGATCCCAATGGGTGATCATTATTGAGCAGACATGAGAATACGCTCTGTTCATCATAGCCTCAAATTTTTGCCTGGTTTGAAAATCAGCAGCTCATTGCTGAGTGGATCGAAGGATCTACACGGTGACAAGCTCAACATATTGTGATCTTACAAATTATTTGTTTTTTGTTTACAACTCAACTTATTGCACTGTGTCAGTCATGCATACATCCAGTCACATAGTTACTCCTCCATTATTCCTATCACAACCGGGTCCACCCATTGTCTGGGAGGACCGGATAGGAATCTTCGAATATTACATTGTAGCATAGGATGGGAACAACTTCTGTCTGGCTAGAAGGAAAGCTTTGCTGTTAAGTGCCCCAGGAAATGAAGGCCAGTGCATTTTTTAATATTTACATGTAGCTTTGGGACCAAATGATCAACCTTTTGATGATGAACTTAAGGAAGCGCTGATGAGACTTGAGACTACATTTGCAATAGAGGTTAATTTAGTCAGGGCAGTACATACATTTTATACCCAGCCACAGAATGAACAGGAGTCTATAGATGAATTTATATCATGACTCTGAGAACTTTCTGTGAAATTTCGCTTTGGGGCAATGATGGACAGACTTATTTGTGGCCAACTTATAGTTCAGTGTAGGATTAAAAAATACAGGAACGTTTGTGTGCAGCAAAAGACCCGACCCTCAAAGATTCTAAATATTGCTAAAATCATTGAGGAGTCAGAGAACTGTATAAAAGAATTTAGTAAAAGAGAAAGAGTGGGAAGTGAAGTGACTATTGCGGAAGCAGAGAACAATAAAGAGGAACCTGAACAGGAGGTTAATGCTGTATCAAAAAGCGCCAACAGGGTGATGAACTCAAGTATTCAAAACTAATTTACCAGCAAGGTTTGCACAAGGTGTGGCAGCTTATATCATGGGTTGGAGTCTAAATGGTGCTTTGTGTTTAACAAAGATTGCAGGAAGTGCAGTCACAAAGGCCACTTTGCGCGGATGGGCAAAGATGGTAGCAAAAGTAGAGTTGGTGTGGTTGGTGGTGAGGGTGATAAAGTAGATATACACAATAGGATAATAAGATATTAAGTGTGGATGAGCCAGGTGTGGGAAAAAACATCAGTGGTGACAATGGGAAGATGTGTAGACTGAATATGATATTTGATGTGAATGGCAGGAGAGTGGAATTAATGGCGGATTTTGGATCAATGCACACCATTATTCCCATAGAGCTATTTGAAAATCATTGGTCTAATATCACATTATTATCGAATGATATGTACGCTGTTGGGGATGAAGGTGAAATCATAGACATCTTGGGCTACATGCCAGACACAATCAGATTTGAGAAACGCGAACTGAAAAGGAAAATTTACGTAGCTGTGGAGGGTCCTCCATATTAGGGTGGATGCATCAATTTGATTTGAACAACATGATAAATTCGAGGACATTGACTTTGAAGGATATTTTAATTGGTGCAAGAAATGTGTTTAATGAAAAACTTGGATGCCTCAAAAGGTATGCACATAAAATCGTACTTAAACAAGGTGCAAGTCCCATACAACATAAGGTCAGAAGAGTGCAGTTGTTTGTCCTAGAGGAGAAAAGAATGTTAAGTGAGATGTTGCAGGGTTGCATCATTGAGACTGTGGAAACGTCTGCATGGGTGTCACCTATTGTTATTATGCAGAAATCAGATGGCCGACTAAGATTTTGTGTATATCACAGGTTTTTAAACCAAACTATTGTAATTGACACATTTCCTCTTTCAAATATTATTGAGTTGGTGTCATACTTGAAAGGTGGGAAATACTGTTCAAAACTGGATTTGAAAAGTGCTTACTACCAAATCTGTTCAGATGAAAAGTCTAAATCTTTAACAGCATTTATTATGATGGAAGTCATGTTTTGCTTCTCCAGAATGTCCTTCGGTTGGGCCTTTAGCGTGTTCCAGATGATGATCACTCACATTTTTAAAGGGGTACAGACTGTTGCCTTTTTCCAGGACAATACATTGGTGTTTGGTGAAACGTTGTCACAAAACAATTTGATGCTGAGACAAGTCTTGCATAAGTTGAGAGAGTCAGTCTTAACCTTAGGCCAAGAGAAAGATGTTTCTGGTGGAACAGATAGTCTATTTAGGGTATACCATATCAGCAGAAGGTATACAACCTAAACATAACCTGTTGGCTGCCATTAAGTTTGGACCCTCAGCAGCTGATAGGGACCATCTCCAATCATTTTTGGGATTCATAGAGTTCTATGCTAAGTTTGTAGAAGGTTTTTAGACAAAACAGAGGTGCTAAGAAAATAATTAAGTAAAGGAAGCAAGTTCTTGTTGGAAAAGAAACAATAAAAATATTTTGAAATGATAAAAGATAACATTTGTAATGCTGGCATTTTTGTGCCATGTGGTACAAAGCTTTAGTTTGTTCTCACGGTGGATGCCAGTGCAATAAGATTTTTTTGGGGGGGGATTGTTTCCCAAATTCAACATAAAAAAATACTGGTATTTGTAAAACGCAAACAATTACCCCTAAGGGTGTCAAGGCGCTGGGGGCCGTTGGGAAGATTACGCGAGCTATTGCCCAGTGTGACATGGTGCTGGGCTAACCTGCCACCGGTGCCGGGGATCGAACCGTGAGCCCAGGTGTTCCGGAGTCAGCCACCCTGGCCGCTATGCCACACCTCTTCAAGTAAGAAAAACAGTGGCATTTGCTTCTTGCTCACTCATGCGGTCTGAGAGAAATTATTCTGTCATTTAATGGGAAGCATTAGCTGTGGCGTAGGGTATAGAGTATTTTCATACATACCTGTGGGAATCTTCATTCACATTAAGAACGGGTCATAAACCTTTTATTAGAATCTTGTTGCTTTGATGTGCAGGTAAAGGGTCTGCAAGATTAGCAAGTTGGTCGCCAGGCTACAAGAGTATCACTATAGTATATATTTTATTCAGGGCTGGAGGAATACCAAGCTGATTGCTTATCATGTTTGCCTCTAGATTGAAAGTTTGTTGATGGGCCTGCTGGTGCCTGTGAAGATGAAGGGGCTTTTGCTTCCGTACAAGATGTGATTGACTGTGGTTTGAGTGCTTTCATGAGTCAAGAAAGGGAATGTGAAATAGTGTCTTACCTAGTCTTGAAGGAGGCCGGAAAAATTATTTTAACTGTTGAGATAAAAGAAAGCATGCCTACTTTATCGGTGAGACCTTTCGTTAAGAATGTAGATGAGTTGTCTATGTGTAGACAGAATTTAATTTTGAGGGGCAAACATTTTTTACCTTCAGTAGAGTTGAGATTTAAATTATTTAATAGAGCTCATGAGGGCCATCTAGGGCATTCTTTTACAAACTAAAGACTCAAAAGGGAGTTTTGGTGGCCTGTATTGGATGATCAAGTTAATGTGTGGGCCAAATGGTGTAGTGTGTGCAAAGAGAATGAGAAAAGATTGAAAGTAGGTAACAAACATGTGATGAGTCATGTTGGACCTGGCTCGTTTAGCAGGGTTAAACCCAAACGTTTTCCCTTCTTTTTTTCTGACCTGTTTTTGTTGACTTTTGGACTCTAGGCACTTTACCACCGCTAACCAGTCTAAATTGTATTGGTGATTGGTTTATCCATTATTAACATATTTGATTTACTAATAAGTCCCTAATAAAGTTTACCAGGTGTGCCCAGGGCCTGCAAATCAAATGCTGCTAGTGGGTCTGCCGGGCACCACACCTGACTCATGTGTAGCCGAAGCCAGTGACTGTGCCGTCTCCCTGACACTCTCCCTGAAACTGCCTCACCCCGCCCCTTTCTCCCCATGTGGATCTCCTTTGTGGAGAAGAGCAGGCCACTATTACTGCCAACACCCCGCCCAATGCTGCACACGCCCGCAGCTCAACTCGGCTCAACACCGCACAAGCCTCATCCAGGACACCAGGCTAGAGCAAGTCACCCTGTTCTGCCGCAGCCAACATGCAGAGGGCTTCCACCATCGCTTGGTTGTCGGCCATAACCCACGCTGGTCCTTCCTTTCAATGCTTCCCTCTGCCCGGGTGGTGAAAGAAGTCAGGATGAGGCTGTCTTTACCCTCCCTGACCCTTATATACCCAAATCTAACTCCTACCCCTTTCTCTATCCCTACCTTTGCCCTGTCCTGGCCAGCACATTTCCTGAACTTACCCGGGCAGAGACTGGCTATACCTGTTGCTCTAACCTGGTCCCTACAGTCTGTGGGACCACTGCAACCTGGTGTGCTTCCTGGAAGTATGGTTCGAATAGCTAGGGGAATATGAAAAATTACCAGAGGAATCAGACCCATAATAATCAATTCCCTGGTAATTCCTCATTTCTTAGGGAAGCTGCAGGCTTAAACCTGTTAATACTGGTTAATTTTGCACCCCTGAAATTAACGTGATCCAGTATGGTTAACTCAGAGGATGGATACTAAATCAGCACTGTCTGCATGGGCTACTAGTTCTAAGGACTTAGAAGTTATATCCTGTTCAATCTCAGAGAACCTGTGCTCCTACCAAGGGACTGATTACAAGTAAAGGTGCTCCTTATCGCACTTGGTAAAAAACGATACCCTGGGGTTCATTATTTATGGGTGCAATAAATAGCAGGTATTATGAGTTATTGGGGAATAACATGCGGATTTTGGTGTTTAACACACCAAAATCTGCATGGTACTGTAAATACCGTAAACATTTCCCCTGCTAAATTTGACCAAGTTTGCAGCTCCTCCGCTGAGGCAGAGGAGCATTGACCACTACTTTTAGCAGTGTAAAGAAGGAAAAATAAAATGGTAACAACTCAATGTTGTTCTCATTTTTTTTTTGTGCTGAAGCAGGTTTTGGGGTAGGCCTTGATGGTCTACGCAGTCAGCAGAGGGTGAAAGAATGGCTTGGCTGGCTCTAATGGACCGGCCAAACCATCATGCACAATTAGCCTGTTCTCCGGAAAATGCAGAGGCTCCCACTGCATGTCTGAGCGCCGAACCACAGTGCTCAGACCAATCACAACACTGGTTTGCAGGTTGTGATTGACTATAGGGAGCCTGTTTATGCTTCCTGTTGAGGCCAGACCAAGCAGACGATGATGATATAAGAGAGTGGGCAGCTTTGTAAGGTAAGTGCTATTTAATTTTTTAACCACCCCCCTCGGGCCCCGCCCCCTGCCACCCTCGTTTAGTACCAGCTGAGACTGTGCAAGAGAGAGTGAGTGGAGTCAGTGTTCTGATGTCTGCAGTCAGTGAGATCTGGACTGTCATGGCTGCTCCAGATAGTGATTGTTTAATGTTTCTCCTCTGTAGATGTTCTGAATTTAGGCGGTTCTAGAATAAGGCTTTTCTTGTTTCTTAGTCCTGTTGAGCCTCTGGAGAGGATGAAAAAATCAGTTAGAACGGAGGGGATGTTTTCTTTCATGCCTTTAAAAACAAGATACAATATTCTGAACGTGATTCTGTCTCAGACGAGCAGCCGATGGAGGGTTCAAAGTATCGGAATAAGGGGTGCTGATGCTGCTTTGTGGGGGCATTGCTGTTTTCCTTACCTGCTGGCTGGCAGACAAATTTACTGCTCGTGACTGCCCTGTAGCTCTCCTGCCGCTGCACTTTCCACCGCCGCGGCCACCGAGAGACTACATTTCCCAGGCTCACTAGCGGCGGGAGCCGGCCACGTCATTGCCCGCGCCCGGAGGCACTGTAAAAACGCGCACAGCCCCGGGGGAGCGGGTGCTGTTGCTGCTTTGTGGGGGCATTGCTGTTTTCCTTACCTGCTGGCTGGCTGACAACTTTACTGCTCGTGACTGCCCTGTAGCTCTCCTGCCGCCGCACTATCCACTGCCGCGGCCGCTGAGAGACTACATTTCCCAGGCTCACTAGCGGCGGGAGCCGCCCACGTCATTGCCCGCGCCCGGAGGCACTGTAAAACCGTGCACAGCCCCGGGGGAGTGGGTGCTGTTACTGCTTTGTGGGGGCATTGCAGTTTTCCTTACCTGCTGGCTGGCTGACAACTTTAGTGCTCGTGACTGCCCTGTAGCTCTCCTGCTGCCGCACTTTCCACCGCTGCGGCTGCCGAGAGACTACATTTCCCAGGCTCACTAGCGGCGGGAGCCGCCCACGTCATTGCCCGCCCCCGGAGGCGCTGTAAAACCGCACACAGCCCCGGGGGAGCAGGTGCTGTTGATGCTTTGTGGGGGCATTGCTGTTTTCTTTACCTGCTGGCTCGGTGACAACTTTACTGCTCGTGACTGCCCTGTAGCTCTCCTGCCGCCGCACTTTCCACCGCTGCAGCCGCCGAGAGACTACATTTCCCAGGCTCACTAGCGGCGGGAGCCGCCCACGTCATTGCCCGCGCCCGGAGGCGCTGTAAAACCGCGCAAAGCCCCGCATCGCGGGAAAGCGCGCAGGAGGCGCCATGAGATGCCCGGGACAAGGGCGAGACTGTCTGTGGCCGTCGGAGGCCGAACGTAGGCCAGGCTAGCCCAACCTTCTAAGCGCCCCCCCAACAGACTTCTGACCGTCGGACTCTTTCTAACCTTGTTTTATTGTTTCCTTCACTAGTCAGTCGAAGTTAATTTTAACACATGTTGTTATTTTAGCAAATCTTGTTTGGGCCACCCTGTTGTAAACTCATATTGTTCCGTGAACCAGGTTTAATTGTGTATTTCAATTTGGTCTAATTCTTCTCCCTAATCGGCCGTAAGTGGCATTTAGAATCAGTATGGGTAAAGTTAACAAGATGATTGTTTCACGCCCCACTACTCGGCAACTAGCGGCATCAACCCAGCCCCTCCCGAGCTTTACGGCTATTGACAAAATGTTACAAAAAACAATAGGGGTTGTGGCAAATGCAATTGAAAATACTGAAAGGCGCCTCTCAATTACTCCTGCTATGCCCTCCCTACACTCCTGGATGACTGTTCTGTAGTCACAGCTTTTCCCGTGGATTTTATGTCTTCTCTCATGCCTTCGTTTACAGACTTACCCGGTGCCCAGATTAAGTCTGACCTGAATTCAGCAACGGAGGCTGTTCAGTCTCCCCCTCCCCTGGTACCCCCTAAGGTGCATAAACCCCGCACTACATCCAAGAAGCTTAAATCGGTTGGAAAACCTACTAAGAGACCAGTATCTACTCCTGTCCGTGTATATTGTGATCCCGGTCCCCGTTTTTCCAACCATGGTCCTCCTCTTTGGGCTATGCACCTATTGTCCGATCTCCAGGCACACATGGAACTTGTTATCAATACCCACTTCAAATCATTATCGTCTAGGATTGATAGACTAGTTTCCTTGATAAATAGTAAAGGCCCGGGGAAAGCACAGATAGCTACTACATCGGGGAATCCTTCTTTAGCATGGGCCTCAGGACAGTTCCAGGTAGCGGCGAATGGTCAACCCATGGGCGATAACCTTTGCCCCAATTCCTCAACTCCTGTCTCGGTCCCTTCTAGTATGCCGAACCCTACACCACCCCCAAATGGCCATGGTTCTATCGCTTGCGCTACTAAACCCCCAGTTGTCCCTGGACTCAAATCCCGGGAACCGCCTCGGCGCACAATGGCGGCTAAGTCCTCAAACTGCCCGCCCTCGAATATTGATGCCATGGGTCCTTCCAAACTCCCTCCCCTCCCCCAGCTTCCTCCGGAAGCTTCACCATACGTAGTGGTGCTCACAGGCGTTCCACCCCTTGCTAGCGAACGAGGAGAATCCTTCCCCGAGCTGAAGAATAAAGTTATCTTCTGGCTAAGTAGGTACAGACCCCTAATGGATGCCGGGCAGGGGGAAATCCTGTTTGAACGTAGAGAGCTGGTTGGGGACGAGACCCAAGGACACTAGTGGTGACTGTGTGATTGTAACTTTTCGGGATCCAAGGGTTGTGGGACACATATTACGCAATGGAGGGCATTCCTACCTGGACACTATCAATACTGCTCACCTGGGGTATTTTTAGTCACAACTCTTTGTTGCGGGCGGGCCTGAACCATTTCACCCCTTTCCTGTGGGCCGAGACTATAAATATAATACTCCTGTGGGTAATAGATTCAATGCATTAAGTTATCTAGATCAACCACCACCCACATTGTGTCCAGAAGGAACTGTTTTGAATAAATTAGGAAGCAAGGATGTGGGGGACTCAAGAATAGTGGAGGGCTCTCCTGGGCAGATTGCCCGCTCGAGTGGGGCAATTAGAAACACATCCCCACCATTCCCCAATTGTGGTTTAGCTTGCAGTGCAGGAGAATTAGGTAGCCCCCTACACCTAGAATCGTCTCGTCCTATAGAGCTTCAACCACTGGTGGAATCTCCAGCCCACGTTCCATTACATTTACCACTCATTGGGTCCTGGAATGCAGCAGGGTTGGGAACGAAGCTGGCAAATCCGGAGTGGGGATAGTTGATGGACAGCTATGATCTATGCCTCTTCCAAGAGACATGGCTGCTGAGCCCGCCAGTTAGGGAAGGATATGCGTCCTTCGATGTTCAGGCTGTTAAGGGACTGAGGGGAAGACCCTTGGGGGGGTTATGTATTTGGGTTGCCCTCCATTTGGGATGCACAGTCAAGGTCATAGACTCCCACTGCCTGGGCATCCTGTGTCTGCTACTTAATTTTACTGATGGCACGTCATTGGCAGTGTTTAACATTTACTTGCGTCCCCAACCGTTCCAGCTGGGTTTATCAATCCTGGAAGCTCTGGAGGTTCTCCTTCATTCTTTTCCTCCGTTAGTTCACAAAATCATTGGTGCCGATTTTAATTGTCACTTTGAACCACTCCTGGGGATCTCCTCTATAACCTCGGACGAGGACGAAAGTTGGCTGATCCCGGATTGCACCATGTACCCTGAAAAGCGCCTACTGCCTTTGGGCCTTGCGAATAATAAAATGGTTTTCACACATTCATTGAGGGCCTGTAATGGTAGATTGGCCCCAGAAGTCCCTGGAACTAGCACGTTTAATAGACCAGGGGGAAGCTCGACAATCGATTATATCCTGGTGAATGTAGAGTTCTGGGCTCGCCTTAGAGCTTTTTCCGTGATCCCAAGGGTCGACAGTGACCACAATTTACTGTCTTTAGAATTACTAGCACCTTTGGGTCACCAAACTGAACTCGGTCAAGAGGAAATTGCCTCCAATTTAAATCTAGTCATAGCAGCAGGAGGCAGACATGTTAGATGGGAGAGGATTGCGTTGGCGCCTGATAAGTTGGCAGAACTCTATCAACTTGTTGTAAGCTCCTTCTCAGAGGTTTTAAACCTCTTGGGCACCATTAGTGATCATCCTCATTCTAACTTCCAGGGGCTGCAGTGCATACACAACAAGCTTTTTGGCTTCCTGCTAGTCACTTCCACTCTAGTGATCTAAGCGTCGCAGGGTAAAAAAGCAAGATCACTGGTTTAACAAAACATGTAGACACGCAAAGAAGTGCCCGGTCAGGGAGGTAAAATCGGGGACAATGCAGAGCATTAGAAAAGCGAGGGAGACGTATAAAAGCCTGATCAAGGAAGCTAGGTCTGAGCGGGAAGCCTCAAGGTGGGATAACATCAGGGCGGCTCTGGGAGCTCGAGATTTTAGGTCATTCTGGAATCTTGTGCGTGTCGGGTCGGCCGAGGGGATGTCCACCATCATCCCTAACCTTAGCGAAGATGTGTGGCTGGATCACTTTAAGCCCCTCTATACACTTGGCCACGTGGAACACCATGGCGAGGCAGTACCTCAAACTAGCCCCCAAGAGTTGGCTCTTCCTGAGGCCTCTGCCCAAGTTTGTCCGCCCTGTTCTATCCATGAAGTGCGGGTGGCCCTCGGAAGCCTGAAGCTTGGGAAAGCTCCGGGCCTTGATAGGATTCCTGGTGACCTTTACTGCAGTGAACAAAAGGTCTGGCCCCCCTACATCTGTGTCTATTTCAATGCCATCATTCAGGACCTGGAGATCCCCAACACCTGGCTGGGAGCGAAAATAATCCCTCTCCATAAGAAAGCCTCTCCCCTTGACCCGGCTAACTACCGCCCCATAAGTTTGATTGACGTGCTTCAGAAACTCTTTGCCCGCCTCCTGTTATCAAGGTTGCAGAGTTTGATGGATGAACAACACATCTTAACCTCCCTTCAGGCGGGCTTTCGAGCGAAGGTTTCTACCATTGACCAACTGTTTAGGTTACAGCTGGTCTATTGGAAGACGGTCACTATTGGGGCGGGTAGTTTGTACCTGATCTTTGTGGATCTCAGGTTCGCATTCGACCTGGTCCATAGGGACAAGCTCTGGTCCTTACTGCTGGAGATGGGTGCTCCGGCCTACCTGTGCCACCTACTTAAACGCCTGCACCAGGGAACTTATGCAAGAGAGAGGTATGGGAGGAGTGGGCAGTTGTCGGCCCCCTTACCGGTGGAAAGGGGAATGAGGCAGGGGTGTGTTTTGGCTCCTACCCTCTTCTCCCTTTTCCTCAACGGGTTGATAGACCACCTCTCAAGGGCTAAAGACCTGGACTCTTCCAGCCTAGCAGGGCGAAGGATACCTGCCCTAATGTTCGCTGATGACACTCTCCTAGTGTCCAAATCGCCTAGGGGCATACAGCGGGCACTAGAGGCATTCTGTTCTTTCTGCAGGCCGAGAAATTTGGAGATTAATCTCTCTAAAACAAAGTTTATGGCATATGATAGCAAACTGGCTAATTGCCCCCGCCCGCACATCGATGGAACGGTGTTGGACCGAGTGTCTACCTTTGAGTAGTTGGGGGTCACACTTAATGATAAAATGGATTGGGGGAACCATACGGCTAGGGCCAACCTAAAGCTAGCCCAATCATCAGGTGGCATCTTAAAAGTTTTTAATAACACGTCATCAAAACTGCTCAGTCCGCCCCTGGAGATTTATAAGACTCAGGCAAGAGGGGGCTCGCTCTATGGCGTAGAGCTATGGGGCCATACCAGCCCGGCACCTATCCAGAAGATTATAGCTAATCGTCCTCTCCTGTACTGGAGACGTCTCTGGTCGACCCCTGAGCTTTTGAGCTAAAGGCAGGACCTGATTGATATCTTGCAGAGAGGGACCTTGGGGAAAATACCTTGGCTAAATTACATTAAGCACCTCTGCCACGCTCTAGGTAGAAGTGACATGTGGCTGTCTTTTCCCAAGAGACCTGCCCCCTGCTCTCCAAGAAATCACTGAACAAGGCACTAAGGAGTTACCGAATGGAATCTCTCACAAGTAACCCTTCCAAGGGCAGGTTGACTTATACCTTCTTGAATATTAAGGCCCATCCTAGGTTCGAAGTCTTTTTGGATGATATTCAGCCTCCTTTGGCCAAGAAACGTTTTATACAGTTTAGACACAGTCCTTTGCCGTTGAGGGCCGTAACACATAAGTGGCTGAATGCCGCCCCTATGGTGAGACCATGCCCGGGTTGTTCGAGCAGCAGAGAGACAGATCTGCACGTTCTGCTCTTCTGCCCCTCCTACGCCAGGACAAAGGAGAAATGGATCCTGCAGCTATGTAGTGCCAGGGGCTTCAGGGAATACAGGGAGGTTTTTAGGATTCTTAAATACGACACCACCCCCCTGATAGTGTTTGCCACAGCTAGATTCCTTCAGTCTATGTTGTACACAAGGTGTGCAATAGTAAAGTTGGAAGCGCACACTTCGCCGCATGTACAGTAGAACATTCTCTGCAACGCTAGCGGCTCTTTTTGATGTCTCTTGGCAAAGGGTTACTTTCAGGGGATGTCATACTTCTTTTATGATATTTTTATATACTGATATACTAGTTTTTAACTGATGCCTTTTAACATTTGTAGAAACTGTACTACATGACATTTTTATATTCAAATCTTCCATAATCTGTTTTTACTGTGTAATTTTGATGAGTGTATTGTCTGTATGGCCTTTTTATTGTATTTTACCGAAATAAAGCTCTTTTGACTGACAGGCTGTATCGGAATAATGTGGTCATATCTACCTGCAGAGTGAGCCAGCCTTCTGGCTGAGAGCAGTACGGCTTTGAGTAAAACAAAGTATGTTTGTGAAACTTTGATACGTCTAGACTCCTTTTTTTTTTTACAAAGGGTGTAATATCATGATGCCATATCATGGAAATATTCTACATGCATGGAAGGATTTCAGATATGAAAGTAGCATTAGGAACGTCAGTTCAGATTTAGCCAATTTATCTTGAGAACACCATGTCCTCATTAAGAAAAGGCATAGTGGGTTTCGAGTTATTGGATTAGTTTGTATATGTGTGTATTTAAGAGCTTAAACCTAGTCACTGAGGAGGCTATAAGTATTTTCAGCTTCTCAGTATAATCATGCGAACTGAATTGAAAGATATACCGAGAACACTGAATAAAGGTGTCTTCATAGAGTCTGTCATTCAGGCCAGGAGCGCAGCACAGGCCACTGCAATTGATTGGGGCCAACTCTTGAAGGGCCCCCGATTCCTCCCAGGGCTCCCATTCAGTCCAAGGCCAATGAATATCTGTGAGATATGGGAGGATAAAGGACACTTCTTCACGTTCAGCCGGGGTGGGGAGGGTCTTATCATTTTCTGTTACGCCACTGATTCATCCCTAAAGTTCATAACTTTACCCGCTTCCAAAGTGCACTTTGCCTTCACAGTTGTTGCCTTGTAGTAGAGGTGGTCTCTGTTTTTTCCACTTATGGGAATTTAGGGCCAGATGTACGACCATTCATTTTGCGAGCCAATTTTTTTTACATTTTGCGACTCTCCAAATGGAATGCACAACAGTGTCTCAGATACTGTTTGCTATTCCTAATGGCGTCGCAAATAACTTGCCTCATCAATATTCAGGAGGCAGGTCGCAATTTGTGGCCCATTAGGAATTGCCAGCACTCACAGGTATGGTGGCAGACCACCATGCCTGCTACTGCTTTTTCAATTAAGCTGGTTTTTTTTTTAATGCTGACCATTTTCCTTAAAGGAAAATGGGATGCATTAAAAAAAGAAAAATTAAACATTTCTGTTTAATTTTTGAAGAGTAGGCAGTGGCACGTGGTACGTGGTACATCTGCTCTTAATAAATATTTTCGCATCCATTCACAAAGGGGAAGGGGTCCCCGGAGGACCCCTTTTCATTTGTGAGTGGCTTACCATCTACTTGAAGTAGTGGTAAACTGTGAGTGTTTTGCAACTGCAATTGTCGTTGCAAAACAATTGTACATAAAAGTGCGACTCGCTATTAGGAAGGGTCCCCCTTGGAACACCCCTTCCGAATAGTCACTCGCAAACCCTATTTTGTGAGTCAGTAATTGCTTATTGACTAGCAAAATAGGGGTTGTGCATGCAACCACAATTTTTGGCGGTCGAAAAGGGGCGGATTTCCTGTTTGCAACCGCTAAAAAGGGTCATACATCTAGCTCTCAATGAAGAAACCAAAAAAAAGACCAGGTGAATCTTATATATATGCCAATGGAATTTTTTTCATGTTAATTACAAACGACTTTTGGGATTGAGCTGTAATTTTTTAGTTTGTTAGATTGTTCACAAATTAAAATATAATCAAACTATTGCTAAAAAAAAGTTTAAAAACCTTCTCAAAAACAGGTGGAAGTGGTAGACGGGCATTTGCATCCGTTTCAGGAGTTGTGTTCATTAGAAAATGAGCACCGATATGTTTGATACTGTGCTTAGGCACTCACACAACACTAGGTTTTGCCAGTGCAAAACATTGTCCAAAGGCAAATATTACATGCTAAATGGGTGACAACATTCTCCAACTATTTGTGTTCATTTATAAATCGGGTGAAAACAGCATCAGACTCCTGGGGGTAAATTTGCACTCACTTTGCACTACAGTGAAAGACGTATTTGTGCAATAAGAGCTATTTAGTAATATATTCTAAAATATTTGCATTGCTTGCTGTGGCTTTTTTAAGACAAATAGATTCTGGAATAATATCTGCTCTTTATCCACTCATTGTGGAAATTGTTAGTGGATGTTTCAATTGTGCTCTGTAAACTGAAACACAGTGAGCCCATTCAATGTGCTGAATTGATCTTGTCTGCAGGGCAGTACAGATGAGTCACTTGGAGTTAGGTTACCAGAACAAAGTGATCTATTACTTAGCTGTTAGTCCTACTGTGTGTTGGCTCCTCTGATCTAATTTCTAAATTTACTTTTTCTTCTCTAAGTGTGTGCATGAAATAGCCTATTAAAAGGAAACTATACTCCATGCCTGTGCATACCATCTTCAAAAATACCATTTTCAGATCTGCCTTTAGTGAAAAAAAGAAATACTTTTGAACAACTGTATAGGGATACTTGGCACCAACATTTTATAAATGCGAACTGTGCCGCCGGTCACAGTCTGAAAAAGCATGACTCACCAAAGTGATTATATATATATATATATATATATATATATATATATATATATATATATATATATATATATATATATATATATATATATATATGTATATAACTTATTATAATATATAAAATATTATAACTACCTCACCTCCATACACAGTGTATTCAACTCGATAACCACACTATATTTACTATAACTTGCCACTCCACCATGCACTGTGTTCTCACAAAAGATATGATTTGGGATGTTGTAACTATTATTTTAAAACATATTATTGTAGACGGTAAAAAGGATATAATATAAAATGATATATAGCAGGGCATAGAAAAGGTGGGAGTTATAGTTAATGTGGTGCAGCTACCAAGTTGAATACACCGTCTATGGAGGTGCACAAGTTATAGCAATTTGAAGGCATTGCATAAATTATTAATTAAAGGTATGAGTTTAGAAATGTAAGTGTTTGTGTACTTTAAGTTTTGTTTGTAGCTAAAGAATAAATAAAGTTATATAGATGTTAGGGTGATTTGTAAATTATAGATTTAAGCTATAAATATAACTGTAGAATGTCTAATGTTTGTGTAATTTAAGTTTGGTAAATAATAAATAAAGTTCTCCTGACTATAAAAAAGATCTACCTTTGTTTTGTTCCATTGAATTTCACATTGTTTTGTTTTTTAATAACACTTTTTTTGAAATTGTAGAGTTAACTGTTGAGTGGAGTGCTATTAAGTGGAGTGGAGTCAAGTACAGTAAAGGAGAGTGTTGTTAAGTGCAGTGTTGTAGAGTATAGGTCGTAGAGTGGAATAAAGTAGAATGTGGTACAGTGGAGTGGCATACAGTAGAGTAGAGTATAAAGGAGTAGTGTAGAGTAGAGTGGCATAGAATGGAGAGTTGCACTGTGATGTGTGGTACAGTTACAGTTAAGTGGGCTATAGTGGACTGGCGTAGAGTGGAAGAGTGTAGAGTGGAATGTTTTAAAGTGCAGTGACATACAGTAGAAAATCATGCAATGGAGTAGCGAAGAATGGAGTTGCGTAGAGGTTAGCATGTAGAGTGTAAATGCTTACAGTGAAGTAGTATAGAGTGCAGTGGTGTAGAGTGAAGCAACGTTCAGTGGAGTGAGGTAAACTGTAGGGGCCTACAGTACAATACCATAGAATGAAGTGTTGTGGAGTGGAGTGGCGTAGAGTGAAATAACGTATAGTGGGGTGTCGTACAGTGGAGTGTTGTAGAGTAGAGTGGCATAGAGTGGAATAGCGAATAGCAAAAAGATAGATAGATAAGATAGAGACGATAAAGGAGGAGAGGGGAACAATTAAACTAGGTATATTGGGGAGAACAGTGGTGAGCGATGGCAAGCTCATGTCTTTCTCCCCAGCAACAATTACCAGGTGACATAGGAAGCAATAGGTGGCAGTATTTGCATACTGGCCACAGTATCCTGATCCCTGCTTCAACAGGTGGAGTGGCACCGCGGTGCCGGGAGCAGGCACTGAGGGCAGAACAGCTGGAGTGGGAGGTGGTGGAGCAGTACTCGATGCTGCAGAGGTTGAATGGGTTGTTGGGTCGGGAGCTGTGGCTGCTGAGGATGTTGATGGTCTCCTGTAACTCCTGCTCACACCTCCTTTCCATCTGCGAGAACCTTGTGGAGTGGATGGCCTCCAGGTGCTTATGCATCCCTGTCATGTCAGAGTACTGTTGACGGGTGTCACACGATATAACCTTCTGGCACAGGTCACAGGTCTCCAGCTTCATATTGACCTTCATCACCTCTGGTGGCAAGGAGAAAACATGCCACGCCACAGACTCCTTCAGTTTTTTACATCTCTCCAACTCCTGTTCATCCTGCAACATTAGTTGCCTCTCCTGGTCTTCCTCCTCCTCCTCCTGCTGCAAGGCAGGATCTTGTTGCTCAGCCAACAATACTTTGGAAAAAATAACACCAAAGAACAGTTTTCCAAACGGAAAAGAGCACCATGTTCCCCTTACAGTCTCATACTGCAAATGATGAAAAAGTTGTGTCACCTTCCCGTTCACTGTAATTTATACAGTTTTAAGCCAATTAAATGTTGCTTTTCAATCGTGATGCACGGTGGTACTATTGCAATAGTATATAGGAAGTAATTAGGTACTTACGAACTACTCAAAAAGATACTCACTAAATTAACACATACATACACATAATATAGGCTGACTGCTACAATAACCTTTGTGTATTTTACCACGTTTTTATCTTCTAGAACCCAAAAATATTAATAAAGTAACCGTTATTTTCTGTAGCTATAAACACAGCCCAATACTATTAAAAAGTAGCCACCAACCATGGAGATTGTTGGAAATGGCCCTTTCTGCAGGGTCACACCCAAACGTTTTGCCTTCCTCCTCCACTTTTTGCTGAATCTGTTTTTGTTGGCTTTAGGAGTCTGGGCACTTTACTACTGCTTACCACTGCTACATTTGATGTGCTTCCTCCCTAAGGTGTGGTAACATTGGCTTATCCACAATTGGCATATTTATTTTACTCATAAGTCCCTAGTAATGTGCACTACCTGTGTCCAGGGTCTGTAATTTAAATGCTACTAGTGGGCCTTCATCACTGACAGTGCCACCCAAGTAGCACTTTAAACATGCCTTTGTTGTGTTGTTCTGACCTGCTGCCTACTGCCCTCTAGCCTGGGTGAGAAGGACTGGATGTGCATCACGTGAACCCAGATCCCAGAGGGACTTCAAGGGCTGGTTGGCTGGCTGGCCCCCTGATCTGAAGTCTCAGGGACATAAAAGACCCTGCTTCAGCACCTGGACTCTTCTTTCTATCTGTGAGTCTGCCCTGCCAAGGGGTGCCAACCAATCCTGGACCCTCAAAAGTGGGCCTTAGGTGTTTGATCCAGCAATACCCACACATCCTCTGTCCAACAGACACATTATCGCTGATCCGCGGATCAGAACCAACGCATCGCCTCTGCTGCGCAGATCAGAACTGGAACAGCGCCTCTGCTGCGTGGATCGGACCCAACACATCACCTTTGGAACCACCACTGCACAACACTCTTCCTGTAGCAAGGTCCTCTCATCCCAGTAGACGGCAGCTTCGATGACGAAGTCGAACCGCCACTTCACAACTCCCTCCCGCCCGGACTTGCTCCAGAACGGTCGCTCCCTCCCTCACTCCCTGGTCCCTCACTGTGAAACTACTATTGACCACATTTGGGTATCGTTGCTAGCGCTGTGTGTGTGTTCTATTCTAGCGCTGTGTGTGCATTCAATCCCAGCCCATTTTGTATAGCGCTGTGTGTGTCCTAATCTAGCGCTGTGTGTGTTCTATTCTAGCGCTGTGTAGGCATTCAATCCTAGCTCACTTTGTATAGCGATGGGTGTGTTCTATTCTAGCGCTGTGTGTGTTTTATTCTAACGCTGTGTGGGCATTCAATCCTAGCTCATTTTGTATAGCGCTGGGTGTGTTCACTGCTGCTCGCTCTGCTTAGCGCTGTGTGTTATCTGTGAGAGCGCTGTGCTAGCATCACAGTGTAGCTCGTTTTGGAGAGATTTAAACTGACCTGGATCAGCCTCTGGCGCTGCTCGCTCAGCTCCGCATTGCAACGCTTAGGTTTACTGTAGGCGCTTTGATTCCATTTGCTGCCCCTGCCTCACTTTCACTTTGACCCTCCATTTTGTTTGTGTTGGTGCTCCCTGGGCCGCCCCTCCTCCCCGCTACCGCCTCCCAGCTGCTGCCCCTCCCACACACGAACAGAGGGCTCTCCACCTCTCCTGACCAACTGTGACCGCCCGGACTTGCTCCAGAACGGTCGCTCCCTCCCTCACTCCCTGGTCCCTCACTGTGAAACTACTATTGACCACATTTGGGTATCATTGCTAGCGCTGTGTGTGTGTTCTATTCTAGCGCTGTGTGTGCATTCAATCCCAGCCCATTTTGTATAGCGCTGTGTGTGTCCTAATCTAGCGCTGTGTGTGTTCTATTCTAGCGCTGTGTAGGCATTCAATCCTAGCTCACTTTGTATAGCGCTGGGTGTGTTCTATTCTAGCGCTGTGTGTGTTTTATTCTAACGCTGTGTGGGCATTCAATCCTAGCTCATTTTGTATAGCGCTGGGTGTGTTCACTGCTGCTCGCTCTGCTTAGCGCTGTGTGTTATCTGTGAGAGCGCTGTGCTAGCATCACAGTGTAGCTCGTTTTGGAGAGATTTAAACTGACCTGGATCAGCCTCTGGCGCTGCTCGCTCAGCTCCGCATTGCAACGCTTAGGTTTACTGTAGGCGCTTTGATTCCATTTGCTGCCCCTGCCTCACTTTCACTTTGACCCTCCATTTTGTTTGTGTTGGTGCTCCCTGGGCCGCCCCTCCTCCCCGCTACCGCCTCCCAGCTGCTGCCCCTCCCACGCTCCGCCCCCTCCACCATCCTTTAAATGTCAGATGTCTCAACGCGCAGCGTCCACGCGCTACGGCCACGCCGAAGGTGCGCCAAAGGTAAGCCCGTCTACGCCTGGACCGCGCCCAGCGCCAGTCCCCCTGCCCCTCGCGCTGCCCAGCCCCCCCGCATTACCTACGATGCCGCCGCCCTCCTAGCCCTTAACCCCGGTCGCTCCCCCAACTGCGTCCAAGCCGCTCCTGGACGCACCCATGGACCCTTCTCCTGCCTCTCCTGCAAATTCTGCGGCACCGACAACGTCTCCGCCCCAACCACACCACAGATTCCCGACCCCAACCACCTAGAATGCATCCTTCTCAACACCCGCTCGGTCCACAGGCACGCCATTGACCTTTGGAACCTACTAGACACCATCTCTCCAGACGTCGCCTTTCTAACAGAAACATGGATGAACGCTTCCTCCGCCCCAGACATCGCCATCGCTATCCCTGACGACTATAAGATTACACGCAAAGACCGCACCGACCATACAGGAGGAGGAATCGCTATCGTCCACAAGAAATCAATCCGCATCTCAACCAGCTCTGACGCCAACCTCGCCAACTCCGAACACCTTCACTTCCAGATCCACATCGACCCCAAGACCACACTCAGAGGCACCCTCCTCTACAGACCACCAGGACCCCGCGCAAAATTCAGTGAAGACATCACAGACTTCATCACCCCACACGCGCTCCCCTCCAAAGACTACATCCTTCTGGGAGACCTCAACTTCCACCTTGAGAAGATCAACGACCGCAACACCGCCACCCTCTTGGACAACCTCGCCAACCTAGGACTTAAACAACTGGTCACTTCCCCCACCCACATCGCAGGTCACACACTCGACCCCATCTTCACCTCCAGCAACCATGTCTCCTTCAGCCACACTACGGATCTCCTCTGGACTGACCACAGCTGCGTTCACTTCACCTACAACAAGCCGAAACCCATCATCCACCTCCAACCAACTCTACAAAGAAACTGGAACAAAATCACCACGGAGCAGATCTCCACATCGCTCCTTCAAACCTCCCCAGCCCTCTCTTCTAACGCCAACGAAGCCGCCTCCAACCTCACCCTTTGGTTATCCAACACCGCCGACACCTTAGCACCACTGAAAAAACGCCAACACAAACTTGGCATCAAGAAGGCCTCATGGTTCAACGAGGACCTCAAGAAATCCAAGAAACTATGCCGCTCCCTTGAAAAGGCCTGGAAAAAAGACCCATCCACCAGCAACAAGGACGCCTTCAAAAACGCCATCCGCACTCACCACCAACTGATCCGAAAAGCCAAGAAAACAGCATTCAAGGATCGACTAGACAACAACGCCCACAACAGCAAGGAACTCTTCAACATCGTCAAGGAATTCACCAATCCCTCGGCCAACTCCAATGACATCACCCCCTCTCAAACCCTCTGCGACTCCCTTGCCTCTTTTTTCCACAACAAGATTGCTGACATCCACAACAGCTTTGACAACCAACCCGGAAGCCAACCCACCTTACCATCAGCTGAATATCTTCCCCCCGTTAACACCCTTAACGCCTGGAACCCAATCACCACTGAGGACACCATCCGCCTGATGAATTCCATCCACTCTGGATCCCCCACAGACCCATGCCCTCACCACATCTTCAACAAAGCAGACTCCGTCATAGCTCCGCACCTCCGAGACGTCATCAACTGCTCCTTCACCTCCGCTACCTTCCCAGAAGACTGGAAACACGCTGAACTCACCGCCCTTCTGAAAAAACCAACAGCAGACCCCACCGAACTCAAAAACTACCGCCCCATCTCGCTTCTTCCATTCCCGGCCAAAGTCATTGAGAAAGCTGTCAACAACCAGCTCGCCGCCTTCCTCGAAGCCAACAAATCCCTCGACTCCTCACAATCTGGATTCCGAGCAAAACACAGCACTGAGACTGCCCTCATCGCAGCAACAGACGACATTCGAACTCTACTGGACAATGGAGACACAGTCGCCCTCATCCTCCTCGACCTCTCTGCAGCCTTCGACACAGTCTGCCACAGAACCCTTTTACAGCGCCTCAGAAACATCGGAATCCAAGGAAAGGCACTGGAGTGGATCACCTCGTTCCTATCCGGAAGAACCCAGAGAGTCCGTCTCCCACCATTCAAGTCCGAGGCCTCTGAAATCATCTGCGGCGTACCACAAGGATCATCACTCAGCCCCACCCTCTTCAACGTATACATGAGCCCCCTCGCGACCATCGCCCGCCAACACAACCTCAACATCATCTCTTACGCGGATGACACTCAACTGATCCTTTCTCTCACCAAGGACCCCAGCACCGCCAAAACTAACCTACACGAAGGAATGAAAGAAGTCGCCGAATGGATGAAACAAAGCCGTCTGAAACTGAACTCAGACAAAACAGAAGTCCTCATCTTAGGTAAATCCCCCTCTGCATGGGACGACTCCTGGTGGCCGGAAGCCCTCGGAAACGCACCCATCCCGACAGACCACGCACGGAACCTTGGCGTCATCCTAGATTCTTCACTCTCAATGAACAGACAAGTCAGCGCCGTATCCTCTTCCTGCTTCAACATCCTTCGCATGTTAAGAAAAACATTTCGCTGGATCCCATCCGAAACAAGGAAAACAGTCACCCACGCTCTAGTCACGAGCCGACTGGACTACGGAAACACCCTCTACGCAGGTACCACCGCCAAACTCCAGAAGAAACTACAACGAATCCAAAACGCCTCAGCCAGGCTCATATTAGACATCCCACGCAACGAACACATCTCTGACCACCTTAAAGACCTCCACTGGCTACCCGTCAATAAGAGGATTACTTTCCGACTGCTTACCCACGCACACAAATCACTCTACGACATCGGACCTGATTGCCTCAACTCTCGACTGTCCTTCTACACCCCCTCCCGCCATCTTCGCTCTTCCAGCCAAGCATTCGCCACTGTCCCTCGCATCAACAAAACCACCATGGGAGGCAGATCCTTCTCACACCTGGCTGCCAAAACATGGAACTCACTCCCCGCTTACCTTCGCCTCACCCAGAATCACCTAGAGTTCAGAAAACAACTTAAAACGTGGATATTTGACAAATAATCCCCCTCCCCTCCCCAAGCGCCTTGAAACCCTCTGGGTATGTAGTGCGCTATATAAATTTTATGACTTGACTTGACTGACCTGCTCATTGAAGCTGACGCATAGCCGCTGCTGCTTGGATTAGGACCAGTGCATCGCCATAACTGCACCACGCATCCTCATCGTCGCGCATCCATGATTAAGGTACTTTTGTTCAGCGGGCCTAACTGGGTCCCTGTAGCCGGCTCACGCTCCATCACAGTTGGGCTGAACTTTTGACTTTATCCCGGTCTGGTGCGACCAAATGTCCCAAATAGCTCTTTTTGCTTCTAGGCACTATTTCCACCTAAAAACTTTGAAATTAAATATCTCAAGTTCTACTTACTGGATTTTGTCGTTTTGGTCAAATTCTATTTATTTAATATATCCTAGTTTGTTAAACTGTGTGGGATCTTTTTGTGCGGTGTTTTTACTGTTTTTACTGTTTGAAGTGTTGCACAAATACTTTACACATTGCCTTCAAGTTAAACCTGACTTCTTTTTGCCAAGCTACCAGAGGGTGGCCACAGATCAATTTGGGGATTGCTGGTGCCTTACCCTGACTAGGATTGTGGTTAGTGCTTGACCATGGCTCACACCACAGTCAATCAGAAACTGAATTTGTAACATAGACCACGGGTGCTAGTAGAAAATAACAAGAAAGGGGTGATAAAAGCATCCCAATACTACTGAATTACAGCAGCAACTATTCCCATTATGCTGCCTATAGAAAAGGAATATATCTTTGTTTCTCCTTTAAAAAAATAATATAGAAATACCAATTTATACCTCCTCGCATACATGTATATATATTCTTACATGTAACTGTTGAACTGTTTTATTTATATATTTTGCAACTTATACCGCGCAAACTAAAACCCGAAGGTGTCAAGGCGTCTAGCAAAAAAGATCAAAAAGCGGGCAGTAATGCACTTACATGTACGCTTGAACAAAGAGGCGAGTTTTAAGGGCTGCTCTGAAAGTTTGGAGGGAGGGGAGGGACCTAAGTTCTAATGGAAGATCGTTCCACCATTTAGGGGCCAGGAGGGAGAAAGCCTTACCACCCCATCTGGCTTTCCGAGTATGGGGGATGTGGAGGAAAGAGTGATTGGAGGAGCGGAGGCTCCTGCCAGGGTTGTAGTATGTCAGGATGGCTCTGATCCCTGTGGGGCTGCTTTTGGCCAAGGCTTTATAGACCATACACATGGACTTGAAGACAATCCGCTCCTTAATCGGAAGCCAATGCAACTGCTTCCTGGCCAGCGTAGCCGAAGAGCGACGGGGAAGATCAAGGACAAATCTAGCTGCCGCATTCTGTACTACCTGCAAGCGCTGCATCTGACTCTTATTCAGTCCAGCATACAGCGCATTGCAGTAGTCCAGGCGCGATCCCAAAAGGGCGACAGCAAGTTGTCTTCTTGCCGTCTGGGAAAGATAGTTCCTTATTTTCCTGAGAACATGAATTATGCCCCAACAGGTCGATACCGTCCTGTTGACTTGCTGGCGCATGTCCAGGGTAGGGTCAATCATCACCCCAAGGTTTTTGGCTGAAGAAGTAGGTTTGGGGCACAGACCAAGCGAGTCGGGCCACCACTCCATGGACCAGATATCTTCCCTTCCACCGAACACCATCACCTCGGTCTTCTCCCCATTCAATTTGAGTGAATTGTATATCATCCACTGGCCGACGGCCTCCATACAGGATCTAAATCTGGAGGCGGTCAGCTCAATTGACTGGGAGAGAGACACGAGGATCTGTGTGTCGTCCGCGTAGGAGACTACCTCCATCCCAAAAGATCTAATGAGTCTGGCAAGGGGGGTCACATAGATGTTAAAAAGGGTGGGACTAAGCGCCGACCCTTGAGGGACCCCGCATTGCACAGACAGGGATGGAGATAGAAATGTTCCCAACATTACCCTCTGCTCCCTATGATCGAGAAAGGAAGAGAGCAGACTCAGGGCTGCCCCCCGAACCCCAATCTCACCCAGTCGAGACGTTAAGACCTGGGGAGATAGGGTATCGAAGGCAGCTGTGAGGTCCAGAAGGATCAGGAGGGATGTCCGACCCTCATCCACACTCATGCGGATGGAATCGAGAACCAGGGTGAGGGCGGACTCGGTGCTATGTTCCCTCCTGAAGCCATGCTGGGAACTGTTGAATTCCTAACTGATTCTGTTTGATTAATTTTAATAGCAAATATAGCTTTCATTTGTGCTGTATTAGAAATATTTTTTCACACATAAAAGAGCATAGAAATTCAATGAAAACTAAAGATTAAAGCTTATTCATAGTTAGGAAGACATTATTTCTCATTACAATACAAAAACAACTTCACAAATGTTAGAAAGTTCACATGTATAGTTATAACTTTCTTTCACATGTTCTTCCCACCCCCAAAATACTATAAGCTCAGCTCGGAACACGGGGGAATATTAGCAAGAATCTCATTAAAATTATCGCTGTTTTAGCGGCAGTAAACTGCGGCTAAAACAGCGATAATGAGCTTGCTAATATGGTTTATAGAATTCCAATAGAAGCCCAGGTTAGAGGTCCTGAACATCTAACCTGGGCTTCTATTGGAATTCTATAACGCATATTAGCAAGCCCATTATCGCCGTTTTAGCGGCATGCACAGCTTACACCTTTTGATCCTCCACATGGATAATGGAGAAGGGGCCCATTACCTCCAAAAATCTTTGAAATTGTGAATTATTCTGTAAATGTTTCCTACGGTTGGTTGAAGGGCAATAGAATTTACAGACAGCCGACATAATCTTGGGATCTCTTTGAATATATTCTCCTACCATGGGGGGGGCATGGCTAATCGCCGAAGATGGTGGTCGCATGATTTATGAGCTCCCGGATCGAGCCCCGGAATCAGCTTTTATAAATTAGTTATAAGGGATTGCCATGCAATTCTGTGTGTTGGGAGTGTCTTTTGCTCTCAACTAACCTGCTTTTAGTGTCTGGGTACGTAGGTTAGCTGTTACAACATATGGCTGGGTGCCAAATTCCAACATGAGAGTAGCCACCATGATGCTAAGACCTACGGCCACGACTGATCTCCTTTCTGCGCTGCAGTAGGAATCCCACGGATGGCTCTGTTTGCCCCCAGATAGCTAGTGATAGCCAGATGGGAACTGGAGGTATGGCCCCTAGAACAGTGCTGAGGGAGGCTCGAGGGCGCAGAGTCTGATGCTTTGAGGAGTGGTGTTTGGCCGCATGGTTGCTGCCAGCGGAAGACCAGAGTGAGCCACAGCGAAGCAGATGTGGCGCTGGGGATTGGCAGAGCAGTGCTCAGTCAAGTAGCCGTTGCTGGCTGGGGATCGAGGTGCACTGCGGTGAGGATGGCGGCGCAAGGCTGCAGGATCTAGGGAGCAGCAATCGTCCGTTAGGCTGCTGAGAAGGAGTGATAAAGGGTGAGATGCAGCAAGGCGCGGCCTCTGAACTTATTGCGATCTGACCTGCATGTACCCGGCACTTGGAGAAAATTGGTGCTGGCGGCTACCGTGATCTCCGGCTGTGCTGAGCTGCTACAATGAGACCCAAGGAGCTCCCCATGCCAAGTGTGGAGTGGCAGAGTGGGGTGTTTGGGCAGACAACACTTGGAATACCTACTTCTTCTCTGTATTGGAGGAAGCAGCCTACTGCACTTTCTACTGCAGACATGGCCTGCTCAACTCTGGCCTGGGCATACTGTAGCTTGCCCCCCTTTGGTTTCTTGCTGTAGGCAAATGATTGTTCTGTGTATATTACAAAGATTGCCTCAGAAGTGAGTGTCACACCTCTTTCACCCTCCTTTGGCATCTTCACCGGTACTTTCGTCACTGTGCCTCCCTGAGTCGTCTGTGGAGCCCATTCTTCAGTGGTGGCACCTGCCCCAGGGAGGGGAGGATTGGATGGACCAGCTTTTCTCTTCCTTCCTTCAACTATTTACTGCTGTGGTGACGGAAGGCTGTAGCATCTAGTAGGGCTGTGCATGTGCCTTCTGCTGTGCGCCCAGGTGCAAGGGCGAAGGGCAGAAGTTGTGTTGACTGTCTATTCCCATACTAACACACATTAGCTGTTGTGTTGTGTGTTGGGTGAACTGGTCAATTTATCTGCCCCCCCTGGAGAGGATGGTACTGCCCTGAGGATTTTGTACTCCTGCCTGTCTCCTTCCTACTCTTCTAATCTGGTGCTGGAGGAACTCTATTATGAGACACGCTAGAGCTAAGACTGCAAAGTCTCATTCACCCGTTCTCAGTCTACCCCGTTGGAGTGCACACAATGGCACCTGAGGATACTGTAACCCCCATGCTGGCCGCCCCATACTTCTGGACAAACTTTATGCCATCTCACAGGAGATACATGACTCTAGTTTAGCCACAGAACAACAGCTTGGCACAATTACTTTTGATCTCAGTCTCCTTAAAGATGATCATCGTAAACCGCTAACAGAGTCAAGTTCAATTAAATGGCCCTTTCCTCACTGACACCCTGGCAGGCTGAACAGACCGCTACCGTTGCCCAGCTCCATAGGCAGGTTGATATGCTTCATGATTGAGGGTGGACTCAGAAGGGCGAGCACGCTGGAACAATGTTTGCATCATTGGTATGCTGGAGGAAGTTGAGTATTCCAATGCCATGCAATATGTAGAGGACTGGCTGCAGAGAGTTGTGGCGCCAACAGGCTTGTCAGAAATGTTTGTGGTTGAGATGGTGCATCGTGTCCCAGTGCGAAGAACGCCTCTGGGTGCGCTGAAGGGAAATTTGTGGCCCCCATACTAAATTTCAAAGATCAGGATTGGATACTTCACTGCTCCAGGGAGAATGCGCCCATCACAATGGACAATGTCTGAATATCGTTTCTGGACTACACACTTGCAGTTCATCAGCAATGATCTTCCTCCCAGATGGTCAACTGGCAATTGAGCACAGTGGGTTTTAGGTAATCCCACCTCTTCCCTGCCAAACTCCCAACCTTCCCAGAGCAACAGGTGATTTGGCAACCTAGAACAGGACCCTCTAGCCCCCAAGGGAACTGTGGAAACAGATCATCACTTTTTTTTCTCACTCAAGCATGTCATTAATAAACAAAAGAAAGACATGAGGAAAGTTTACAATATTTATTGAAACTATTGTAATCTGTTTTGAAGCAGTTGTGCTGTGATTAGAAAACATATACAACTAAGCAAATTAGTTAATATTAGTAGCAAACTGTGTACAATGAATAGCCTCACCATGGCAAATGATATATCTGTCTAGGCCTACCCTCACTATGTGAGCACAGGGATATATCAGTGATCTGTTTGAATTAGCACTGGATCTCATACCTGGCATTTGTAGCTAGGTGGTCCGCATCATAAGTGTAAACTCAGTTAACGTAAGTCTGGTGCACCCATTGCAAGACAGGGTCCCTCTGCTGGAATTATCCTCACTGCTCTCCAAGGGGCGAGTCACAGTTTATATGATAAGAACTAATGTGTATGAAAGCAGCTGCTGTTCCAACGTGTTGTGTCCAAAAAGTTAGGAGATGTTGCTGACCAGGCACATGAAAACAGTAATCCATGTTGTTCGACATTGTATTAAATGTTCAGACTAAATCCTGAGAAGAAGAACTGAATAACAAATAACACGGGCAGTGTATTTCGAAAACAATATCAGGGTACAAAACAAATGTGTTATGTGTGGCTGTGCAAAGCAAAGGTTGCCTAAAATGTGAAATACACAAAACTAAAGGAGAACCAAAGTGGGTCCAAAGGGGAATTCTCTACACCCCCTCCTTGGTCAGGAAAGTAATTTAGCAACTAACAAAATAATACAAAAACACAAGCTAAGCAAATTCAATCCAATACTAATAAGCAGGGCATACAAAAAAATGATATTCATAAAAAATATAACATGAAAAATTTGAAAACTTGGCCAAATTGAGGTGAGCTGAAGGGATAGCAAGATTTCCTCCACAACATCAATAGTTAGTGAATCCAGAATGGATTCTGTCTCCACAGGCGGTGATTCCGCAATTGCCCTATTTACAATCTCCAAAGAACAGATATGATCATTGTTATCAGCCAATGCTGAGGAAGTAGCCTACTGTCCTGCCTCCATGTTATTAGAGCCAGACTTCGGTAATTCTGGTGTTGAAGCACCCCTCATACCCCACCCAGAGGGGAGTTGCTCGTACCATGCATCTTGAAGCAGCTGCAAGTTCATGGGACTACTCCAATTATGGTTCCTTTAGGACTCATTAACAAGTTCATGTCCACAGGAACTGGCATTTGCAGAGTTAGGCGAACATCCAGTGCTCTTTCAAAGGGGCACCACAGGCAATGAAACACGGGTTGCATGCTGGTAAACCAAGCAGGTCTGAATAACAATGACCAGTCGGTATTTAGTTCCTGGAGCAAAGGGATTTAAAAAAATCATAACATGCACTCACTGCACAGCTGGACCGATGGTAGGTCAATTACCAGTGGGCTTCGAAATGGAACATCCATTGCGGAGAAGCAAACATAGACCCAAAATGCCCGCAAATGAGGAATAACACCAACGGTTTGCCTCCATACACACTGGAAAATAGTGAATGAATAAAGGCTGGTATTAGTCACAAAAAATGTTCTGAAAGAAACTGACTAAGCCAGTCCCAATGACTTTAAAAAAGTGTGCTACACTGGTAGTATTGGACGCATTAAAAATTCAGTCTTCTAGCTTGCTGAAATTTAATGGGAGATTGGTGTTTAACAAGGTGTATAGTTCACTGGATGCCCTTTCAACCTGCATTTCAAAAGTTTCCCAGGCAGATGTTATTGCTACATCTTTTTGAAACAATAAGTCTTTGAGTTGACTTAGCTTGTTAAAATCTACCTTCAAAGTTGGAATTGAAAGCCATAACGTACTATCAAAGCCATATGAGTCAATGAAACAGTATGTTGTTGCAGCAGGTCCCTATCTGGGAGACTGATAAAATATATGGAATCCCGGCCTTAATTCTGCAAAAGTCCTGTTCACTTAATATTAAATAGCTTCCATTTGAATGTACAGTAAGGAGGGGTTGAATTGAAGGGGCTGGTATTCCTTTTACAAAACAGGCTAGATTCACTACCAAAGCATTACATGCACTGTGAATGGTAACGTGTTTACAAACGAGTGAATGTCCGACTGAAGAGTCACATTCCTTTCCAGTAAGAAAGACCTCTTTGTTGGTTCATTCACAATGATAAGAAAATGGGAGTGACCATAACTCATGCATGAAGTACCTCCTAAATGCTCATATATACCAACTAGCAAATGTTTCACGCAAGCTGTGAATTGAAATGTTGAAATTGGCAAAGATATTACGTTATGTATTACCAGACAGTGGAGGGCATCTCTGCTGTTGTGAATGGGAGCTGTTCTAACTTCTCGAGATGTAACATTGTGGCCATTGTTGTTTACATGGGGTGGACAACAGGGGCAACCCTGACAACCTTAACCAGGGGAAAACACTGGAATCCTAACAGATGTTCAAGGAGACAAAAAACAATTATACCTTAAACTACAAAGACATTTATCAATTTAACATATCAGGGAAAGGAAAAGTAGAATGAAGGAAAAAAGAAAAAGGAAAAAAAGATAATCATGAAACCTATGTACAACAAAGATTATTATTAACCCTGGGCGAAGGACTTCGCTATGCGCACGAAGTGGGCGTAGTATTGCCTACTTCGCCCTTTGCAAAGTAGGCGAAGCAGACAACACTACGCCCACTCCTTGGGCGTTGCGAAGTTGGCCGCCACCCGTCTCCCTCCCGCCCTCCCGAACATCCCTAATTTTATTAATAAAAATAAAATGCACTTACCTTGTCCGTGGCGTCCTGGGGCTCCCTCTGCTCGTTCACGCCGCCGTCTGCTAACCAATGCGCATGCGCGGGCGGCCACGCATGCGCATATCTCGCAAGAAATGCACATGCGCGGCCGCCCGCGCATGCGCATTGGTTAGCAGACGGCTGCGTGAACGAGCAGAGGTAGCCCCGGGACATCGCGGACAAGGTAAGTGCATTTTATTTATTTTGATGTGCCCATTTAATAAAGTTAGGGATGTAGGGGAGGGGGGTATGTGGCGCGTAGTGGGGCTACGCGAAGTGCGCTGGTGGGCGTAGTTTCTCGCCCACTTTGCGTAGCTTCACGTAGCCCCACTACGCACACTACGCCCAGGGTTAATTATTATATATTCATAAAAAATGTATTAGTAAATTTACTTAAAAAGCTCAAACACATAAAACAATGGCGCTCAACACAGTACACAAACAATAAAGATAATCAACAATACAATGTGTAATAAAAAAAGTGGCTGTGGGAAGAGTTTGTACATAGATGAGGAGTTCAGAACAGAACTGAAACAACACAAAAACATAAAAATCCGTCCTTCATTAATTGCCGCCACATATATTGTTGATGACGTTTCGACTGTCGTAAACATTCACAGTCATCACCAGGACAGAAAATGAGTTATCTGAGCATTTAGAACAATTAGACACATCTATTTCATATAGGAAGGAAAATCCAGCCCCTGTAGCTTAAATAAATTGGAAGCTCTCAAGAAGTTGGCAGAAGAAGAATTATTAGAGGAAAATAATGAGGTTTCATTCCATCATTAAGAATTGGACCTAGAATAAGTCAGCCCAAACAGAAGAATGAAAAAAAACCAACCATAGATTCAAGGGATTGGAAAGAGCCAAATCAATTGGCAAAGAGCAAATCCAGGAGCCAATATTGTCTTGGAAATTTTGTGACCATTAAATGATAATTGTATGATGCGTTTTATTCAGTCACGGAAATTCATAAAGGACAAGTATAAATGATTAATACATGTCCATCCGGCTCCCAAGTTTCGCTTCACATCCCGGCAGTCGTTGATTTGGCTCTTTCCAATCCCTTGAATCTATGGTCGGTTTCTTGAATTCTTCTGTGTGGGTTGATTTATTTTGGGTCCAATTCTTAAAATCTTTGACCAGGGCGACCCTGGTTGATGTATCAGACCTGTACCCCATCCCAATCGGCCTCAAATTGTGCCTAGGCCCGGTCTACTGTGACCAATGACTTTAATTGGTGCTTTGTGCCCTAGCACTTTTTCTCCTCGGATTTTTATCATTTTGGTCTCATTTTGTTTATTACATTTTACTCTATTCTTCTAAATCAGTTTGGGATTTTTATTATTTTGCATTTTGCCTTAAAGTTCACCCTGACAAGGACTGTGAGTATTCCTTGAAGTGGACAGTAACCCATTCCAAATAATAACCTAATTCCTCACACACTTCATACTCCACTTTTGCACTATCTGTAAATAACTGCTGTTCCAATTCCCTTGGCCTTTGCACCCCTCTATGACTGTCCTTTCTAACCCTGTATCAGGTGTCATAAAAGTTGTAATAGGATCAGAAAGTAAGCTGGGCTTTTCCAGCCCCCTTTACTCTTTGTAGTTCCTTTCCTTGTCCTTACCCTAACCCCTGAACTGCAAATCAGAAGCTGTTGAGAGGTAAAGGATGAGTCCACACTTCATTTTGGGAATTCTGCTACCCTGTTCAGTTTTGTGAATTGAGGTCAATAGATGTAATTCCAATCTTTTGTTTAAGGAAGCTTTCATTATCAAGGCACCTATGTAGCAAATACCTTCTGGACGTGTTGCTGATATTTTGAGAACCTGTGGCTCTCAGCACTGTTGGTGAAATAATAAATCCCAAAAACACCAATGGGACTGATTTAAAGTTTGGCTAAAGGAGTAATTTCTGTCAGAATGATGAAGGACATTATCCGACATACGAAGGGTCTTCGTCTGGCAATCAGAAGTATTCTATCGACTGAATGCTTAAGGTCCACTTGTCTATATAGGAGGCGGACTGACCGAGGGTTAGGCGGGTAGGAGTACTCCGTCTGCCAGGCTCTAAATTTGGCCTCTAGTCCGGTATTTCGGGTTAAATTTCAAAATTAAAACAAATGCATGATGCTTCGCTTTTAGTGGTTTGGTTTAAACCACCAAATCAGCAATTTCATTAATTCAGTGTATTTGTAATTATTTGGAATGGTCAAGAATAAAATTAATGAGATGGTCCTTCCACCAGACCACATTTAAATGGTGTTGAAGTCATAGATTTTATAAACTTTGGACTACATTTTCTACGGGTTGCGCAGGAGCTTGCACTGCGCAAATTTGCGCTCCACCCGTGGGCCTTTTTAATGCTGGGTGAATTGACTCAATGCTTTGTGCCAGACGAGCACCAGCAGAAAACATTAGCAATAAAGCCCTTAGTCTCTGAATACAAGTGGAGTGGCATTCCCATCTGAAATGCTTGCCTGTTTATTCATGAGTGGGACGGTTGTTTCTGCACCTGGATTTTCCAGGGGCAGGAACAGACTCTATTTTACTGGCTGGAACATCCAGCTGGTAATATGTATTTGGGAATGGGCTACAATGCAGCCGAGCCCTGTTCCCTGGCCCTGCCATACTCCTTCTAAGGCACGTGCTGCCAAGAAATACCCACTTCCACCCTCAACCCACACCCACCTCACACTATGCTCCCTTACGCCCGAGTCCCCCCAAATAACATTAAACATCAGAACAGGTGGTAAATATGATTGTTAATACTCATGGAATAGGGGTTACCGTTTGCAATAAGGCCTGATTAAACTGGGTACATCAAGTTATTCCACATTCGTGCATGGCACTGGCTGGTTGTTACTGCTCCCTTCCCTCCCACCACCATGCAACTCATAATTGTGGTCTAGAGTGCCCTGCGCACAGTTAATAAACGTCTTGGCTTCTTTTACACCCGTTTCACAGATCCCATCAGATGTTTCCTCGTTTGAAACTGCCTGTGTACTGTTGCTTCTTCTCTGACTGGCACTGACAGCTCAAGCTTTGATATGGTATGCGCTCTCTTCGCAAGATTGTATCCACCTAATACAGGCACAGGTTCCCCCCGTGTAAGCTCCAAAACCACAAATTGGTATTATGTTCCAAGAGAGTGACTAGTCTTAATTCGGGTTTACTAACATTACAGAGTCATTTAGGGTCATTGAAGCACCTGCGATCAGCCCTCATGGCGGATCGCCGTCTAGTTTTGAAAAGATACATATTTTGCATATTCAGCCAGTCTTGCAAAAAGTGCAGAGATCTGTAGAAACAAGAAATGCAAACCAAAAATGTTCGCTAATTTAGTTTTGGGCATCGAAAAAATTCAGGTGTATTTAAAGAGGCATTCTCTGTTACAGATAGGCTAAAACTTGATGTGATTTTAGTCCTGTTGCAAGTTGTATATTTTGGCCATATTTAATTTGCTTACATGCAGTTTCCAAGCGTAGAACAAAACATCATCTTTTATAAACTACAAACGGCAGATGCATATGTTAATATTATACTATTATGCATGCCATCATGAAAGACCGCATAGGAAGGCATACAAAAATACCCAAAAATGCATCCCCTAAAAACATCTTAACAAGAAAATCCATTATTATACAGGCACATGCATCAATGTTGGCTTTTGCGATTCCTTAATTGCAATTTTTAAGGAATCGCAATTATGGAATCGCAAAAGCCTATGTATGAAGAAATCGCTAAAAAAATAGCGATTTCTAAATATTCCTTAATAGCGACTCGCAAATTGCGAGTCGCAATTAAGGAATACCTCCCCATTCATTCCTGTGGGCCTAGAGGCCTATAGGAATGATTGGGAAGACATTCTCAATTTGCGATTCGCAATTAGCGTATCACAAATTGAGAACGCAATTTCAAGGGTGCAGGGGTGTCCAAAGGACACCCTGTTGCACCCCTGAAATTGATCTGTGCACATATGTTGCGCAAGGTGTGTGCCCAACATGAAACTTTGAAAAATGCACAAAAGTGCATTTTTCAAAGTTTTTGCAAATTACCATGAAGTTGAACTTCATGGTAATTTGCTCCCCCTATTTGCGAAATCGCAGATTTTTAAACTTTCATGCATTGCATTTAAGGAATCGCAAAATTTGAGAACTCGCAATTAATTGCGAATTCTCAAATTGCGAGGGCCTTGACCCTTGATGCATCCCAAAAGCAAATTTTGCGATCGCAAACGGCCGATTTTTGCAAATTGCTCGGTTTGCGATCGCAAAAGGCTTTCATGCATGTATATCTAAGTGAATAACCTTAGGTAAACAATTAAATAAACACAAGTTAAGTGTGCATGCCAATGGTGTAGTATGTTGAGATTTGTTGATGAAGTTGTTATATTGACCTTTTAACTTGACATAAACAAGTTTAGGTATTCTACACATAAATATTCCTGCTCGAGTAAGTCTCTATCTGGAACATGCGTTGCTGGGATCCCCAGCCTATGGTTATGCCAAGTCTAGGAAGTCGGCTGGAACTGATGGTTACATCAAGAAAGAACAAGGCTACTGGGGTTATTTAAAGGTACATGATGGTAGGTCTTTCTTATCATTAACAAATACAACAAGCATTTGCAATGCAATAGATCTTTCAATTGCGAGATTTTTACGGAATGGCATTGTAAATGGCAATGTTATTTATTTATGTGTTTTTAAAAAACCTGCAATTATAACAGGCATTGTCATGTACAATACCAATAGGTCAAAGTTTCTAAAATATGAGACCTATTGCATTGTAAATGCTTGTTTACAATTGGCATTCTGAACTCAAATTTCAAAGTGCTTTCATACGTGTTAATGAAGAAAAAAGAGTTTCAGTGAAATAAAATATTTGTCTTAGATCACACAATTTGAGCTGAAAAGCCGCACATTATCCAGGTTTTCTAATTTGACTGCAAATCAGCCATGGAATGGACATCTGGTTGTCTTTCCTTATGTTAATGCTTTGTTGTAATCTCTTTGCGGATTTTCAGCAGTTTTTATTTAGCAATAACTTGACCCAAATGTAGTTGTTTGTAGATACCTGTAGCGGGGGAGTAAGAAGGCTCATCAGTTGTGTGTAGATACAGGGCAGCATAGGGACTGTGTTCAAATGTTCCGTGTGGACTGGCTCATTTACCCACATATAAAATCACGTGTAAAACGAGTTTAAACGCTACAGTCGGAAAAACACCAAAGTTATAGCGCCTTAGGCATAGTTTTCTGAATTAAGTAGTGAGCCAAAGAGGGGAGGGGCCTGTAACAAGTGAATACCCTTCTGGGAGAACATGGTCAAATATCAACAGGAAACAGGGACAAAGAAGACAATTCATAAAACAGATACAATAAGATAGTTTGCTGTGGGATTGATGTCAATTTTAGCTCTGCTCTTTGTGACATTGTATTATATAAAAAATGTTTGAAATATAAACTAATATGTAGGTTTTAAACACAAGGAGATGATGGACGGAGCACTGAAACTTTTCAGACACTCACCCCCAGTCACAGATCTGGGTTGAATCCATCATCATCCTTTAGCTTGTTTGCCACCTCAGTTCCGATCAAGCTAAATGCAAATCAGTCTTGACCTTGTGCACATGGGAACATTCCAGCCCGAACTGCCAGGCCAGATCTTCCCTGAACTGGAAACAAGCATCCTGGGACCGGTTTCTAGGTAACACCATTCACCAGACAGTCTAGCTTGAATCCAGTGGCAAAGTGAGCAAAAGACCCACGTCTGGGCATACCTTGCCAACTTAAGGCAAACAAAGCAAACACAAGGAGATGATGGGCGGAGCGATGAAACTTTTCAGACACTCACCCCGGTCACAGATCTGGGTTGAATCATTCTTTAGGTCACTTCGCCACCTCAGTTTCGACCCAGCCCAAACTGCCAAGCCAAGTCTTTCCTGAACTGGAAACAAGCATCCTTGGACCGGTTTATGAGTAACATCCTTCATCAGCCAAGCTAGCTGGCCCCAGGATCAGGCCTAGAGGCCCATAGGAATGAATGCAAAGGCATTCCTTAATAGTGAATGGCAATTTGCGATTCGCTATTAAGGAATATGTAGGAATCACAGTTTTTTTTGCAATTCCTAGATACATTGCATTTTGTGCTTCCTAAATACAGAATCTGTAAAATTAGCTATTTAAGAATCGCAAAAGAAATTCTTGATACATCTGGCCCTTAATGTTGTCCTCCTGTCCCTGGCCTATGCTCAGACTTTAGGAATGCAGAGTTTGAGAAACACATCAATGTACTAGGAAATCAGATTCAGTACTGAATCACATCCTGATATAATCAGACAACAAGGGTGATTTCCAAGGTCTTTATGAACTTTCGGGCGGATGCAATGTTGGTAGGCATGGATTTTTGTTATGCTGGAAGTCATGTTCTCTGTTGCTAAGCCATCCTTGTTCTAAGCCTTCATCAATTAAATTCTTAATGGTGTCTCGTAATTGCTTTGTTGGATTCTATAGTAGCTTCCTTGAATGATCTGTATTAGACACCTGTTGCCTTCTTTCTACGGTGTAAGGGTCCTTATCCTGAATAACAATGCCTCCACTTTTAGCCACAGGCTAAATTATGATGTCCTGATTTGACCATAGTTGAATCAAAACTTGCATCTGGGATGCAGACAGATTATGCTTGCAGTGTATTCACCTCGGTTCTAGTTTTTCTATTTCAGATAGTACTGTTTTCTCAAAAACAATAATCTAAGGCCAAGATATGTGGGTGGGCGGTAAGAAAGTCATTTTGTTCATGTGCATGTGGGTTTCTTATTGGTAGAAATATAAATTGATTCGCAATTTTATGAAAAATACTACTGCGTCCAATTTCATGGTAATAACATTTGTCTGTACGGAGAGAACAAATGAAAGGTGTAGCGAAAGGACTTGTGTTTCTACTTTGGAGGAGTGATACTTCGAAATGTTTATAATTACGTCATCTTTGGTATGCCATCCTTCGTGTTCCAAATCTATTCCATCTCTTGTTCTTTTCTGTTTTTCCCTCTCCCCCAGTTAGGACCTCTCCCTAAAAAAAAGGTAGATTAGCGCTTTCACATCTGTTAGTTTAGGGCCAGAAGATTTACCCGTTTGCAGTCCTTCTTTCCTAACCTAGAAACCAAGAAAGAAATTATTCTTTTCCTTGGGCGCTTGGTATGTATGTAACCACGATTGACTTTCTTTTCTGGTATATAAATCCAACCTTAGGTATCGGTAGACCAGTTCAATATCAAAATTGACTTAATCCTTCTCAGGTTTGTGTAGTATCTGACTTTCTCTAACTTTCTTGAGTTCCTGCATCTTCATCTCTGCTCTCTTGACGAGCTCGTTACTATACTGGATGGCCTTGTTATTCTGAATACTTTCTTCTAGTTCCACATCTAACTCAAACCACCTTATTCACATCCCACTCATCACCTCTCAGTCCATTTGACATTGTCAGAGTTAAGCCTCATTCTCATAAATGCACACTCTGCAGTGCATCACATGAACGCCACAGTGGATATCATCGCCTGCCATCAGCTTGATGCCACATTCTTCACTAAAATCTGTCTCACCTACACCTCTTCGGACTTCTTGGTCTCACAAGTCTAAAGCTTAGAGCATGTTGTCAACATGAACCAAGTATATATAAGAACACAACTGATGTGTGGGTGAACACGTAGGGGCTTCAGAAGTAAAAAAATAAATAAAAATAAGTACGTCGAGAATAACTTAATTTTGTTAGTCACCTTGGAGAAGTGTCAGTGTTAAAGAACCTAGAATACATAACGGAAAGTGGAAAGAGGTAGAGCAGTCGTAGAAAGGGCTGTTGGTAGCTTCAATAAAGCAGCACAGGTATGGGCACTGTTCTATGTAAGAGGGTGGGTAGCTTCAATAAAGCAGCACAGGTATGGGCACTGTTCTATGTAAGAGGGTGGGTAGCTTCAATAAAGCAGCACAGGTATGGGCACTGTTCTATGTAAGAGGGTGGGTAGCTTCAATAAAGCAGCACAGGTATGGGCACTGTTCTATGTAAGAGGGTGGGTAGCTTCAATAAAGCAGCACAGGTATGGGCACTGTTCTATGTAAGAGGGTGGGTAGCTTCAATAAAGCAGCACAGGTATGGGCACTGTTCTATGTAAGAGGGTGGGTAGCTTCAATAAAGCAGCACAGGTATGGGCACTGTTCTATGTAAGAGGGTGGGTAGCTTCAATAAAGCAGCACAGGTATGGGCACTGGTCTATGTAAGAGGGTGGGTAGCTTCAATAAAGCAGCACAGGTATGGGCACTGGTCTATGTAAGAGGGTGGGTAGCTTCAATAAAGCAGCACAGGTGTGGGCACTGGTCTATGTAAGAGGGTGGGTAGCTTCAATAAAGCAGCACAGGTGTGGGCACTGTTCTATGTAAGAGGGTGGGTAGCTTCAATAAAGCAGCACAGGTATGGGCACTGTTCTATGTAAGAGGGTGGGTAGCTTCAATAAAGCAGCACAGGTATGGGCACTGTTCTATGTAAGAGGGTGGGTAGCTTCAATAAAGCAGGACAGGTATGGGCACTGTTCTATGTAAGAGGGTGGGTAGCTTCAATAAAGCAGGACAGGTATGGGCACTGTTCTATGTAAGAGGGTGGGTAGCTTCAATAAAGCAGGACAGGTATGGGCACTGTTCTATGTAAGAGGGTGGGTAGCTTCAATAAAGCAGCACAGGTATGGGCACTGTTCTATGTAAGAGGGTGGGTAGCTTCAATAAAGCAGGACAGGTATGGGCACTGTTCTATGTAAGAGGGTGGGTAGCTTCAATAAAGCAGGACAGGTATGGGCACTGGTCTATGTAAGAGGGTGGGTAGCTTCAATAAAGCAGCACAGGTATGGGCACTGGTCTATGTAAGAGGGTGGGTAGCTTCAATAAAGCAGCACAGGTATGGGCACTGTTCTATGTAAGAGGGTGGGTAGCTTCAATAAAGCAGCACAGGTATGGGCACTGTTCTATGTAAGAGGGTGGGTAGCTTCAATAAAGCAGGACAGGTATGGGCACTGTTCTATGTAAGAGGGTGGGTAGCTTCAATAAAGCAGGACAGGTATAGGCACTGTTCTATGTAAGAAGGCATGTATCGGGTAGTTACAGAAAATGACTGACTTCGCCCATTTCTAGAAGCCGTCTAAGCAGAGTGGAGGCAACAACAAGGGAGGAACTCGGGAAGTTCACCAGTATGACTTTAAATAGGAGTGTAAAGCAGGATACACTGGCATCGAGGAGCTGTTTGGCCTTCAGGAATTTGGGAGACACCGATCCACTTTGGGGAGAAAGTGAGAATCCCGCTCCTATTTACCTGATTGAGTCCCTTGTCTGTGTTTTGTGCATAATTGCAAAAGGGGGACTCACAGTGCCCCATCAAGTCAGAGCCGAGTGACAGGTTACATACATGCACACAATCAGTGGAGGCCTTGCCATTATCCACAAGCCCTCCATTCCTGCACAACCTAGAATTTCCCTTCCTCAACTCTATAGAACTGCTCACCTACCACAAACACCTTTTACCTGATTCACAGAACTACTCTTATATGTAAAAACTTCCTTGTGGAAATCACAAAAGTTATCAACTCGAAATCTTCCTTGGAGATTTCATACTCCCAGATGAGATTATGAAGAAACACTATTTGCCTTCATAGGCACCATGAACTTCAAACAAATCATCAGTAAACAAGCAACTCAACTTCCTTTGCACTTATCTTTTCCATGACACACAAAGTGAATGCCACCCTCTTTTAACATTGGATTAGTTTCACCACTGAAATCCCAATCTTCTCCCACCATACGCCAGCCTAAACCCAACATTAAAAGTACAATTCAGTCAGAGGCTACTACACTAATATATTTATTGCAATACCATTCTCAGACAAAATCTTTGCATCGTATCATCTTCAACTGAATCCAAAGGAGATCCTGACTCCCTTTACAATATTCTCAACACCATCGCAAAGATCAGCATTGACACCTGTGCCTTCTTGAAACCATAATATGTGAAATCAAAACTCTCCACTCCTTGGTACAGATAGGAACTCACAATCAACACTCAATTCATCCCAAAGAAAAATAAATGTTGCAAAACCCTGCACCTAGTTGAACTCTCATGTTTGAAGCTCCCTTTTCCAAACGCAGGATCTCCAGTATCTAACAAAAACAAAGCCTTCTACAAAATTGTGTAAACCCATTCCCAGACGCCACAGTACCAAAATGAATAGCTAAATGCAAAGTGAACAATCGGTTATGCACTGAAAAAGTGGACAAAAAATTGGGATCTGCAAACAAGAAACCAACACCACTTTAATGGAGACACTGTAAATTCCAACATGAACCACCTATAAATTGGTCTTACTTCAACTTCACGGACATCCTCATGAAAATCTTCACTGGAGAAGCACCTACACAACTACTCATCATAACCAATATCTCCTTAAACTCAGCGTGTTCCCTAGCACCCGCATTACTCAGACAAACCTTCCTATTAATTCAAGAGCAAATCTTTATCTGACAATTTAATGGTAGCTGATCACACACCCACTTCTCCTGGAATAAATAATTAAGAAAGTTGTTACCAACCAACTCCAAATTGGTTATGTGGCTATTCCTTCCGTTACAACTATCATTTGGGCTTTAGGCCAAGCCACAGCACCTAAGCAAGCCTCTAAGCAGCTGACATCACCATTACCATGACTGACAAGGAACACTACGTTTGCCTTAGTAAACAGATCCTACTCAACAACTTCGATACATGCATGGTATTCCAAAAAAAACATTTCCTACTTTGGTTCTAATGAATCCTCTCTAATCATCACCAATTCTTGTTGCTTAATCCCTCAATATCGGAATGCCAGATTGCGACTTGTGCATGTATCTTACCCCTTACAAATAGTCTTCAATATCTTCTGTAAATGAAGCCCCTCTCAGAACTTATAGCCAACCACAGCATTAACCCCTTCGATGCTCATGACGAGCTCAGCTCGTCATGAGGCACAGTGGAGCTGTGCTGATGACGAGCTGAGCTCGTCATGAATAGTAGGAATGACCCTCATGCAGCACAGGAGGGGAAAATGCACAGCAGCCATGTGATAACTCATTCTATTAGTGTCCTCAAGCATAGACATTCACCAACTCAAGTCCTGCCTCATCCTCATCCAGTACCAGATGTTTAGCACCTACTGTAAACTGAATCCCACCAGCAGTTAATACATACGACTGCAGACAAGCCCATCTCCAACGCTGACACTCTGAGATGGAGTTGGAGAGGTTCAACTCAATCATACTGTGGTATCCTGCTGCTCAGCCAGAATGACTGCTTGATAGAATGTTGGTGTTTGGAATGTTTGCGTGTGTGAATCAGTTGGCGGATGGGCTGACAGCAGGGAGGCTGCTCCTGGCGAGGCTCATGCTTTCTCTCTTACTTGGGATTTTACTTACCATCTTGATTACTATTTGACTTGGGGATTACTCATTCTACCATGTATCCTGTTACTCAATAAACCTACATGGAACATCCACCTTGCTTGGAGCGTCCTTCATTATACTACACAAACTTTTGGCTTCATAATAGACAGTCACTTCTCAAGACACAGACATCTAAAACGCACGAACCGCCTGATATGAACTCAACTCTCAGCTCCATGAGCAATTCGATCATAGCACCCCCAATCCTGGCTTTGGAACAACCAGGATCTTGGTGAGGCCCTATTCACCTGCACCTGATACTCATGTGCCTCATATTAAGAAAGTCTGCTTGCAGCAGCCACACTAATCAAAGGCCAGAAGAAATGCAGTCATGTTGCCCCAAAAACGTCACCGGTGCTGGAAATTCATGATTACAGGTTATTTACATTTGTTTGCAGGCGTGTTTCCTTTACCCAAGATTAGTCTTGTTAATCGATTAGCGACACTGAACGAGGGCCAGTTATCATGTCTTATTTCTCCCAAATGTCATGGTCAGGCAGCCACGCTGTCCTATTCGTCTGTCGTACCGCAGGTTTCTTTTTGCAAGACAGGTGATCCAGAGTCATCCACATTAGGGTGGAGTTATGTTTGATAAATCTACTCTGGATGGACCCCTTGTCACTCCTGTCTTATGTTCTTCTGCAGAACTCAGGTCACCCAAACCCTCTTTTGGGCATCACTCCGAAACAGAACAGGCAAGAAAAAGCCTCTCAGCAGGAGGTACTACCGACCTGTCCTAGCACAGTTAAAAACAACTATCAAACACCAGCATTAAGTTGTGAGAGTGCAAATTCACTCTGCGACATTTTACCTATGGTGCCTCCTCTTGATGTGAAATGTGAGGTGGACTGTACATGGACCCCAGGCTCGCGGAGTGGATATCACAGATATGGTAAACTAAGACTCCTTTAATCCTACTGCTCGCTCTTAAGATTCCAAGAGATTGGCTGGTGTGAAATTGCCCTCACACTGTTGCTACTTCCCTGACAGACACTGGCAGCTGGAGAATAAACATGTTGTTCTGTCTCCCTGTGAGACCTGATCAAACTAATGCAGGCTCAGGGGGCTTCAGAACAGTACTAGTCGGACTGAGACCTGCCAGAACCACAGGCTGTGGTATTCTCCAACTGACTGGGCAGCTGAGTAGCAGGCTTTTTGCCGTCAAGTAGTCGTACAGAGAAATGCACCAATGACGGAGCTCGACGGAGTGACGTAAATCGATATGTTCTTTGTGGCTTCAGACTTCTAACAAGTCAGAGATCTTTTCAGAAAATCGTGTCAAATGCTTGCCAACAGATCCTTTCCACTTTTTAAAAATAGCCTGTTTGGGTCTATACTGCAAGTGCGTTTGTGTTAAAATTTTGTTGCAAATGGTTTTGTATTTTTTTCTATAATGAAATATAGTGTTCTTTTGAACAAAACTGTATATTGTGCATAAAGGCCCTTGAAACCATGAAACCTTTTGGTGCCCGTGCGCTTTATAAGCTTTTGTTAACATAACATAACATACTTTGTTGTTGATGTACATACGTTATTTTACTGTAGGCAAATGTCAGGAAATCCAAACAGTATATACAATATTTTTGTAAAGCTCCATCCCCTCAATGTGTAATAGAGCTATAAAACATCACTGCCTTATTCGTTTAATATGCAACAATCATGCATACTGCCATAAAAGATCAAGTTAACATGGCTGTCTTTAATATAATTGAATATAACACATATGTTGGAAATTGGGTTTCTGGTTGGCAGAGGTGTGCAACCTGTCCAAGCAGGAACCACAGTCCTAGTCAGGGTAAGTGAAATGCACAATATGGGACATATGTACAAAAGGATTTAGCATTTCTTAACAGACCGTATCAGTATTTTGGTCCGTTGAGAAAAGCTAAATTGCCTTTCCACATATATAAAAGCAGATAGGGAATCACATTCCCTATAAAGGAAATCGAAAATAGGGATTTCGTATTTTAATTTTCTAGGCACATGTACAATGAATTTCCCAAATGTGTAATGGACATTTAGGAAATGCTATTGCCATCAACTCCAAGTCAATAGCAACCATGTGCAATTTTAAAAAATGCACCCAAAATGCATTTTTTAAAGTGTAAGGTAGCGCACACATGCACCCTAGGTCATTTGTGCGCTTTACATGTGCACCCCTTTTTTGGGGATGCATCAAGGTTGTCCTTAGGCCCATCAGCACCCTTGGTTTTGCATTTCCTTATTTGCAATTTCCTATTAGGAAATCACAAATTATGAAATTTAAAACCATTCATACCTAAGGGCCTTTAGCTCCATAGGAACAAATGGCATATATCATTTCTTAAATAGCAATTTCCTAACAGCGATTCCTACTAAGAAATCTCTATTTTTGTACATTTCATTTTGCATTTCCTAAAAATGAAATTTCTTGGGATTCGCTATTTAGGGAATGCAAAATGGAAATTTTGTACATCTAGTCCTAAAAGTTTACCTGTGATCACCCTCTGGAAGCTTGGCACAGAGCAGTCAGGCTAAACTAAAGAGGCAATGTGTAAAGTATTTGTGCACACACTCACACAGTAACACAGTGAAAACACCACCAAAGTACTCCACACCAATTTAGAAAAATAGCCAATATTGATCTGAGTAAAACAAGACCAAAATGACAAAAGTCCAGCATACACAAGGCAAAATATAAATTTTGGAAGATTAAATCAAAATGTAGTGCTTAGAAATCAGTAGCTCCAATTGGAGCTATTTGGACGCGCTTGACCGGGGCATACCCCAAAGTTCAACCAGAGCACAATGGAGCACAGGCTGGATACAGGAGTCATGTAGACCCGCTGGCAGTACCTTGGCTGTGTCAACACTTGGCGATGATGCGTTGAAATACGGAGGTGATGCGTTACTGGCGATGCGTTGGTTCCGAAGTCACGCAAAGTCGCTCAGGCACCGACGTCAAGAGCATTGTGCGACGTTTATGAGGCATCGATGTCAAACCGCTGGGCCGAAGGTGATGCATAGGTAGAAGCCACGCCTGCATGCACCCTCTATGCAACAAGTGGGGGATAATGCCTAAAATGTCGCTTGGGTGAAAGAGATACGCTGTAACCGCAGGAGTCCTTAGCCTCAGCTGTCGGGTTCGGCAATGATCCCACATTCTTTAATGACATTTCATAGACACGACTTCAGTCACAAGATGTCTTAGAGTCCATGTAATCGTACATAGAATAGAAAAAGCAGCTCACATTCATAACGAACACACCTGCCTAGGCACGACTAAACACGAACAGCACTCTATATACTGGCTATATATTCCTTTAGATATTTGATATCGCTTTTTCTTTTGATTCTATTTTGTTTTCATCAGTTGTGGTTAAAATGTTAAAAATTAAGATATCTATCAACTACTTATGGCAGTTACATAATTTTCCCATGAAACATTGGGTGTTGAGATTCCAAAGTTGAGCTGAGTATGGGCCAGGCAACTCTGTGGAAATTGATATACCTGCACGTTGATAATCACTGTTGTGAAGAGGCACACATGGTAGGCACATCTTGCTCCTCGAGTAATGATTTAACTAAGCCTAGCTTTTGACATCACATTAACAGAGACTTCACGTTATCATTGAAAGGCCTGTTTTTAACATTGAGTTTTTTTGCAAAAAGAAAATAAATTCTCTTTTGCTGCAGATGTTGTAGTTTTCCAGAAGACTACTCTTGGTTAGTGAATAGGTATTGGGTTTGTTTTCGACAATGGATAGTGAGGTTTTTACAGGGAGGAGAGGATAAAACAGGAGGATGATTCATGGGAATAACTGCCTGCACCGCAAAATGTGGACAATTTATTTTATCAAGGACTACCGTCTGTAGACCAATTGTACAGATCTGAGAAAATTGAGAGTTCACCTTTTCCCAAGAGTTTTATCAAATCCTATTGAATGTTGAGGAAGACAGAAAGAAACATGTTATCATCTAGAATATTATGTGTTTATATTAGTGCATGTTCCTAGGGCAGGAGAGGCTTTTTCTTTGAGATTTTCAACTAGAGGGGTGCATCTCTCAATTGCTGGGGACTCATCGTTGAGTTTATTTATATCTCTCTACATGGGAGGCTGCTTAGCCTTTTTCTTCGATGACTCCTGATCTATTGCTGGCACAATGGCTCCCTTAATTTGGGTCTCCTCAACTTACTTCAATCTTGCGAAAGCTTTGGCCTTTTTCAGCAAGTCACTGGAGCCACTCACAAGGCGGGGAAGCTCCTAGATTTTGTGTTTTTGCGGTCCCTGACCTGCTGGCTATGGGGGAAATCTTGCCTACGGACTGGTCAGACCATTTTCTTGTCAAATTTATTGTAATTACTAAGGGTGCTTACACAAAGGCTCCACCGGCTATTAAGGAATTTCGGTGCAGAGACTGGAAGGCGCTTGCTCGTTTGAATCCCTCGGACGGGGTATTCAATGTGAGTGAGTCCTTTGGCTTGGACAAGCAAGTTGAGGAGAATTATACCTCACTCTGCTCAGGGATCACGGCGGTGTTGGATGCTCATGCTCCCTTAAGAACACGTCGTTGTAAGGGGAATGTCTCTGCCCCATGGTTCAACGATACGCTGGTCAATTTGAAGCAGGGTTGTAAACAGGCAGAAAGAAGATGGAGGTGGGATTAGGATGAAGCATCAAGGATGCTATGGAAAAGCAAAGTATTGGAATATAAAAGTGTTATTAAGAAATCCAAGGCGGACTATTATTCCTCCGTGATTTGCACGGCTGCTAATAGCTCCTGGAGCATCTTCAATATATTAACTAGCCTGACCAGCCCTGATGCTCTAAGAATGCCATTGCCATCTCAAGGACTCTGTGAGAACTTGTCTAAATTCTTTAAGGAGAAAATCGAGCAAATTATTGAGGATTTGGAGGCTCCTCCTGACACCCGTCACCCTAATGACATCGAATTTGGGGCAACGGTAGACAGGGATGACGAATCAGCTTGGGCGTTGGGGGAACCACTACTTAAATTCCCACTCCTCACGGAAGATGTATTTCATGGGCTGGCTAGGGGGATCTCTTCCGGGTCTCCTCTGGACCCTGTGCCATGTAAAATTTGGAAGGAGTATGAGGAGGAACTATTTCCCACACTCCGCCTAATTTGCAACCAATCCATCGCTACTGGTACTGTCCCAGCACAGTGGAAACAGGCTGTGATTTCTCCCTTGCTGAAAAAGCCCTCTTTAGATCCGGATTGCTCCAAAAATGACAGGCCTATTTCCCTGCTGCCTTTTCCAGCTAAGGTGGTCGAGCCCCTGGTCAGTGCAACCCTCTCCAAACATCTGGAACAGCATAATTTACTGGAGAATGATCAATTTGGCTTCCGGCCAGCTCACGGGACCGAAATGGCTCTGGTGACCGCTGTGGATGAGCTTCAGAGGCGTGCAGACAGGGGACAGACAGTGTTCCTGATTCTGTTAGATATGTCTGCCGCCTTTGATACGGTTAACCATAAGATTTTGCTGAACCGTCTATTTGAGGCTGGGGTGAGAGGTAGTGCCCTGGCGTGGTTTTGATCTTTTTTTACAGGATAGGCAGCAGGCAGTGTCTCTTGCCCCTTTTCAATCGGTGTTCAATCAGGTGCCTCATGGAGTCCCACAGGGATCAGCAATTAGTCCCATACTTTTTAATCTCTATTTAAAACCCTTGATCTCGCTTATTAAAACCTATAACATCAAGACTGTGAACTATGCTGACGATACGCAGATGATCCTCTCCTTTGAGGGAGAGGATTCCACATCTGTGGAAGTTTTCCACAACTGTCTGCGAGATACGTCACGGTGGCTAAAGGATAACTCTCTTCAGTTTAATGCTGGTAAGACGGAGGTGCTTTTTTGCGCTGGGAATAAGATCTCCCGCCCGTTTCCAGAAAACTTTTGGCCTCCTGAAACAGTGACTAAAGTAAGGCCTGTGGCTTCAGTCCGTAATTTAGGGGTCATGCTTGATCAAAAACTTAGTATGGAGACTCATGTAAAAAAAACGACCGCCTGCTGTTTTGCCATCCTTCGATCTCTGAGGAAAGTTCTGCCACTTTTACCATTGCAGGCACGTGCTCAAGTGGCAAGGTGCACAATCCTCAGTAGATTGGATTATTGCAACGCTCTTTTGCTGGGCTCCCCTGAGTTTCTGCTGGATAGGCTTCGAAGGATGCAATCGGCAGCTGACAGACTGGCTCTGGGGCTTCCTAGAAGAGCACATGGACCGGCTGCCCTTGCGAAGCTGTACTGGCTTCCTCTGCGACAGAGGATACAATTTAAAGCCCTCTGTCTGGTGTTCAGGGCTCTTCATGGAGCTGGTCCTGCCTCCCTGCAATCGAAATTTACCTGGTACACACCAGCCAGGCCTCTTCGGTCTTCAGCGGCCAGGCTGGTGAAAGTAACTAGATTTAAGAAGGTCAGAGCAGGGGGCAGATCATCCTTCGAGGTGGCAGCTGCTAAATTATGGAATCTGCTCCCACTTGAGATAAGGCAAACTACGGAACTTCTCCCATTTAGGACAAAGATCAAACCTGGTTGTTTCCAATGTGACTGATTGTGTGGTCCTGCCCTGTCTGATACTTGTCTGCCCGTGAGTCAGTTAGTGCCAGGATGCCTGCAAGGTGACAGTGCGCTTTATAAATAAACTAAATAAATAAATAAATAATTTCCAGTTTGATATTCAAAGGCTTAATGCTTATGCATTGACTCTCTTATCAGAACTCTTTATTGTGAATCTGAACACCTTACTTTATTTTACTCCAATTTAATTTAGATTAGGGAACTACCCTTATGGAAAACACTTGTTGTATTAGTGCAATTTTAACTGTAATTTTACCATTATTTTATTTTGTCTTATCTATTATTGGATTATATGAATGTTTAATATCGGTACCTAAAAGATGAATATTTATTGATAAAATTACGGAAAACGAAAGAACTCACACAATGATTTTATTATTATATGCTTAATGTAGATTATTGTACCTCCCATGAGGAGCAGGGTCAAGATTGATTTGCATATGGCTTAGTCCAAACTAGGGTGGCATAGTGAGCAAAAGATGGATAGATGCAACCCAGACCTCTTGACTGGGGGTGAGTGGTTGAAAAGTTTCAGTACTCCATTCATCATCTTGTTGTGTTTGCTATGTTTGCCTTAAGTGGCCAAGGGTATGCCCAGACATGGGTCCCTTGCTTGCTGTGCCACTGGATTCAAGCTATCCTGGCTGATGAGGGATGATGCTGCGAAAATGGTCCCAGGATGCTCGTTTCCAGTCCCCCAAGAGGACCTGGCCTGACAGTTCAGGCTGGACTGTTCCCATGAGGAACCGGGTCAATACTGATTTGCATATGGCCAAATTGGGGTAGCTTAGTGAGCAAAAGAATGATGATGCATTCAATGCAGATCTGTGTTCCCTTTTTACTTCTCATTGGTTATCTTATTGTGTTTCCTTTTTACTTCTCCTTGTCATCGAACAAAGGTCCATAGGACCAGTGGTGGTTATTGAATGATTACACCCAAAGATTGAGATATAGAAATCCCTGTTACGTCTAATGGTAGCAAGGGGATGATTCATGTCACAGGAGAGAAAGGAGCTTAATAAAACTGCCTATGTCACTTAAGTCCAAGGCCTGAATTTGAAGACTGAAAGAGCTTGCATTTCGGAAGGGGGTTGCATTGGTGAAAATGTAAGTATCAATACAGTTATGTTTCATAATTTTTTTAATTGAGCATTTGTTATTGCGTTGAAATTGTGTGTCTGGTAATTTGGTAAAAGGTTGCTAGATTAGTCATGTCTAACTGCTTGATGTTGAGCAGTTAAGTTGTTATCAGACTCAGAGTAGTCCAAGATCCCGGGATAGTTAAGACATAAAAAGTTGTGGTGTTATTTGTCTGCTAAGAGTTTAAGCTGCAGATTCATGAGGGACCATCGACTGCACTTTTGAGCTAGGGACTGTAAAAATTTGTCATAATTGTACTAATATTGATTGGTGTTACTGAAACCTAGTGCACAAAAGGGAAACTATATAATTCAAGGTGATTTTCTGCTAGTCGCAATTTCATCTGTATGTGCATGTGTGAAGAAGTTGGAAGGTGTTAAAGACTTATTTCTGAATTGCTTTATGTATGAATAGACTACTTTGAATTCTTTAGTGGAGCAGAGCTATCTGTTAATGTGCTTAGGTAAAGTTGTAGAATTTGTGCACAAGAAAATTGTAAAGGATGGTGAATCACTGCAAGCAGTGAAGAACTATGGCAGGGTGTGCCGCGCTGGGATAGGTCATTTGGTGTGAAGTATTGCGCTGAGATTGGTTAACGAGTTATCAAGTACTAAGCTGCGATAGGCCTATGAAAAAAGGATTGTGTCAGGATTAGAGGAAAATAATGACATATACAAAATTATAAATTGAACATTGACATTTTATGAATTCGATATTCACTCATTTATTGCATTTACATTTTTGAAATCATGAAATGTTAGAGATAATGAGGGGTCATGTGCGGGTCCTTGTTCGGAGGGTGAATAGGCTCCACCGGAAGGTATGCCAGGTCATTATATGATCCCAAATGCAGGGTTTCATACATGTTTGTGGCTTCATCAATGGCACAAGATCACTGAAAATGAAGGACCATTCATATGTCTACAATATGGTACTTTTGATTTACACTTGAGAGAAAGATTACATGAAATGAAGCCACTTCTTAGACCTACACAGTATGAAACATTAAATACTTGAAAGCGAGCAGCTCATGCCAAACAGAAAGAAAGGTATCCGGATAGAGAAAAGAGATTAGTTTGCTTTAAACAGCTGCCCATTGGAATGAAGGGCAGCAGAGTTGGAGGAAATATGTCATCGAAGGAGCTGGAATGTACCCAGCTATAACAATATAAAAGGCTACACATTAACCAAAAGCAGAAAAATAATAATGAGGAAGCTGTAGGAATAACAGACACTGATAGTGATTATGGGGATTATATTTTAGATGCTTTGTTATCCTCACGTCCTCTGCCTTATGTGGCTCCCACAAGTACAGAGGGTGTTACAACAACTAGTGCTACAATTTTAATCCAAATATATTTCATATTGAGAGACCTCTTCCAGTACTTCTGATTGCAACTGCACATGTTGAAACAACCTCTATGGTAATGGATCCAGGTGTTACTGCTTCTTTTGTTACTGTTCCTTGACCAGTGTCACATGTTGTATCAGCTCAGACATTATCAGTTGCTGTTGCAACTGTGCCAATAAATATTGTACTGAATCCTACTGTTCCAGGTGCTGTGGAAGGATTAGTTGTGACAGAGGTTATTCCAACGCTACAATGCAAAACTCTCAGATTGTTGTCTAGTCCCCCCACCCTTTCATACTGTCCAATCATTGAAAGAAGAAAGAAGGATTGTCTTTTGACACCTGTTGCACTGGGAGAGATGAGACCATTTGATGATGGAAATTTTTCATCATGGTTTGAGGAAACCCCTGAAATTAAACGTAAAAGAGAAACAAAGAGACCAACTACTAGCCAAGAAAAGGTGAGACACCTAGATGTTTGTATTATTAGAGGATGTGTAGACATTTCACATTTGAATCAATATTGGAAAAATGAAATAAAATATCTGAGTAACGAAATCTCAAGGCCTGCAGCTGCCACACATGATAGATTGACTGAGCTTGCAGACAAGAAGAAAGTGGATCTCTCTAAAAGTGTTCCCTCACAAAAACTTTAGGGCACAGTTAGATGATGAAGCTATTGTATTGTGACCATGTGGGCCTCATGAATTAGATTTCATATTGTGGATTTGGTGAGATGCATTCAAGAATGGAGCGATTTTGACAAGCTAGAGAGCAAGTGGGCAAAAAAAACAGGTAAAGAAAAGAAACAATCAGATACTTCAGAAGCAAATGGTAAAACACCACCACTACCCCCAGATGAAGATGAAGCTTTAACCCTTTCTCTGCGGCACAAATGTCGCTGCGGTGCAGGGGGGGTGAGCGCGGCACCGCTGTGCTCATGACGGAACCACGCCGTCATAAATCACAGGCGGCCTGTGCTCATGATGGCTTGGTTCCGATACGGCCCGCCCGCTCATTAATTCGCCCGCTGCGTGGGCAGAGCGACAGCCGTATGACGGAACCACGCCGTCATGAGTACCTGCCGCCCGTGGCTTATGATGGCGTGGTTCCATCATGCACACGCAAGGGTTAAACTTTCCCCATGATTTAGATACCAAGTGAAGGTTCATGTACCGTGGAGGAGAGGTGATCTTATGAAATTTACAAACACTTTTCCAAAACTAAGAGAGTCCTGCCTTGGTGTCATACACAAGTTGGCAGATTTGTAAAAATGTCAAATATTTTGTGGACAAACCTAAATATCTTCTTTGATATTGTGTACCGAGTGATCAATGGGCTGCAAGTATGGAAGCTGGCAATGGCTATGTATTGAACCTCCAAGGCATGTGTGTACTCGTGCACCCTGACAGATAGTGATGACAAAGTATGATGAAGTGATTACCTTGTTGAAAGGAAAAGTTCCTGCAAGGGATATTGTTTGGGTAAAGATCAATAGAGCTTTTCGGGAAGCTAAAGAATTGGTGCATACTTATTATGAACGATTGTTGCAGATGTTTGAACAGCACAGTAGACAAGTAAAATCCCAAAAAGGAAGATATGGAGAGTTGTGTGTCTTTGAGGGTTGCGACCAGAAATCAGCAGGTACATACAACAGAATGTGATTTGTTGGTAGACAAAACCTTTAGATGAGATTCTGAGGTATGCACAATACTGTAGTAATGAGCAAGACATGAAGACAAAGGGGCTCAAAGAAAATATCATGTCAGCTCATATGAAACTGGCTCAAAAGGAATTTCAGAATCAGTCACATTTGGGGAATGTTGGTGGAAGGCACAGTGTTGGTTTCTAGAATGGAGGACAGAGGGTTCAAGGTGGAATGAAGGTCTCTCAAAGTAGAGGTTGAGGTGTTCCAGTTGATCCAAATTCAGGAGTAGACATTGCAATGCTGGTGAAATCAATTCCTTGTCATTACTGCAACAGACTTGGGCATGGGAGGAGGGAGTGTAGACAGAATTCAAATCGAGTAAGTGAAGATGGACAAATGCATGGGAGAAATCAAATATAAAATGTTCCATATCAGGTTCCAGTCCAACAAATGCAAATATCAACACAGTCACAAGGTCCTATGATGCAGTTATCATAAGCCCGAATGGCCCCACAGAATATGGGTAATACCAGATTTATTATGAATTAAGTACCAAGAGCAAATTTTAATGTTTCAAAATCAGAACCCATTTCAACAGTTCCCAATGTTAGAGAACAAAAACTTTGATTCTAAATGTTCCCAATAACGGTGCCTGAGGGGGGAGAAAGATTGCATACTTTGCTCAATCTTGGAGGTGGACATAAGTGGACTATCTATTGAAGGAGAGGTAAATGGCCACCAAGTGCCATTACTTATTGACACAGGTGCAAACCTACCGCTCTTGGGAAAGAAGATTCGAATTGTAGCTGTCACAAATATGCAAATAACAAATCCCATTTCAAAGAAAGTGCCTGTAAAAATAGGTTCATTTGAGGAAGATCACAAATTTGTTGTAAGAGATTCAGGTCCTGTAAATCTATTAGGAAGAGATATTTTGTGTAAGTTAAATTACACAATTTATTGCACACTTGATGGTGTTGAATTTCAGACACATGCTGAAGATGTTGACTTCAAATGGTCCAACTAGAAACAGCTGTAGGGTTGTATCCTGTAAGAACGGTAGAAGATCTACCTTCTAATTTGAGAGATATTGTAAAATTAGAAGCATAGGATTTTTCAGGGGAAACAAATCTGACTAATCAAAGGTGTAGAACTAGTCTGAATCACTGTAAAGCTAAATTCAGTCTTTCTGGGAACACTACAATATAACCGAACACCTGGCACAGTGGCTGGAGTAACTCTAGTGATTAAAAACACGCTTAAATAAGGGATTTTAAAATAAATTGTTGAAATCTATGCAATTTGCTGATCATAGGGTTACAGAAACCAAATGGAAAAAGTTATCAGAGTGTAGTCCCATGTTGTCCTGTGGTATCAAATCCAGCAATCACACTATTTCAGATTCCCTGTAGTGCAGAGTGGTTTACCATTGTGGATCTCTGCAAATCCTTTTTCTTTATCCTGTTGCATGACGACAGTCAATTTGTATTCTCAGAGATAGAGTGTTGGCATGGTGCAGAGTTCTACAAGGGTATACAGAGAGTCCTTTGATCTTTAATCAACCATGAAAAATGATCTTGAGACTTTACAAATGCCTTAAAATTCAATTCTTGTGCAATATATTGATGGTTTATTTGTGGCATCAAGTACACAAGAAGCTTGTAAACAGGACACAATTGCTCTTTGAAATCATTTGGCTGAGAACGGACATGGGCAAACCACAATACTGTCAAAAAGAAGTCATATATTTGGGGCATCTCATTGAAAACAGAATGAGAGAGTTGCCACAAGAGAGAATTGAGCCAATAATAAATATGAATCCACCCATAACTCAGAGAGAAGTCAGAATGTTCCTGGTAATGCTTGGATACTGTCGACAGTGGATACCCAATTTTCCCCAAGTGGCCTAGCCTTGACTTAGGCTGATGCCCAAAGATGTCCCTGATCTGCTTCACTGGGACAACGATTACTTGAAAGCGTTCCCAGAGCTGAGAAAGTCTCTGTCGTGCCCCGGCACTTGGATTGTCTAATTACAGTAAAATGTTCACATTGTTTTGCAGTGAGGGGGAGGACTGCACTCTCTCAGTGCTTACTAAGTTGCATGGAGACTCTTGAAGACCTGTGGCATATTTTTCAACTACTCTGTCTTGACCCTGTTCCCAGATGACTGCCCGGCTGTCTTAAAGCAGTTGGTGTCAGTATTGAGAGACGTGAGAGCATAGTGATGAGACACCCTCTCAAAGTAATGGTCCCTCCTTCCATGGAGATATTGCTCACTCATACCAAAACTCAGTATTTGACAAACAACAGACTTAAAAAGTATGAACAACTGATTCTTGATTCTGAAAAAGGGCTTCTAAAGAGGTGTCAGCTCCTCAATCCAGCTACATTGTTAACGTTGCCAGAAAATGAAATGTATGGTAATGAGGATGAACATGACTGCCTTGAAGTTAAGAATTTATGAACCAAGCCAAGACTAGACATTTAAGATAAACCTCTTGATGAGCCAGACTATGTAATTTGTGTGGACGGCTCATGTTTAAGAGAGTATGAGGGGACGTTGATAGCAGCTAACGCTGTTTGCCCAATTTAGGAAGATGTACATACCTCCTGACTTCAATGTGTTGTGGCTGCACAAGTGGCAGAATTGATCGTCCTTCAAAGAGCATGCAATCTTTCAACTCAATTGAAAGTGACTATATTTCCAGATGGTCAGTATGACTTTATGTGTTCCATGACTCTGGGCAGCGGGAATTCATGACATCATCTGGTTCCACTATAAGAAATGGTGAACATGTGATAAAACCATTGGAAGTTTTACAATTGCCACAATAAATTGCCGTAGTTAAATGTGGAGCAAAACACACAAGTTATTTTTGTAGTTAAATGTGCAGCCCACAGAAGTGGCAATGATTATGTCACAGTGGGAAATAGATATGCTAATGAGGTTGTACTGTATTGGGGGCTGAGGCAGACATATTTAATGGAGAATATGCAAATGAATCTGACGAGGACACTTTTTTCAATCCTGTTGTAAGTAGCTGATACGTCGGAAGAAATCAAAAGGTTGCAGGAAGACGTTTCAGTTCAGAGACAGAACAGGAAGCATGCAAATGACATTTGTGTTGTAGAGGATAGAAAAGCAGTGTTGCCAGATAGCCTGTTGTTTTCCATGACATTTCCATGGGCTTACACAAACTGAGAGTGATGCAATGATTAGATTAAACCAGGCAGACCGGGTTTAATATTTCATTCAGAGTTTTAGCTGAAAAGCTATGCCATAGGTGTGTGACAGGGCAGCAAATGAATGTAGTTCAGAGAACCCCTGTAGCACCGAGTCACATAGGAAGATCAGAAGGACCCTTTACCAGGATGCAGTTGGACTTTATCGAAATGCCTATATGTAACATGCTGAAATATGTCCTGGTTATAGTGTGAATTTTCTCCTGATGGGTGGAAGCTCACCCAACACAGAGAAATGACTGTCTCACTGTAACCAAACTGATGTTACGAGAACTCCTTCCAAGGTTTGGATTCCAGATTCCTCTAAAGTCAGACCAAGGGACCCATTTTAATAATGAGGTCCTTAGAAGGCGGTGTGTGGCCCTTCAAGTAGAACAGAGATTGCACTGTAGTATCGGCTGGAGTCTTCAGGTATTGTTGAACAATAAAAGGGGTTTCTGAAATGGCTCGATGCTTTCCCATTGCTGTTGATGAGACTTCGAAGCACTACTGACCGGAGGAGTGAATTATCTCCAAACAAAATCTTCATGGGATGTGCTATGCAACAGCCTGCTGTGCCTGTGAATATACTTGTAAACATCACAGATAACATAATACTCGACTACTGCAAAGGATTAGCTGATGTAGTGAGTTCTGTTTCTCACCAGCCTGGAGATGATACTGCCAATCTGAAGCAGGAGCAGTGCCATTATATTCACCCCAGTGACTAGGTTTTGATTAAAAAGCATGTGCGAAAATTCTGCCTGGAACGGAGGTGAAAAGGCTCCTAGTAGGTAATCTTGATTACCAAAACTGCTGTGAAATGTGCTGGTGAACCTAATTGGGTGTATACCTCGCACACAAAGAGTGAGGTATCTATTTGAAGAAGTAGTGTTCTTTGAGCCAAGTCTGAGACCTCAGGTGTCCATACATTCTGAAGGACCAGAGGGGGGTGAAGCACAGAAAAAAATCCTCACCTGCACCAGTTCCTCATGTGGAAATACACACTCAAAATGGAGAGTTGAAAATAGAGGAGCTGTTGAATTGTGATCAGAGCAGGTGAATGATCCTGGTGAAGGAACAAGTTTGAGAAGAGAAGACCCCTGTGGAGATCTGAATGGCCAAGTTGTAGGAGGTGATTGATATCCATTGTCAGCTGAACACACATCACAAACTATCATTGAGTAAACAAAATCTAGTGGTATAAGCAAGACAGAAGAAGATCAACAGACAATAAGGAGATACAAAAGAACAAGGTTACCCTGTCACAGTTATTCTGTACCTGAATGGACTTATTACTCCAAGAACAAACTAAATGCTTCAGATCAAATGTCTAACAAATTGAAATCAGATTCATTTGCACCTCCATGATATGCCACACTAAACCAGCATTTGATATACATTTCTGAAGCTTTATATATTATGAATAAAACTTGACAAGCACTATTTAGTGAATATAAATCCAGAGGATTTTATACGACAAATGATGAACTGTGTTTAAATCAAATTATAAGAGACTGTGATAAACGATTATGACAATTATTCTTTGACAAAAGGCAATCACAAAAATAATTAAGACAAATTCCCTGGGGTGCAGTCTGCAGTAGAAGAGTAGGGATAACATTTCCAGAAGAAGACAGAGTAGGGCTTGGGAAGCATCATGAAGGCTAATGTATATCATCTGAAAAAAATTGCAAGTTAATCACCAAAGATTTTGCTTGTTTTGCACAAGTAGAAATTAACTCACAATATTGAGTATGCCTGCTGCTAATGCTATTCAAGGTCTGACTGTAGACAAACCTGTCTATCCTTACTGAGTCTAAATGTAAAATAGTGGTTATTGTCATCTTAATAGCTGTTGTGCTAGCATTTATAACTCTCTTAGTTGAAATTAGATTTAGCCCACAGATAGAAACCCCAAGATTTACTCCTGTGCCTACATCACCTGCACACACAATAGATGAGAACAACTAAAAGCTTCAATTATAGATTTCACAAAAGAATATTTTTCAACTAATGTTTATTCCAGATTAGTTCAGGAATATACTTCAGCTTTAGACACTAAGGCTTGCTATGTCTTTGCACATTTACCTTCTTCAGCTGCAGAAGATGTGAGATCACCACATCCCACTTTCATATGCAATTACAAATAGTATTTTACTTTGTTTATTTTATAGACCGAAACATGTAAAATATTATTTCACTAATTGTGGTTCTTTCTAAAGGTCCCATTCAGAAAAGAATGAATCTTCATCCACAAGCTCGCAAGCAAAGGATATGGATACTGGATGGTATTTCTTTAGGTCCCCTACAGGTATAGACATCATCAAGGCATATGAAAATAATCTAACCTGTTTAATGAGACCCTTAAAGAAATGTATTTCAACATTAGAAGAAAGAGCTCACATATTTCATAAGGCAAACAAGGAGGAAGATGTTTTAAAAAATGTTTGGAAGAAAGAGGAAGACGAATACAAGAAGAAACTTATATCAAAAATGACAATTAGATAGACAACAGAAAGTCAAATTATGTGTTTATAAGAGGAGAAAAAAGTTTAGAAATAGAGACATTGGGATGAGTAAACTGTGAACACAAATTTTAAGTTCTGGGAGAGCAGTTTCAAATTTTAACCGGGAAAGAGGCAGTTATTCCCGGAGTGCATTTTATTTGCAGATAGGATGCCTATTTCCACTTAACTGCTGATTTTGAGGGTGTTTGTTATTTAGCTTATTGTTTCTCAAGATGTATCATGTAAGTAGCATGGATGCTTTAACAATGACTCCCTCCCACAGACACACATGTAGCACCATTGATGGGACACAATTATTGGGAGATATTTTTGGAGCATTCATACCACCAGTAGGACTCATGTTGAATGACAAGAAAATTAGAAAGTTATCTACTGTAGTAGATAAATTGGCTACTAGTACATCTGACACTTTGCTAGCAGTTAACACAGAATTAGTGGCAATTAGGTCAATGGTTTTGCAAGATCGATTAGCTCCAGACAAAGGTGGAAACTGCAAAATTATGCAGGCTCAACATTGTTGGTCATACATACATACATACATACATACAGAAAAATAGAAGAGTTTGCAAAAGATATTTTTAACCTGAAACCTGAATTTGAATCTTAAGAAACTGCTATTGTGTTAGGAACTTTAGGCAAGGGAGCCTCTGTCATTAGCAACTGGTTTGCGACTGTAGCAGGAGGACTGTTTAAAGTAATACTAAAACGTGTATTAATTTTAGACATTTGTTTAATATGTTTACATGCTTTACATAAAGCATTTAGAAGCTATCTAACAAAGGAGAAGAATAAAGAAAGAGAAAGGCAAACGAGAGAAGGATTAGAAATGGAAGAGAAAAAAAAATAGAGACTATAGGAAGGTGAAGGAAGTTGAAACCCTAAAAAATAAAAATGATGCCTCAGCAAAGAAAGAGATTCTGGAGATTCATTTGTGAAGAAGATATTGTGAGGTTTATTTGACCATCAGAGGGTGGATGTTGCAAGAGCGAATTTTTTCATTTGAAAATCAAAACGTGTGTTTGTTAATTGAAATGTGCAAAAGTCTATGTTAAATAGCACGCATATAATAAACACAAATTTGTAGTAGGTAACCATAATTAGATATTGTAAGTTTACAAGTGAAGTAGATTAGTGCTGATTTAACTTAGCCTAACTTTTGCCGCCATATTAATGGAAACTTCACGTTAACATTGAAAGGCCTGTTTTTAACGTTGAGCTGTTGTATTGCACAAAATGTTTTTCTCTTTTGCATCAGAAGTTGTGATTTTTCAGAAGCCTTCTTTTAGTTAGCGAATACGTATTTGTTTTGTATTAGACAATTGATAGTGAGGTTCTCACTGGCGGGAGAAGAAAGAAAAAGAAGGATGGTTCAAGGGAAGAACTGTCTCAACCACAAAGTGTGGATGATGTATCTTTTCATGGACTAGCGTCTGTAGACCATTGCACGGACGCGAGAAGAGTGCGGGAGTTCACCTATTCCCAGAAATTTATTAAAATCCTAATGGATGTTGCAGAAGATGAAAAGAAACATGGTATCAGAATATTGTGTGTTTATAGTAGTGCATGTTCCTAGGGCAAGAGAGGCTTTTTCGTTGAGTTTTTCCTAGAAGGGGACTTCTCTCCCTTGCTGGAAACCCATCTTTGAGTATCTTTATACCTCTCTACATGGAAGGCTTCTTAGACTATTTCATTGATGTCACCTGATCTATAGCTGGGAATACAATCCAGGTTGATAGGCAAAGGCTTTATACTTATGCACTGATTCTCTCAACAGAACTCTTTATTGGATATCTGCACTGACAGTTTATCTTATTTTACTCCAATTTAATTTAGATTAGGGAACTTCTTTTATGGAAAATGATTGTTGTATTATTTTAATAGTAACTGTCATTTTAACTAATATTGTAATTTTCTTATATGAAAATATCAAATATTGGATTATATTAACTTAAAATATTGATACTTAAAAAATTAATACTTTATTGAATAAATAAAGAAAAACTAAAGAATTGAATGTAAAACCCTTTAACTCACACAAGTTCTCTTTATTGTTAAAGACTTTAATGATTTTATTATTATGTTCTTAATGTAGATGACTGTTCCTATTTACTTTTACTTTCACTTTTCGACAAACAAAGGTCCATACGACCAGTGGCGTGAGTTATTTAATGATTACACTTGAGACGATCTTCTCTAATTCCACTCAAAGATGAAAATGCACCTCTATAAACACCAGTTACAGATCTGTGTTTAATCCATCTTTATTTCGCTCGCCATGCCATTCCAGTTTGGACCCAGCCATATGCAAATCAACCTTGACCTTGTTCCCCATGGGAACAGTCCAGCCCGAACTGCCAGGCATGTCTTTCCTGGACTGGAAAACGAGCATCCTTGGACCGGTTTTGGGGCATCACCCCTCATCTGCCAGGCTAGCTTGAAACTGATGGCATAATGAGATCAGGACCCACATCTGGGCATACACTTCCCACTTAGGGTGAAAATGCAACACAAAAAGATGATGGACAGAATGTTGAACATTGTCAAACATTTACCCCTAGTCAAAGATCTTTTCTTTAATCCATCGTTATTTTGCTCACCATGCCATTCCAGTTTGGGCCCAGCCACATGCAAATCAGCCTTGACGCTGTTCCCCATGGGAACAGTACAGCCCGAACTGTCAGGCCAGGTCCTGGACCTGAAAACAAGCATCACTCCAGCATTTCAAGACAGACTCAAGAGCTGGCTGTTCAAACGAACAGGTCTCCAAAAAGTAGTTAGCTACTCCAGCTCCTTGAGACCTTCGCGGGTGATTTTCTGCACTTTAAAAAACCTTGATTGATTGATTGACTGATTGATTGATGGGTGGGTGGACTATATGTTAGATGAGAATTGAAGGGGTAGTATAGAGTTTATTTTTTTGGGGGGATGGGTTTATCTTTAACTTTGGAGTATTAGGGGTTAATGGGGCTAATTTGGATTTTTGGGACATGTTGTAGGCAAGGATGCGAAAGTATGGGTATAATACGGGTTATTTGTGATGTGTAGATAGATCATCTCCTAATCATGGCATAACAAAACCTTCCGTAAGCAAGTCATTAGTGGAAGTGTGATTTAGAAAAGACTGGTTGATCCCCCCAAAATATTTGAGTGTGTATCTGATGGCAGCACCATCAAATTGATGTTGGACTTGTCCTCCCTGTTGCATTCCCTTATCATCTATGGAATCAGCATCTGCCTCATCATCACCTGGCCTGGGCACCCAACATCATATAGCTAAATTGCACAGCATGCAGCATTCAACCCAGATTCTAAAATCTTTCCTTGGTGCATGAAGATGCCTGGGATCATCAGCTGTGGGGATTGTTTATGTAGTCAGCAAGCAGTCACATGCTTTTAAAGGTGGACCCACCTAACACCAGGAGAACAGTCACACAAGCTCTTGTCACCAGCAGACTCGACTACGGCAACTCCCTCTATGTTGGAATCACTGCCCAACTCATGAGGAAACTCCAAACTATCCAGAACACAGCAGCCAGACTCATCTTCGACCTCCCCAGATGCACATCTCAGGAAACTGCACTGGCTACCAGTCACAAAGATATGCCAGTTCAAGAAGCTCACCCATGCATATAAGGAACTACACAATGAAGGACCGGCGTACCTCAACAGATGAGAGAATTTCCATAAACCAACCAGGAAACTCTGATCCAGATCCCTGTACCTAGAAGCCATTTGATGCATCTGCGGGACGAACAGTGGAGGCCGCTCCTTCTCCTACCTGGTGTCTAACGCCTGGAACAACCTCCTGCTGCACCTCAAAGCATCCCCATCGCTCCAGCAGTTCAGGAAGGACCTCAGGACCTGGATGTACAACCAATAGGAAAACAGGCAGCATGATCCCACAGTGCTTTGAAGACCCTCACGGGTGAAACACCCGCGCTCTACAAATCTTGATTGATTGAGTTGTCGGTTTCCTTGGTTTGTAGTATGATACTATAAAGTAGAATCATTGAATCATGGGTTGAGACTAGAAAATGTGTATGGCAATGAGTGATGATGAGATCAGGGTCACACACAATTTGAAAGGTCATTGTATGATGAATCTTGCAGTTCTGATAAATGTGTTATGCATCTCTAGGTGCAACAAATGCCACATGTACAGTCAGTAATGCCAATCACATTCGAAATCCCCAAATGATATAAAATATGGTCTTCACAGCGCTGTGCACATTGTGTTGGGAAACAACTCTTACAACGCAACTTTTACAACGCACTACCTTTACAACGAAACTTTTACAACGCAACATCCATTACAACGCATGCCATTACAACGCAACCATTACAATGCATGTCACTACAACGCATACCACTACAACGCATACCTTCACAACGCAGTCATTACAACGCATACCATTACAACGCATACCTACACTATCCAACACTTACCCTACTGTTGCACCCCCTGGAGTTAGAATAGTAATTTTTACCCCTACACTATCCAATACTTATCCTACTGTTGCACTCCCTGGAGTTAGAATAGTAATTTGAACCCCTAGACTATCCAACACTTACCCTACTGTTGCACCCCCTGGAGTTAGAATAGTAATTTTTACCCCTACACTATCCAATACTTACCATACATGCAATGTAATGGTATGCGTTGTAATGGTATGCGTTGTAAATGTAGTATGCGTTGTAGTGGAATGCATTGTAAAGGTAGTTTCAAAAATGTCGTTGTAATGGCATGCGTTGTAATGGAATGCGTTGCAATGGAAGTTGCGGTGTAAATAATGCGTTGTAAAGGTAGGCGTTGTAAAACTATGCGTTGTAACGACATACATCCCATTGTGTTTTATTGAGCCAGCTCTAGGGGCATGCAGAGGCATTTTTTTTAATCAGATGAATTTTAGAATGAAAAAACTACAGAAAAAACACTGAAATTATACATAGTATGTTGGTTGAATGAAATATATAGTTCATTGAAGAACGTACCTATGAAAGTTAGATATTGACGAAAATAGTGCTTGAAAGAAGAATAACAACCTAAGTATGAAGGGAACAAACAAGACCTACTTAGTGGAGAAGAAAGCATAATAAATGTAACAAATTAATTTATATGCTATTAATAGCAAGCATTGCAAATATAATGCAATATATTCATCAACTGGCTTTCAAAATAATTGGTAAGAAACATTATTATAAACCATGTCCTTCAGATTTAAATGGCCTGCACGTCTGGTGAAAATAATCCATGATCGTACACAAGAGTATGTACTGATAGTAAAGAAGCATTTTCCAATTTGTTGTGATTCATCTAAGGTCAGAAGATAGCAAAAAATAATTGTTTTAAATAATTCAGACAATATAACTGATAAGGAAATTGATTAACAAATAAGCATGTCATAAATCAGATTATCATAAATATTGAGAATTTTCATTATAATATCCCATACATATTTCTAAAAACTTGTAGTAATAGGCCAATTAAATAAGACAAATAAGACATGCCTTAAAGAACCGTCAATCATTTCACACTGCCAACACAGCTGCTCTAAGAGTTTTGCTGTAATAATTTCAAAGGGATCTATAAACAATTAAAGAGAGTAAAGGAGTTAGTTTGATATAAGGCAACAAGAAGCCAACAAGAAATGTTTGTTAGCCATATTCTTCAGAGAAAGAAGATTTGGAAACTTCATCAGTATATTGTCCTCATTGGAGTTATTTAATTTTGGGAAAAATTTGGAAACAGTGTGCGCTGTAGCGAAAAAGCATAAAAGCATAAAAGCATAAATCAGAGATTTGATTGTAGGTTATTTATTAGAAAAACAATTTCAAACAGAATTGCCTAAAATCTATACTACTAGTATAAAGAGAGAACAGAAACCTTTTGGCAAGGTAAACTCGGGAACCACAGCGCCAATCCACACACCCAATACATTGTTGGAATCCTCAGGGTGTGTAGATGGACATAGGTGACTTAAAATAAAACGTAAATTAAAAAATTAAAATGTGTATGGCAATGAGTGATGATGAGATCAGGGTCACACACAATTTGAAAGGTCATTGTATGATGAATCTTGCAGTTCTGATAAATGTGTTATGCATCTCTAGGTGCAACAAATGCCACATGTACAGTCAGTAATGCCAATCACATTCGAAATCCCCAAATGATATAAAATATGGTCTTCACAGCGCTGTGCACATTGTGTTGGGAAACAACTCTTACAACGCAACTTTTACAACGCACTACCTTTACAACGAAACTTTTACAACGCAACATCCATTACAACGCATGCCATTACAACGCAACCATTACAATGCATGTCACTACAACGCATACCACTACAACGCATACCTTCACAACGCAGTCATTACAACGCATACCATTACAACGCATACCTACACTATCCAACACTTACCCTACTGTTGCACCCCCTGGAGTTAGAATAGTAATTTTTACCCCTACACTATCCAATACTTATCCTACTGTTGCACTCCCTGGAGTTAGAATAGTAATTTGAACCCCTAGACTATCCAACACTTACCCTACTGTTGCACCCCCTGGAGTTAGAATAGTAATTTTTACCCCTACACTATCCAATACTTACCATACATGCAATGTAATGGTATGCGTTGTAATGGTATGCGTTGTAAATGTAGTATGCGTTGTAGTGGAATGCATTGTAAAGGTAGTTTCAAAAATGTCGTTGTAATGGCATGCGTTGTAATGGAATGCGTTGCAATGGAAGTTGCGGTGTAAATAATGCGTTGTAAAGGTAGGCGTTGTAAAACTATGCGTTGTAACGACATACATCCCATTGTGTTTTATTGAGCCAGCTCTAGGGGCATGCAGAGGCATTTTTTTTAATCAGATGAATTTTAGAATGAAAAAACTACAGAAAAAACACTGAAATTATACATAGTATGTTGGTTGAATGAAATATATAGTTCATTGAAGAACGTACCTATGAAAGTTAGATATTGACGAAAATAGTGCTTGAAAGAAGAATAACAACTTAAGTATGAAGGGAACAAACAAGACCTACTTAGTGGAGAAGAAAGCATAATAAATGTAACAAATTAATTTATATGCTATTAATAGCAAGCATTGCAAATATAATGCAATATATTCATCAACTGGCTTTCAAAATAATTGGTAAGAAACATTATTATAAACCATGTCCTTCAGATTTAAATGGCCTGCACGTCTGGTGAAAATAATCCATGATCGTACACAAGAGTATGTACTGATAGTAAAGAAGCATTTTCCAATTTGTTGTGATTCATCTAAGGTCAGAAGATAGCAAAAAATAATTGTTTTAAATAATTCAGACAATATAACTGATAAGGAAATTGATTAACAAATAAGCATGTCATAAATCAGATTATCATAAATATTGAGAATTTTCATTATAATATCCCATACATATTTCTAAAAACTTGTAGTAATAGGCCAATTAAATAAGACAAATAAGACATGCCTTAAAGAACCGTCAATCATTTCACACTGCCAACACAGCTGCTCTAAGAGTTTTGCTGTAATAATTTCAAAGGGATCTATAAACAATTAAAGAGAGTAAAGGAGTTAGTTTGATATAAGGCAACAAGAAGCCAACAAGAAATGTTTGTTAGCCATATTCTTCAGAGAAAGAAGATTTGGAAACTTCATCAGTATATTGTCCTCATTGGAGTTATTTAATTTTGGGAAAAATTTGGAAACAGTGTGCGCTGTAGCGAAAAAGCATAAAAGCATAAAAGCATAAATCAGAGATTTGATTGTAGGTTATTTATTAGAAAAACAATTTCAAACAGAATTGCCTAAAATCTATACTACTAGTATAAAGAGAGAACAGAAACCTTTTGGCAAGGTAAACTCGGGAACCACAGCGCCAATCCACACACCCAATACATTGTTGGAATCCTCAGGGTGTGTAGATGGACATAGGTGACTTAAAATAAAACGTAAATTAAAAAATTAAAATTTACAAACAAAGTGGTCCCCTAAAACTAGCGCCGGCGCGACCTACACCTGCGTGATGACGACAGGCGGGGAGGAGCGGTGACGAGTGGCGAGGAGTGGCGGCTCAGATAAGGCGAGGCGGGAGGCGGTCTGGGCAATGTCGTGGCGGGCGGGGGCCCAGGAGTAGCGGTGAAGTCCGGAGCGTGGCTGAGGTAAGGCAGAGGCAGGCGGGAGGCATGCGGGCGGGGCCGGTATAGGCAATGTCGGGGCGGGTGGGCGGGCGGCGGCCTGGCCGGGACTGCACAAAAGCCCAAAATGCTGCCCCCAACCCCCTTCTGCCCCAGGCTGCTAGTTTGTTATATTTACAGATATCTGTCAAACGGAAGGAAAACATTTTGTTGCAACTCGATAAAAGGGTGTTGTGATTACATATATCACCTGGATAAAAATACCAGCTGTAATCCAGGACTGCCTGAAGTTGATGGTATGATTTCATTTTTTCAAGGGGTTATGCCATAAAGAGAGTTTCACAGTAGCAGAAATAGGTGACTGAAATAGCAAATCAAAATCTTGTAAAACTAATTTGGTGAATTTGAGAATGTTTGAGGAATTTACTAAAGTAGCAGAGGTAGACATGGATAATAAAGCAGGTAAAGGAAAGGGTGATACCAATCAATGCTCAATATGGAGCCATGTGTGTGTTAGTTGATTTCACTATTCTAAACCATAAATAACCTTTAAAACGAAAGCTATATGATACTTAAGAAAATCTGATAAGTCAAGACCACCATTAATTTTTTGCAATTTATAGTTTTTTATAGTTTAAACGTGGTGGTTTGTTATTCCAATAGGGAGCATAAGTAAAATATTTGAGAAGCAATGACCATTTTGACAGACTCAATTTTCCCCCATCATTTTGTTTTTGTAATTCTCTTTATTTGTATTTTATAGTTTCCTAATGAAGTACAATGTATAAAGGATAATTACAACTTGTAGGTTCCAACAAATGGTAAATCACGTTTCCAGTGTATAAGGTTGCACATTTTTATTTACATAGTACTTTTATGGCTGAAAAATAAGGAAAACATGTAGGTAACATGGTTCGGATATGTGACATCTAGCAATAAATTACTGGTTTAGGTTCACTCTTTATGTGCATCCCATGTAACCATGTGTTTGCATTGCAAATATCTATGTAAATTAATGCTAATGCCTCTTACTATTCAACTACTCAACCCAATAATGTAAATGTAAATGTACAGGAATTTATATAGCGCAAATCACCGAGCGGTTTCTAAGCGCTTGCTTAGGGAACCTGTCCTGGTATTCCCTTGTGAGATAATCCCGGCAGGGTATCCGCAAAGTGAAAGCCAGGCATCCCGCCACGAGGGGCCGCTGTGGAGATTATGCAAGCTATTGCCCAGAGTCACAGAGTGTGAACCCGTGAATCGAGTAGGCACCGGAGCGAGAATTATCGAGTCCATGGACATTTTAGGACTCAAGACCCCGCGGAGCTGGGAATTGAACCCTGGTCCCGGGCTGACCTCTGCTTCCAGGTCTGCCTCCTCTAACCAGTGAGCCACACTTCTCCACATAATAATACAACTGCATTGCCAGTTTAGGCGTCTCCGACTGTGTTTAACCCTCTCCCATCCCATTTTGGTTCCTCTCCACATGTCTCTAATTTGGTACGTTATATTTACTCAAACAACAGTCCTCTCCCCGTTTATTTTCATGGAAAGTACGTGGCAACCACTTTTTATCCCTTCTTCAGTCACCTCCCCGTGGTGTTGCCTCGTCCTTTAGTGGCCCCGTATGTTGTAGTGTCACCAATATAGTGTCCCAGTATTGCGCAATGCGGGATCTACCTCTTTATGTAGCGCTATGCTTCCAGCCTGGGCCCACATCCGATCTGAACGCTTCCAGCACTCCGGTGAGGGAGGATATTTGTTCTTCCAGCCAAGGGTGACCTGTCTCAATGTTCCCCCATCATGATAAATGTGAGGCAGTGTTGTAAAAAATAACTTGAGGGGAGCCCCCTGCAAAGTACATGCAGGGGTCTCCCATGCTTTAGACCCAGTCTGAAGCTCTATGACTAGCCTGCCAGTATCAGAGGGGGCTCCCGGAGCTCGGCAGCACCTCCGCACTGCGGCTGATGTGAGGCTTACCAATTATGACATTTGTATTCGATTTTACAGAGTATATAATCACAATTAAAAGTAATGGATTGTTTAAAAGTGTGTGACAATTAAATACCTAAAAAATTTATTTTCTCTTTCTGCCATATTATTTCAGTATTGGTGAGCATATCAGCAGTGCATAGGACCTTTAAAGTATAACATTGTTTTATGTGTGTTTAATGTATAACTTGAAACCTGGGAGTAGGTATGTATGAGAGTGAGTAAATAAAGAATGGAGGATTCTGGATTTCTCATAAATAACAGAACATCATCTGCATATGCAAAGGTTTTACTGGTAATATTGTTAACGGTAATACCTTAGATTTCATTCAAAATTCTAATTAAAGGGGTTTGTAAAGCGCCTGGTGACGCCTCCCGGCGTGTCCCCGCGCTGTGGAGAGAGAGTCTTAGGAGGGCGGAGACAGACAACAGGCAGCTAGAGAGTGAAAAGATAGCTTTTCAACAATTTTCTGAAGGAAGCCTCATTTTTATCTAGTCTGATGTTCATGGGGAGGGTGTTCCACTTCTTAGCTGCAAGAGTGCGGAAGGACCTACCTCCCATTCTAGCTTTTTTTGGGAGTGATGTTTTAAGCAGACCCATTCCCTTGGAACGAAGGGATCTGTTGGGCTCGTACGGTAAAGCTAGATCGGAAATGTAGGAGGGGGCTTTTTGATGGATAATCCTGTGGCACCAGAGGAGTGCTTTGAATAGTATCCTCTTACCGATAGGCAACCAGTGGAGGGTAGCCAGGGAAGGTCTGGAAGGAGCTCTGCGGGGGAGTCTTAGCACTAGGCGTGCGGCTGAGTTTTGCAAGACTTGTAATCTTCTGATGTTTTTTTCAGAAGTGCCCAGCAGCAGCACGTTGCCATAGTCTATTTGGGAGGTAATGAGTGCCTGAGTCATGGTGCGCCTGGAGTTCAAAGGGAGCAAGTCCAGGGTGCGATTAAGAGTTTTCAAGACTCCAAAGCACTTACCTACTGTTTTTTTGACATGGCTGTCATAGGAGAGCTTGTTGTCTATCCAGACACCCAAGTTCTTAGCTTCCTGACTGGGAGTTGGTAAGGGTCCTAGACAGGTAGGCCACCAGTCTTTAGTCCATTTTGTGTCTTTTCCTCCTATTATGAGTACCTCCGTTTTTGTGCCATTTAATTTGAGGCAGTGTTCGGTCATCCAAGCTGCAAGCTTGCTCATGCAGGATTTAAAATTGTCGGCCTCGGAGGAGGGAGCTTGAGACAGGGAGATCAGAAGTTGAGTATCGTCGGCGTAAGAGACAAGCTCTACGCCAAACGATTGGACCACCTCTGCCAACTGTGCCATGTACAGGTTGAACAGGGTGGGACTCAGGGCAGAGCCCTGAGGTACCCCCTGTTCTAATGTCATGCTGTCCGAGAGGAAAGTCCCTCTCTGGACCTGAAAACTCCTGTTGGTAAGGAAGGCCTTCAGCCACCCCAGAGCCTCTTTGGTGACCCCCGCTCTGTTTAGACACTGTAGCAAGATGGAGTGTGCTACAGTGTCAAACGCGGCTGAGGTCCAGCATGATGAGAGCCATGGTCTTGCCCTCGTCGGCTCCTTCCCGCAGAGTTTCAGTTGCTCTCAGGAGTGCTGTCTCTGTGGAGAAGCTCGATCTGAAGCCCGACTGCGATGTGTGAAAGGCATTTTGGGCTTCAAGATGGGCCATAAGTTGGACATTGGCTACTTTCTCTGCTAGTTTTGCTAGATATGGTAGCAGGGAGATTGGGCGTAGGTTCTCCAATATGTCCTGACTCATGTTGGGTGATGGCTGAAAGTAAAGGTTCCATAGCCAGTAAAAAGTAGCACCAAATTAAAGAGAGTGGCTCCTTGTAAACCCAAAGGGAAGGGAGCTCAAAATACTACAAGTAAACAACAAAGGTTCCTATAGGGTGCACTTAATATTCAGGTACTCAAACACTAGACACTTTCCTCATACGTACCCCTCATGACACTATTGGTAACAAGTATAATGAAACTTTTGTAAAGGTAAACATATAAGCCCAAAACCATAGAATTATATAAAAACACGACTGTTTTATTAATGGAAAAATAAAATCACAATAGTTTAGTGCATAATGTACATCACATATAAATATAAAAACAATTAATAAAACCCATATGCATAAAACTTGTAAACATGGATACAGGAGAAATACATAAACAAAGACAACCCCCTATGTCTTTTGGATAGTCAATTCATAAACATTTGGATCAACTAGGAGTTAGAATATCCTATTTCTCCGGAAAGGCTGACCAATCAGAGTTTGACTTAGCAAAAAGAGCGTCGACGCGTTTCGGCAGTATAATTCGATTAACAACCGCCTTCTTCAGGACATAAAGAAATGAATTTCTCCTTGCAATTAAAAACAGCATTACCTATGCCTCAGCATATGGATGAAGAAAATCTTAATGCTTATTCAGCGCTCCTTTCAATGATTCGAAACTGCTGGATTACGCTGCTAAACTCTGTATTAAGTTTGCGGGCTCACGCTCTGGAATAAATCACTCTCGCCCTTCAGGAAAAGTATGGCTTATAGAGTGCCTTAAGTAGGTTCATGGAATCCTTCCCTGCTTTTATTTCATCCTATTCAAATATTTTTGGTAGCTGGTGAACCTTTATCCAAAGGATTTGAGGTGTGCAAGCCTCAGCCAAGGGTAAGTACGCTCCTGGCTTTCAAAGTCCGACGACAAGCTTCCCCCACAGCGTTTCTCAGCACTTGTTTCGCGGTACAATCTTCTGAAAATGTATCCATAACAGTGAAAGATAAAAAGGAAAGTATTCCAGAGACAATCAGTAACAATGTGATATGAAAATTAGAATAAGAGTGAAGTAGCTCTGAGAAAGGAAGAATGAAAAAGAACTACAAAGACGGACATATAAAAGACAACATAACATTATTAAAGATATGGAATCACACAGACACGTACAAGAATGGTCAGAGGAAAAATATTCCCTGAATGCAAATGTACTAGTGGCGAGCCAAAAATGGATTCAAAATGGAAAGTACAGTAGTGGTACGTGAAAGGCTTGATAGTATCCATGAAGATAGGAGCATGTTGATCAAAAGCACAAAGATCTTCCGGGCAGTGGAGGATTTTGCAATGCCATCTTTCCAAATACGCATAGTGGTGGGATCAAAAATACCATATTTTAATCCAGGTGTTCATAGCCTTATTCGTAGGGCTATGAATTATTTACATATGTCAACTGTTTCTTTGGCAAAATCTTGGTGAATGAAGATTTTGGTACCATTAACCAAGAAGAAGGGATTTTCTCTTGCAGCTTTCCTTATCATCACTAAATCATTATGATGTAACACTTTGAAGATCACTTGATAAGTTTTAGGTTGACCAGGTTTGTGGTATGATGGAATCTGGTGCACTTTTCAAACGTAAAAGGCTAGGTAATAAGTTCTCTAGGTAACATCTGCAATCATTGTCTTCTATTTCGTCAAGCAGGTTAAAAATGCTTAGATTTTAATATATTGCCTGTCTCTGTTTTCTAAATCTAATAAACGTTTGTTCATAGGAAGGATGTTTGCTGTGATGGGCAAGAGACTGTCCATTATAAGTTTATTAGCTTAAATTTTGATTGAGTTATCAGAAAACTTCATAGACAGACCTGCCATGTCTTTGCAAATATTTTTAATTTCTGAAGCAATATTATCAGTGTTAGATCGAACAGCCTGTATTTCTTCCAATGATGTGGCTAAAGAAGATTCTACAGAGTCAACCATTTTAGATTTACATTTATTTAATTTATTTAAAGGTTTTGTAGATCGTGTAGTAACCCTAGAGCATCCCAGCGCTAAACCTGAATCTCCGAGGATTTCAGCAGTGGAGGTAATTATGGGTGAGGGAAAAGGAGGGTCTTTAGTGATTTCCTGAAATGGAGGAGGTTAGGTTCTGTCCTCAGTCTTCGTGGGAGGTTGTTCCAGAGTTTGGCCGTGTGGACAGAGAAGCGGCGGCCACCGGTCTTAGCTTTTTTAACTCTGGGGACTGTAATGAAATTTGGTGGTGGTAAGATTGCCGGTTTATGTTTATTAACATTAACAGGTGCAGCTTTTCCATCTGTTGTGATAAAAATGAAAGTAAAAGTATTTTGTATAAATGAAGAATAAAAGGTTACAAATATAGAGGTAACAGGCATCAGTGTAATTGCAGGTGCAGCAGCTAAAACTAGCTGTAAGAGGGGTCTGCTGTAGGAGGGGTCTAGGCCCAAGTCACGCTCTTTCCTGAGTTCAACTCTGCCTCTCTTGACAGGAACTTCGGCCACTAGGCTGAAGAAGAATAGGTGGCTGACAACAGTCTTGCAGACATGAGGAATCATGTAGAAGAAGGTATCCAGAGGAAGCACTGAACTTAGCTACTGGGGAAGGCCGAGACCTTTTGGCTGCCAAAATAGCTTTAAAACATTGTCGCTAATGTGGGCAAATGGGGGAGCTAGCGGGGGGCATCCATCTTGGCTTGTGCAAATCCCCTCAGAGGCGGTTTCTAACAACAAACAGACCGTGTTTGCAGTGCCCTACTCCTTCCCTCTTCAGTCAGGCTTCTGCTCAGCTCCTGCACCAGCTACTTGCGTTCCGCGTGTCTATGTGTGCGGCCTGACGCTCATGCACTGCTGCTGCATCACCCCTCAACATCGGTATCTAAATAAAAAATCTAGTACTTTCTTCAATGGTTGCAATTCCTGTCTCAGGTGTGGCTCATGTTTTGGAGATCTGATGGGGAAGGATTATGTTTCCCCATGGCTCTGTGGCATGGAGCTTCACTTATTTGCAGTGCATTTGGATCTCAGATCTCTGGCTCACCCTGGTGAAATCACAAATGCTTAGTATATTCGAAAGAGGCATACCATTACTCCAGGGCCACCATCATGCCAGGACCGAGCTCCTTCATTAAAGAGCTGGCCCGATGTATCGGTGGGGACACCGAATACTCTGGGTGGAGAGGGAATGGCACCACTTCCTGATCAACCAGGACTCTTACCTATGCCTTGGTTGTTGTTCCTGGACTTCTAGCTACAGTTGCATGAGTAGCAGATGGATCTGTATTGCCGGAAGTGACATTATGCCAGTGCATCATCTAGCTTGAGATGAGGGGGTGTGAAGGTGATGCCTGCCTTTATATAGTGCAGAAACAAGAGCTCTCATTCATGTGCACATAGACACATGTTCAGAACATGGACAAACACATACGCACAGAGGCACATTCACTCTCTTCCACCATTACTTCACTAGCCAGGAATCCAAATAGAATGTAGCTTTTCTGATTAGCTATAATAAAAGCAAAACATGATGTCAAGAGAGCAAATGAATGTAAATTAAACTGTATTAAAAGCTTAAATGAATGGAGATTATTCTGTTGAAAACAGATTATGTAACCGCTAAAATGTAGTCTGAAAAAAGAAATGGAAAATTAAAGAACATAATCCACCACATAGCAATGGGGCATGTTTGAAGGCACGCACCTATGATACATTCTGCGCTGCTTTGGTGGAATGCTACCACAATCTTTGTCAATGTCTTCAGAAGCTTAGTCTTCTGGAGCCAGAGGACCGTAGTGGGGTGCACCATTGTTAAAATAGGAAATGTTGTATTTTACCTCTGGCGATAGCTTGGACCGAATTACAGTTCATTGTTTTTAACTGACTATGACACACTACACGGAGACCAACCATGTGCAAATCCGTCTTCGAACTGCTCTCCAGATACGTACACAGGCAACTGCTGACCAATGATAGCCTACTTGTGCCTCGTCTGAGAGGTATAGCTCGAGTCCTGTTCTCAGTGAGCTCTAGACCCATGGATGGGCATACCCACCCTTAGGACATCTATTGCAACACACTACAAGGTAATGAAAAGGATTATCTTTTTTGTATCTGCATTTAAATTCAGCATCACTTAACAAAGTTTAGGGCCTCTGAAAACGCAATGGTATAAAGTCAGATGACTTTAGGGAGAATGGAACTGAACTAATTCCTTAAATTTGAAGGGATTAGGTCACTGAAAATTGTTCAACATGCTACAATGAAAAGAGAAAAATGAAATGACTGCTTCTATGACTATGCAGTGGAGCCTTACTGAAGGTAGCCATTCTGAAGGCACACACCTCTGATCAGTTCTGTGTTGCTTGCCCGAGTGCTGCTCATCTTACCCTGGATGATGCCTATAATAAGCAGGGAATAACCACTATCACTGGAGCGAGACACTGGTAACAGCATGAGAAACATTATAGCCCTGACCTCAGAAGGATTGTGAATGTTGTATTTAATTTGTGTTGGTAGCAGAAAAACAAATGCTTCTATTTTTATTCCTATAAAAGTGAGTATGTGAGTGGACGTTAATTTATTGCTACTGCTTCTGGTGCTACCGGTCCCCCTTACATATTGGTTAGCCACACTCCCGTGCTCAGCCACATCCTGAACTACGACGCAGAGTTCCCTGGCAGGCCCTGACAAAGACTGCACCCTTCAAAACTTGTTGCAATGGAAAAGTCCTCCACGTGGTAATGGAGGTGCACACTTGCCCAGAGTGCCCCAACTGTACTGATGTCTGGATCCCTAATGGTGATTTTTGTTGTCTCAGGCAAACAAGCACCATGCATCTGTACTATGACAATGGCCTGTTTCATGGATTGTAGTCTTGTTTGACTGAGAGGGGGGCCCAAAGCGCTACCCTCATAGTGATGGAAGGCTTCTACTTTTAGCAGGAGCTAAGCTGCATGAGCGTGGTGGTGGCAACATTCCGTGTAGTGATCGGTGGGAGGAAACTGGTCCTTTTTACATGTGTCACTGGAGTGAAGCCAACAGACTCACTGATTTAAAGTGTGCCCTTTGAGGAAGAGGAGAGTTTTTGGAGGGAGCAGGGCCCAGTGGGAATCCGGTCGCGTGAACCCCCTTAGCAAGGTGTGAGGAGATAGCTGCTTCACCGATCGGGTCATTACCTGTATGCAGGAAAAAGTCAGCGACACTCCTATGCCCTAAGAGGTCCACTGTGAAGTGAGTCATGATCGTTGCAGTCCCGAACAGGTCAACACCCATGTGCAGTGAGGAAATGGCAGATCTATATGCAAGCAGGGGTCACCATGAAGTGAGCTGTGATCATCGCTGTGCTGAAACCAGCTACCCCGTATACGGAGGGGACGTTGCGGACAGGCTCCCTTGCTGAGTGGGATGGCGAGCCGGTGACCTCATATCCCTGAAGGGGCCGTCGTGGAAGAATCTGCTGTGCTGCTCAGACCTTAGCCTGTGTGCAGTGGAGTGAAGGTGACCCCATTTGCCAAAGTGGGTCACTGGGACCAAGCAGTAACTAAGACCTGGTTGGGATCACCACCGGAGGAGAAAAGCTGCCATTGGGACCCTGGCGGACCTACAGCATGACAAAGGATCAGTGTCCGGACCTACAGTCGCTCTGGCTGCACCACCATGTGTAAAGTACTTGCGAACCATTGAGCGCTGCCCTCCTGGGCCTCATGCAGTGAACTCACCTGAACCAAACTGCTGCTCCAACACCAGCATAAGAGGAGCACTCAGGAACTCCGGTCGCTCCGATCCAATAGGTGCGAGTAAGATTGATTTGGGGCCAGTCAGCCCGGGAACAGAATTGCTTGCTAGATAGTTCTTTGGCACTGGAACACTCTTGACTTTAAGACAGAGTCTGAGTGGGAACTCTTGAGACTCAGACTATTAGTGGGGCTTTCCCAGGATGATGCCTATAGTGAATGAGCAATAACCACTATCGCTGGAGTGAGAAGGGAGTGGCACACAGATAACTGCATAAGAAACATTAGAGCCCTGATCTCAGGGGGACTGTGGAAGTTGTTTGTGAATGTTGTACTTTTCTTTGTGCTAGTAGCGGCAAAATAAAATACTTATTTTTCTATAAAAGGGAGTAGTTGGGTGGATGTTAATTTATTGCTACTGCTACTACCGGTGTTATTTTACATACCACTTAGCCGCCCTCCTGTGCTCTGCCACATCCTGAACTTTGTTGCAACGTCCCCTGGCAGGCCCTGACAGAGAATGCTCCCTTCCTGTTACCACCAGGAATTCTGGGACAGGTAGCCCCTCTAAGGCAGGAGCAGCAGCTTTGTTGACCAGCAGTTAGAGTTGGAGCTGCAATGCTTATGGAACGCGGAGCACGGGCCTGCAGGGCACTGTTATAGTGCCTGCCTGCATGATTGCGGCACAATCCACAGCCCTCAATCCCAAGTTCCAGCCCCAGATCTTCTGGCTGCTAACTACAAGACCATACTGCCTGACAGCCTCGTCGTATGAGGACAGCAAAACCACACAAAACATGGAGCAATGTGAAAACAACATGACGGTGGCAGGAGAGAGGCTTCTGCAGGGGCACAGGAGGCAGGCTGGAGCCTGTGGGGGTGTGCAGGGGCCCAGCAGTGGGAAGGTAATTGATGCTGGAGCCCAAGGCTATGAGAAGCAATAAGGAGGAAGCAACAGAGACATGAGCTCCCAACCAGCCGCGTAGCTTCTATCTTCCTCCTGGAGCTAAGGGGTACCTACTTGCAAAAGGAATTCCAGGCATCAGTGGAGTCATCAGTGAGAGGTGAGACGGTTCCCTCTCTTTCCTTTGACCCCTCGTCTACCTCAGGGTGACTTTAGAGTGAGGAGACCCCCCCTCAGAAACCTTGGAAAGACTGAGGAGGGATTGAGGGAAGGTTGACATCTGAGGTACAGGCAGCTGAGCAGCAGAACGACCGAGTGTGCGAAGGCAACTGGCGCCAGGTAGGAGTGGCTCACTCACCCATAGAGGTCTTCAAGTTGGATCAGCTGTACCATCCCGCTGTCCCTTTTTGCTTTGTTGCAAACCCGCAATCTATCATTACCTACCATCCACTATTCACCGCTTCTCTTCTCTGCATGCAAAACTCCAACAAGGGTGGCCATGCTCACCTGTGCCAAAAAGTTTTTCAGCAACTATTCTGATACAATTTATTCAGACCAGCTATCCGGCTGGTCGGGAGCTCATAGATTGCTGATAAGGAATGCATTTACTCAGTGGGGAAGCGCAAAGGGCAGATCCCTTTACGGGCACAGTAAAAAATGGGAAAGCTGCATTCAACACCGCCCGAGCCCCCGGATGCTACCAAGCATCCCCGTGACACACCCATGGACCCTTCGTCTGTCGAGCCTGCAACTTCTCCTGCCACCGAACCTGCACCGCACCTGCCAAGACTGGAAGCAACAACCACCTCAAGTGCATCATGCTCAACACCCGCTCCATCCACCGCCACGCCGTGGAACTCTGGAACCTCCTCGACACCGCATCCCCAGACGTCGCCTTCCTCACAGAAACCTGGATGAACGCCTCCTCAGCCCCCGACATCGCCATAGCCATCCCGGACAGCTACAAGATCATCAGGAGGGACCGCATCAACCAGACCGGAGGAGGCATCGCCATCGTACACAAGAGCACCATTCGCATCTCGACTGACTCCAGCATCACATTCAGCGCCGCCGAATACCTCCACTTCCACATCCACACCGACCCCAAGATGACCCTCAAAGGCACCCTCATCTACAGACACCCGGGACCGCGTTCACAGTTCTGCGATGACATCACAGACTTCATCAGCCCACACGCCCTCCCCTCCATCGACTTCATCCTCCTCGGGGACATCAACTTCCACCTGGAGAACAACAACGACCGCAACACCACCACCCTGCTGGACAACCACGCCAACCTCGGACTCAAGCATCTGGTCAACACCCCCACCCACTACGCCGGCCACACGCTTGATCCTATCTTCTCCTCCAGCAAGCACGTCTCCTTCAGTCACTCCACCGTACTCAACTGGACAGACCACAGCTGCGTCCATTTCAGCTTCGCTAAGAACACGGTCCACCACCACCCGAAGCAGGCTCCCCACAGGAACTGGAGCAAGATCACCGCCGACCAGCTCGCCACCTCCCTCAGCCAGAACCCACCCGTCAGAACAACGGACCCTAACACAGCAGCCTGCAACCTCACGCAGTGGCTGACCACAAGTGCTGACGACCTCGCCCCACTGAAGGACCCACTCACCAGACCCAGAAGCAAGAAGGCTCCCTGGTTCACAGACGAACTCAAGGACTCCAAGAAGGCCTGCCGCACCCTCGAGAAGACCTGGCTCCTCAACAAGACCACCGACAACATGACCGCCCTCAAACTCGCCACCCGCAGACATCACCAGCTCATCCGCACCACAAAGAAGAAATCTCTGAAGGAACGACTGGACAAGAACGCCCATGAAAGCAAGGAGCTCTTCAACATCGTCAAGGAATTCTCCAACCCCAGCACCGGCAACAACGACATAACCCCCTCACAGGACCTCTGCTACTCCCTCGCCTCGTACTTCCACCGCAAGATCTCCGACATCCACAACAGTTTCAGCGCTCAACCCCCGCACCCACCGGTCGAACCTTCGCACCCAGCCGCCATCCTCCAGACATGGACCGAGGTGACCCTCGAAGACACGACAAGCATGATGAACACCATCCACTCCGGATCGCCGACCGACCCGTGCCCCCACCACATCTTCAACAAAGCGGCCCCCACCATCGCACCCCATCTCCGAGACATCATCAACGCCTCCTTCAACACAGCCACCTTCCCTGAGAGCTGGAAGCACGCCGAGCTCAGCGCACTACTGAAGAAACCAACACTGGACCCGACCGACCTCAGAACTTCCGCCCCATCTCGCTCCTCCCCTTCCCGGCCAAAGTCATCGAAAAGGTCGTCAACAAGCAACTGGCCGCCTTCCTCGAGACAAACGGATCCCTCGACCCATCGCAGTCCGGATTCAGAGCCAATCACAGCACCGAGACCGCCCTCATCGCAGCCACTGACGACATCCGAGCCCTGCTCGACAACGGTGAAACAGCGGCACTCATCCTCCTAGACCTCTCCGCTGCATTCGATACTGTTTGCCACCGCACCCTAGTCCAACGACTCAACGACACCGGCATCCAGGGGAAGGCCCTGGACTGGATCACCTCATTCCTCTCCGGAAGAACACAAAGAGTACGCCTCCCGCCGTTCCGCTCAGAGGCCACCGAAGTCATCTGCGGCGTCCCGCAAGGATCTTTGCTCAGCCCCATTCTCTTCAACATCTACATGAAACCACTAGCTGCCATCGCCAGCAACCACAACCTGAACATCATTTCCTACGCCGATGACACCCAGCTGATCCTCTCCCTCACCAAAGACCCCGACACCGCCAAAGTGAACCTTCACGAAGGGATGAAAGACGTCGCCGAATGGATGAACAGCAGCCGCCTAAAGCTGAACACGGACAAGACAGAAGTCCTCATCCTGGGAGCATCCCCCTCCGCATGGGACGACTCCTGGTGGCCCCCAGCCCTAGGCAACGCACCCAAGCCAACAGACCACGCACGCAACTTGGGCATCATCCTGGACTCCTCCCTATCGATGACCAGGCTAGTCAACGCCGTCTCCTCATCTTGCTTCCACACACTCCGCATGCTCCACAAGATCTTCCAATGGATTCCCACCGAGACAAGGAAGACGGTCACCCAGGCCCTCTTCACCAGCAGACTGGACTATGGAAACACCCTCTACGCCGGAACAACAGCCAAGCTTCAGAAGAGACTCCAGCGCATCCAGAATGCCTCCGCCCGACTCATCCTGGACGTCCCCCGACGCAGCCACATCTCGAGCCACCTGAGAGACCTACACTGGCTCCCTGTCAACAAGAGGATCACGTTCAGACTCCTCACCCACGCACACAAATCCCTCCACGACCTGGGCCCTAGGTACCTCAACGACCGCCTGACCTTCTACACGCCCACCCGCCAGCTGCGATCGGCGAACGTCGCCCTCGTGCCTCGCATCCAGAGAGCCACCGCGGGAGGAAGATCCTTCTCCTACCTAGCGGCTAAGACATGGAACTCCCTGCCCGCCCACCTGCGACTGACCCAGGACCACCTCACCTTCAGGAAACAGCTCAAGACCTGGCTGTTCGAGCAGTAGCAGACCCCCCTCCCCACGCGCCTTGAGACCCTTCCGGGTGAGTAGTGCGTGCTATAAATGCCATGATTGATTGATTGATTGATTCCATGGTATCAGCTGCATACAGTTGTGCACTGGACCACATTGACATAATCGAGAAAGTGGAGACCCTTCTGACTCAGAACACTAATAGAGTACCAACTGACTGTGTGACCCTAGGTATGATTATGGAGAGATCCCACTTGGCCCTAGTCTACAAGGATGCTTCACCTACAGCTACTAGTAACGATAGCTTCAAGTACCATGCTCAAACCGCGACAAACTGCTAGCTGTCCCCGACTTGGAGTCGAGTACCATTGCCAGTGTGCACCATGAATGCGCAACCTCTTTGTAATTAAGCCTTCTAATAGACAACTTGAGGGTGGAGATTATAGACTTTAATGTCATAATGGCTGCAATGTCCACTTCATTTGCTGAAGTAGTTGACCTGCTAAAACTGGCACGTCCTAATGTATGGGACAGAACTAAACCAAGCTTCTCTGAAGGAGATACTATGGGAGGAATGTTTGACAACCTACACAGCTGCACTGCTTCACGCATTTTTAGTTGTGAGCCTGTGTTCACCCCTTCTTTGTACTTCTCCCCGAGGGAGCCTTGGACTGCTCAAACCACGCTATTACTGAGAGTCAAGTTCTGAAGGGCTATTTGGCCCATATGCTCAGGAGCCATAGTAGACTAGGCTTCAGGGCATCAGGAGTGAAAGGCCTCAACCTCCACAGTTGGGCCAGAGACGCTGCTTTCTCTGTGGCCCTCCAAATGGGGTTATGACATATCTTTCAAAACTGATTCAAGTAAAGGGGAGGCAAGCCAATAGACTTTCTGAGTGTTGTTGAACAAGAAGAACATTATTGTGCTGTCACATATTAACACTAAAACTAGCTCTAGCATCTAGAAACAATCTGTTCTAATTTATGTAAAAATTAATTAAACCATTTTTATTTAAATTTGACATAGAGGTGCAATCTTTCAGTGACACATATTTGAGCAAAAGACACACAATTGTGGGAAGGGTATGCCCAGACGTGGGCCCATGCTCACTGTGCCACTGGATTCAAGCTAGCCTGGATGATGAGGGGTGATGTTCCGAAACCGGTCCCAGGATGCTTGTTTCCAGTCCAGGGAGGACCTGGCTTGGCAGTTCGGGCTGGACTATTCCAAGAAGGAACAGGGTCAAGACTGATTTGCATATAGCTGGGTCCAAACTGTGGTGACGTGGTGAGCAAAAGAACAATGGATTAAACCCAGATCTTTGGGACTGGGGGTGAATGTTTGGATTGTTCAGCATTCCTTTTGCCTTTCACATATTTGAGCAAAGCATGCGTGCAACCCACCCCTGAAAGGGGTACTTTCAAAACCTTGTATTTTATCACTGTACAGGCAAACACAACATACCTATGTTAATGTGAGTCTAATTCAGTTTGTATGAGGTTTAGATCAAAGAACATGAAGATGCTCCCATACAAGGTGACATAAGGTGCCATAGGGCATGCAGCAATAGTGTTGTGGAATGTATATCTGAAGTTTAAAAGTTTTATCATTTTGAATCTCATAAAGGAGTTTTGGTGAGTGTCTTATTACTCTTTCTAGTCACAGTTTTTTACTTTATTGGAGAGTGCCTACATTCAAACAAAGATATATAATCAATTCAGCAACGCCAGACATTTTTAACTCACTTTTTGGGCTCAGACAGGCTTTTTGTCATAGTCATAGTCAGCATTTGGTAAAGCCCTACCCACTCTTAGGTATTTGCACAGCAAAAACAACCCATCAGGCCACACTACCTGTCTAAAACATGCAGTTTATGGTGCAAAGGCCTTTTTATTTACCTTAAGTAACACAAGGCAGGGCCGATCCTTGGACCTAAAGGCTCATCTAGAAATACAGGGAGTCCGCTCGGTTATTCAGTGAGAAGATCGAAACAAGACTCAGAACTCCACTCGCCCAGCAATAGAGAGATAAGGAAACCTTCTAAGAATAGTGCTGACAGTCTCATTATGACAAGCACACCACAGCAGTTACTTAATGGGATGGGGAGTGACAAGAAGTAGTATATCTGGAGGTAGCACATAAACAAACACTCAAAGGGACATTGTTGAGTCGCCAGAGTATGGGTCTGATAGAGAAGTGACTCAACCCGCTATGGTTTACTCATTCACTTCACATAGTCTGGGGTGATAAGCACCAGCACCATTAGTAAACTTGACTCAAAGTGTTTCCATAAGGTGCTTTTATACTTTGCAGACATTCATACACCACAGAGCATAATTAAAAAGGCATTTTGTATGCTGGAAGCATATGCTGATTATCCACAGGATGCAGCTCTTGCACAGGGAACTCCACTTTAGGGAGATGGTTTATCAAAATATAGGTTTTCTGTCTAGATTTGTTTTTTAAAGCAATGCAATAAAAACTTGAATACTTTTATTCTAATGGCAAGAATTCAAAACAACGCGTATATGTAACAAATATGTAACTTCTGAACTTTTAAAAACAAGCTTTACATGAAAGCCCAGGTTTAGAAAGAAAATATATGTGTCGGGCTGCTGTCTCAGTGTTAGGGGTAACATAGGATAGCAGAGGCACTGTGGCATTGTGGGGTGCTGTCACATTGTTGGACATGTTCAGGGATGCAGTAATCACTAGGGTAGCAGGTGCAATGGAACTGGGGCACAGGAGTGTGATGGGCTCACAGCACCACAATTCTGACTGTCTTTTACTACTAAAATGTTGCCCATTTACCATGCCTGGCACCCTTTCTATGTACGAGGCATATTATAATGGTGAGGTGGTATTGCAGTATTAGGAGGTGGTGTTGTACTGACTGGATGGAGTGTACAGTAGTGATGGAGTTTGTGCAGTTATAGTACTTGGGTGTTACAGTGCTGAGGGGTGGTTTTGAATTGCTGTGGATGTGTTTTTTGTCCTCATATTATGCAATGATAACATATAGAAAGACAAGGATCCTTTTACGTAACTTTACCAAATTGGATCTTTCTCACCTCTTCTTGAACTTCGGAACCTTTCTTAACCAGAGGTGCAGTAAAGCCTTCTGATCTCAAAATTTTAACCAGAGGTGCAGTAAAGCCTTCTGATCTCAAAATTCTTTAGGGGGGTCACTCGTGGTTCCTCCACTGTGCCTAACCCAGAATGTGTTTTTGCACAGTAGGTAATCATCGGACTTTCCTCCCTTACTTATCTCTTCTCTCTAGTCTAAGGGTTGTTCCTATCCCAAATCTCCCAAAATGTTGTCTGCTTTTTTCCCTTTTTGTTCAAAGCTAGATTTTTATTCTTATTCACCGAAGTCAACCATTCATTTACTTTTGGAGGATTTGCATATTGACTAATAATTTTACAAGAGACTCATCTATTGAAAACAGAATGGGATAACATCATGAAACAGCAAAAGGAGGTTGATCCACGGGGTTTAGATCTTAAAGAGGAGAGATTCTTCAAGGGGGGGATTTGTTCAATAGCCGCGGAGAGATCTTTATTAAGAGTGGATACACATACATCAAGATCTGCAACGGGTAGATCCATACTACTCCTAAACCTTTCTTCCAAGGCCATACAAGTGACTTTATGCCATTTTCTGCCCTGTCCTCTGCAAAAAGAATCCAACCTTGGCGGCTTGGGTGTAGGCACCACAAACGGAATCAGGTAGTGGTTGGACCACGTGAGAGGCATAGAAGGGAGAACTTTGAGATCTAGAAAATTGGAGAAAATTAAATCAAGGGTGTGTCCTGCAGAATGGGTAGGACCACTAACCCATTGGGGCAGGTTCAAGCCTTGCATGGAGTCTAGAAGATTTATAGTACGCGTACAGTCATGTGAATCAACATGATGGTTTAAATCTCCTAATACATTAAGAGTGCTTGAGAGACAAATCTGCAATGGCTGCCGTAAGTGAAGCCACTGCAGGCTGCGGTGCATTCGGGGGACTATATACCAATGTTCCTGAAAATACGGGAACAGAGGCATCTGAAATGGAAAAATAAAGTGCCTCTATAGGCCCCAAATTAGAAATTTTCCTAGAAGTGATAGTTAAATGATTCTGTAAAATAACGGCAATTCCACCGCCTGATTTCGGTCCCTCGCGGCTTATACCCGTTAGGCGGTAGCCCGGGGGGTAGCCAGGGCAATATCTGGACTAGAGGAGCCCTTAATCCATGTCTCCGTGAGAAAAAGTAAATCCCAGGATGTCGATGACAGCAACAGCCATATGTCGCTTGAATGGCACGGTGGAGTGCGGCAATTTAATAGGCCGGCCGAGTAGGAACATATTGGAGTGGGGAGGGACATGGGGAGGGACAACCTAATGCAGACAACCTAATGGTTTTTACAAGCAACCTTAGGGCATCGTTACCGATTGTTATGAAAATAGTAGACAATTTTGGAGAAGTTTCAGGCTATCTAGTGAATCATCAAAAAAATTAAACTATGGAATGGAACTCCCCACTCCCACACCCATCAGCAAAAAGCAAAATCAGATATCTAGGCATAGAGATATTACAAAATATTGATGAAATTGCACAAAAACATTTTGAGATGAGGGTAAAAGAGACAAGGAAACTCCTAAAAACTTGGAATGGCTTACCATTGTCCTTCCTTGGAAGATCCAATGCAATAAAAATGACTATTTTACCTAAATTCAAGTTTCTTTTTAATTCCATCCCCTTGGGATTCAAGATACATTGGCTTAAGAAAATGTATGGGGAACTGAATGGTTTCATTTGGGCATCAAAATAGGTATGGATAGCAGGGAAGAAATTACGCAGAAAAAAAGAACAAGGGGGTATTGCTAGTCTTGACCTTTTACACTACTTCAGAGCCTTTCAATTAAAAAACATTAGACTTTAACTTAAGGAGCATTCCTTCTACTCCTCCTATTACCATTCCATATTATTAGAAGCATTTGGTCTATACAAGTTCGGCCACCCAAAATATAAAAATAATTAAAGTTGAAGGTCCTGTGATCTGTGGTATCAGATTAGAAGAATACTACAAATACTGTATTATAGTACCACTGCTCCAATTTGGGATTCCTTGGGCACATCAGAATGTTTGAAAGACACACTGGCAATCCCCATAAGACAAGCAGTTATAACAAAATGGGGTAAACTAATACAATCGGGATCACTAGTCAGTTGGGATTTCCTGCAACAAAGCACTAATGGGAAACTATCAAACTTTAAGTATTATCAACTGACAAAGCTGGACAAAAAGCCTGGAGAAGGGATTTGTAGAAAAAAGGCGGCCCAAGAGGAAGAATTACAAAGCGATCCACCAAAGATAGAAGTATCATAATGGTACTGGCTATTGATCCATGCAGGAGAAGAAGACTTCAAACTACCAGTAGAACTCTGGGAGAAGGACTTGCCAATGAGGGATCTCTAACACCTATGGCAAGTATCTATGAGCACATTATGGCATGTTGTACAATCTTCACCCCTTAGGAAAAACCATCTCTTTACATTACACCGGTTATACTGGACCCCAGAAAAGCTAACAAGGATTAATAAACATGGGGTGAAAAGATGTCCCAAGTGTGGAGAGGCAAAAGCTAATGAAATCCACATGTTCCAAGAATGTACACAATTTTGGTCAAGCGTGGGTAAGGTTATAAAGGAAGTACTGAGACAGGACGTAGAGGTAAGCATGTACACAACTATTTCTGGAGTAATGTATAATGACAGTGTTCCATCTAAAGTAAATAATAAACAGATGGACTTACTGTTTGTATTAATTCTACTTGATGTGAAGTATGTATTACATGGATAAGTGCAAATTCTCCATCAGTAAATGAATGATGGTTGTGGATGTTACCATATTGATGGGGGCACAGTAATCGGTCGTGGGTGGTGTTGCAGCACTTGGTGGATTATTCAGTGCTGATGGCGGTGTCAGTGCTATGTGGTGGTGTTGTGATACTGTGAATGGTTTCACTTTGCTATGGGATGCTGCAGTGCTGTGAGAATCCTGCAGCCAGGGAAATGCTATCAGAGTGCAGGGTTGGAGCAACGCTGCTGCAAGGTCGTGCTGTAGTACAGGGAGAGCGAGGTCTCACCATGGAAAAGTAGAGGCAAAATGAAAGCTAGATCTACTGAGTAGCACTGTAAGAGTGATGCTGTGCCAGAGCACTAATGTCACAATACTGAGGGAGTGATGTTCTAATGCCTCAGGGATAGTGTGACAGTCCTCTGGGAGTAATGTAGAGGACAGTAGTACCGTCTTTGTGAGACAGCTCTCTACAATCCCTCGTAGAACGCTGCTTGGCAGGTATACACTTCAATGATCAGCCGAGACACTCTCGTAGATGCATTACCAAAACTGTTCCTAGGAGGCTTGTTTCCAGTCCAGGGAGGACCTGTCCTGGCAGTTCGGGCTGGACTGTTCCCATTGGGTGCAGGGTTAAGACTGACTTGCATACGCTGGATCCAAACTGGAATGGCATGGTGAGTAAAAAAATGATGGATTTAGGCCCATATCTCCGTACTGGGGTGAATGTATGACATGGGTCTGCATTCTGTCCATCAATTGTTCTTTTTGCATTTGTCACCCCGAGTGAGACGGGTATGCCCAGACGTGGGTCCCGTGCTCTCCATGCCACTGGAGTCAAGCTATCCTGCTGATGAGGGCTGAAAGTCCGAAACTGGTCCTAGGATGCTTGTTTCCAGTCCAGGGAGGACCTGGCCTGGCAGTTCAGGCTGGACTGCTCCCATTGGGCGCCGGGTCAAGACTGATTTTCACATGGCTGGGTCCAAACTGGAATGGCATGTTGAGCAAAAAAACTATGGATTTAGGCCCTGATCTCTGTCCTGGGGTGAATGCATGACATTGTTCTGCATTCTGTCCATCAGTTGTTCTTTTTTGCAGATGCATTACCTCTAGCCAGATGAAACAACGTGTGCCATATATGAGGAGATAACCCCTCAATAAAATTGTTGCTGATACTCCTTTTAGACAAAGGTTTACATTCATCACTTTTCATGTCAGCTCATCATCCATTGAACATCCTAAATTCTTCATTTATACATCAATATCTTTGTGTCCACTCCACTTCCAGTTTTCCACCCACATTCCAAATATGCTGTATATACTGTAACATTTTCAGTCTTGTTCACACCACACCGTAAACTTTACCTGTGGCGCTAGAAATCACTTAATTTGAAAGACAAAAGTTTTCATTTTTGCCAGGCAAAATTTATTAGAAGTCTATTCAAGGAAAAAAACACAAATATACTTTGTTGTAGGAATCCAAAGATTGAAAGACCTGTAATTCAGGTATGAAAACCATTTTTTCATTGGGTACGGAGCTTAGAAACTGCACATTTCTTGGATATGACAGGCAACGGACGAAGTCTTCGTAAACGGTATTAGAGACAGGCATGAATCCCACAGCAAACCTGCATGCTTTGAGTCTAGTTAACGGTTCCAAGCCCCCACAACACGGGGTGCCAAGGGCTTGACCATGAAACCCGCAGCTAAAAGGGTAGACTACACTAAGAGGGTCATCTTTTTATCTCGGTTTTCGTGGGTCCTCACTACAGATTTGTGCACATTTAAGATTTGGCTGCTGGTGAACTACATTTTTAATTGACAAAGTTTTGCACACAATACTATTTCTTGGGATGTCCCTGTGTGGTGTGTTCACCACCAGTATGATAGCCATATAACCACATCTTGCACTGTCTATGATGATGGGAGGGACCGCATCCTCATGCTTATTCGTTGCCTGACCATATACCCAACTGTGGATCTGTACAAAACAAAAGTGGGCGAAATATGTACAAAATGCTACCATTCCACTTCCATGTGTTCAGTTGTACAACCAATAGAAAAGAGAAATAAAATCTGTCCTCATCTAATAAGGTGCTTGAAAACAAAAATAAAATATGCGCAAAAGCGTGGGAAGGCTTGGGATTCGTATTCCTTCCGTGGCCTGCAAAGGACATTTTTTTAAAACGTACGTGTTTAAATTATAACTGCTTCATTCTCACAAAATGCGCAGAAAGTAAAATGTTTAATACTTGCGACTCAATATGTAGTGCCCATATTACTAAAAAAGACTGTGGAACTCAGGCTTTGTTAATATACACAAATATATACTCAAAAGCAGTGAAACCAAATCTGAACTCTGGGTGCGGCTTGAGGATGTACTTCTGTGACTGGCTGGTCAGGTAGCTCTGTTTTCTTAAAAGCACACAAGGTGAACTCGTTGCATCATCACTTACATTAAATTCAAACCTCCAACCCGGCATTCATGTTGCTGAAGATGTCACCATCTTGTGAGATCACGTTAAAAGATACCCTGACATAATATTACAATCATTTGTTATTGCTGTCCATATCACCGATGTAGTTGGCCGTTGAATAAATTTGCTTGTTCCCGCATACACTGACACCTAAGATCAGCTGAATCCGGCTCTCACAACATCTCCCCTCCTTGAAGCCCAACATTGACTTCCTCCAGTCAGTCATTCTTGTTGGAATCTCGTCTCTTATGTGAGCCAGCCGTACAGGTAGACATGGTCACCAATTGTGATTCACACGTCAACCAACGCCAAATTTGTGGGAACTCAATATCAACTTGATATTCTGCATCGGGATTAGATCTAATGGTCAAGTCTCCGTCAACCTGGAGACCTAGTACCAGAAGCGACCAAAAATATAACAGTAACAAATTGTTTACTCTTACAAAAGCTCTTCGCCTATACAAGGCAATTAAAGTTCTTACGTGTTGTTCTGTATCAATTAGAACTAGAAAATACTTGAATGCAGGAAAAACGGTAAAATACTTCAAAGTGAAACCATTCCTCTGGTCTTCTGAAAGCCTGCAGTTCTCCGCTCTGTAGTGTTCACGCTAATACTGAAGGAACATTTTGGCAGTGGATGATGATGGTCGGATAATGACATCTACTTGAGACTTTAAAGCAAGATTGAAAAGGTTCTCAGCAATGTAACGCAGGTATACTGTGCGGCTAAGTGGCAGAATAAATAGGTACAAAAATACAATCACAGCCTCTTGACGTAGTTTCCGGGGAAAGTTCCAAAGAATTTAGTTCTTCTGGATGTTCCTGGCAATTAAATAAAAAGAGAGTTATAGAAGTATGTAAGTTGATATTTCATCAGCTTGAGTTGACTAAATCACACTATCTTCTTACATGTCCGTAACATTTACAAATTGAACCATATACACTACATCTATGAAAGAATAATTGGCCGACATCTAAGCTACAAACAGATCGTTGCACATATAGACATCTTAAAGTACTTACCATTTGTCCACACAAGGTTCAATACACTGTTATTTAAGTAGCTTATGTCCCCACCCCCAATGCTCGGCAATACAAGTTTTGTATTCTAGTACCAACAGACACAGAAAGGAATGCATTGCTAGGCCAACTTGTCTCACCATGGTGTCCCTGTACATCAGGGAGATCCCACAGAAATGCTTGCCTTTTGGAAAGGCCATGCAATTACACAACAACCCCATTCTCAGCATAGTTGTCACCCCAGTCAGTATGGTTGGTAGGTTGGTCGGCCACTCACGGTTTCCTTAGGGTAGGCAGCAACAGAAATAATATGGTGTTTCAGTGTGTGGATACTGTGTTGTCTCAAACCGTTTTAAAATTATTTGCATGTGATGTTTCTGTGTTGTGTGACTGTGGACACCCCAAACCTATTGAAAACCTATGCATATCTAGAATTACTAAAACCAGAACAAATGCAGAACAAATATTTGGTTACAATTTCCTCACTGACATGTTCCTGTAAAAGGCAAGTATGACTAAAACTGTAAAGGGCCCTATTTCACATGGTCATCTGAAATCCCAAAAAGATGGCATACAGAGGTCTGACACCGAATCGTCGATTTCTTAGATTTTACAGAACCTGAAAATGTATGATGTTTTCTGTTTTTTACTCTGGTTCTATAGAGAGTACATCGCCTATGAAAAATTCCCATAGTCCGCATTGCCAACCCCTGGATATTCTGGACAACTACTCAGGATTGTTTTCCAGGAATTACGTTTGCCTACCTGAGAACTACAGCAAAACAAAGATGGGCACATTTATCAAGGGTCAGCATTGCCCTTGCATCACGAAAGGTGAAGCAAGGGCAACAAAAGCCCTTAAGCAAGATTTACTATGCCACACAAATCTACCTTTTGTGGCTATGCATGCCATAGTACATCTGGAGTAATGCACAGCAGCACAAGCCGCTGCCTTGAATTACTCTGCCCTGGAAAAGTGCACGTGGGTGGAGGGTGGGTGTTGGCGCACAACCAGATTTACTGCCACTATTAATTCTGGGAATGTGTCAAAATGGAACTCCTTCCCAGGGGAGGCCCAATGAGGAGAAATGTGTTTAATTCTCCTTGTTTTGTCCTCTTTCTATGAGTGCTGCATAGAGGATTACTTTTGGGCAGAAAGGTGTCCCTTCCGGCACAAAAATAATCCTGCCTGCAACTCAGGCACCCTTGCACCATGGAGAAAGGGTGCCTGATTTGGTGCTTGGCAGCCACTAGTGTGTCAGTGTAGAGCGAGAGCAGGAATGCGCTATATCTTACCAGAAATGGGGCATTCCTGCCCTCTCCATTTGATGCAGTGCAGCAAGTTGTACTGCTGCTTTGCACTGTGCCAAATATCAATAAGTTTGGCCCTCAGTACTTTTGAAAAAAAATAGTAAAGATAACATTTCTATCACTTTCTTGAGCCTTTAAATGCAAGTCACAATATGTATCCTTGGCTGTGCTAAAAAAGCAGTTTAGCTTGATATATATAAATCAAAGTAAAAGAGGTAAATGCTTGAGTTTAGGAAACAAAAAAGATAACTTGCCACAAGTACATCAAAAGGGCAATTGACTGCCTTTCACCTCACATTCCTCAATTAATAAATCTTACCCCTTGGTGAAGCCATTTTCAGGTGTCAGATACAACTACAATAGTAGGTAAATATAAGGATTATTGTCCCCGGCAACACCTGAGAATTACACCCAGCCAATATCCAGTTTTTAGAAATGATTACAGATCTTCATGAATGTTCGTTTTTCTTAATATTAGCTTTTCTTCAGTTTGTTTACCTTTGAAAACACTCAGCCACCACAGAGGGGCCATAACATAATTTCTTTCCATTCTACAGTCTGGGGGTGCAGGTGGCAACATTAATCTTTAAGAGAGTTGAGGAGGCTACATGACTACTTCTAGACATGACAACTCCCTACTGCATAAAGAATGTTGTTCACGTGACCCTCATAATTCACTGATAAATTCCATCCATAGAGGAAGTCATTAGATCCAAGGCAGCCTCGGATTAGCAAGACGGGCAAACGTCCATCGGCCGATGGGCCTCAGGCTAAGGCCAGTTGGTGGGCTGATTTTTTGATAATTAAACAAAAAGAATCCTACTCAGAGTGCACACCTCAGGGATGGGGGACACTCAGTGTTGTGAAAAATACCCCTCACACACCAACAGGCCCCTTGGTGTCATGCTTCATCATCGGGGTCTTCGCATCCTGCTATAGGGATGCGGCGTGCTGCGACCAGCGACTACGCGGGAGCACTGTCAAGGTTGACTATGTGTGGTGTGTGTAAAGTGCAAGTGATGGGGTATTGAAGGATGTGAGTGAAGGGTGTGGTGAGAAAATTAAAAAGTACCTGGCTAGTGGGTTCTATGAAAAAAACTTTATTCGAGACCCCTAGCTGGTGCTGTTAAAAAGAAGTGCAAAGTGAGGTTAGTTGTCTTTATTATGGACACTACCTCTGGTGTGCGTCGACATGTTTCGGAACTGGTGTTCCTTCTTCAGGACGGGGGCACAACTTCCCAACCCTACTCACGTATTTTTAAGAAAACATTTTTTTGTCTTAAAGTAAAAAGAAAAGTGAAACTATTTACAGTGAAGAAATGAGGCTAGAGTGTGCCTACAGCGGTTTTTGGTTCATGCAGTTGCATGTCCTAAAAAGAAAAAGAAAAGGCGAGTCAATTTGGTTGCCACGAGGGACTGGCTCGGACAGGTGCAGTCACCTGGAGCCCCAAATGGTTAAATAAACCTGTAAAAAGAAAGACAGACATAACACACAACATAGATGACACACTGTACTTTGTATTAGTTCTGTGAAACATACTCATTATGACTGCTTTGTCCTGCCTCATGAGCATATCCAGAACGTCAGGGTGGGTAGGTGGATTCGTAATCTGTATGGGTAAAGAATTGGTTTCAATTTCTCTATACTCTACCTCCCCCCATTGTTACCATTTGGGCTGATTTTTTGGTCTACTAAAGACTCCACCCCTGGTGCACAACGAGAGAAAGGCTGAAGTTACAGCCTTAACAAACATGACCCCATGCATGTGAAGTCAGGCCAGCGGGCTAATGTCAGAGGCATAATGACAATGAGATGCTCCGACTACTACAGGATGCTTGTTTTCAGTCCAGGCCCGGCAGTTTGGGCTGGACTATTTCCATGAGGAGCAGGGACAAGACTGATTTACATGTGGCTGGGTCCAAACTGGTTTGACATAGTGAGCAAAAGAACGATGGATTCAACCCAAGATCTCTTGACTGAGGTGAGTGGTTGAAAAGTTCCAGTACTCCGTATATCATCTTGTGGTGTTTGCTATGTTCGCCCTAAGTGGCTGAGGGTATGCCCAGATATGGGTGCCTTGCTCACTGGGCCACTGGATTAAAGCTAGCCTAGCTGTTGAGGGGTGATACCCTGAAACCAGGTCCGAGGTAGCTTGTTTCCGGTCCGGGGACGACCTGGCCTGGCAGTTCGGACTGGACTGTTCCCATGAGGAGCAGGGTCAAGATGGTTTACATATGACTGGGCGCAAACTGGGGTGGTATACTGAGCAAAAGAACAATGGATTCCACCCAGGTCTCTTGACTGGCGGTGAGTGGTTGAAAAGTTTCAGTACTCCATACATCATCTTGTTGTCTTTGCCCAGACTGTCACAACATGAAGTGTTGCAGTGACTCTGCACACACACAGAACTATGCGCAGGATTATAGGACGACCTTGGTGTATACGGTCTAAGTCTTCCCACCACCTTAGTGCCCATTAGCCCTGGACCGACTAGCTATTGTGTCTCACTTGCTCTCTTATGCACTCACAGAGAAGAAAATGATTGGACACCCCAGAACACAGCACTCCCGACTCGCTCAGGAATTGCGGTAACAAGGCACAACCCTTTCGCCCACACTCTTGTTTTTGTCTAGAATAGAGTCTGACAGAGACACAAAATAGTTTAGAATATTTATTTAAACTATCGTGCTCTATAATGCAGTATACGTGCTACAACATGCAGATAAATGTATAATACAAATATTGTCAGCATATCAACAAGGCCATACATCATGAAGGCTAATGTCATAATGAGAAGACAGTTCAGTCTAACCCCTTCCCCTTGCTAGGAATGGGTATTATTATACAACAGAAGATCTCTGGGCTTTGTCAGGAGACCCCATACCTTAGTGCCTAGATGGTAGATCTGCATGATAGGAACTGCATTGCTCTTCTCCATAGAAAATTCCCTCTCCAAGTGTGTGTTTTTCATGAGTGCATCCCTGTAATATCAAAATGCTAGTCTCCCACCAGCTGCATTGGTATGTTGTGTCTAAGTGCTAGGGCCTGACCAGAACAGAACAACATGGGGCACTGTTTATTCAGACTAAACTCAAGGAACAGGCAGAGAATGAACACAGTGAACAGTTCCCATGTGAAAGGCACAATAAAAGCAATTAGTAACGCTTGCAAAGTTGAATCATGGCTGAAAGGCTCATGCTAACTTAGTGATGTCGACAATGTCCCCACCGGCCACGTGACAGAGGTGTGCCTGCACTGTGTCTCCCTCCAGGTGTGACAGAGTCTGCAAGGAGCTGCTAATGGGAAACTATTAGCACTTACTTTGCAGGAGACTTCATCAAGGGAGTGGACTGGAGTATCGGGTGATGGGGGTTTGAGAGTGCCAGCGAGGGAGCTCCTCAGTTTATTTGTGTCCTCCTCCACTCCATGCAACAGGCGGAGATAAATCAGTCTCTGCTCTTCTCCTTTGTCTGTCAGATATCCATTACTGCAGTCAACGGGGACAGGTTGTGCCCTTAGTTGACTTTGAAACTGGGAAATCAGGTTCAAGTCCCGGGACAGTTCAACATTTTGTGATTCATGGCAAATCACTTAATCTACATGAACCTAAAAAAAATAATATGACCCTCAGTAATGTTATGTGGTGCTCATGTAAAGTACTCCAATGCCTCTGGGCCTAGTTTGTGCTATATAAAAAAGCATGTAAGTAAAGTGACACTATATTTGTTGTTTATTTGTGAATTTACACACTAGCATAATTCTTTTCTCAGAACATTCGTGTGATGCTTGCAGCCAGTATTACAAAAAAACAGATGCAGCTTTCACTAGTCTCTGAGCATTGGAGGCTCTATCTTAAATACTGCAAAACAGAACATGAAGATCATAAAAGCCCAGGGTGAGTGTAATAGGCAGTTCAGATCTGTACCATCTCATGTTTCCCAGTGAACTATAATCAAAAGATCCACAGCAAACGTATGGATAAAAAAAAACAATTAAAAGTCAGTTCCTAGTACTTTGATAATTTTGTGCTTCTAATGTATTTTTTATCCATTGGAATATTGATTTCCTATTTAAGTACTGGCCCTATAAGCTTAAAATACTTTTATTACTGCAAATTTTTGCCATAATTTAGCTCCTAACCAAGCAGTGTATTGCGAAAGGTTGCGATCTGCGAATGTGGGCCACTTTGTATTTTAGCTGCGCTGGCCGAATTGTGGCCCCAATCAAACCCTGATCCAAGGAAGGCAACTATGGGGCTACAGGGAGTGCAGGATCGATCAGAACCAATGTTATTGAAGCTTCAAATGGATACTCTTACTTCTGTACATTCTTTATCCTAGAAGCATTCCCCAGCAACACCTAAATGTTGGTACGGAGAGTTGTTAGAAAGCCATATGACAGAAAGAGATGTTTGTGGGAGAGGAAACCTACTAAGAAGGCCCCACAACAGCACAGATTTCTCAAATTGCCTTTAACCTACCTACCATTTACACATGTGGCTTAAGCTAGAACTTCCTATTAAGAAGTGCTTAAGGGTAACAGAAGTAGCAAAATAGCAAAATAGAGAGAAGAAAAATGTTATATCCTGGCACATTTAGTAAAAAAGTAAGTGAGAGGTCAGATTATTATCAGACACAAAGCCTGAGCAAAACCAGCACATGGAAATGAATGCAATTGTATTAGTGGAGATAATAACCATTCAACATTTTGGGCACATAGTGGTAAATACAGAAAAAAAGCAACAATAAAGAGTCTTTTTGAGAACAAAATCCCTGACTATTCACTATGTGGGAGAGGGGTATACACCCTTTCATTCGATAGCCCCCAGTGCAAGGAAAGTTCATAGAGGCCAGAGAGATGCGGTTGGAGCATGCTTTTTCTCAGTTGTGATGTTGAAGGGTTGTGAGGGTTTACAATGTGGCACTGTAACCTGGTTTTTTGATGGCATGTTTGTAAGCTACTTTTGCATTTTAGGTTTAGCACTCAGTTCATGGCAAGAAGGAGCAGGCACAGCACCAGAGTATCCTTTTTTTGATCTAAAAGCTATGAAGTCACCTACAGAATTCAAAGATTGCATCTCTCCACTGCAGCCAAAAAGGCAAAGCAAAAGACCGACTATCCTACTGATCTGGTAGGTTAATTTCAAGCTCACTGGTCCAGTCCTGGTTCAATCGAACAGTACTTCAGTATACAGGCATCAAGATCCTGAACTGCTTTAGAATGAGCACATGAATACTGGGTATCTATTGGTTCAACACAGTATCACTGCCATCTTTTCAGCACTATCACCTCAGTGGAAGCTAGATTGGCATTCATGGCACTAAAATCTTGGAAACCCAACATGTTGGGACACTCAATATTTGGAAAAGATTAACTCTCGTCTTTTTTTATAATACCCCTGCCACTTAAGAATATTTCTTGCGGAACTGCAGGACAAGGACATTTGTGTCAATGCCAAGTCTGGTTCCACTCGGCTTGAGCATTTCCTGTAGAAATGTAGGGTACCTCACCCCCTTACAAAGACAATGGTTCTACTAGGGCAGAACCAGCTGGTGCAAAGTTAACCTTCTCCGGGGAGGGCTATGATCATATAGATTAACATAAGGGAAGCTCCCAGATATGAAGTGAAAGGAGGAGGACCGAATGTTTTGTTAAGATTGATTACCTCATGTCAAAATCTGATTTAGAAATGTTCCATCAGAGAAGAAAAACCTCTAAATTGGGAAACGTAATATACGTTACAACTGGTGGATTAGAAGTTCTGAATTAGAGAGTTCAGGTACATTATGTCTGAAGGCACACTCTATGGTGGCCGGCAGAGCCAAATCTATTTGGAGAACCTACAACTGGGAAGATATGCCATTTTAATCCAGTGCCCTTTTAAAAGGGCATGCAGTTTTACTGAAGCAGGCTGCTCTCATGTAATAGATATTTGACACTTTGTGTGTACAGCAGCATTACTGACCCGTGCTAGGTCTCCACCCATCCATTACCTGTTTTTGAGTCATATGACGAAGGGTTTGTTATTTTTCTAACTAGGCAACATGATGGCAAACGAAATACATAAGCCTCAGCAGATTAAAAAAGCATTAGCACAGCCAACAGCTCTTGCCTTTTTTACCTATTGTTCGCCAATGTTATTTGGTGATGCTTTGCAGCATTTGCAAAAATCAACAAAAAAGCTTTTTATTGATTCTGTGCTGCATCAGATTAAAAAAATGTGTGTTGCATATGTGTGCATATCTGATGATGTACTCATTTTTTTAAACATATTTTTATTGCGTTTCATATATTACGCCATTACAGACGGTCATAGACATATACTTTTCGGTCCGTTTTTTGGGACAACATAATCATACAACCCTGTACAACCTCGGTACTGTGAGTATTGTATCAACATTACTAGTACAGCCGGACATCTGGGTTCTATGCACATACTGACATTGTCAGTAGAGGCCTGACGGACAGTCTATTTCCATATTAATAAAGTTGTCTAATCTTATATTGTAATGAACAATCCTAAATTAACTTAACCGGCCATCCCACCCACCACCCTCCCATTAGGCTCGCCCGAATACATATTGACACTTAACTATTCGCACAGAGCTCTAACAATAAAAAATTGCTTGACACCACTACTCATAGCAAACCAATTCCAATTAAGTTGATCTGGAGTGAAGACATATTACCCAGAAGAATATGTCGTTCTATGTGTATGTTTTGGGCATACTTTATTCTGTCTGAGGACCAGCCGGTTCAGATACATCTACTGCCTTAATTAATTCCATCACGCTGTCCCAGTCCATGGAAATGAGTTTTTTGAGCTGGCCTCTCTGTTCCTCACGCCTTATCGTGGCGCTCTCTGCCTCTCCCCATCGAACCATCTCGGTGTGCCACATGTGCAGTCGAGAAGGGAACCCAGACTTCCATCTCATGGTAATGGTTCTTATCGTCAGCAGCATAGCCAGGTCTGCAATCCTATATTGCGTTTTATGTTGTTTGGGGCGGGGATGTACACCAAGAAAGCAGCTCTCAGCTGCGTTCCATACCGATGTGCCTGTGATGTCTGCTATCAGTTCTCTTATTTGTGTCCAGAATCTACCTAATTTTGGACAGTTCCAGAGCATGTGGAACAAGTCTGTATCTGCCAACCCGCACCTAGGGCATGTGAGCTGGGTGTCCGTGTACATGCATTTAAATCGATGAGGTGTAAGATATGCCCTGTCCAGAACCATGTATTGGATGTACTTGAATCTAGCATTCCTGGACACTTTCTAAGGGTGCTTTAAAATAGCTCCCCATTCTTTATCCGTTAAGCTCCACCCAATGTCTCCCTCCCATTTCGTGTTTAAAAAAGCAAGTGAGATTCCTGCTTGTGCCCGGATGCCTCTGTAGAGCCACCGGATCAAGTGTCACCCTTTCCCCATTAAATACACTGCGTGTACTAATTTGTGAACCAGAGGTTGCACACCAGTAGGGGACCATTGTTTTTTAACATAGTGTGTAATAGCCACATGTAGTATATACAATGTCTGAGGGATACCCCAGGTCTGGGTGAAGTTATTATGGTCCACCAGCATGCCGTCAGTGAATAGACAACTGAGTGTGTCCACTCCCTCTTGCGTCCACTGTTGAATACACGTTGTGTAGTAATTAGTCCCGTAGCGAGCAATATACCTAGAAGTGGTATGTTTTCTGAATAGGGGGTAACTGACCTAGTATAGCGTAAGGAGCGCTTCCAGTAGGCAAGGGCTACTTTAAGTAGAGGAGGCGTGGTAGGAGGTACATGGGTCCCCGGTAGAAGCAGTGTATGCAGCGATCCCTGAGCCAGTGTCCATGGAGTGTAATCAATCTCATGCAAATTGCGTCCAGCCAACCAGTACGATAACCACTGTAACTGACTGGCCATGCAGTAAGATCTGAATTCAGGGGCTCCAAGCCCTCCCTCTCCCGGCTTCAATCTAAGTTTTGCCAGACTGATTCTCCTGTGACCCTGTCCCCTACTAAGGTCCGTTACCAGAGCGTCCAACGTACGGAAGAAACTGCGTGGAAAGAAGAGAGGTAGGTTAGTGAAGAAGTAAAGCCGCCTGGGAAGCACGACCACCTTGGATATCGCTACTCTGCCCATGACCAAGAGAGGAAGGGATGACCTGGGTGTTTAGCGACCGCATAGCTTTCAGATGGTTGCCATCTATTAAGTCTTGTGTCATCCTGAATATTTGTATACCCAGGTATTTGAACGTATGCGCTGCAACCGACAAATGGATAGGACCAAAGGGGATAGGCTCCGGGCTTTCCCTATAAGACATGTAGAATGCATATGATTTTGTGCCATTGATTTTTAATCCAGATATGGATTCAAATTGGCCAAAGATAGAGGGGACAGGCTCAAGGTCATCCTGTAGATTATTAAAATATAATATTAGATCGTCCGCGTACTCCGACACCACATGGTTAGTTCCTCCTAGAAGGATACCCCTCTTCCCGGCCTCCATCCGGAGTCTCAGGAGAAAGGACTCCAGGGACAGCACAACCAAGGTGGGGGAAAGGAAGCATCCCTGTCTAGTGCCTCTTGACACGGGGTACGGGTTGGAAATGTGGGAGCCCGTAGAAACCTGTTCTGTGGGAGCAGTGTAAAGGAGTTTAACCCACTGGATATATTTGGGTGGTATACCAAACGTACTCAGTGCCCAGAACATGTAGCCCCAATGTATAGTATCAAACGCCTGCTGGAGATCAAGCGTTATGCATCCTGCCTTTTCCGATAATTGGACTGCAGCCTCCATTACAGCCTCCATTAAACAATGCAACTGGCGTATGTTTGGGGATGTATTGTGGCTTGGCACAACCCCACATTGGTCTATGTGAAACATCTTGGGGAGATAGGGCAGGAGCCGGCGGGCCACATTTTTACTGAGTATCTTGTATTCCGTGGACAGGAGAGACAGGGGGCGGTAGCCCGCCATATCTTGTGTGTCTCTGTTCGGTATAGGGAGCGATATTACCAGCGCTTGCATTGTTGATAGTGGGAGACTGTGAGTATCATACGATAATTTATACAAGTGTCAAGTTGTGGTGCTAGCTTATCTATATATATGGAGTAAAACTCTACTTGGAGTCCGTCCAGGCCTGGATGCTTGTTACGTGGCAGGGCCTTAATGGCCTCTTTAATTTCCGCCCTAGTGATCTGATGATATACTCATGTGCATGTGTCACTATCATATGTATGCCTATAGAATTATTGCAATTATTTTTGTTTATTTACCGACTGAAGACGGACATAATTTGAATTGATACATTGAAAAAAAATATTTTATTTACTGAAGAGCACTTTTTGCACTACAGAGCAGCCTGGCAGCAAATGGCAGCTGTTAGGCCCGACATATTGAAAAAAATATTTTATTTACATTAGAGCACTTTTTGCACAGCAGAGTAGCCCGACTGCATATAGCAGCTGTTAGGCCCCTACAAAAAAATATATGTAAAGGTCCACAAGAGGAAGGAATGGATGAGCTGGTTGTAGGAGCGGGGTGGGGGGTTCGACGAGGAGTAAACAGTGGGCGATGGAGCAATGGAAAGGCTGGGACTAGGGAGTTAATAATAATAATAAAATTTAAAAAGCGGGGGGCGCTAGAGGGCGCCGAGCAAGATGGCCGCACACATGTGAGGCTCTGCCGGGACCGTCACTTATTTGCTATAAAATCCTGCACATCCTGCTGTTTATTCCCCCCAACTTGATGGCGAAACACGGCTGCAGTGACTGGGAGGCGGGTGCGGTGCTCTCCCTTCGCTGAGCGGAACGCGTGAACTGAATTGCCGGAGGTGCCGAGCTCCGCCTGCATCAAGGCCAAAGGCGTGCGACCCAGTGAATTGTGCCCAGCGAACGTATCGGAGCTTGACGGCCGCTCCCCCTGCCTGGGAGAACGGCCTGGAGGACGGAGACACACGCTACGGGCGGCGGCGGCGCTTCGAGGACGAAAGGAGAGTGCCCGGTGATCGTGAGGCCCGGAGCCCGGCCCTGCTGGTGGTGGTGAGTGGGGCGAGGGCCTAGGCGAGCCCGGGGCTGCGGAGGCGGCACTGGGCCGCGCTGTGCGAGCTGCAGCTGGCGGGGACAAGGGAAGGGGGCAGAGCACGGCAGAGAGGAGCTGGGGGAGCGCTGCCGCCCACGGAAGTCAGAGGGGCTCTTGCTGCTGTAGGACCTCGAGGGGGGACCCGGTGGTAATTTGGGACGGTGGTCCTGGCCTACTTTCCTGGACATACTGCTGATTCCTGCACTGTGGCTGCTGAGGCAGGGGACAGCCGGGTGATTTGAGACATAGCACCCACTCTTCTGAATCGTCTTGGGGATTGCCTTGGCCAGAACTGCGGGGGCGACCAGACTGTCCCACGGACTGCTGCAGCTGGGCTGCGTCACACATCGAGAAGGCGCCATGGGCAGGCCGGAGCGCAATCAGCCCAAACTCACTTTTTAGGCTAAAAAGACGGCGCTATCCTCCTCGCAGGCGCCACCAGACACAGAGACTGCGGGGGCGGTCGGGGGTACCCCGAACCTGGAGGCCACATTGGTGGCGATGCAGAAAACACTACAGTCCATTGAAGGCACCATGGAAGCGGTCAATCACAGGCTCGACCATATGGCGACGCAGTTCGACCGGCAAAACGAAAGAATGGGTGAGGTGGAACAGAGGGTGTCTGCTACGGAGGATGGGCTGGCCACGGTGACAACTAAGGTATTCAATATGGAGAGGGTTCTGACGGTGATTCAGGCGAAGAACGAGGAGTAGGAAGGGAGGTCCAGGCGCAATAATATTCGCGTCACGGGCCTGCCGGAATCCACGAATGTAGGTCGGATGGAAGACTTCATGGAACGCATGCTGGTGGACATTTTCGGCTCAGACCAGCTATCGCGGGTCTTCATCGTGGAGCGGGCACACCGCACTCTGGCGAAGAGACCGGTGCCTGGGGCTCAACCGCGTCCTATCATTGCTCGCATACTTAATTATAAGGACCGAGATGCCATACTTCGTCTTGCCCGGGAGAAGGGCACTATTGAATACCAAGGAAATAAACTTGAGTTTTACCCAGACTTCACTGTGGCAGTGCAAACAGCGCGCAAGGAGTTCACCCCGGTGAAACAACTGCTTCGCGCCGAGAACATTCCATACGCCATGTTGTATCCGGCTCGTCTTCGGATAGGACCCCAGTCGGACAACAAAATCTTCGCCACCCCTAAGGCTGCTATGGACTATGCAAAAAAACAGAAAAAACGCAAAAGAGACTCAAACATGCAGCAGGAGGGGGAGGGGGAACTACTGGACGATGTGGCTTAGGCGCCTGACTCCTTGTTAGTCACCCATTGTTGGAGTGTTTTCCCTGTGAAATGTGTTGCCGCTTGGCGCTGCGTGGCTCGATGCCCCGCTGGGTTGCTTTCCCCTGCCTTTACTTGAGGAACGCTGGTTAAATGGACATGTTATCTGTGGTCATTATTCTGGTATACTATGGTTCCCCTGTTGGGCAACTTGCAGTTGGGTTGTTTATAGCATGGGGCTAGTATGCTCACGGTGACGCTTTCGTTATGCATAGTTGCGACTGAACGTATGGAGGTGAGAGCGTTGTATTTAATTGTCTGACTGCACTTTGATCTTGGCGTAATGATGGTTCTAGTGAGGCGCAGTTGGGGGAGCCCCCTTCCTTTACTGCTGAGGCTAGGTGACTCTGACTTGCAGCAATCCTTGTTTCTATGGGGTTGGGGAGGGAGGAGCTGGATGTTCTCATCGATTGCACGGTCCGCTCTCTCGTCAGTTACCTGACGAGAGCTGTGCGCCACTGCGTCCCCACGAATGGGAGATCCCAAAACACTTATGTATGCACTGTTGGGGTTGTTGGGGGAGGGGGGATGGGGTCAGCTTTGGCAGGTTGGGGATGCTGAAGTGGGTGGAGGGAGGTTTGGGGGGTTCTGGATTTCCTGGATATGGTCGCAGTGTTTCCTTGTGTATGACGGGAGGTGTGGGAGGCTTGTACAGGGGTTGGGAGGATACTGGTCATTGTGTTGCCTAGTAAGTACGGCACTTCTTGCTGACACTCGAGGAATGAATGGCTATGTGTGCTGTATCTGTCGTTGGCTTTTGGGGTGGTGTTGCTGCCTTTGGGACATACTTTGGATCTGGATGAATGGATAGGGGGGGTAAAATTACATGTATTACTTCGAATGTGAGAGGGTTGAACCGCCCACAAAAGACTAGGCAAATGCTGGCATTTCTTAACAGGCATGGTGCGCACGTTGCCTTCCTTCAGGAGACACATCTTTGGGGTAGGGCGGCAGAAACTGTGGGTAGCAGATGGGCGGGCGTCAGACTGGCGTCAAACTACTCATCTTATGCACGCGGTGTGATGATTCTGATTTTAAAAAATGTACCGTTTGTAATACTACATGAGGAAATTGATAAGGATGGTCGATATATTATAGTACATGGTAAATTATGCGGAACCCCGATCACGCTCATTAATGTATATGGACCAAATGTTGATGACCCTGATTTTTATGTTGCACTCTGGAACAAGATCTACATGCTGCCACAGTCGGCTGTGCTCTGCGGTGGGGATTTTAATGTCATTCTGGATGGGGAGATGGACAGGAAACAAGACAAGCCCTGTGTGCGCAAGAAAGCGGCTGCTGAAGTCAGTGAGGGTATGAGAGGAATTGGGCTGGTGGATGCGTGGCGTCTGAGGCACCCGGATAGGAGAGAGGGTACTTGCTATACATCAGCGCATGACACGTGGTCGAGACTGGACTATTGGTTGGTGACTCGGGATGTCAGTGGATGGGTGATGGATGTTGGCCACTTGCCTCGCACGCTCTCCGACCACGCGCCAGTCCGCTTGGTAATGCGGATGCCAACGTGTGCGCCGGCTCCGTTCACTTGGCGCCTGTCGCCGGGAACCTTGACTGATCAGGTGTTGCGGGAACGGCTCAGAACTATAATTGAAGAGTTCTTTGATAAGAATGTTGGGACTGTTGACAGTATGTGTACGGTGTGGGAGGCCTTCAAAGTGACTATACGTGGGGCGTGCATAGGCCTTCAATCTGGAGTGCTTACATCGCTGAGAGACTCCATGACTAGGTTGGAAGGGGAGTTGTTGGCGCTTGAGCGCCGGTTGGAGGAATGCCCCGAGGAAACTTTGCTGGCAGACATTAGATTGAAGGTCACCGAGTACAACGAACTAGCTGATCAGGAGGTGAAGTTCCTGTCCAAACATACCAGGGCGCGCTATTATGGTGAAGGGGGAAGACCGGGGAAAGGACTGGCGGATCGCATAAGGGAGCCGTGGGCCAGGCACTGTACTGTGCAAGAAATAGAGGACGGGGAGGAGGTTGTGACTAACACAACTGAAATCCTAGGCTGCTTTACGAAATATTATGAAAGGATGTAGGAGTATCGGGAGACGGCGACAGAGGAGGAAATAGCTCAGTACTTTGAGGACATAGCTTTGGTCTGGCTCTCGAGGGGTCAACAGGAATTCCTTATGCATCATATAACGCAGGTGGAATTTAGGGAAGCGATAGCTGCCCTTCCTAATGGTAAAGCTGCTGGTACAGATGGTTTGCCGTCAGAATTCTATAAAGAATATGTAGATCTTTTACTTCCGCACTTGGCGATGGTGCTGGAGGAAGCAGTAGACCAGGGCCAGTTCCCGACTACAATGAGAGAGGCGCTCCTTGTTGCGTTGCCAAAACCGGGTAAACCTCCCAACAAGTGCGAATCGTATCGACCCCTGTCCCTCATGAATACTGATGTTAAGATCATAGCCAAGGTGCTGGCAACTAGACTGCGGCTACTCCTTCCGGTCATGGTGTTACCGGACCAGTCAGGATTTATTCCGCTCCGGTCTACCACCCACAATTTAAGGGCTCTCTTTGCGGTGCTACATCTGCTCAAACCGGATTTGGCTGCGGTGGCTGTCATGCTTGACGCCGCGAAGGCCTTCGACTCAGTTGCATGGCGATATATGATAGCAATCCTGCATCGGATGGGGGTGCCTTTCTTTTTTACATCATTAATAACCCTTCTCTATACTAACCCCCATAGCACGAGTGGGGGTCAACGGTCAGGTCTCGAACTCGTTTCCGGTACAGAGGGGAACTCGACAGGGTTGTCCTCTCTCGCCTTTGCTATTCGCCATAGTGATGGAACCCCTGGCTTGTGTCTTGAGGCAGAGATATGCTGATGCGGCTTTGAAATTCTCCCTCCGGTCGCTGGCAGTGTCCATGTATGCCGACGACATGGTCCTTTACGTGCGCGAGCCTGCTCACCATCTTGAACCTATCCTCCGAGAGTTCATACGGTTTGGCCGTCACTCGGGTCTGACCATCAACTGGGAAAAGTCTGTTATGCTCCCTCTCACCGACGCTACCCTTCCCTTTCCCTTATAATTCCCACTGGAATGGGCGACGGAATCGGTGCGTTACCTCGGAGTCTGGATTCATCGAGATAGCCAAGAAATTATCCGGGCCAACTATGGTGTGGCTATCTCCAAGCTGGAGGACCAGGTGGCGCGCTGGACTCGGCTCCCCCTCACCCTTGCTGATCGTGTGTCTCTGATTAAAATGGTGGTGCTTACAAAATTTTTGTATCTTTTTGTTAATATTCCTCTCCCACTGAAGTCGCACTTCTTTGCCAGACTGCGGTCCTTGTTGACCACCTTAACCTGGGCTGGTAAGAAACCACGAGTGCCGTGGGATGTGCTGACTAAACCATACGATCTGGGAGGCTTTGCCGTGCCAGATATGAAATTATATTACTTATGTGCCCAAGAGCATTTCGCCGCCTACTGGTTGTCAGCTCCTCCGTACACCCCGCACGTGGCGCTTGAAGCCAGTGCTGTTCTGCCGAACCCGCTGAGGGCTATGGTGGTTAATACTCACTCAGTGTTTGATAAGGGTGAGGTAGACACAGTGCGCTCCACTGCTAATGCGTGGCGAGAGCTTGGCAGGAGAGCGAACAGGTTGCCGTTATATGCTCCTAGTATGCCGCTATTATATCACTCCGAGATCTCGGTGTCGGGCGAAATCGGTGGTCTGCAGGTCCTACAGGGCGCTGGACTACACACTATGGGAGATCTCTTCTCGGGGGCCACGTTCCTCTCGTTGCAGAATGTGACGGAGCGATCCACGAATGTGGTCATGTCTACATTCATTTACGTCAGACTCCGGGCGGCCATACACTCCTTGTATCCTACGTATCCGGAGGAACCCTTGGTGCTAGGGGCCTTGCAGTTACTCTACACCACGACGGATAGAGTTAAATTGCTCTCTAGATTGTACCGAGCTGCACAGGAGGATGAGGGGGGGGGGTGCTGTGCTGGCTAGGGCCAGATGGGATAGGTGCCTGCCAGAACCATTGAATGATGATGAATGGACTGAATGCTGCTCCATGACTGGGGGGTACGTGGCCAACGGCAACTTTCGCCTTCTACATTTTAAATTTCTACATCAATGGTATTATACGCCAGTGCAGCTAGTTAGGTATGGTCTTCGCGAGTCTGCTCAATGTGTCCGGTGTGGAGAGGATTATGCGGACTTTGTACATCTGGCTTGGGGTTGTACACGAGTGTATGCCTTCTGGGAGGCGGTGACTGAGGCATTGACTAGGATGACGGCCGTTGCGGTCGCGTTGGATATACGCCTGTGGAGTGCCGGCTAAGGAGCGGCGTTTGATGGTCTTGGCATTACAGCTTGCTAAACGGAGAGTGGCTATGGTGTGGGGACGAAGGCGGGCACCTGATGTTCAACTGTGGGTGAGAGATATGGCCTATTGCAGAGATCAGTTGACTTGCTATGCTGAGAGTCTGCCGGCGAAATCGCATCCACGTGACATTTGGGCTCCATATACCGCATATATGCTTTCCCTGGCTGATGATGACAGTTCCGGTGGTGATAGCGGGGGTCTGTTGACGGGTGGGGGAATCTTTGAGTGATTACCTGACTGTATGGTTGCGCTACGACTGTGCCTGATGTGGGATGTTCTTTCTCTCTTGGTGTGGGTGATCCTTTGGGGAGGGGCGGTCTTGATGTGTAGGCTTTACTATAAATGCCCAGTGGCTGGTGGCACATGCAGGGTTTTGGATTTGGGGGTTGCATGGCCTGCTCAACTACTTGCTGGACTTTACGTACCTTCTGTATTGCTTTAACATTCTACATTAATACTGTGGACTCTTACTGTGACCAGGAACCGGGTTTGTTTGGGCTGGGGGGTTGGGGGTTGGTGTTGTTGGTTATAAACCTCATAAAATAAGACCGATATATGATGTGCGGGATAAGACTGCGGAAGAAGGGATTAGCATGGAATGCTGACTTTCGATGTCCTCTGCATATTTTGTGTGTACTCGCCTGATGCCATTGGATGTGTGCTTCAAATTGCTTGCTGTTGAATTGGTAGCAGCCGGCCCTTCACAGGGTTGTAGGCACACTGCTGTGTATATGCACAACTTTGCAATAGAGGTCTTACAAAAAAAAAAAAGCCAGGGAGGGGTGGGGAAAGCAATTGATAGGCTTGAAGGGGGCGGAGTGCATGGGAGGGGTGGTGTTTGCGGGGAGGAGCACAATAGGGGGAGAGCGACAAAACAAATACACTCTCTCAGAGTGCTGAAAGAAAAAGAAAAAAAGTTGGTCTGTGAATGTGAGGAGTGAGGATATGTGCCTGGGCAGGGACAAACAGAAGAATAAGAATAAAGCAAATGAGTCGCAATAAAACAAAACAATTGTAAGCAATGGGCAATTATAAAACCACAGTACGTTTTTGATACGGTTCACAAAAGGTCTTCTGCACATAGACAGCTAAAAGCTGCTGGTGGGTGAGGCAGATACATTTTATACAGAGGTCTCAAATAGCAAAAAAGAAAAAGCTACTCAGAGATATGCTGACCTACTACTCAAAGTCTGCCCTAGCTATGCTGACCTACTACTCATGCAAACAAAGTCTGCCCTAGCTATGCATTTAGGCAATCATGTTTTGTGAAAGATGGCTATATCTTGAAGAATTAAACATGATCTCATCAGGCGGAGTCTACTTGGCTGCCTTATACCACTCTCCAAGGGAAGATACAACCCAAAATAACATGGTCACTAATTTAACAGCTATGCTATAAAAACACACTAGCAGCTGTCTGTTCATTCTATATTCATCACATTTCAAACTGTACTAGCCTAGACCCTCATAATGAGTGGCCCGGATGAGTTAGTTATCTCACCATGTGAAATTCGATACCCTGTGGTGCAGAGTTTAGAAAATACAATAAGTATCTCAAATTACGTATTTCCCCATTGAAAATGGAGAATGACAAGTGGATTTTGTGCTTTTCACTCCAAATGCTATATGTCTTTAAACGTAACAAGCATTTTACCAGGTATATTTTAGCAGCTTTGACCTGCAAAATATACTGTGGAAAAATACAGGGGATACAGTAATTGCTGCAAAACCTATAATTCTGATCCCAATGCAATTAGAAAAATGACCAAAATTAACTATGACGACTAGTAATGAGGGACTTACGGTCGTCTTAGGATCCAATATAGGCACCCCTCCTCGGTCTGTTGTGATTATGGCAGCGAATACAGTTTTTTTTTAAAGATACATTTGGGAGAGAATGTTGTTGGAGGTATATGTGTGCACTAGAGAGCACTTGAAGTTGAGGACTGAAATCTATTAAACATTAGCCAGTGGCATTTTGCCATTTTTCCTCATTCATGGTAGCAACAAATGCTCCCATACATTAGCCATGCTTTCTTTACTTTGATGGTCAATGAATGGCGGAGCTTCCATAACAGAGAGCTAGAAAGAAGCAGCTGTTCTTCCAGCACCGGGAATTCTGTATTTACCATAGAGGCACATGACAATTTATATTTCTGTATATACAGAACTGATCGAGCTTGCTTGTGATGGGCACTAGTACCCAAGAAACTGGACAGTGATTGTGATGGCAAGTGCACATAACAATACTCATTTCACATATTTAAAAGTAGGGCTCCCGGTTTTATGGTATTTATTTTTTTGACATTTCTGTTTGTATTTATCCATATTTATTTTTTGCTAATTTTATCTGTACTTATCCCTATTTATTTTGGGGTTTGTGAAAAAATGAAGCAGAAACTAGTATATTTCCACAGTTATTTAAACAATTAGTGTATGCTCTTAACACCTTGGCTGCTTGAGAGGATCTTCTCCTGTGCTGAAGGTCAATGTTAATGGGTGTGGTCATGACGACAGCTCCACTGTGCCTCATGACGAGCTGAGCTCGTCATGAACATGGAAGGGGTTGCTTGGCTGACAGGTTTCAATGACATGAACACCCACATATAATAAACCAATACACTTACATGAACACATGAACATTTTAGTGTTAGCCTGGTGCATATCTGCTGCTATTTAAACCTCATTACTAAAACTCCTTTTTTTATCCCTCTCCCTTGTCAAGCTATTGGCCTGACAGTAATTTAGTATCACTCCAAAAAATAATTTCCGTTTTTATCCACATTTAAAAATAAATACAGACAGGAAAACAAGAAAACAACGTTTTTCTGTCTGTATTTATCTGTAAAAGTCAGTAATAAAAAGGAAAAGAGCGGCCCTTATTTATAAGGAACAAACACTGAAGGCCATGCTTGAATTTGTGCACCTACAGATAAAATGCTTGCAACAAAGTGCCAATTCATGCTGAGCCATTGTGGTGCCCAAACTCTCTCACCACACTGGGCAGGATAGTTCGTTTCACGGTCATCGTCTGGTGGCCTTATACACTTGTATCTTGCACCAGTCATGAGGATTGCCTCTTCTTCAGAATGCCCTTCACCAGAAACTCTCCCAACTCAAAACCTATGCCTGCAACTGTAAACTGTTCTTGCCTAACTGAAACAGTCTGTCATACGGTGAAAAGCATAGGAAGAAAGATTGAAATTGTGAACTTCTCCAGATTAAGGAAAGGGAGATCTGTGTACCACTCTCATGGGTCATTGCAGCGTCATCAGGATAACGGCCTATCAGAAAATATGGTATTGCATAAAAAGAAAAACATTGCAGATTTTTTGTTTCACCTCTTGATACTCTACATGTGAAAATGTTAGGAAACCACACAGAACAGCGAGCTTCACCTGTGATGATTTTTGGAAAATAGGTGTTGTATGTATGTAAGTGATGTGGACATTTTCAATCCTTTTCTGATTGCCACACTTTATGGTCTTGTCTTTTACAGTCCAGTCAAAGGCCACTGAGACTGAGATCTTCTATTAGAGCCCACCTCTTATCAAGGATGTGTTTGGCATCACTTGAGCCTGACAATAAGGAAGAGACCAAATCTATTTTTTCAACACATTCTCGCCCTATGTTCATACGGTCAAATTTCTGCATACATACTTTCTCGAAAGCAAATTTTTCAGTTGTTCCAAATGCTGTAAGCACTAAGAGCCCAGTTCACAAAGATTTGGTGAGACTTACTGTGGTAGGACCTCTGGATTCCAGCAGGAAGTCAGCAGTTCTAAGCCAAAAGTACCTCAAGAGTTAGTTACAACTATTCACACACCAATCTTTGTTATTCAGAGTATAAGACTTTAATTGCTACAGAAGCCTTGTCTTTCCACCAGTCCAATACAGGACAGTAGAAGAATAACTCAAGTAAGTCAATATTGTCTATGGGAAATAAAATTTGATTTATGTTACAGAGTAGATTCTCCATGGAGTTGGACAAGCCTTGCTTAAAAACATTTCCAACACCATCCCAATAACCTGAATTATAACCTGATATAAAGCTCTAACTTTAGTTTTGGGTGGTGTAAAGAGAATCTCCACACCTGAAATTGACTCTAGTCTAAAGAAATCATTTTGGAACCCTTTTCTCTGCATAGGAAGAGCTGTACGTTCGTTAGCCTAATATATTCTTGAAGTGCCAACAACAGGGCAAACGGATGTCATCTCAATCTACATAAATTGCCAGTTACCACAAAATATAAGCACCATCTTTGTGCTGAAAGAAAGAAGATGTGGGATTAGGTCTTGTGCATGTTTATAAAGACCATCCAAACCATCTCCCTTCACTGCTGTAGGCCCCTGCACCATCGCAACCTGCTAATATTTTTCATACACTCCTAAATCTAATACAGGTCAATTTCCACTTTCAAAATGAGAAGATATAAGGGAAGAATTCTGTATGCCATTCTGCCAGAGGTATCTTTTGTATTGCCTTTTTTTAAAGTAATATTTGACACCTATTTTGTATTAACCTTGTATATTTTGTATTAACCTTTCTCTTCAGTTCTCTCGTTTTAATGAAAGATTCAAAATAAAACGCATAGAAATTGCTAAAAACTTGGGTGTACCCCTTACTTTCGATCTCGAGGAAATATTGGTATGAGGATTGGACCATCAACCTAGTACAGGTATACAATGGTATAAAGTGTTATAAAAGTGATTTTTGCCTGAACTGATGGAGTTTCATATGTTACCGGTCTCAATAGAGCCTATTATATGGAAACAACCTCCGAAAAGTCGGGCCCCTACCAAATCTTGGTCATGGTTGAGGCGTTGGATGCACTAACTGTTAATGCTGTGCATATGAAATACCAATTCAGCTGTAGCCAGCTGCGGCCGGTAGTGGGAGTACCGGCCTGACGGTGACGTGGGGAGGGGCAGGGTGGGGGGTAGTAATGTATGGATTACGGAGTTTAACAGGTAAGTAAACATAAAAATAAATAAAAACGAATTTCGTTGCATGCAGTGCAGCACCAAATGCAATGCAGTGCACGCAACGAAATTTGTTTTATTTATTTTTATGTTTACTTACCTATTCAACTCCGTAATCCATACATACAATTCCACTCCTGTGCGGGGCTTTCCATTGAGTGGGCGGAGTCATGACGAGCTGAGCTCGTCATGAGCACACTTCCACTGTGCAGCGTGTCGAGCTGAGCTCGTCACGAGCACCGAGGGCCGCATCCGGCCCCCTCCCCCCGCGCCGCGGGGGAATTAGTCCCGAGGGGAAGGGGTTAAATAGTGTTTCCTACGCTCATGGGCGTTAGATTGATAAGTGGATGTTGGATGAAGTTGTACACTGAAGATAAAACAATAGATTGGAAAAATGTTTTAAAAAGTAGGTGAAAACCACATAGTGAGTAATGACATAAGGTATCAAGAAAAAACAGCTACTCCTACATGCAGTGTGGAATTAAGGTGAATAGATAAATCCATTTTACATTTTTTTGCAGTTGAGAGTGAAGTTATATGAAAAAAAGAGATCACAAGTCGCTATTGCCCTGAGAGCATTCAACTCTCTTACTTAAAGTTTTGAGTTCTTCCATAAATATGTTCAGAATAGCAACTTTCCTCATTCTGTGGTCACTGTTATGTTAAACATAAAGCCCACGTGTCTCTCGATGAATGTACTAAAAGAGAATACATACCCACAAACCATCCATCATCACATTTCTCCATAACATCAATGACGTCACCCTCTTTCAGCTCCAATTCATCTTCATTCCGTGGGTTGTAGTTATACAGAGCTTGAAATCTTAATAAAAGAAGGAGTTGTGTTACAACTTACACCAAACAACAAGCAAAAATTCAATTGGGTAGAAAAGAAAGACTATGAAAACTATGTGGCCTATTTACAAAGGCAAATTTATATGTGTAGATTTACCCACATGTAAACGGACAACTGCATCTAGCAGTAACCTTACATCACTCTGTTAGTATTCATTGTGAAGTATACAACTACTACTAGGGGCAGATATCAAATGACATGGTTAGTAAATAAATAAATAAAAGATAATAATTTAAAATAGAATTATTAATATTTATTTTAATATATTGTATTTTATTTGGGGGGGGACATACGACACAGTGTATACATTATTCACAACGGGAATTACAAATTAGCAACAGTATGGTCAGCCAAGATGGCAAATACAACATATTTGTGGTCATATAGAATCATCAAAGTAATCTACAACCTTTATTGCGGTCTGAAGGCAAACAGGCAGTGGAGGCCCAGGAAGTTGTACATACACTGTATTTCGGATGCATTAGTCTCCAAGTCTATGTCATAGTATTCCACCCATGGGGCCCGTAACGTATGAAATTTTCTCGGGCACCCTTGCACCCTGTATGTGACATTTTCTGCTGCCATATAAAGATCCATTGCCCTTATCCATTCCATAAGGGTTGGCAGCTCCGGCACCCCCACTTCCTAGCCACTTCCCTCTTAGCTACTGTTAATCCTAAGTTGGCAAAGAGAAGTTTGGTGGTGGGGAGGTCTATGTCTGTCGGCAGGCCCAGGACTACATATTTGGGATATACGGGTATGGTGTCCTTAAGTTGTTTGACAAGTTCTCCTAGTATGCCCTTCCAGTATTCCTGTAGACTAGAACACTCTCATAATGTGTGAATAAATGATCTGCGTTCTATTTTACAGCGGAGGCCATTCTGTGCAGACAGACCCTATGAAGGATCTTATATGGTATCAGTCGGAGCACGCCCTTAATTGCAGTTTCTCTGGGATACTTCAGGACAGAATTCCAGTTTGTGTCATCCAAGTCTCCCACCTCGCTTACCCATCTATCCAGCAGATTCTGTCAAGTGTCAGGCATATTGGTATTAATCTTTTTATAAGTCCAGGAAATGGCCTAATATTCCAGTTCACCCTTGGTACTTCCTCTGTAATTGGGCAAACAAGATTAGGGTCCCCTCCACCAGGACATCTCCAACCCTGGAGATCCCTATTGTTTCCCACACAGTAAAGCTCTTTAATTTTCCATTTTCCTTAAAGAGCTATCACTCCCAGAGCAGAGTCTCTCGTGTTTCTTTTTTGTCCCATCCTATATTTTTTCATGCTCGTTTCCAAATCTTCTATTGTAATCTGCGTCGCCGCTCCCTCCAGGAATGGATTTGAGATTGCATCCGCTCAAGTGTGTAGGTAGGGTGGTCTCCTGGTGCATAACACCAGTCATTAACTTCCCCCAAGTAAGCTGCCCAATAGTAAGCTTGCGCGTCTGGGAGAGCAATACCTCGATTATTCTGATTTCTTTGATGTATTTTAGTGCTACCCTTGGGTGCCCACCGCCCCATGGTAAATTCCGGACTTCTGTATCTATTTTAGCAAATATCTCATCCGGTATTTTGTGGTAAATGTTATGCAGGGAGTATAGTAGCTTGTGCAGAGTAATCATTTTGTATATGGCGGCCCTTCCCAACAACGTAAGGGGTAGCCCCTTCAGCATTCCATGTCTCTGCTGAAGTCAGCCAGTACTCTATGGATATTGTGATTCAGACTATTTTCTATATTATGTTTTACATAGATGCTCAGATACTGAAAGGCGTCATGGACCCGATGTAGACAAGGTGGAATCATTGGGTCACCCCAGTCGTCTCCGGTCATATATAGACAGAATTTGTCCCAATTGATTATATGCCCAGATGGTGCCCCGCATATTTCAAAAACCCGAAACACTTCCGGCAGGGACTCCGTTTGGTGCGTGAGATATAGTAGGACGTCATCTTCGTACAGCTAGATATGCTCATCATCAGTCTCTCCTAGCATCCAATGGAAGCCAGTGATGCCGGGATGAGTCCGTATTCTACAGGCTAGTGGTTCCTGCACTAGAGCAAATAGGAAGGGGAAAGTTGACAGCCCTGCCCCGTCCCTCTTTCTATAGAGAAGTCTCACGCTGTCGGAGAAGTCCGACGATGTCACGCCATTCACCCTCACATTCACCATGGGATCTCGGTAAAACAACAAAGTTATAAACCGGGGTCCAACTCAAACCATTCTAGAACCTGCATCATATATGGTCAGTGTACCACATCAAATGCTTTTCTTAGCATCGAGTGATAGGAATATGTGTGGGTCCGCTCATATCTTAACTGTTTTAAACAATTGTGGAGCCCACGGCGGATATGCCTTGTCGAACTTTTGGGCATGAAGCCAGACTGGTTTGATTTAGGGGGGAGATGACTTGTACCAGCTATGTAGTCAGTATTTTAGCCAGTATCTTCGTCTCAATGTTTAGGAGCGAAATCAGACAATACGAGCTACGTGTGCTAGCTGGTTTACCAGGTTTATAGATTACCACTATAGTGGCCAGTCTGAGATTTAGCAGCAGGAACACCTTTTTTCTAGCCGCTTCATACATTTTTATTAAATGGGGCTAAGAAGTTCAGCATTTCTCTTGAAGAACTCAGCCAGTAGCCTGTTTGTTCCCGGTGTTCTCCTTGTTGTCAATCTGCCTATTGCTCCCTGGATCTCAGCCAGCATGAGATCTTCCTTGAACAATGCCTTATCCTCAACCGTAAAGGTTGGGATGCTAATTTCATCCAGATAGGCGCGTATTTGGGCAACATCTGCAATGGCATGTGCTTTATAAAAATGTGAATAGTACTGGGAAAATTCTCGAGCTATGTCTAGGGCACTGTAGAAGGATTCGCTCTGGCCACCTACTATTTCATGTACCCATCTTGCCTCTCTCTTTTTCCTCCCCAGCCAAGCTAGTAATTGCCCCGCCTTATTCCCCACATCATAAAGACGGTGTTGTATTGCCAGGATCTGTTTTTTAACTTCATCGTTAGCTAGCGCCTGCTACCCCTAACGAAGTATTAAGGAGTAATCCGTTGGTTGATAGGATCTACCGTCTTCTCCGGGGGTGACCTCCAATGCTAGAATGCAACGTTCTAGGGACAGAATGTCTTGAAGTCTCCTTTTTTTATGGGCCAAGATGTTTTGCGCCCTGTCTTATAGGCCTTCCAGACCACAACTGCAGAGCTTACCGACTTTTCATTTTCCGCGAAGTATAACTCAGAGTCCACTCGGAGTTTGGGTGCAACTGTCTTGTCTTGGAAGTCATTGGCATTTAGACTCCAACTCTTCCCCCTCCCATTTCGCCTCATACCCAACATGACACAGAGAGGTGAGTGATCTGAAAGGCCCCTCGCTAGGTATTGTGCCTTCCTCACTGCGTGGGCCGCTTCCATGGGAGCAAGTATATAGTCTAGTCTAGAGAATACTTTATGGGTGCCTGAAAAATAAGAGTTTTACCCCGCTTCCGGGTGTGTGTGGTGACAGAAGTCTACCAATCCTAAAGTATCTAAAATAAAGCCAGGGGTGTCTCCCTTGCAGCCACCCTGACAGGGTCAGAGTGGTCCAGAGAAGGGTCAAGGATGTTGTTGAAATCGCCTCCCACACCAGGCAAAGATGAGTTTGCCTCCAGGAGTATTCCCACCACCTTGTCCACAGTGTATTTTTGGGGGGCATATACAGAGATAAGGGTGATACTTCTATGTCCACGATGGCCCTGCACTGCAGCATATGTTTCATTTGGGTCTAGATATGTTTTATCTATGCGAAAAGGTGGTGTTCTTCTAGCTAGTATGGCTACCCCCCAGGCACCCAAGGTGAAACCTGCATGTGCCAGTGTAACATAGGCTACCCTACCCAGGAAGAAGCAGTTAGTACCTCTCAAGTGTGTTTCTTGAAGGAACACCACATCTGTCTTCATTCTCCTGAGGTAGGAAGCCACCAGCCCTCATTTGGTTTTGCTACCCAGTCCATTAACATTCTATGTCAGAACGCAATAAGAAGAGTCATGCTGGTCTCCCGCCCTCCCATTTGTGCATATCAGCTGAGTATGTAATCCATTTTCCACCTCGAGAGTGTCTGTCTCCGTATGTTGCTCACGTGTCTGCCATGTGCCTGAACTTTGTTCCCTTTGTCCCCAACAGAAAAACAGTAACAGCACCTCCCCTCCTCCACCCCTACCCCCTCCAACACCACCCGCCTCCCCCTGTGTCAACTGGACAACTGTGGTGCAGGTTGGACTCGAGGGATCTGTAGTCCACACTCCCATAACCTATTCACCCACCCTATTAAACTATGGCCCAACTATGATCACAGAGTGATCAATTCACAAAAGGAACTCACAAGCAAGGTCCAACAAGACGAGAAAAGACAAGAAAAAGAATGAGAAAGGGAATGGAGGGAGGGTAAGAGTGAAGAAAGAGAAAGGGGGAGATAAAGAGGGGAAAAAGGAGAAAAGACAGAATGGAAGGAAGGGAGAGGAAATGTATGTACTCGATGCGCACTTAGCAAGTGCTCTTTGGATAGAAGGGGGGGAGAAGTGAAAGCTATTCAGTCTTAAGTAGCATTTGCTGGGCCTGTGTTTCCAGGCAGCTAGCAGCGACCCCTATTGTGCTGCAACTCTTGTCTGGTGTAGGGGACCCCAGCGAGGGCCCCTGCATGTTGTGAATTGCTGCCAATATCAAGTGACCACTCTCTCCTATGGGTCCGGTGTGTTCAAATCTCCGGCTGGCCTATGCCTGGTCATTTTTGTGGTTACTGTCTGATGTCTTAAGTCCTCTGTGTCAGTGGAGTGACCAGATTGAGAACATCTACTTTTAGTAGGCAGGGGTGTCTTCCTCATCCTCTTATGGGATGCGTCGACTCTATGACGTTTTTCACACAGGGGGTCATTCAGGTAGTATCTCTCGCCTTTCTGCCGCAATGACTTATGTCGGGCATTTTTGGGGCTTTCGCCTTTGTTTTGCACCTCACTGGAGTAGTCCGGAAACATCATGATTTTCAAGTTCTTATAATGGATGTCTCCCAGTCTCCGGGCCTTCCGGAGGATTGTGCTGTGATTATGATAGTTTAGGAAGTGGGCAATCACAGGCCTTGGTAAAGCACACACCGGAGGTCTCATCGTCTTTGCCCGATGAGCTCTTTGTATCACAAAACAGGCAGAGAAATGCGCCTCTGGCAGTGAGCTCTTCAGCCACTGTCCCAAAAAATGACATAATTGACATGTCTGCGCCTTCCGCTCCTTCTGGGAAGTCCACAAAGCACAGGTTGTTCCTTCTCATGTATTTTTTCGCATCATCAACCCTCCAGGCCACCTCCATCATTGTTCCCTGCAAGTCATTGACATCTTTGCGCAGGGTCGGGATGTGTCCTCAAGGTCGGAGATTCTATTTACGCTGTTTGTAACCCGTTCTGCAACATTTGCGACTTTGGAGTGCACCTCCCCAATGCTTCCCTCGAGTGCCTCTCAAGAGGCACTGATAACCTGCAGGATTACAACATTGTTGGGCATGGCCGGTGCTCCTCTGAATTCTGAGAGGGGAGTCATGACCTTTGTAAATTTATAAAGATTCCCCTGGTTGGGAGATTGAGGGTCTTTGTCTTTGACCATGTCGTTCCTTTCTTCCCCTTCAGGCAGTGTTAAGCTATGAGAGTGTGTCTTTCCAGATGAAGTCCTACATCAACAGTGGAAGTTGTCACATCATTAATATATCCATAAGACTTTTGCGGGTATCTCCAGTGCAGAGGGAGTGCCGCTCAACAGCCAAAAGGTTGCGGTCTCAAGTCACTCGTCCGTCAACCTACCCAGGTCACCCTTGTTGCTCCCAGCATCCTCTCAGGCATCGGGGTGAAGCCACTGATCTAACCCCCAGACCATCATGCTTGAGTCCCCTCCCCCCCCCCATGTCTCACAGAAGGTTGGCCTACAAACGTCCTGCAGTATCAATTGCATGTGGCGAAGGGCCCATTCAATATTTTCTCAGGGTCTTTCCTAGAGCATCTGCATTGTCATGGACAGGAGAGGATCCACTCCAACAAAGCCACGATACAGGATAAACAGCTTCGGGCTTCTTCTCAGTACTGGTTCGAGCCGTGGGGACCTCACAGCCCTGGTCACTCTGTTTGTGCAGCCCGGCGCTCCTATGTATCGTACAGAAGTAAGTGGGGGTAGGGTCAGGGAGGCAAAGGAAGCACCTTCCCCTACACATTCACCTGCGGTCTCCTCCGCAGCCCAGTCCCAAAGAACGCTCTAGGCGAAGGAGCGAGGCAGTCAGCAGTTGCACCTCTTCCGATCCAGTCACCACCTGGACGCCACAGCTCGCGACCCTCGTCCTCTTCCGGCATCATTGCAGGCCTCGGTCCTCACCGGGATTTAACCACAGCACACATTGCAACGGACGATGCCTTCCGGTCCGCTACGGAGCAACTTGAAGAAGGACTGAGGGACTCCGATCGAGGCAAATGAACGGTGTCTCTGTACTCTTCTTGTTTCAGTGACATCAAGCCAGCAGATTAGGAGGTAGAATCTCCCATTAGAAGTCTGTGAGTTGAATTCGCTTGAAGCAGGATTGGCGTCAGATTTAGAGTCAGGCCGGCAGAGCCGAAACAAGGCACGTCTAGTCTGCCATCTTGCTGGCCATGCCCCCTAAAATAAATATATATTTTTTTAAATCTACCTTCAGTGTCACTTTTATATTTTAATTGTTAGTAAAACATTTTGAAACACAGTTTAAATAATTTTCTTTTTTATTAAAAGTTTCAAAGTTTTACTTAATTATTTTTAAGCACAAAGTTAAATATTTAATAATACATAATTTTAAATTGAATGCATCTTTTGACACTTAAAAGATATATTTGGATTTTAAAATTCAAAATAATTTATTTATTAAAAATTATTTCTTATGGAGTGGTATTTTAGATCGTTGCCTCCACTATTTTCTATGTTGCGTTGTGTAATTTTAAGGCTTATTATTACCAGCAAGGCTATCCTGGCACTGCGTATGTGTGCCTAGCCCTGCCAACTTTAGGTTGGTTAATTGATAAGACAAGTCTTCATCTTCTTGCAAAATTCAAAAAGAGAGAAGGCTCAGATGGGGAATGGAAGGTTGTTCCACGCTTTAGTAGCAATGTAAGAGAATGCCCGTTGTCCTGATCTGGTTCTGTGTATGCGTGGGATGTTAGTGGAAGGTGATGTGACTGTTCAGCTAGGTGAAGTCGGAGTTGTGTAGTGCCTTGAATGTGTGTCTGAGGAGTTTAAATTGAGCGCATCTGTGTATTGAGAACGAGAGTAATTCCCTGAGGTTATGGTGTGTTGAGGATGAGTCTGACTACCAAGTTCTGGATGGTTTGTAGTCTTCTAGTGCTTTGCTTGGTGATTCCGGCATAGAGGGTGCTTCCATAGTCCAGCTTGCTGGTGAGTAGGCCTTGAGGGACCGTTTTTTATTGCGGTTTGTGAGCCATTTGAAGATCTTCCTCAGCACCTTCATATGCAGTGATGATGTTGACTTGTGTGATCATGCCCAGTATGCTGTTGAGAATTAGTCTGAGGTTTCCGGTGTAGGTTCTGGGTGTGAGTTTGAGTTCGGCCGACTACCAGGTGGAGTCCCATAATGAGTTGTTCCTGCCCCAGATCACTGCCTCTGTTTTGGCCGTGTTAAGCTTAGGACAGTTGGCTTTCATCTTGTTAGTGACTTCATTCATGCAGACAGTGAACTTGGATCTAGCACTGGGGGTCTTGTCCGACAGGAAGAGCATGAAAAGATGTGTGTCGTCTTTGTAGAAGAGGATGTAAAAGGGCATGATGTTGGTCAAAGGGATCATGTATGCGTTGAAGAGTGTGGGGATATGCAATAAAACTGGAGACACTCCGCAGATGATTTCTATGGAAGGGTGGTGAAGTACCTGTGAGGGGCATGTGTGCTTTTAAGCTTACTCCACAGCTGGGAAGGGGTACATTTACTACTGCTTTAGGTTCTTTGTGCTGTAGTAACTTTATAAGTGCAGTTTGTGAATAGCAATGGGGTTACTTTTTTGTGAGTAGGCATTTCAATTTTCATGTCCCTGCCTAAACCCATCCTTATCCCTCCCCTGGACCTTCCCGGTCTCTCATTTATACCCTCTCTTTTAGTAGTAAGAAGAACCATGTTTACTACTAAAACACATACCTACATGTACGGAGATCACAGCAAATGTGGTGGAGACATTGAAAAGTTAGGAGAGGTGGAGGTCTCTGCCTATAGGTTTGTGAATAGCATATTGCAGTATGTAAGTAGTACTATTTCAGTACTACTAAACATACTCCAAAGTGCAGTTTGTGAATAATCCACTATGAAAAGAACAGCCATTAAAAATAAATTTCTAAAATTAAAGTGAATCGTTGAATGCAACCGCAAGCAAAGTCCCTCCCAAAGCTTGTAGAAAGTCAGGATCCATTTCTTGCAGTGTATATTTCAAGAGCGTATTCAAATGCATGCAGCCTTGCATAGGCACACTGCTGTATATGCTGTTAAATGCTGCTGTAAAATGCACAAAGCAGTTCAAGGCCCTCCTGAACATGTGCCAAACTAAGTTTTCTCAGGCAGTCATGCCTGGCTACTCTTCTCCTCCAATCTCCTTATTAACAGGGCCAAACAGGCCTTTTATTCCACAGGGTATTTCCCCCACTGGGCTGGGGCCCTTGGAGGCCGGCTCTGATAGCTTGCCCCCCACCCATGCCTCGGTCAATTTCCCGAGGTTATTTGCAACTGGCAATAAAGGCTACAAGAGAGACAGAAAGAGAGGGAGGAAAGAGGAAGCCCAAGAGAAAACACTCAGATTAGAAGAAAGGCGAGAAAAAACGCTCAGATTAGAAGAAAGGCGAGACAAAACGCTCAGATTAGAAGTAGGGAGAAAAGAGATGGATTGAAAGAAATAGCATGATAAGATAAAGGGATCGGGGATTTGTTAAGCATTTTTGCCAGGACTGTTTGGTTCCCCAGTCCAGCCCTACTTAATAATTTATAAAGGCAAATGTTAGGCCCAGCACAATGAGGTACTCTTGTCCATAAGACTAAAAAATATAAGTAGATAATAAACACAAACGCAAATAAAAGGGCTGTTCATGCAGGGCTCAATCCCCTAATTTATTGAAGGGGTGTCAGATAAAATACTATGGATACCAATGATTCCTGATTCCTACCGGGTCGCATGGAGTCATCAAGTAACCTAAAAAACACAGAGATTATACATAACTTTAAAAATGTATGTCTACTTACGGTTCGCCACCACCGTGCATATTTTCAGTAGCAAAGGCAGGACGCTGGGGCTAGAAGGAAACAGTGATGCATGTAGTAAGTGTTGATCATTGTCTTCAATGCCTGGACTTAACACCACGTTTTCAAGAGAATCAGAAACAGCATTTCCACAAATAAGCAAAAGAACCAAAAATGGATTCAAGATCAGCTGAGGGAGAGAACTCTTAAAGAGTGGAAAGGAATAAAAATCCAATCTCTCTAAGTGACGTGCCAGATGATCCTCGCCAACAAGTGGCTTTGTCATGGTGACCGATTATCTCCCACTCACGCTTTTCCTGGGTGGAAGAAAGAGCTTGCTGCTTGTGCACTGGTTAAACAAGCCATTAATGTATCACCCCTTCCAAATTCAGCCCCTTAAAGTGCAACTACAGAAAGGGTCCTCAACCTTTGTACTTCGTTATTCAAGAGAAGGTCCCAACTTTACAGCAGCTCTATAAAGTGAGCAGAGAGTGACATGTAGTCTTGAGCATTCTTAAGGCAGTCACTTGCCAACCAACCCAGGCACATTGAATATCTTGCCTGTGGCGAGTATAATTCTGGCTCTCATGAGGTTCCTTTCTAGGGAAGTAGCATAAAATATTTTTTGTGAACACCCAAAGCTGGTATTAATAATTCTGATCGAAAACCCATCCCTACAGCACAAAGATACAACAGATGCGTCAGGCATTGCAAACTTTTAGCCCCAAGTTTCATAGCTTCCCCCTACACACCACACATTGTTAAGCATCATAGCAGCATAAACACAACATGCAGCCGTTCACTGGACAGAGTCACTGGGAAAAGCTCTGTACACACAACAAATGAATTGCACTTACCTACTGATGCCCATAAGAGAGCCATGATTGTGTTCCCAACACCTTTGGAGCAAGGCGGACTGCCTTATCTTCATGCAGAAGTACACATTGAAATTTCTATTCAATTTTTATATCATACAATACAATAAAATCTCTTGTTCATCCGCCCCTTCTGACTGCCTGGTGTTTTCTGGCTTGGAGAGTCAGACCTGCAGCAAGTACGTATTGCTGCAGCTACACTCCTTATGAACATTTTACCTGAGACTCACCCTCACACCAACATTGTAAAATACAATGTATTGCATATGATACTAATTTTCAACAGCACGCCACAAAAGCCGACCATCCTACACAATTTCTAGCCTTAACATGCACACATGATAGCTGGAACCGGTTAGGACTACATTGTGGCAGATACCAGAAGTTCTAGAACAGGCAGCGGGGGAGTCAGTCTGAAATATACCCGCAAATAGAAGTCTGAAACGGACACTGAACACCGATTGATCAGGATAATGAAAACAATGAGAGCGGACAACAGCGGACAGCACCAACATTGCTTTCTGCATCAATGAAGCACATCAAGCACCAAACAGACAATAGCTTTAAGCAGTAAATATGAAATAGATGATTGCCTCTCCTTCGGACAACTCACATGGCTACTTGAATGGCAGCCACCCTATAGTTAGGGTCATGCGCCATGTTAGAGATGCGGTCTCCTGCTGTCCTACACGAGCATGCATACAAGTGCAAGAGCAACAGACTTGCCTGAAGAGCATGGGTGAGTAACCCCAAACATGTCCAAAAATTGCATTAGAGACTTGAGTTTGTTGTGTGGTGAGTGTGGTTCACAAAGGCTTTATTGGGGATTGAGAAAGGCACTGTCACTAAGTAAATACACGTCTCACTGGTTCAGGAAGATCATTGTCAGTTAATAAAATCTTGGGCTGGGCGAGCAGAGCAGAACTTCATCAAGGACAAGTGAGATGTCCCTCTCGAGAAGGGGCCTCAAATGGTGCTGGTTCTCACGGGTCCATGCTTCCTGTCCCAAACCTGGCTCTTAGGCAGCGAACAGGGAGGACACCCTGGGAATTAGCAATATACTACAATATAAGCCTTTTTTTTTTTATTTGCAGACACAACAGAAGCATTGTTTTTTGTTTACAAAGAGGAGCTGGAAAGTGTGTGTGTAAAGTCCCCCTTAGGCAGCAGGCAATAATCTGAGTGTAAGATATGATAAGCTCAAGGGAAGAACAAGATGACAAGTGGGACACGGGATTCACAGGGCTAATGTGACTTGATTTACCCAATAAGAGATCAAGATATCCCAAAACAAAGAGGAATACAGATGTGCAAGGCAGTAGAGTGCGGAGGTTTTAAGGGTAACTACCGAACAAACCATTGGTCAATGTCAGTGAACTGATACAGCTTTTGGGGGTAAATTCTCGCGCTACAAACACACTTCACCATCGTATGAAAACAGACATCTATGATGGCTCAGAAGAAGTCATAATGTACACTACTCTGCAGTTTTTTACAACACTTGTGGCCTTGCACCTTTTTTTGTAACGTCTGCTTCACTGCCTGCTTTATTTAGAAGAAACATGCTGTATATTTGGGGCCACTACTACTCCGCCAGCTAATGTTTTATATCAAGAAACTGCTTTAAAGTTCAATTCCAGTAGCACAATGTGCGTCAATCACCCTGGTCACAACTACTCATTACCTCAAACAAGCTATACAAGCGATTTAAAGAAACACGAGAAGCAGCCACCTTATATATGATCAGGAGGAAGCGGCCAGCGCCCAGATGCTCCTGGGGGTGACAGTGTAGTGCTTTACAAATGCTGTTTGAAGATGATGACGGCCCTCTACGACCCTAAACACAAGCCACCTTTCTCACCTTTTGTAAATGTCTGTTTGCCATAAACCAGTTGTACGCATCACTTACTAGTTACTGTGTTTCTTTCACATAAAACCAGAACTACTTTATCTAGATACTAGCTGGCAGAATTTGGAATTAAATGTGAAGACAGAAAAATTAACTCATTTTCTGTACGTCCAAATGGTCCCATCATTATAATGATCCTTTCAGCTGTGTGCTCTGGAATTAGCGTAACTCGGACTTTCTAGCTCACTTAAAGCAGGGTTTTCTCAAAAACACTGCAGTCAAGATGTACGCGTGAGCCCCCTCTATGTGTGTCAACAACTGACAGCCTGAGGACAGTGATACACAGTACATGGGTATGTATATCTGTAGAACCTACGTTAGAGGCTTAAGTGAAATAGATGCCAATAAAGGCTGCTTTAAAAGACACCCTACATATACGGTCAGTATTACGATTCAATGCCGGCAAGGCGCGTTCTCTGGGTAGGGAGAGTATTGCTATGGCAACACAATATTATTTAAAGTGGAGCACTGCACTCGAAGGGAAGCATCTGCAACACACGCCTATTGCAGCAAATAAGACGAATTGACCTGCGTTGGAAGTAAAACACACAAACGGCGCCCACGCTCTGCCTGTATAATTAAATATAACGCCACCGCTGCAAGCCAGGGCCTGAGAGACATTTACTGCTCTATGGTGTAAGCAGACATAAAACAGGCAAGTGTAACAGTAATTCAATACCTACTCAGGACCCAGTTAACTTTCACTGGACTTAGGTGTAGTCAGGTGAGGAGATACAGGGTGGTCAGGATTAACCACTCTGACCTGGTGATGGATCAACCAACTACATCTATTACCAGGCAGTTCCCATGGTATGAGAAAGAACTCTACGACTTGGTTTTCCCCGGAGATATTCTGCAAGGGATTCCCAATTCCAATGCTCTAAGCAGGTGGTAGATTTTAGCTGGTAGGGGTGGGGGTGGGGTTATTGGATCAGGGTGGGGAAAATGCGGCCTGGTGAGTGGAGCGTACCAGGCTCCCTGCCCGAAAACAGTGGAGAAGCGTCGCCCCACTGCTTTGAGAGAAGTGCAGCGTAAAAATAAAAGGATAACTTGGTTATTATCATTTATTTTACTATGGGATGGGTTAGGGCGGGGCTGGGGTAACGGGGGAGCAGTGGTTAGCCAACTCCAAGTGTGCATGACTGCTTGGCTGGCCCGTTTGACTTGGCAAGCAGTACTGCGCCCTTTGCCTCTTCTACACCAGGCTTGTTTTACACAGCCTGGTGAGGAACATGCAAAGCCTCACAGTACCCAGCCGAGTGCCAAACCACGGCGCTCAGAACAACCACAACGCTGCATAACAGCGCTGTGATTGGCTTTGGGGTGGGAGTGTTATATTCTTACCCATACATATTTCCCTTTTAATTCATAATTCCATTTTTGTACATATTTTCCTTTTAAATAGAATGTCTATTATTATCTGCTCATGCACACTGTCTGTTGGATTCCATTTAGAATTGTTATGAACTGAAATGACTTAACTGGGACTGGCAACTTGGAGAGTGGAAGTACTATGCTGCAGTTTAATAAATCTTGGATTTTACCTTGGATTACTTGGATCTTCTATTTATTTCCTACAAAATTGGCGACGAGGGTGACCAGTACCTACTACTTCTACAGCAGCACAGGCGTGGTACACCTGATTTTGAAGAATTTTTTGGATGTTATACTATTTTGGAAAATTTTATTTGTTTAAAAAGGATTTACTTTCCGGAGGCTTAAGGATCTTGGAGTGTGACCTTTAACACGCATTTGCTCAAGAATTGGAAGTTTTTAAACTCAATTTTCCTTGCCATTATGTGTTACTCCTACTGATTCTGCAATATCGTTATTTTTTGGGACTGCATGGTGAAAGACGCTGGATTTCACTGAAACTACAATCGCTGTGAGTCTTTGCTGCAAAATTTCACGATTTTTAGACAAAATTAACTTCGTTTCGGTTGTGTTTACCTTTGAAAGTTTGGTGACACGCGAACAAAACCGCGCAGCTGAAGTTTCCATGCGCCGCCGTGTTGGAGCGAGCTGTAACCATGGATACTGACGCATTAAACGCAACGCATGACGAAACGCGTAACGCGTAAGCAGCAGCCATATTTGTTTACATCTGCAATCGTACTAGCGCCGCCGAGCATTGCGCGCTCTTTTGAAGCTTCTGGTGTTACGTTTTAATAAAATAAAAGTCTCTACGCAACAGGACTGTAACTGAAGGTATTTATAACCTCCAAGATTTAAAGACTTTTATCAACATATGTTCGTGCTTATTCCACAACAACTACGTTTGGAAATTCTTACCGAAATATAGGCAAGACTTACAACACGCTTGGAAATTAGTGCCTATTTCTTCAATCTCACGTGGAATATCGCTGATGTACACAGCTTGTGTACTCATGAACTAGTATCAGTTTTACTTATAGTAATTTGGTGTATGGTTTCATTTTATTTTGCTTCATTTTCATTTAATTTCTGCTGTTCATTTTTGGGCTAATTGTTTTTACTTGTTAACAATGCAGTTTGATCCTCCTTCAAAATTTCTGCAAAGTAAAGATGACCCTCCCATTCCATGGAACAGATGGAAGGAGGAGTTTTTGACTTATTTAAAAGCTATTGATGGGGAAAGGATGGGAAATGAAAGGAAAAAAACATATTTTTCTCCATTGTCTGGGTTCCGAAGGGCAAGCCATTTTTAGAAATTTACCACCTGTTCCTGGTGACGCTGGTGTCTTTGATGAAGCTATGCTTCGTGTGGAAACGCGTTTTAAACCTACAACTAGCATAGCTTTAAATCGTTACAAGTTCTATACCAGAGCCCAAAAAGAAAAGGAGTCGTTTGATGACTTTTTAACAGGTCTGAGAGCTTTAGTTGTGCCATGTAATTTTGGTAATATGACAGATGAGATGCTTAGGGATCAGATAATTGTGAATGTTAAGTGCAAGAAAACACAAGAACAGTTGTGGATTGTAGGCAATCCAACCTTGTTGGAATGTATTTCTACTGCTAAAGCTTTTGAACAGTCTAACAAATGGATGAAAACCATCGAAGAAACTAGCAATAAAAATAGTAAGAATGACAAATTAACTGAAGAAGTATGTGCAATGAACAATGTTGCAAGAGGCCCCCAAAATTATAAGTATGGACGTAACCGCATTGTGTGTTTTAGGTGTGGGAGTTACAATCATGTAGCTTCTTTCAAATTTTGTCCTGCTGTGGGCAAGGAGTGCAACAAATGTGGTAAGGTTGGTCACTTTTCTAACTCTTGTAAGGAGGATAAAAAGAAAAGTGGGGACAAAAGTAGTTATTTCAAGAAAAAAGAAATTTCTTGTGTGAGAGATGAGACAGATTTTGATTCAAGTTCAGTTCGATGTGAACATGTTGTGTCTGATGCATCTGATAAACTAAGTGGGAGGACTGTGTCTCTAATAAGTTTAAGTTTGCTTGAGGAAGATGTTTTGGATTCCCCTAAATGTGTTGTTAGGCTTAAGGGCGTTGAATTAGAGCTGATGGCTGATTCTGGGTCTCCTTGGACCATCATAACTGAGAAATATTTTGATGAAATGTACAAGTCTAAAATTTCTAAGAGCGATTTGTGTCCTCCTGATGTTATGGCGAAAGGAATGTTTTGGGGTGGCGGGATCAATTCAAACTTCACATTACTTTGAATCCACGCAACAAAGATCCCGTAATGGTGTCACATGATTGTGATATGTTGGAGAAAAGAGTCAGGTCTGTAGAAGAGAGTAATGTTTGGAAGACACTTTCGGATGAGTTTCCTGGAGTTTTTTCAGATAAGTTAGGTAGACTAAGTGGTTTCACTCATGTCATTAAGCTTAAACAACGAGCTATGCCAGTTGTACAAAAACTTAGACCTGTACCACTGAATGTTAGAGAAGAGCTAAGTGATGCACTCAAATGACATGTTGAAAAATGATGTCATAGAGGAGATAGAATCGTCCGAGTGGGTTTCGCCAGTGGTTTTGGCACGCAAACCAGACAAATCTTTGAGACTATGCATAGATTTGAGAGCACTTAATGCAAACATAGTGGTAGATTGTCATCCCCTGCCCAATATCAACGAAGTGGTGAGCATGCTAGGGGGAGGTGTTATATTTTCCACTTTGGACTTAAGATCTGCGTATCATCAGGTGGTGTTAGCAGAGGAATCACGTCATCTCACAGCTTTTATCACACCACAGGGTTTGTTTCAGTTTAAACGGATGCCGTTCGGTTTGGCGTCGGCAGCCTCTGTTTTTCAGAGATCTATGTATCATATTTTTAAGGACATGAGTGAATACGTGAAGTGTTTTCAAGATGATATCTTGATATTCTCCAAATGTGATGAGGCACACATGGAGCATTTGAGGAATGTGTGTAAGATGTTAAATAAGTTTGGTCTTACTATTAAGAGTAAAAAGTGTAAGTTATTTCAAAAAACTATAGAATATTTGGGACACACCATTTCTGGAAATGGTGTTGCTCCAAAAAGATCATTAATTGATGCGATTCTAAAAGCTCCTGCACCAGATTGTAAAGACAAGTTATTATCGTTTCTTGGACTTTGTGAATATTACAGTAAGTTTATTGTAAGTTTTGCAACCAAGATGGAGCCTTTAAGAGAGTTAACAAGGAAAGGTGTAGAATTTTTGTGGGGACCTAAACAGCAAAATGCTTTCGAGAGTGTTAAACTTGATATGGTGTCAGCTCCTACTCTAAGACCTTTTTGCTTGAATAAACTATGCATTTTGACTGTAGCCGCAAGTCTTTATGGTTTGGGTTGTGTGCTTTCACAACGTTCAGGCAAGGAGTATTGGAATGTTGCTTTCGCGTCAAGATCTTTGAATCAAACTGAAAGACGGTATGCTGTCATAGAAAAGGAATTGTTGGGATGCGTATGGGGTGTTGAACATTTCCGGAATTACATTTGGGGTGCAAGGTTTATGATACGTACTGATCATAAACCGTTTGTGAGTATTCTTTCACCTGGAGGAGGTTTAAATGCAACAGCTCGTATTGCTAGGTTGATGTCACGTTTGCAGGAATATAGCTTTGATATTGAGTATGTACCAGGAAAACTTAATGTAACTGCAGATTGTTTGTCAAGGTTGCCATATCCTTGTACTGGAGATGATGAAGATACTGAAGTTGCAACTAGCATTTCTGAACTGTTATCAGGAAAATACAATGTTATTTCAGAAGATTTGTGGATGAAAAGCATGAATGAAGATGATATATTGTGCAAAGTGAGAGATTATATAAATTTGGGGTGGCCTTCTAAGGAACACATTCCTGCTGAAATTATGCCTTTCTACAATATTGCTGATGAATTGGGCATTGAAGGTAATCTGTTATTCAGAGCTGGAAAGTGTATTCCACCTTTGAAGGTTAGAAACGTTATTTTACAAATGAGCCATGAGTGTCACATGGGCATGTCATCCATGAAAAGATTGATTAGATCTAACTTCTGGTGGCCTGGAGTGGATAGGGTGGTAGATAAGTTTGTTAGAGAATGTCCAGAGTGCATTGAAAGTGATAAGACATGCAAGTGTGATCCTGCACCTTTGATTCCAGTGAAATGGCCAGATCATCCATGGAAAAAGTTAGGGATTGATATTGCTGGTCCATTTAATTTTTTACCACAGGAGTGTAGATGTGCTATTGTTGCAGTGGATTATCACTCAAAGTGGCCTGAGGTCCAACTGATACCTCATCCTAACACTGATAGTGTTATTTTATTTTTGAGAGAGATTTTTTCAAGAGAAGGTTTTCCTGAAAGCATTGTATCTGATAACGGTGTACAGTTCAAATCCTCAGAGATGTCAGAGATTTTGAACACTTATGGTATAAAGCATTGCACCACTGCTCTGTATGAACCACAGGGAAATGGACTAGTGGAGAGATATAACAGGGTGCTCAAACAAGATATAATATGGGCTCGGAAGTCTGGTGGAATGTGGAAAGAAAAATTGAGAGGAAAATTGTGGTTATATCGTATAACACCTCATGCCACAACAGAAGTTTCTCCTTTTCGCCTGCTTAAAGGTAGAGATCCTGTATCTTGCTTGTGTCCTTGGTGGTTCAAAAAGAATGTTGACCATCAAAAGATTGATCTGAGTGTCAAAGATGTGGCTGAGAGAGTGGAACAAAAACAAGAAAAATACAAATGTGATTATGATACCAGGATGAAGGTTAAACAACCTGCTTTCTTAGTAGGAGATGTTGTTAGGATTCGTAAACCAGGTTATGTAACCAAAGGGGAGACAAAATTTGGTAAACCTATGAAAGTTGTGAGGGTTTATCACAATAGTGTGGTTACACAGGATGGGAAAAGATGGAATGTCAGAAGAGTATCTAAATATGTATTTTAGTTTTTTTTTGTACTCAAGATTGTTTTGCTTGATAGTAGAAATGTTAGAATTGTCTCTTAATTTCTTTAAGGGGGAAAATGTGTTATATTCTTACCCATACATATTTCCCTTTTAATTCATAATTCCATTTTTGTACATATTTCCCTTTTAAATAGAATGTCTATTATTATCTGCTCATGCACACTGTCTGTTGGATTCCATTTAGAATTGTTATGAACTGAAATGACTTAACTGGGACTGACAACTTGGAGAGTGGAAGTACTGTGCTGCAGTTTAATAAATCTTGGATTTTACCTTGGATTACTTGGATCTTCTATTTATTTCCTACAGGGAGCCTGTGTGCTTCCTGCTTCCTTCCGCAATGGAAGCAGAGGAGAAGGCTGCTGAAGGGACCAAAGGGAATAGAAGGCCAGCAGCAAAAGGTAAGTGGATTTTTTTTTATTGTCTCCCAGCTCCCCCCCTCCCACCACCCCGTACCCTGCCAGCTGCCATTGCCATAGAAGGGGTTCAGGTGGGAGACAGAGCTGGACGTGCTGCCCCTATCTAATTCCCAACAGGTGAAATTATTTGCATCTACATCTGAGACTAGCCCCATGTGCCAGAGTAATGGGGAAGAACTAAAACCCCTCTTCTATGCCAGCTACCGTGCCCTAACAACCACATCTCCTGTTGAACAACTAGTCTGCTGTATCTTAACCATGAATGTATGACGTTACAACGCATGCATTTACATTGCATGCCTCTTTACATCGCAAGATCCTTTATAATGCATACATTTACATCGCATACCACTACGTTTTTTTAAACTATACTTACAACGCATTCCATTGCATCGCATTATACCTTTACATCGCATACCATTACAACGCATACCATTACATTGCATTTAAGGTAAGTGTTGGATAGTGTAGGGGTAAAAATTACTATTCTAACTCCAGGGGTTGCAACAGTAGGGTAAGTGTTGGATAGTGTAGGGGTACTATGCGTTGTAATGGTATGCGTAGTAATGACATGCGATGTAATGCCTGCATTGTAGTGACATGCGATGTAGTGTCATGCATTGTAGTGACACGCAATGTAATGGATGTGTTGTAGTGACATGTGTTGTAAAGGATGTTACGATGTAATGCCTCCGTTGTAAATGTAGTGCGATGTATTGGTTGCCTTAGTAAGGTTGTTTCGTCTTAACCATAGGTCACTGAATTAGTGGTCTTTGTAGACTGTTTTAATACCTGCACTTCATTTGTAATCTGTTTCACTCTGTTCATGTTAAACCATCTCCCCCTGTGTTTGTAACTAGCACTCTCAGGCATATTTCTTATCCTCTGTAACAAGCTATGCTGGCCCACTGACTGGATCATGTCTTCGCCATATAAATACAATAAAATAAATACAATAAAAATTACCTCATTTATTACTCAAACTTTTACAATTTACTCCCTCATTTCCCAACAGAATTCTATACATTTTAAATATATTCTCTACATAAGACTATCTATACAGCAAAAACGCGGTTATCTCAAGGAATTATAGCACTAAATGTACGCAGGTAAGGAATGCGTACAAAATTGTATTTTATAAACTACTTGCAGTAAACAAATCAATATTTGTGAATCATTTGCATGGGCTTTTGTATGCTTTAAGAAAGACCAATGCTGATTTCCAATTCGTAGTGTAGTATTGCAATTCTTGCCTGAGCCATGGCATCACAGAACTTGGATTCATGTGCAAGCTAAACCCTTTTAATTATTAACATACAGAGTGTGGCTAATTTGATAAAGCCATCCAATAGTGCCAATTCCAACTTTACACATATTTATGTAACTATTAATCATTATCTATGTCAAAATATACGAAGTTTAAACATAGAAAGTTTTATGAACAATTGTATTCTTCCCGCCACTGTTTTTGAAATTGGTATTGTCCAGGATAAGGACTATGTAATACGTGAATGAAGTATCTTATGACCAGTAGGAATGTGACATCATATGAATTTGAGGTGATTTACATGAAACATAAAACATGAGTTGGCTGTGGTCAAAATGAACCTTCTAAGACTCATCTTATATACTGTTTTTGTAAATGTGTCTTAAGAATATGTGTAGAATACATTTTGTGTGAAATACTTGGAATTGTTGCTCAATTATCTCAGTATGATATCTTAAATGAAAAAAATTGAAAAAATAAATGCTCTCAACTTATGATGTCTTCTCTGTATTATTATCTCTTATGCTCCCCATAGGACAATAATTATCCAATAGTCTATGTAGTATTATACACACATATGGGCAATAAATAAGAAAAAAACAAGATCAGTTTAATAAAATGAGCCCTCATATTACTATTCAACTGCTATGGATTGGTTTCAGTAAGGATGGTCGTGGCTCTCCTTTGGTAGCTTGAGCTATGTAGCAGCAAACACATACACAGAGAAAATGTGGAAGGTGTGTATAAAAGCTAACCCGATAATGAAAATAAAGAAATAATAAAAGTAAATGTCAACACCAAAATTAAGTAACAGCACTAACGGTGATAAGAAATCTATAAGTGAAAATGTAATTAATCAGCCAGTAGCTTAAAAAAATGTTCAAAAAAGGAAAATGTCTATTTGTTCAGACTGAGGAAATTTACTGAGGCTCCACACAGTTCAGCTGGAAGAAGTTGACAATGGTATCCAATAGTGGGCTAACAAGGCTGGACAGGCTTGCAGGAAACCTTGGTGAATACCTTTTACAGGGGTCGAAAAAGGCTTGAACCAGTTAAGGCTGTACAGCTATCCAAAGGTTCATTTCTTGGGTAGGCGGTTGCTTCCGATTCCCCAAGTCTTGTAGAAATGTAATTCGTTGAGCTTTTGTTCTGAAAACTGCAAAATGTGCTACAAAAGGTTAGAGCTGTAGGTGACCAATTAAGTGCCTTCTCTGTAGGCATCGCATCAGCCTCATCAAGCACAAAACTTCCTCAGCCTACAGCCTTTGGCCTTTGAGAAAGAACATTTCCCAGGATGCAAGCAGCTGCAATCCAAGCAGACCAATATCCATTGACTTGAGCATCTGTTCAGAGTAAAGACTCTCTGTGTTCTAAAAGGAAGTCCTCAGGGACAGAAATCAAGCTGGAATCAGGAACATGTCTCTACATTTTCTTCCAACAGGTAGCAAGGATTCATCTACGCATAACAGGTATGATGTCTTCTCTTGATTCCACGTGAGTTTGAAATGCCCATTGTGCCAACTTCAAGCACAAGTTCCTAAAAGATATATTGTGCTTTGAAGGATATTCCTAATAAGTTCCAACTTTCTCATCTCCTCCTTTTTCTCAGTATGATATATTTTCTGCACTGGAAGTGTGCCATGGAGGAAGGTGAATCTTCTAGAGTAGAGTCCCTTGAAAAAAAATGCAAAATAGGAAAGGGCTTTGCGGAACCAGCTGTTTCCTGTTTTCCAGCTCTACCCTCTGCCAACCCATTCAGACACTTCCACTTCGAAGACATTCCAGCACCTCTTGATATTACTTCAGCAATATATCAGAAAGAGAAGGACATCATAAAATGCAGGGAAGGACCACCAGATATACTGATGCAGGTGATATTGTGCATGACATATCACAGGGCATCTATAGTCTGTATATTGCCATTAGAACTTGGGGAGAGGAGGCCAATAATCAGCTCAGACTACTTGTATGTGTTAATGTCAACTCTTGAGCCCTAGAGGTAATTACAGTATTTAGCTACCTACATTATACCAATTGATGTATTCCATACCGTGGAAAGGAGAATCAAAATCTATCCTCAAATTGTGTGTCCTGGCAAAATGTGAATAGAGTAATATAGCAATTATAGCAATAAATTATCAAATTAATAATTCAGATAAACAGGGATGGCTGACCAGCACGCCTTACATCTCTGTGCATGAGCATTGTTTATACAGGCCGCATGAGCCACTCTTAGAGGTGGGCAAATGTGCCCTGCTCCACAACCAATGACCCAACCGCATTCTACAGAATAATTTCTCCCAAAATCAAGTGGTTGGCTATATTGTCCATTTTCTCTGACTTCAGTACCAGTGCAGGAATACCTTCACTGTTAAATCCACAATTTACTTTCATGCACATGCGGTTCAGGACTATACTAGATTGATAAGGATTTTCTTGCAACTAAACTCTATGATGTGATAACCTTAAATAAGAAGTTTAACTATTGAATACTGCAACAAAGTCATCCGTAGATAACTGTGCCAGCTGGTTTAGGCTTAGTAAGTCAAGCAGATTTATGTCATACATTTGAATCTGTCTTTTATGGGAATGGTAGAAGACCTTATCATTTAGGGGAGAGGCTGCATATGTACAAATAAAACATACATTCGAAACACACTTTGTCCATATGTTTACCTCTCCCAACAATAAATGCTACTTCAAACAAAATGAATGACTATGTCATTGTCCCTTACTGCTTTATTTACACACTATGCCATTGTTGGTGTTACTCCTTTATTTACACAGAGCAATAAATATCTCTAAATGGGCCACAATTACGTTATTATTCATAGACTGATTGCATTCTTAAAACGTAATACATATTACAGGTGTGCGAAATGTTTGTCCTGTGAGTGGAAATTGAGTAAATTTGCAAAGTTTGGACATTGTAAAGCTGTGAAAATCTTTTAAGCAATTGAAAGTCGGGCAATATTCTTGTGCAAAAGAAAATTATAAGTCTGTTTTCCGCAAAAAGAGTACTTTTGCAACTTTTTCATTTTGCCAACATAAATAAGAGAAATAATCTTTTTTTTTATTTTGAAGAACTCTCTAAAAATAAAATTACAAGTGAATTTGAAAAAAAGGGAACTAAAAAATGAGCGCAATTCTCCGTTGTTAAATTGGTCATGCCACATCATAGAAAATGTGAGAGTGCTCCACATTCTAACCCCTTGAGTTATAGATTGATTTTCATGTAGTATCAGTGATTAGAGGCATCGTCCGACAAAATTATAGGAATATGGCTATTGGAACACCTGATCTTAAGGTGTGTTTGGTCAGATGGTGTGCATGAGTGACTGTGGCGAGTGTATTTTTGTATTATGTGATACTATCGTTTTAGGATATAAGTTACTGTAATTTTTAATGATATTCAGATGTAATATCCAATTAAGTGTCACAGTTTTTTTTTAATATAGTAGTGGTTAAAGTAAGAGTTTATATTATATGTTTTAATTGCCCTTGTTTTTAAATAAATTCGAGGTTAAAGCAAGAGCTTGTATTTTTTTTTCTTATTGTTCACATATCTTAGATCTGTTATCTTTTGATGGCTACCTAGTACATATGTGTTTTCCTTATATTTCATGATACTTTGATAATAATATAGTACAGTTCTTTAACCCTTTCGATGCTCATGACGAGCTCAGCTCGTCATGATGCACGGGTGAGCTGTGCTGATGACGAGCTGAGCTCGTCATAAAACAATGGGAAAGCAAAGGATCCAGCATGAGAGGGGAAAACGCCTAGCAGCCAAGGTGTTAAAAAAAATAATTACCAATAACAAAATCTAAGTGATCAAAATATTCAGACTTATTTTCAAACAAAACACATCTTACAAAGGAAAGCTGCTTGAGCTTCATGTATCTTATCCTCCAGATATGCACTCCTTTACACATTCCATGCAGCGTAAATTCAATAGCCAAAACAGACTGTTATCACCTCAAGATAGCTTCTGAGTTATTAATGACCAGAATGTCACACTCCAATCGTCATGCACACAATAGGTTAATAGTAGAGGTATCACTCTATCCTTTTATCACAAAAAAGACTCATCTCACCACAGTGCACTGTGTATCCGGCCTACCCTGTGTGAAATACTGTTTGCCCTGATGGGCGAGTTGCAGGATCTCCTAGACATCACCGGGCTACGGGGAGGTTTCCCAACCACAACTATGTCTGCTTTATAGCCAGCCTGGAAAAATCACACAAATCTGTCAGGTTATTTCTTACTTCATGCTAACAGACACAGAATATTTCACTCCCACATGCACCAAATAGCAAACTGCATAGCAATTTAACCCCTTAGCCGCAGGGGTAATTCCCCCGCTGTGCGAGGGGAGAGAGGGGGCGCACACAGCGCCCCGGTGCTCATGAGCCACGGTTGCCGTGTGCTCATAACGAGCTGAGCTCATTACGGCCACACCCGTTTGTGTGGAACATTCAGCACAGCGGGGAAATTAGCCCCGCGTGCTAGCGTTGGAGCCGTTATGACGAGCTGAGCTCGTCATGAGCACACGGCAACCGTGGCTCATGACGAGCTGAGCTCGTCATGAGCGTGGGAGAGGTTAAATGAGATATGTTGTAAGCAGAACACAAACTGTAGCTTCAAGAATGTATCCAATAGTAGCACTGGCAGACAGAACTTCATGCAGCTGCAATACATATCTAAATGCAGAGCTACTGGAATTATGCACAGGGGAGGACCAAATTATATGGCAGGGCTGACTAAATTAGGCAGCAAGAAAAGGCATAATGTGGCAGATTTTGTTAAAGTCTTACTTTATTATTATGTCTTTTTTACACATGATAACACTGCCTGGGGAAATATTTCAGCCTGTTACTACCAATTTAACACACAAATACAGCAATAAGCATTTGAAAGATTGCAAATCAATCTTTGCAAAGAGCTTTCCACTACACAGAGACGCGTGTCGCCGCACTTTTGATACATTTGAGCAAGCAACATTTTTTTGGTTGCTAAAAATTGCAGATTACACAGCAGATTATGGATTTTGTGGCAAATGTAGAAAATCCAAATTTATGCAAAAAACGCTGTGGCCACATAATCACATAATTCCAGTGGCCCTGGCTAATGCACTTAGTGTATGTTTGCAGTTTCTAAAGAGTAAACCTTATACCACAGGGTTACAACTTCTGATTAGAGCCAGAACCACTTATTCAGTGCTCTGCGTCCTCATTCATTTCACACTGCCCTGATCTCGAACTGCAAACATTTGAGGCCAGCAGATTCAGAGTTTTGGCGGTGTTGTAGGGTACTCCATATAGATGAGCTGCTCTCCACTGAAACTTGTGAACTGCACAGCATTTCCTGCTTCTTTTTTTGCATAATGTGTGCGCCACTCTAAGCCTGAAAGGGTATTGTCTTGATATCTATCTTTCTATCTATCTATCAGTCTGTCTGTCTATAATTATTTATTTGTTTTCCTTACAAAATGCATTATGACGTTCATTGATCTGGATCTTTAGCTTCAGTATTTAGGGTTCATGCTAAGAGCTCAGTACTGGTGATGCCCTATCCAGACTGCATATTACAGTTAAGATGGGCCACTTCCTTTTACTTACACTCAGAGCTCAACATTTATGTTCCCTAGTTCGACGTTTTCCCAGCCCTACCGCCGATGGCTAGCCACCAAACGTCACTTCCCAGAAACTCCTGCTCTCTTCCTTCTTTCTATTCACACTGAGATGATTCTAAAGTCGCTGGCCACCAGCATTCACTGGAAAACGTATCCTACAGAAATGTTCATATGAAAGAAATGTTTTCATCTTCATTTACAAACCTACATTTTCCAGGCTTTCTCCTTTGTTACCCATGGTTGAACATTGTTTTAACTATGAAAGAGTCCAGTTGTGGAATTAACAGGATTTAGTGGTTGGCTCTAAACCCAAGAGTGGCTGCAGCAGCACATTATACGGATTAGTCATGAGGTGATAAAAGAAGGTATACTGTCTATTCCAGTCAGCAAAAAGTCATATATTTCATGATTGATTTTTTAAGAGACACAGATGGCAGAAGGATACTGGATGACTACAAACCAGCTCCAAGATCCAATATTGGGCAGCCTAAATGCAAAGAGGCGACACAATCTTATTTCTAATTAGGATAGTGTTTGATTCTGGGTTATTACAAGTCCTGCCCTAGACATCAGTGAGTCGAATGTAGCCTTGTTTGCACATAAGAGACTACTTGAAAGATATCAAATGTGAAGCATTTAACTATGTTGCAAAACGCCAACATCCAAGAACACAAATACAGTGCATCAAGTGCAAAAGGGAGTCTCCACTGGTCCTGGCTGCAGGCCACACCCGTACCACAGGCTGTTTCAGATGCGCCCGTCTGTTGACCAAGGCACCACCTGATGAATATGTGATCGTCCTTAGCGCTCAGCACTGTGGAGACACACACCTCGAATAAGAGTAGAGTACTTCATTTCAGTTCCAACGCGTCCTTGAGTGTCTCACGCTATCGACTTACTTTACTATTATCATACAACGAACACCAATAACAAGATTTTTCCTACATCAGCACGCTATCCAACAGTCCAGGGCCCTGTCGGGTCGGAAGTATCACCGACGGAGCGACTCTCCCTTCGACGGTTCAAATTTCTATAGCCCTGAGGAGTCGCGGGAAGATTGTCCCACTGCGACGAAACACGTGTCGGCTGGTTTCTCGTTAAGAACATTAAAGACAGCATATACTAATGATTGATTCTAGAAATAATTATTGCTTTTGTATATGAAAGGCTTTGTCTCCATTGCTTAAGTGTCGACACTGACATTACTGTTTATATGATTTTGGAGTGTGCATGGGTATTCTGTTATTATGCAGGCACTAAACGTCTGAGGCTACCACCAACCTCACGTCCCTTGAATGTGTTGTGCATTCACATAGGGCTTATTTACAAATGAACAGCAAGCAAGAACTGGACTCCATAGCATTAGCAAGACACTCCAGACCAGGCACGTCAAGGGTTGTGACAACACCTAATTACTCATGTCGTTCAGCCTAAAGTCTGTAAACCTGTAAGAACTGCAATCATGCACCCTAAAGGGCTGCACTCAAGATGTAATGCTACAGGACACTGCATGCTACTTCAATGTCTGTATAGAATATTCCTATTACTTTCTGAGAACAACATTTTAAAATAATTCCTTGTCATCTGACTTTCACTCTGATGTGCCATGATGTTCTGCTTTTTCTGGTAGTCTGTAAGCAGTTACTTTTTCATTGTGTTTTATTCGTTGCCTCTCTTGGTTATTTCTCCTAATTCACTAGCAAGTTATGTGTAGTCATGTGTGATTGCTGTAAATGTTGTAACTATAGATTTTGATCCCTGTGGATCTACATTGCATGGGAAGCCTGAAAGCAATTTGAGGCTCGGGTTATCTAGTGAAATACACATATGATAATGCATAATCTCAATTAGTTTTCCTTCATTACACCCCACATTTGAACAATCATTAGTCTTGTAGTTGTGCATGGATCAGAAATCCTGTTTGGGTGATAAGAGTCCACAAAACCGGCATACACCTGAGCGAAGGCACTTTCTGTAGACCTATTTAATATCATTAAGGTAATATGTCATATTGGGACCTACTGACGGGGTGACCACTTTTTGGTTTAGCTGGTCACACCGCAAAAAGACATACAGATACAGGCAGTAAAGTAGGTCGCTGATATGAAAGAATATCACACGGCTCCCATCTCGGAGAATGCTGGCTTGACTCTATGCGAAAGTGTGGAGCTGGTAGTGTAAAACAAGGAAGCCTGAACTTCTGCTTCAGAGTAAAAACTGCGACATATTACATACTTTGGTGCGACTTTTCATTAATCATATGTATTAGGAAACAGAGGGGTACGTGATCTGTTTAAATGCTGCACATGTGTACCTTTGATGCATCATATGGAAACTCTTTGACAGATAACCCACAAAAGTGACAGGTGAATTTCTGCAAGAATTTGGCCTTAAGCGATATAGTAGCACTAAATAACACATAAATGTTATGCATTTCCAAGTTGGTTCCTACTCTTTGCAGGCAAAAAAAAGGAAATACTGGTTTCTTGTGCTGTTCTTGGTGCTCTGAAGATTTGTCAGACACTTTAGTTATCTACAACTTTTACCAAACATTCTCCAAAAAGGCGTTCTTGTTACTGGGAGGAACATTTAGGGATAGCATCTTTTAGGGCATAATTGAATTCAGTAGCCCAATTTGTTAAATATAAGTAAAAGTAAATTAGCCCTTAACAATGGCATTTTCTCAACAGTAAAACAACCCTATGTTTACCTAAAGTAGACATGCTAATAATATATTAGCCAGGTTATTTTGGAGCCTTTTCCAATCAGACAGAGGTTTTAACGGACTTCCATCTATATTTCGACTTGCAATGTGCTCAAAGCACACTTTTATAGGTATTGACTATACCAACCTCTGAAGACTGGAAAACTAAGCTTACCTTGCCAGGATTGAATCATGTCCCCTGCAGGTCTGACCATATGATACTGTAGGTAACTGACTCTTTCAGTAATCTTACTGTCTAGCTCGATCTGTTCTTTAAACAAAATTATACCACGTTATCAAATTGGAGATATTCATTTTTAAATTATAATATGCATTAGGAAGTCCAAATTTATTGAAATATTGTTAGAGTTCACATGGAAATGACTTTGAAAAGGAGTTCGCTATTTTCCAGCATCCTTCTAAACACTGCTTCGAAAGTCCCATCCTTGCTTTGAACTAACCCAAATGTTATGGGATCTCCCAAATGATGAGGGAATCCAAGGGATGCTTAGTAGTTTATATGATATAAGTAAACCATCAAAACTCAGAACAAGAATTTATTAAAGCACCTCAGTTATATACTCTGAAGATTCATACAACTCGAATGCAGAAGACGCAGGACACATGGCCGACGGAAATAGTGAGTAATAGGTCTATGTCCATGGAACATTAAAAATTAAGGAAACTGTAAAAGAGAATTTTCCTTTTAGAAAATGATGAGAAGCATTTCAGACTATTATAATTGTTTTTCTTCTTTTCCTCCACTTTTATACATTTGCCTTTATCTACTGGTTCTATCACATTTTGTGTCTAACGTGATGTGTAACTTGTGTTAACTTACTAAAAAACAACAACACTAAGGCAAATTTGTATGCATCCCATTTCTTGTTTTGGTTTTCAGTTCAGAACTATTTTACTTGACCCTAATCTATGAGTATGATATACCGAACTGAATGTTTGTGTCATACGTTTCATAAGTGTTGATCCCCACTAATTCTGTTTGCAGAAGGAAAGCCATTGGTTTGCTAGTATACTCATGCCACAATTTTGACCACCAACCATGTTAAGCATACTTCTCCAGAACTATCTTATAACAAACATATTCAATGTTCACCTTGTAGGACACATACTGCTGTACTGGGGTTCTTCCAGACCAGAACTTTGCTATTCAGGCATGAGTACAGTTTATGAAAACATAGGTATGCTTTTGACTTCAGCAGAAAGTTTATCTTTACAGCAGAGGCTCTAAATGATTATATTTGTTCTGGTTAAGCTACGCCCTCTTTGCTTATCAAAGCCATGCATGAAAGCGCTCCTGTACACACCGTTTACTATGAGGTTGTTTTGCTAAGAAGTTAGTTAATTTGTTAGTTTATATGTTGCTGAACAGTGTGCTTATTTCAAGTCACTTTTAGATGTCTTCAAAGTTTAACGTGTTCCAGAGTAGCACAGTTGCTAGCAGACATGCACGGCAAATTCACACGTAGCAAACTTCGTTACCTTCAACAGCGGAGACCGTGTCTCCAGCCTGGATGGGAAATTGTGAAGGAGAGGCGGTGAGTGGGAAGCAGCAGATGTAGACAGTGTAGAGACAGGTTCCGTGGGAGGTGACTTGGCAAAATGGGATGGATGACTAGAAGAAAGGTGGCAAGGAGAAGAAGCAGGAGGTGCTTGTGTTCCAAAGGACATGGATGCTTGCTTAAACATTTAAGAGAAAAATACAAGACTTGATCAACACAGCCATTAGCTGAGAGTGCCAGTGGTAGACAGATGCATACGAGTGAACAATGTGCACAGGCACAGTATCCTGCAGGGAGACACAGAACATAAATAACTGGATAACTGGATGCTCCTGCTATAGAATTCAATAATTAGGAGGTGTTAACATTAAGGGTGCTTTTCACCACAAATTAAATTAGATTGCTGCCTTTGCCAAACATGCTGATTAGATGAAGCTTTTATGAAATACTTTCCCGGTATCTATCTTTTATTATAAACTCAACCTCATAGTTGTGGAGTATTCTCAAGCAATAATTGAAGCTACTGTTGAATCATCAAAATCAGCTTTTGCCTCCATCTACCAAACTTCTTGGAAATGGTATCAAGTTTGGTTATGTCATGAATCAAGACTAGTTTGTATATTTTTCATGAAAATCTACGTCATGTGAATGTTCAAGGCATATATTATTGTTCATCCGAATATTGAGATCAGCCATGAAAACTGCAAGCACGTATTGTAGATCACACCAGTAGCTTCGGCACTGCTGCAATTTTTGTCTTAACTGTATTTTTGTGAATTAAAACATGGCTGCAAAAAATGTTAGAAATTAGATTTTTGAGGTTTTGTACATCAAAATGCGTAAATGAGAGTGCCAATGACATCAAGTATTACATCACTTTGCATGGGAATGCCATTTTGCATTTTAATTTCCTCATAAAAGTAGGGATGTAGCTGGATTTTTAACTATAGTCTTGTCCATCCCATCCTGAAAGAAAGCCTACAATTGTAGAGTTATAGAAGTAGGTAACCTATCTGTCTGCGGCACCTGATGCAAAGATCTCTGGAACCCCAGGGTCGCTTTAAAATCATGATCTCTCGATCATGGCTGAACATCCAATGAAAGATCTTGTTTTGAAACTGGTGAAAAAGAGGAGAAATCTGAAGGCCACCATCCAGCTATTGAAAGGAACATCAGTATTTTAGTGTAAAAAATCCTCAATGGCTGCATCATTGTACTCAAATGTTCCCTGTCCTGGTGATGCTTGATAGTTAAGACCCATATTTAGGTCCCACTTTACAGGATAACCTAGTCCAATAAAATTTGGTGGTACTTTTGTCACTGCTCCAGGCATTTAAGACCTACTCTAGCTGCTATCGACAATAGCAATGGTGGATGATAACCAATGAGCTGTTTTTGTATCAATATGAACCACCTTTCAACTTCCCAATCATTGATGACCTTTCCCGATGATTTCCTTGGTTGTTGATCCAGTTAGAATCCACTGAGATCCTAAATGAATTGCTGTGTAGTTCATACCCCATGTTTGAACAGTACAATCATCTGCAGTTGGGTGCATCTGCTATTTGTCTGCTTGGTGATACATGCATGAGTCACAGTGATATACTGATGTGTTCCCCTAGCAATACTAGCGTGAGCCACAGTAAAACACTGGCATACCTGCCTAGCAATACATCTGTGACCCACAGTTATATGCTGATGTATCTGCCTAGTGTTACAGGTGCGACCCACAGTAAAATAATGATGTATCGGTCTAGTGATAAATGCGTGAGCAAATGCATGACCCACAATAGCAGACTGATGTACCTACTTAGTGATACATGCATGACCCTCAGTGACAAACTGATGTTTCCATCTTTAATTGACAGTGAAAGTCTTTGGTAAGTGAATCAATGTGAATTTTACCAAGGCGGTGCAAGTACTGCAACTGTACCTTAGTGCTAGAGTTTCCTCCTATCTCTTGTTCTATACTGCACTCTGTTTTCATTTGTGCTGTAAGTTTCATTCTATGTCGGCAACAGGTTACAAGCAGGTATACATAACTGGTCTCTTATGTAAGGGTTTACAGAATCATAAACACTGACGACATAGGTGCAAACCATTTGCTTACACACTTTTGAGTTTGTGACTGGGTGATTAGTGGAACGTGTGTATGGAACAAATTCTCCACCTCCTTTGGTTCAGTGACTGAAAAGTTAGAGGACACTGAGCTGACCGCATTATCAATCCAATTTTAGACTGTGCATCACAGCTACCCTACACAATGGGGGTACAGGTTAGTCACTGGTCTAGGTCAAGGAGGGTGGTGTAACAAAGTTCACTATTCAATCCAGTGCTGCGAACTCTTATCCTCACATGCATTAGTGTGTGCCTTTTTGAAGTGACCAATAATCAGGTAAACCCACTTAAACACTAGTAGACGCAACAACATAACCAAAACCAATTGCTGATACCAGTTCCTTTGAAAATAATGTTGAACATTCCAGTTTTTAGATACAGGTCTTAGCTGCTAGTTTTTACATAATTCTCCAAACGAAATCCCAATTTTACAAAAAAAATAGGGCTATACTATCAGAGAGGGATTCAGTGAGAAAGGACCAGGTATTTGCTTGAATGGTAATTTAGAGACACAAGTCTGTAAAACTGATTTTGATGGTTCCAGTTCATGAAACTCGTTATCACTGCCCCGGAGCTGCCTGCTGTGACTTTTGGGTCCCTTCCATATACAGTAACCTATGTCTACTAGTCAACTGAGTGGAAGCTTCCACAACGAGTTCTATTGTGTCACACCCAAGTGCACTGAATTGAACTGAAATTGCATTGATATAGTGCTTACTGCCCCTGACACGGACATGTTAGGACATCTGGATTCATGCCATCCTGTGGGTCTCTATCAGGGTCTCAAAAACATGATCCCAAAATCGGTTTCGTCACTAAGCTCAACTGTTGTGCAGATTATTTTGCGGGCCGTTGTTGTACTGAAGTCTTGCACACAGACACCACAAAATAAATGTTATCTGCATTACCAGCAGTCGAGGACACAGAAGACACTAGCATTGATCCCTTCCAATGCAGGCAACTCAACAATACAAGCCATACCTAGAAATAGTAGACAGTGCACAGCCCTCAATATGGTGGACATGCTTGTTTACCGAGGGAAAGGCAGAAGCAGAAAATTCATTGGTTGTCTCCATCGGATGATCCAAAGCATGCGATTACAAGATTTCAAGGACATCACAGATCATATCACTATCCTGCAATATCATGCCAATTCCAGAAATAGAAGAGGTGGGGTGAGGTTAGATAAAAGGGTAGAAGGAGGGGATGAGAAGTAGGAAAGAGGGACAGGGGGACAATGACAGTTTCAAATGAATGAGAAGGCAAGCATGCAGTTTCATCCTATGGAACATTACTCAAGTGAATGCACATTAGATGGGATATGCGCATAGCACCAGCAGCATGCTCACTGAAATCCAATGTTAGGCACCTCACCTTTCTCTTTACAAAGAAATCAACTCCATATCAAAATTAATTAAAAAAATACCTCTGTAATGACTGAGCTGAAATCGTCGTTAGATACAATAGGCTTGGTTTGCACTGCTGTCACAGATTCTACGCGTCCACATTGGTCGTCCTCCTCTATGTAAAGTCTTGGAAGCTGCTCTGTTAGGTCGGGTCCACACCTATAAAATTCAGGATCTTGACATTCCAGCTGACTCCCTTGAATGATGGACAGAAGCTCCTCGCAGATCTCTTCTTCCTGCTCATCAGATGTGGTGATCGTCTGTGGTGTGGATACCCCTTTAGGAGAGCCCGAGGAGGTTGCCGGGCAACCCATTGTCTCGCATGCTTTGATGACCTCAGGACAGCTTGAGATCCCTTTATCAGAAAGAGAGCCTTTTGACTGTGTTTCCAGTAAACATTTTTCTTTTCTACCACTCTTTGTTGTGCCATCATAAGTAATAGCTGCAGGAAATAGGTCAGGAGTCTGGCCTGAAAGAGGAGGTGAGTGGGGCGACAATGTAGAAAAAGGCTGAGGTGAGGGAACAGATGTGAAGAAAAGTGCCTTTGGTGAAGTAATTGGAACAAAATGATCTTCCTTTATCCTGGGCTTGGCACTTCTAGAGGGCACTGGTTCAATCTGAGTACTTTTTAATCCCAAAGAATTGAGTTCTTCCAAGTCGGAGAAAAAGAGATCAGGAAAAGGTGGCGGGGTAGGGGCAGGTGTGCTCAGAGGTGACAACCCAACAGTCAATGAAAGCCACTCAGTGGTGACAGCTTGTAGCTTTCCCTTATTAGGCTCTGCGACAAGTGGCATGCTAGGCCCAGGTGAAGGACAAGGAGCACTGACCCTCTTACTGGAAGCCAACTTTAGAAATAAAGGAAAAGGTGAAAGAAATCAAGCAGGAAAAAAATAAAAAACTGCATTTAAACAGAATTGGGTGACAGCAAACAGAAATCAAAGACGCTCAGTGCCATATTCAGGATGACAGGGTAGTTATTTCAGGAAGCACACATACTCTAAACATTTGCAGCATGCATCAGAGCAGCAGGGAAGACCTTTGAAAAGTGAAACCATATCAAGTTCACGCCAGAGGTTTAAGTGTCACATGCCGGGGACAAGTCTGAATCCTACAACACAGTCTAAATGTGCTGGTGTCCTGCTTGTTGCTGTTCTGTCTGTGAAGTTCTCTCCTTTGAGTCTGTCCAAAGATCTTTGGTCAGACACCTCTAGGCAATAGTACTGAGTAGGCAAGGGTGAAGCTAATCACAGCATAGAGTCTATGAGTCAAGTGGGTAGAAAACATACCAGTGGGATGGGCCCTGCTAGGCGTAGCTAGAAATTTACAACGGTAGTGGAAAGTAGCAATACCTGCAGCGAAGAAGCGGCAATATAAAAAGTAGATACCTGTAGCAAATACCTGCAGCGAAGAAGTAGCAATATGAAAGTAGATACCTGTAGCATATACCTGCAACTTCAACGAAGCAATATAAAAAGTAGATCTTGCGGCCTTCTCTTCTTTGAGTGACACCTGTGTGTACTTCTACATCACACTTTCCTGGCATGCACAGCAGTGAGAGAAGAAAAGAATGCACGGAAGGTACCTCCTACTCAAAGACATGGCATGCCTGAATGAAAGCTCAGGATGAAAGTTTTGTTTGCTGGTGCCAGAAGACAACAGGAGTCACTGTCTTATTTCAGCAAAAGGGCACATGTTAACCCTGCTGTAAATGGAACTGCTAAGTTCCTGATCATGTCAAAAGGGTCGATTTTACCAGTAAACACAACACGGTAATATATAGCCTCATTCCATGGGATATTTTTTATTTCTCTGCCCGAACTCAGCTTTTGAGACAATGGGTTATGTGAATGAGCCTATAGCAAACAGTAACCAGCATTGGCAAAACCAATCGGCCTCTGCAGTGAAACCTTGTCTTTGCCAATGCTTTTTTGGCTTTAATAGCCACTGCAAATGTGTGTGCATCTGCAGCGGCCATCTTGGAAAGGGTTGTAAAACATTATAAATGAATCATAATTTGAGTGCCACAGATGCACGCATCCATGGCTGCCATTTTTTAATGTGTCTGTAATTTTTTAACAAGTGCCGTTGAAAGATGACTGCCATTGTTGTGTGAGGATCTGCGGCAGCCAGCTTTGAATGGGGTTTATAAGAAAATGAAACAACCCCAAGCATGATGCCCCCCAAATGTGCGTGCACAGGGCAAGTTGAAAGGCAAACGTTTGAAGTGGTAAAAAAAAAAAACAATTGTTAAAGAGTGCTACCTACCATGGCACATGGTAAAAAGTATCACGGCACCCAGATTAAATTAATGGAAAAAGCTTAAAAAAGGGGGGTTGGAGGGCACGAGGTAGCTAGCTCAATGGGGGAGGGAGTTGGAGGAAACAAGATGGGTACAGGTGAACAGGGAAATAAAATAGGAAATAAAGTGGAAAGATAATTGTGAGAAAGGGGCTGACAAAAAGCTTACTACAAGTATGTGATTTGTTTTGAAGGTAATAGATCTTTTCAACAGACAGTTATGACTGTCTTTAGGAGAAACCTAAAAAACACCGCTGTATGAAATGTCAATTCTCACCCAGTCAAGGTAGGCACCATGTATAGGCGCTAAGATACAAAGCAAAAATAACTATAAAGTACCAGAGACTATGCCCAAATAGAAATATCCAGTGAAGAGTTGGAAAAAAGTATGGTATCTGGGTTCAATGGGTATGTCATCATTTACCTCTCTTACATATATGTAAATGATTTTAAAAGGTCCGAACAGTCTTGTGACAATATGTTGCCAAGTCTGACACACATGGAGTGCTGCATCATCACCACACATACAAACCATGTGCACACATATGATATGTGCTTGCTTCTATGAAGAAGCACGGCATTATCATTGTACCAGATTAAAATAATCTTAAACTCTATTATGCACCCAATGTTTTGCTTACAGTCCTGTGGCAATCTGTTATGGTCCTCAGCCGAATGCTTGCAATCCTGTGGCAATCTGTTGTGGTCCTCAGCTGAATGCAGATAATTTACAACTCTTTAATGTAATTAATTCAAGTGACTGACAACTGTTCTATCCAGGAAACTAGTAAATCAGTGATAGCACTTAGGTACACTTAGGGGCACATGCATCAAGGTAGACTTATGTGAGTCCTTAATTGCGATTATTAAGGAATCGCAATTAAGGACTCGCAAAAGCCTATGCATGTAGGAATCACTATAAAAATAGAGATTCCTAAACATTCCTTAATTGCGACTCGCAAATTGTGAGTCGCAATTAAGGAATGGCTTCCCATTCATTCCTATGGGCCTACAGGCCCATAGGAATGAATGGGAAATTGCATGTGCAATTTGCGAGTATCACTAGGTACTCGCAAATTGCACATGCAATTTCAAGAGTGTCAAAAGGATATCCTGTTGCACCCCTAAAATTGTGACGTGCACCCATGTTGCACACACACATGCCCTAAGGGCATGTGTGTGTGTAACATGAAACTTTGAAAAATGCACTTTTCTGCATTTTTCAAAGCTTTTGCAAATTACCGGACAGTTTAATTGTTCGGTAATTTGAGGCCCCAAATAGCAAAATTGCTATTTCAAAGTGCTTCTAGCATTGCATTAAAGGAATCGCAACTTGTGATTCCTTAAATGCAATTGCAATTTGGGAAATTGCAAAAAATTGCGATTACCGAAATTGCGCATCCCAAAAACTTTCATGCATCGCCATTTGCGATCACAAACGGACGATTTTTGCGAATCACACTGTTTGCGATCACAAAATCCCTTGATGCATTGCCCTTTAGTTCATAGCGCTGAACAAGTACCCTGATGATGTTGATAGCACATCAACTTTGTGCAATTTTGCGACAGATATTGAGGATAATAAAGAAGAAAGACCTGGGTTTTCGTCCACCCCGAGAAGTGAAGATAGAGTTGAGATATATGATAATTAATAATAATGAACAATAAGGGAAAGCACAATCATTTAGCTTTGCTCAATTTGAGTCTTAAAATTAGTAAAAACTATTTAGAGGCCATCAAGCACAAAGTACTACTTAAAAAGCAAAAACACTTAATAAACTAAATTTTATGATCGGAAGCAATGTTGTTTACAGTAGTATTTTTTTGGTTTCTAGTACTGATGTTATAGATGCAGCACAAATGATGGATGATGCAGGTAGCACAAAATGTTCATATTGATATTTTTTCAGTTTCTGGGAATGACTATTGGGAGTACACTCTCCGCCACACTGAAGGTCCACCTGCTTGAATTACAGTTGTGTGGACCTTAAGTATGTCAGCGATACTACGAGGAGGCTCTGGAGAGACAAATACTGCCTCCCAACCTTCGCGAAGCAGTCATAATTCTTCTCCCAAAACCTGGCAAAAATCCACAGCTTGGTGGTTCATACAGGCCCTCGTCGTTATTAAATTTGGACTATAAAATCCTCGCTAAAATTGTCCCTGGGTGGTTATCTCAATTAATGGAATTCATCATCTCACCTGCCCAAACCGGTTTTGTCCCTCACAGTTCCACATCGTTTATCCTCAGAACGCTAATTTTCATCCTACACAGAATAAATCCAGAAGTGCCGGCGGCCGCAATCCAGCTAGTCACCCAAAAGGCCTTTTTTCCTGTCAGTCACTTGCCGCATGGGGATGCCTATGGGATTCGTGGCAAAAATGGCGCTGCTATAGCCTCCAAACGGCTTGTCTCCGGTTGAACGGCACACTATCCAGACCCTTTATGCTGTCACGGGGCACGCGTCAAGGCAGCCCGCTATCACCTTTGTTATTTATTCTTGCTATGGACCCCCTAATCCGACACTTCCAAGAAAAACACCTACACAGAGGCCTCTAATTTAACACAGGCCCCCTACAAGTCTCACTGTATGAAGACAACTCAATCCTTTACGTTTGGGACCCACAGGTTACTCTAGACCCTCTCAAATGTGAGATACTCCATTTTGGTGTGCACTCGGCCTTGGCACAAGTCCGTGATTTTGACAGGTGAGCGAGTGGTACAATGCACCTTAACCAAATTCACCATCCCAAAAATTGGTGACTTGTTCCCTGACGGCCATGCCTTTGCGGTAGGTGACGAAACCCGCTTCCCTAAAGCCACTTTAATGGTTTGTGCTGAGGCGAATTCACTCTTCTATGCGCGCCACATTTCCCGGTTTACCCCTTGAACCAGAGTCATTCACTCCCCTATCACTAGTCATTGAAAGCGACCGGGGTGTCCACCTCATCTCCAAATTATACAAAGCATGTGCAAGCCTTGTACCGGTCAATGATGACAAGATGGGCAGGAACTGGGAGGGAGATCTGGGTAGCCCGATAACAGACGAACAATGGGCAGCCTGCTGCGCAGTCATGAAAGATGTCTCCCTCAACAGCCGACACAAGCTAATTCACTTCAAATTTCTGCGCCGAATATACATTACCCCGGCCAGAGTCCACAAAATTGACTCGTCCAGACCCCATTTCCTGCATAAATGCGATGCCCCCCAAGCAGACTTCGCTCACCTAGCGTGGACCTGCCCTCACTTACAATCATTCTGGGATGCGGTACACAAAACATTGGGTGACATTATAAACCTACCAATTGACCCTATACCCGAAAACGGGTTATATGGTTAACTTTCCCAAAAAAGTCTGAAAGAAATACACTGGGGCAGCAGGACAGCACCTACAGTTCAGGGTTGGTTGGGTAGCTTGGGGTCTTGCAACACAAAGAGCGAGGTGTATTCCACTACAGTACCACCTTCAGCACGTCCCAGGGACATATGGGGACCTTTCAAAATGTACCTCACATCTCTGCAGCGCGACTCGGCCTCACAGCTGGAGCAAGGCATAGTTCCCATTGGGATTGGTTAGCGGGGCTCTCACTCACAACCTAAACACTGCACTGTTTGACTTCCTGCCTGCCCTGATGCATCCTTTACCGAATTTACAGTATCTATGCACTTTATTTTTGGCCGTGGAGATTTCACACTGTGCTGAGATGCTACATGTCCTGGAGGGTATGGTCTGCTAAGCACTAAATATTGCAGCGACACTGGACCGAGCTCTTCTTTGTTTATATTTGAACCATGCCAATCTATGTATGTGCAAGCTCCTTTATTGACTATTGTTGTTGACTGTGTACACCGATGCGTATCATGTTACCACTGTGACAAACTGATAAAGTAAAAAAAAAAAATAGTATGTCAGCGAAGGAGCCTACTCCGATTTTGTTGGTGACATACTCTCCTGACGGAGTATGGGCAGTTGGAGGCTCCCTAATAACACTGTCTGAAATAGCAGTGGGGGACAGTAAAAAAAAGTAGTAATGTCACACACCATGGAAGATAAATTTATTTATTTATTTATTTATCTTGTATAGCGCAAACAGCTACTTTTTGGAAAGAAGAATGAGCACACCGGGTTATGTGTACTGGTAATTCATGAGTAACCTAGACATGCATGTTTTATTAAATCATTTTCCACCCATTGATATCTGATATGTATTATTTATTTTTTGTATTTTGATATTTGTTATTAGTTATTTTTTTCTCCAAATTTCTATTTCTCTTATTTTCACATATATACACACTTTTTTGTTATTTTTTTGGTACAAAAGACATTATTACATATAATACATTACAGTGATTTCACCTAAAAAAAATTTTTTCAAAATATCATCACAGATTATGACTTAATTTATAGACGCAGAATTAATTCCTTCAACGCGTTTCGGCCGTTCGCCTTCCTCAGGAAATCTGCCTTGTTCTTTACTACATTGACAGTGGCTTATTTAATGCAAAGTTGAGGCTTCCATTAGGTGTATCTCTCAACTTGTACCAGAGTGACTGGGACCCGGTTCTTTCTTCCTTGGGTGATGTTTATCTCTAAAGATGCGTGGCTGTCTATCGGTCCTGCTGTCAGGTTGGTAAAAGTGCTTCTATTGTGGTAATCCGCTCGCAAAGTTGCAACGGTTTTGACCTGCAGTGACTCTTTAAGGTCTTCTAATCTTAGTTGGATTGCTGGTTCAGAAATTTAACATCTCGATAGTGTCATCTTTAGATCGCCGCCTCATTACGTTTAACCACGTATCTGATCTCTTAACGGCGAACTCCTACGTGTGCCACTGGGTCTGGATCTTGAGAGCAAACAGCTACCCAGCAAAGGGTTTCCCGGCGCTGTGATTCAGTAGTAGTTGATCGGACGACTGACTTAGATGTTGAATAGCCAGGTTTTTAAGGCCTTTCTGAATTTGATGAAATTCGCCTCTGAGCGCAGAGCTTGTGGCATAGTGTTCCACAAGGAGGGACCAAGGTAGGCGAAAGATTTGCCGCCCATACGTGATAGTTTTATTTTAGGAACAACAAACTTATTAGCTGTAGCAGATCTCAGAGTCCTAGATGGATGGTAACATTGTACCAGATTTTGTAGGTACTTAGGGGCTTTGTTTGTATAGATCTTATGCATGAAGCATAAGGACTTGAATTTAATTCTGTTCTCTATTTTTAGCCAGTGCAGCTCACGTATAAGTTTGGTGGTGGGTGAATGGATAGGAATTTTACCTAACAGTCTCGCGGCTGCATTCTGCACAGTTTGCAGACTGTGGCTTTGTTAGCCCCCAAATATAATGCATTAGCGTAATCTAACCTTGATGTTATTAAGGCTTTAATGACAGTTTTTTTGTGTGGTCCGGTAGCATCCAACAAATTTTCTTTAACCACTTCAAGATGACAAAGCAGGTAGCCGATGTTTTGACAGCTTGCTGGTGCATACTGAGTGTGTCACTGACAATAAAGCCTAAATTACGGGCCTGGGTAGTCGGAGTTGTAGGAGAGCCCATTACAGAAGGCCAATGCTGGGGTCCCCAGAGTTCTTTATTTTTTCCCAAAATGATAAGTTCAGTTTTTTCACTGTTTAGTTTCAGGAAGTTTTTTTGCATCCACCCTGCAATTTTCACTAATCCTGAATTTAATGTGGAGGGATTGTTGTTTCCTGATGATGGAAGGGAAAAGAGAAGCTGAGAATCATCAGCGTAGGAAAACATCATTAAGCCGGTCTCCTCAACTATTATTGTTAGCGGGCTCATATATAAATTAAAAAGTAACAGACTTAAAATTGAGCCTTGTGGAACTCCGTGTTTGAAAGTGCGGGTTTCAGAACAAGCAGATTGGGAAAAAACTTGAAACGTTCTGTTCTCAAGTAGGGATTTAATCCAATTTAAGGCAGAGCCACTGATGCCAAATGAATGAAGAGTCTTTATTAGTACCGCATGTGACACAGTGTCAAATGCGGCACTGAGGTCAAGAAGCACCAGTGCCACTGTATCAAAAGCTTCAAAAGTTTGTTTTTAGTAAAACCTAGTAAAAGTGTCAGTCCGGCAAACTTTTATAACACTGACAAGAACCATGTGACAATGGTTCTTGACAATATTTAGAGTTGCCTGCAGGACTGGCAGACAACTCTAAATCTGGCGGGTGGAGGACCCTCGATATGGTGGAAGCAAAGCACTCCGCCACACCGACGGACTTACCTCCTCCTGCCAAACTCTAAATCAGCTCTGTAGTCAGAGACAGCACAAAAGATGAATAAAATATAGGAAATATCAATTACCTTAAATTACCAAATTAGATGGAAATAATCTATATAAACACAAAAACCATAACACATAATTGCATTGTATCTTGAAATTAAATGCCGAGACATTAAGAAATAGCAAATAGGGTATTTCACTAGAGTAACTCTTCAAAATCCAGAAATGACAACAGACACGGCACACGACACGCACAAAAAGTAAAATCCATGATTTCTTTTACATACCAAACAGGGAGACACAAGAGAAATGCACAGTGACTCACAAAGGAACGAAAGAAAAGATCTTTGCACAGCACGCTCAAACAAACAAACAAACAAACGCGTGGCATTTCTTTATTAAGGCAACCAACTTACAGACTCCTGAAAAAGCAGTGAAAGGGTGTTGAACTATACGTGAGAGTTTCCTCACAATAAGATGATCAGGGGTGGCTCTACGCTCATGGCGGCCCTGGGCAGGGAGCGTAGGTAGGGGGCCCCGGAAGAGGGGGTCCGGGTGGGGCGGAGCGCCGAGGCCAGTGAAGAGGGGGGGGGGGACTGAACAACAATATAAATATAAGTAATTTTGTTGGGAAGTCAATCGTGAAACAAAAGTTGATGAAATTGAGATATTGCAATGAATTACAAATGAATAAGATAAACAATATTTGATTCTGAGCCAGAATGCATGAGAGTACACGGGGTCCTTCTTAAGAGTATAAACAGATATGAAAATAGAGCTAGAAAAACCATCATGCACAAGACTTTCTGTGATAAAACCATCGAAAAAAGTGTGATACAAATCATTGGTGAGGTTTTTCAAAAATAAATAATAGCTTTTTAAACTATAATAAATTCCACTGGTAAAAGCAGAGACAAGACTTAAAGGCATTATATACCTCACGGGAGACAGTCTAAATTTCAGACCCAGAGGCTAAAAAATGAGTATTATGGGGTTATCAGATTATCAGAATTAGCAAGAGATACAGGATGAAGAATTACGCAGTATGCCCTCCTTATTTCAACAAGGTAAACTAGAATTTCAGGCCGCGTTGTTTTTGATGGTTTCATATGACATGGTAATGCAAATAATATCAACATTTTGGGAAGATATCTTTTCATAAATCTCAGATAAACTACAGATATCTCTATCTCATCTTACCACTTTTTCGCTATACAGGCTACCATGACAGAAGACCTTTAGATGTCAAGAAAACCTTCTTTGATTGTATGGTAGTTGCCAGATCTATGGATTGGAAATCACACTGCATACCCAAGGTTGCAGAATGGACTGATACATTCAGGAAAAAGTATAAACCAAAGAAAATATTTGCAGTAAGGAAAGGAACAAGTAAGAACTTCCTTAATCAATGGAATAACTTCATCAATGAATTAGAAAGAAGATGGAAACTTTAGAATTAATTAATTAGTACTGAATGGACTAAGTGAACTGTAAATTAGTAGATGGTGTTTAATTATTTACAAAAAATATGTATTATACAATGAAGTAATGAATTTGGTATGCATGGCTTGCTCGCTAAGAAAAATAAAATAAGTATTAAAAAAGACTCAAAACTTTCTATGTAACATACATAAAGCATAAGAATGGTATATAGGGTGTCATAGACACTGCTTTATAGGGACAAAAAGAAAATGTAAACAAGCATGGCATACATTCAGATAGTCATATGTGCGCGACTCACTAGAAAAAAACATTCAGCCATTTTATTGCACATTCATTGTTATTGTTATACCCACCAACACCTGTGTGAAGGCAACCAAGTCGTTGTTCAGTTTCTCATTATTTGCACATGTATTGATAAATCTATTGAGGTGGTGGGGGAGGGGTTAAATTACAGTAGAGGGTGTGGTCTGTGCAGGAATAGCGTCCAATCAAAAGTGAATCCCGCTAGCGTGTTGTATGTCATTTGATCAATCAGCAGATCCTTGGCTGTTATCTTCGGATGCTTAGAGTGTCTCAGAGGTACACCTGCTTTCTTACATCATACTTTGAAAGGTTGCCTGCAGATGCCGAAAACATTTCTGAGATGCTGATATACAAATGGAATTTACAAGGATTTGTGCAAGTGCATCTTGGGGAGGTTTTACCTACCTCCAGAGCTGCTTCTTTGTGAACAATATCAGGCAGCTGATTTAAATTTGATACACTAAGGTCATCTTCGAATTTACTAAAGTGGAGCTCGGTAAATAGAGGCCATTCTTTTTATTGGATCATCTTTAAGGCTAATAAGACAAGTGAAGTAGATGGATGAACGTCTTTATTCTATAACAAGGCATCAACAAGTGTATAACAATATGTTTTTGACAGTTGCATTGTTACTAAAGTTTAACAAAACACAAGATCCACAACTCTCAACTTTTTTTGAATAGTCAGAATCTAAGTAGCTTTGCGGAAATGTTCAAATATCAGTACAATCTTGGCTCAAATGCTCACTATAGTTTGATGTTTTCTACCTTATTTTTAAATATTGCTTAGAATTAACTTGCAGTGAGTTTATTATACACTCTGAAACACTGAATAATCAACTCCTTTGACTGAAGCTAAACCATTTTAACTTTATTCAGCAAGAATGGATTTACAGTTCCCCTGCCAAATCTTTAGCAGACCCATTTCTATTTATTTAAGAGCCAATAAAATTACTCTCAGGTTTCTTTATGGCATACGCTTAATTTATGATGCCCACATTTAAATAAAATTACTCAAATGTGTAATTAAAATGACTATTAATGATAAAACAACTTACCTTGCTCTACTTTTATGGTACTTTAATGCAGAAGATTCCATCCATCTGCAAGCTACGGGATTGCACTGTGCACTCATACTTAGCTTTCTGTAGTTAAACTATGCAACCTTTTTCTTTACTGCCAATTTAGTACTGTCTTTTAGTGAGTAAATGGCCCATGTAGACCATTTTGCCTAAGTACAATGCCATGCAAGCATTAGCAACAAACTGAATGTGCCACTGGCATGCCCCTTTCCCAAAGGGCCCAAGTGCTGTTTAATTCGTATGTTGTGATCTACAATTACAACCATGGCTAGTTTTGCATTCACAAAGATGGGAAACCATCTGGATCCATCTGTAATTCCAGTGGTGGCTCGCCGAGGGAGTGCTGCGGGGCAATGGGGCGGGGTGGAGAGGGGCAGTGTGGAGGGGTAGTAGAGTCCGACATACGACGGACAGGAGTAAGGTAAGTTATGAAATAAATAAAACAATTTACCTTGCACGCTCTGCATCACCAACTCGCCGATGCAGAGCGAGCAAGGTAAATTGTTTTATTTATTTAGTTACCGTACTCCTGTCTGTCGTATGTCGAACTCTACTACCCCTCCACCCTGCCCCTCCCCCCACCCACCGCCCTCCAGCACTCCTTCAGCGAGCCACCACTGTGTAATTCATGTATAATTGTCAGAAACAATGACTAAACCCTGTGGGCCTCCACTATGGACTCTATTCACATAGGTAAATTAACACATTTAGATTTACTCATGAGTAAATTTACTTTTAACTTAGGTGTAAATCTACACTTTTGTGCTGTCTACCATTTCCGAGTGAACATTTACACCCATGTGTAGACTGGTCTGAAACCAAGGTGTATATCCATCTAAGACAGAATTTACAAGTGTAATGTACCTTTTCACATGTAGGCAAAGATATCTGCCACCTGGATGGACAGCTCCCTATCATAAAGTATACAGTAAATTATTTCCCTGACAATTAATTACTTGTACCCAATCTCTCAGTTAACACTGTATCAGTTGATTGTTTTGAGGAATTGAATGTGTATTTGTTGAGTTTTTATAGTTACACAGAAAACTTTTCAACTGACTTGAGTATGAGCTATCTTATTACCAACGTATTTATTTATTTTTAGACATATTTTACTGTATTACTGTATGGACACTTTGATGGTTCATGGTAACCAAAATAAAGTATTCTCCTACTACTAGACAGGAAAGTAGCAAAATCTTTATTACATATTTAAATAATTAAAATAGGTATTTATTCAATAAATGTCTTTAAAAAAATTCAAAAACACTCACACTACTATATTATATATGTAATTCATATTTGCGAAATATAACTGTTATTTGTTTAATTATTTAGATACATTTTGAATTCTTATAAAAAAGTTTAAACATTTCGTTTAATGTTTAAATAAGATAATTATTTTCGATTATGCATTTGTCTCAGCCCCAGTGCTCAGAATTAGCACTATTTTTTATTAACAAGTGACTACCATTCAAATGCAGTTAGAGGACAACCTGAAGTCCTGAGCTCTCGAGGAGGAATTAGATATTACTCTTCGACATGCCTCTAATTAAATCCCACCCTCTCCCCCAGAAACGTTTCAGCCAGCTTAGAAAATGGAGGCCTGGCCTCTGCTGGACTATGAGGGTTTCCTGTCCATTTTACAGGCTATTAAATTGGGATCCACCCTGGACCCATTTCCTCCGGCCATGTTGGAGCTTCTAGACAGGGACCCGTTACAAGTGGTGATGTATCTGCTTAACTGTTCTATCAAAGAGGGCTATATGCCACAAACATGGAAACATGCCATGGTTCTTCCGTTATTAAAAAAGCCCAATCTTGACCCATTTACATGGGCAAATTACAGTCCCATCTCTCTGCTGTCACTCTTCGCTAAGATTTTCGAAAAGCATGTAAATATAACCTTAACCACCTATACTGAAACCCATTAACTCCTCAACCCGTCTCAGAAGGGGTCACAGCAAGGAGTTTGCCTTACTAGGGGTCTTGGAGCATTTAAAAAGTCTGCTGGATGAGGGTAATACTGTGGCCTTGATATTGCTGGACTGGAGTGCAACTTTTGACACGGTGTCCCACCCCATTCTGCTGGATAGACTGATATCAATCGACCTCAAGGGCACAGCCTTCGAATGGCTATCTGTTATTTAAAACTAGATCTTTCCAAGTATTTTCGGATGATTCTCGGTCAGAGACCTATACCCACCTCTCAACAGTTCTTCAGGGTTCTCCACTGAATCCCTTGTTATTTAACCTTTGTGTGCGTCCATTGGCAGATGGGGTGGAGAGTGGCGGCCTTACACTTTATTCATATGCCTATGACACCCAAATTACTTTCTCATCAACTTCAGATCAGAAACACCATGCTGAGTCAATTCAATTTATAATCTTTATTCGGTTCTTAAAAAGACACCATAAAAGCACAGATACAAAATACACACATAAAATACACACATAAAAAGCTTTTAGTGTAACACATAAATAAATCACTAAATACGGGAGTCCTTGATTAAAATGTTCGTGCAATTTGACTCATCATGGGAACAGGCAAATGTCAATGGTCAATTTTCTCTAGTATTTCTTAGTCTTATCGCTACACGAATACAATTTATGGTGCAAAAGAGGGTATATGCGTCCTCTGCTTCCTGTAGGAATCTCAGAGCCGTTCTTGCATGTTTAGGTTTTATGTCTTTCAAAATCCCCACCAGGAACTTACGTCTAGGCATAGTATAAAATGGGCACAATAGGACGAAATGAAGGGTATCCTGCGGAGACCTGTGGTCGCAGCCGCAGGTACCCTTCTCCGCCAGTGTGTGAGTAAACCCTGCCGGGACCGCAAGAATATGATGTAGCATGTTTAGTCTGAACCGTGTCATGACAAAGCGGTCCTGGGCGTTAAACATGACTCTTAAATACGGTTCCATTCCATGCTTTACTGTGAGTTCGTTATAGGTGGAATTTGTGGGTTTACAATTTTCTTTTTCTGCTCTTAATAGCTTGAGCTGTGCCAAGAAGAGGTTCTTTACCAATGATTTACTCTCAGGTGTTATGGAGTCTGGGGATGTGAAAAAGTTTATGCAATCGATTTCGGCTAGGGATTTCTTTACATAGTTCAGCCAAGGGATGATGTCACCTTTATCTTTTTTGAGGCAGTCCTCGATGATTTGTCTTGTGAGGGCGGCCTCTGGGTTAGTCCATATTTTGACCCATGCCAGGAGGGGTTTAATTTTGATTTTATCTTCTATGAAGAGTTCTCCTAGTTCTTCATGGATTATGTGGGCCGGTACACTCTGAGGGACCTTCAAAATTCTCCTCATGAATTTGTTTTCTTCAGTCTGTATCTGCTGGGCTTTACTGTCCAAGAAGCCCCACACTTCTGCGCCATAGGAGACTTTCGCGCAACAAATTGCCCTGTAAAGGTTCAAGATTTGTTCCGGGGACCATTTTCCCAGTCTTTGCCCGTATCCCATGATAGCTCCTACTGAAGCTGCAAGTTTCGTAGAATGTTTTTCGACCAAGGGTTTAAAAGTGAGGTGATGATCAAATAGTACCCCCAAATACGAAAAGGTCTGGACTTTGTCGATTTTGTGCGACCCAATGTGAAAGGAAAAAGATCCTTTTGTAGGTTTTCCGACGGACATGATGTAGGATTTTTCCAGATTAGTTGCCAGGTCTAGTTTGTCCATAAATCTGACAAACCCATCAATCAGTTTTTGCAGGCCTAGGGGGGTTCTAGCAAGCAGAACCGCGTCATCGGCGTATAATAACACAGGTACCGCACGATGACCAATTTGGGGTGAGTCCACCTTGAGATTAAGCAGGTCTTTTTCCAGTGAATTAATGTAAATGGAGAACAAAAAGGGCGCAAGGATACAACCTTGCCTTACTCCACTTGTGCAAGTGAAGGGGTCGGTCTTCTTACCCTCTTGGCTGTACCTTACACTTGCAGTGGTGTTCCAGTGGAGATTTTGCAAGGTGTCCACTAGCGGTTGGTCCACTCCTAGTTCTACTAACATGCTCCAGAGCTTTCTCCTATTTACACGGTCGAAAGCCGCTGAAAGGTCCATAAACCCCATGTGAATGGACCCCTTTCCAGCGATGGTATATTTGGCTATCAGAAGGTAAAGATTTAAACATTGGTCAGTGGTGGATCTGCCTTTCCTGAAGCCGTATTGCATTTCTGAAAGGGTTTGATGTTCCTCGGCCCAATCTTGCAATCGCTGTAGGATGACTCGCCCTAGCACTTTTGCGGTCACGTCTATAAGCGGTATGGGTCGGTAGCATTGGGGGTCATCGCGGTTCCCTTTCTTATAAATTGGGACTATGGTCGCCGTTGACCAGGACTGGGGTAGACCTGCCACCACCGCCTCATTTAAAACCCTGGTGAGTAACGGCCCACAAGTCAGGTTGACTCAGGTACAGGTCTGGTGGAATTCCGTCCGGGCCCGGGGCCTTATTTTTACTTAGTCCAATTATTCCCCTTTTGACTTCTTTCAAAGAGAAGTCTAGCTTTGCCGGCTGGTGTTTCCTCGATGTGTCCTCCAGAGCTAGGTGATTTGAGTGGTTATATAGGCTCTGGAAGTGGGCCTGCCATTGCTCCGGTAAGATGATGTGTGTGATTTTTGGAGCCCCTTGGTCCTGGAAGCAAGGGGAATTAATCACTTTCCAGAAGCTAACAATGTCTTTTCTTTCGGCGGCGTCCCTTAAGTCCTCCCAGGCCTGGTTTTGTAGGTTTTGCTTGCGGATTTTCAGGGCCTTTTTATACTCCGCTCTGCTCTTTGTCACCCTGATCTTATCCCTTGGTTTACAGTGGAGGCTATCCTTCAGTTTTTTAAGCGCCTTGGTGCAGTTCGCATCGAACCAGCGGGGATTTGAGTTCATTTTATTAGATCCCGTGGTCGTTAGTGAATTATTTACGTGTTGTGCGATTTCTTCGAAAGCCTTGACCACCCGGTCTCCGCATACACTTGGGTCTAAGCATTTGTCAATTGCATCTGAAGCATCTATTAGTAATTTTTTATAAAAACTGACCCCATCAATTTTTGCCCATTTAATTCTTCTTCCCTGATCCACAGCTTTTTCCACGGTGTCAGGTTTCTTTGGGCATGTGTTAAAATCAAAACCTTACTTATTTAACCTTTGTGTGCGTCCATTGGCAGATGGGGTGGAGAGTGGCGGCCTTACACTTTATTCATATGCCTATGACACCCAAATTACTTTCTCATCAACTTCAGATCAGAAACACCATGCTGAGTCAATTAACTATGGTCTCAAGCGGATTGCTGCATGGATGGATGGCAATCTTATTAAACTGACCATGGACAATACTGAGGTTCTGACCATGAGAAAAAATCCACACCTTTAGGGTTCGGAGCACTGGCCGGCCTCTTTAGGGCTCTGTTCCTACTCCTTCTGCAAACGTAAAAAGCATGGGCTTCTGGCTAAATGAAGATTTGTCTATGCGTACTCAAGCGGCCATACTTGTGTCATCCTGCTTTCCAGTCATGAAGTTGGTGAAAATAATTAGTTGGATTACTCCTCTTTCAGCAATGAGGGCGTTAATTCAGGCTCTCATTCTTTCAAGATTGTATTATGGTAATGTTTTGTACCTGGGTGCAGACAAGGCGGCTATCCGTCGCCTTCAAGTGGTACAGAACGCCGTGGCTAGGCTTCTCACTCGCTCTTCAAGAAGGACCGTGGCTTCCCCCATTCTGTGGGAGTTACACTGGTTAGCGATTGGAAATAGAATACAATTCAAAGCCCTCTGCTTTATGTCCAAAGCTGGTCTCCTTCTATATTCCTTCCCTAAACTTAAGATACGCTAACCAGGGGCAGTATTGCTTACCGGGAATACATCGGGTACGATCAGGCAGACGCTCTTTTGAGTATCTAGGTCCCAAACTGTACAATGCCTTGCCTCAGTATATTGAGGAATTGTACCTCATTAATGCAGTTCTGCAAATTCTTAAAAACTTGGCTCTTTTAATGGTAGTGTTTTCAGTAATGCCACAGTAGTACTTAGCGCCGGTAAACCCGATGGGTAGTTGTGCCCTTTACAAATGGCAAATAATAATAATAAAATTTAATAATAATAAAAATTAGATGATTTTTTATAATTTATGAAGTAACACTGACATAAATTATATAATACCAAGTCGAAATAATTGAATTAATTTAGCATGATTTTATGGAGTTTTATTTTATATCCCTCCCTCTTTTTTTTTAAAAGGGAATGTGTTGCAGTAATGAGTGGCGACGTGTGGTGCTAGACCTACTGGCTGGGCTAGAGTGTGACTGTTTTGTGGCCTTTTGGGCTGTACTAACTTTATAGATGTAGTTTGTGAATAGCAAAGGGTTACACTTTGTGGATGGGTGTTTGTATTAGCATGCCCCTCCCTAAACCTCTGTTCACCCCTCCATAAACGCCTCCTACTTGGACCCTAAAACCCTGCTATTTGGTTGTAAGTTTTCTCTATGTTCCAACCACTCACCCTGGTCCCTACCACATTTATTACAAAACCATATGCTTACTGTACCACTTTGGCAGAGATCTTTCATAGAAAATATGGAAGAGGCAGAGAATGAGATCTCTGGCCATAGGTTAGTGAACAGTACTCTGTAGTAAGTGTGGAGTACTACTGTGGTACTACTTCACATAGTGAAAATGCAGTTTGTGAATAGGCCCATCATTTTTCAAACCACTCAGAAATTGTGATGCTTATTTCTTGTAATGGAAATAGCAACCTGTGAGAATCGCATTCCTTTGCAAAGTTGAAGAAAACAACAGCCACCTTATTTCCAATGTGTGGATTTTACCACCTATTGCATAAGAAAGCAGCATGAAATACCTGTTGACTCATACTTATCAACAATTTTATCAACGTCACATGAAATTAATAAGATTTATGATGGTTACATTCATGTTGATTGATATGTATTGGCAATCACCTGTCTGCTAAATAATTAGCTCCATCTCACAAGATTTAGTAACGGCCATAATCAGAGTCAGGGCAGACATGGTGGTAGTGTATTCCTCATCTGTTTAACATACAATTTATTCCATCTCTCAAGAAAACACCAAGATATACATGCAAGGTTAATACATATTAGCCCAGGGTTGTTATGTGAAAGGCATTTATAAGGAGGGCAAGTACCTTAAATATATCCTGGCACTAGAACCTGAGAAAAACAAAGAGCCTGAAAGAGCCAGACCCTATAGTCCAGGAAAGAGTCAAGTTGTTAATGCGGGAATCGACCATTACAACGCAATCATTACAACACACTACCTTTACAACGCAGCTGTTACAGCGCAACTGCCTTTACATCGCTTGCCATTACAATGCATGTCACTACAACACATGTCATTACAACGCATACCATTACAACGCATGCCATTACAACGCATTATAAGGTAAATAATGGAGATTTTTTGTTTTAGGGTGGGTATGGGTTTTGGGGTACATGGGAATAGTAATTTATACCCCTACACTATCCAACACTTACCCTCCTGTTGCACTGACTGAAGTGAGAATAGCAATTTTTACCCCTACACTATCCAACACATACCCTACTGTTGCCCTCACTGGAGTGGGAATAGTATTTTTTACCCCTACCCTATCCAACACTTACCCCACTGTTGCCCTAAAAGTATTATGCGTTGTAATGGTATGTGTTGTAATGGTATGTGTTGTAATGGTAGTTTCTAAAAATGCGTTGCAATGGCTTGCATTGTAAAATCATGCGATGTAATGGTAGCTGGGAAATATAAAAAAAAGCGATGTAAAGGCATGCATTGTAATTGTTTGTGTTGTAACGTCATATATTCTGTTAATGCGCTTTGAAAAGGCAAAAGTTGGTTGGGTTCCGGAGAGAGTCAGCTAAAGATTTCCGAATCTTTGATGCTATGATGGAGAAGGCTTGGCAATCGGACTGCACACAGCAGAATCTAAGAACAACAAGAAGGCTTGCTGCTGAAGATCTAAGAGTGTGAGGCGGATGGTAATGGCAACTTTTCTGTTACAAGTAAAAGGGGCAGAACCAATAGCAGCTCTGAAAACTAAGCACAACAATTAGAAAATTATCTGCTGGGCTAGAGGCAGACAGCACTAGGAATTCAAGGTAGTGGAAGAAGAAGAATGGATAGGGAGATTGATGACAAGATGGGCAGCTGCATTTTGAATGCCCTGAAGGCGTTATATGGTAAAGACCAGAGAGCACAAACCCTGAGAATATCAGTAATTGAGCTTGAACCAGAAGTAGTTGGAACTTAAGAGGGGAGTATAGGAGAATTTAGTGCAAGAGTTTTAGAAAGAAAACACAAGTAGAAGAAAGTTGATGTGTATGCATTGACGGAGCGAGATCCTGATCAAATTGAAATGCTAGATTCCATATTGAGGTGACCCGACCTGGAGCTGGGCATAACGGATATGATCTGTACTCCAAGCAGAAAGGGGGTGGTGAACATCTTGATCCTAATTGGAGAGGTAGGACTTGATCCGGGGAAGAGCACTGCCTTGAATACCTGCCTTGCAAAGCCAGTCTATCAGGAGGATGTGGAAGGCCATATTAAAAGCAACAGACAAGTTCAACAAGAACAATGCAGACCATTCTCTCTGTTTCAGCAGCAATCACCGGTCATCAAGGACCAAGACCATAGTAGGCTCTGTGCTGTAAGACGGATGGAAGCCAGATTGAGCAACATCCAGAATGCTATTGGACTCTTACAAAAAAATAAAAGAGATCCGTCTGTTGAAGATACTCAAGACGGCAGAATCAGCAGAGGATTTTTTAACAAGGGGGTGACCAGGGCATTTTTCAAGGCGGCGGGGACCAATGCAATAAGAACTGATTTATTGCCCAGGATCTGTAGAGCGACAATGATCACAAGCGGCTGGGTGTGCATGATATGCGGCAACATGGAGAGCCAGAAGAGTCATTAACTATTGGAGACCTGACATTAAGAAAGGAACAAACTCACAGAGAAGAGTAGAATTGGTGGTGTCAGGATTAAGAGGGCCCGAAGGTAATATACATTTTATCAGTGAGGAAGTCAGATAATCTGTTAGACTGAGATGGCGCCAAACAAGGCAGTATACTCTGGGGAGGACAAGGAGGGAACAATACAGAAAACCTCTTGCTGTGTTTTGAGCATTACGGAATTAGGCTGCATAGTAGTGGGCCTCAGTAGTTAGGACGAGGCTCTTATATGCACAAACAGCCTTCGCATCGTTCTTGCTGAAGGGGGAATAATCCAACCGCCGTTTTTGTTCTATTTGTTTGCAATTTTTCCTAAGGGTTGAATTATACCGGGGGTCAGACAGGCAAAGGTGGTGGGAGTGGGTAGCATTAGCTGATAGGAGGGGGGTGGGCGCACAATGCCTCACACTCTAGCACTCAGTTTGCCCCGATGCACCATAATAAATGCAGTGCATGATAACACTTTCTTCGGTGTCTGGCTTTAGGTTTTCACCCTTGTTGGTGCAGCCAGTGCTGTGTATCTCTAGACATAGCTCTCGTAGATGGAACCTAATGTGCACGTGGGCAGACACCAGTCCTTTTGGATTGGAAACACCCAATGAAGTATTACGGTGTCAGGTAGAACAATGCCCTCATTACCCTTGGTCTATTGAAATCTCTATCATCTCTTTCAATCTCATAAGAAATTACCAAGATTTTTGATGCTCTATTCATGCTGATTCCAACTTAACCTGATTCCAGATAGAGGGTCTACAATGTGTTCCTTCTACAACTTATTTTAAACATAACATTAGTTGCTGTAAACTAAAGGGTCTGTATATTAAGATGTTCTCCACTACAAACCCAGCATGCTCAGATTAACAAAATCAAGGTGTGCACATATCTGCACTGGAAATCACAGGCACACACAGACCTCTAGCTAAGGACAAAGTAAAACAGTCACCTGTTAAGTGTGACTCAGGACTGGCTCCAATTTTGGTTTTACATTAATTGGAAATAACTTTTTTAAGAGAGACTTATATCCTGATTACAAGTGCCTTGGTAAATTGTAACCCCTGCACAAACCCCTGTTTGTGCAATTGTAAGTGGTGCGACGTCTTCTTTTGTTTTGCACAGGCAATGAACCGTGCAATCAAGTTCACACCTCCATTCAATTTAGGCAGCTCAAACCTGATGGAATTTAGAGGGGGGAAACGCTCAGTATTTACAGGGGCTGGTGGTGCAGTAAACACCAAAATCTGCATGTTATTGCCCACGAAAGGAAAAATACTAAGAGAAGGTGTTTACAAACCATCGCACTCGATACATTCCAAACCTCGGGATGTCGGATTTTATTGGGTACGTTAAAGATCACCTGTGCCAAAGCAGCAATTTACATAAAATATCACAAAAGGTTCCAAAGGCTAAACATTAAGAATTAACCATGTCCCTTGAACGCAGTGATTATTAGTTTTCGGCTTGGCGGTGATCCCGCTGCCATTGACTGTGGGCGCGTCTTTTCCTATTATCATGTGCAGTTTCTACTCAGTGGCGTAACGAAACATGAGGGGGCCCCCCTGCAAACTACATGGAGGGGGCCCCCCTCCCATCCCCCGTGCCAATCTAGAGCTCTCAGGCCAGCGACCCGCCATACTGCGGGGGTTGCGGGGCTATTGTTACACCACTGTAACTAATCCAGCCGTTATAAGTAACACTGGATGGTGGAGTCAAAGGTTGGGCTTAGTCTGCCCGCAGGCTATCATAGGTGGTGGTTCATTCATTACAGGGTCCCTGCCATCAGTACGCCAGGGAAGTTTGCCCAATTCTAGGTGGGTTTCCTGATGCAGACTCCTGTCATGATATACAACATCGGGCCCACTCATCGTTCAGTTTTGACAAAAGTGCATCCACTACTCCTTTTCATTTCCGTTTTAAAACATTAGACAATGCGACAATGCAGTATTTCAAAAGCAGATGTAACTACAAAGAGCAAATTTTGATAATAATTTTTTATTAGTAGACAATAGCAATCTTAAAAGGCATTGCATAGCTACATACACACCGTGACCCCAATTCCATCACAGTCTCTCTCTCAGTGAGTCGGTCTCTCTCTCTCAGTCAGTCAGTCTCTCTCTCTCTCTTTCTCTGTCATTCAGTCTCTTAGTCAGACAGTCTCTCTCAGTCAGTCAGTCTGTCAGTCAGTCAGTCTGCCAGTCTCTCTCTCTTTCTGTCAGTCTATCAGTCAGTCAGTCTCTCTCTCTCTCTCTCTCTCAGTCAGTCAGTCTCTCTCTCTCTGTCAGTTTCTCAGCCAGTCAGTCTCTCAGTCAGTCAGTCTTCAGTCTCTGAGTCAGTCAGTCTCTACTCTCTCTCCATTCTCTCTCTCAACTCTGTCAACTCTATCTCTACTCTCCCTCTCTCCACTGTCTCTCCACTGTCTCTCTCCACTTTCTCTCTCTCTATTCTCTCTCCACTCTCTCACACTCCCTCTCTCTCTCTCTCCACTCTCTCTCCACTGTCTCCCTCCACTCTCTATTCTCTCTCTCCACTATCTCCCTCCACTCTATCTCTCCACTCTCTCTCCCTCCACTCTCTCTCTCCACTGTCTCTCTCTACTTTCTCCACACTCTCTCCCTCCACTCTCTTTCTACTCTCTCGCCACTCTCTCTCCACTGTCTCTTTCTCTACTCTCTCTCTTTCCACTCTCTCCCTCTCCACTCCCTCCACTCTCTCTCTCCACTGACTCCCTACACTCTCTCTCTCTCTCTTCACTCTCTCTCCACTGTCTCTCTCCACCCTCTTTCTCTACTCTCTCTCCACTCTCTCTCTCCACTCTCTCTACACTCTATCACTCTCCACTCTCTCTCTCCACTCTCTCTACACTCTATCTCTCTACACTCTCTCTCAACTCTCTCTCTCACTCCAGTCTCTCTCCCACTCTCTCTCACAAAGTAGTGTGTGTTGCCATGGGCGTACGCAGAAATATTTCTGAGGGGATTTTTAACTTCATCACCATCCCCCTTGCACCCTTCTCCCCTCTGTCTTGCACCCTTCTCACCCTTCACCTTGCACCCCTCTCCCCCTCCGCCTCGAACCCTTTTCTACCTTGCACCATTCTCCCCTCTGCCTTGCACCGTTCTCCCCTCTGCCATGCACCCTTCTCCCCTCTGCCTTGTACCCTTCTCCCCTCCCCTTGCACTCTTCTCCCCTCTGTCTTGCACCCTTCTCCTCTCTATCTTGCACCCTTCTCCCATCTGCCTTGCACCCTTCTCCCATCTGCCTTTCACCCTTCTCCCCTCCCCCTTGCACTCTTCTCTCCTCCGCCTTGCACCCTTCTCCTCTCTACCTTGCACCCTTCTCTCCTCTGCCTTGCACCCTTCTCCCCTCCACCTTGTGCCCTTCTCCCCTCTGCCTTGCACCCTTCTCCCCTCTGCCTTGCATCCTGCTCCCCTCTGCCTTGCACCCTGCTCCCCTTCTCCCCTCCGCCTTGCACTCTTCTCCCCTCCGCTTTGCACCCTTCTCCTCTCTGCCTTACACCCTTCTCCCCTCTGCCTTGCACCCATCTTCTCTCTACCTTGCACCCATCTTCTCTCTACCTTGCACCCATCTTCTCTCTACCTTGCACCCATCTCCCCTCTGCCTTGCACCGTTCTCCCCTCTGCCTTGCACCGTTCTCCCTTCTGCCTTGCACCCTTCTCCTCTCTGCCTTGCACCCTTCTCCCCATTGCCTTGCACCCTTCTCCCCTCCCCCTTGCACCCTTCTCCCCTCCCCCTTGCACCCTTCTCCCTTTCTCCCCTCTGCTTTGCACCCTTCTCTCTGCCTTCCACCCTTCTCCCCTCTGTCTTGCACCCATCTCCCCTCTACCTTGCACCCATCTCCCCTCTGCCTTACACCCTTCTCCTCTCTGCCTTTCACCCTTCTCCCCTCCCCCTTGCACTCTTCTCTCCTCTGCCTTGCACCCTTCTCCTCTCTATCTTGCACCCTTCTCTCCTCTGCCTTGCACCCTTCTCCCCTCCACCTTGCACCCTTCTCCCCTCTGCCTTGCACCCTTCTCCCCTCTGCCATGCACCCTTCTCCCCTCTGCCTTGCACTCTTCTCCCCTCCGCCTTGCACCCTTCTCCCCTCTGCCTTGCACCCTTCTCTCCTCTGCCTTGCACCCTTCTCCCCTCCCTCTTGTATTCTTCTCCCCTCTGCCTTGCACCCTTCTCCTCTCTACCTTGCACCCTTCTCCCCTCTGCCTTGCACCCTTCTCCCCTCTGCCTTGCACCCTTCTCCCCTCTGCCTTGCACCCTTCTCCCCTCTGCCATGCACCCTTCTCCCCTCCGCCTTGCACCCTTCTCCCCTCTGCCTTGCACCCTTCTCTCCTCTGCCTTGCACCCTTCTCCCCTCCCTCTTGTATTCTTCTCCCCTCTGCCTTGCACCCTTCTCCTCTCTACCTTGCACCTTTCTCCCCTCTGCCTAGCACCATCTCCTCTCCACCTTGCACCCAGCTCCTCTCCGCCTTGCACTCTTCTCCCCTCTGCCTTGCACCCTTCTCCTCTCTACCTTGCACCCTTTTCCCCTTTGCCTTGCACCCATCTCCTGTCCGCCGTGCACCCTTCTCCCCTCCGCCTTGCACCCTTCTCCCCTCCACCTTGCACCCTTCTCCCCTCCACCTTGCATCCTTCTCCCCTCCACCTTGCACCCTTCTCCCCTCCGCCTTGCACCCTTCTCCCCTCCGCCTTGCACCCTTCTCCTCTCTGCCTTGCACCCATCTCCTCTCTGCCTTGCACCCTTCTCCTATCTACCTTGCACCCTTCTCCTATCTACCTTGCACCCATCTCCCCTCCCCCTTGCACCCTTCTCCCCTCCGCCTTGCACCCATCTTCTCTCTGCCTTGCACCCTTCTCCTCTCTACCTTGCACCCTTCTCCCCTCCCCCTTGCATCCTTCTCACAAGACCTGGAACCCATCTCCTCTCTGCCTTGCACTCATCTCCTCTCTACCTTGCACTCATCTCCTCTCTACCTTGCACCCTTCTCTGCCTCCCCTTACACACCCCCCTGCGACGCCCACATGGTGCGTGCTAACAAGAGTGCTTACCTGAGGGCACCATTTTGCTGCCTCATCCCTTCTCATATGAGCTTTGCCCTTGAGAATGCTGACAGTCTGACTCTGAGGGCCCCCACTCCCAAAGGCGATACCGACTCAAGACATACTCCACCTTTCTCACAGTTTAAATTCAGAGAAACAATATACTGATATTATAGAGGCAAATTCACTAAAGAATACAAACTTTCCACACCACCCTCACCAGAAAGCTCGAAAATATCCAACCCAAAGATTTCCTATAGGAATCAAGCTATTGTTTAAAATACTTCACAGTGGAGAGCTGCAGCTAAAGGTGCGGTGTTACATGACAACCAAAGTTGTGAAATAGTACTACAATATTTCACAACATTGAGAAGATAGGATCTTGAAACCATTAATTCAAAACATAGTCTTGCAAGTGTGTGGGACAGCGTGTTGCCCGTCTGCCCATTCTTCCTTAGGAAATGGCAACCAGTTCATGAATAACATGCATCTTTGCATCCATACTCTTATCATGAGTGTGGTATGTGCCTTCAAAACGTGTCAAGAACACCATCTCCATTTCCCCTCTCACAACTAGGTAGACCTGACCTCATGACTTGTTCTGTGTCCTAATTGCTCTGTGCTGCCTCCTGCTCGGGGCCCCCACCCACCCCATCCTCCTTCCCGGCCTTGCTAGCTCTGACTGAAGAGAAACATTGCAACTTGTTACTTTGTTTCTCTTCAGTCAGAGGGAGGGGGCGAGGGGCTCGGAGCAGGCTGCAGACAGCCTGCACCTGCTTTAGAGGGAGAGAGGCTTGCTTCAGCGCAAGCCTCACAGCTCTCTGAAGTGGTGAGGGGCCTGGGGGCCCCCTTCATTTGCTGAAGAGAGTGAGGCCCCCCCGCACTGCAGGGGCTGCGGGGGCGTTTGTTACGCCCCTGTTTCTACTCTGGCAAAAGTGTTGAAAATGTTGACCGACACATGGCTTGTCGGGATGGTGTGCTGTCAAACACGCCCCAGACCTATCTACTGCTGAGTGATGACAGGACTTTTTACACTGGGGCCTATTTTTAGCGTGATTAAAGTCAGTTGAAGAGGCCGGTGAAACCGAAGTGCATTTTGTTGCAGTGACTCACCCCTTCTCTAGTTTGCATTCCCCCTGGAACTATAATGTTTCAGAATATATTCCAGCTCATCCAGTCTGGCAGCTTCAGTTTCTGGAGCAGCAGGAAACTTTCTTAAGTACCAAATCATTCCAGCGCCACCCACACATATTGAAGGGGGTGATTGTCTGTACCTTTCAGTGCCTCGTGAGTCATCTTTCTACATGGCACTATACAGTTCCAAATGATAATTCTGTGTCTCGAAGTAAAGGCGCTTTTGTGACCATTCGAGGCAATGCCTCCAGGCACATACCTGCATCCAGGTAGCCATGGAAAGTCTGAGATATTCTCATGTGGGTTAAATAATGTTCTTTTATTTTAGTGTGTTAGTATGTACCAACAGCACATGGACTAACCTTTCCTGTTTGAAGGCATTCATACTTATTGTGCTGATACATTATACACTTGTTATTTTACAGCTGATGAACAAGAACTGCAACAACCTATTAAGAAATACTCGTCTCTGAGTTCCACATTTTGTAAAATACAGAGCACTCATTTTAACTATTGCTAGTGTAAATAACATATATAGGAAAATACAGCTTTTTGAATATGTAGTCATTGCGCTGGAGTGCACTAGCCACCCTCTATAGAAAATCCTTCGATGTTTACTGCACCTGTCAGTTTAAACCGTACAATAACAGTGCTATTGTTCCTTCCAATAGATACTGGCTAGTAAGTTGCAACACAACTTTGAATCCACTCAGAGGGTCCAGAACCCTACTCAGTGGTATCTCTAATTTTCCAGATCATCTATGGCCTGAATCGGGACATCTGCAGAAACTCTAATGCCACAATATGGAAAGGATAGATTGCCCTGGTCTGTGCCATGGCGCACCTTTAAAAAAGTGTGCCATGCTCAGACCAAGGCAGTGTGCCCCATTGCAATAAATGTGCTGCCTCCAAAGCCGGCCCAAACTTGCAGCTGACTTGGTGGTAGTGTGTAAGTGAAAGGCAGATCCATCTTTCATAATCCAGGCAGTGCCCAGCCTATACGTCAAAGGATCACAGAGATTCTACTGGAGGTGGGTACAATGTGAGGCTGCACCTGCCTGCATGGGGTGTCTGGAGGGTCAATGGAATCCCCTTTCTCCCTTTGCAGAGGCTGCTTTTCAGGGGCGATCTGATTGGGTGCCACCCCTCTGGCGCTCTCTTTGCCTCTTCACCCTTATCCATATTAAAGCGTTCATGAACAACACAAGCGAATCATATCTAAACGAACTTCTCAAGCTATTTGGAACCACATTGTGTCATTTATTCACTGTATATATTTTGCACCAGTCACTACGCGCCGTCCACGCTGATTATATTGTCACTTGCGTCGCTACCGTGTTTTTCACTCACACACCTTGAGCACCAAGTGCAATTTGGGTTGCTAATATTTGTTTTATTTGTATAATGCCCTGCTGTCACAACTGCTAATTGCCCCGTTTATTTTCCCTTTTTAACACTTCTACATTAAAAATGATTCCATGAGCACATACAGTAATCAAATAGAGTCTCCTTTCCTCCTTATGATAATGTTGTATTCATATCTTGCCTAATTGCCTTTGAATTATATCAGTTGGGATATCAAATGTATTTCTCATACTCTCTACCCCAATCCCAACACGGTTGACGGCTTTTTGCTCCTGTTATTCGTACAAGATGTTATATGAGTGTCGGCATGATATGTATTACAGAAGGAGTGGGGTAAGCATTTGTGGTCCCTTCTGTAATACAAAATGGGAATACACGCTTGAGGCGGCCTCTGAGCACTATTTGTAATTCAGATGTCTTGGGTCCAACATTCTACCATCATTCACTGTAAACTCTCTTCATAGAGATCCTCTAACCCCCCTTCTCCACATTATCAATGCCTCCCTCAGCCAAGTAATCTTTCTAGATGTTTTGAAAACAATACAGATCCTTCACATGCTAACGATAAATACCAAACTAGCTGCAGACATTCTCACTCAGTGCAAACTAATCAGCTACCTACTTTTCAGACAACGTACAGCAGTAATGGTGCAACTACAGGATCAGATCAACAAAAATAATCTTCTACGAGACTACCAAGGCAGCTTTAGACATTCAAGTACGTAACAACAACCTCGTCATTAATGACTCTAACAAACTTCCACCTGATGATGCTCAGTCTCTCTGAAGCCTTCATCACAGCCCACCACTAAGCACTAATCTATGCCCTGGCAAAAGGCATGAGTGTATTGTACACATTTTTGAAATTGTTCACCTCTTACATGGCCCATCACCATCATCTCATCCAGGTAGGTACCTCAAGATCCCTGAATCTTGTTGTCTCCTGCAGAGTTCTCCAGGGTCCTAGCCTCTCCTTTATCATCTTCAACCTATACATAGAGCTACTTAGATACAAACTTACTGGCAACTGCACTAAGATCCACCAATTTTCAGATGCTATGCAACTCTAACATAAAATATACCAGGCTTACAATACCGAGCAGCTCAAAACAGGCCTTGAACTAACCCAAGACAGGATACCAGGAAGATGATTAAAACTTAGTCTTATAAAGATAGAATTTCTCCTGCTCACCAACAGCAGTAAAATAAATCACAGATTCAGGCTTATCTAATTGACATGAACCAAGAAGGTTTCAGCTCTGAGCTGACAGCTAAGGAAAAATCACTACATGTAATTTTCAACAAAGAACTCTGTTTCAAAAATACACATCACTAAATATGAAGCCAGAAAAGTATCAGCTCTCTCTCCTGAAGGAATTGAAGTTGTTGTAACGTGGAAACAACTTCAGAACAAGGGTTTACAATCATGTGTTCAATGCTCTACTCAGCAGCATTAAACAGGGTTTAAACCTTTTATTGTTGGTGGGGAAATACACGAGGGCCAAGAGAGGAAACCTGTTTTTAGCCTTTGTGGACCTCTCGGCCGCTTTTGACTGCGTGGTCCACTCTAAACTATGGAAATTGCTGGGAGATTTGGGGGTTGATGTGAATATTATTTATTTTCTGAAGCGTTTTTATTGTGACGCTAAGGCTCGTGTTCGCTATGGCCTGAAGGGATATCCTCTTAAGACATATTGAAACTGGAAGGAGTAATGAGGATTCCCTGGATGAGATATATTTGCAAATTTTTCAAGGATCTCGGAAAACCAGATTATTTTTTAAATCCTCTTACCATCATGGCAGTGACTAGAAAGGATTTGAGGAAAGAGGGTCTTATGCTGCTGGACACCCTGAGAGTGACTTCTGAGATTGTAAAGCCTACAGTCCTGCATAATCAACTGATTTTAACTACTTTTAACATTCCACCCTATTTAATTTTTGTTCCCGGTGCTTATGATAGATTTTTAATAACCCATTTTAGGCTGGGGATCTTTCATAGATTAGTCAGTTTTCCTGTTACAATGGTTGGTCGCGAGACCTCCAGCCTTGCCCCTGTGACAATATTTCCCCCAAACTATGATTCATGTTATTTTATTTTGTAAATTTTACTCTACTGTTAGGTGGCTGTTGTTGGTATCTATTTTAAAACAGTCCGGACTGCGGCAATGTCGCCCAGCTTTATTGTCATTACAATTTTTAGATAATGAAAATGGTGTTCTAAGAATTACAGCCTTCCTGAAAAAAGTTCTTTATCTGAGGAAATATATGTCCACTTAAATGCTTTTTTTGCACAGTAATGATGCCCCTCTGCTTTTTAAAATTCTTTTTTTTATTATGTAACTGTAATATTCAATATGATTTTATGTTACGCTCACTATAACATTTTATTATATGAAATTGTTCATGTATTTTATAACTGTGTGCTTTTATGATTGCTATTTATCAATCGAATAAAGCCTTTTTGAATTTAATTGAATACTCAGCAGCCTTCCACCCAAAAAAGACATCTCCGGTGTTTCATGCTACATAAAGTGCATCAAGAAAAACAACCACATTAACTCAACTTTGAAGGAACACCACTGGCTTCTCCTCCATGTCTTTCTCCTCTTCAAAACTAGCTTAATCTCTTACAAAGCCATTAGAATCCACACCGCTGCATACTATCAGAGAAACTAAACTCTTCAGGTAGCCAGTGCCATACCAGGAGTAAGGATATCACTACAATTGAGACAAACAAAGGCAAGAAGGAAAGGTCAGGCAGCAATCCTACTCTAGCTGCACACTAAGGACCTGGATAAACATCCCCATTGACAACAGAATGACTCCAACCCAGTGAATAATTTGATTTTAAAAAAAAATGGTTCTAGAGGTCCTCGTCAGGAGATTGCCCCTGCCAATGACAGTACCAACTTATCTACTAACTATCACACTACTACAGGTGTGACAATTCAGACTATTTCCGGCTCCCAAACCTATAAGAATGGCTAGAGATGCAAGTTTTAGAAATTTTAATGTATATTAAATTAAAAAAACAGCTGTTTTGCTCATCTCTAAATTAGACAAATAGTGCCACCATGTGGCAGACTGTCATAAGTGCTGGTGCTGACAATTATTTGCCAGTGCCAAGCACCAGAAACCACCGGCTCAAATTAAGCACTGCTCCCACCCTAGTGTACTTAAGTAGAACTGGAAAACCATCTTATTGAAGAAAACTACCACCTTCCGCAATAGGAACCTAATAATACTCAAATTATATGATAGTGTGATAGAGTATAGGGGCGTGGCTAAGGCGCCGATGTAGGTGGAAGCGGGACTCCGGAGCTCCTCCGCACCCGCCTCGCACCACCATACATCCTGCACCCCGACTCGAGCCCCGAACCCTCAAAAGTGCCCAGGAGGGCATTAGGGGCACACAGGGGGAATCTGGAGGACTGGGGGCCCCTGCAACTTCCCCCACTGCTCTTTCAGCGGAGAGCGCGGCACCCGGGGAAGTGAGCGCCCAAAATGGCGGCCGCCGTCCCGATCTGAAGAGACTGGCGACGGAGCCTGGGAGGCGCCGAGGAGCCCTGAGACACTGTGGAAGCTGGTCGCTTGCCGGCGGAGACCCCCTGAGAGCCGGCAGAGGTGAGGGGTACTGGCTGGCGCCCTCGCAAGCGGAACCGGAGGACGGGGACGGCCGGCCTGCCTGACCCCAAGATGGCGCCGCCTGGGACCCGGTGACTGCTTTGGCGGCCGTTTACGGAGCAGCTGGGACCGGAAGGAGCACTGAGACCGTGTGGAGCACTGGGCCCCCCCTCCCGGTGGGGGAACTGCTGAGGAGCCCGCGCCACAGGAGGGTTGGTGGCGCTCGAGCGGAGTCAGCGAGGTGAGCAGGGGAGTAGGCGCTGGATACCCTCCCCCACGAGGCGCCGAACCTGAAGGCGGGAAGGGGCGCCTACCTGGCTGGGGACGCCCGAGAACAGCGCGCTGCATCGGGACTGATACTCACAGGTGCAAACCCTACCTGAGGCTTCTGGACGTGGGGGCCCCACCGGGAGACCAGACCCGGATCACTGGTGCCCCACGACCCGGGTGGAGTGGGTCCTGGCCCTTGGACAGCTCCACGAGCCGGCCCCCGCGTGGCATGGGCCCAGAGAGGCCCGTGGGTGACGGGCCTGAGGCGGATCTGGGGCGTAGAACGGGAACACCGGCGACCGCCGCGGGGGCACCCGAAGCTAGCTGCCCTCCAGAATGGTGCGAGGTGGCAGGAAGAAGGGCTTCGTGGCCCTGAAGCTGGATGACCCGGGGCACCACATTGAAGACGACCCGCCGGAGACGGGGGCGGGGAGCTCAACCCACCCGCGGGACCCTTCCCTGGGGGACATCATGCAGGCGATTGTGGCGTCACAGGAGGCTCTCGAGAAGCGCATAGATACCATCGGATCGGACCTGACCCTCCTGAAGGATGACCATAAGAAGCTGAAGGAGCGGGTGGCGACCTCGGAGGTCACCCTGAAAAGTCAGCCCGGGGACGTAGCGGAGCTGAAGACGACACTGGCAGAAATGGCGCAGAAGGTACGGGTGCTGGAGCTCCGAGCTGAGGACAGTGAAGGGCGCTCTCGGCGCAATAACCTCCGCCTAGTGGGGGTCCCCGAAAAAGTGGAGGGGTGGGACGCGGTCACCTACCTGGAAGGCTGGCTGCGGTCCGAGGTGGCCCCAGAGGGTCTTTCGCTGTTCTTTGCCATCGAGCGGGCACACAGAGTCCCTGCGCGTCCCCCCAAGCAGGGGGGGCCTCCGCGCCCGATTGTGCTGCGTCTCCTGCACTTCAGAGACAGAGACCATATACTGCGGAGAGTGAGGGACATCCCGGACCTGAGAATCGACAACAGCAGGGTCATGGTCTTCCCGGACTTCACCAGGGATGTGCAAAAACAACGGGCCTCCTTCCTGGCGGTCAAGCGGAAACTGCGATCGCTGCAGCTGCCCTACGCTATGCTGTTCCCGGCGCGGCTACGGGTGGTCGCTGGGGAGTGCACCCACTTTTTCCTAACACCGCAGGAGGCTTGGAGCTGGTTGGAAGCCAGGGGGGAGCCGGGCACGGATCCCACGCAGCAGACTCCACCCAGGAGACGCTCCACGGAAACGACGCGACGATCTGGCTCCCCATCGGGTTGGCAGCAGGAACGAGCTAAGGCGGTGCAGGCAGTGGTGGCCATCAGTCAGGGAGACGCCAGCCCCTCCAGTAGCGCATCGGAGCAGTCGAAGGCCAGTGCCTCCAGCCCTGGCTCCAGCAGTGGACACGAGCTATCAGAGACTGACCTGCCGGTGGTGACTCCCCAGACGGCGGATGGTATCCTTAGCTGAGCTGGGTCGTGGGACAGTGGCCACATGAGTAAGGTACTGGGGTACGGGTATGGAGGGGGGCCGCTTCTGGACGCTGTGCAGTGAGGTGCGGATCCCCCCGGGACTTATCACTGAGATATTGGGGGAGGGGTGAGTCGGGGGACTTCTCCTGCATGTTGCTGGGGGAGGCGGGGCGGGGGCGGGGGGCTTCGGGCCTGTCTGGAGCCGGCATCACTGCCACTCCAGCCCTATTTTGTAGTGACACGCTTTTGACACTTGAGTTTGGATGGGGTTTCCACGTTGGTTGTCTGTCCGGGGGTGTGGGAGTTGGGGTAGTTTGATTATGCAAGTTGGGGGGGGGGACGAGGGTGGGGCCTGGGCGTGCTGGGGGGATTGCTGAGAGGAAGGATAGGACACGGGGGATTCTACCATGGGATCCGACTTAGGCTACAAATGTCTCACATGGAACGTAAGGGGGATGCACTCGATGCATAGGCGACACAAGATCCACTCCTATCTGGTCAGGCGGGGCATACACATCGCCTTCCTGCAGGAAACGCATCTGCTAGCCAAGGAGGGGAAGGCACTGCAGCGACGCTGGAGGGGGCAGGTCTACCACACGGGCTACTCTGCTTATGCTAGGGGGGTGGCCATCTGGATACGGGCGGGGGTACCCTTCCAATGTACACAACAGGTAATTGACCCAGAGGGGAGATACATAATGGGGCGAGGCAAGCTGGATGGGAGGGACCTTAACCTGAGTTGCTTGTATGCCCCAAATATAGACCAACCTGCATTTCTCTCACTACTGTCCAATAAACTGGCCCAGTTCTTAGTGGAGCCCTTGCTCCTGGGGGTGACTTTAACAGTGTGGCTGATGTTGCCTTGGACAGATCCCACCCCCCCCTACCGAATGCACCAGCTGGTAGACTTGCACTCGCGCGCTCCGCCTGGCAACGCCAGTGGGGACTGGTCGACTCCTGGAGGGCTAACCACCCGTCGGGCAGGGATTACTCATTCTTCTCCGCCCTCCATGAATTGCACGTCCGCATTGATGCCTTCCTGTGCTCACAGGACGTGCACGCGGAAGTATGCCACAGTGAGTATCTCACGCGTTCGATCTCTGACCATAACCCGCTTCTCGTGCGGATGCGCTGGTCGCAAATCCGCCCGAGGATTCCGGCTTGGAAACTCCGCCCGGAGGCGCTGGACGATCAGCTTTTCCGCACCACAATTGCCTCGGGCATCGAGGCGTACTTCCAGGTGAACGCGGGCACGGCGGGCTCGGCTACGACGGAATGGGACGCCTTCAAATCTGTGCTACGGGGCCAGTGCATTGCGACGTCTTCGGGGGTGCGGAGAACGTTACTGGAGGAAATTGAGAAAGAGGACGAGACCCTGCGGGGGCTGGAGATGGCGAGGCCTGAACGGCCGGACATCCACGGGGCCCTGCTGGGGGCACGAGAGGCGGTGGCGGCGTCGGTCGAGCGCCTCCGGTGCTTTGACTACAAGGCTTACCTCACGCGAGCGCACTCGGAACGCGACAAGTCGGGAGCTCTTCTGGCCTGGCTGGCCAACCCGGCCCGCCGGAGCTCGGTCATCCTTGAGCTCAGGGACCACGCGGGGGCGGCGGGATTTGATCAGCAAGGGATCAACGCGTGGTTCTACGACTACTACACAGAACTCTGCCGCAGCCGGGTCCTCCCCTCGCTGGAGGAGTTCCAGACCTTTACGGAGGGTCTTGACCTGCCGGAACTGGGAGAGGAGGACGCGAAACGACTCGGAGACAAGATCGAGGAGAGAGAGGTGCGGGTCACCATAAAGAGCATGGCAAGGAATAAGACGCCGGGCACCGACGGATTCCCTACGGAATTCTATCTCACCTATGCAGACCTCCTTGCGTCCCGGCTGACGTGGCTGTACAACGAGTCGAAGCGGCTGGGTTGTCTCCCTGCGACCACGAGGGAGGCGCTGATTGTCCCCCTGCTGAAGCCGGGCAAGCAACCGTGGGACAGAACGGCGTACCGCCCACTGTCCATGCTTAACCTGGACTACAAGATCTTAAGCAAGATCTTGGCAACGCGATTGCTCCCCCACATGCCCACGCTGGTCCACGCGGACCAATCGGGTTTCATCCCGGCCCGCAATACGGCGCTTAATGTACGGCGCCTCCTGCATATACTGGAGGCTGACACCTATGACGGCGACGAGGCGGTGGTGTTTGCTGTCGATATGGAGAAGGCCTTCGACAGCCTGGAATGGCCTTATCTCTTCCATGTCCTACGAACGCTGGGCCTCGGCGAAGGCTTCATCAATTGGACGATGCTGCTCTACCAGAACGCAACGGCGAGAGTCAGAACTGGGAGGGTTGTCTCTGAGATGTGCAGGGTGGGCAGGGGCACCCGTCAGGGATGCCCTCTCTCCCCCCTGCTGTTTGCCCTGGCCGTCGAGCCCCTTGCAGCGCGAGCCCGGATGGGCCAGGCGTATCAGGGCCTGGACGTCTATGGCCAGGTACACCACATCGCATTATACGCAGACGACCTGCTGATGTTCCTGGCGAACTCGGCGGACTCCCTGCGTGGAGCTAAGGCTCTCCTGCAATCGCTGAGCAGAGTCTCGGGCCTCCGAGTGAACTGGGCGAAGTCCCACCTATTCCCAGCCCGCCCACGGAGAGCATGCCCACAAACTACGGAGGGCGTGACGTGGGAAGAGAGGAGCCTGCGATACCTTGGCACCTCGATCTTTCACGACAGGGCCGATATCCTCGAGGGAAACATCGGATCGGCAATCAGGCACACCAAAGGGAACTTCGACTTTTGGGGCACGCTCCCGTTGTCACTCATGGAGAGGGTGGCGCTCCTCAAGATGGTGACCCTGCCGCGGCTGCTTTACTTCTTCGGGACCCTCCCGATCTGGATGCCGGCGAGCTACTTTCGGCGGCTGAGGTCGATGGTCATCGGCTTTCTCTGGGGAGCGGGCAGGCGCAGGGTGGCAAATGCCACACTTCTCCGCCCTCGGGCGGATGGAGAACTGGCAGTGCCGGACTACGAGCTCTACTACCTGGCGGCGCAGCTGCAATGGCTGACACAGTGGGTAGCGCGAGCCAGAAGAGGGGAGGACGGATCAGGAGAGCCGGCGGGCCCGGTCCAGGTGTTGTCCCGGATTATACTGGGGCTTCCGATGGGGGATTTCCACCTCACTCAGGAGTTTGCGACGGCCCGACCTGTATGAAAACGGGGCGATGTTGCCCTTCGACCTCCTGAAGGACCGCTTTGAGCTGGCGGGTGGGGACTTCCTCCTTCACGCGGCATTAACGGCGGCGATTCGCAAACACTGGAGGGCGGGCATGTCGGAACCACCGCTGTCCCTGGGCTGCCAGTAGGTCGTCATGATGGTGGGGACGGTCAAGGCTGTCACGTGCCTATATCGACGTATGGTCTCGGAATCCGTCGCTCCACTGCTGACCTTGAAGGCGAAATGGGAGGCTGATCTGGCGACTGAGATACCCGAGGAGGCCTGGAATGGCATACTGGAAGGGGCCCGGAATGGGACGCGCAACGCAAGGTTCCAGCTGGTGCACTTTTATGTCTTACATAGGGCCTACCTAACCCCTGACAAGCTACATAAGTACTTCCCGGCCCACCTGGCGCCCTGCCCGCGTTGCCTGGCAGATCCCGCCGATTTCCAACACATGTTCTGGTCCTGTCCTGAGCTGGGGTTCTTTTGGAAGGAAGTAGTGGAGGTACTGAGGGAGGTAACGGAGAGGGACCTGCAACTCACTATGGCACACTGCATACTACACTGGTTCCCGCACACATCAAAAAACAAAGTTACTAGCAAGTTTCTGGACTTGGGGCTCCTCCTGGCGAAACGGGCCATTACGTCCCAATGGAAGGCGTCCAGAGGCCCCGTAGTAGAGCGCTGGAAGGCTGAGCTGCTTAAATGGGCTAGGTGTGAAGGTGAGCTTCGTCTGCAGGCCGCGCTCAGGGTAGACAATGACATGGCACTGGAGAGGGCCAGGGCGTGGGAGGGGCTGGTCCTAGATCTCACACTCCTGGACATGGAGGAGGAGGACTCCCTGGTGAATAGTCCGGCTCCGGTGGCGCGCCCGCCTTACGGGGGGACGGCTTAGGCCCACTCTGATGCCCCCCTTACTATTGCATTCCAATGTGATGACTTACGAATAGTTGCTGGTAAATCCTGGTGCTCTGATTCGGATCTGGTCTAGTTGGAAGGGTTGAGAGGTTGGTTAGATGGTACTCTGGCACGCCTGGGGGGGAGGGGGGACTGGGAGGGGGCGGGAGGTCGGTTATGGGTGGTTCTGGGTGAGGGTGGTAGGGTAGGTAGGGATGGGAGTGTTGAGGGGGGAGGAGGGGGATGGGTTCAGTAAGGGCAACAGTGACTCTAGGTTCAACTGGACTTGGGGTACGGAAAGGGAGCATTAGGACTGAAAAGCAGCTTTGCCATTGCCCAACCACCTGGTAGTTCTGGACCTATACAGAATGCTCCAGCGCAGTCTTTCTCCCCATGATATTGCCGCTCAACCTCCGGGGTGTGAGCTGAATGGCTGTGTGATTCGGGGGGGGGTGCGCGGCGCTTCATTCGAGCGCCCAGGGGAATGGCCCGAAAATACTGTATGCATTTCTGATCTTGCTGCAATAAAAAGATATTTACAAAAAAAAAAAAAATAGTGTGATAGAGTATAGTGTATAGATATATGATGTAAATGTAACTGTAAATGTAGTGTATTTTGTAAAGCGCACAGCTGCCCCAACGGGGCGTCCCGGCGCTGTATAACACTGTGGAACCCTTCCTGGCTCTCCCTGTGAGATGCCCCTGCTGGGCACCCCCACGGTGAAGCCAGGCATCCCAGTGTTGTAAGGGCCGTTGTGGAGATTAAGCAAGCTATTGCCCAGAGTTGGAGTCCGCAGACATTGAGCCCAAGACCCTGCCGCGTCGGGACTTGAACCCTGGTCCCGGGCCCGATCTCTGCTTCAGAGTCTGCCACTCTAACCAGTGAGCCACACTTCTCCATGATAGTGTTATGTTTATGTATCACGCTGTAGCTGTCCGGCTAAGTTCATGCAATATAGTTTCTCTCTAAAAGACTGATTTCTCAGCATGTGCAAAATAAGCAAAACATGTATGTGTCTATATGTACATACAATGAAATGTGATTTTGCTGTTTTTGAAGTTCCACCATTGTATAATCTTCCTTTTCCCTCCCATAAACCAACATGGTCACTCAAGGTTTCATTTGATACTGTTGTGTTGAACAATTCCTTATTTAGGAACAAAAATGCTTCAAGTTCACTGTGGACATTGTATTGTCTGTAGCAGAATGCATTGGGGAGAAAGTCTTAGCTCTGTGTTTTCACCGTGATGTTAATTTTCTCAAAGTAAGAAGTGTTCTTTTGCAGGGCTTTTCACTGAAATATCAAGAACTGGTTGTCTCCCACTTACTCTGCTTAGGTTAAATCTCCCAATGTTACTGTACTAGTGCCAAAAGGCTATGTTGGTGTTGACTAAGTGCTCTATAAACTGATTATGGGTCAGATGTATCATGCATTTTACCAGTCGCGGGCCATTTGTGTCCAGGTAAAATGCATTTTGTTATCTATGACTTCCAATCTGCGATTCGGTAACATGTTACCGAATCGCAATTTGGAACTCCGAATACATGTCAATTCGGTATTTGGAAGGGGTGTGTTTAGGGCGCCCCTTCCTAATATCGAATCGCAGAGCTATGTAAGAATGACTTGCAGTTGAAATGCGGTTGTGCAACATTCGCATTTGACCACCTACTTCAAGTAGGTGGTAACCCATACACAAAGAGGAACGGGTCCCCAAAGGACCCCTTTGAAATTGGTAGGGAAATGTTTTTTCAGAGTAAGAAGCGGTCCCACAGACCACTGCCTGCTTTTAAATAATTGAAGAAAATTTCTCATTTTACTTTCTTTTTAATGCATCCACTGCATTAAAAAAAAATTATAATAATAAAACGTCCCCAGCAAGCCACCACCCCTATGTTTTTAATGATTCCTAAAGGGTCGGAAATTGCGAGCAACCTCATGAATATTATTGAGGTAGATCAATTGCGGGCCTCTGAGAATCGCTAAATGAAAGTCTAAGAGTTTCATACATTAGGAATAGCAATTACCTAATTGTGATTTGCAGAGAATCACAATTAGGTCATCGCCATTCCCAATATTCATACATCTGACCCCATGTAACATACCATTCTGCACTGAGGTTACACACAATATAAGCCGAAAATAATTTCAGTACTGCCGCATGAAAATGGCTGAGGATGGCTGCAAGGTTCTTTTTTGGCTGGGATGGAACAATATCTTAGAAGCCACTTCAATTCATCGGAGAGATAGCCATCACACCAGCATCACTATGCACAATTGTGCCTAGCTTTCCTAGTAGGTGCCCGATCTTTGCATTTGCACGGAATAGCAGTACTGCTCATCATAAGGGACATTGGTAGCACCACAGGGCACAGACGAACAAATCAGTTTGTAATGTAATCCAACAAATCTTGGTTTGCTGCATGGTACAATGTATTGTTGTTGTTTCAGATATAATTTATGACAAATAATCACGCCTCTCCATTTTATGTGAAGTAACTTTAAGTGGCATCAATAAATGGTGGGGTAACAATATGAAATCATTAGGATTTGTGACTCCAGGGCGAGGTATGCTCTACGATGCCACAAATAACTCATCTTGTAGTACATAAACAAATATAGTTTTATAATTTGATCTTCACATTTGCGGTCTTACTATACCTGCTAGTGTCATATCAACATCTAAGTTTTAAGAGGTGTTCTGGTTTTGCCATCTGGAGAACCTAGTAGAGCAGCCCATTTAGTGGACGTAGAAGGATCACAGTGCTGGGGAGCTTCAGAAAGATGCTTGCTCGGGCATTTTAAAACATTTGCCACAGGAAAACTACATGACTCCCTGGGCTGCTGCTTGCCCACTGTATACGACTATGCTAATAATTAATGCTGAGCATCTCATAATGATGGTGTGCCATAAGAGAATACACAGATCTTTAATTAGGACAATCTAAAATTTCAGCTCCTTTTCAGCATCTTCCTAAACCATTTGATAAAGCTGTTCCTACTTTTAAATAAATAGGTTTATACAACAGCTGAGAGTATATTAAAAGCTCTGGGGCTACTTACCGCAGTTGAACTTAGGTTGTGTATCCTGTCACTGGAATAGCTTTGCGGTATGGGAGGTTCAGGGTAGTCTCCCGCGCTCTTCGAAGCATTCCTCTTGATGACTTCCACGTAGGAAACAGGGAAGATGCCTTGTCTGTTCGTTGCGGTTATTCTACCTTCATACCAGTTTTGATCCACTCGCTTCAGAAGAGTTACTCGGTCTCCCTACAATGAAGTTTGATTTCACATTGTCATGAAGGGGTTAGGTCTTCACAGTACTAATGCTTTCAGCAAATAGTTGTTCAATACTGTTGAGTGTGAATGATGATTAAGCAATCACCTGAGCTGGAAATACCAAAGTAGTCGCTATATGGGGCACTTGTTCGGTGAACATTGAAAAAAAGGTAAATATAGCATCAAGTAAACACTCGTATTCTGAGAAATGGAAGCAAATGGAAAAAATAAAGACTAAGAAACAAATCTGGGTGCCAAGGACCATTGTTGTTGGAAGTGTTCTAAATAAAACTCCCTTTTTCTGTTTTACTGATTTTTACAGATAAATACAAACAGAAAACCATTTATTTTCCAGTCTCTATTTATTTTTAAATGTAGATAAAAACGGAAATGTGGGTTGTTTTTGAGTGATTTTTAATGCTCCCAATCATGATTGCAGACCAATTGCTGTGTGGATTGACAAGTAAGGGGATAAAGAAAATAGGGATTTTAGTATAGAGCCTTAAACAGCAGTAGATTTGCACAACCTTGATAGTAATATGTACATATTTTCTTACAAGTGCTTATTTTACCATGTGACTGTGTATATATTGTTACAACCTGTCAGGCATTGAGGCACGAGTGCACATTACCTGGATAAACAAATGCAGAAATATAAACATTTCAGCTTAAGTGTTTCACAAAACCTAAAATAAATATGGATTAATACAGATAAAATTAGCAATGAAACAATTAATTATATTAAGGTGATTACAACCCTATCAATGATTTAGCGTAAAAAGGTTTCACAGAGGGTTAGTATCTTTAAAGCAATCTTAAGTAATACTGGATGGGCAGTGTGCAGCTGATAGGTATTTTATATGGGGAAGGGAAGGTCACAGGATTCTGGGCCCATATACCTACCTGCCCTCCCACTCACCCATTATTATTACTGTTAGAGCCATTTTGCAACTGCAGCCAACTGACTCTAGCGCCTTTCCTGGGAGGCAGAAGGGTTGAAACTGTCACTTCTCTGTCCACGAGATGCGACTCTCAGTACATAAAAGGTAAGTTCTTACGCCGAGTCTGGAGGCTGGACATATCCTTGGCTCAGATACCCGAGCACACTACTGAATGCTCCTCGTCGACTCAAGGTATCAGCAACATTAACGAATGGTCCTGAGGAAGAGTCAATTGATCCTCACTGGGCAGCTGAAGGGGGAATAGCCCCTGCCTTCCCTTGTGGTGGCGGAAGAGTGCTGCAGCGTTGCCTGACAGATATCTCACCAGTAGCAAATGAGAATGCAGTATTCCTACTCGACTGCTGTGCTGGTGTACAATTATTTCTAGTTTTCGCTTTCACTTTCCGAGCAGCCCGGGACTATTGCTTCTTGGAAGTAAAATAGATCTGCATTTACAATAGTTTGAGCTATTGGCATTTTAAATGACAATGCCTTTTATTTATGTGTTAAATATTCATTATTAAAACAGATAAATTAAAGGCATTGTCATTTACAACGTCATTAGCTTGAACTCTCGCAAATGTGAGACCTATTGCATTGCAAATGCTTGTTTTTCTTCTATTTCATTCGTTTTAAGCCAATGCTATTATTTTCTGCCTTCTTCGGCAACCCTTATTAAAACTTTACCAAAGCATTTTACTTTAGTAATTTGTGCTAATGTTACCATTTACCCAACATGTGCACTAAGGATTTCTGTTTAATTGATGTTTTGTCGCACTTTACTGCAGGTCAAGAGCCCTTTCTTTCAGTAAATCATGTATGACTCCGAATGTCCTCTTCTGTGCACTCTTGACAGAACTTCTTGTGTTTTGCAGAAATTATTTTGAGATGAGTCTTAATATTAAAAAATTGACAAACCCACAAGTTGGTAATTAAAGATAGGCGTCTCATATTTTACTTGAGATTTACACTGAAAACAGTTAGATTCCGCATTTAGATCGTTACATAGGTTGCCCACAGGACAATATACAGACAATGAAGAACGGGTCAGCCATTGGCTTTCTTGATAGGGCTAATCACAGTTTACCACAAGATAAGCAATCAAAGTTTCAAAAGATAACCAGCAGATAGTTTGAGTGATGGTGCTCTTTTATGTCCATGGAGATCCGATGCAGCAACACAGGTTTTCATGAGGGTCCTGAGCATTCATGTAAGCTAGAACCCATGCCGGAATCTCATGGGGCCTTTATAGCTAATCACTAGTGAATGTTTGGAGAAGGAATCCCCTACTCACAAATAAGGCACCTTAGCATGTGAAACACATTTTTTTCCGATCTACACACAATAGTGAGCATAGATCACACTTTTCACATACATTTCTAGGTCCTGAGGAAAGCCAGTTGACACTAAGACCTGGCTGAAACATGTAGACCACCCACTGGATGCAGGAGTCCCCTAATACTACTCCACTTACATCCACCGCCTTGCTTTTACTACTGCCAGAGGCCCAAACATTAATGATAATCCCTTTGGGTAATGGGACCACTGGATAGTTTTAAAACTACACTTTCACGTCACTATCACTGCACACTCAGTAACATACCTGCTCCGCTGTAATACAGGTGTTGTAGCACACCCAGGACACATTTAGTGTCACCAGGTGGGCCCGATGATGAAGCATGCCACCAAATAAGTTGGTGTGTGAGGGCTTCATAAAAAGAAAAAATACTTTTTATCACTAAGAACATACAGTTTTGGGTCTCATATCACGACTTGATAGACTAGTTCTCATTGATTTAACACACTCTTTTATGTCTAAATCTGCACTGTTAAAAATAGCAGCAAGATGCTAAGTATAAGATGCTAAGCAGTTGACTGTGACAACCAACATCGGCACTTGCCCCCGCTCCCTCCAACAGTCCAGTGTGCCCGGCCATAGGCTGGTCTCAGTTGCAATTGAATTTCGAACTTTAACCATGTCCTACCCACGGTGCTTTGAGAAAGGTGAACAAGGTGGAGATATCTAAAATGAGTGTGGCCAAAGAAACATAAGTAGGAATCCTTTCTAAGTGTGTTGACCTATGTAATCAGCGGTGTGGCTTAAAATATGTGAACTAAAATCCTGTGCTTCACACAGCATGCTGCCATACCATGCCATGCTGCCATTGTGGAGAAGTGTGGCTCAATGGTTGGAGCGGGAGACCCTGATGCAGAGGTCTAGCCCGGGACCAGGGTTCAATTCCCTTCCTCGGCCGGTCTTGGGCTCAAAATTCCACGAACCTGATAATTCTCTCCTCGGTGCCTATTCTAATCATGGAGTCCCACTCTGCAACTCTGGGCAATAGCTTGCTTAATCTCCACAACGCCCCCCACAACGCTAAGGATGCCTGGCCTCCACCTTGGGGGTGCCCAGGAGTGGACGCCTCACAGGGAAAGCCAGGATGGGTTCCACAGCGGTATTTGTAATTCGCCTTGAGACCCTTGCGGGTGAGTAGTGCGCTATACAAGTATCAATTTACATTTACATACCAGTGTTTGAGTGCCTCTCTCAGTTTTTTGGTATTGCATCCCGATACAGCACCCAACCACGTACATAAGTCTGAAGCAAACCAGACATATTGCCTTTGCAAGTGCTTGCTAGCAGTATCAGATAAAGGAGAGACAATGATTTTGTTGTGAATCAATAGAACTTGAAAGGTTTATAGTTTGAAAACATGAAAGAGTGAATTAAACATTACTGAGGCCTATGGAATTGGTAGTGGTCTCAGTCACTCCTGTTCTCCCCTTCACACCACATTACTCAGAAGATGCTTACGCCCCTCCCCGCATCTTTCTGACATTCTCCATCTACAAATCTCACACGCCATCCCTTCCTCTTAATCACTGTTTTTTCCACTCCTTTCTTCTGCATGTATTTCCTTTTGTCACCTTCTCTTCACCATGCCTTTCAGTTTCTTCCTCTCATATACACACACTCTCGATCTCTTGCCTCACCTAAAAAGACAGACGTTTCTTTTCCTTTTGGTGCTGTCAATATTTCAAAAGCTGTGTATACTCCCTTCACATAAAATGGTAACTACAAATGTCATATATGGGTCCATCACATTGTGCGCCCTGTAGAGAGGCCAAGGAATGGATGAGCATGTAATCTGAACACACTTATGACCCGGTGACAGGCACTGGAGAAACTCAAACTGCCTTCGACTTCAACTACAGATCTCTCCAACGTGGCACATCAGGAACACAAACCCACAACCTGAAATCACCCAGACATGTAGAGGTGACTTAGGTTACAGTATACTCAAAACAAGAGTCATGTGTTGCATGAAAAAATTACAGACAACACATAGAAAAAGCAAACCCTCTTGGGGACTGCAAGACTTAGGAATATATGTGGAATGTAAACTGGGACTGCATCGCTAACATGGATTAGCTTGAGGTTTTTGACAGTCATTGCTGAGAAATCGTTCAGTGATTTGCCTGTAAAGACAGGGACATGAATATAGGACATGGTAGGGACCCATTTTAAAGTACATTTGTAATCCAGACAGGACCCGCCATACTTAAAACCCTACTTCTCCCGCAGCATTTATTGCCTACGACACCAGATGCCCTTCATTGAAGTCTCCAATCCACAGAATGATTGGACATGTCGATGGGGCGTCCCCTTCGAGTAATCTCACTGCCTTGTGTGGCCTTCAACCTCCTGCTTTGACTCCTGCTCTCAGAAGGTGCGACCTAGCCACCATCCTCCTTATTGTTTTATTTATTTATTTATTTGTTTTACATATTTTCCAGTATTTTGGGGTTTAGCCCATAGAAAAGGTGATGACCCAATACAATATATCGAGAATTAATCACTGTTGAAAACAGCTGGGAAGGTTATTTACGATTCTTTTACACCGTGCATCGGATTGTGTATCAAGCCTTTGTAATTATTCCTTAAGCCCCTGGCATTTCTTTAATTAGAGTTATTCATGTTCCACTTATTATTGGCATAGTTTGTGTTAGGAAATTGGGGGTTCTGGTTGGCAGAGTGTGCACCCTGTCCAAGCAGGAACCACAATCCTAGTCAGGGTAAGTGTAGTACACATTATGTGCTCACCCTCTGGTAGCTTGGCATAGAGCTGTTAGGCTAAACAAAAGAGGCAATATGTAAAGCATGTGTGCCCACCACAAAAGTACTCGACACCAGTTTAGCAAACTAACCAATATTTAGCTTAGTAAAACAAGAGCAAAATGACAAAGGTTCAAGAAACACAAGTCAAGATGTGAATTCTCAAAGATTAAATTAAGTATAGTTCTTAGAAAACAATAGACCCAACGAATTTATCTAGTCGCGCTTAACGCCAACAACTCCACAAAGTCAGCCTGACTACGATGGAGCGAGGGCCGGTGTCAGGAGTCACGCAGACCGTGGTATAGTACCTTGTAGGCTTTGGAAACCAAAGGCAATGCAAGATGCAGTAGAGGTGAGGCGTCAGTGAGGCAAGTGTGGAATTGGTCCCTTATTGCTTTGCAGGTTGTGGGTAACTCGGCACTGGAGGACAGTTTGTTGCACGAAGGAGGTGAGGTGTCACTGAAGTAAGTGAGGCGTCGGTTCCAAGCGGCGGTGCAAAGTCGTGCAGTCGCTGATGCCTGGGACCTTGCGGGGCACAGGGGAGGTGATGGGGCGGTTGCCGAGATGACTCAGTTACTCACTGCTGGGTGACATTGCAGGTCAAGCCACAAGACTTCAGTTTCACTGCATTGAGGTCAAACCACTGGGCCACAGCTGCGGCATCGGAGTTGGACCAGTGCATGGATGTTGGTGGAGCGGTGATGTTCTCGGGACTACCACAGTGGGGGTTCTTCAGCGTAGCCTGCTTTATAAGTTGCGGTCACTGCGCCGAGCGCGGACCATGGGTTAGGTGCAGGCAGCGGCACAGTGGCAAAGTTGCAGACTGGCGCCGGGTCCAAAATCGCTCAGTGTTGGTTTCTTCTTGTAGCACGGGAACTCACTTTCATGGCCCAGGAACTAGATTTGGCACCACTTAGCAAGTAGGGCTCTCAGCAGAGGAGCCCAGGTGCTACATGTGAAGTTTTCGATGGCCCTGAGACTTCCAACAGGAGACAAGCTCATAGCTCAACTCAAGCCCTAAGAAAAACTTTAAAAACCAGGATTTAGAGAGCAAAATCCAGTCCTCTCCCTCCCAGAACAGAAGCAGCAGGCCAGAACAGCAAAGCAAACGGCAAAGTGGCCACCCACCTGGCAGCACAACAGCTCTTCTTCATGGCTGAATGTCCTCAGTCCTGAAGTGTTCCAGGTCTATAGGGCCTAAGGTCCAGTACTTATACCCTTTTTTCCCTTTGAAGTAGGGAGACTTAAAAGAAAGGTCTTTGGTGTGCACAGGGCTTACCCTTCATTGCCCTGGCTCCAGACACACTACAGGGATGGAGACCGATTTGTGTGGGGACAGGCACAGCCCTATACAGGTGTCAGTGTCAACTCCTCCCACCACTGTAGCTCAGGAAGTCCCATCAACCTGGTGAATGGGCCATCAGGATATGCAGGGCACACCTCAGCTCCCTTTGTGTGACTGTCTAGAGTGAATGTACAAAAGCTCAACTATATCCCTGACGCAGACGTATATTCTAGAGAAAGGCCGAGGCACAGAATGGTTAAGTAAGAGAAGGCCAACTTTCTAAAAGTGTCATTTTCAGACCTGCAATTTAAAAACCAACTTTACTAAAGATGTGGTTTTAAATTGTTAGTCCAAAGACACCAAACTCCAAACTTCTACCTACCATTAAGATAATTGGTCCTTCCTGGTAATGGATATTGGAAAGTGCTCTTTTATCAATGCAAGGGTATGTGTCATGTCAGAATACAAATTTGGGCAAACAAGACTTTGAACTTGGAGGAGTTGGCACATGGGAAAGTTGAAAATATGCACACAGAAGAATACATTTCTCAGACTTACATGCACAGTCCCAACCACTAGAGGATCAGCACAATCAGGCACACTTCAAGGTCAGTAGTAGCAAACTATGTATTTCAAACCTACCAGAACAGAGTTAATTTTTCTGGAAAATGTGTTATTGGGATTCTTCACTTCTCACAATAGTTTGCACTCTGCTTGTCTGAACAATAGCCTTTGTTGTTTTCTCCCTCATGCAGAACACTTGGATCCTTTGGTTTTCCTAAACTTTATTGGTGATATCTGCTTCATAGCCTTCTTTTCAGTTTGCCTCCTTGCCTAGGCTCTTTGGTATCTTCCTTTTCTTTGTTCTTATTTTTATGAATGGTTTACTCCATGCTCTAGAAAGTTGCTATCAAAAAGCTTTGAGGAGTCCAAGGAAAGCCATTTGGGACAAGAACTTGGTGGAGGAAGGTGCTCAATAAAGAGAAACTATTTACTTGAAGTTCCGCAGTCATCTGTTCTGGTGCATGTGTTTCCATCTTCAGCTCATGTGCAAGTGTGATACGCTAGGGGCTTTTGACCACGTCACCTGTGCTTGCATTGGGTAGTCCTGCACCTTGTTATTCTTCTGTCTAATGTTTATTCTATGTTGTTGTCCCTTTAGTAATTTCATGGCCTAAAAATCATTAACAATATTATTGCTTAATTGGGAGTAAACGTTCTACTATTAATTCCAGTGGGGCGAAATGTGTGTATTTAGGACACAATATTTTTGACAGATGATATTTGGGTATAGTTAGGTACGCCACACCACATGACATTGAGGACAACCTTCGAGAAATACCAGGCCTAAAAGTGCAAGGGAAGTCAAAGAGGAGTGTTTAGCTTCTGTCTTAGAAAAGGTGACTCCCTAATGGAACTGATGTTAATTTGTAGAAATTATATTACATAAACCCTCACCTACCTCATCATAGAGTGTTTGTAAACTCTTCTTTAGATACTACTTTATTTGTATGTAGTGATTGCTTAGAGGCCATAGCAGACAGGATGACTCAGTGAAATCCCCAATGATGTCATTTGCTGGGACCTGCAAATTACTAATTTAAATCCTGGCATGGCCAACTTAACCTTTCACCCTTCTGGGGTTGGTATGTTGAGCATCACTGTTTTGGCTACTACAGCAAACATCAACACAAAACTGTGCTGCAAACTGCAGGCAAACCATATACAAACGCTGTGCCCCCCAAAGGAATGGTAACCATATATGACATGTAGCCTTAGAAGGATGGCTGGTGGAATACCTAATAAATATCTTTCGTGATTGTGAGGGCGAGCTAATGTATCTCTTGGCACCAGGCCTCTTATTTACAAGCACATAGCATCCTTTCAGAGCTGGCAAGTGCAAACAGGATTAGGTATTCCTGAACACCAGGGACGTGTGATGTGTGGCTTGGCAGCAGGGAACTGTACTAAGTACAGCATGTACTTTTTCGATTCTCAGTCACTGAAAAAATGTAAAGGTGGGAGAAAAGGTACAATACCCAAAGAGAATAGAGGAAGAGAGGGACACAACCAGTTTTATGTGCACTCATTCTTCTACGATTAGTAGGTTTGGAGGAACAGAAGTAGGGATGCAGCCTTGGCCTAACTTAGGAAATGGCTGGGGTAAGAGAAGGTAACCAGTGCATGGATACATGCCACGCTACTCTGTGTGTAAAATGTAAAGTGAAAAGGCATGGACAAGTACCTTGGAGCTCTCGTCTCAAGGAGGAACCCAACGTTTGAGAATGTGATCTTATTTTCTTAGCGAGTGTCCCCGCTGCAGACGGGATAGAATGTAATCATATTTTACTGGGAAAAAGGCTCAAGTGGGTGAACCATTTACTGTTCCTATCTGGGGGTGTCCCAAAAATCATAAGTTTGGATATCAGAAGGGCTGACCAGCTCTTCTTTCTTTTGAGGCCAAAACATTGAGCACCAAAAATTAGGTGATAGCAAAACAGGTTCTTTTCAACACTATCAAATTGTAAAACAAAACTAACATGCTAGATAAAAAGGAAAGAAGTTATATTAGCATATCGATGAACAAGTTACTCACATTCAGTAACGCTCTTTTAAGTGGATACTTTATATAACTGCAGATTCTCCACCTTGCGAATATTGCCCAGGCAGATTGGACCAGGAAAAACTATGAAGCAGTACTACTGTGTGCCGGTAAGTGGCGCTCTGGTAATAACTAATGGAGTCATATACAAGCGACACCTGTGAGCCTAGACAGAAGTTTCTTTTGCTGGCCTGTCCGCACCATCAGACACAGGGCATATGAGCAAAATGGTGTGGCCAGTGTGTAGATCTCTAGATTGGGACTTTTCCAGAAGGAAAAGCACATTAAACAGAACAGAGAGATGGGGCGGCAGGGAACAATCTGCTGTAAATAAAGTATCCACCAGAAAGAGTGTTACCTGATGTATACTTCTAACTACAGATTGCTCACCTTGTGAATAAATACCAAAGAAGTACTTCCCACAGTGGTGGGTCTGTGGAATGGCTCATACCAAAAAGTCATGCAGGACCGAATGGGCAAAATGCCCAGCCCTAAGGACCTGACTGTCAAGACAATAGTGCTTTGTGAACTTGTGCACCGATGCCCACATAGCAGCCTTAAAGATATCCAGGATGGGCACTGCACAGTAGTAGCAGCCATGGCTCAAGTGGAATGGGCCCGTAATCTTTGAGTGGGATGCTTTTTAGCTAGTGCTTAGCAGATTTCAAAGTAGAGGACTATCAATCTAGATAAGGTTATTTTCTGCACCACCATGCCTATCTGTGCCTCCGAGAAATTCATAAAGAGCTGATCATTCAAGTGATGGTCTCTGGTACGTCCGATGTAAAAACTGAGGACTCATTTGGAACCAAATTGATGAAGTCTCTTCCCCTCTTTCTAAGGATGAGGTAGGGCAAAGAATGGTAGAAGGGTGAAATCCTGCCGGAAATAGAAAGGTGTTAGTACTTTCAGCAGAAATGCAGCTCAAGTTCTCAACACCAGTTTGTCTGGAGCAAACATTGTAGAAGGCTGTTTTCAGGGTCAAGAGGCGTAGTGGACATCTATGCAGTGGCTCAAAAGGGGTGCTCATTAGAAAAGTGAAACCAAATCCAAGTCCCACTAGGGCATCACAAAGGGTTTCGGCGGAAACGTGTTAGAAACCTTTTACACATCTCGTCGCAAAAGGTGATTTGCAGAAGGAAGGATGATCTTGTAAGAGCAAAAATGCTGAAAGAGCAGACAAGTAGCCTTTAACCTGTTCCATGCGTCGGACGGCCCCGGCCGTCAACGTCACAGTGGGCGTGTGCGGAGGATGGCCGGGGGCCGTACAAACCCCGTCCACTCATTAATTCGCCCGCACCGCAGTGGAATTAGCACCGCAGTAAACGGGTTAACAGTGCCCTGTGCAGGTCCTCACTGGTTCAAAGATGAACCAAACATTAAAACATCCCAGAGTTTGGCCTGTAATGGGAACATCAGGCAGTTGCTGCACCAATCCATAAACTTGTCCCAGAGCCTGCCATATATTGACTTTGTGGAAGGGCGTCCTGATACCAAGATCAAATGAAAATCCTCAGGAGGGGGATCAAATGGAATCAAATGTCGCAATTCAATCTCAACGCATGGAGGTGCAGGTTCTGCATGCCTGGGTGCAAGACCGTGCCCTGCAACTGCAAAAGAAGATCCTCCAGAAGAAGCAGCTTGACCGGAATATGCCCATGCCCAGGAATTCCTGAGCCACTAAGATAGAGTGCATCTCCAGAGAGTCTTCTTGAATATGCGAACATACAAAAATGTTGACAATGTGTGTTCTCTGCGGAAGTGAAGAGATAGGGTTCTCCCCATTGTTTGAAGACACCCAGAGCCACCTCAGAATATAACTGCTATTCATGGTCTTCTAAGTGTCTGCAGCTGTCTTTGTCCACCCTTGCATTTAAAGAGCCAGACAGGTTGTTTGCCACTAGAGAAATTGCCAATTCCAGAAGCGGTCAGCTTTCTGTGACAGGTCCCAAGACCCCACCCCCCTGCTTGTTGCAGCACTACAAGGCAGTGGTGTCTCTGAGAACCTGAACCAGCCTCCCTTTATTGGCTGGCAGGAAGGTCTTCAAGCTCAGGAGGATCACCCTCAACTCCAACAGATTGATGTGAAGTTGGGTTTTGCTGGTGACCAGATTCCACCTCTCCCAGATAGTCTTCCAAACCCAGCAGCGATGCATCCGTCATTACCATCAACTCTTGGTGAGGTAAGGAGAGGGGTTTGCCGCTGGCCCAATTGCAGTCGAGCAGCCAACACTGCAGATCCTTTGCTTTCTCCTCCGAAACCTGGATGGAAACTGGTGTTTTCCCCTATTTATGCACCCACTGGGACTTCTGATCCTATTGCAGAGCCTTAATATCATGTGCCATCTGGCATGTTCGTTCAGCAGGATGCAGGAGGCCAACAGACCCAGTACCCTCAGAGTTGTCATCACTGAAATCCAGGACAGAGGCTGAAACATCAGGATCATAGCCTGAATGTCCTGGACTGTCTACTCTGGGGGAAAGGCGTGAAACGGCACAGTATCCAGGATCGCAACGATGAATGGAGGCATCTACAAAGGAGCAATATGTGAATTCGGCAAGGTGATAGTGAACCCTAACGATGTAAAAGCATGTATAGCCATTTGGAGGTGCTGTGAAACTAAATGGGGTGAGCCTGCCTACAACAGCTAGCCGTAGATGTGGGTGAAGGCTGTAACATCTGACCTCTGAAGGTGTGCTGCAACCATCGCCATCACTTTTGTGAACCCCTTAGGGGCATTGGAAAGAGCAAAAGGGAGCACTGCAAACTGAATATGCTCCTGGCCCACTGACCCGCAACTAGCGCCTGCGGACGGGAATATGGAAATAGGTGTTCCACAGGTCAAACGCTGCCATCCAGACTTCAGGATCCAGGGCAGACAGAACCTTGGCTAGTGTAAGCTTATTGAATTTGTTGTTTCACAGGAAGCCATTCAGAGGGAGAAGATCTAAAGCAAGATGAATGTCTCGGTCCTTCTTTGGCACAAGCAAGTAGCAGGAGTAACACCTACTTCCTTTTTCCAAGGCTAGAACCCTCTCTATGGCTCCTTTATCCAAAACGGCCTGCACCTCCTGCTGCAAAACGGACAAGTGGTCCTCTGTCAGCAGTTCTGACCGTACGGAAAGAATGGCAGAAGACAACATGTGATTGCAAATGCTTCCATACGTTTGGATACGCAGTCATAAGGTGTCTTTGGAATGGTGTTAGGGGTTACACCGGCACCCTCAAACTTTCTGGGTTTGGATGCTGTGTATAAATTTTAGGGTTGCCTGGAGCTGGTCTGTGGTGATGAGCAACCTGTCTGTTGAGCTAAGGACCAGAGCATGGTTTTGCTCAGGTACTCAAGAGCATATCTGTAAGAGCCTCGTTAAAGGCAGGAGCAGTGCCATAGGCACCTGGCTAGGCTGAAGCACCTCTGTAAGAACGTTTGTTTTAACCTCCCTAATTAAGAGCTGCAAGTCAAGGACCTTCTGCAACCCTTCTGTTCACAATTACAAAAGATGCACTCCCCTCTTTGACAGGAGCAAGGGGAAAGACTAACTAGGGTGCTAGTGGTCTGGACACTTCACTAGATCCTGAGGTCTTCGTACCGATTGTTCTCATCGTGCTGTAAGACACATTCATCCACATCATCTCTGAAATTCTGGCTTTGGTCTGAATCTGAGCCAAAAAGGTGGTGTAACGTCTGTGCATGACTGTGCAGTAAAGGCAAAGTGTCAGAGGCAGCAGGACTGCCAAAAGCCTAGATTAAGACAGATTTGGCTCAGTGTCGGAAACCAATATAGGTTGAGGATCCTCTTCAGGCGCCATTAGCATTGGTGGTGTAGAACCTGAGTGGGTTTGAGAGGCATAGACAGCACAGAAAGTTAACCTGCTGGCTAGAGTCTGTGGATCCTTGGGGCCTGAAGGACCACCAAAGGGAACCAGAAGCTTCCTGAAAATTTAATGTCCTGGACCTCCGGTGACCTCACCAATGGACCAGAAAGATGGTGTGCATCTGGACCAGACTATAAATCAACTCCTAAAAAGTTCAGGAGCCTTATCTGGAGATTGAGAATGGAAGGATGGGGCTGATTCCTGTTGGACCTCATTTGCTTCACCTTTGACTTACCCAAATACTTAGACTTTGACGAAGATCTGCTGCAGAACTATGGCTTGCCACCCGACTTTGACCAGTCAGAGAGCAAACTCTTAATCAAAATCTTAAAAGATTATGAGTTGTGAAGGAGAAAGGTAGCAGGAGAAGAAGAGGGTTTTGGTTCTTTATTGAAGGATATAATTGAAGTGACCAGTCTCTGATGGAGTGGAGATTGTTTTAACACTTGGGGAAGCCATGAGGATGGACTTCAGATGTAGAGCTTTAAGGTCCTGTATAGTCTTTGAGTTCATTTAGGTCTGGAGTCGTGTTCTGACACAAAGCACCAGCGGCATACCAGATGGGGATTTGCCACAGCCATGTGTTTGTGACAGTCCCTTCAAGATTTAAACCCTGTTGTTTTAAGAGGGGACATTTCCCTTGCTCACTGGTAAAATATTGAGAGAAAACTTTGAAACAAATCTCATTATATGCCGAAAGAAGTAGAGCTCCGGATCTACATTGGAAGGAAAGGAAAGAAAAGAACAGATGTTAGCGCACATGGGTGGTGCTTCTTTGCAGTTATGTTCATCTTTTCCAGAGCACAACAAACTCAGTGTGGAGCAGCACAGTCCCGCTGACCGGCACACAGGAGTACTGGTTTAGAGTTTTTCTGGAGCCAGTCTGATGCCTAGTGGAAATTCAGAAGAAGGGGAACCTGCGTTTAGAAGTATCCATCAGAAACATGAATTACCTCTGTGTGGTTCTTCACCGCAGATTCAATGTAACATATTTTTCCTGCTGTCCACCTCTCAGCATTTTTATGTTACGGGTAAGTAAATAGCATGAGGTTAGACTTGAGGGAAAGCAGAGAGCTTTACATTGCATAAAAAGTATATTCCACTATTTACAGGTCACATAGGAAGGAAATAAAGAGCATTCACATAAACTCAAGAATGTAACATGAGAAAAAGATCATGAATTGAGAAGGAAAGAGGTAACAGGAGATGAAGAGGGTTTGTGTTCTTTACTGAAGGACATGATTGGCGTGACAAGCCTCTGATTGGCAGGAAGATTGTTTGACCACCTGGTGCAGAGATGAAGAAGGACTCTCTACTTGGTCTCTTTCCATACTTTTTTCAGGTGCAGGTAATATGAGGGCAGCAAACAAAGAAAGATTTTTAGCCAGAGAGTCAAGTTAACTGGTGTTTATAGCCTTGCTGATGAGGCATAGATATTTGAACTTCAGATGTCCGGGGAAGGGAAGATGGTGAAGTTCTTAGATGGTGCTACAGCCATAAAACTACTTTTTGTTCTAACACTGACTATTGAGCTATGCGCCTGTCTCAGGGAAACACGGACTCTGCGAAACACTTTTGATTTCCAAAGTGACTGCTCAACGAGTGACAAATGGCAGTTCACAAGCCCTCTTCTAAACAAACTTCTCTCACCACTCTTTCTCTTGGTGATATAAAGTGCATTCTTAGGCTGTCCGGTTTTAGGTTTAAACCTATAATAACTGATAAAACCTCACCGAAAGGGATATAACCCTCACCAGTGTAAACATATAAACACTGAAAAAACACCTGCATAACCACAAACTAAATGCCATTCAAAGAAAGGAAAAGGAGAGTGAAAGAGTCATTTTTTTCTTCCTGAAGGGGCCAATACAATGTAACTTTGTTATACAAGCTAGCAGCAAGAAAGACTGAGCAATCATTATTCTGCTTGAGTTTTGATGTTTAGGATGTCACTAAAAAACTGTTTCTTCTCCCTTTTGCTTTTTTCAGTTTTGTGATCTTTGGTCTAAAGATGCAGGCTTTAGAAGATTGTTTTAGATCTTGTTTATTTATTTTTTAAACTGTAGAAAATCAGGAAATATCAAAATCATGTTTGATATTTTGGCTGCATTTGATTCTTTCATTGATAGGTAAAATGGCTGGTTTTGGAAGAATCTTTCCCAATATATGCCATCACATTTACCCACAAATAATAGGTAAAACCCCTTGATACATCAGCCACCAGTTTCTAGTGAGTCAGTATTGATAGTAGGTGAATTGCCAACACCCCAGGCTTTAAACATTCAATACAAGGTTTAGTGACAAGTATATGTGAAAAGAGTGCTATCACCAAGCATCTGGGATAGTGGTAAAAACATGACAGGATGGAACATGGAACGCAGTGTCACTTGGAATGCTGCTGCAAAAAGGTTCTTTCCAAGTTCAACAGAGTTGGGGTGATATTGTTTGTAGTTGCAGTGATTCAGCTATGTATATGAAAACGTTGTGTGATGACCTGTCAAAATCGATACCTGAGCTAAAGTGCTTCCCTGTAAGAGATCCTTAACACTTGTTAGATGGTATGCTGAAAGGATTTTTACAATCTTCAGTTAATGAAGAATGCTATTGACTTTTTAGTCCATTCTGGTGCACAGCTTTGTTATGCGCTGGAACTAAAACACAAATATTTCTCATGTTGTGCTTTCTGTGGCATCAAAGAAAGAGTCATCCCAAATGTGTCACTTAGCTGATGGTTTTCAGCCCAAGGGGCTGTGAATACTATATTATCCATGTGGCAACAGTTTACAGAACTTTTGCTGACTAATGTTAGTATCTTTAGTCGCATATTGATAGTGATGTGAAAATAAGTACACTCTACTGCATTCTTAGATTTTTACAGGAAAACATAACTGCTGTATTGTACATAATAAAAAAACTAGAGTCAGAAAACACCCTTGTCTGCCAAGTGTTCAGCATAATTGTGGTAGATGTGAAACATCTCCTTGAGAGTAGGCTGGGCGACACCTTTAGTGACTTTGGCACTGCAACATGTTCCATGTTAGAGTGCTTGCCACTTGGTAGACAAAGCATTTTTGAAGAGCAATTCAGGAACATTTATTTAACAATGTATGAAAAATGGCTTGCAATGATGCATAGAATTTTCTGTGTGGTTTCAAAAGTGCTGTTTCATTTTTGACCTCTTCAATACTTTGAGGGTATAAGCGCCCAGTTCAACGCAAATGTTGCAGAACCTGAACAGAGAATCTCAATCTTCAAATGCACCAGTATTGGCATGGAAAGCTATGTCAGTGGCCAGAGTTAGAAAATGGTGTACTGGCTGTTTTGGCGTTGCCCGTCTCAAGTGCCAATGTTGAGAGGGCCTTTTCACAGAAAAAGTTTATATGAGAATTAAAAAGCGGATGCAGATGAGCAAATACTCATGAGGAAGTATTGTTTTTTGTACTACAATAGGTTTGATTTGCAAAAATGTATTTTGACCTCACATACATTGTACGTACACTGTCTATATACCATGCATTATCAGTGTAGAAAGCAAACAATAACAAAAGCAAAACGTTCAAAAAAACTCTTGAAAATCACTTTCTCTGTTGTTTTTAATGGCGTGAAAATGTGTAACCACTGATAACCACTGTTTTTTAAGGTATTGAAATCACTTGAAAACACTGAAAAACCCCACCATGATTCACCAAAAATAGAAACTGAAAACAGAAAAGCCTATGCATACTCAAGTTACTTGAATTAAATGGTAACACGGCACCTAGTGAGGTTCTATCTATCTATCTATCTATCTATCTATCTATCTATCTATCTATCTATCTATCTATCTATCTATCTATCTATCTATCTATCTATCTATCTATCTCACTTGCATTGGTCCAATAAAACCCTAAATCCTTATCACTTCAGATTTTCATCTCGAACTATTGGATACTAAATTGTGTGGTAAACAAACATACTCCAATCTTTCATTAGTGTTAAATTAACTTCTTTCTGGATGAAAATAATGTTCATGGGATGCAGTTTTTCCCACTTCACTCAGTGGTGGGAAGCCACTAGTTTTCCAATAGTGGAGCCTTGGCAGGCTTAAACAAGCACTGGCGTTGCCAATAGGTCTCGCAGTAGGAAAGTTTGAGCTATTGGTTTTCTAAATGACATTTTATTTTTTTGTTTTGTGATTTACAATGCCCATACTTTTAACTTTTCGCATTAGGAAAGTTTGAGCGATTGGTATTGTAAATGACACTTTTTTAATTTATGTGTTGGTTTTGAAAATAGCAAAATTAATAGCTTTGTCAGTTACAATGTCAATAGTTTTAACTTTCGCAAATGTGACACCTGTAGCATTTGTAATGCAATGTGCGTTGTATTTACGTGACTTAGATGTATTGATATTACAAATAACAATGGCTTTTAATTTTGTAAATAATTAATACTTAAATAAAAGTTATTGTAATTTATAATGCCAATAGCTTAAACGTTTGTAAATAAATTTTGTGAAGATTATGTTCAGTGTATTTTATTGTGACGAAAATCCAAGAACATTGCATTTGCACCTACACACACATATGTGTTGTAGCACTGAGTGGTGTGAGGGTGTGAGGGAAATTCGTCTTTATCGAATACAGACGTGTCTACAGAGAATTTAAGCAATCGACCAAGTAAGGGAGCACATGAGAAAATGTTACAATTTAATGGTGAAAAAGGTAGCAGTGTTTAAAAACGAGTTGCATGGGTTGACATTAAAGGCTAGGTGGCCATAGAGGGGCATTGCTTGATGTTGAAGAGACCCAGGCCCCACTTTTTCTAATAGACCTGGATTTCAAACGCCTGACCTGAAGTTAATAAAAAATGAAGGCAAGAGAAACCTACTGAAATATTCCATGAAGGGAGGTGGCACGCTGGTTGAGACTCCCCTCAATGGCACCATTGGCTATCTCACACGGAGAAGCTGCGGAAATCAGCACAGGGCCGACCCCCTTGGACAGCATTGATTTGACTCTCTGGGGCTGTAACACGGATCCATGGTTTGGAATGACCAGACAGGCAACTCTTGCAGACTCTTTTATCCCCACTTTCTCCTTTGTCATAATCGTCTGCGTTTGCCTCTCTTGCTCTCAGTGAAAGCCTGATCTTAACAAATAAATTCCGGTCCCCAGAAAGGAGTGCCAGTGGCCACTACCTGTAACCACCAGCACAAATTAAGCACGGTGCCAAGTCTGCAGTGACAATGGCGATCCCCTCTGGATCTCACGTGCACCATCCAACGCTTCCCTGAAAGGGCGCACTATAAGAAGTACTGTAGTGCACAACTTCTGCACAGTGCTTGAGGACCACCAGTGGTAGCAACGTGCTGTGCGAATACAAAGGCCAATAAAATGCCACCCAGTCCCCACTTTTGCAAAAAATAACATGGGTGTGTGAGGCGTGGCCAGGAAGCTAAGCAGATATTAGTAGGAAATAATGCACTGGTGTGCGCAGAGAAGTTATCTGTCTTTATCATGTCATGTGAACTGATTCCACGTGGGATCGAGATGCACCGTATCAAGAAATAGATAAATGTATGCACACTATATTTGTAGATGATCTTTGTTTATAAACTGGGACATGTGCTTGATTTAAGTGCAGGTTGACTTTTTGAATGGCGATATTTATGCACAATCTGTTTGAGTCTGTGTTTTTGCAAAGGCTGTTTTCCAGTGAAAACATTACACAAAAAGCAACAAACATGGCTACACACCGCCGTGCCCTGCATGGTGCCTGCCAGGAGATGCTACCCCTCCCTCAGGTGCTGCAGCAGTGCCTATGCCGGCCTGGGCAATACCTTCTGAAAGAAAGGAATCAACTTGCATTGGAGGCAGAGGTGCAACTAGAGCCAAATTTCGGGGGGAGGGGGAAGGGGGGGCTGAAGCCCTTTCAGTCCAACAGGTGCTGCGCGCCTGATTGGAGGTGAAGCTGGTGATGCAGCTAATACTACTGAGGGGGCAGCGGGGGCTGCCCAGCCCCCTTAGCCTCCTCTTCCTCTAGCATGAGAGGCTGGAAATCGTCCCTCAATTTGGTGATTTCCAGGATTGGGGGGGGGGGGGGGGGGGGGGGGGTTAGTAACTTCAGAAGGAAAGCAGGCCAGGCCGTCCAAGTGGGACAGCAGAAAAAGAGGAAAGTCTACGTCATTTTGGGAGCGCTTGTTGTAATTTCACATGCAGTTCTTTGTTTAAAACATCTCGGGTGCTGCAGGCTTGGTTTCGAGTGAGTAAAACTACTTTTTAATTGAACTCCTTGTTATGCTTTGTGTCCTTATTTCGTAATCTCCCAGACTGAGATGCTGCCTCGCCCCTCTGTCATGCAAGACTCCTCCTCCATTTCTATGCACCCCTTTCCACTCTGCAGGTTCCAATTAATTGGTTTCCGAGTCTAGAAGGTGTCGTCTTCTGCAGGGTTCACCGGTTTGCGCATCCCTGGGCAGATAGCCAGGCTCGGCTGTCAATCATGGCTGTGGTCAGCGCTCTAGTTGCTAGGGAACGTTCTGCCCGGCCTGTCTGATTCGCCTCCGATGTTTCTTGCTAATAACGCCGGCAACGAGCATCCTGAAGCATGGACGGCTGTTCCAAAAGCGCCCTGATTAAATCTGCTGCATCTTGAAGGCGCAGTGAGCAGGGCTTAGACGAGTCTGGCGTCAGAGGTCCCGGGAAGGCGCCAGGCCTGCTTCCGGTCATTACCGTCCTCTGCCAGGAAGGCAGCCCCGGCAGATTCATCAAGGCTGCGGGCAGGAGGACCTTGGTTGCTTGATAGCCTTTCAGCGCGGTAATTGATGCAATCTGTAAAAGTTCAGGTCTCTGGAAAGAGCGCGTCGCCCTTCTCGGTTGGAATTAATAGATTACAGCTTCTGGAGGCGTGTTTTTATGTATATGTAGCTATCTTCTTAATCCTCTATTAGTTTTATGTGCGGCGTTGTAAGTCTTTACATTTTTAACATCATATAGATTCCACAATAGACAAAGCAGTCTGAGTAACATCACTTCGTTCCAGCATGGCGGACACTCAGACACAGAACATGTGGATTACATTTCATGCTGCAGTAGACGCAGCTGTGTGTCGCCTACTCCGGAAATATGATTTAAAGTCTGTCTCAAGTGTGCATGACTACAAAAACACGTCAAATAAATTGCTGTGCTTGTTCTCAATCTTTACATAACTCAAGTTTTCCAGGTCCAGGCTTGAGTAGATAATCCAAGCCAGGATTTTGCTTTGCTTTCTGGGACTTGTAGTCCTTAGTATGTAATGACATAAACAGGACTACAAGTCCCAGAAAACGAAGACCAAATCAGGACTGCACGAGCTACTTGCACGTGAATATGATTTAGAAACTGTCTTTATATGGTGACGACAAAACATTAATTGCATCTTACGGGCAATTAATTATGCCTAGTAAAAATGTAAAAACTCACACAATAGTTTGCAAGTTTACAAATTGCGACTAGTCCATGTAGTTGGTGACGTTAACACAAAATTATTGGCCTGTTTACCACTTAATATACATCAATTTGGTGATTTCCAGGATAGGGGGGTGGGAGGCAAAAGAGGAGCGAACAGGGTGGCGAGAAATATGGGGTAAAGGTTAAGGGGCTGCAGGGTGCGGGGAAGAGGAAAGAAAGGGAGAAAGTGATTTGGGAAAGGAGGAGGGGAAGAGTAGAAGAAGGAAGAAAAGATTGAAATTAAGTTAAGAGACGCAAAAAGGAAGGAGGGGCAAAAGGTGTTCGAAATAAGTGAAAGCAAAAAGCAGGAGAGATAAAGAGGAACGGAAGAGTGCAAGGGGTAAAACGGCAGAGAGTTGCAAAGGCTTGTGAGTGTTGAAAGAAGAATCAGATGAAGGGGTGAGGGTGAAGGAGAAGAGATAAGGAAGAAAGGAGCACTTGAAGGGGGTGAGGGTGAAGGAGAAGAGATAAGGAAGAAAGGAGCACTTTGTAAGAGAAATAGTAGTCGAGAGTTGGCGGCAAAGTGAACAGCGAAGAGAACAAGACGGAGGGAAGGCAGAGAAGGGGAGGGGGTAGGAGAAATGCGACACGGCGGGCAGGGGAGGGGGCCGAGCGGGGAGAGCGGCGATGAGGTTGTGAAGCAGCAGGGGCCTTTGAAGTGAAGCTAAGCTTCCCTTCAAAGGTGTGGGAGGAGTGCTGCTATGGCCTGGGGGAAGCTGAAAGTTTATGGCCCAAAAGCGCGTGCCTGTGGCCACGTGAACTCGAAGAAAACCGCACGAAAAAACCCGTGGTTTCACGAGTATTTTGAGCACTTGAATTCTCGTTCCGCTCAATGCGCATGCGCATTGATAGGTCGCGAGACCTAAAAAACTATGACACTGTACTACATCGACACAGGGCTAAATGGGGCAATGAGTTAGATGGCCTTCCCTAGGTTTGATACAATACAAAAAAACAACTGGTTTTCATAACATGGTGGTCAGCTGGCATTACAATTTTGCCAAAAATGCTCCTGCAATGTTGGCAGCAGCCTTTCTCCAAAATAATCACCGCAAAGCCAGCAAGTATCTCTAGACTGGGTGGGTTGTTGTCTGTTGGATATGCCTCAGCCAAGCCATCTACCACACTGGTGGGCCTGCAGCCAGCCCACTGATGGCAAAAATAATGCCCTAAACCTATAGGTAACTTCAGCAGACCAAACGAACCATCCCTAAATATGAATTTGTGACTCATGCAGTTTTTACAGCCAGTTCCATGAAGGTACCATAGGTCTTTCTTCCTATTGACTTGCATTGAACTCTACAGGGCTATTTGGTAGTTTTTATTTGTGTCTTACTAAAGACATTTGAGCAAGCAATTCTGTACATAGCATGTATGTATATTTACTTTATTGCATGATGTGGTGTGAATGATTTTGATGAGCAGTTAATATCGAAGATACTCCTAACACGAGGCTAGTTTTGAGGGTTCTGAGATCTTCAGGTGTTCGGTGCTTCCTCCATCTACGAAAGAGAGGGCACATTTTTGCCTTGGAAGGAACGAGTGATCCAAGGCTCTGGACACGGGGATCTTTAGGTGACATTATGGATCAGATAGAGTTAGGATGAATGTTGTTTTCAGAGTGTCATTGAACTTAAAAATATGTGGAGTTAAGTAAAGGGGTGAGGTTGCTGTTAAACTCGTTTATGCATTGAATTTGGTGTACATTTGATGATGAGGGTTTAAGTGAGAGGACAGGGTATGCGGTGGCGATTGACATGCGGCTCTCTTGAGTTGCTGAACCCTGCACCCCCGAGCACATCACCACAATAAGTATGGTGGGTGGCCCGGGTTACTGGTGGATGACAACAATAGTTCTAACGAGTTTTTGGTTTGTCTATTTGACGTCACTTCGCATTGTTATTGTGGAGAATAGCCACAGAAGGGATCTTTATTCAGCCTGCCCTTTAAGTTTACCATGAGGCGTCTTCATGTCCAGGGGCGATTTATATCCAGATAATTATGTGCAAATTCTCATGCATGCCAATAGACCCGATTCAGGCGAGAGGCTCCCGCTTTCTGAAGCAAAAAAAAAAGGCTTAATTTATTTTAGTTGTCTCCTGCCTGAAACTGCATATTCTTCAATAAAAGTAAATGGGGGAAAGTCCATTCCTCCGGTTTGTTTTTCAAATTCCCTCACTTTCCTTATATTCTCCAGTTGAAAAATAGTATAGCCTTCCATTAAATTGAAGAGTTAATCAAAAATTCCATGCAGGAGGTATGCACAATGTTTTGAACTATGGAAGTCAATTTTGTAAAGAGGGGTAGAGTTTAGTGCTTGGATGTCACTGTGCAGCAGATTCACAGAAAAACTGAACCGTAAGGCGCATTTGGTTGCGGTTTATGGCCTTGCAGATCTGTCGATTTAAGGGAACTGCAGAAACCATGCTGAAGTGCTAACTCGTGCACAAATAAGTATCTGCTGAAACCACCGACAAGCCACCGAGGCACTGAACCGCAAAGGACATTTAAACTTCTTGTGTGTAGTATCAGTGGTAAGCAGTGTGCAGAGATTGTATTTAACACTGGGCATTCAGTGTCTTTTTGGTACATTTTCAGGCCAAAAGCTAAGGAAAAATTGACTCGTTCAATACGTTACAGAAGAATACGTTTTTCACATTGCAAAACTTTTTATTTTCGAAAAATTTGCAACACCTAGGCTTCTTTTTACTAAAACTTTTTAAGCAGTGAAACACAGGGACAAGAATGGGCAGCTGTAAAGGTTGTAAAGTCCAGCCCTCAGCGACTCAGTGCAAAACATTGATTTGCTCTGCTTTTGCCCCATACGACACAACTCAAATCCATTCTGTCTATGTTTTAAGTAACACCGATGTTTTAAATGCAAAACTTAATTTGTGTGCCCAAAAGAGGTTGGTTCGCGAGTAAGCAACCATAAGCACGTCCGTGATAACGAAATAATATCACTGATAAAGGGCCACATGCATCAATCTAGGATTTTGCATTTCCTAAATAGCGAAAATTAAGGAATCGCTATTTAGGAATTGCAAAATCCTATGCATCAAGAAATCCTATTTTTTTTTAGGATTTCTTACATTTCGGAATTTGCGATTCCTTAATTGCGAATCGCAATTAAGGAATGGCATTACATTGATTCCTATGGGCCTCTAGGCCCATAGGAATCAATGCCGTTTTGCATTTCTTTTTTTAGGAAATCGCAATTTGTTGATGCATTGCAAGGGTGTAGAGGGGGGTCCAAAGGACCCCCCCGCCCCCAGCACCCCTGAAATGTATTTTAAAGAGCATGTTTCACACACACATGTCCTAAGGACATGTGTGTCTGTAACATGACACTTTTCAAAATGCATTTTTGTGCTGTTTGAAACAATTTCGCAAATTAACACGAGGGTCAACCTTTTATTATTTGCACTTCCTATTTCAAAATTCGCATTTTTAAAAAAAATGATGCATTGCATTTAAGGAATCGCACAAATGCGATTCCTTAAATGCATTCTCATTTTTAGGAAATGCAAAAAAAAGGGAATTTTGAAAAATTGTTTCATGCATCCAAAAACGTATTTAGGAAGCGCAAACGGCCGAATTTACCGATTCGCACCGTTTGCACTTCCTAAATAGGTTGATGCATGTGCCCCAAAGTGCCATTTATTTCCGAGTTTAACAAATTCCGTCTTCAATATGAATTTTAAAGTTCAATTTCTTATCTGGTGCTGCCATCTAGTGGCAAAATGTACGCGACGGTACATGCACTTCTTTAAGTTTCTCTATTATCGTCAGAAACCCACTGATCCGACAACTAAAGCCTGGTGGGAATTCCATTTTAGCAGTTACAAGTGATTTGTATCGAATTGGTCAGCTCACTATAAATGTTCATCGGAAAAAAATAATTAAGAATAGCAACTTAAAGAACATTAGGCACCATAAAATAACGGAAACCAGTTCTGACATAAAAGAATAATCTGGAATTAATTCAACACCCAAACCAATCCGGATCTACTTCAGTAGTAAGTACTCAGAGACAGGTGGTAGTTGCTTCTTGTAGACTGATTGTAGAAGGCTACACAGTTGAAGAGCATGGTGGACGTGTTCCTTCAACTGACACGCAAACACCAACAGCTCTTTTCAAAGTGTAACATTCCATGCGGTCTAGGTTAAAAAGGAGTGGAATCCCTAAGTGGTATTCCATTACCTCACACAGAACTGCTTTAATAAAAGCTGTCATCAAACAGTACTGTATAAATAACAACTATTTAAAAAAAAATACAAAGAATCAATTCTACACATTTGTAACTGGGCGGAGAGAGAGGGGCATTTGTCTGAAAATGGCACCAGCGGCGATTCAGACATTTTAGCCTTAAATCTGCTGTTTGCCAAATTTGAGATAAAAAGTTAATACATGATACTTGAGACGTGTTTTACAGTATTAGAAAAGATGTAGAAGCGCACTGGGATACTTTAATTAAAACATGCTGCTTTGACGTAAAGCCACAGTTGGATTGGGATGAAAAATAGTTTTTTTTTTAAAAGCGGCCCACATTTGCTTTTCACAAAACACTGCTTTAGTGTTATTATAAAAAGAAAGGGGGGGAGGGGGGGTGGAGTTTCTCTTAAATTGGGACATTTTCTTAACTTCACTGAGATAAAAAAAATGCATGTGGTACACTGCCCACGTAAAAGGAGACATGAGAGAAGAAGAACCCAGCATTAGATTATACATTCTACAAAGAATAGTGATCAAAGCCTTAGTGCTTTCCCGGGTGGATAATAGGACTGGTGTACTGGCTGGGATGTATGACGTTACAACGCATACCTTTACAACGCATACCTTTACAACACATTTTTTTCAACGCAACATCCATTACAACGCATTCCATTACAACCCATGCCATTACAACAATTTTTTTAAAACTACCTTTACAACGCATTCCATTACAACGCATACTACCTTTACAACGAAAACCATTACAACACATACCATTACATTGCATGTATGGTAAGTATTGGATAGTGTAGGGGTAAAAATTACTGTTCTAACTCCAGGGGGTGCAACAGTAGGGTAAGTGTTGGATAGTGTAGGGGTAAAAATGACTATTCTAACTCCAGTGGGTGCAACAGTAGGGTAAGTGTTGGATAGTGTAAGGGTACTATGCGTTGTGATGGTATGCGTTGTGATGGTATGCGTTGTAATGGTATGCGTTGTAATGAATACGTTGTAATGACATGCGTTGTAGTGGTATGCGCTGTAGTGTCATGCATTGTAATGGTTGCGTTGTAATGGCATGTGATGTAATGGATGTTGCGTTGTAAAAGTTTTGTTGTAATGGTAGTGCGTTGTAAAAGTTGCGTTGTAAAGGTTGTTTCCCTACTGGCTGTCCTCCTTCCATTGACTCTTGCATGGCAAAGTAGTTGAACGTGCAGTAGGGTAACTAGTCACAGGTTTAGTCTCATTAAACAAGTGTGGGTCCTCTGCACCGGCTGCCTGAAAGCAGATATGTCTTCAAATAAAAAATGTTTGCTTGATACAAAAACAAGTCAGTGAACAAAATGCGAGAAGCTTGGAGACGGGTACCGTGACACTGAATAAAAAAATAAACAGATAACGAAAAATGTGGCAAGTGGACACAGTCACTGAAGCACAGGTCCTGGCTGGTGGAAATGCAAAAAAATGCAAAGAGTGAAGCACACAATCAGACAGGGAGACAAGTACAGGCACTAAACATGAGTTACCCGGACAAGAAAACTTGGACTGATACACACAGATCCATAGGCCAGGAAACAGAGGCACAAGAGCAGGGACAGTTTCTAGGGCAGACAAACATGGACTCCTTCGGAGGGAACCATAAGATTGGGACAGAGAAATATAAATACTGGAGCAAAGACATACAGACATTAGGACAGCGAGACGTGGGTTTAGAGACTGAAACATAGGGACGCCTAGACTCAAATGGAGACAGGAGCCAGTAGCCACAGAAACTGGAACAGCAAAATGGAGACATACTGAAAAACAGAGATTAAAAAAAAACAAGCATTGGCCAATGAATTAGGTTTCGCCTATGTGATTAATAATAAGTTGTTTTTTGTTGAGGTAGTGTGGCTCACTGGTTAGAGGCAGCAGACCCGAGAGCAGAGGACGGCCCGGGACCAGGGTTCGATTCCCGGCGCGGCAGGTTTCTGGACCAGGGTCAGCGGACTCGATAATTCTCTCGCCTCGGTGCCCACTCTGATCAGCGATCACACTCGGCAACTCTGGGCATTAGCTTGCCTCATCTTCACTAACGGCCCCACCAGACCGCCGGGGATGCCTGGTCTCACCCTGGAGATACCCATTAAGGGACCATCTCTCAGGGAAGCCAGGAAGGGTTTCGCAGCGGTCGAAGCGCCTTGGGACCCTCCGGGTAAGTAGTGCGCTATATAAATGCCTATACATACATACATACATACATACGTTGTAAGATGTAGCTTGCTGAGTTGTTGTGCAATATAAGTTACAGAAAATCTGTTAAAGTGTTATGACTTGTTTATGTACAAAAAAGCAATATATTGTGCTGTTACTAGTGGTACAGTGTGGGTAAGTAATAGCAACAGTTTGAACAATTAAATGAAAGAGAGAAACAATAGACTTAATTGATGTAATAACAATATTATGTGTTTCAAGGAGTTCTGACAACTTTTGGGCCAGGTGCCTCTTTACCTGCTGCACTATTCAAATCATGCCCCTAATGCCTGCAAACTAACTGCATCTGTGACTGCATGTTTAGTAGTAAAATACAGCAATATTTGGTGTTTGGAGGGGTTCTTAGAGCTTTGGGCCCCAGTGTCACTGCACCTGCTGAACCATTGAAATCATGACCCTTTTAACTGCAAGGTAATGGGAATTGTGACTGCTTGTTTAGTAGTCAAATATAGCACAATTATGTGTTTAGAGGAGTTCTGACAACTTTTAGGTCTGGTGCATCATTCAAATCAGGACCCAGTTGTACGCAAGTTAACTACACTTGTGGCTGCCTGTTTAGTAGTAACATATAGCATAGCTCTTGAATATTAACTTTATTTTCAACGTGCAATGTTTATTAGAACATTTAGAATTTGATCATAATGACCAAATAGATTAAGTTGGAAAAATAAATACAATAATGCCTACAAAGTGCAAAGAAAGGTGTTGAGGCATGAATAGGAAATGCCACAAATGTTCTAAGGCTTAAGCATCTGCTTTACACAATTAAGTAATAAAAAGCAAGCATTCCAGTATACTGTTAGAATCGGTCTGCCTTTTCTGTGGAAGAGATCTTATCTCGACAGTGAATGGTGCGTAAACAGTGTGAACAGCTTTTGTAAAAGTATCGTAAATGGAAATTAACAAAAAAAAGTTCCAAACAAAAGTGAACAAACACAGTAATTTGGCTATGGGAATTGATAAGAGCTCCCTTTTAAGATATATATTAAATTCAAGAGATTTCATATGTGCAAGTACTGTACAGGCAAAACTTAAAAATGGTACAGGGAAACCTGGGCATGAATACTGGGAATGATAAAACATAGATACATCGACCCTGATCGTAGGAGAGGGAAACATGGACATAGGCACCGGGAAACACAACATTGCTTCAAATTGAACAAACACTGGAACATGGAAAGTGACAAATAGAGACTTATACCCTGAGGGCAGTGACATACCGAAACTGGAACAGAGATTTATGGACACTAGATCCAAAAGTCTTAGACACCGGAACTGGGTGACACAGAGTCTGAGACGAATACACACAGATGCAGGCACAAGGATAGTGAGATTTGAACTAAGCTACTGCGGCAGGGATACATGGTCATTGGCACACAGAGACCCTAACCTCAAAACACAAAGAGATGGGCATAGGCACAAGGAAACACAGACCACGGGACAGTGAGATGCCTACAGTGGAACAGGCAGACACATGGAGAAGGAGGCAAACCTATTTGGAAAGGTATATCTGATTATTGGGACAGAGACACACACATTTAGAACAAGCACACATAAACACGGACACAGAGAGATTAGCAACTTGGAACAGGGAGGAATAGAGATGGGAACCTGAAGACAAAGATATTGGTACACTAGAATATGGAAGCATCTGCGTGCATGGGCATGCGCATGCATGCACACACACACACACACACACACACACACACACACCATGGAAACAATGACATGCACACTAGGGTGGAGTAAGGAAGCACAAAGATTAGGTCAGACACAAACAGACATTTAGACATTACATATCCTTGTGCCTCCACCAACCGAATTGTGACAAGTTGACCACTAACAACTCCCCACCAAACACACTGTATGAAATGACATGAATAGAACCATACTCCGGGCCATTTATATTAGTCTACGCACATTTTGTAATGGTCCTTGCGTACATGGCTACCTACAGTACGACGGGGCAGGAACAACCGCAAAAGGGTGCTAAACAAAAACATAACGTACATTGGAATTTGAATTTTTTTCACATTATAATGGCAGGTAATTCTAATCTGAAATGGCACATATCTAAAAAGAAGTCAGACAACGGAGCCAACTATGAAATCCTAAATTAAGAGGTATTTTCAGATACAGAAAGATGGTGGATGGTGAACAATATGGGTTAAATAATGGATTGGCTGCCCCTCTTTCACAGAAAACCAAAGGTTATTGAGTCACAGTGCAGTTATTACTGTTCTTATTTTACAAGTGAGGTAGTTAACTATTATTGCAAATCTCAGTGTGCAGCTGAAAGTAAAGGGTCTGCTATGCTGCGGTGGGTAGAGGTAGGTAGTTTGTAGTTTAGCAGTACTGTAGGGCTGGTGGGTCACACTGCTGAGATCCTGTATACAGTGCAAATGATGTAAACCTGTTGACTCCACGAGCAGTGGCATTTCACAGGGCAATGCAGAAACAGTCAAGTGAGGCAAAAAAGATTTGTACTGGTTTTGTCTAGGGAGGAGGGGTTGGGTGAGGCACATACATGTCTCCCTGACACGGAGCCAGGTGTGTGAATGAGAGGACCAGGAAACCCACACCAGTAACCTGGTCTCTTTCATGCTGAATGGAGGGATTTTTGTCAGCACTCCACAAAATATTTACACTCAGTGGCTCAAGGGCATCTTTTAATACCTGGGCAAGTGAACAGAGATGTTGTTCTCTGTGCACCAATACCACTAATGCAAGAAAAATCATCACTAATAATCAAATACTTTTAATGAAATATAGCAAATAACTGGGAAAGGTGTCCACAGTCATAAAACGCATGAACGATCTTTAACTCCTTCCGTGCTCATGACGAGCTCAGCTCATCATGAGGCACGGTGCTCGGGTGCTCATGACGAGTTGAGCTCGTCATGAGCTGTGGAACGCTCACACACTGGGCTAATTACCCTGCTGTGCTGAACGTTCCACGAAAACTGCGCAGTCAAGAGCACCGTGGCGCTGTGCGCGCCCCCCAGCACAGCGGGGGAATTACCCCTGCTGGGAAGGGGTTAAGAAGGGGGTGAGGGCGGATAAGTTCTGAGACTGAAGTGGTGGATCAGCTGGCTCTTGTGAGGCATTACTGCACATTTCACCTTCTTACTGTTCTTCTGCACCCCGTTAGAGAGCACAGTACTCTACATCTCTTGTAAACACAAGCAAGCAGTAGTTGGTCCCTTCCTGGCAAATGTTGGCCTTTGTTGTGGAAAGAAAGAGTTTTCTTTCACTGAGTTTTAACCGTTTAATGGATGCCTTTTAGAATAAAACACATATTTCTGTACTACACCTCAATATACAATAAAAATGTACTTAAAATGGCTTACATCTTTTTAATTTTTCTGTCAGTACACCACTTCAACTTTATTCCACTGATCAGCCTTTTTTAAAAAATCTTTTCCAACTGACTGCTTCAATTTTATCATCTGCCTTCCGCTGGTTTATTTTTTTTTATTGTTTCTCCCACATGTGATTCTGTTGTGTTATTTCTAACATTGCTACGGGAAGCCAATAATGGTCTTCAGATGTATTGACTGTCAGGTAGCATGACCCACGATTTAAATATCATAATTAATAAAAAATAAAAAAGTAAATAATACGCCACTGCGGTTACCTTTCTCAAAGATAGCTCCACATTTGTATCTGCAGTGAAGTTATATTTGGCTACAGCTTTTCCAATTTCCTGAACTTGTGCTGGCGGAGGAGGCCTTGCTGGCTGCGTTTTTTCAGGACTCGGCTTCTGTGTGAAAAGCAGATCTGTAAACCTTGTCCGACATGAACTAACTGAACAAGCAAAGGTGCAAGGAACAGAAATAAACAAACCAAAAGAATCACCTACTTCAACGTAGGACACTGGAAATATCCCAACTCTTCCTTGGTGTTCTCCCTCATACCAATTTCGATCAATTTGCCGGAGGATGTGGATTGTGTCTCCTTTCTTGAAAGAGATCTCCCTGCAAAGTCATATTTAGTCATTAACTGAGTTATCAAGGAGACAGCAGTTGCAATCACAAAAACAAATGGCATTGGAACATTTCTCTGGCAGGAGAGGTGGGTTTGATTGCATCCCCACTCTCTGTTGAGTGAGCAGAGACAAATAATAGCAGAGCAGTGCCAGGACTGCAGCTCAGAATTTGGAGCAACAAGTAATTATTTTCAAAGGAAGAGTAACAGTCTCAAATTGACTCAAGCACTAACTTCTGATCCATTCTAGGAATGTCCCCTCGTGCTTATAGCAGTGGTGTAGTCTTACAGTTTCCTCTAGTTAGACCAACGTTTCAGACTCATATCCTTTTCCCCATCTCTTGACATGCTAGCTATACCATGGGGCCATCGTTGAAACACAATGAATATACAGGGCTGCATGTATTGCAAACATGAACTGTGCGCCATCCACTGTATTGTACTGAAACTGAAATTGCATTTATATACCGTTTTCTACCCCTTATGAGGGATTTGGGCACTTCACGGCGAGTAGCACGCTACCTCGAAATCCAAAGTTAGTGGTCTATCCATTGGATATCAGGATTAGTCTTGTACTCTCAAAACATTCCATGCATTTACTGCTGTTTATTTGTGATACATTAATGACTTCAGTGTGATCATTATAGTGGGTTATGTGAGAAGCTAATGGTTGATGGAATAAATAGATATTTTTAGGTTGCAGGCATATGGTTTCAAAGAAAGAGAGATTAGGATAGGCATGCGATTTAGAATTATGGATTATATATATGCACTGGCGAATTAAAAATATTTGCACTTTAAAATCGGCTCCACGCTCGTCTGTTTTCATGCAGAAGAAGCGAAGGCGGGTATTGGAGTGATATATATATATCTGGTATGCTGAAGGTAGAAGGGGAGGGGCATTTAAAATGAAATATGGGAGGGAAAAATTGAAAGTTTAGTTCATGGAAAATTTATCATGCAGGGTTTTAAGGATATAGCAGGGAGCTTTTTTGCAATAGCTTGCAAAACGTGGAAGTAAACCTGTTGAAAGGAATGTGGCTAACAGTCTTTCTAGCGATAATTTAAATTTGAAGAGGTGACAGGTACTTTACTCACTGCAAAAACCACCCCATTGCTTGCTGAGATCCCTTTACTAGCGACTATCAAACACTGACATTTAAGTACATGCCAATACCCATGATTACCATTTGACTTGGACTACAACATTTAAAAAGCTCATGTGCACGTCATACTACTGTAGGCGGGATACAAATACTTGCAAACACAGAAAGGACACTTATTTGTACCTACTTCGGCAGTACATCAAATACTATGGAATATTGTTATAGTTTATGGATGCAAATCCTACAAACAACACAAGAAAACATGCTAAGTAAAAACTCAACGACTTAATAATAGAATAAAGCAGTTGTTAAACCTTTTGCAGAAATCATAATTAGCAAATTCAATGGATCGCTTATATGACCCATTTATTACCTGATTTAGAAGTGCTGCCCTGTGACCCACCCACTGAAGAGCATTGGGCACCACAGACCAGAAATCACTCTCCGCGGAAAGAATGAGTCTTGTGGTCACACCATAACTCTCCAGCATTCATCTTGCATCGAGTAAAGCATACCTGGCTCTAAAACATCACTTATCTCATATATAGTACAGGCAACAAGGTGATGTAATAGGTGTCATCTTTAAAGGGCAGCCTGTCTCCTGATAGCATCAGGCGGGTGATGGTGAGGATATAGGGACTTCAGATTGCCTCTGCTAGAGGACATTGTTATGCGTAACACAAATCCATGACTTACTTTGCCGTCTGAGCCTTAAAATCATACACCGCTTTGGCTGTCTGCTTCTAAAAAAGAGAGAAAAGTAAATGCTATTAACAGTAACCCAGATTAATGAAATCATGGTTGGGCCATAGATAAGTGCATTTAAATGACAATGGTAGATACGCGCATTTATATGACAATAGTATTAAACAAGCAAAAACTAAAGCTCGCAGTTAGATCTTTAGAATAGTTTCTGATTTACAGATTCTACTACGGGGTTCATCGACTCTCAAAATCTTGCACCAGCTCAGTGCTTCAGCTGCGGTATGTTATTTGTTTGGGTAATTCTGTCACATACTTCTGGGTCAGCCTTTTAAAAAAAAATTCCCACCGCTCTCGAATTACAGTGCTTCTTGAAACAAAGAACACATCAAAAAGAGTTTGAAACAATGGAGATAATGGAGCCTCCTTATTCATAGCACCTAACCCTAATGACTCCTCAATATAAATTACCCTTTATGCTTGGTTAAGGGATTTGTGTGCACACTGATTAGTACCCACCATCTCAATGCTAGTTCATAAGAGAACTTTAACAATGTACATAAACGCACAGGTGCACAACACAATTTAAGACAGTAAAAAGCAGTTGTAAGTCTAATAATCACAAAAGTGGAGTTCCTTGGTTTCGATTCTTATTTATTCCAAACAACGTGAAGAAAAGGATTGCACAGCCGACGCGTTTCGTCCACTAGGGACTTCTTCAGGGCGGTTTATTCCAATTATGAGTAGTCGTGCTGGATTGTCCTATTCCTTGTAACAGTCACTTTCGGTCAAAAGCTGGAAATCTATTGGATGAATACAGAATGGGATTTTCACCAGGATGACTTGAAGATCAAAGCAAAAAGGAAGCTTGGTCAAAGGTTCAACACTTCAGTATCAGGATGGGGTATATACATCCCAAGATTGGACGTCCTGAATCGCCGTGCGGAGGTCAGTTTCACTATAACTGTGTTTCAAAAAGGTAATGGTCGCCGGAATTTTAGGAACGCCAAAAGACCAGAGATATTAATCAAGAAGCCATTCAACTGTAAGCGAATCTTGATAAGGTGCATTTGATCTAATACCCAAAAGTAGGCGTAAATGAGCCCTCAATTATCGGCGTGTACTCCTTGGCTCAAAAAAATGGTAAAGGGCACAATTCCCATCCATGGAAACCGAGACGGCTCGTGATAAAGACGTCCCAGCCTGACACGACCTCCTCTTGTTACGGGCGAGTAAGAACGGGTCCCGTGCAGCACCACGATTCAGGACATCCAATCCTGGGATGTATATACCCCATTCTGATACTGAAGGGTTGAATCTTTGACCAAGCTTCCTTTTTGCCTTGATCTTCAAGTCATCCTGGTGAAAATCCCATTCTGGATTCATCCAATAGATTTCCAGCTTTTGACCGAAAGTGACTGTTACAAGGAATAGGACAATCCAGCACGACTACTCATAATTAGAATAAACCGCCCTGAAGAAGTCCCTAGTGGACGAAACGCGTCGGCTGTGCAATTCTTTTTTTCATGTTGTTTGGAATAAATAAGAATCGAAACCAAGGAACTCCACTTTTGTGATTATTAGACTTACAATGCTTTTTACGGTCTTAAATTGTGTTGTGCACCTGTGCGTTTATGTACATCAAAAAGAGTGCCTATTGCAGAGTTCTTATCTTCGTGGGAAAAGACTGAGGACTGTGATATATACCCTCAATGTAATATTTCAATACCACCTGATCCCTAAATCCTAATTGTTTTTGATTTGATGAATTTCCTTTTATTAACCTTATTTTATTTTTTAATTTGGTTGGGAATTTTAACATACTAATTTATTAACAAGTTATTCAGTCGAAAAGGACTTAATAACTTTGTAGGATGGTAAAGATGCTTTGCTCCAAGGGAAGGACAAACCAAAGAAGGGGGGGGGGGCAAACACATGTTGAATAAGGAAAATCACTCATGGCATAGTCCACAATAGGCTTCGACATACCTGAAGGGGGAGACCTAAAAATTTCTGAAAGAGAGTACACCAAACTCAAAAGGCAATTTAATTCTGAAATGTTTAAGTTATAGGCCTTACACTAGGTGTTCTCTGAGTAGGCATGTCTTCTGTGCATATATATTAGAAAATTGCTAACACTGGGACAATTTGAAAAATACCCAAAGACACATTGCTATTTACTGATTTTTCCAAATGTTGCTACTATCATAGAATGTGATTGGTTGAAATCCCTCTAAAACATTTTAGTGAGTAGATATTATATTTCTCTGGAATTTGATCACAAATATTGTTCATAAACAAAATCAGGGAAAACAACACAAATTAGATGTTCAAAACGCCTGCTCATAAAAGACATGCTACACCAGTGACAAATAATGTACACGGTGTAATAAGTTATTTTCATGAGGGTAAAAGAACACGTTCGTAAAGACAATACTTCTAATAATCATGAAAATGGTGAAGAAAAAAGAAAAAACAGCACAGAAGCAGAGCTGATGTTGCATTATGCATAAGTGGGTGTGCCTTGTTCTTGTCCACGTATGCTCTCTATCCCTGACCAACTGGTAAAGGAGAAACATTTCACCCTGCGAACCCCCTACTTGACCAGGGACAAGGACTAAATTAGAAATACAATTAATTAATTGGGAGTATTATGTTGGCCCTGCGCCTGTTATAATTTGTCCTGTCTTCTCGAATGGTGGACGGCTCCATGGCCAGGAAATGTTGGCGCCCCCCCGCAGACACCCTTCCTCTTTAAATAACACTCTTTCAACAGTAGGGTTGTTAACACCGGAAGACATTATTCAAAGCATATCTTCATATCCAAAATATTACTGTTCTGTGGGGCTTGGGGAGCCATGAAAAATAGATACATCGCAAATCTAATTGTGGAAACGTCTACATGGTATTCCCCAGAACTTCTAACTAGGGACAAGATTCCCCTTCTGAAAAATGCCCAGTGCTTCTTACATGCTCAATATCCAGTGCACCTTTGATGCTCAGAAACCATTGTTTCCCGCCATCCCGATGCACAGGACCTAGTGCTCACATGAAACACATCACCTTGTGCTTCTGGAGGTTCCTCACCCCAGTGCTCGCATGAAACACATCAACATGTGCCACCCTAGGTAGTGGAAGAGTTTCGCTAAGTCGGAGAAGCGTCGCCCCACTGCTCACTGAGCAGTTCAAAAGGGAAAAATAAAATCAATATAATGCATTGTTATTATCATTTTATTTTTCTGTCGTGGCTCAGTTGGTTAGTGGCTGTCACAGAAGAGAAGACGGAGGAGTGATGAGCCCTCTCTTAAGTGCCCATGACGGCTTGACCGGCCATCTCGGCCCGGCCAAACTGTCATGTGCACTTAGAATGTTCTCCTCCTGACTGTGTTGCACAGCTTGGGTGGAGAACATGCACAGCCTCCTAGCCCCCTTGTTGAGCGCCGCACCACAGTGCCCAGACCAATCACAACGCTGCTGTAAGGCAGCATTGTTATATGCCAAGGGATTCTGGCATGCGGTGTGCTTCCTGCTGCCAGAGAAGAGAAGAGGAAGGAGGTAGGTGCTTTTCCTTTTTTTTTTATCCCCCCCCCCCCCCCCCTACCTGCCCACCAACCCCGTTTGGTAGCAGCTGCTACCTCTCCACGTAAACAGCACTTATTGCCTTCCCCATGTGTCTCCCTGTGCTCCTCTGGCGCACAGCATCCTGGGCTTCCCTACTTTACATCTCTCCAGCCTGTCCTGCTGAAGACATCCTTCCCTTTTGTCAGTGGCGGCTGGTGACATTTGAAAGTAGTGGGGCGTAAAATGTCAGTCAATGCAGAAATTGATTTTCAGATTGTAAATTGAATAAAAATAAATAAAGCCCTTTCAGCCTGATGGCCGTAATGCGCCTGCCACCTTCTAGCTCAGCACTTTGTCATTAAAAAAACGTTTACCATACCCTCTTATTTGTTCTGCTGCTGCAGAACAAACTACCACAGTGAGCAGGCTGTTTGTCTGCTCTTATCGGATACTTCAATTTATTTTAAAAACAGCAGGCCCCGGTATTGATTTTACAGCCCCACTGGGCTGCCTGTTGATATTGTTCTCGCTGTTTATCCCAGCGAAGCGTTCCCATCGGAGGCGCATTTTTTAACAGACATGCAAGGAATCGCTCCTTTGCCGTATAATTGTGAACGTGTGAAACAGAACCGGTAGGTAGGATTCTTTCCGGCTGCTCTGTTTCACAACACTCTTTGCACAACTGACGTCAACAATGCACTCAATTGATAGTCTGCAACGGTCCCAGACAACACTAATTTATGTACATTCAAGATGGCCTCTTGCCCGTTTTGTCTGGGCATTCTCGGTACTCGTGCCTTGCAGTTGTACAAGTAACAAACTGAGGAGAAAGTCAAACTTTAACAGACAGGTTCTATAACAATGATGAATATTAGGCAGAGATACTTGCCTGTAGCGTCCTTCTATGTCCTCCATATTGGACGCGGGAGCCTTTACATTCGCATTAATAGCTCTTGGACATTTTGTCATGCTTTTTACTTCGTTACTTCTCTTGCTCTTTGGCCTATTTTAAAAAAAAGTTGTTTCCCCGCCTTAATGATTGTACTAACCTAGCGTTTATACCAACAATTATAGCGTTAAAATTCTAGGATGGAGGAACTAGTATTCCCAGCAAAAACAGTAGTCACTGATCCATTGGTAACATCTCCCTCCACCTTTCAATCCCTGAAGGAAAGTGAAGTAGTTCTAAAGAGGCAATCGTGGCTCCATGACCGGACACTGAGAACAGGATTAAGCATGTTCCAAGCTCATTCAGCGCCCACAGAGAATAAAACTCTATAAATAAATATAAAAAACTTACCTTGGCAATGGCTTCCCGAGTTCCCGCTCTGACTCTTGAGTCCCGAGACTGCTCCCGCCATCCTGAAATTCGAATGCCGCCGCTCTCGTCACGGAAGGCTGCAGGCAGCCTCCCTCCCCTCCATGGCAGCCGGCGCTGATTGGTTCGGCCGGCTGCCCTAAAAACGTCATTCCACTTAGTCTGCATCCTGCAGAACAGAAAGTGGGAGGAGGCTTGGGGGAGCGGCTTGCCCTCTGTTGCTAATACTGTCTGTTTGGACTGCCTCTCAGGCTGTCCAAACAGTCCGTATTAACAACATTGGGCAAGCCACTCCCCCAAGCCACTCCCCCCTTCCCTGAGACTCGAGTCGGGTTAGTAACCAGGAAGGAAGTTCTGTTCTGCTGACTGTAGTGTTTTCTCGCCGTGCGAGAAGGGCAGGCAGAAACAAATGGTAGTTATAAATAAATAACTACCATTTGTTTCTGCCTTCTTCTCGCACGGCGAGAAAACAGGGGGGGCGGCGCCCAAACGCCCCCATGGGGAAACCGCCACTGCCTTTTGTACATTACCCCGTGTTTTCCTAAGGCCCATCAGCTTGGTTTATCTATCTGCATAAATATTTGCTGATCCCTGTGCATGAGTGCTTGCATTTCTGTTTCTGTGCGCATGAGTGCCCGTGTATTCATCCGTCTGTGTGAATGTCTCTGTAGGTGTGATGGTCTGTGTTTATTTGTTCAAGGGCTTGTGATCTGTGCGTTCATGAGAGCCTGAATGTTGTGTGCCTTTGAGTGCACGAAGTTTGATAAAAGCCTCCTTTATTAATCGCACAGTAGGAGGAGTCATTTAAGGTAAGAGTGGGGAAGAACTGGTAAAAATGTAAGCTAAGAAAACAGGTCATTCCTCAGTTACTACAATATGCAAATAAAATATCACAAATAGGATTTTAGCATAAAGTCAGTCCTGCTTTAAACTGCACTAGAAGACCTGATTTATTTTAATAAATGAAACTCCATCTAGGGCGCGTGCCCAGTGCAGTACTAGTCTACTGTGTACTTAATATTCATGGGCGACATTAACAATGATTTCTCCACATATTTGTCCCTTCATGGTGGCGAAGCTGCAGCGGGACAGGGCTTTGCTGCAGAGGTTCTCTGAGGACTACTGGATTAATAATGCCCGGGCACTTACCTCCCTCTCCGTCGTCCCCCGTCTCTCCCTGGGAATGCATCGACCCACGTCGGTGAATGCAGATGAATAGCTCCTGGGAGAATCCTGGTCCACTGCAAAGAAAAATGAAATATCAGAGTCAGCATCTGTTTAATTACGTGAGACCTAACTAACCGCGGAAGCCGAGGTTCCTTAGAGCGGGAAAGAGGCGCGTCTGACTATAGAGGGCTTGGGAGTGAGGCTTGCTTCTGCGTCTTTCGCACTACGAGGCCGCGTCACTCAGCTATGCTGGAAAACACGAACCCCGAGTTTACAAAACTATAAGCAGAATGACTGTCGCCGGGAAAACGTGCATTTGTCAACGTGCGACAGAACTAGCACGTAAACATGTGCTCAGCGTGTTCTATTCTGTAGCGTGTCACCATTTTGGGGCATTGTAATGTGTAATGTAATGGTACTTGTATAACTCACGAATCACCATGAGGCATCTCAGCGCTTGTACGAATACCGCTGAGGAACCCTTCCTGGCCTTTCCCTGTGAAGTGCCCACTCCTGGGCACCCCCAAGGTGAAGCCAGGCATCCTAGCGTTGTTGGGGCCGTTGTGGAGATTAAGCAAGCTATTGCCCAGAGTTGCAGAGTGGGACCCACGATTAGAATAGGCACCGAGGCGAGAATTATCAGGTCCGAGGAAATTGAGCCCAAGAGCTGCCGAGGCGGGAATTGAACCCTAGTCCCGGGCCAGACCTCTGCATCAGGGTCTGCCGCTCTAAGCATTGAGCCACACTTCTCCACACTTCTCCACTTTCAGTAACTGGAGAGGGTTCCGGGACTGAGCCACCTAGACTAGCCTTGGGACGTTGGGTAATGGAAGGCTCCATACAGCGCGTCTTAGAACAGAGCTGCATAACAGATTTCACGATGAAGCGCATGCATGGACACAAGGTGAGAGACAAGCATGCAACAGTAGGCTTATGAACACAGTCGGTTGTGCTTGATGTACACAGCAGCATGATCTCGCCCTTTGACCTTGTGCCGCATGGATGGGGTACATGTTGAGAAATGGAACACAACTGTTGAACATGGTAAACGGAGCGGTGCAAGGGAAATCTATCAAATACTCACCAACCTGGGATGGGTCCATCTAAATTCGGCTTACCACCAGAAATGCACTTTTGACCCTTTGGTGTGACATGTTTTGAAATAATTTACAATCAGGTAAGTGTGTTCACTTGCGTGACCTGAGACCTAGGCTCTACATGCACTTTGTATGTCACTGTACGATTAAAAAAATTTAAAAAAACAAGCAGTGTATTCCTGGCAAATGGGCACACTTTAGTATTTAAACCAAGGGATGTGTAAGTCTAAAACCTCTTTATGTATACTCATTGCCTGATTTAGAATTTGGCTGACGGTGTTTGCTCCGTCAGGGCAATAGAGTCAAGCACTCCACTGCACTGACAGAGTCACCACTTGGCAAATTTGGGGATGTATGCTGGGGCAGCAGACATCTCTAACATTGCCCAAAACTGCTGTCTATGTGGTTCCCTTCAGTGCATTGTAAGTTTAAGGGATGGTTCCTTCAACATGACAGAGGTGCATAGCAACATTTTTATACTAGCAAATCAAAAACCCAACATGGGTTATGAGGTGGGCTATTTCTCTCATTCCGAGTCAGGTGGGTCAGTACAGGGGAAAATACCGCCCTAAATTTTACTGCATGCAGAAACGCGAATGGTAAAACCAAACGTGTTTCTGCATAAATGTGCCCAGCAACGTGTCTGTAATTTGAAATTGCATACTGAATTGGACATGATAAATCCTGATCCAGCATTTTATTCCTTATTCTCGTCCAGTAACTTGGAATGGCCAGTAACTGGGGTGGAGATACCCGCCAAAAGCAACATCTCCAACCCCAGAATCAACATATCCTAGTAACAGCCAACCGGCCCTAAATGAGGCCTATAGTCAATAAAAAGACCTAAGCCGAGGTTATTCCGATGTCTGTGAAGGGGGAGCAAGGCTCCTAGATGAAATATTTCTGTAGATCTATGCAACGCTGCAGCTTAGGTTCCCTCTAGGGCAGTTGCTTGTTGAGCCTGCAACACCTTAATGAGTAAGCTAGTACTGGAACTTCTTATCGCAACATACCTTCATTCCAGCTTTTAGCTTTAAAGAACAGTAAATAGTAGATGGTTTCATCAGCTAAAGCCTGCAGTAGTCATTCGATTGACCTCAGGAGAAAGACCGCCTTGATGGGCCTACTGGCAATGGAAAGAGTAATTTACAAGATTTGCAGAGGCAACTGCAGCAGATATTTGACTTGCTGAGGCACCTCGCTAACATTTAGCCTGCTAAGTGGATGCTCTTTTCATCATTAGAGCATTAATCAGGGTCTGATGGCTTAGTGGACTATTGCGTCCACTGTAGGGGCCTGTGCTCGAACTCATGGTCACAAATTCAAATTCTGGCGCATGCTTCAGGGGTCGATAAAATGAGTACCATTGAGTTGGGCAACAATAAACATCTATTATTCAGCACCAAGGTACGCTTGGGTGAGCCTCCGCTTTACAAAATACACGTTATGTTATGGTATTATGGGATGAACAAAATCTGTAGACGTGGCAATAACTGTGCCTTGCTTTGGAATTACTATTCTAGTTCATGTGTTGTCCTCAGGTGCACGAGTCAAAGGTAGCAACAGGACCTATATTCTGGCAGGCTACCAGTCAGACCATGTGGATCTGGTTTGGTGACATCATCCTTGAGCCTAATATCAAGCTGTTCTCGGTTGCTCTTTCACCGTTTAGAGAAGAGTCTTGGCTTTTATTGGTTAGGGCCTAATTACACGTATAAGTGATATTTATTGCACCTGGTAAATAACAATACCATGGTATTGGTGATTTATCTGGTGCAAATTACGAGTTTCTGGGGAATAACATGTGGATTTTGGTTTTTAACACATCAAAATACGCGTGACACTGTAAATTCCGTATACTTCTCCCCTGTTCAATTTCAGCAGGTTTGACCTGTCAAAATTTAATGAATGTTGAGTTACTTAATGCATTCGATAATTATTGGATGTGTTAAAACCAAACTCATAATTCAGACCCATGCGTAAACAGGTCAAACTTAACTGAACCACTCGTCAGGCCCTTAGTGTATTTTACATTTGGTTTTCTTTTACAGAGTATGCTGTAGTTGTTTACTTGTTTATAATGTAAGGCATGAGATATGTGGTGGACAGGCTTTAAAGGGACCTCCTGTACGCATATAGGTTCCTATCAGCCAACAGCTACGGTGGAAGCATATGACTAGATCTAGCAAGAGAGGAGGAGGACCAAGCACTGGCCATTCACCCCTCAAGGTTATCTGCAATGGTGGTATTTTAAGAGAATTAGAGCAAGATGCTGATGTACCGACCCTTGATGTTTGAGAGCCTTGTGCAGATCAAGAACGACCTCCAGTTCTTCGACTGGCTGAAATAGCCAGGAAAAAAATGAAACTCATGCCAACCAGGGCAATGATCTGATGGTTTCATTGGTCATGCAGGGGATTTCACTAAGTACCCAACAAGGCTCTTATTTGTGAGGGAGCTCTTTCTGTTACTCTCTTCACCAGAGTACAATAACATTAAACTAGTCTGATTGTTTACCCTCCAAACTAGTGTTTTGTTTATTTTCGTACTTATGTCGTGACTGGGGAAATACCTCGCAAGTGCGATGCTATTTTGGCCTGATTTATTAGAAGAATGTTTGTTGATTTATTCACTTTGCTTTATCAGGGATTTTCATTTTTGTTGAATGGGGTAGCTTTGACAAGCATTTCCAACAATACTTGATAATGGGTGAAGAGTATTTATACCATTTATGTTTTTATAAACTGTGCTTCATCCTACATGAGCACTTTGAACATGGCAGTATTAAGCCCATAGCATATAAATCAACCATGCCAAATCAAAGGTCTTTTCTGTGCTTCTATCGGAATAAGTTCTGGGATAAACCAGTTTCCTGAGTGTTGTTCGAAAAGGAACCTGATCTAACATGTGGTCCTCTGGATGAGTGTTAGACCGGACATCCTTGGTTCCGGTTTTCCCCCAGATGTTTTTGCTTTCAGGCCTCCTATTTTGCTGACGTAGGACTATCCGGACTTCTAACTTCTAACCAGTACTAAAGTGCTTGTGCTCTCACCTTAAAACATGATAGAATTGGTGTATACCCAATTTTCATATTTAATTTACTTGTAAGTCCAGAGTAAGTGGCACTACTTGTTCCCAGGGCTTGTATATTAAATGATAGTAAAGGGCCTCAGCCCTGATTGTGCCACCAATCTAAGTAGCACTTTAAACATGCATCAGGCTTACCATTGCAGCCTGTGTGGCAATTTTAAACTACCATCTCGATCTGGCAAAATAAACCTTTTCTCAGGCCCAAGCCTTCCCTTTTAATGAAAATAAGTGACCTCTACGGTAAGCCCTGGACAGCCTGAAGGGCAGATTGTAATGTATTTAAAAAGTAGGAAATGCATTTCTAAGTTTTACATTTCTGGTAGTAAAAGTCTCTTACATTTGTTTTTCGTTACTGCAAGGCCTACCTCTGCCGTAGGAGAACACAGGAGTTACCTTATTACATTTAATAAGCTGTCATTTCCAAGTTGGAACAGGGGACTAGTACATGTTTGGTGGTTTTGGAATTGTAATAAATCCTAATTCATGGTTGAGTCAGATTTTAAATTACAATTTTGAAAATGGCACTTTTAGAAAGTTGGCATTTTCCTGCCTTAGCTTTTTGGTTCCTGCAGCCTGTCATTGGGTCACATGACTGGGTGTAGTTGACAGTTGGGCTTTGTGTATTCCTCCTTGACTGCCACATTCAATAGGAAGTTTAGGTGTGCTAGGATGGGTCATCACTGGCAGGATGAGAGGGAGGAGCTGGCACAGCCACACTTACACTAAAATAGGCTGTGTCCACATAAAGAGCTGCATATCACCAGTAGTTAGTCTAGAGCAAGGGCTAGGAAGGCAGGACACCTGTGCACTTCAGAGGCATGTCTTTAGACGCTTCTCCCCACTTCAAAGGCACAACTGGGTATAAATACTAGACCTGAGACACCAACTCTTCAGTACACCTCTTTACCTGTGGATAATCTGCCAGGATGAACGGCTGTTGTGCTGCTGAAAGGACTGCCACTCTGCTGGACAACTGACCTGAAGGGACTACTACCCGCTGTGCTGACCTGCTGACCTTGTCCTGGAGAAAAGGACAAGACCTGTATCTCTTGAATCTAGTACTCCAGAGTGACTCTCAGGGCCAGGTAGCTGGCCTCCTGATCTGAAGCCTTATGGACATAACAGGCTTTCTACACCCATGCACCTGCATCTGGACTCTGCCATCTGTGAGCCTACCCTGGCAAGTGGTGCCACCCCAGTCCAGGACCCTGGAAAGTAGGCAAAAGGTGATGTTCCAGTCTCTGTGGATCGAATGGACTCAACGCATCTCCTCTGTTGTGCTGGGCAAATCCCAAGCAGAACTAGCCCATTGCCGCCTTTGCGTGAATTGAACCCATCGTAAGGTCCTGCATTGTCTCCGCACTCTGCAACTTCTTCAGAACTGCTGAAACGTGACACATCCTTGGCACAGGCCCTAGCATCTCTCAGTGATGGCAGCCTTGAAGACGATGACGGACTCTGCAACGCAGCCTAGCAACTCCTTAGAGCCGACTCATTATCCCAACTGAGCAACGCATCCTTGACACAGGACACCACATTGTAAACGTTTGTCGACTGTTTACTTGACAACGATGCAGGACCTCTCATCGCAGCCTCACTGCACGTCGATACCAACGAATCGCTTCGGCTGCCCGATGGATCTTCAACATGGATCCTCACAACACTATGTAAAGCTGCATTTAAGGTACTCTATTCAGCTGGCCTAACTGGGTCCCTGACGCCGGTCCCGTGCTCCACCGCGGTCGGCCTGAACTTGTGACTTTTGTCTCGGTCTAGTGTGACAAGGTATCCACAGTTGGTGTTTTGTGCTTTTTATCTCTATTTGCATCTTTAAAATGGCATGTCTACGGTTCTAATGAGCAGAGTTTTGTTGTTTTAGTCTTATTTTATTTACTAAAAAGTACTCTTTTTTTCTAATTTGGTGTGGGACCCCATTTTGGTGTGGTGTTTTCACTTTATTACTGTATGAAGTGTTGCACAAATACTTAACATATTGCATCTAAGTTAAGCCTAACTGCTCTGTGCCAAACTACCAGAGGGTTGAGCATGGCTTAATTTAGGGTTGGCTTGTGCCTCACCCTGAGAAGGATTGTGGTTGCTGCTTGACCAGAGCTCACATCCCTGACAACCAACAACCCAATTTCTTACAATAGGCAAGTCCACTTTTTGAGAGGGGTTGGTCCAACTGAATGAAAGAAGAGTTCCTGACCTTAGCAATTTACAGAAGATCTATTATGAGATTCATTTCCAGGAAACAATTAACGGTATGGCTCCTCTGGTACATACGTTTTGGGAAAAAGAAGTGTAAAATTAAAAGGCATGCCATGGTGGCCTAACATGACAGTTTTTTGCTTGGGATAGGCACCACCACCATCTGAACCAAAAAAACAAGATTCCAAAATGTTTCCAGTAGAATAAGCGGGTTTCTTTATCAGTGGTTTATAAGTGCCAGCCAAGCACAGAACTGACTATGCACGGGTGCGATCATGTCTTATTTATCAAGCCTAAAAAATGAAATTGCATAAAATGGACATAGTTGTTTTGATCCACAACATATGAACAGTACATCCCGCCAGGGTATATGAAAAAAGTTACACTGTGCCTTGGGGAATGTGCTTAAACAGGGAGGGCAAACATGCAATAAGCTTCAAAAGCTTTAAGATATGGTGCTGGTTTACAGGTAACTTTGAATTACTTGAAGGGGTCTAGTCTTATCGAATGCATTTGTCCTCAAATAACGTTAATTATAGCTAATTGTATATATATATATATATATATATATATATATATATGAGCCTGTGAAAGAACTAAAAATAGGCTATGGGCGAATACTGTAGGAAGATGAATTCAGAGTATTCCAGAATTCTTTTGAAGGTTTATGGAGGTAAACTTTACCGCAGAAATTCATGTTTAGGGTTGCTAAGTGCTTAATAGCGTTTACTTGGTGGAACAAAAATGCTTTTTTCCTTAATTTCCAAAGATGTGTGTGTGTAATTTTATATATACACACACATCTTTGGGAATTAAGGAAAAAAGTATTTTCCACACTCATACATCTGTATGAGTCTTTGTATGCATGTGTGCTTGTGTGTGGGTGTTTGCTTTTGAATGCACGTGCATATCATCCTGGTAAATAATAGTCAAGTGCTGTGACTAGCTTGACACAGATGATACAATGAGCAGAAGTCACAGTAACCGGATTCAGGTAACACATACGATTCTTCTCTGAATAGAACTGTGACAATGTTGAGCAGAGTGTCTGCTTTATCAATGCTTGTTATGATAACTGCATTGCACGTCCACTAGTCCTCTGGGGTTTGAGATGGGTACTTTTTCCAATTCTGCAATACAGCCTCATGAGGATTTCTGATCTAAAACTAGTTTATTTTAAACTCCACCATTGGAAAGTTATCTTTTGTTTTCAAACAACGATAACCCAGTTCTTATTCCATAAATGACACTGAATAAAACAACACAAACCAGATACCAATTTCTTATGATACCTTGTGGCATGCATATGATGAATGAAATGGAGACAGGGAGACAGAAAACGAATGGACATGAAGCTAGGAAAGATGAAAGGGAGGCAAAGAAAAGCAGAACATGAAATTCCACCTTGAAAACACAACTCATTGTCATTGTCCTGGGAGTTGTTGTTGGTCATGTCTATGTCTTCATAAGAGGCACTAAGAGGTAGCAAGCTTCCACAATCATCGTCGTACAATGGGAAACGGACAGCACCGTCTTGAGGCAGTTCATAGAAAGGCTGGTTCGTGGAGCTCTTTCGGAGAGCTTTGAGGGAGGAGTTCCTTTCAGGGATGTCGGGGAGCAGCTCAGTAATAAGTCTGTGCAAGATACTGTTGTCGGGCAAGCTCCCTCTCCTCTTCTCAGCTTTAATTTGGTCACATATATCTTTCAGAGCAGAGTCCAGTGCTTCGAAGACAGACGATTTACTTTTGGGCTTTTCTGTAGATTTTTTGGTGGTGGTGCTTTTTTTCCTACGGAAAGGCACTGGGCTGACTAGGAATGCAAGTTTGGAAAGACCTGACTCGGCTTCCTGTTTTCTTGGAGGATCACTCTTATCCTGGTTAGCTCTTTCATGCTTCAGCATGGTGGTGAAGCGAGTGTAGGAGGCCGGGCATCTGCCCTTGCAGGAGCTGATGAGATGCCGGTGGTGATGGTGGTGGTGATGGTGGTGGTGATGATGGTGTCCTGAGCCATAAAAGCTTTCAGAAGACGTGAATGAAAAATGATCAAAGTCACTTTCGCTGCAAAAGGAAGAACCCTCAATCTGGATGAAGTCACTGAGATCGGAGACCACTGCATCTTGGTCACTGTCCGAGTACTCAATGTGCGGCTTCAAGGGTGGGTCACTGGTCACTTCAATGTGTATGGGCACCAAAGTTTTAGTCTCTCCATTTTGCTGCACCTGAGAAGCATTTCTACTTTGGTCTTCATCCTCCAGTAAAGATTCAATAGAAAAACGCCGCTTTGGACAGAAACCATTTGTAGAAATAGGTAGGGCCACTGCTGATAACATCATATCACCAAGGTTGGGCATAGATTTCGATTTTTGAATCAGCTTTTCAAATTCATGGATCCTTGTGGGTACCATGTCCCTCGGCACCTCGTCAGAATGTTCCCTCCAATCTGACAGTAAACCTTTTTGCTGTTCCTGCTCGTACTGTTGTATTCTGGTTTTCACGGAACAGATCACCTCATTGCTCAGCAGGTCCTTACGGTTAATGCGATGCATCTTCTTATACAGTTTCAGAAACCCTGGCGTGTCGTGGGCCGACCTGTGACGTATTCGGAGTCTGCTGGGGGTGTGGTTCTCTGGCAGATACGGTGAGTCCAAGGACATGGAGCGGCTATCTTTGGACCCCTCTTCGAACAACAGGGACACCATGCTCTCGGACTTCATCTGGACATCAGGAAAGCTGTTGTGCTCGTCCGATAACAAGTCATCGCAGCTCCGGGATTTAAGCTTGGGTGAGACCGTCTCCTCCGTACTGCTCCATACTTCAGCATTCTGCCGATTCATTTGCCAGCCGTTTTTAAAACTATTGGCCCTTTGCTCGTCGCTTGGCACAGCCAAGTGTTGGCTGGAACTGCTGCCATAATCAGATTCATTGGAGGTGTTGTAGTTGTGCACTGAGTAGCTGAAAAGTGGTGGGTACATTTTGCTAATTTCCCCACCTTTATAATCCATTGAGCAGCATGATGGAAAAGAAAGAGTGTCAGAAGAGAGACCAAATACAGCAATCAACATTAGAAAAGGCTCACAAAAGAGAAAGCAGACAGTGGACCCAATACGCAAAATGCAATTAGGACATTGTCCTTGTGAGTGTCACCTGAAAAGATATGAATAAATTGATTCTGCACTTCCATATACTTAAGGTGAAGAAAATGGAATCACTAGATTGAACCCTACTTTCTATATGCGAAAATTAGGGGTCAATCTGGGGTAAAGGCTGCATGTTCTTTTTCAGAGTTAGAAAGTAGGTTTGAAATCAGTTTCCTCCATTTTTTGCTGATTGTGAGTACGTGTTTTTTTCTTCTAAAATACTGCAGGGATATAATTAGATATTTATTTTACACGCACTTAAAATGTATGATTGCAGCTATGCAATTAGACTGTTCGAACCACATACTCTTTGGCCTCTGCATAAGTTCACTTTTCATTCTACTAAACCAGACTCAAAAAGCATAAAGCACTATGGGAAACATACAGTGCTCCAAGTCAGCTTTGACACTCCCTGTTAGACTCTTTTCTACACATATAGTGCCAGTCTCGATTATTAATCACCCAAGCATGTCTATGTTCCATACATTATAATATGTTGCAACTTGGGGTAGTTCCAGTGGAATACCGGTCTGCAAAGTGTAATTTAGACCACAGTGTGTCTTTCCATTGCCTTTCAAGAAGACACCTCTAAGTTTAAAGAGAGCAGTCTAGCAACAACAAACACACGTATGAGCAACAGACTGTGGATTACTTCTCAATCATATAGGGTTCCAAGGATTGGAACATCTCATGAAATACAGTGAGGAAAAGGAATTAAAAATGGATGGTTCAGCAATATAAGAGTGAACAGGACAGAACCAATGTAGATCAGTAAAAATTTGAGATTCAACCCAGCTTTGCTATAGCTACTACCAGCAAAAGGGTGGTTATAATTCGCTTAATTAAGCCCTCCTGCTCTTTAAGTGATACGTTGACTAAGGTTCTCAGTATGAGTGGTTCAGACGAGTGTGCGATACATAGTGCACCCAATATAATTGGACAACTCAGGGATCAAAATATATCGGGTATGATAAATAGCACTTTTTAGATGGTTTCTCTTCTAATGGAAAATGATAAACGGATTTTGAGAGTTGCTGCTCCAAAATCAACAGGTTCAAGTAATTAATGGGTATTTTTCCATTGTTAAATTCTGGCAGGTACCCCCCCTGACGAAATTTAAGAGGGTATGCAAAATGTATTACACCCAGTATTTACCAGGTGCAAGAACATTTGTATAACTTCTAACTCCAAGCGCTGAGCAAACGGATTTGCCTAGAGGTCGGAAAACATCATACGATTGTAAGGAAGGGAAAATGTATTCTAGCATACCTATACATTGAATGCTTTATGACATCAATCATAACTTCCAAGTTTGGCATTTTCTGAACGTTCACTTCTAACATAGTTGGGCAAGGGGATGGGAGAAAGTAGCTTGTTAAGACTCCTATTAATCAGTTGTTTCATGAAGGTTAATTTGCAGGTAGGCACTGTGATTTAGTAAGGAAGGATTAAACTATAGTAGTTTTGGCGCTGACAGGTTTCAGAGTACCATGCACCTTCTACAGGGACCACGAGGAACAGCTCCCTTTCACATTCCTGAGTAACAAGCATGTAAAGTGCATAAACACAGTGCTCAAGAAATGTTAAATTACAAACAGTGCAATTACTGTGGCATAAGTGCATCCTTCTGAAGTTTTGTCACATGATATAATGAAAATGGTCAACTTTAAATTAGTAAGATGGTTAATATTTTAAACGTGATTATTTAAACGCACCGCTAGGTTGGATAAGATCAGGATACTGAAAATTAACTAGGATGAATGAAGACTATTAAAAAACAGTGGTTTCTTCTCAACAATGACCTTCTAGTGCAGTAGGGCTCCCTTTGGAGCGTACATAACATTGCAACAAGGTTACTGTATCTTTTACTGATATATAGTTTACATTTATTGATAGGAATCATTTTTCAAAATTGCAGTTCCCCAAAAAAGACCCCAAATTGACAACAGAAATCTACATCATATCCTTTTAACAATTACCGCCAATCAAAACCAACTTTTCAATGTTCTTACCTTTTGTTCGAGATGGCGATGAGGGGGATGAATTAATTACAGGGTTTCTTGGTGTGGTGTGCGACCCTTGCATGTCTGTGCGGCCCAAGCTGGCTCTATTTGCATTTTGATCGTGGTGCACCCTCTGAGGAGCGACCGCTGGCTCGGACTTCCTTCTTTTTCTGTAGTCACTGGCTGAGCTTGCAGAACTAAGGCAGGAACCAATACAATTGGTACAGTAAGTTGTGGTCATTTCCTCCATTGCCCATCTGACATTTATAAAAGGTTCTTACTTTGAAATGATAACCAATAGCACCACAATACATGAATGTATACATAAATATATGCCTGCATAATTAACTTTGAAACTATGGTGTGGCTTGCAAAAGATTTCACGTCACAAATGGGGAAATATTCTCAGCAGAATTATGTTGCTTTTTAGTCGAGCATCAGCGCACGTGCGGTCTGCAAGACCTGCAGTGATCTCTCTAAAGGAGTGTAATCTGTCATTCTAGCATGCTTCCTGCAATTGGTTAATTTGTGCATCCTTTTTTGTTTCCTTGCTTCTTATTTGTTAGTGCTCCGAAACATAATTTCCGGGTTTTCGAGAGGAGCACCAGCCAATTACAGTCCCCTTACATTATGGCCGTAGCACTGAAAATAATTGAGAGACGCTAAACCAGGCTATGCGGTGGGTCACTGAACTTCTTGGTCGAGGTCTCGCATTTACAAAAGTTAGAGCTATTGGCACTGTAAATGACAATGCCTTTTATTTATGTGTTCATTAACAAAACAGATAAATAAAAGGCATTATCATTTACAATGCCAATAGCTTAAAATCTCACAAATGTGAGAACTATTGCATTGCAAATGCTTGTTTGGTTAATGGTGCTTTGTGTTGGAGTTTCTATATATTCCTGTCGATATTCTATTCAGTATAGTTTGTGTTGGATTTTATGGATTCAACGAGCGCCTTCATTAAGATCGCGCATCTTAAAACCATTCTGCTCATAACTGAGATAAACAATATTATCTTTGATCATTTTAAAGTATTCTGTAGTGCTATAGCGCTTGAATGAGTTAGGCCCTTACTAGTGCTATGTAGGAAGTGCCCACAAAGGCTGAGGCCTACTCAGATGTTAGCTTTCGATCAGCCTGTTATCAGCCGTGTACCGACAGATGGTTTCTGATTTATAAAAATAGGAAATATCTGTTTTTTCCAGAAAATATTTAGTTTTGCAGAAGGAAATGTGCCTCAAATAATACTTAAGGTGAAGAAAAGACAATAACTTTTTTGCAGGGGTCAGTTTAGTTATCTCTTCAAGTCTCTACATGTGCTTCCTGTCTGTGCTGTATCTCAACCATAAGGTATAACAAATATTGGTTTGCATTATAAAATACTGCAGCAACAGGCATCTCTGTCCCAGGAAATGGGGCACTAAAAAGATCATTCATGACTTCTTCACAAGGACATCAGTGACACAGCCAAGACTCTGCAAAGGACTGCACTCTCGAACAAACATTAAATTTTACAAACACATTGTATTCTCTGGTCCACTTAGATGAAAACCAACCTGTTGCCTACTTTGACCAAAACCTAGCAGTGGGTGTACAAGGAATGGACTTTGTCTCTATTAGAAAACTATTGCAGCTGATTAATAACATTTTTGGGGCTTAAGCCTCACTGAAATCCGAACAGGACGATCTTAAAAAAATACTTGGATCATGCATTAATAACCATTCAAGAGGATGGTTAGAGCTGAAAGACAGCACTTCCAAAGAGACAAGACTTTACAAGTAACTTAACTGGTACATATTAGACAAAAAAGTGGGTTTCACTAATGGAGAATATGGATAAGGGAAAACACATCTGAGAAAGTCACGTTTGCATCCAATGGATATTTATTTGGTTAGAATGATTTTCAGTGAAGGAAACTGTGTTCCTGAGCTATCTCAAGTAATCCTTGGCAATAATATAGTGTAGAAAGAATATATTAATCGATTTTATAATCTTTTAATTTCTAATTTATAAAATATTGACTTGCACTGATAGATATTACATGTTTTTCCATTTTCGTTAAATTGTTTGGAAGAGTGGTTAAGCAGAATGGAAGGGGGAGCCTACAGGGGTACAAAGTAATAGGATTATCAACTGACAGGAGGAAAACAGATGTTGTTGGTCATTGGAGACATGATGAGATTCTAATTCAGCCCTTTGTTTGATCGAGAACCAGTGGAGAGACATCAGTGCGGGAAGTGTAGATCAGTGTCTCTTTGGGTCAAGGATTAAATGATCTGCATAATGCTGCACTCTTCAGTCTTAACTATAGTCTTCAAAGTAACTGTCCACATATAACGTATTGCAATACTCAATTCCAGAGATCACCTTCACTAGAACAAGATGCTTTTTTATGGCAGAAACAATAGGGACATGATTTCTTGATGGACATATGGATATTAAAACACATTTTATGTCACACTGTTCACCTGTTTTTGTGAAATATCAAGGGCCCCCTGGTAAGGATAAAGATCCTGGGTCAGGGAAAAACATACAGTTTGTAGGTATCAACCCAGGCTATCTTGCAAACAAAACACTAGCTATGTCAAAACATTATAATGTACCAACAAAGAGCATGAACTATAACACAAACATGGAATTGATATCAAAAAATATTTGTTTTAATTAAAAAAGATCATTTTCACAATCACTTATTGTATACAGGATAAGTTGATGCAATAAAATAGATATTCTTTATAAATAAAACATGAGAATTAAAACATTGGGAAAACAATGATGTTTATCCTATCTAAATATGTTGAGGCTGTAGTCTGTCAGTCAACGCGTTTCGACACGTCGTGGTGTCTTCATCAGGACAATTTTATTTGCAGCCAGTTTTTCTAGAGAGAACAGAACATTTTTAGTTCTTATTCATATTTATAAGTGTGTTATAGTTTCTATTCATACCCTGTTTATTTATATCAAAAAACAGATTCATGATTACATTATTCTTGTTCATTAAAGATTATAAACAGAAAATAAATAAAAAATGTTCTGTTCAACATATTTAGATAGGATAAACATAATTGTTTTCCCAATGTTTTAATTCTCATGTTTTATTTATAAAGAATATCTATTTTATTGCATCAACTTATCCTGTATACAATACGTGATTGTGAAAATGATCTTTTTTAATTAAAACAAATATTTTTTTTATATCAATTCCATGTTTGTGTTATAGTTCATGCTCTTTGTTGGTACATTATAATGTTTTGAGATAGCTAGTGTTTTGTTTGTAAGATAGCCTGGGTTGATACCTACAACACTGTTCACTTGTAGAATTGTTGACAAATTGACATCAAGAAAAAGATCCAGGGTGCAGAAAGGGCAGTGGTGGTGAGCCAATTGATGGAGGTTAATGAATTGGACACATAAAGTGGTTACCATGCCCTAGAATACTGTCTCAGCCACAGAAACATAAAGTTAGATCCAATTCAATGCAACCAGATCTGCATGCTTTGCTAGGCAATCCATGACTTATCGCTAGCCACCAGCTTACTTAAGAACTTGGATGTATATTTGAATGGCATTCGCAGACATTTAGCACTCCATGTTGACTGTGTCCAAAAGGTCTGTGAGGGTTACCATGTATATATGTAAGATGTTAACAGATAGTGCTGGCTCCTGTGGGGCAGGATTAAGTCCTATTGACAATAAAGAGCCGATTGATTTGAGGGCTCTACCATTAATGCCTTCTTAAGGTACAGGGTATTAAAGGTATATTTGTGGCCAACTGGATCAAAAGGCACTCATACTTTGAAAAAATATAATATTACATCTCTGCTCCTAGTTCAAGGCAGTAAAAAGGCTTTCACAGAGGTACATGCTGGGAGTCCTAATTTATCCTAGTAGTCAATAAAGAAGATTATGTTCTGTTCTAGGGGAGCACAGAACTATTAACCACCCACCAAGAAACCATGTGAGGTCAAGTATTGGCTGGGAATAGGAAAGAACCTCTGCATCAGCACTCGGCTTCTTCAACAGGATCTGTCAATGCATGTTGGCTCTGGGATGTATTCATGCGGAAAGAATGCCCTGAAGAATTTTGTGATGACAGGTGCAAGAGTAAGTTGATTAAGGTTGATGATATTGGCAATGCAGGCTTCGCTTGGAGCAGCTGTGCCTTATAACACTCTAATGATTCTCAATATTTCGTCCCTTAGGACGCTGATGAATTTCCTGAACGCAGAGGTACATAAAATAATACTTAAAATAAGTGCAATCTGTGGGGCAGTAAAGGAGATACGTTTTCAGGAAGAATGAGGACTGGGTATTTTGTCGAGAAGTACGCCATGAGGTCATTTGATAACTCCTGTGAAGGGTCCACTGACTGACTGAGAAGGAAACATTCCCATTTCCTAGCAGGCCTTGAAGAGGTCATTCACAATGGTGCCGAGTTCGGAAAAGAAGGCTTGGATTTAAGTTTTCTTTATTTAGAGAAGATTATGCATACACACCTTTTTGGTATGTAAGACAGGAAGTGCGGCCATTGAGAAGGGGTGATTTTCTCCATTATTTTCCAGGGTGCGCCCTTCATGTTTCAGAGTCAAAGTTCATTTGTGTAGGAGGTGACTATTCTCCTTGGGTGTTGCCATTGTCTGCTCTGATGCACACATCACCCCAAATGAGGTAGTCATCATGTGTTTATCCAAATGAAGAAGGTCCCTTAGAAATTCAGCAAGCATCTTTTTCAGAGGGTGGTAGAATACCGTGAGATTAAATTAAGAGGTTGACCCAATGATGCATTTCACAAGTAGGTACTTAAATGGTGTGCAATGTTGACTACATGCAATCAATTGTGTCCATAGAGATCATATTCATCCTCCCTATGTGCCCAGGGCATCTATTCTGCAGGATGATTCAGAAACCTGCTGTGAAAATATATTGGCAAGCTTGATGAGAGACTATATACTTTATAAACATTAGTTTGGCAAGGCTTTTGAATTTGTGGTGGTTTATTTTCCAGTGCCTTTGATTTGGCAACTTTTGTAACTACATCATGCATTCATCAAACACATCAAGCTCTTTGTATGCGTTGCCATGTGCATTCATGAAAGTCTAATGTCTAGTGCACTGGCACCCTCGTGTCTGGTTGGGTTGTGGTTTATAACAATGTGAATATATTATTACATTCAGCTAACCATGCAGAGGCTATTTAGTTAATATAACTAACTGATTCATTTAATAATTTGATTAATGATATCTTGCATAAAGGTGGTGATATGCTTGTGAATTAGTAATAGAGGGAAGGGCAACGTAAGGAATAGAATGATCTTTAAACACTATGGCTAAATGATAAATAAAAGTTCGTGGTGTGAGATACAGAATTAGAGCTGTTCAGTTTGACCACTCTTTTTTGTGCTTCATCTCATCATGGAAATAAAAGTTAATTTCCGTGGTGACAACAAGGGTCTGCCAGCCCGAGCTTAGGACCCAAGGTCTGGGAATCTAAAGGATCTCATGTTCAAAGCAAAACGAATACTGTCCCTAATTGGAGTGTCCACTGGTGCTCTGGAAATATACCTCCTTGTTCAGTTCACTTTGGTTCAGCTGCGCAGGGCTCGCCGAACCCTGTAATGCCTGTTGCAGGATGAAGCTACCTCTTCATGTGCCACTGCATAATGCTGCTCTGTAGCACAAGGACACACTTTCAAACCCCAACCAACCCCTCTTTTGGGTTGGTGAGCTGGATACATGAGATGACTAATTGGGGGCACTGGAGAAGGCTGAATAGCCCTAACCTTCCTACCTGTTCATTAAGGTCAGAAGAGTGGCAAAGGGGAGGACAGGGAGTGAACTCTTAGGCTATTGGTTACAGATATTCAGTTTTTATTGGGCACATAAGTAGCATCAGGAGTGGTAAGAGTTTATCAACAAAACCATGCTCCTCTAGTCTGCACCATGAGCTGGGCTAGTCCTTGGGTGGTAAAGCTGGTTTACTACAAATAACTCTTTCCACATGGGCCCTTTCTCTATAACCCCACTGTACAACATTGCATTACAAGTCTTGGTGCCTTGGCACTCCAGCGATTCCCACTGTCCCTATCTACCAGAGGTCCTTTTTGAACAGCAGAAGTTGGTGCCACTGAGATCCAGCAGTCCTTCCTTTCACCCACACTCCCTAATAGTGCACTATTAGATTGTAGGTCTTTGGGTCTTGGAGATGTGTTTGCCCTCCTGCTTCGCACTCACCGCACCACTTTACAAAGTTACCGGACTAAGCACCCAAGCATTTCTCTCTTTCGACTTTCACATGCATACTTAAGTGACTGAACTCTGCGCACCACCATCTGCTACCCCTACCACCACACTGACGTCACATTTTTGGGCTGCTTCCTTTGGCCTCTATTTCACTGAACAGTTCCTCTTTTCCTACCACCACCACCACATCAAGTTTTTTGATCACTGAATTTGGCGTGCTGAGAATTCAGGAGATCTCACTCTTAGAACCTCTCATCACTTTTTAGGTCTCCAGATTTATCAGTAGACAGTCACAGTTTTCTTTATTCTTCACTGCACATTTTTAGGTCACCGGTCTGGATGCCAGGCAGAACTTTTCTCAATCAGCCTCTACAGCGTTGTTAGAGCAACATACACTACAAGAAACATATTTATTATAATAGAGCAATCACTCCACCATATCTGTATTTAACAATTTGTTTTAGAAAGAGAAAGTATTAATGTGTATGTTTTATTGATAAACTGATATCTGTTGGAGGTCTTTGCTGAATTTGGCCCCCAGATGAGTGCCTGTGTCATAAAGGTGAAAACTGGTTTCATTGATTTAACTATTGAGGAACGTATTTATCGTATTTACTGACTGATACAGCGGGAGGGGTTACAGGCAGAAACGGTAATTCTGGTCCCAATCATCCAGTGCCCCTGTATACCGAGCAACCTGAAATCAGCTTCTTAATTATTATAAGATCAAACAGTCTCTCTGCAGCAAACACCACTATCAACAAATATGCACCATGCAGAACATTAAACAAAAAAGTTAACTGTATAGACTTTTGAAGTCCTTGCTTGAATGGCCAAATGCAGTGTTCTCCCCTTAATGATGGTTCGCATTAAGCAGTATTTTTCTCTCTGTAAATTGCGAATATCTGTGTTTAATCTTAAAATGTCTCACATTCCACAAGGACTTAAATGGTTAGAGCTCTAGCTAACATGGATTAATTGTGTTAGGCTAGTGGACTGATGTCACACTATGGTCATGTTTTGTCAAGTGTCTCGTGCCCTTCACTCCAGGATCTATACATTCAAAAAACCTTTCAATTTAAAAAAAGAAATGTTTCTAAAGGAACATACATTATAAAGTGTACAATAAACTAAAACAATCCATTGTGGAGTGTCAAAACAGAGTCTAGATTAACTAGGTTTTAGCACATGTTCATCAGTTGCATACTGAGCAAGTACATACAGCAGATCAAATGAAGGTTTCGGGATACACTAATCCCTGCCATGTCATCAACACAAGCAGCGCTTTTTCGGTCTGTTTGACGACATAGACGTTTATAGAGCTATTTTTACCACTTCTTTAAAAGGCTCAGAGTGGGTAATGGATTCTCCAGAGGTTTATATCTCTCTTACATCATGCTATTGGCTGTTTGGTGTATCTTTTTGCCTCCCATGAAACACCTGATGCGATGCATCAAGAACTATATTACATCTCAAAAGTACACTGAATATTCACACATTCCAACTTTCCTTTACCTGTCAGACGTATTGTGTACAGGAGGCAATCGTTTTTTTTTTTAACAGGCTTTTTTTGGTCATGACTCACAATGCAAGCCCGGCCAATGGGGTTCGCCTTTGTGCGTTTTAACAGCCAGAATGCTTCATTGGGTGTCTTTTAATTATAAATGATAAATTGATGGATTCCCTCGCATGCTCTTTCATATATGAATCCCTTCATTAATTTCCATCATCAACTTTCCTTAGAAACCTTTTAATGCGCCCTGTCCTTCGAGCCCCTTATTTCGGAAAGGGTCATTTATGCGTGCCTCTTTCAGAAACAACCGTCCCCGTCATTAGCGTGCAGTGAGCGCGCGTGATGTGACAGCAATTAAAACACGTGTCTCAATTGTGCAAGCAGAATATAAGTGGTCACTTACCTGGAAGGTCGGTCCTGGCCCCTGTCGGTTGGCGAGTAGTACATGGAAGTCTGTGGAACCCAAACACACACATGGACTGGTTAGTTCTCAGTAATGTCGGCTAAGGCTGGCATTTCCTCTGCTGCCGCCTGTCACCGCAAAGCAATAATCAATACACATAGTCTGCTTTGTGCTCATTACAGACACGACCCTGCCGGGTACAGACTTTGCAGAGGGGGCATTAACGGCGACACCCTTTAATTCATATCTGCTGTGAACAGCGGTTTACATTTTTCACAATTTCAACTTTCCATACATTCCAAAGAATACACAGTCCAAGGGCTACTTTGAAAGGTTGCGCGGCTGTCAAGAGCAGCTGCTGACACGCCCCCATACTTACCAATGTTTCAACATCAATTAAAGCCGGGCACTCTTTGTAGACGCAGCTGAACTGCTCGCCCCCCTTACTAGGGTCACTCTGCTCATGTTCAAGGTCGTGTCCCTCTCAAGCGTTAACCGCGCCGCCGCCGCGCGCCCCCTGACATCTCCGACAGACGGAATGCAGCGGGACTGGAATATTTTTAACTTGTCATCATCAGTTTGTCAACCAGCCACAAGCCCCTCTAAACCAATCGCGTTAAGTGCTTCAAAGCGGCCTGCTGCGTATAGACCGCGTGAGGTAGTCTGCTCGGGGGTCGCGCTCCAAAATGGCGGCACTGCAAGGGAGGTTATCTGCACGCTGTCCCGTAAACATATGCCAACAATTACTGTTTATTTGATAAACTAAGATCCAGTGCATGTTGCTTTCTTGTTTATTTTTCAGTGTGAGGGGACAATGAAGCAACATTTGTTGGTGCTGGGGAATATTGTGAACCCTGTGTAAAAAGGAAGACATTTTTCCCACCACTTTCCTTGCTGGTGTAATGAAGCATAGAGAACACTGACTTGTCCTTAAGCGTAGACTCCTTTCAAATATTTCTAAATTTGGAGTAACATTTGTCTGCCCCATTCCTCGTGCATGCTGATTAAAAACATTGTTTACCCATTGCCAAGTGCGACCTCCAGAAATTCAAGGGCGAGTCATTTCTATGCCACGAGTAGGCCATGACTACTCACAAAAAACCTTTATGCAAAAATAGTGTACATTCAATTGGTTTTCTTTTGCTAAATACACAACTTTTTATTATATGGGCCATAATATGCTGGATCAAAAATCTGTTCCCATTTCTACTTCACACTTCGCAGCAAATCTACTGCTAAATGGATTCGTTCCATCTTTGTCATATATAACTGCTACATGTTTGTGCAGTTTGTAAGTCAGCTATCTTTTCCTCACTAAGGTCTGGCTTATGAGTTGGGCGGAGTGGAATCACCATATAGTATTCCGACCCCCTGGTTCTGAGTGGGCCTGTGTTCCCACACCCAGTTTTCCTGATTGTTGGAACACCAGACCCAATTTTATCATGCGGTAATTCAACCCAGAAAAGTCACATGAGCAGGGCACAAGTCCTAAATAAAGAAGTGGGGGGGACGCCCACAGACCGGAAGTGACGTCACGACCGGAAGTGATGTCACAAAAGGGAAGACCTAGAGGTGGGGGGACGCTCAGAAAAGTGGAGTGACGGCACGACCGGAAGGGACGTCATGAGAAGGGGAAAAAAACGAAGTGGGGGGGACGCTCAAATACGTGATCGCGCTCACAGGACGGGAGCACTTGTCTGTGGCGAGCCATAACTGTGCATCTGGCACTTGGTGGGGACAAGACGGGCAGCGCTAGAGCAGCAGCATACTGTACAAACTAATTAATGCGTGCTCTCCTATAGCATACCAGCTTTTGCGCAGGGGGGACGGCGTCCACCCGGTAAGACCCCTTAAAATAAGTGGGTGGACGCCGTCCACCCGCGTGGTACCCCGACTCGAGCCCTGCACATGAGGCTCTGGCTGCAGTTTTTTTCTGGCAGGAGAGTATCCAATGCTCCCTGCCAGAACTTAGCTTCTCTCCTCCCCACACAATGACTGCAGCAATAATGTATCATCTGCTCACATCAGGCGGTAAATGTATCTGTTAAATGTGGCCCCCAAGTCTCCCACATTTCACAGGTTTTCATTTACCTTGGCCTGAATAGGGGCCCCTTAAAGAGCTTTGGGACCACTGAAGATGTGCCCCGCCCAACCTTCTTGAACCTCAGAGGCTGCAGGAGCTTGTGTTACACCCCTGAATTGCGAAGTACTGGTGTGGTGTTACCACATGCTAATGTTATTTTAGTTTGTAGATTTACCATCCTGCCAGCACTGTGCAATTCATAATCACTCCATAGGTAGCAGCAAGAGGGACAGATTCAGCTTGTCAGTGATTGGGGGAGCGGCAGATAGCCTGAGCAGCAAGACTGTGTTTTCAAAGTATCCAGATGTAAGCCGATACTAAAATATTCCTAAATCCTACTGAATAGATGTTTGCTTAAATAAGTATGAGAAAATACAACCAAGAACAGAACATGTTTAAGAATTGTATTGCAACATATTTACTAAAAGGTATTGAAGGGTAAAGGTTTGCCCCCAGAGTGTTTGACAAGCATTAGCAAAGCCAATAGATGTTGACTAAAAAAGCGCTATTGGATTTGTCAATGTCTTTGGGCCATGTTGCACAGCAGAAAGTTGGAAAAATAAAGTGATATGACGCCGCCAGTGCTGGCCATGTCATAGCACTTTTCGGCTGGCGGGATGGGATCGGGTAAGGAACAGCCTGGATGGGAGATGTGGCAAGCAACAACATGGAAGGGGGCGAGGGGATGGAGCAAGCAAAAAAGTAACAGCTGGCGGGGGAACAGGGCATGCAACACCACAGGAGGGGGAGCTGCAGGAGACGGAACAAGCAACAACTGTGGAGGGGGTGAGAAGATTAAGGAAAGCAACAACAAATGGGCAAGCAACAAAGTAGGAGGGGGCAGAAGGGATAGGACAAGAAACAATATGGGAAGAAAAGGGCAAGAAAGAACGCAGGAGGGGTGGACGGGACAGGGCATGCAATAATGCAGATGGGGAGGGAGGGACAGGCAACCAAAAATGACAGGGAAAGAAACAACGTGGAAGGGGGTGGATGGGTCCTGGCAAGCAGCAACACTGAACAGGGCGGGAAGGATGGGGCAAGCTACAACAACAGGGCAAGCAACAACGTGATAGGAGGCGGATGGAAGCAACAACGCAGAACAAGCCAGGAGCGGGCAGGAGATGCCTGCAAACAAATGCACTCCTACAGAGTGCTGCAAGTAAAAGAAAAAAGTAGCTCTGAAAGTGCGTGCAGTGAGAGGACAGTGAGCAAGGAAGCAGTCCTTGGGGCATGCTCCAGGGGAGCAATAAACCCACGGAGAGCAAGCGAAGCCGACCAAAGGGAGGCAAGAAAATAAGAGTGACGATGAAGACAACCAATGGTAAGAAATGGGTGAGGCGAGTCTTCAGCTCTTTCCTAAATTGGAGCAGCAGCACTGAGGCAATCCTTTTGGAATATGGCGCTGTTCCAGATTCTGAAAAGTCTTGCTGTCTTACTAGTTCTTTGTCATACTAAGTCTGCAGCCTGATGGTGTCCTGGCTGGGGGTGTGCCGAGATTCACCAGAGATGGTGAGCTAGTCTGCATGATAAACGGGGTGCTGGTTGTGATAAAAAACAAAACGAACCTTGGTGTAACTTCGTAAAAACACATAATTCACTTATGAGCGACTGGCATCGGCTCACACAAATGCACAGAAAGATAAGAAAGACTCAGCCATTACAGCACGACATCCCAAACACTTCTGCAGGACAATCTCTAAGTTAGGTGCGCACAATCACAGACAAGCAGTATTGCCACAACATGACCAAGGGTAAAGAAACGGGTACTGTGGACTAAATGAAATGCATGCAGGTGAACAAACAAGAAATGCACTGTGTGCAAAGCTTTACAGTACCACAAACTGAAATCCCCTAAAACACAAGGACACAAGCTTTATGGGCGTCCACTTAGGACATCGATTGTACTTAGAGTTGCATCTTTCCACTCGTTTGCGTCCAGCTTGGTTCACTTCATCAGAATAACTCATGTAAATAAATGTGTCGCGACAGAATAATTTGTTTCCTCACAAAAACGTTATGCCACCCAATAAAACAAAAGTACAGCAGGAACTAAGGCACAGACAAACCAGAAAACGATTCAGAATTCCCTTATACTGTGCTACTCCACCAAACAACGTTGCCACAATGGATGAACAATGCTTGTATTTTCAAACTAAGTTCCTCGATGAAGGTGGCACCCAAGTGTGCTCAAAATACCTCGCAGGCCATCTTGAGCCCTGTCGTGAACACTTGTGTCCGTGGAGGGGACAACTGTGAGCCGGTATTCTTGTGATTGCACTGCCTTGAGTGCATTGCACTTGAAATGTCTCCAAATTAGTGCGTGAGCCGTAGACCACACAGCTCGAAATCAGAGGCACACTGCAATTTGAAATTGAAGATAACATTTAATAGGTAATGAAAGCTCGAAAGGCTTGCATGGGTACGTCATCCATAGTGGAATAAAACTGCTGTCAAGTCTTTTTTGTTTCAAAACGTCCCACTTCTTTTCACATTCACATTCTGCAGACCTTCAACCATATAGTGAGCGACAGGGAGAACGACCTGTACACTAAGATGCAAATCCAAGGGGACCTTGGTGATGAAATGTGTCATGAGCGCAACATTCCTTTCCCTTGTAAATAGCTGTGTAGTGTTGAAAGGAGACGGATTCAGCAGCGAAGCGACTTGATAATCGGAAATACCAGTGACCAAAATACCACCCTTGGCACCACGAGCTTAAAGTCACTGGAGGTTGATGGAATGCAAGGGAATGTTGCCAGCATTGCTGAGAAACAATAGATTCAGCTATTATCCAATCACCTGAGCAGCAGATTGCATTTGTGTCTCTGGATTGATAGATCAAGTGAAGATATGTGCTTCTCTTTTGGAATACTTTGGGATTGTTATGCATTTCATGTAAGCTTTTTTGTAAAGAAATGGACACCAGTGTTGGCTTTGGACAGTGCATAGTGTGTGGCGATGAGGAATTATGGGAAGCCAGAGAGGGAGTGTAGACAAGTAGACTGGACATTAACGTGAAATTCTGAAGCTGGATGGATGTGGTGCCTGATGCTTCACATGAGACAAGGCGGTGGAAAGAACCCAGAGGAAAGGAGCGGGGACAACTCTTATATATAAAGCAGGGAAGAAATTCTACATTTGCATTCAGTGAAAATAGTGCTTTGACTTACTCTCAGAATTAAATAATATTGGATGATTTAACTCTATTGCTCATGTAATGAGCATGATTTAGTGAACCTCAAACATGAAAATAAATATCTCTTTTGAAGGAACAAAGGCGAACATTCATAGGTTGCACATATATTAGCAGGAACAGAAATGTGATTTACTTAGTAAGTTCACATAAAAAGAAAATAATAAAAATAATTCTGTCTAGGCCAAGTACCTTTTATATCAAAGCTCAAACTAATGCAACTCAAAGTTGCTGTAAAGGGCTATTTCTTGAAAAGTATTGCAAACAATGAAACATGAGGGTTATGACGGTTTTACATCTTGAAATATTTGTTTGATATACTAAGTGTTCCCTACATTACATCAGTTAAAAACTGCCTTGCATCACAAAATGCACACTACTGTAGCCAACAAGGATAGTTTTAAGACTGTCTTATTACTGTTGTGAGCAAGGATATACCTCTTCACAAATTAGAGCATCTATCCCGGATTAGGACAATCTTAAAGCTGTGTTAAACTACAGGAAATTGTTCAGACCTATAGACCACAGCATTATACTTAGTAGTAATTGAAGCTATTAGTCACTTGTAAACGATTTGTTGGTTTATGGCATTATCATGTTGCCGGAAACATTGTCAAAGTATGTTGAAATTTTCCAAGTTTATACCAAATAAGTTCTTGTTAATATTGAGGATGCAAGGATACTTAATTTCCAATTACTAAAGTCAACCAGGATAATCTCATTCAGAATATTCATTTTAGGTCGAGCGTGGGCAGGCAATGCGCTGCTGAGGCATGCAGTAGTGGAGCATGGCTTTAAAGCCCCGCCCACCCTCCACCCATATTTTTAACTGGCTTTTGTCATTGTCCTTTGTAAATGCTGGCTTCCGAGTCGTTATTAGGCTTGTTAGTTCCTCCTTGGTACTGCCTTGTCTGCATTTGTTACATTCCTTAACAACTGGACCTTTTCTGGTGTTGTTTCATGGTCTGCTTTTTAAGTCGGTCAGCACTATTTTATTTAATGCGCTTTCCCTATTCCACCCACTACCACACAGCACACCGCCCGCTTTTATTTAAGTTTTGACTAATGGCGGTCTGCTTTAACTACAGCGAGCGTGTTTAAATTTTTTTATTTTAGCAGTGCGGTCCGCATTTAGGGGGCATGCTTAATTGTTTTTTTTCATAGCGCCCATGCGGTGCTTTCAGATTCATAGAGGTCACGCCCCTTTCTTTACACAAACTGCGTCTAAAGAAAGGTACGCGGCCGATATTAAAGTGAAAGCGCTGCATGGGAGCTTTTACCCCAAAAAACATCTGTTTGTCAACTTGACAAACAGATGCTTTTTTTTTGTTAAATCCCCCATGCCACGGTTTCACTTACATGGGGTGACAAATGCAAAAAACAACAGGTGATGGACAGAATGCAGAACAATGTCATACATTCACCCCAGTACAGGGATCTGGGCGTAAATCCATAGTTTTTTTGCTCACCATGCCATTCCAGTTTGAACCCAGCCATATGCAAATCAGTCTTGACCCTGTGCCCCATGGGAACAGTCCAGTCCGAACTGCCAAGCCAGGTCCTCCCTGGACTGGAAACAAGCATCCAAGGACCGGTCTCGGGCTTTCAGCCCTCATCAGCCTGGTTAGCTTGATTCCAGTGGCATGGAGAGCACGGGACTCACGTCTGAGCATACCCGTCTCACTCGGGGTGACAAATGCAAAAAATAACAGGTACTGGGGTGAATGTATGACATTGTTCTGCATTCTGTCCATCAACTGTGGTTTTTTCACTTACATGTCAGCCATGCCCCTTTCTTTAGACGCGGCTCATTTTATGATAACATCATTTAAAGAAAGGGGCGTGACCTTCATGAATGTGAAAGACAATACTTATTGTGAGCCCACAGTTATTCCGCCTCATGAGAGCCCCCTGTTGAAGGAAGCAAGAACTCACAGCACTCCTGCTAAGATACTGACAGGCAGCAGGAGGGATGTACGACGTTACCACGCATGGTTTTACCACGCGTACCTTTACAACACGTTTTTTACAACGCAAGTCGTTACTACGACTTGCGTTGGAGGGGTGAGGACGTAGGAATTTTTTAATTTACTATTCCAACACCAGCCTACATACAGTAGGGAAGGTGTTGGATAGTAAATTAAATTATTCCTTGTCCTGTAGCGCCCTCCAGCGCAAGTGGTGGTTACGACTTGCGTTGTAAAAGACGCGTTGTAAAGGTACTGCGGAGTAAAATCCGCGTGGTAAAGGATGTTCCCCACCTCGAGCCATGCTGTCAGTCTCTCTGGAGGCTAACCCTGCACTTTGCCCTAGGACAAGGTTCAGCAAGGGGCATTGACGACGAAGACAAATACAAAATAAAAATTTGAACTACTGGCCCATGTTTCCCTGCCACAGGCTCTATGAGAGTTAGGGCGTGTACTCATTTGTTTTTGATAATCGGTTAAATGGCACAACTTAAGGTGTGCACCACTTCTAACAGGGGACTGAATGCACAGTTCTGTAAATCTCAGGGAGAAGGGATGCTGCGTGTAACCCGAAGCGTACGGCCAGTCCATGTGAGATGTACCCAATGCGGACGTGCCTATGCGCTTGGATATATGGTCCAGTCCCAGGTGTAGAGTGGTCAGTAAATAGTGACATATTAAAAAATAACTTTTAAAATTCGTTTTGAAAAATGATTTTCTTTGAAAATAGTTTAGATGTGCAGATGAGCATTAAAATGCATTGCTAAATGTTACTGGGCATCCATGCAGTTAGGAGTGTGTTTGCATGTTCCTGGCATGAATGCGGAGCTTTTGAATGTATCATGTATGGCCTGCAGACGTAGAATACTCTACTGCTCACGTAACATAGATGTTGGTTGCGTTTGTAGATTGCTAGTCCCTTATTATAGCTGACGACATGTTCTGTTAATTAGTTTCATTTATCCATTTAGTTTGCAGCAGAAAGTCAGAATATCTCATATGGGGTTGACTGATGTATGTTTATGCTTTGGGGTCTTGGGAAAAAGGAAATCAGACATCAATTTATGGTGTTCGCTTAGTATTTTGGCATTTATAATTTTCTGCTCTCCCTTTATAATTTGGGGCGTTTGCTGTCTAAATCCTCCAACATGTCAGCAAAAGTTGCAGAATTTGTGTAATGCTGGTTGGCTAAACATTGTCGATATGACCACTTTATTAGGCTTTATAGCTGAATGCATCCTGCAGATCGATGGACCGGCTCTATGTATTTACTTTTGAAAATGTGTCTTTTTATTGTGATGTGTCATCGTATTATCAACATTAGCACTGCATTTGTCTCAAGCCCTGCTGGCTGCAAGGGAAGGTTTAGATATTCTACTTAGCTGCCAAAGAGCTGCTCAGATTGAGAGAGTCTGCGCTTCACTGATCATGAAAAAAGGTGTTCAGGTGTTTTTGAAATATAAAATTGCTCTGCACAGTGACTCATCCTCTGCAGCCAAGACATTCTAGCACTGGCAAGCCCCATCAACATGACGGGTGTGTTATTTGTGTTGTCATCTAGAGGGAGTAGGGCACAAGGGATTTATAAATTAGTGCGTTCTGAAAGAAAATGGTTTGTTCAGCAAAGATCTTTGAGTATATATAGATTTTTCTCATTGAATTTAGAAGGTTAATATAGGACCAGATTCAGAGAAAAATATCAGAAAGTACCATAGATGTAGCCGTAGGAGCACATCTACGACTTGTGGAAATAAATTACTTTAATGAATTAAAGACGCCACACTGACTTTTGCCCTGTGGAGGAAGGAAGGAGTTGATACCGTCGAAGGGAAGGACTGACCAGCAGCTTGCGGAACCCGCTCCGCGGGTCCCGCTTCGCCGAGGCTGCACATCCATTTGTTGGCCCCTGCTGGGTGAGTGAGTGAGTGACAGGGCTGCGAGCGCTGGGTCCGGGACTCGCTTTCCCAGGAGGCCAAGTCACCTGGCCCGCTCTCCCTGACCGCCCCGCCCAGCAGAACAGCTGAAAAGGATTCCGCCCGTTTAGCAAACCGGGACGCCACACTGACTTTTGCCCTGTGGAGGAAGGAAGGAGTTGATACCGTCGAAGGGAAGGACTGACCAGCAGCTTGCGGAACCCGCTCCGCGGGTCCCGCTTCGCCGAGGCTGTACATCCATTTGTTGGCCCCTGCTGGGTGAGTGAGTGAGTGACAGAGCTGCGAGCGCTGGGTCCGGGACTCGCTTTCCCAGGAGTCCCGGCTACCCAGAGGCCAAGTCACCTGGCCCGCCCAGCAGAACAGCTGAAAAGGATTCCGCCCGTTTAGCAAACCGGGACGCCACACTGACTTTTGCCCTGTGGAGGAAGGAAGGAGTTGATACCGTTGAAGGGAAGGACTGACCAGCAGCTTGCACAACCCGCTCCGCGGGTCCCGCTTCGCCGAGGCTGCACATCCATTTGTTGGCCCCTGCTGGGTGAGTGAGTGAGTGACAGGGCTGCGAGCGCTGGGTCCGGGACTCGCTTTCCCAGGAGTCCCGGCTACCCAGAGGCCAAGTCACCTGGCCCGCTCTCCCTGACCGCCCCGCCCAGCAGAACAGCTGAAAAGGATTCCGCCCGTTTAGCAAACCGGGACGCCACACTGATTTTTGCCCTGTGGAGGAAGGAAGGAGTTGATACCGTCGAAGGGAAGGACTGACCAGCAGCTTGCGGAACCCGCTCCGCGGGTCCCGCTTCGCCGAGGCAGCACATCCATTTGTTGGCCCCTGCTGGGTGAGTGAGTGAGTGACAGGGCTGCGAGCGCTGGGTCCGGGACTCGCTTTCCCAGGAGTCCCGGCTACCCAGAGGCCAAGTCACCTGGCCCGCTCTCCCTGATTGCCCCGCCCTTTTTACTGACGCTTATAAGAACCGGCGCATCCCGCTGCGCGGGAGCGCGCGGGAGTGCCCGGGGCTAAGCCCGGGCAAAGGGCGGGCCCTCTGTGGCCCTCAGAGGCCAGAGGAGGCCGGGCTGGGCCACTGACCCTGGTTGATTGTATCTATCTTACTCGCACTTTGTACCCTTAGGGCATACAGGTTATGTCCACTCGTAAAACAAGAAGTATGGCTGTTGCTAGTGCTAAAAAACTTACTGGGACCTTGGACGATTTTATTACCCGCACACACGCATTAATTGACGAGGGAATTACATTAATGGACAGGAGAGTATCACAAGACCTGGCCATGGCCAAACGCTCATCATTGGGTCTGATTGCGCTGGCCCAAACACCTACCACTGTTTGCCGTCCAGAAACCCAGGCTCTAGTACATAGCCACGGTGAAATTGGGGCTATGGATGCCTCTAATATTAACATTGATACCGTTCAGGACTTGGAGGCTTCACCTAACCTTAATATTCTAACTCTGAGTGGAACACAACCGCAAGAGTCATACACCTGTGATACTACCGACGTTAACACTGAGAGGGGCAGGATTGAAGGGGCTATTCCTAAGCAGAAACAGAAGGGTAACAAACAAACTACCTCTAAACGAAAGAAGGGCCAGACATACCCCAACCCCAACCCCCCTAACTGTGAGAAGCTGTCAGAGGTTCCATCTAGCTCAACAGGGGGGACACTTCCAAATAAGGTTGGTTTACCCCTAAATCTACCAGACGACACCTTAATTGATCAAAGTCTGGAGGAAATCTTACAGTTTAGTGTAGACGCTGGTAATCCTCCTCCTATAGTGCCATCACAGGAGGAGGTTGGTTTAACTATCAACAACTCTGTGATTTTCAGTATGTTGAAATCACTGTTAGAACCGATAGAGGTAAGACTACGCTGTCTTGAAACCGTCCTAAAAAAACATACACAAGGACATAAGTGCTCCCAGTTTTTCCTTAAACAATAAAACTGTCCAGATCTCTAATCAGTCTAAATCACTAAAACCCCAGGCGATCCCTAACAAAACATTGGAGTCCATTAAAGGGGTGCCAAAGAACCATAGTAATACTCCAATTCAGACTATTCCTAACAATAAGCCCCCTTCAGCAGAGGGAACTAAGAAAACCGATTCCGCCCATATACCCTCCAAAAACAACTCAAATTTAACTCCTCAGGCTACTTCTAGGGATGGTCTATCCCAACCGGCAATCCCTGAAGCACTTGATAATGTTAAATGTAAGGCCCGAAAAAATATCCACCTGCCTCCTGATGCCTGTCCCTATGTTGTTATACTTACCGGGGTCACTGAAATACCCGCAACTGAACAAGAGTCATATCAGACTCTAAAAAATAAAGTATGCCATTGGTTAGCCAACAACTATCCCCTCCCGCCAAACATTCCCTGTAATATACCGATGATAGAGAGAGCTCCATGGGTAGGAGATAATAGGAAAAACCTTCCAGGGGATTGTGTAGTGGTTACCTTCGAGAACACTGAGGTCGTAGAATTTATTTGTAGCAGAAGGGCCCCGAGATACCAGGCGAGCACAGTAACTGCTAGACCTCTCTCCTATTTTTATCTCCCACAAAATCAAGCCGACAATCGATGGAGCTGGCTTAAGGGCCCTCACGATCGTAAACCCAGACAGAGATCCAATTTTCCCTGGGCGCCACAAACCCCTGGATGGGAGGAGGAATGGGGTGGGGGTTGGAACTTGGTTGGGAATAGAGGAGGCAGACCACCGCAAGGCGGACCTTTCTCTGGCTCGCATCCTTCTCAACTATATCACTACCCCCAACACCGAAATGGACCTGCCAATGCTCTGTACTTCCCAATGGCGAAACGCTTCGAATGCCTCTCAAATACAGACTGGGTGGACTGACATATGCAGGGCCCTCCAAAGGGAAGGGTACCTCAGACCAGTTTAATTTCCCCTTGTAAGGAAGTGGCAACAGCGGTCTTGATTATGGATAAACCTTTTTTTACTCCCCCTGATAGCTCGTTGGAGGCGCAGAGCCGGAGCATACCATCTTTTCTCCCAGCCGCACCTCTGCCACTTTGTAAATTTCTTACTTGGAATGTGGCAGGTTTAAATGCAAAGGCGCTAGACCCCATATGGCAAGAGTTTGTAAAACAATACGACATAGTGGGTTTGCAAGAAACCTGGGACACCACAACCAATTTTGCACTAGATGGCTTCGTAGTTTTTTTACCCCTGCAGCTTCTAGTGCAAGAGGAAGAGCAAAAGGAGGCCTACTTACACTGTGTTCCTTGGAGTTGGTAGGGGCATTCAAACAAATAGAATCTGCACCCGCAAACACGCTAGTCGTGGAGTGGACCTTACCTGGCTCCCAACCTTTTTTAGTAGTTAATTTTTATAATTCCAGGGAGTCTTCATCTGTGAATGAACATCTGACCTCCTTATTACAATTTTTGTCAGCCCATAGAAGCGACTGCACCTCTTCCATAGAGATGATTATTCTGGGTAATTTTAATATTCATCCCTGTGAGGGTGATTGCCTTAATGATAGTTATGGGGGCTCACCGACGGAAGCCATTCCCCACTTTGTGCATACAATTGAGGGTGAGTGTCTTGAGTCTTTCCTGGCGACTTTACATTTATTTGAATTTGCTCAAAGTAAGAACGATCCCAGAGCCCCAACCTTCGTGGGGAAAGACGCTAATACTATTATAGACTTCATTTTTGTTTCATCTGGGGTACTAGCTAAGGCATGCGAGTACATGGTGGTCACTGCTAGTTTCAGTGATCACAATCCTGTCCTCCTGATGCTGGACCTAGACTGTTTCCGGATCCATAACCCAACTGATGTGGCAGCCCCAAGGGACTTGATAGCTAAAGACCAGGGAAGGCGCCTAAAATGGGAACAGATAGTCCCTGAACAATTCTTCCATTTACTTGCCCAAGAGTCAGAGGCAGATATGGCAGTATGTCTGGACCCAACTGCTCGAGGCCCGGATGTAGTAGTCGCATACGAGGAGATATGCAGAAGGATTGCTAAGAATTTGGAGCTAAGGTCTACCGGGCAAAGGACCAAGAAACCCCAGAAATGGTTCAATAAAGAATGTTCCCAGAAACATAGCGCTCTGATGAAAGCTCTAAAACAAAAACCTAGGGACAGGACTTTGGTGGCCAATCTAAGGAAGGATTACAAAACTGCAGTTCTTAAACGCAAATCTGGAATCAAGGAAGAAGCTTGGGAGAGCCTTTTATCTACGGATGTATTGAGAGATAGCAAAAAGTTTTGGGCCATTGTGAACCACCCCTTCTTCTCCAATGATGGGAAGACCGATATGGACTGTGTGATAGAAGATGGCAGATGGGTAGCCCACTTCGAAAAGATCTACGAATCCACAGCATCTGGTTTAACTGATAATGTCCATAAATCCCCTAACCTGGGTATGGAATTTAGTAGTTTGGAGGTTGAAAGGGCGATCAGAGACACAAGTAAACACAAAGCCCCTGGCCCTGACGGGGTCCCTGCAGATCTCTACATCCAATACCCACAATTTTGGTCGAAGATATTAATGAATGTTTTTAATGCAATACCCACAGCTGGTTTTCCTTCCTCTTGGTCCACCTCTATTATTGTGCCCATATTCAAGAAAGGGAACAGGGGGGACCCGGCTTGCTACAGGCCAATCTCCCTGCTGGACTCTGCCGTTAAGATCTTGGGCAGAGCCATTCTGCAGAGGCTTGAGGATTGGCTTGGAGAGAGCAGGATCCTCTCAGAGTTACAGTATGGTTTCAGAGCACACAGAGGGACCATGGACCAATGCCTTAACCTCCACCTAATTATCAGCAAGTACACCGTGGTGAAGGGGGGACTCCTTTATTTGGGATTTATGGACTTATCATCCGCTTTTGATTTGGTCAATCGTTCAAAACTGTGGACTATTTTGCGCAATATGGGTTTGGACACAATTCTGGTTAATTTTCTGCACGACCTCCATTTAAATTTATTTGCATCTGTTAGGGTGAACAGGGATGGAAGGTGCACAGCGAAGTTTAAGTCTGGAAGAGGTGTCAGACAAGGCTGCATTCTGGCACCTCTCCTTTTCACACTGTACATCAACTCCTTGGGCAATTCATTGAATTCAGTCACCCCAGACATTCCGCGTATGGGGGGGGTACCTATTCCGGTCCTCCTATACGCGGACGACGCCGTCCTCTTAGCTCGGACTGGCACAGGCCTTCAAAAACTATTAGATCATTTTGGCCTCTTTATGGAAGCACTCGATCTTAAGATTAACTCGACCAAATCTCATGTTATGGTTACAGGTTCACGAAAAAAACATACGAAGATCAGATCTTTTAGCTGTAATAGTTCACCAATTTCCAGGGTCCCTTTCTTTTGTTATCTGGGCGTCACCTTCTATGAGAAAGGAACATGGGGTGCACAAATGAGATTAAAACAGAATGGAGTCACTAGATCCACTACAGCCCTCCTGCACTTCTCTAAAAAACTGGGATTAAAACCTATGGAAGCTATGACCCGTATCTATAAAGCTAAATGTTTGGCAATTGCCTCTTACGGGGCTGCCATATGGGGCTATGTCTCATGCCCAGGTATTCAGATTGCAGAAAATAACTTTTTACGAGCCTTATTATCACTACCTAAATCTTCTCCTGTACATACAATTCATAATGAATTAGGCTTGGGTCACGTTACTGACCTCTTAAAAATGGCCCCAGTGATATACTGGGTTAAAACGTGGACAAACGAGGAAATCAGTTTAAATCATTGTATCCTCAAAGACTGTTTGTCTCTGGATAAAGCCAATAACATCCCGTGGCTGGCGTATGTTAGAGCGGCATGCGCGAGGCTAGGGCGCCCAGAAATGTACTCTCTACCACACAATTTAAAAAAAGAGGATGTGAAGTGGGTCAAGCTGCATTTTCAAAACTTGTTGGAGTCTGAAAGGGAAACGGTTGAATTAGGTAAACCAATGGTACGTTCACTTTTCCAACTTTCCTCAACTTTAGCCATGGAACCTTATTTGAAATATGTTACCAAGCCTTACCATCGCTTTCTACTTATAAGGTTCAGGTTTAATCTAACACACCTTGTGCTCGGCTCACAATCAAAGTGGGGCTTACCAGAAAACCTACCCCCCTGTACCTGCGATTGTTTTTCTATACAGGACACCCTCCACTTAGTTATGCTTTGTGAACATTATCTGGTGGCTCGCAAAAAATTCCTGGTACCTATTCTGAAAAATTTAAACTTTGTCCAGGTACGGCCAGCATTATTATATCTACAGATGCTGAATTCGGTACAGACAACATATGGGGTAGCTTGTTTTCTGGCAGCAGCTGCCAGACAAAATAAACGAAGAACGGCTGCTATTCCTAACAACCAAATTTGACACTTGTATAACTTTGTTGGACACCATTTAACTTTGCTGATACAGTCACTTACTTTAAACAAAATTCTTTTTGTGCTTTTATGAAGGTGTAGTAATGTTTTTTCATACATGTTTAATTGAATTTTAAACTTGCTTTGTATACTATGTTTTGCTTTTATGGTTTTAAATAACCGAATAAAGTTTCTTTGACTGACTGACTGAATTAAAAATATCCCCCAGTGTGCGCAAGGGTAGACAGTTTTAGTAGTTTTCCTCGTTTATGCCGGTTTGAAATGGCTCGAATGGGATATGGTTGTCTGCATTGCAGAAAACTCACAAGTACCGTAGTAAAGTGGATATTTACAATTGATTTGCTTTTTTTCTTGACGTGGAAACTGAGGGGGCTGTTCACACAGGTAAACGTACACATGAGTAAATCTACACGTGTAAGTTTATTCTTCCACTTCGTAATAAATGTACTATTTTTTGGCTGCTGACCATTTACGAGTGTAAATTTACTACAAAGTATAGACTTACATGTCACCACCTCCTGAAACCTATGAGTGGGGCCTAATGTACAAGTTTAATGTTACTGCTTGTAACTTTTCACATGTAGATGGAGTTCTCTGTCACCGGGATAGAGATCCTCCTAGGTTAAGCATAGGGAAAAGTAAAAAAGTTTATTCAACTTTGAAAAACAAATAGTAAAATATGTTAATGTTAAATATTAATGGCAATGTATTCATTAAATGTATTTAAAATAAGGGACAAAATGGAAGAAATTTTACAGTCCTGTTAAATTAATATTGATTAAATATTTATTCAACTGAAATATAATACTTGAAGTTTAGATTTTTTATAAAGATTTATTAAAAACATCAAAGTAAAATGTCTACATATATTTACTTTGCAGTAAAATTATTAAAAGTTATGTACAGGTGTAATTTACATTCTTTTACTTTAAAAAATATTTACATTTACCTTGCAAAAGTTTTAAAAATATTTAAAAATAAAATAATTATTTTTATTTATATATCACTTTTTTACATTTAATAATATGTATGTTTTAACGAGGCGAAGTCCATTAATTTATATTATATAAATCCTTTCCTCCATTTTTTTTTATTGGGAGGATGTTGTAGTACCAGTGGTTGGCCATGTGTGGTGCTAGACATTCTTCAGACTTGAGCTGGAGTACAATTACTACTGTTTCAAGCCCTTTTTGTAACCATGGGCGGAAAATCCGTTTCGCTCGCGGATTTTGCGGATTTTCGGTAAATTCGCAATCTGCGAGATTCGCGAATCTCCCGCAAAATCAGCAAATCCGCGAGCAGCGGATTTTGCTCGCACTGTTCGCACTGTTCGCGTGAGTTCGCGCCCCGCGAATAAGTGCAAAATTGCAGAAATACGATCTTAGCAAAACTGAAAGTAACTACTTACCAGGTTCAAAAGTTCAGGCTCATCATTAGTAGCCATTTCCTGTAGTGCTTCCTGAGGGGCCCCTCCAGAGTTCAGTTGCCAGTTGAAACTATTATGTGACCCTGCTCTGAACCTCAGAATAGTTACACATATGCCACAAAGGTCCTGAATTACAGCTAAGGGAGACAAGCAGGAGCCAGGCTGGAAGTTCAAATCCATTAATCAGCCCCTAATGCATTATTGTCAGTTGGGGCAGGGCAGGTGTTGTAACTAATTTTGCAACAATGAAAGCACTTAGCAAGTGCAAAAGATCACTAATCAGGAAGCACTAAGGAAGCAGGTGCCAGCTAAAAAAATATTCTGTGACACATTAATCAGCCCCAAATTAATTCAGGTCACTTGAGGCAGGGAAGGTGTGCTTGCGTTGCCACAATAATGTACACTGACTGGACAACCAGAGGGTGCTGTGATGAAACAGAGGGTGGCATGGGTGGGCCAGAGGGTGGCATGAGTAGTCAGAGAGTGGCAGTGGTGACAGAGAGTGGCAGTGATGAAGAAGAGTGTCCCAAACAGGCTGGACACGTAGAAACAACAAGTTCGCGAAACTTGCGACCCGACAGGTAAGTTCGCAATTTGCGACATTGTAAAAAACCCTCGCGAACTGGCAGAAACCCGCGCAAACACAAAAAAAAATCCGCAAATTCGCGGATTTTGCGGATTGCGAGTTCGCAAATCCGCAAAATTCGCGAACGCGAGATTCGCAAAATTCGCCCATGCTTACCTTTTTGGCTCTAGTAACTTTAAAAGTGCAGTCTGTGAATCCCTGTGGGCTTACTGTTTTGTGGGTAGTGCATGGTCCTTCCTAGATGCCTCTCTAGCTCTCATATACCCCATCCTTCCTCCTCCCAAACACCTCCCCTTTAATAGTTAGCATACCTAATTCTCCAGCCAATCCCCGTCCTTCCCACATTTACTACTAAAACATAGTCATAAGTGTGCGGAAGACTCTGTACATAAAAGAGAAGAGGCGGAATCCTCCGAATGTAGGGTTGTGAATAGCAGTTTGTGGCACATGAGTAGAACTATTGTAGTGCTACTACATGCTCTACAAAATGCAGAGTGCATATAGTCCCCAGTATTTCCATGTTAAAACTCCTCTTCCCTGATGCCCCTGAAACAGTGGAGTATGGTATGTACTTTCCCAAACTCACTGCAGCATTTAAGGCTGACCTGCTTTGATGTAAGATGTAAGTTTAGAAGTGTGGATAAGTGTAGGAAATGTAATGCAAAATTCTGTGAGGGAACGCATACTTGCTAACTAATTAGGACCCGATTAGGAGTTGCACAGTAATAGCTGGGAACAAACTCCGAACCCATAATTACCTTACTGTGTGCTGTAACCCTTCCAGTACTGTGTAAATATGAGCTAAGCACATCAGAATGGGGAATAACTGTGTGGTATTCTGTACAGTATTCCATTTTCTAAGGGGTATAACGCATATATACCATCAGCTCTGAGCAGGTGGTAAATGTACAGGGACCCCTGTTTGAGGATAGGCTGGAAGAATGTGGGTGAAGAAATGTAGTGAAGGGACGGGGAAGATTAGTTCTGTCAGGGAGAGCATTGAATACCCCCCCTAGGTAGAGAAAAAAAGGCAGATGGAACTGGGGTGGTTGAGGTTTGGCTGCTGTTGTGAGTTTACAAGTAGGAATTACCAGCTGGTAAAATTTTGTCTCGTGACCCTGCACCTGGGAAAATTGGTGCACGGACACTGGGCCATTTGTGATCCGGCAGAGTGGTATCTCACCCAGGAATACTGCTCTGCTTGACTTTTACTCAAGGCTGTAGTTCCTCTTACACTCCCTAACATACAAGGTGTACTAACTTTGTGAAACACATCACCTCCCTACAGGCTTACTGCGTATGTTAAGGAGCATTATCACAAACTTGTGTTCTGTTCTATGAACCTTCTCTTCAATACAGTTAGTCTTTCCCTTTGACTCCTCCACCCATTTACTGCAACCATTCACCCCCCTCCAAGGCTTCCCCTCCCATGTTGCTTATGATGTTGGATGCCAAGGCACGTATAGAAATAAGTAATACAGTTGACAGTATTTGGTGATACACAGGAAAGGGTAATGTGCAATATGAAACAGGTGGACAGAGATGTGTTCACTAAAGAAGGAGGGGCTCATGTAGTTCTCTCTTCTCTTCATTTACTGTATATGTTTTTTTAATATGTATAAAGGGTGTACATTATATCGTACATGAGGACAGTTTTAATACCCAGAGCAGAGACTCATCCTCCCTATTTACTACGGTTTAGGTGACTTATAGCAGTTCTTTTTGGGTCTGGCGTTAGCCAAAATTTTTGATTTATTGAAAATATATACAATATACTTATTTGATGGGGCTTTCAGCCAGCTTTCTCTATCCATTGGTCTACTGGTGTGTCAATCACATTTTATGTCCACCCACTACAGCATGGACCAGGAGTCATCCCACTCCATCCACTGGATAACTTTGAGCACCTGCATTTTGCTCTTCCACAAGGAGCACACCGGCCAAAAGCTAGTTGCCTTCTGTGTCAATGTTTTTAACTTGTTACTTTGATTTTGGCTTTGTATTTAGAGTCTGATATGACATAAGCCCGAATTATACCAGATGTGAGCAGAGGCCATATTCCACGTTTTATCAGTTCCTGTCTCCTGCCAATCAATCAGTATATTGGTGGAGCACTGCTTGTCACCCGTGAGGGTATCCAGGCAGTGGCAAGGCCTGTTGCTTAGCTGCATAGCCCGCTTTTTCAGAGACTTTTGGAACTCTGGAAGAGATGAGGAGGGACGGTGATGAAAGGGTAGCTTGTTCCATGCCTTCGCTGCTAGTTAGAAGGAGCGACCTCCACATCTCCTGCGTCGGATGCGAGGGGTTAGAGAGAGGGAAGCGCAGCTGAGGTGTCTGGTGGGCTGATGGAAGTTCAGGTGGTGGTTCAAGTAGACTGGTCCACCGTTGTGCAGGGCCATTGCTGTTGTAAATTTCTTTAGAAGTGTCGTTAACAGACTGCTGGTATTTAACAGCATAATAGATTGAGTCCATTTGAAAATGTTCTGTATTAAGTATTCAAAAGCTACAATAATATACATGTGAATTGATAAGCAGACAATTCTTTAGAACACATTTATTCTGGACTCAATTTCATCAATGCTTCTGTAATACACTTTCCTTTCTTTCCTTCTTTCTTTGTTTTCTGTGTGCCTGCCTTTTCTTTCATTCCTCTTTCCTTATTTTTCTTTCCTTTTTATCAGTCTTTCATTCCTACTTTCCTTCCTTGCTTCCATTCCTTCCTTACCTTATTTCTTTTTTATTTCATTCTTCCATTCCTTCTCTCATTTTTCTGTTTTCTTTCGTTCTTTCTTTCCTTCATTGCTTATTTCCTTGTTTCTTTCTTTCATTCCTTCTTTCCTTGTTTCTTGCTTTTTTTGTTCATTCCTTCTTTCTTTCCATTTTTCGTTCTCTCTTTCATCCACTCTTGCTTTCATGTCTTCGTTCACTCTTTCTTGTGTTCATTCCTTCTTTCCAGCTTTCATTCCTTCTTCCTCGCTTTCATTCCTTCTTTCTGGTGCACATCCCTTCTTTCTTGCTTTCATTCATTCCTTCTACGCTTTCCTTCTTTGTTTTCTTCTTCCTTTCTGTTCTTCCTGCTCTTTCTTTTTCCTTCTTTCGTTCTCCTTTCTTTCTTCTCCTTCCCATTCTTTCACTTTTTCCCTTTCTTTCTTGCTGTCATTCCTTCATTCTTTCATGCTTAATGCCATTCTATCCTTCCTTCTTTTTGTGTGTCTTTCTAGCCTTCATTCTTGCCTTCCTTCCCTTTCCTTCTTTACTTCCTTGGTATATTTTTCTTCCTTTCCTTCTTTCCTGCTTTCTTTCCTTCTCAAAGGCAAAAGGCTGGCAGCCAATGGCACAAGGATTGGCTTTTTAGGTCTGCGTTAGGCAAGACATTTTTATTTTAGTAAAATTATGTGTGCGACATAGCTACTCATAGAGGATTCTAGCCACACTTCATCCATTTGTCTGTTATTGTGTCATTCACATTTTTCTCATACCCACACAAGTCTGCATCAATGTGTCAGTCCAGTTCACATAGCTATGGCATGCTGCCTTTTCACAAGGAGCACATCCAAAAACTAGTTCCTGACAGTGCCATGGAGTACAATGGTAATGTGTGCCTTTTTTGGACCTAAAACATATTTGTCTTTAGTCACATTTTTTTTATATTGACAACAGTCCAGCAGCTTCTCAAACAATAATGTTTTGGAAAAGCCATGACAAAACAAGAATCACGAAAAGGATGGGAGACGATGCCAGACATATTCTTTGCCAATGCTTGTTTAAGATTTATAAACATGATTAACCCCATGCGAATGAGTGACATATTTATATTATTTTAACTTTAGGATTGCCTCAATTCTGTTGATTCAAATATTTAGGGTAACAGAAAAATCTTTAAACTCACAATAATCTTCCACTCCTCTGTAACTCTACTAACTTTGATATCTAATTAGTAACTACCCGCTGAATACCAGAGGCTGTACATTTGGGTGGGGAAGTGAGTCAAAGAGAAAGGCTTGAAAAGTCTTGATAGATTGGGAAAGGCATACAAGAAAGTTCTAATACCTGGTTGCTAGTAGGCATAAAGAAGAATAAGTTTTGGCAAAGCCAATCAGTCTCGGCGTTTGGTTTTGCCAATGCAGACCTTTTGGCTTTACTGAAAAAAGGTGCACTAATTTAATTTATATGTATACTTGCATTATCATGCATACATTGTGATGTTACTGCAATTGCCATGCGAAGACTTACAGGTGCACATGTATCAACACATATGCGCACACATGCAAATGACAAGGTGGCCATTGTTATTTTTGCATTTGAATCTTAAAGTGGTAAATTAAAAAAAATACCCAAAAATGCTTTACAAAAAGAAAAGAGCAACCTGGATACAAATTGCAGCCCCCAAAAAATCAAAGATGATTTTTAAAAAGGAGAACGTGATGGGGAGTGGCAAGGAATTAATTTAGGAGCAGATGGGGAGCAAGTCAATACTGCTGGGTGGCAGCAGCAGCAGCAGCGTTGGGAGCGGAGGGCCAATAGAAATATTGTAAACATTAATTTGCAAAAAAGGTTCGGTGGAGAGGGGCTGGAAAAGCAGTGAAGTTTCGGGGGGGGGGGGGCAACACGGAGAGAAGAGGTTTATGGAAGAAGTAGCACATGCAGGAGAGAGAAAGAAAACAGATGCACTGCGATCAAGTGCCCCAAAAAAAGGTAAAAGTAGTTTGCAATTGCCGCATGCAAGCTGCATGTATGGAAAACCACTGAATAAGCAGCAGCGAAATTAGAAGCCTTATAATCAAGAGCAATGTATGTATATATTGTAATTTATTATAGACAATAGGTCTTAGATACAGACAGGTAAATGTATGTTTAGGCGCCACCTAATACAAGGAAAGTTAAAAGTTGGGAGGAAGGGGCAAATCATTTTGATGTCCTAATTATTTGTTAATGAGCACAAAATGATGACGTATGTAGTTAATGAAGTGTGCTTTCCCTTATCCTAACCTTGAGCTCTGAACGCTCCCTCGAGCACAATTACTCTGCTACTCCCTCCACAGCTACTCTTAGAGGTGACATTAATAAAAGCCGAAGCTCCTCAGGCATAGTAGAATATCTGCAGGTGGAAATAACATCTATGTGTACAAGACTGGCTTTGCGAATCATCTGACAATGATGAATGCACAATTTCAATCTCAGTCACGGAAAAGATTTGTGAATCTGGCCCTCTGATTTAAGATAGGGACATAAACAAAGGTTTTTCTGGCAGAAAGGAATTAAATTAAATTCGTAAAATAAAATTGAGAGAACGTTCACGCTCTTTACCCTTTTCAATTTGTAGCATTAAAACCTAGAATTGTAGACTATTTTATGTAACTAGGAACTAAAATAAAAAACAATCTCATATGCAATATGGCACACATTACTGGTAACCCTAACATTTACCGAGTGTTTCTTCATTAATACATAATTTGAAGAATATAAACAGGTCTGCTGTATTAAATTTGCCTTTTCCAAATAGTCACCCCAGATATTTTACCTTTTTATGGACCATATTTTTTCTACACTTAGAATTAAGTACATTTTACTACTGCTAAACAGTAGTAAAGTGCCTGAGATTCGCCCAAAAAACTCCCTGTTTAAACTTAAGCCCATTGTAAATGGTGCCTAAAATGCACCGTGGCAGAATAGGTAACATGTCCTATATGGGTTGGAGTGTGTATTCACACTGTACACACATATGGCAAAAAGAATGTTCGCAGGCGCACCACTCTCCTCTTGCTGGGCATAAGTTTTAATGCACTGCAGTGACACATGGCAAGGTATAGTGCTTGAAACAAAATATAGATGTATTGCGCACTCTCTTCTTTATATATATCTAACTCAACACTAACCATACGTCCACCATAACCACAAAAACAGCCAAGAACCAACGGTACCTGAGCACTGCTAAGGAATTTCTCTTACATTATAATACAATTTTAACACTAATTTTGCATTCTAAACACCATCTGGAATACTTCCATCAGACAGGGGGTCTATCCCTCAGCTTGGAAGCATGCCTTTCTTCTCCCAATATTGACAAAAGCTAATGCCGACCCTGAAGTAACCAGCAACTATAGGCCGATTTCTCTGCTCTACGACCCGGCGAAAGTTTTAGAGAAACTAGTACACCAGCAATTGGCAGCGTTTATTGAGTCTAATAGTCTTTTGCATACGTCCCAGTCCGGTTTTCGCCCAGGATTCAGTACAGAATCTGTTCTGATTGAAATGGCTGACTCCATACGTTGGCCCGTGGATGGAGGTTCTAAGGCCATGTTGGTGTTGTTAGATTTATCTGCAGCATTCGACACAGTGTCTCACCCCATCCTGTTAGATCGCCTGAAGGACATAGGCATCCATTGTACAGCACTGAACTGGTTGACATCCTTTTTGCATAGCCGTAACCAACAGGTCATGACCCACCCCTTCACTCGCCCACCAAACCCCTGACATGGGGGGTACCCCAAGGTTACGCCCAGAGCCCGCTGATCTTTAAGGTCTATTTAATACCTTTGGCAGAGCTCATCACCAAAATGGGGATTAAGGTGACATCCTACGCTGATGCTACTCAGCTGCTGTTCAGGTTTAGCGAGTGTCGGCCTTCACCTTTGAACGGCTAAAAGAATGCCGCAAAAACATCACTGACTGGATAAACCGCAATTTCTTAAAACTTAATGCGTACAAGACAGAGGTCTTATTTTTTAATCAACCGACGCTCCCCCCGCCCAATGTATGATGGCCATCGGAATTGGGTGACACACCCACTCCGAAGGACTCATCAGAAATCTGGGTGCGAGATGGGACAAAGATCTGTACCTTGCGATCCATGTACAATCGGTTTCGGCGGCTTGTTTTGGTAAAATCAAAACTATCAGGAAATTTATAAATTTTGTGCCTGACTCAACCCGCCAAACCGTGGTCCACGCTCTAATCACCTCCCACCTTGATTATGCGAATGGCCTGTACATGGGTTTGCTGCTTGGTCTGATCCAAAGACTCCAGATCATTCACAATGTGGCAGCCTGACAGGTCTGCGGGGCCCTGCTTCGACACCACATCACTCCTTATCTCAGGTGACTGCACTGGCTATTTATAGCCAAGTGGGTTGAATTCAAGGCCCTGACGTTTGCCTTTCGAGCAGACAAAGGGAGAGGGTCTACCTATCTGAGGAGGAGACTCCGCCCTTATCAACAAGATAGACCTTTAAGGTCTAACCTCAAACGCTTTATCTCCACACTGCGCTTTGCTAAAGCAAGAATGGGTGGCAGAACATTTGAGGTGGGTACCACCAAATGTTTGAATAACCTCCCTCCCCACTTATGCATGATGCAGTCCGAACAGGAATTCAGAAAGGCCTTAAAAACCTGGCTTTTTAGTCGGAACGACTAGTCTTGCGTTGTCCTCATCCCTGCTCACTGTCTGCTATAGCGCCGGGCCACCACATTTGGGGTAGCTGTGCGCTCTACAAATTTATTTTATTATTATTATTATTCTCAACCTTGTTTATTCTTTTATATATTAGAAGCTCACTGTCTCTTTTCTAATGCTGAGACCAATAATATAAATTTCACCTGAAATTGTATTTTACAATGAAATCAATTGCAACGTTGATTTTCTTGTTATTTCAACTCAAGAGTAGTCGGCCCAATGCATTTCGGGACCCAGACCCTTCTTTAGGGGCCTTTCTAAACAAAAAACATAAAAACAATGCAGCAAGTTATGACTATTCACAACACAATCACTTAACTTTGACATACCTTCTGTTGAACTTCTTTAATTAACCATACCTAATGTTTTGTGTTACCACTTGGTTCTTTCTCTTTCTCCTGTTCCCCAGTGGCACTGGTACATTCCATAGCCATTGTTTGTTCTGTAGACAGTTATAACTGCCACTGTGACTTTGAGGTTGTGTTAAGGAAGCTAATAAAACTCCTGCTATTCTAGGTGTACTGCTTTGGACTTATTTACAACAGTAAAATCTTTGACTGGGATGATTCAGTTGATGTATCCGACCTCCGCTTCCTTACTGTCAGCCTAATTTTGAACCTAGGTCCCGGTCCACCGTAAACTGTTGTTTTCCAATAGAGCTTAATGTTTTATAGGCGATTGGCCTTAAAACTTTAAATATTCGTATCTCTGGTTCTACTGAACCTATTTTAATGTCTTGGTGTCTTTTTCTACATTTATTTTCTTTATATTCTTTTTTATTCATTTAGGGAGTTTATTGTTGGGTGTTCTTTACTGTGAAATTATCAGTACTGCTTGATATTTACACAGTCTTCTCTCGAGAGTTCCTTCTACTTGTGCCATAGGTTCCTGGCGGAGCGGGTATAAGGTGGTCTCAGAATTGTGTTTTGACCTCATCAGAGTGGATTTATTGAGCATGTAGAAGAAATCTCCTTCCAAATTAAGATCCCCATTTCTGACACCTGCTGATTGTTGTATATGTGAATCCAATTTCAGATGTATTCTCAGATGAGTAACAAAAAAAATTAGCTAAAACAAAGTAACATATTGCGAGCCTTGTTTGGCTGTGGCAAAAGGGCATGCAAGGGCTAATGGGCCCCAAACTTGGTGGCTTAAGTTGTGTGTCATTGGTAACCCTCCTACTATGGCTCCGCAAATTGGGCCAAGTACAACCCTTTCCACACTTAAATCTCAGAGTAGCAAAGGCAAGCATTCACAGGCTTCAGACAAAGAAAGTGAGGGCAGCAAGAGCTCAGAACTTTATAGTCAACCAACAGACACAATAACGTAATGTCCTTCAGACTACTTAACTTTTATGTAAAAAGAAAGCACTTTAATTATGCAGCAGAACTAAATTCACTGGAACCAACAAACTGGATTGCACACTCAGTTGCATTAAACACTGAAGTGCTTCACCCCATTTTTCTCAGTGTCCTCCCGGTATCTTCCTTCTTCCCTCTAAGGTTGAGATCCTGTATCTACCTATACTACGGGTTTTGACAGGGTTAGGCACATTTGCAGGTGGCTCAAATACTTTCACAGGTCAAATATGCAACTCAATTCAATGTCTCTTTCCCACTCTGGCAAAATATCTTAGCATGTGCTGCAACAAGTCTGCACTTGTTTTGTTGCTTGTCCCCAGTGCAGGATATGCCCCACATTTTACCTTCTGGTTACTGCAGTAGTTTGGACTGTGCGGCAGATGTGGTTCAGGATACCACCGTCACAGCAGCGAGTCTTCTCCTACAGCGGCAGCTCTGGGAGCCTTGATCTAGTCGAAGTTCACAACGGCAGTCAGAGAGGCAGATATATGCTGCAGCTCTAGTCTTCGGTGGCAGCAGCCCTCCAAGCCGGCTGCAGACAGGTGTTCTGGGACGGCCGTTGCTGCCTCCTCGCTGAATACCTTGCATGATGTCTTTTGGCACTTGTAGTCTCTTGGAACAGGAGTGGTTCTTGCTTCTGCAGAGCAATAGCTGTCACTCATAGAATCAGCATCCGAATCAGCCTCTTAAGCCAGCATAAAATTGCTGGGCGACACAGGATACTTGTTCAGGTTCAGTCTCACATGGACACTGCGCAACGCAACAGAATCCTTCCACGACACCAACCCACTCTTGGATTTTCTCTCTAGGCAAGTCAGCTTTCTTTGAGCGCTGCTCACTCCGGAAACATGTGTTGCTCCTCTTGGATGGTCTCTCCTTCTGCAGGTATGGACACACTCCTTCACTTTCTCAGCAGATGGGAGGACTTCTAGGAACTTCAGGAAGACCATTTACTCCTCCCGTTGAAAGTGCAGACTTCAAGTGATGACCCCTCACCTCTGGGAGGCTGGATGTTAGGCAATTATCAAGCCTGGTTACACAGTAGCTCTTGGGGTATACAGTGGAACACTTCCTGTCATGTTCAAGAAGAACCTGTGATTGTAACAAAGTTGGGTGTCTAGATCCCGCTTTTATACACTTTTTCCAGACATGGGCTCTGGATCCACTGTCTAAGGGTTAAGAACCGCTTCTGGCTGAATCTCTTCCAGTAGTCATTCTCAGGCTCCTCTCCAGACACAGGCGGTGTGCAAATGGATGGATTTGCCAGAAGGTAGCAATGGGGCTGGTTCCAAGTACGAGTGTCCACAACTTAGATACAATGAAGTATTCAATCGCTGTTCCAGGTTGTCATAAGCATTTCTGAAGAAACAGCTTCACCTCTACCACCTACTAAATAACAGTTCTGCTTAGTAAGAATTAATCTGCAGCCCTTTGCTAATAAGGTCCTAATTACATTTCTTAAGGTAGCCCAGTTTCTATTCTCTCTCACTTCTGTGTCTGAGTTTCCATCCTGCAGCTACAGGAATGCAGGAAATACAGCTCCACCCTCTGGGGAAAGCTGTCCTCGTCTTCTGTCTTTTGCCTTGCTAAAATCAAGGATATCCACAATGGTTGCCACTGGTCCAAGTACTGAGACTCACACAACAAAGTCCTACTACCAGACCTGTGCGACATGTACTTGACATGTACACAGAATGCCAATGCAAAGTTCTAGGTTTCACTTAACACAAGAACTTTGCACAAGACGAGCCAGTGGGCTCGCTCTTCTTAACACAAACAAAAGGGTCTGGTCATACTACAGATTTAAAGAACACTGTATGCTGCCACCATTGTTATATGTGATGCATCCAGGGCATGGATAGCAGTCCAATGCCCACTATGAGGGCACGTGTATTCCACCCCTACAGATCAGAGAACAGGTTCGGCACCATACATTACCAGGGATTGGCCCAGACTGCTACACACATGCTACATTATTTTGATGTCGAGGTCAAAGTCAGGATGCCATAATACATGCAGTGAAAGTACCCATAAGGAGCCAAACCAAAGAGTTAAAAAACTTCACAGTATACAGTGAAAACATAACCCATTGAGCAACTCCTCCCAATTCCTTCTCTCTGTTCCTCGATTTAGGAGAAAGAAACTGGGAGGCATGAAATTCTCCACCCTCGCCCCTGTCTTCTGGAACTCTCTTCCTCTCTCCCTCAGGTCCTCCTCACACTATTCAGAGTTCCGAAAAGCCCTTAAAACCTTCCCCTTTTCCCAAGCCTTCCCATATTAGCGGCTTACCTCCTGCCCTGACCACGGGTCTGCATTCCTAGCGCCAAGAAACCGCTTGGTAAACGTGCGCTCTATAAATACTTTAAAATTCAAATTCAAATTCAACTCCGGAAAATTATTAACTGTGTTCTTTGTGACATGGAGTTATTCGGTAATCTCAACAAAAGTCTCCTTTTCCACAAGATAACAATAAGCTGAAGACTTTCACAAGACATCAGTGAGTTGCACTACTTTCAAAGATAAAAAGCAAAGTATCACCCTTTTCTTACACAAGCCCACAGAGAAGAATCCCTTATGTACATGAAGCAGCTCAGCAGCGTCTAATGCAAATAACAAATAACTCATACTGCATATAAAGCAGCACAGTAACAACTCTTTTTATGGATAATATATCATACAAGAGCACTACTTTTTGCTAAATAACGCAGCATAGCTTTTAAGTTTCTCACTTACATGCCCGACTAGTTAATTCAGTCCATGTTTCACTTTGCAGTCTGTGGTCTGTAGTCCTGCTGATTTAGTTACAAAATCAGGACTACAACTCCCAGGATTCAAAAAATGGACTGGATGAACTGCTCGTGCATACGCTTAGGGAACTTTAGTGCTTTCAAGGGGAGATATGAGATGCAATATATACTGAGAGCAGGTAAGGATAGTAATATATACAAGCTGAAAAAACAATGAGTAGGCATTTTCGTGGTGATCTTTGTGCGTCTTTACTTCAAGTATGCTTGATTTCAGATATCGACAGCCAACGTGTTTTGCCCAAACATGGGCTTCTTCAGGGCAAGGTAAAATTGCTGAAGTCTCGTCACATTGTATCCGTAAGTCACTGTTAGCGTTGAAAGTCCATGTTGGGACATGCGCAAGGCTGGAGAAGACATGAGAGGTCAGTAGAGACTACATGTAAGAAGTATGTCGTCCAAACGAAGTTTATATTTCTTAAGGATTCAAGTACTACCGTGGACACTCACACAGAGTGATATTTCATTATCTGTGAAGAGTTGTCATTTTCAAAACAATGCAAAGATTAAAGGAAAGTGTGAGGATTAATAGGGGCACACTTCCAAGTCACCATTTCTCTTTTTAAGCAATATCAAACAGAATCACACTGACAACGCTGAAGCAATTCCTTCTGTATTCATCTATATCCCAGACTGTACAAGAAAAAAAATCTACAATATGTAGTGCGGAAATCACGATGGAGGGCAAAGGCTTCCTTCCTCAACCTACTCATCATAGTGCGGCCACTCACAGACCTCCCTTACCGACTGGGGCTAGTCCCTAGCATACGCGCAGACCCAGCATCACCAACTGTTTTTGAGCTCCCCTAGAATTCTGTGCTCTTTCCTAACTTCCTAACCACCGCCCCCCCCCCCCCCCACTCCCCCCCAAATGCTGCAACTAACTTTTTATGAATCTGGAATCTGTTATAGGGTTTGTGTAATGAACTTGATGTTTACTTCTTACACACCTCAGTGAATTTGTAGAAGTTGTGCTTCCACTGTGCATACGCACCGACTGTGCACTCATAACCTGCAACATGCAACATGGATACACACATCAAGGACCTGTCTTCATAACATACGCATCACTCAGGATTCCATTTTGACCACGAGTGCTGCGCAGAACTGACATCAGAGTGATCATGCATAGAAACTAATGGATGAGACATAAGTAATTTTGGTGGTATAGAGGAAATATACGGTAACTTCTACTGGAATAGCATTTAATACCCAATATCTGACAGAAAGACCATTCACAAAACAAACAATTGACTTATGCCCTCTTTCACTTGCTACACATGAACGTGGAGAATGAAACAACAATTGATGTTACCTCTTTGGAAAGCCCAGAAGGTCTTTCTTGAACATAGTCCAAAAGCTTTTTAGGAGGCTGGTGGATGAGGCGGCACACAGGCGGAAGTGAAGAGATGAGATGTGGGGGCGGGGGTCAAAGAGGCGCCAGAGAATGAGACATGTGGAAAAGGTGACATGGTTAGAACCTGCTCATCAGACACCAAAGAGGGGAGGGAGCCATGGGGGGGATGTAAGTGGAGGGAGGGTGCAATCCAAACAGAGTTAGTAAGGTTAGCTAGCACAACTGCAAGGTCAGTAGTCATGCCTTCAAATACCATGCAGGAAGGAAAGAATAAGCCGAGCCCTAATTCTGCTAACCCACTACATTATGAGACACACCCTTGTGCACTGAGTTTTTGACTCAATACTTAGGATGCCACAATGTATACCTTATTTTGTAGAGGAGTGTTTGAAAGTTTATGTTTTGTTACGTTTATGTTATAATTTAAAATTGCTAATTTTATATTTGGAAGGGCTCTTACTTTTTTTTAAATCTTTTTCGTGATTTATGGAAGGAAGATTACCTTGTGACTGTGTGGCACTGTGAATAGCTGTTGCTTGGTGCCCACATATGTCGGTGTGGCTTCCTTACACGGCACGGTTTGCATGCTAAAGGCTCCTCTGAGCCCCGCCGGCAGCGCGGGAAGGCCACCCTCTTCCCTGTGCCGCACTCCTGATGCGCACTTGGCTGAAGACGTGAAATGTGCCTGTGAGTCAGACCCTGTGGGTGGACATGTTCTGCGAGTGTGGGCGCCAGGGAGAGGCGCCCTCCTCCTAACGAGTCGAGCTCTCCCTGCGTATGCCTAGCTACCAAGTTTTCATATTGTGTGTGCGCGACATTTCCAAAGTTTCTCTGCAGTAATGAGAGGCCTCCTTCTGCTGCCAATGCGTGGCACTTCGAGTGACTTTATCGCACGAGCAAAACCGAGCCCTCGACAAGAGGGGTGGCTAAAGAGAACATTCCTTATTCATCATCTTATCAGTCCCGATCCATACATTTAACAAAAGCCGTCATCATATACATATGGCAGTTTAAACTATATTACTTCCCGAAATAAAACAGTTCCTTCAATTTTTTTAGTACAAAACTACAAATGTGATCTCCTTGTAGCTCACTCATGACAGCTTCTCTCGGTATAAACTCAGGTTGGATTTAATGTAATTACATTTGTCCAGCCTGGGCCAGCCAGCCTCTGTGCAATACTGCCAACGAAACTCTCTTTTATTGATCAAGCCAGGGACTGTCTTTCTCTCAGGCCCAGGCACGTGGCAGGATGAGGCAGGGATTCGGGACTGGCCTCCAGGAACTGTCTTCCTCTCAGGTCCAGTCCCATGGAAGGGAGGCCAGGTCACGGTGCACTGAACAGCAGCACTGAATCACTGCACTCTACTCTTGAAACTATATGTAGGGCTGGGGGAAGGAACACAAACAAACAGCACTGGATGATGGAGTAACTAAAATAATGTTACAGTAACAAGTTCATTAAAGTTAACAACTGCAGGCCCGTACTGAGAATGCCATAGCGATGCACCTTTCCTCGACCTGGGCCCGCCTCACAGTGCGCTGGCTGCTGACAAGCGACCCGCCTCCGCTCAGACTCAAGCGTCTGCAGCGCCTAGCACATAGGAGCTAGCTCCCTGATAAAGCGTGACCTAGCATTTTAGTGCGGTGTTGCGGACACCAGCACTAAGCATGTGTTATTCTAACCTGTGATGCGTGGTACTTGGCAGAGCTGCATATGGCCGTGTGGGATCTATTTATGCAGCATTAGCAATTACTGCGGTAGATCTAATGTGCATGGAAGGTTTGTAAGGAAGAAGATATTTAGGCACATCAATTCTGGGAAGAAGAAGATGGTGATGTGTGAGCGTGGACATAAGATGGTCGACAGGCCTGGACTGGCCATAGCGGGCATCGGGCCATCCCCCGGTGCGCCACGAGGGTGGGGGCCGGATTTTGAGCTCCTGGGGCCGATTTTGTTACAGGGCCGTTTTTGCAGCATAGCTGCAAAATCAGCCCTGCAACAAAATCGGCTGAAAACCGGCCATAGCAAAGCGCTAGGCGGCACCTCCAACCCACCCCTCAGTGGGGAGGGGGGGGCCGGCCGAGCACTTTGCCAGGGCCGGTTTTGGTTCCCAGTCCGGCCCTGATGGTCGATGCAGTGTACCTTTGTCTTGCCCACTGCGGAAACTGCAGAAACGAATTATTTTAAACAAGACCACTTGTTCACTAGAGTAAATTAAGAGCATTCAGGCGGAGTGTTTACAAAGCAACATAAAGACATATTTTCCGTAATGAATGCTATGAACTCCTCAACTTCCTGCCCACAGAAAAGGTGGGGCAGACGACTGCAACTAGACAAAACCACCACATGATCTGAATGAAGATTAAGCAAAGGTCGTGGTTTACTTACGACACCTTCCATATCTCGGTGTCCAACTGTCTGTCCTGCCATCTCTCCAATGGGAAGGGACTTGGAAGGACAGTGGCCTCCTCGGATTAGCCACACTCTTGCATGGCTCTTTCCAAACCTCCTCAATAGCGGGACTTGCAACCCCTTCCAGACCTTGGTGTCCAACTGCTTGTTCCACCATCAATATAATGGGGAGGGACCTGGAAGGACAGAGGCCTCCTCGCATCAGCCACACTCTTGCATGGCTTCCTCTAAGCCTCTCTAATTGTGGTCCTCTAAGACTCATTAAACAAGCATGCTAGTCATCTTTTCAGTGACTCCACAAAGCTCTTCCAACACAGGCTTGTCAGGATGGTCCCTTAGAGGACGTATATGGAAAGCTATCACAAACCGAGAGCTCCACACACCGTACTACCCAAGCAGTTCCATCAGGACAGTCGAGGTTCTGAAGCTCACTTTGCGATGGATGGACCTTTGAAAGTGTTCATTTCGCACCTACACCTGTGATGTGCTGATGTGTTTATCGTCATGGAAATCGGAAAGCCGTATGTGGCGCTCTACCAAACGAGCAGCCTTAAAATACACTTCACATATAAGATGCCTGATGGGAGGTCCTTTCAATACACTTTGTTGGTCCATCTGACACACAACACAGGTGTCTATTTGCGTAGCTCCGTTTTCAAATGAAACCTCATTTTAATTCTATAGGCAGCCAGAAATGTGATTATTATCTACTGAGGCTACCTCTAGTTCTTGGCTACTCTGTGTTTGGACTCTTCATTGTCAGTGGCTTGCTTCTATGTAAATGTTATAACCAACTGATTTCTATAATCAATCAGAATATCTTTAGCAAAACAAGTGAAAAATGAAGGAGAATGCATAACTCTATACAACACGCCCTCTGACTTATCAATTATGAAACAACTTTTTGACTGGCCTATGTGCAATGGGGTAGTGTCCGACAGGCTGGTACGGCAATTCAGTATACGGACTGGATGTTTTGGTTGTTTGTGGGCCGGTTTTATGGTTTGGTGGGCCGGTTTTATGGTTTGGTGGGCCAGTTTTTACAGCTGATTTCCCTGACATTCCCACAAACATGGCCTGCAGCAAGCACAAATGCATGCAGTCTCCCAAACCTTTACAGCATGTCTTGACAAGTTCAAAACTGCCCTGATACGCAAATGTGGGCCACTTTTTTAGCTATAAGATTCCCTAATGGGGACTTTTTATTTTGGAGCCCGGGCCTATTTTCTGGCCCAGACCGACTCTGTATGAAACCTGTCATTCCAGTGGCCAAGATGCAAAGTGGTGGTAAATGTTAAATGCGTTCACAATGCAGAAGAAATCATGTTTTTTAAATGCCGGAGAACTGCAGGAGAATTGGGACTGAAATAAGGGAACAGACTCTGCGATACTGAGGCTCACCTGTATTTAAGGTATCCCACGGCTGAGTTCCAAGAACCAGATGGACATTTTCACTATCGCTGTGATCTCGTCAAAGGCCTAGAGTGGAGCAGCCACGCTCAGACTGGGCATGTTCACACCAGGGGGCCATGGGGGCAGGATGCTGAGGGAGCAGTGAGCGATCTTGCATAGCAGAAGAGCCATCATCACTATGTCAGATAGAGAGGGACACAGAGGAGGAAAAGACAGAAGACATGCCTCCTACAGCTGGCACTGAAGCAGCGGTGTAGCGTGGGTTGCCAGCGCCCAGGGCAAGGCAAGTATTGCGCCCCCTAACCCATGGACCATGAGCACTTCCTGAGTCCCTTCCGCTTTTCTTTTAAAATGTTGCACCCTTAAGAATTTTGCGACCCGGGCAACCGCCCCTGTGGCCCCGCCCACGTTACGCCACTGCACTGAAGTTGTTCTTGGCTTCACTGTGGCCTGAAGCGGACGTCAGTGGGTGGAGAGGCCACTGATGAAGCAGAGAAAATGATAATCCTGCGGAAATTTGGCACAGTGACAAGGGATTCCCATAGTAACAATTTTATTTGAGTAAACGAAATGTCTACATGGACTGTACTCTCATGTGAGTGGAGGTGGAGGAAGGGAGAGGACAGAAAGAGCATTGATGTCCGAAAGGCACAAAGAAGACACACAGAATCCTGACTGTGTACATGTAAGGGTAAATGTGTGTGGCTATGTTCCGGATTATTAAGGAAACATCAAAAGTGAAGACTGCATATTGAAGAAGCATATTTCCTTCACTATTGAAAATTGTCAATAATGAGTTACTCGCGATTTCTCTCCAAGTGAACCAAAAACGTGAGAAACGCGAGTTTCTCCATGATGGCTTGAGGCTTGGCCAATGCAGGACGGAAGTAGGAGAGAACTTTAATGGCTGATGTAAGAAATCTGGCTGGCTGTGCTGAGACAGCTATAATACTTCCACAGTAATAGCCCTATTCAGGGCTTTAAGTGGGGAAAAAAAACTGGGGGTGCTCTAAAAGGGGTGGAGCAAACCTCTTAAAGGGGTGTGGCCTATCCAAGTAGGGGCGTGGTCTAAATAAAGGTAACTAGTGTAGCAGTACCCCCTGCTCTGACAAGCCGTCAGCTGTAGGACTCCTCAGAGTGTCATTAGATTTGGAATTCCCCGCTCAGGCTCGCTCTCTCCCCTCCTATTACAGCAAGGCTATGTATGGATAATGCCATACATCCTCCCCAAGACGGGTGTCGTCATCCTGGGAAATGCCCAAGCAGACACCTCCTGTATAGGGTGGCTTCACGTGAGGATGAGTGTACTAGAAGCACTGCTCCCAGAAGGCAACGCGGCTTCACAGGGGTGAGTTTTAACGAAGCCACCACCCCCTTCAAAACATGCCACAGGGTCCTCTTACAACGCGGTTCACCTGGCATGATTTCATGCCTTGACCTCCACTACTCAGTAGTGAGCAAAATGAGCATGTGCACATCGATGTGCATGCTCTCACTGAAGTCCAAGAAAAAAAAAAGAAAACGGACTATCTCTGCGAGGCCCGAAAATAGAGCCAGATAGAGACTCGTTTGGAGGCCCTCTAAAAATAACTGCCCGTGCTCAGTCCCAGACAGACCCGGCCCACTAAGGGCCCTGAGTTTAGTAGTAGTTAGGGCATATAGCGCAAGCAGCAACATAACACCAGCACATAAGACATAAAATGTAGACTACAAGATAATGCAGTGGGGTGAATATACTGTGGAGAGATCTAGGGTTAACCTCCAGGTCACATGGTCAAATCTCTGCACAGCGACTCAGCCCTTTATCTTTCCACGTTTTATGAATTGATTTGGCTGGCAGTCACAGCTGTTATTTAAATAACCTGGTCTGGCTGCTCTCCTGGGGGTAGATTTCACAGTCAAGCACGCTAAAAAGTGCTCATGCATTCCTGAGCAAAGCATTAAACGTGTGGGCCTCTTCTGGTTTGCCTGCGTGATGGCTCTGCGTTATGCTGAAAGCAGTGCTTTCTTCACCCGAAAACACTGCCTGCGCCATTCTACTCCGTGACCTATCGTCACCCTGAATACAAGGCCACGAACCCTAGGGTCACGTGACCCATCACGGGGCACAGGTGGTAGTGCAATCCTCCTCCATTCCCGTCACAATATGTCCCTGTCTTATTGTTTCAGCACCCCCTTTGATTTTTGCGAAGCAGAAGGCTTGTCATGTAGGCAGAAATCCGGCAGTTACCTTTGACGGCCGTGCATTATTTGAGAAGGACACACTCGGGTTTGATCCTCTCGGAAACCACAAACAAATATTGTAGTGAAACAAACAGATATTCTGCTCCCCGAGGATGCCAGCATTGAGCTGTGCACATCGATGTGCATGCTTTTATCTGAAGTCCAAGAAAAAAAAAAAAAGAAAACGTTCCGAAAATAGAGCCCGAAAGAGACCCGTTTCGAGGCCCCATAAAAATAACTGCTGGTGCTCAGACCCGGACAGACCCGGCCCACTTAAAGCCCTGGCCCTATTACAAGTGAAAGTAATGCATTTTCTTGCTACGTGGATTTGTATATGCTACACAAGACAGGGATTTAATTGCCGGACGGGCCGTCCGTCAACTCGGGCATTTTCCCGGTAGGCTGCAGGCTTGGGCAGGCCCGGCCTTTAGCATGAATGTGTGAGCTGGGCCCACACCCATTGCTCCGACCTCCAGAGGGAGCAGAGTCATCCTGCAGAAGTCGCACTCTGACCTGGGGCACAGAGAGAAATAAAGAGGACGAGTGAGAGGGTGCGCCAAGTTTGCTTTCGCTCAGGGCGGTCCTTGGCCACAGGCTAGCTCTGGGCTCGGGGTTGGTTGCTTTCAGAGGGGGATGGGTTGCCATGACCCAAGCATCCCCCCATGGTTCATTTCCAGTCGTGGCCTCCAGCAGTGGCTCATTGGGATATTTTTTCGAGGGCGAATGTTGGTGCCCAGTCTGGCCCTGTTGCAAAGCTCTATATTTCTGACCTTACTCGCTACAGACCATGTTATAGCTACACAACAGGCCGTGCTCTTACCCACTTAGTTAATGTGATAGAAGTTCCAATGAGGATGTAAGGTTCTCATTTGACGAATATATGTTCTTAACAATGCACGCAGAGGAATGAGCTTTGCTGGCTCACACGCAGTCTGAAAAGAGGACGTCTGTCTGTCTGTCTGCGCTGTCTGGGTCTGTCTTAAAGCACTGTATCGTGCCCTTTCTGGGCAACTGCCATTGCCAGCACTTCATGCTCTACTCAAGAGACGTGCATTTTGTTTGTAATAACTGCACACTATACTCTGATGTGTGCACGTCAGATGTCCGACAAGAATATGATATTGGTACAAAGGAAGGCAGCTTCATAGTAAAGTGAAAACTAATATTTATGAAGGCATTTTAAGTATATTTTAACATCCCTATGGGGTGTTCATTATCGTAGCCTCTCCCAACAGCAGACTCTCTCAATTATAAAATATAGCAATTAAAAAGATATTAAATCTATCACTCTGTACACATTTTGAGGTACATTCTGAAAAGGATCATCTGGTAATCCCATCAGCAAAAATGTGTGAGATTATAAAAAACATGTCCCTTTTTTTGTAGAGTACACATTTTGCTGCGTGAACCTGTACTTTGTAGCTCACTCTTGCTAGCTCAGGCTTAAAAATTACGAGTGATGTAGGTCAATACACTTCTAGGGTAAAGCGCTACAGATACTGAATGGTGATAATGATGGGATGGGTACATGTAAGCATGAATGTTTTGTGGGGTATGCAGGTGGGTGATAACGAGCCTTCATTTTCTGGAGGAGGTGCTACTTCTGGAAGAGAATTCAGAAATTACATTTCTTACACCGGAGAAATAATATGGTGAAGGACATTCTGCTCGTGCATTTCCCTCTGATTTTGGTACTCACCCCCTTCCTACCCAGCTGTAAATTCAGCCCATTGATTTTGCGTGTCTGCCCAAGTACAGTGTTTGCTACAGTTACAGTGTTGGCTGTAAAAAGCTTGTATCTCAAACCTTAAAATTCCCTTGGTGCACATGGATGAGTGTAGGAGTGAACTTCTAAAAATCAAAAAAGTATTAACTGGAAAAGTTGAGATAGAGATTTCTGCGATATCATTAACCTAGAAAGAGCACTGCCAAACCACACGCCTAGCGCTAGCATGTCACCCACCTTTACATAAGCTACTTTGGATTCGGACATGTCTGAAGGCGTGTTAACACTGGGTTGGAACAAATCTCACAGGGTGGTCTTTAAAAGCAGGGGAAACCATACGTTAGTGGTGAGAAGTTTACAGGGGACAGAGCCAGTAAAAGGTAGGCTGCACTGTAAAGCATGCTGCACTCACTGCACACGAAAACATGACCAGGTCCATCACAGTGAAGCGATAGGACTCCCCAAGTGGGTCTCATCCATGACGTTCCTCCAAGGGGATCAGTGTGCACACACCGGGCATGTCCTCCATGCGTCCTCCCCCGCCTCACTTACCGGGCGTCCAAACTCCAGTTCTGAAAAGAACTTGTACCAGGGCTCATTTTCTAAATCTAGGTCATCGAAGTCTACGCGCTCATCCTGAAGTGGATGTGAAGGAGAAAGGGAAGCAAAAGGGAAAGTAGACTGAGCACACGTGGTGGAGACGCCATCTTGAACTCAAAGCACATGCACGAGCCACACCAACACTAACTCAAAGGCAGCAACAGTAAGACGCAAGAAGAGTGAAGGCAGGTTTCACACCATGCAAACCCTTCTCCTCGAAGAAGTAAAGCGCGTGTTGACCTTCTCGGTTTCTTTTACTCTTGCCATCTCACGTGGGTTGTTTACAAAATGAAATAAATTCCCATCTTTATGCTTCACATTGTGGAATTTCTGACACTTTTGTTTAACGTTCTCTGTCCTGGTGAGACCTTGTGGTATTTTGTGAGAAGGAGCAACAGTGCAAGGGTTTAGAGCACTGCAGCCACCATAGCATTTTGGCTGCTGGATCTTTCTTCTTACATTGTAAGCAAGCATTGACAAAGACAATAGGTCTCGCACATACAAGAGCTATTGGTGACTTTGACAATGTGGTTTTGCCATGTTATATACCAGTGTGGCTGCTATTCAGCATGGCTAAAAGTAGAGGCGTGGAGTGTACTAGAGTGAAGTGGAGGGAGTAGGGTGTCGTAGACTGGATATGTTGAAGTAGAGTGTCGTAGAGGGGAGTGGGGAAGTACAGTGTAGTATAGTTGAGCAGAGGGGAGTAGAGTTCAGTGATTCAGTGGCAGAGAAAGTGATAGAGTGCAGTGTGATAGAGTGGAGTGGAGTAGGGTAGAGGTATAGAGTGGAGTGGGGTGCAATATGGTTGAGTGAATATGAATGAATGGAGATTGAGGAGTGTATTGGATTGGAGCAGATTGGGTTGAATTGGATTGGGGTAGAGTGGGTTGGACCGAGTGGAGTGGGGTGGATTGGAGTGGACAGACTGGATAGATTAGAGTGGGGTAACTTAGATTGGTTTGGGGTGGGTGGATTGGATTGGGGTGGGGTGGATTAGATTAGGAGTAAGGTGGTTTGGAGTGGGGTGAAATAGAGTGGAGTGTAGGGGAGGAGGATTGAAGTGGGATGGGTTGGATTGAAGTGGGATGGGTTGGATTGAAGTGGGATGGATTGGATTGGAGTGGGGTGGATTGTGCTGGAGTGGGGTGGATTGGATTGGGCTGGATGGATTGGATAGATTGGGATGGACTGAACTGGGGTGGGGTGAATTGGATTTGAGTGAGGTGGATTGGACTGCAGTAGAATGGGTGGGTTGGACTGAATGGGGTGGATTGGACTGGAGTGGGTGGATTGAAAAGGTTTGGGGTGAATTGTATTGGAGTGAGGTAGATTGGAGTGGGATGGACTGAACCGGAGTGGGGTGGATTGGATTGAAGTGGGGTGTGGTGTGGAATGGATTGAGGTGGAATGGATTGGAGTGTGTTGGATTGGACTGGGTTGGACTGGATTTGCATGGGGCAGGGTGAACTGGGGTGGATTGTATTGTGGTGGGGCAGATTGGAGTGGGGCAGATTGTTTTGGATTGGAGTGGGGCAGATTGCTTTGGATTGGAGTGGGGTAGATTGCTTTGGATTGGAATGGGGCAGATTGGAAGGGGCACATTGTTTTTTTATTGGAGTGGGGCAGATTGTTTTGGACTGGAGTGGGGCATACTATTTTGGATTGTGTGGGGCAGTTTGGGTTGGATTGGGTTGGGGTAGACTAGAGTCAGGCAGATTGTTTTAGATTGGAGGGGATTGGACTGAAGTGGGTTGGGGTGGGGTGGGGTGGATTGGGGAGAGAGTGGGGTGGATTAAGGAGGGAGGATTGGATTGGGGTGAGATGCTTGGATCGGAGTGGGGTAGATTGGATTGGAGTGGCTTGGATTGGTGAGGGGTAGATTAGATTGGACTGGAGTGGGGTGAAGTGGAATGTAGTGGGTGGATTGGGGTGAGGTAGATTGGAGTGGGGTGAATTGGAGTGGATCAGATTGGAGTGGGCAAATTAATTTGGGTTGGAGCAGATTGGAGTGGGGCAAATTGGTTTGGATTCGAGTTGTGAAGATTGAAGGGGATGGACAGGAGTGGGGGAGATTGTTTTAGAGTGGAGTGGGGCAGATTGGAGTGGGGCAGATTACAGTGGGGCAGATTGCTTTAGATTGGAGTGGGGAGGATTAGAGTGGAGCAGGCTATTTTAGATTAGAGTGGGATGGATTGGAGTGGAACATTCTGGGGTGGGGCATATTGGAGTGGGGCAGATTGTTAGGATTGGAGTGAGGCAGATTGGAGCGGGATGGATTGGAGTGAGCAGATTGTTTTGTAGGGGGTGGATAAAGTGGGGCCTACTAGAATGGGCCACGTTGTTTTGGATTGGAGTGAGACATATTGGAGGAAGCCAGATTGGAGTAGGGCAGATTTGAGCCGGGCAGATTGGAGTGGATCAAATTGTTTTGGATTGCAGTGGGGAAGATTGGAGTGGGGCAGATTGTTTTGGATTTAGTGGGGCAGACTATTTTGGATTCTAGCGAGGCAAATTGGTGTGGGGCAAACTGTTTTGGAATGGAGTGGCGCAGACTGTTTTGGATTGGAGTGGGGCAGAATGTTTCAGATTGGAGTGGTGCAGATTGTTTTGGACTGGAGTGGGGCGGATTGTTTTGGAGTGGGGCAGTTTGGTTTGTATTGGAGTGGGCAGATTGGAGTGCAGAAGATTGGATCAGGTAGATTGTTTTGGATTGGAGCAGGCAGATTAGAGTTGGGTGTGTTGGGAGGATTGGAGTGTGATGGATTGGATTGGATAGGATTGGGGGAGTGGTTTGGATTGGAGTGGGGATTGAGAGGGGCGGATTGGTGTTGAGTGAGGTGGGGTGGATTGGAAAGGGGAGGATTGGAGTGGGGTGGATTGGGGTGTACTGCACGATTATGTGTTAAAGCATCATTCCAGAAATTAAACATAAGAAAGAAACAATGTCGCGTTGCAATAAATTAATCCTCACCTTTTTAGAACAGGGCCCATGAGCAAAAACATGAGTGCAAAGTGAGAAAAGAAGACTTTGCAAAATAAATCTTTACAATTCTATGGTTCCTTTTGAGCACGGACTTGCCATTCACACGCCAACTGTTTGCAGGGCAATAAACGTTAAACAGAACAAAATAATACCCCAATCGTGTCAGGAGCAGTGGACGGGCACTAATTAAGTTGAATCAATCAGTGCTTGGTCCCTGCTCCACAGAGAGACACGCAAATGATGCTAGGCCTACCTTGATGATTTACGAGGCTGTAAAGAAGAATGCCATGCAAGCCAACAAATGCTAAGAAAAGGACGGGCCTCAGTCCCTTTTTTGTTAACAATAGTACCTCACAAGCGAGATGCATGCGCTAACCCATGCTCTCGCAGGCTCAACCCTAAAAAGCAATACTTAATGACTTTTTCTGGTTTGTGATTTATCACCACCACTAGATGGTGCTGTAAGGCTTCCCCATTACCCCAGCTCATTTAGGCACCGGCCTGCTTGTCACAGGACAGTTATAGTAGGGCAAATATAGAATCAATATATAACTAGTTTTACTGCATATCCATTTCTGAAATGTTTTGGAAGAGAAGCAGTTGACAAATTTGGGTTGTCAAAAACATGTCTCAAGACGAATCAGTGTGCTTGAAGGAGGCTTTTCTAATGTTAACATTTGAACATATTTTATAATAAGAAGCTCTCTTGCAAGTGGCCTTGTAAGTGTAAATGTGCAGGTTTGTTTCAAGAGAAGCTGTATGATTTAGTGCAGTCTGTTCAAGAATCAGTGAGCTGATGGCACCGAGGCGTGGTTGAAGAGAGTAAAGCTGTAATTAGTGTCTGCTCTCCATGCAGTGCTTTAGCATTTCAGGCGAGCAAGCTGTGCTCGAGTGTGCTCTGTGGAAATGCCTGAATATGGGCACGCGTCAAGACGGGTTTTTTAAAAACAGATTTTATTGGTTTTCTTAGTTAGCATAACACGACACAGCACGGGTAGATAACATTTCATCACTTACATTTTCCTTTCTCCTGCAATGCTTATAGCCGCATTGTGGTTGTTTATCTTGGCCCTCAAAGTTGCTACACTGTGAGCCATCTCCCCTTCCCCCTCCCTCCTCCTTTCCCTGTGAGTCGTGGACGCAGGTGTATCCGAATTTGTTCTAGTGTGTCCTATGTTGTGGTTCAATAGGGTGGGATACCTTCCCCCAGTGGTGTTCCTCGTCATTGATTTGTCTTCCTCGAAAAATCTCCTCGCTGTCCCCAGATTTAAAAAGACTAGATGGGGTGGTCGAGCCTTCTCCACTATTGCCTCGAAATTATGGAATAGTCTCCCCCCTGAATTGTCTAGCCAACCCTCCCTGTCGATCTTCCGGAAGCTCTTGAAGACTTGGCTCTTTTCTCAGGCTTACGAACCTACTACTTGCTGTATCTGCCCTCTTGGCCCCTATTTCTCTGTGTAGTTATGCGCCTTGATGCCCCTCCGGGCTAAGTTTGCACAATATAAGTCTTATTCCATTCCATTAAGAGTCTATTCTCCTGTTCGCTTCTTACACACTTCCATCATCCCGTGTCCTGTTCAGCCACGTCTCTCCTTGCTGTTTATGGGTCTCGGGTATCCGCGTCTCTACTTCTTATTCTAGTAGTCTCTGGGATAATTGTGAGGTGCCCGGTGCTGATGTGTCCTCAGGTGCATCTGTCCGTGTGGCATCGTCTGGATGTTTCAAAGTATCCACTAATGCTTCCCAAGCCCTGGCTCTGTCTAAGAATCGGATCCTTAATTTGCCTCTCTATTCAGTACTATTGCCTTGCAGTCTGCCCACCTATCTAGTTCTTGTCACCATTCAGCCATGCAGGGGCCCCGGGGCTTTCCAGTTATTTTGCTGTTTGCTAACATGAAGGCTGAGGTCCTGGAGTTTACTGGATACTTGTTTTGGACATATGAGGGAACCGCTCCAACAAGCAATGAGCAGGCAGGAAGGGTGGAGTTTTTTCTGTAACGTCAGCTACTATATGGTTACCCCCTCTCAGTAGTCCTGTGGAACCGGCCAGGCCCTACCTCTCTGCATCTGGGGCAGGCAGCATCCATCCTATGGAACATGTTATTGATGCGGCCAGGTGTGAGGGATGCTCTATGGAAAATGTGGAAGTTAACTGGTTTAAAGCGTGCATTCATGGACACCTTGGTGGTTCGTCCTAGGATACTTTCCAATCTCTGTCCATCAGGGGAGTGTCTAGATCCTTCTCCCACCTGGCTCATAGGCCATCCAATGACAGAAGCATGTCTCCTCTTATTGCTTTGTAGAGGCATGTGATCGCCTTAACCGTACCTCCTGATATGCTTATATATTGGCAGGCTTTATGGAGATGCACTTCTATTGTGCCCATTTTCCAGTGCCATCGTAAGGCCACTGTTACTTCCTATATAGTAGGAAATGGCCCCCTGGCAAATCAAACTCGGATTGGAAGTCCTCAAAGGGGAGTAACTCTGCCTCCCTGTACAGGTCCCCAATAGTTGTTGCTCCCACTACCACCCATTCAGCTATCCCACTCCATGGTCCCCCATGCGGTAGAACATCCATCATGAGCATAAAGAGGTCAGGTGAGTACGGGACTTAGCTGCGCGTGTTCTGGAGGCATCTAGTCCAGCAATAACGCGCCACTTGCAGTTCCCTAGTTGCATTCGGAGGTAAACAGCCGACCTTCAGTAGCATTCTGGTCAGTACATCTCTGCTGGGAACAAAGGGTCCCACAACGCGGCCTTCCTCGCATCTTCATGAACCATTGTAGCTGTCTGGCTAAATAGTATGATTCGTAGCCCGGGACTGCAGGTCCCCCTCCAGAGTTGGACTTTTTAAGGTAGAAAAAGCCACCCTTTTGCAGCCCGCTCCCCAGGAAAATTATATTATTACAGAGTCCAGCTCAGTGAACCAGATTTTGGGGATCCGAATAGGTTGTGTCACAAATATATATAGTAGCTCAGGGAGCGCCACCATTTTTAGGAGTGCAATCCCACATGCCACCCACAAGGATAATGTTTTCCAGAACTCTACATTGCAGCGTAGTGATTGTATGGCTGGACCCAGATTCCCTTCCAATAGATCTGCGGGGGGTTAACGATCCTAATCCTCAGATATGACAGGCATCAAGGCTCCCACTGCAAGGCCCTCAAGTCTGCCGGCCGCCCGCAACTCGCGTCCATGGGGAACAAGCAAGACTTCTGTCAGTAAACTTTGAGCCGCAAGAGAGAACCAAATTCCTACATCATTCCCAGTGCGCATCCAAGTCTTCCTCTATGTCATGGAGGAAAAGTAATAGGTTGTCAGCATATAGTGATATATGTTGGCAATGTACCCCTTTATTTATACCCTTATAGCTCCGTCCCGATCAGGCCAAGTGGGCCAAGGGCTCCATTGCCAAAGAGAAGAGCAATGGAGACAGGGGGCAACCCTGCTTGGTCCCTCGCTTCACCCCATTGCCCCCATCTACAGGTCGCAGTACTTGACTATCAGTTGGCTGTGCAGGCCCCCCTTCCTCCTCATGCTGTGGTCCTGGATTATCTTGGTCTTTTTTCCAGGTTGTTTTCCCCATGGCCTTCTCCTCAGTGGGCGTACTTCGCCACCTCTTGGTAGTCGGCTCTTCGTGCTCTAGTGGGGCTCTTTGTGTTGTAGCATCTCTCTTAGCTCTGGTCGTCCACCCGGTCCCACTGCAGTCTGTTGAGTTTATTCCTCACTTCTGGTATTATGCTTCTAGGAGAGCACCACCGCCAACTGCCTCCAGCGAGAACTGGTCAGGCAACCAATGCCTGGCGGGGGACCCTAATAGCTTCAGGCATAAGCCCTCTGGCCAGGTCTCATGATCTTGCCCGCCTGCAAAACTGTAATCTGGGCGACAACAGATCTCCTGTACCACTATGCTGTGTTCCTTCTGTGTTGCTCTGCTGTTTTGTAGTTTTTGTGATTGGGGCGAGCTGGGGTGAGTCAGTCACCAGGCACAGGTACTAATGACCCCGCACCACTCGTGGACCTCTCACCTCCTCTGGATCGCGCAGCAAGAGGCCCGCACCCCTGCCAGGCGCCAGCATCACACCGCCGATTGCAGTCTGAGGGCGCCCTCCACACACAGTTTGCAGACTGCCCATTTGTGGCCCAAGGCCCACCTCAGGGGCGCGAGGCTCCTCGGGGGCTGCGCTCCCCCCCCCACTGTGCCTCGCTTGTCTGCAGCCAGAGCTGCTGCGTCGGCCTCGTTTCTCCCCGGGTGCGCACGACTGGGCCAGACTCTCACTTTCGGCTTCGCTGTCATCATCATCCTGCTGCTGCTCACCTCCAGCACCCTCAGCTAGTGCCTTATCCTCATATACTTATCAGCCCCTCACCGAGGTCGGGCCAGTGCCACTCGTCTGCCGGTAGGGTGCGCTCCCCCTCTGGCGCAGGCCTCAAACTGTGCCGCTCCAAGCCCTCAGCCGAGGCTAGAGTTACTGTCCTTCCAAGCCTTCTTCACCCTGGGACTAAGGGGCAGGTCCCTCCCTGTCGCCTAGCAATGCAGGCAGAGCCACCGCCCGTGGCAGTCATCTCAAGACGCCCTGGTGCCCATCGCCATTAGGGCATAGGCACCGGGCCTCTTGGGTCTCCTTATTTCTTCTATCAGTTGAATGGCCTGGGCGCCATTTTGCTGCAGCCCTTCACCTATGCCAGCAGCACAGCATGTCCGTCCATCTCAGCTCGGGCAGGGCAGTTTGGCGATCCCCCAATCTCTAGGGGTTCTTTAGGGTCAAGGCTGGTGCCCCGGGTCGAATCTATTGTTACAGGATGACACTGGGTAGGGCTTTATTGGCAGGCACACCAAGATGTGCTGTCTGCCCCATCGGCATCAAGCTACACCCCCTATCAAGAACGGGTGTTGTTAAATAAGGACACCAGTGTTAAATCTTCCAGGGCTGTTAGGTAGGGATGCATCCTGGCCCTATTTCTTTGTCTATTGCAGGGGTCTCCAAACCGGTCCTGTAGGGCCGGATCCATGCCAGATTTTTTGGATATCCCCATTGAGATACATGTAGTTATTTTAAAAATCTGGCATGGATCCGGCCCTCCAGGACCGGTTTGGAGACCCCTGGTCTATTGTATATAAACGGGATTAAACTCTTTCTGAACGAGAAACAGAAGGATGTGCTGGGAATGGGGGAAAAGCCTGTTCCCATCTTGCTTTATGTGGACGACACAGTATTAATCGTATGCACCGCAAATGGGCTGCAGACCCTCCTGGACTTATTTTTAGCAGTTATGAGAGACGTGAACCTTCAAGTCAATGTTCAAAATCCTTTGTTATGACGTGTGGCTGACCTAGCACAAAGTTCATGTATTTTAGAATGGGAGAGCACCTTTTAGCAAATGTAAAGAATTTTAATTATTTTGGAATTCATGTTAATCAGTCACTTACTTGGGCACCCCTCTTAACAGCTAGACTTCAATTCTTTTATAGGAACTCTGAAGCCATATTTAGATTCGCCCAAACATTAATTGCAGCATAAGCCTTTACCTGAAATGCTGAGCCTTTACCTGAAATGCGGAGCCTTTACCTGAAATGCTGAGCCTTCCTAAGTCTGAGTGCACCTCGGCAGCAAGCTATGGTGCTGGGTTATGGGGGTACAATAAGGCTTCCCCCCTTAAAAACGCAGAAACTAGTTTTACTCGTAGATTACTGGCAGTTCCTGGTAAAACAGCTGCCTTAGTATATCATGAAGAAGTGGGCTTGACATATTTGGAAGATCTGAGTGGCCTGGCGCCGCTACTGCTCTGGGTAAAAATTTGGAGCACACCTGAAACTGTAGTGACTAGAACATGTATAACCAATGGCCCGTCACTAGATAAAGGAAACAGTTTGAAACCAAAATTCATTCAAGTGTCCATAGTCACACGCTTATTATGAAACGAGAGAGTGGTTCGACAGCACCATCCATGTATCTGAATCAAGATCTAAGGTTTGGAGACTTTGTGCTCCAGGGGGACCTGTGCAAATACCCACAGTTATGTCTTCGAGAGGAGGAAGCAGAAATGTGCTAAAGTAAGACCTCTGCAAATACCTGGGGCAGGGCACGTTCCAAGGTAAGCAGTGTGGACAGGAAGAGGCCGTGTAAACGTGTATGTAAACATAAGCTTTATTAGAGAGGACTCCTTGAAAACTCACCATCTTGAATGTTTCATTAGGTGGTGGGGATGTAAAAATAGCCTTATTTAGTGATGTTTCTAGAGTGAGAAGAAGAAGGCATGCACTCCAAACGCCCAAGTGCCCAGAGTGGATGAAGAGGGTGTATAAAGGTCCTGTTCCTCAACTGGTCAGGAGCTATGAAGCCACTGAAGTCTGTAAGTTTCAGAAGTGGAGGGTGGGCCTGTTTGAGCTGCGCAGTCATCTTACTTCACTTATGTTCCTGGAAGCTGTAGAGGACTGTGCAAATACCCATGACAATATGTTTCAAGAGTGTGCAACATGCTTGAGTAGAAACTGCGCAAACACATCGGTGTCAACATGCGACTGTAGGGGGAGGAGTGGGTAAGCTGATGGAACATAAATATCCTCGTCGGATCAGGGCAAAGCAGTGGAGTTAGCCAGAAACGGTGCAAACGTGTGACCATGTGTAGGACTGGAGAAGAGTATTGAGGTAGAGCTTTGTAAATGCCTGTTAGCGTGTTTGGGTTTGGGGAATGAGTGCTTGAAAAGAGGTCTGGGTATGCCCATTCACGCTTGGTCATCCTGGAGTTATGCAGCGAGTGCATTGCAGCAAATGATTGTGGGCCAGATGTACAACCATTGGATTTAGTGCCTCCCAATTTGCAATAAATTGCGAGTCGCAAATTGCAGGACGCTAACAGGTAGATTCATCAAGCCGAAATCGGCTCGCAAAGGGCCAGATTCTGAGAATCTGGCCCTTTGCGAGCGCTATTTTTGCATTTGGGATTCATCATCCCAAATGCAAAAATCGCAATTCTAGAAATCGCTAAATTGCGATTAATTGCATTTAAGGAATCTCAATTTGAGATTCCTTAAATGCAATTCATGAACCATTTTAAATTTGCGAATTCGCAATCTGGGGCCGCTATTTACCGCGAAGTCTAACTACGTGGTAAATAGCAAAAACTTAGAAAAATGCACTTTAGTGCATTTTTTTAAGTTGTATGTTACACACACACAGGTCCTTTGGATATGTGTGTGCGCAACACCAATGTACAGTACCATATCAGGGGTGCTACAGGGTGTCCTTTGGACACCATGGCACCCTTGAAATTGCTTCCTTATTTGCGATTCGCTGCTAATCGCAAATAAGGAAGCAGTAGAAATCGCATAGAATATTGCGATTTCTACATGCATCCCGTTTTGCGAGTCTTTAATAGCGAATCCTTAAAATTCGCTATTAAGGCCTCGCAAAACATGACCATGATGAATCTGGGGGTAAAGCCAATGTAAAACAGTGTCTCAGACACTGTTAGGGATTCCAATGGGGTCGCAAATTGCGAGGCTCATGAATATTAATGAGCCTCTCGCAATTTGCATTCCCATTGGGAATGACAGGCCCTTCAAGGGATGGTGGCCTGCTGGGCTCAGCAGACCACCATGTCTGGGACTGCTTTTAAATAAAGCAGTTTTTTGTTTAATGCAGCCTGTTTTCCTTAAAGGAAACGGGCTGCATTAAAAGAAAATGAAGCAATTTTGTTTCATTTTTTAAGGGCAGGCAGTGGTCCCTAGGACCACTGCCTGCCCTTAAAAAATAATTGTGCATGCAGTTGCAAAGGGGAAGGGTACCCCTGGGGACCCCTTCCCTTTTGCGAGTGCATTACTAATTGAAGTAGGTGATAACTTGAGAGTGTTATGCAACCGCAATTGCAGTTGCAAAATATTCATCGATTGCTTTGGGATCGCTATTAGGAAGGGAACGCCCCTTCCGTATAGAGACTCTCAATTCATAAATAGCGAGTCGCAAATGAATTGCGAGTCGCTATTTAGGAATTGTACATGGCCCAGACTGAAATTGCATGTGCAAACGGGTCGCAAACCTGTTTGCGCTTGCAATTCTAGTTCGTACATCTGGCCCTGTATCTCTCTGTAGATGTCAATGAGCAAGACATGGAAGTTGTCCTTTTAGCTGGTGTATACGCGGGGTCACTCATCCTTAACCAGAGCCACTCTCCATGCTCATCAATACAACAGAGAAGAGGAAAATGTAAACCTGCCTCATCTAGACAATCCATCAGTATGGAGGGCAGGCATTACTGGTTCATCCTAACTGCACAGGCCTGCTGACCCAGCAGCATCATCAATTCCACTCATGTCCTCCCCCTGTGAGATGTCAGCACTTGTTTCACTACAACCTAGTCATTTTAGGAGCGCCTTACCTACCAAATATAACATCCCTTAAGGTATTTTATAAGGATATATTCTGCTTTCTTCCACCTCGCATTGAGCCAAGGTACTGAGGTCACACCAAGCCTTGTCCGTGAACTGTTGGGTTTGGTTGTATGACACTATATAGAGGTCGGTCATATCCACATACAATAATACTGCATCCAGTGTATCGACATACCAAAATGTTGTAAGGCAAGTATTCATTTACTACTCTTAACGCCAATCATGCTTCCCTTTGGAGTTAAGTTTGAGCAGAGTTATGAAAAGCAAATATATACGTACCTTACAATTTAATGGGCCAAAGTACTGGTTGCAGTATTATTGATATCACATTATTGCCAAGGAAAACATCACATGGAATAGAGTGATCCACTACCAATGTTTTCACCTCAATACAGTTCATGGTTCTTTGCTTTGTTTTTCTACCACACAGGGTTTTCAGATGATATATTAGGTCTAGTTGTTTCACTTATGCCACTATAACAAAATGGAAGTGTTTTGTTCTGGTCTTGTCTTACGAGTCAATGCTATGTTGGTGATAATGCCTAGTGGAATCACTTCTGCCCTACCACTTGTTAAATTTCCATGTGTCCCTTTATCACTCTACTTATTGTCAAGCCTTATAATGACCAGTGCTCAAAACTGTGGCTTACAACAGAGGCTTCACCACCAGTCCATGGCTTCACCCGTTTATTCTGCCCTCAATGGATTTCTTTATTTGGAGGTTTCATGCAGCCTGAACTTTAACCCTATCGGGCATCAGTGCATTATATTTATTTATTTAATGGTGATCTGTTAGGCATTATGTATAGAAGCATAAAATAAAGATATGAAGAAGAACATTACTATGAATTGGATATCAAAACCAGTTGGCGAGAATGATCGGTCTATTGAATATGTTGAACCATCTGGTGCGAAGAATAATGACTAAGAGGTCTTTAAGAGTTAATAACATATGGAATGGGGCAAGTTGGTGAGCTTGGACAAGACAAAGATAGATGCTGGCAGCAATTACATTGTTGCCTTTTTATAATTAAGAAATACCTTTTCAGAGTGGTTATGTGTAATAAATGTGTTTGCAGCGGCAGACGCGTGGGAAATGCTAATCACAATGAGGAGTATACATACCAATTGTGGGTCCATTTTCAGGGAGCAATACAGTATCGCATACAGTGAACCTTCAGTTCCCCTTAGACCCAGTCAAGTCAATTCAGTCATGACCCTTCCTATGCCCGAGTCTGGCTGCAGTATGCAGGTGTTACAAAGGTGAGAAACGAGGACAATGTTAATGTTAATGTTAATGGGTGACTTATATAGCGCACAGCTACTCCAAGGAGTGTCCCGGCGCTTTCTGACCCATAGCTGAAAAAGGAAATGAAAAAAACAGAAACATAACAAATTACTGATTGTAGAGCCAAGTTTTCAAGGCCTTTCTAAAGGCAAGCAGATTGGAGGTACGGCGAAGATCAACGGGAAGGGAGTTCCATAGTTTGGGGGCAAGATGTTTAAAGGAACGTCCACCTATCCTGACTTTCCTAATGGGAGGAACCGTTGCCAGGCTAAGACATTCAGATCGGAGAGATCTGGTGGGTTTGTAGAGAGAAAGCCGTTTCTGAATGTACGAGGTCCCTACTAAATGGAGTGCCTTATGGGCCAATGTGAGAGCTTTGAATGTAATCCGTTTCTTGACAGGAAGCCAGTGAAGGGAGGAAAGCAACTCTGATGACCTAGCTTGCCGAGGTAGGCCAAAGATAGCCCTTGCCGCAGAGTTTTGTACTACCTGAAGTTTATGCAGGAGGTAATCCGGCAAACCCAGGTAGAGGACATTTGAATAATCAATCCTGGAACAAATCAGAGCCTGTACTGTCAACTTCCTGTGGACTAAAGGGAGCAGAGGAAGGAATTTACGCAGCATTTTTAACAGACCAAAACAGGTGCTGGTGAGACCTGTGATCTGTGTTTTCAACGAAAGGGTATTATCGATTATGATCCCAAGGTTTTTAGCAACCACTGAGGAAGAGGAAGGGGGTGACATGCAAACCGGCCACCACTCCTGCCAAGGCGGGTCTGCCTGACAGCCAAAGAAGAGCACCTCAGATTTATCAGGGTTGCACTTGAGGCTGCTTCGCTGAAACCAGTCGAAGACAGCCCCAAGGCAACCACGGATGCTCTCCCCATCGAACTCCATGCCCTTCTTGCAGGTGAAGAGAAGCTGGGTGTCGTCAGCGTATGATATGATCTGGGCACCCATGAACTCCGCAAGTACCGCCAGTGGAGTCATGAAGATGTTAAAAAGGGTCGGGCTCAGCACCGACCCTTGTGGGACTCCGACATCCATAGGCGGCACCTCAGGGGAGTACGGAGGGGCCCAGACCACTTGTCGACGACCCGCTAGGTAAGATCTCAGCCAGCTCAACACCGTCCCTCTGAGACCAATCTCGTGAAGTCTTCTCAAGAGGGCCTCATGAGGGACGGTGTCGAAGGAGGCGATAATTGGTAATGTAATGTAAATATGATTTATAAAGCGCAACTTATGCCCGAGGGCGTCTTGACGCTATTGAAATCTGAACTAAGGCAGTAACAGTATCCACTATGGGTTGAGCACAAGAGTAGGGTGCTTTATCAATACTGTGTGAAAAGCCAGGTTTTTAGGACTTTTCTGAAGCTGAGTGGGGAAGGGGCTATTTTTAGAGTCAGTGGCAGACTGTTCCAGAGCATTGCATTGGTCCTGTAAAAACTCCCCATCCCCCCTCCCGCGGTGGCATTTTTAAATGAGGGGACCACCATGTTCCTGGCAGAGCCTGAGCGTAGTGCTCTTCCCGGCATGTACCATTTAAGTTTTCTCATAAAATGGTCAGGCCCGAGTCCGTTCAGAGATTTAAATGCCAGACAAAGGGCTTTGAACTTGCATCGTTGTCTAACTGGCAACCAATGCAGTTTTCTGATGGCTTCTCTAGCCGATTCATATTTGGGAATTTTAAAGATGAAACAGGCAGCAGCGTTTTGCTAAATCTGGAGTCTTTTCAGAAGATCTGATGCAGGAGTAAGGTAGAGACTATTACAGTAGTCAATCCTTGTGAGGACCATAGCCATGGTCACTGTTTTTAAAAGATCAGGGGGCAGGAGTTTTTTTATTTCTTTATCATCCTTAAAGAAACAAAAGGATGCAGAGTCTTATGGGGTTATGGTGGTTGAGACGCCAGTCGCTGTTTTGGAGGCACCAGGGGCCCAGCAGTGGATACACTTGCACAAATATGATCTCAAGAGGAATTTCAGGGGTAGTAAATGCGGGCTAGTGTTGTGAACATGTCCACTTGAGGAACAGCATTCTGGGAGGAGACAAAGTTTATTGTGCACAGAAGAATATGGTGTTATGGCGCTGGTCCAGAGGACATGTAGCTGAGGTGCAGGGTCGGATTGGTAACCCGGGCATTCGGGAAATGGCTGAAGGGCCGGTAGCCGAGTTCTAGCTGTGGGCAGGGCTGCTCTTTTGGGTAGCCTGTGGGCTGTCTGTGCTGTTAGGATGCCGCCAGCAGCCCAGTGGGTGCCCGAGTGGCCTTTCTAGAGGCAGATGGGTGGATGTATTACCCCCTTTCTCTCGCTGGGCCGGCCCATTAATGTATGCTGATTGAGCTGAGGCAGGGGGCCTGAGCAGAAGTGGTCTCACTTGCATTTATGTGTGGCTCAGCAGTGTGAAGTAATCTGTGCATTTTTTTTATCGAAGTGAAGTTAATAAAACATGCCCCACAACCCCTTTCTTTTCATAAAGCTTCACTGAAGCAGAGTTTTGCGGAAGAGCAATAAGCAAATGTGGGCCACTTTTTTTTGGTGTGCCCGGGCCGATTTTTGATCCCAATCCAACCCTGCTGAGGTGTGTTGGTAAGCGAGACTGTCTGGGGCTCGGAGGTGCTTCGAATATGAGGCAAGTGACAGGCATGGCCTCAAATTCCAATCATATTAACAGAGGCCTAGGTGTCAACTAAAGACGTAGATTTCAACCATAATAACAGAGCTCCTAGGAGTCACAACATCATCTAGGTCAGGGGTCTCCAAACCGGTCCTGGAGGGCCTGATCCATTCCAGATTTTTTTGGATATCCCCATTGAGATACATGTAGTAATTTTTAAAATCTGGCATGGATCCGGCCCTCCAGGACCGGTTTGGAGACCCCTGATCTAGGTAGAGCTGCTTCCAGGGCGAGGTAGGAAGTTGCATGTTCATGCTAAACAAATCAGCAGTTTCACTAGATAAGAAATTTGTAGTGTGCTCCTCTCCTTTAGTTACTTTTTCACAGGCTAGACATCCCATAGCACCTTTGCCGGCCACACACATCCTAACCCTTAATCCGCCACCCCTTTGCTGTTCTTGCACCTACTCCGAAAACGTCCTTATTTCCTCTATCGTCACATTGCCTTGGTTAGCTCCCCTGTCCCATTTCTATGTATTTCAGCGGTTGAGACATTAATTAATGGTTCTCCAGGCTTATTGTACGACTATGCCACACAGAAACATCGAACGCCAACACATATTCATATTATACTTCTGTATGATTGATGTCCCTTTGTTTAGATTGGGTAACTTACATACCAATACCAAAGGATTATATGTAAACTGAAAATGAGCACACCCCTTGGTGGGACATCTGTATTCAGACTGGATAAAGCACCATCCAATGCCGTGGAATATCAGAGCCAACCAATAGAAGGAACGCAATAAGCAAAGTAGCGGAAGATATAATGTCACTATCATGTAAGCTTATAGTGCCAACTCCCGCGGCCCTCTTCAAGGACCTCAAAATGATAAACACGGAAAGAAAAGCAGAAAATAATACATGAAAGCCGAGATTGCACATCCATACCCGTCAGTGAGATGGAGTCTTAAGAGGTAGCAGATGAGAACAAAGCAAACGTCATACATGTGTAATGTTGTAAAGTACGCGCAGAACGTTCAGTAAACTGTAACTAAAGTGAAACATGTAAGAGACGGTGTGATTGGTGCCTGGAATGCGCTGCGCTTTATGAGAGGCTGATGACATCACACCAGGCGCAGCCCTCATAGTGACCTACTATGGAACAAGAAGGGGTGACTGGGCGTCACAAAATGTTCTCGTCTATTTACCAAAGAAGTTCTAAAAGGGCAAAACAATTAGTTTGTGCCAATCTAAATTCTCAAACTATGGAAATAAAAAAACGTTATAATTCATAAATCGGCAAACAATGTATACCAAATGGATGAAACCTAAATTCAGTAAGCCCAATTGAGAACTTTGTGTCTCAATTTTAAAGTCCCTAATAATAAAGTCATAAACCTGATCTCCTAGTGTTACTCCGACTTTTGGAACGTCTTTCTGTGCTTGTATGAATTCATCAAGAATTCTACATGTGCTCCACGAAATCTATGAAATAAGTAGATTTGGTGAAGATTTCAACTGCAGGAAATATTGGATGTGGAAAGTCCACCAGATGGAATATCTGCATGCAGAACTGATGCGTAAATGTGCATTTATACATGGAGTTGTTGTTCTTTTTCGTCCTCATGAAAAATGTACTCCTCATGGAGAAAGCCCCCCCCCCCGTCACTCAATTACACATGGGCCTGTTTCTTCCCCTTTCCATCCATGCAAAGGCATTTACTCTTACCTTTCAAAGAAGCTAATGTACAGGCCAGGGCTCGAGTCGGGGTACCACGTGGGTGGACGGCGTCCCCCCACTTATTTTACCGGGGTGACGCCGTCCCCCCTGCTAAACAGCTGGACTTCTCTCTTTGGCCTCTCTGGGACGAGATCGAGCCTTGCATGTATAAGAAAATCCCCACTTACGCATGACGTGTAAGTTTAAAGCCAGCCCGTCTGACACTCCCAGAGCTGGCTTCTAAGATGCAATCGCATCTTAGGGGAGACCGAGGGGAGGCAATAACCCCGATGGTGCAAGCCACCTTTCGTGCCGTCACTTCCTGTTGTGACGTCACTTCCAGTGATGGCGTCCCCCCACTTCTTTTTTTAGGACTTGTGCCCTGGTACAGGCGTTGAAAGAGTGGGCAACTACTTGCAAGGGGTACACAAAACCTACAAGTCTGTAAGCGTTCACCTCTTTCAGCAGTATGCTTCACTCAGAAAAGACCACAATGCCATCCCAAACTCTAAATTTGTGAATTCTGCAACTCGGTTATACTAGAAAGAGTGTGCACGAGTTAAAATAGTTTTAGAGTGGGAGATGCTTGCAAGAATCAGATAAAATGACCATCTGTGAAAGCAGCCTAAAGTAGAATATTAAAGTAGTTTATCATTACGGGTGACAGAGTACAACACAAAAAGGCTTAATTTGTGGCAGTCCAATGATCAAGTTACTTGCCTTCAGTAACACTCTTTCTGGTGGGCACTCTAACTGCAGATTCCTCACCTTATGAACACCCCCACACACATGCTGGATCTGGAGATTTTTTTTCTAGCAATTCACTTACATGCCAGTAGGTGGCATTGTGTAGCTCTGCATCAACTCTATTCCACCCCAGAAGTACCAAGAGAGCCCCAGATAACTGCCACTTCTGCACGCTAACGTCACTTTTTTTCTGAACTCTGTCCACTTTGTTAGACTGGGAGACATTGAATAAGTTTAAGAGTGTGCAGATCGAATAGTTGGGATCTTTTTAGGAAGAAACAAGTCCGTACCACAGAACAGTCAGGTTGGTGGGTGAGTGAGGGGTCTGCAGTTAGAGTATACACCAGAAAGAGCACTACCGAAAGTAAGTAACATGCTCTTCTGATGGATACTTCCAACTGCAGATTTCTCATCTTGTGAACGGGCATTGGCTTAAATGGGGTACATATCAAGTATGTCAGAACTAAATTAAGGTCCTACTATGGGACCACAAAAGATTTGGGTGCAAACATGTGGAGCAACCCTTTCAGGAAACGCACCACAGTAGGTGATTTAAACAAAACCGGTTGATGTGGTAAACGTAAAAACGCAGACATGGCTGATAAATAACCTTTAACCGTGACCACAGCAAGACCTTGCTGGGCGAACCACAGTACAAGCAGCAACACATCTGGAAATTTGGCTTGCAGAAGTTCCATTTGCTGAGAGGTGCACCAAGCCACTTTCTTCCCCCATGTCCAGCATAAATGTTTTTTGCGGATAGACACCTGGCCGCCAAGATGACATCCACTACCTTGAGGGGTAGGTCAAAAGGAATCAGCTGTCATCACTCAGTCCTCACAAATGGGGGAGTAGGTTGTGCAGGCCTAAGCATAGGACTCTGACCTTCTTTTGTAAGAGACATGTCTCCTGAAGGAGCTGTCTGATAGGGAGCACAGAAAACTGAAAATGCCGGTGGCCCACCTTGAGCCTCACATAAGACCTGTGGGACTGGAGGATTGGGATATGTAAATAAGTGTCATTCAAATCTAACACCACCATTCAGTCACCTGGATTCAGGGCAGGTAGATCTTGGGCTAGCAGGAGCAACCTGAACCTGTCCCTCATGAGAAAGAAGTGGAGAGGAAGAAGGTGTAATATAGGATAAAGGCTTCCGTCCTTCTTCGGCACATGGAAATACCAGGAATAACATCCAACTTTCGTTTCTGATATCGGGACCCTCTCAATGGCTCCTTTGTCACTAAAAGCCTGGACTTAATTCTGTACAATAAACAAGTGGACTTACAACCACTCAAGTGTAGGTGGTATACGCTACCCTACAGAGCTCAAATCCAATAATCTTTAGAAGGGAAATATCCCTTGCACACTGTGAAAAACACTTTTGACAAAACATCCTGTCAAACGACAGAAACGTTGATGTAACGAGCTCCAGGTCCTCGCCCGAAGGTATGGAAAGAAAGGATATTAGATTAGTGTGCAGTGGTGACAATCATAAGGAGCTCCAACTTCACTTCCGGGCTAGGAGAGAGTTGACATGGAGCTGCATAATGGAATTTACCACAGGAAAGGTTAGAAATTTTCGAGCTCCAGTCTAGTACCTGTGGTGTATTTAAAAGGTGGGACATCTGCCTTTAGAAGTATCCATCAGAAATGTGCTTGATCAAGAGCATGATCATCTTTGTAAACGCTGCCTGTTACTGAAAAGGGCAGAAGCCTAATCTCTGGATTGTTTGCATATAACAATATTAACTCTAGGACCCAATTCTGATCAGAAAATATTCTTCTCTTATCACTGTGAGCCAAATTATAAACATTTGGAGTAATTAATGACTTTTGCATCAGTATAGCATTTTACTTTTGTGCTTGTCGTCACTGATCCCCACTTCGCACCCTCTCCTCCGAGCACAGCCATCGAGCGATACGCGCGACGTCCACATCACCACATCACCATAGCCATCAGCTGAGTACCGAGAACAATTCATGCCACTGAGCTACTTGGCAATGGTGCGTTTGCCAAGCTGTTTTGTTGAAAGCTGTCTTTGCATCCTCGTGGAGTTAGGGCGCCATTTTGGATTCCCTATGGCACCTTACTGAAGGCTGCTACAAAAAGGGTTGCAGTGAACTTCAGCCTCAAATATACTTTAATCTCAGCAAGGTTTAGAAACTCTGCTCAGAATATCTTTGTTTATGTATTAGACGATGAAGACTGGCAGCAAAGGCTTTTTGCATATTTCAATGGGGCCGATCGTAAAAGCCATCGAACCTCCTAGCTAGAAGCAAGAAATTGGAACATTGCCTATTGTGTCCAACCATAGTCCCTCTGCGTGCACAAAATAACCAACCTCCTTTAAAATGGATTGAAGAGTTAATTAAAAAATAAAGCAACCATTTGGCCTAAATTAAATACCTGACCAACTGTTCAATATTCTACTTAAACATTCATTACACCGCCTCCTACAAAAGCTTTACTGTTCACACTCTGGTTCACTCTGTCATTTCAAAGTTCCTCCTTGTTAGAGTCTGTGCCGTGACAGGACTTCTCCGGTCAGATAATGCTCAGCGGGTCTCAGCTCTGTCAGTGCATAGCTGGCATGTGGAAGTAATACTCTCAGCACAGACTGTCAGCACTGCCAGGTAGGGGTAATACATTAAGGGCCAGATGTACAACAACCTTTTTTGCGGCTGCAAATGGGAGATCGGCACGTTTGTGACCGCAACAAAAAGGTTCCAGGCATGTACAAATGCTATTTTGCGAGTCACTAACTCGCAAAAAAGCATTTGTGACTCTCGCTATTAGCAGGGGCGGCTCTAGGCTCATGGCGGCCCTGGGCAGGGAGCGTAGGTAGGGGGCCCCGGAAGAGGGGGTCCGGGCGGGGCGGAGCGCGGAGGCCAGTGAAGAGGGAGGGGTGCAGGGTGTTTGGAAGTGGAACAGAGCCGGAGGCCGCCAAATCCCTGCCAGGGGCCGGCACGCAAATATGTATCCATCCTCAGAGGATTATTATATTTAGGATACATATTGACGTGGTGGCCGCTGGGGTTTGGTGGCCCTGTTTAGGTGCACAGCTTGCACATGCCTAAGGCCGCCCCTGCTATTAGGAAGGGGCGCCCCTTCCTAATAGCGAGACTCACTGCCATGTACTGTTGTTTTGCGACTGCATTTGTGGCCGCAAAACACTTGCAGTTTACCATCTACTTCAAGTAGGTGGTAAACCACTCGCAAATGGGAAGTGGTCCCCTGGCGACCCCTTCCCCATTGTGAATGGGTGCGTAAATCATTTTTTAAGAGCAGGCAGTGGTCCCAGGGACCACTGCCTGCTCTTAAAAATATGAAACTGAAAAGGGTACTTTTTCTTTTTTAAATGCATCCCGTTTTACTTTAGGGAAAATGTGCTGCATTTTTTAAAAACAAAAACTGCTTTATTTAAAAGCAGTCCCAGACATGGTGGTCTGCTGACCCCAGCAGGCCACCATCCTTGGGAGTACTAGCCATTCCCAATGGCGTCGCAAATTTTGACAGCCTCATTAATATTCATGAGACATGCAATATGCGACAACATTGGGAATCGCAAACAGTGTCTGAGACACTGTTATACTTTAAGCTTAGCGAGTCGCAAATTGCAATTCGCAATTTTGTGCAATTTGCGACTCGCTAAACTTAATGGTCGTACATCTGACCCTAAGTCTTTCTCATATTATGCATTCAAAGAGGGCGCAATTCCGAGAATGTGGCTTTGAAAGTGCCATCACTTCTCTCCAAATTGGATAAGAATTTCTAAGAGAAACGGATCTTTCATTCGTGGTTAGAGGGGCGGGGGAAGTCTGCATAGACTTTCAAAAGGTGTGGACACTTTAACGTATGTTATGTGTCGACTTGGATTTGTATTTTCTGTCTAAGGTCCCGGATTCGTTTTTTCTCTTTTCTTTCTTCATTTTGCGAGCATTTCTCTACATTCCCATTTTAGCTATTCCCGTTTACTTATTCCCTTTTTATCACCGTCTAAGTTTGGACGTGAAGAGGATGGATGGGTTGGGTTTTGAGAGAGCAGTGGTTTAGAATCTTGCTACCCTGAACATGCGGTCTCACTGCTGCGCAGGAGGCTCCTGGTTTCAGCAGGTAAGCCACGCTTGCTGAGGAGCGAGCTGGTGTGCATCCGCTGGCATGTGTACCCACATGAGAGCAATCCATGTGCAGTCTTCCTGTGCTGGCTTGTTATTACAGTGGCACATGAGGCAGAGTTGGCCCGAAAGCTGGTGTTTATTGTGCTGCATCTGTGGTGATGACACAACACTTCCCACGGTGCCATGTCTGACTCAACATTTCACATGCAAGCCAACTGAAGATGCATCATCGGTTGGTCATTTTGAAGGCATCTGCACGAGCTTGATTTGGCAACCTCATATTCAAGCTTTTATTCACACTATTATGGTGTGGTTGCTAAGCACCAGGAGGCTTCTTGCCTGTTAGATTAATTAGTTTTAAGGTGACTATATATCACGTGGAGCTAGGTTTCAGTAAGAGGCTGAATTTGAGGGATAGATTAATTTGACCAGCCTCAAGGTTAGATAAGCTTTGAGGAGGTGAGTGCTTTGGTTATTAGGATGGTGGAAACCCTCTCAGATGCCTTCCAAACTTCAGAAGCCACTCCAAACACGTAAAACTCACTCGTAAGCCCAGGTGTGTGGGCTGGCAGGGTCACCAACCCTCCCACAGCGATGAGGCTTTCATGCCTGCAGGAGATAAAGTATCAGGAGAGGAACACAATGGTGCCCATAAAGAGGCTGGTGGGATGATTTCACAGAAAAGGATTCATAAAAAATGTGTGTCAGGCACGAAGTAGTCTGGTCTTTGAGGGGGTGAGTGACCTTGTGAAAACGCGGTTAGTTCTGAGCAAGCAAGGCAAAGGCTAGGACAAAAGAACTGCCTAGAAGGCAGTAGACTGCCATCCGATGTAGTCACCAAGAGTTATTAACTCACACAAGTTATTGAGAAGCAATGCGAGGTGGAGAAGTGTGGCTCAATGATTAGAGCGGCAGACCCTGATGCAGAGGTCTAGCCCGGGACCAGGGTTCAATTCCCCGCCTCGGCGGGTCTTGGGCTCAAAATTCCACAGCCTGATAATTCTCGCCTCGGTGCCTATTCCAATCATGGAGTCCCACTCTGCAACTCTGGGCAATAGCTTGCCTAATCTCCACAACGGCCCCCACAACGCTAAGGATGCCTGGCCTCCACCTTGGGGGTGCCCAGGAGTGGACGTCTCACAGGGAAAGCCAGGATGGGTTCCACAGCGGTATTCGTACAAGCGCCTTGAGACCCTTGCGGGTGAGTAGTGCGCTATACAAGTATCAATTTACAATTTAGATTCCCCAGAGGGAGTACATATTACTGAACAAATGGTCAGTAATATAATTATTTATGAGGACTGCCAATCTGTTGGATTATGCGAGGTAAAAGATGCATCGGTTCAAAAACATTTTCAGTTTTTCCATGGTGCCAATTAGGCCTGGGCTGTAAATTCCGTTCCGCTTGCGGAATTTGGGTAATTTCGCATTCTGCGTAATACGCTAAATTGCCCAAAATTCTGCGTTCCGCGACTTCTGGAAATTTTTTGCTTGTTCGCGTTCTCAAAATGCGTGTTTGCAAGATATTTCCCCCCGAGCACGCAAACAGCGATTGCTAACAGTGAAAAAGCATCGCGAACAAGCAATTCCACATGCTCGCAGAATTTCTGCGTGTTCGCAGAGATTTTTTACCGTTTCACAGAGATTTGCGTAACGCGATTACGCAAATTCCGCCCACCCCTAGTGCCAATGGCGGAGGAGTGTCGCACCACTGGCTCAGAGCCAGCAGCTGAAAAATAAAACAGCACAGACACCCTGTGCCTTAGCGAAGCATCAAACCAGCTCGCTCAGGCCAATTCTGGCGCTGCTCTCACTGCATGAGAGCAGTGTCTGGATTGGATAGGAAGTTAGTCCCAGGGACTGCTGGGAGAAGCATACGAACAGAGGAGCATCAGAGTGTGAGGCAGCCACATGATCAGGCAAGTTAAAACATTTTTTTTTAATTCAACCCTCACCTTCCCCCCCGCTACCAATGCCGCTGCTGCTACCCCACCATTGCATATTGGTAGCAGCCACGACTGCATGGTAGCCGTGACTGCATGGTGCTAAATTCCTCCTGCAGGGGAATATAGCACGTTACATCACAGGCTATTACATTGTGTGCCTTTACAACATGGTTGTTACAACGACCGGTTAGCTAGAACCCAATACCTTTACAACGCAAGTCATTAGATCGACTTGCTGTAGGGGGGCGCTGGACTCAGGAATAGTATAATTTACTATTCCAACTCCAGCCTTCACAACAGTAGGGAAGGCGTTGGAATAGTAAAATATACTATTCCTTAGGTTAGAGCGCCCCCTATAGCAAGTCGATCTAATGGCTTGCGTTGTAAAGTCATTGCGTTCTAACAGAGCGGTAGTTGTAACGACAACAACTGCGTTGTAAAGGAACTGCGCTGTAATGACTGCGTTGTAAACGCTGTCTCCCCTGCAGGGATACGGGTCCTCCTATTCTGAGTCTGTCGTTTGCACCCCTAAGCTAGGCTTACATGTTTTAGAGAGAAACCTGACTTAGGTTTTCGCAAGCTTTTTTAGCCTTCAATTACTGCAGATGCGCACAAGAGGGGTACAGCAAGGCCCAGAGAAGTCAACCCAATAGTTTGATGGTTCACAGACATCAGCTGCATGTTGTCAAGAACCGACTGGTTAGCTAAAGCACGCGTGTAACCAAGATTTGAAGTTCTGAATAGTTATCCTAGGTTGTGTCTTGGTTAACACGCACGGGTTCCTATAAAGCGCACTAATAGTCATTCCACTTTAAACACAACTCTGGCATAGTTGTTTTTTGTTCAGCGGCGGCACAACCAGGGTATTCTGCCCAAAATTTGTCCACAGAGTGGAGTTACTAATCCAACATATGCTTTAAAACATATTAGAAGTTGCCAGGTATTTTGTTTGCCTGGACTCATTTACACTCCTGTTGAATACAGCAGACCTGACACCTCAGGGAGCTCTGGGCAAAGTGCTTGACTTTGTAAATGGAAAGTGCACAATCAGAAATGTACGAGTCATTGTAAGTCTCAAAGGCTACAGCAGAACCTCTTGCCTATAGCCGGGGAACAGGGAATATCCCTTCTTTCCCTTTTCAGAAGGAAATGAGCAATAATCTACAGCACAGGGATTGGCTGGGAGTCTGTCCCAGGGGCTGCTAGCACCCAGGAAGAGGCCAGGAGAAGCGACGTGTGAGGCAGCTGACGGCATCAGGTATGTTTTAAAATTTGTTTTAACCCATCGTACGCCCCTCACGCTCTCCACATCCGCCCTACCACCTTTGTTAGTGGCATCCACCACTGCTGACGTGGTTAGTCTGAGCTGGCCGCTCAGGCAGTGCCAGGGACAGTTCTCCTTCCAGCTGTGCAACACAGCCAGGTGTAGAAATACTAAGTGCGCATGACAGTTTGGCCGACCCAAGACGGCTCGCCAAACCGTCATGTGCACTTACGGTGCACCAACCCCCCCTCCTCCCTCTGACAACAGTCCATCTCAACCCTGCCCGAACCTGGCTTAATACTAAAAATAAAATAATAACATTGTGTTATCATTTTTTTTCGTTTTTACGACTCAGAAAGCAGTGGGACAACGCTCCTCCGCATTAGCGGAGGAGCCGCTGCTGCTTGCCAGGTTGGATAGCTGATGATGCTTCCATCAACCTCTAAAACTAGCAGTCCACCAGAGGGTTACCTTGTGTCCCATGAGGCCAGTCCAGCCTTGATTTCAGATAGTGACACTTAGGCCTTCATTATGAGTGGTCTGTAAAATGTCAATCTCTGTACAAAGCCCTGGTTCTGCAGGGTTTGGAAGTATAAGTCAAGCAGCTTTTATCACACCCGGTAATGATAGTGGGCAATAACGCCTGATCCCTGAAGTAAATCTTAGCAGGTGAAACCCACCAGAGTTTAATAATGTAGCAAAAATGTATGTATGGATTTTGGAGCATCACGCACCAAAATAAGCATGTTATGCCTCATTATGCTGGAAAAACTTGTAACAGTTGCTATTTACTGCATCCAATAAATAATTATCACCAAGGTATTATAATTTTACGTTAAATGTAGCACAAATACCGGTCCACTCACAGTGAGGGCCTTTCTGTGCCGCTTTCTATGCGCTGTACAATGTGCTCCGTTATACAAGGCACTTTAATGGGGCAATAAGAGGCTTTTATTAAGTAAATGATCCTCATTGCAATCAGCAGAAGGAGCTGGTATTCTGGTGAAAACGTTTGTTGTGTTCAAGCAGCCGGCAGCCAGGGGACCTGTTTTGCATTCCAGGACACTGATTAAGTAGTCCAGACAGTTTACAAAGAATGCTTTCACTTCAGGGGGCGATAATCTTCTGGGTGGGATAATGTCCTGTAGCTGATGATGACCGCATGCTAATTAAAGCACATGGTGTTGGAAAAGGAGAGGGAAATAGTTAATGTGCACTTGGGAATTCAGCGCAAAAGGGATGCGGCCCCCACTTAAGAAAGATTTAAATACAAGCATCTTTGTTAGGACTACACCCCTTTGTTCTACTCTTAAATTAGGAATACTCTCTCCCAACTCTGAATTACTCTTCTACATTCACTTATATTATTCCCTCACATGCTGCTACTGATCCCACGTGCGGCTCACACCCGCCCCCATTTGCTCCAGTATTTAATGTTAATTCCCATTTGTAATGTACTTGAATCCCAGCCATGTGATTCAACCTTAGAATGAAACTTTGCTAGACCTTATAACAACGAAGCATTTTTACACCCAGCTGAGCATTTGAATTAAACGTCCCACCATGATGAGCGTTTGTGAAGACATGTAACATATAAACACGTCAGTGTACAGCAGGGATCCCCCAGCATGCCTGGAAATATTCACAGTACATTTAAATGCGCTAATTCATATACATCAGCATTATCCCTAATATAATGGTCCCAGACACACCTTCCAGTGTGTGCCCTTAAAATGTATTTCAATTGACTGTTTTCAATGGAACCACTCTTAACACACAAGGGAGGGGGGAGGTCAAGCTGCCGGATGCCCTCCAAAGACATACAACTATCACAACTCAGAGTGGCAGCTATAGGTAGAGTACGAGTTACAGTATTACTTCCTCAAGGCAGACGAATGTCAGCCCAGTTTGGACGTTCGCAGAATTCCTGGCCGAGTGCATGGGGAGGAGGAGATCATTCTTATGGAAGAGGAAACCTCATACATATAATTGTGTCATGCTTCATCATCGGCACCCTATCCCCACCCTGGTAGTTCAAATGAACCACACTAGTATGCAGAAGGGTCTGTGTATGTATGTATGTACAACTGCAGTGACAGATGACGCTCAGCGCACAGTGATTTAGCATGGACTCTCGACATACAACAAAGGACACTCGCTCATAGGTTCTGGCACTGACTCTGTAGTATATATATAATATAATAATGTGAGCAAGGCTACACGTTAGCCGAAACGCGTCATCCTGTCTGACAACATCTCGCACCAGCTTTAATAAAAGTCACTGCAGCCAGCAGTGAGAAAGTCATTTTTGGAGTTCGTGTTTTTCTCCTTTTGGTGGATCTAAGCACCGGAGCGGTAATTGGATAATATATAATATATATTATATATATATATATATATATATATATATATATATATATATATATATATATAATGTATAATATAGCTTGTCTAAAATTAAAAGTGGTTTATGATCTGATTATTTTCTCATAATATCCCAATGAAGAAAGCAATGTTGACGTTCTCATGCTCCAGAAATGACAGACCCTCATCATTGTCATCAAATAGCCAGTCAGAAGTTGTAGCCACAGCATGAGTACCCCAGCCCACTTTAGTTCTGTAGCCACGCTTCTCCCCTGATCAGGCCACCATTGACAGGACTCTTTGTGTCCAAACCAAAGCGTGTCTGCAAACGTTTGTTCTCATTTGTAGCTTCAGTTCTCCTCAACTCTACATACCTACCAAAGGAATTAGTAAAAATCACCCCTTTCAAAAACAGGACCATCTTGTCACCATGAATATAGGTTCTTTTGGTAGGCTGTGTTTATTTCTAGTTACAAGCCCTTACCCGAGCTACACACGAAACCAGGGTAACAATCCGAGACACAGCCAATCACTACCTATTTCAACTCTTAACTCATTGTCATAATGTTACACTCCTCCACCCCACTGTCAGCCATGGAAGTAACCGAAAGGCGTCACCCAGAACTTTATATTAATACATTCATGCCACAGAAAATCTTTTTGAAGTAGGCCGACCTAATTCAGCCTCAGTTGCCTCTACACCAGCTTGTCACCATGCTGAACAGCGTGTGGGGAACCACAGAATGGTTATGACCACTTGTCAGTTGTACATCAAAAAGGATGACACTTACCGGTCGTTCGTGCTCGAGGATGGACGACTTTCCTGGTTCATATTCAAAAATACTCCTCGGCTCTGAGCGAAATTTGCGTGTGTCTACTTTTCTGTCCGGCGGGTCCCAGTCATGCCTAACAAGGGGGAGAAGAGTTTCGTGAGCAAGGGGTGGTCCATCAGCTTTTATTTTTCTGCTGCCTCTATTTATTTTTTTATTATCTGTTAATTTCTCAAGACTTTGAATGAAATTAAGGAAGGCTACTACAAACAAGATTATGCAATATACTGTCCTTTCATAAAGTAGGGTTTTTTTTATCACAAGAGCCTTTAACATTTTCTACATCGGGGCTCAAAATAACTATTTTCTCAGTGCGGGTAACTCTGTTTTAAACTATATTGTCTTCTACCTCTCTTCACTCCAATCAAGATGTTTTTATTTGTGTTAAAACGCAGCCACCATGGGAACACATAGCTAAGCATATAGTGTAGAACATTAAATACAAAAATGAACTGATCGCATTTAACGGCAATAGTCAGTGAAAAGAAAGGCACGCAAAGTGTGTCATGCACAGTTCACTGGAGCCCTTGGCAGTTGTGGCCGTCCTGAGGGGCAGTGCTTCAGGAAATCCAAAAGACACACAAAGCTTCAGGAAAGCCAAGTAAAGCATCGGCCTTTGCAGCTGTCTAATTAAAGTGAAAAAAACATCTAGAGGCCCAGAAATTTACTTTTTATATGTATGAGAAGCGCTTCTGAGGCAAAATAGCATTTTACTTGGAGAATGCAATATAACTGCACTATTCCTGATCCGGAGGGGCAAAGGAAGGGGGTTACAGATTAGTCTCGCCACTCCTAGCCAGAGATGTCCTTTCTGAGACTGCATCAAGTAAGGAGCTGGCACCGAGGTCCACAGCTCAGCTGCCTAGGATCCTGCACAGGTCGTTGAGTTGGTTGCTGTGCAGGCCGAGCATGTGCAGAGCTATACTCGCCTCAGGCACTGTCTGGAGTTGGGTGGGTGTTAGATTGCCCTGGAAGACTGTGCACATTGCAGAGGCTTCGAGGTGTGCATGTCGTAGGTACTCTGCCCGCTCTTCCTTCAGCACCTCCTGCACAGCCATCACGCGGCCAGTGGGAAGCTCAGCTCAGAATCTGTTACCAAAGTCAAGGGCCTGATTGTAGATACATAACTTTAGAAGTTGTAGGCCCAAGCCTTCACTTTTTGTAAAGTGCCATTGCATTTGGAGCACTTTCATAACCTTTCCCGTACTGCACTTTTTACCACTAAAAATAAGCCTACAAATATGGTGTGAAAAGCATCTGGGAGTGTTGGCGAATACCCACAAGGGTGTGTGCTTGGCGGTGTTCACTACAATTCAGATAAAAACCCTCCTTCGGTCTCCCTCCGGCAAATCTGTATTCCCACCTCTAATACTCTGTTTATCAATCCATGGCAGAGTAGGGGAATTAGTGCAGCCATAAATGTGATTTAAGATGATTAATGTCTCTAATCCAGATTAAGTAAATCAGGATTTAGGAAGTCTCACCCCAAATTCAATACCATGCAGTCATAAGCGCAAATTACAACTGCTAAAAGGCCACAAAGGAAAAGTGCATTACTTGAAATAGGGAACAGAGAGAAGAAGGTACAGTCCTTAAAAGTGTGAAAACGCAAACCAGGCCCATCGTGGGTGAGCCCAGCGGCATATGTGAGGGTACCAGTACCCTAAATGAACTTCTGTCTACACGGACAAGATATGGATTTTTTTTTTAATTTGGTTTGTACAATCATTTTGGGTTATTATTAGCATCTTGAAGGAAAGACTGAAATATTGAACATAAAAGAACCCGACTCAAAACAATGCGATAATGACAAAAAATACAATACAGTTCAATATCCTAACAGCAGCAAAGCTTGAAAACAGGCAAATGCACTTTAATTTCCCCGAAGTAAAACATGTACAACTTCATTAGGGAGCCAAGTTTCCTTGACAATATTTGCTGTTATTCGCTCTACACTTTTGAGCTGAAAAAAATGATATGGAAAGTGTTGGAAACTGTCTGCTTAGATTTGCAGTCTTTCCAGAATGAAATGGATTAATTTGGTTTGCAGCGGCAGTCCGTTGATGCTCTATTTCCACCCTAAGATTTATATTTCAAAGGAAAATGCAAGCCTGTCCATTTTGGAGCTAGCGAGTTTCGTATTTAAACCCATTGATATCACAATAAGTCCTGACAGTTCGAGATTGCTTCCTCGTTCCTTTGTGCTGGGCGCTGGCGGACCTGCAGGAACACACCCGGGAGAGCAGAATTTGCTGAGCGGAGGTGGTGCGTGGCTGAGATACATAATGAGCTGGCGGGATGCATTTCAGATATACTCCAGGGAGTGTAACTAGGGCAAGTGCGGGAGAATGGCATCTTTAGAATTCAGTTACAGTAGATTTTATTCGCATCTTCCCGCCAAAAATATCAGAAGTCTATCAATTCACCGAGGAAGTGCCGCGTGCTGCCATCTGACATTCCTGAGGACATTATCTTTACAGAGGGAAGCACTTCAGCCCCCTCTCTGGCGCGTCGGAAGTAATCTGAAGAGAGCTGATAATTCCAGAGGAGGGCGTCTCGCAGCTACATGGGCGCGGGAGGTAAGGAGTTGACTGCGAAGTTATGCAGCGAAGGGCAAACTGCAGCTGTTTACTGACTTATTTATTTATTTCAATATCTTGCAAAGTACAGCACATCCGATTTTCTCCACCTCTGTTTAGCGAAAGGGAGAGCGAGTAAAGGCAACCATCCAAGGGCACAGCTCAAGCTTCAAGAATTTAAGAAATACTTGAGGTTTTGGGTGGCTACAAAATCCTAAAACATTGTGTGTTGGAGCCCCTGGTATCAAGTCACTTCGTAATGACTGCGCAAGCCTTGAGGCCAGGGTCGGACAGGCCAAGGAGTCAATCAGGCAATGCCCGACAGCTGGTCTGACAGACAGGTCAGGGTGTGGGTTGGTTTTTTGGCTGGTTGTGGGCCTGTTTCAATGTCTGCTGGGGAGGTTTTTTCAGTTGTTTCCCTTATATTAAAACCAATACTGCCTGCCACAAGCTCAAATCCATGCACCCTTCCATATCTTGCAAAACACAAATGCAGTATGTTTTCTATTAGGTCAAATCTGCCCCAATTTGCAAACATGGGCCACTTTTCAGCTGTCTGTTTCACTGATAAGAGCCACTTTAATTTTGGTGCCAGGGCCTATTTCTGTTCCACTCCGACCCTGCTAGGATTTAAGCATCTGATAGACCAAAGAGCCATGAATGTTAAAGGGCTTTATGGGTGTGGCCTGAACTCCTCTGTGCTCGGACCTCTTATCCAAATGGTAAAGTATTAAGGTATTAAGAAGCAATCTGACGACTCAAATGGCGGCAAACCGTTCAGCTGGTGAGAGAAGTGTGGCTCAGGGGTTAGAGGCGGCAGACCCGGAAGCTGAGATCGGCCCTGGACCAGGGTTCAATTCCCCGCCTCGGCGGGTCTTGGGCTCAAAAGTTCCACAGACTCGATAATTCTCGCTCCGGTGCCTTCTCGACTCACGGGTTCACACTCTGCGACTCTGGGCAATAGCTTGCTTAATCTCCACAACGGCCCCTCGCGGCGGGATGCCTGGCTTTCACCTTGTGGATACCCTGCCGGGGTTATCTCACAGGGGAATACCAGGACGGGTTCCCTAAGCAAGCGCCGGGAAACCCTTTGTGGGTAGCTGTGCGCTATAAGCTCAAATACATTTACATTTACATTTACAAAAGCAGCTCTTCGATGAATCATATCCTGTGAAACGCTTTTTGAGTTGGCGAGCGGCTCGTGGCCAAATTAATGGAATCAAACAGCTCTCTCAATATCGCGCTCGATTACAAGTCAGGAGGAAAGCCTGATTCAGCTAGCACGGTTGAAGAAAATCACAGAATTAAAACACGCCGGCTAACCCGTGGCTGCCATTTTTTCTCTTTCTCATAGATCGCCCAATATTGGTGGAAGCCTGCAGGAACCCCTGTAGCAGCACTCATTTTCCGAGATAACCCGTTCTGAAGGTAAGAATCATAAAGGGCAGGAAATCCCACAATATGGAAATTCCAATCCCCCGGTATCAGTACTTGTGGCTTAGCCTGATTCCTGCAATTTTTGCAAGTGCAGTGACAGCCCTGGGGACATGCCACTATCTCATAGTTGCCTTTTTACCCAGGTTGGGTTTTGTGGCATATTGCGAGTGTTCTGGGCAAACAGGAAACAATTCATAGTTGCAACCAAAGCACAAGGCAAAATGAAACATTTCCCCCTTCCAATGACTTGTTTTTCCTTTACAAACTCCTCGCACAAACTCTTCCAAGTAATACCTGGAGAGGTTTGGGTGGCAAAATACTTTGGGTACGAGCACTGAAATTGGAATCCAAAATCGGGTGCAAGCCCTATTTGTGCTTCAGTCCAGTGTGAGGCGGCCAGTGGACACATAGTTAATTGAAGGGGCATGGATAGTAGAAATGCTGGTGCCGCAGGAGTGGAGAAACCCCTAATGGAGGAGTTGATGTCTGGATATCGGTGCATGCGAATAAAGGAAGTTCTTTCTTGCCCCATAGTTCCGGCTCACGATGCACCGTGTGATGCCATGTGACAGAAAGCTTGATTTGAAATGATAGTAAGCAATGCGCCTGTCATGATGCATCATTTACAAGGACAAGCACAGCCTTTCCAGAAGGTTACCTCTGATTTTGCTTTCCTTCAAATTGTTAGCTCTCAATACCTGCAAATAGTAAATTGTTTACTATGGTCTCTTGTACCAATCCAGCCGGCGGGATGTAAAAGGGTGATACTTTAGAGCCAATTTGGAAGTGGTACTGTTATCATTTATCACTGGCAATAGCCTGAGATGACACTCTCTCTATAGATGGTTTAATTATCAGCCAAGATAAAGGATTATATTGATAAAATCAAGACTCTCCATAAGATTCTGTGGTGGAACGACTTTACTTCCCAAATGTGGTGACAGTCTGGTCACGGTCTAGTGTTTCTTCAATAATGTGTTTCCACCATGTAACCTATCAGAGCTGTGCCACAATGGATAGGGACAAAAGGGGATATGTAATATGAAAGATCAAATGAAAGTAGGAACGATACTGGGTAAATTTCAGGTGTACACGTGCTAAGATGTGACATTGCTGTAATTCTTGACCTAGAATATTGTAATTACTAGTATGTTGTATGTGACTTGTATCATTATGACGCAGTTAGATGGGATTCTATGCCCAGCGATGTAATATATTGCAACCCTCTAATAAAAGTATGTTTTAAAAAAAATAATAATAATAATAATGTGTTTCCACCAGCTACTCCTTGACGGTTGGCTTCCATATACACCCCACACCCATCCATCTCAGGTGTCATCGGTCAGGTGACCTTTCTAATAAAGGAGGCCGGGCACACATGCCCTAGGCCAGCTACACTAACTATATGTGCGTGTCCTTTGTACAGCTGCATGAGGGCCTAGTGCCCTAACCATTACACTACAATATAAAGTTAGCAGTGTAAGGATTTATTAGGTAGTGAACATTTCTCTTATTTCTTCTCTCGAGTCTCTTTGTTATTATCTCTTGGTCTCCATGGCTTCCTCTGCTGGATTCGTAGTTTCTCCACGTACCGACCTTTCAGGATCCAGACTTGTCTGGTGGTACATGTCTTCCTATATCTGGAGCTTTGAGTTTGCAATCTCAGTATGTAGCTGCATGTCATTCTATCAGTCTTGCTCTCCTTTCTATACTGGATGTTAAGACAGAATGTTGGAAACAAAAATATCATGGGAAAAAAATATATCAAGGAAAATAATATTGTGAAGGTAAGTTTCTATAGGTGAGCCAAAGTTTTACTATGCATAACTCCCCATATGTGTACCTTGACAAAATATATATCTTCAAGGTACGTAGATGTGGAGTTAAGAATAGTAAATCTATACTTCCCTGTATGCACTTACGTTCTCGATCTTTTGGCTCCTTGATATTTCTGACTCGATATGCTGTCCGTACGATTTTTTTGTTTCAGATATTCTGCCAGTGATCCCAACATTGCTTGGTTTCCCAGACTCTCCTCCTAGTTAATTGTGTCAGTATTGCGTTTTATCAGGCGTTAAATCATAGAAAATGTCTGCGTACCTTTCATATGGTTGCTACGTGTCTACCTAACTCCTACTGACAGAGGCACCATTTAATAGTTTTAGCAAATTTCATGGCATTTTCTTCTCATCAGGGGTGTGGAAAATCTACATTATTTTCCCTTGCTCTACTTGCTTTACTGTAACTACTTATAAGATAGACCTGTTTCCCTTTCTCTTCCAGTATGGCAAGATCCCTCTATTTGTCAGTCTCAGTTGTAGCTTGTTCAGTTTCTTGGTCGGGCTCTCTAGTCCTGATTGCTACTGCATAAAAATCAGCCGCCTTTTTGGTTGTTTTTGCATCTGTCTAGATCATTTTAAACCTCAAATTTCTATCTGTCTATCGAAGATGATGACTTTAGTTGTTGTTTGACAGAAGACAACAGAACCACACCATGGAAATGGAAACAAATAGTTATGGAAACTGTGAGGAAATCAACATATACAACTTTTTCAACGTATGTATTTTGGAAAAGTTGGTTCTAAGAATATATCTACACAATATTGCATTAACAGATTTTGATACAATTAAATTATGTTTTATAAAGTGCAGTCCTAGGGCTATGGCAGAATACTATTGTATTCACATATTTTAGCCCGATCATGTAGGCACCTTTTCAATAACTGATTGAACAGTTCGAGGCAGGATTCCGGTGGCTGTAGCGTCAACCATTTGATTGGTTCAGGACGAATAATTATATAATTGTTTTTAAAAGGTAAAATTTACACAAATTGACGCTTTGGTAAGTAGAAAACAGACATAAAAGGAAACACAAATGAGTCATTCTTTTGACTAAGATGGCCCTTTCCATCTTGATACCACTTGCTCTGCATGTAGTGGGCTAATGTCAGGTTTTGTCTATCATGCACTTTCTTGAAGACATTCCAAATAAAATGTAATTTAAAATACTTCAACAATTTAAAAGAATTAAAGCACATGTTCAAGTTACTGCTTTTGCTCTCAACCTTTGCTGTACTGACATGATCCCTATCATACCTGGTAGCACATTATATTGCGGCCCATGTGTGTGGCATCTGAAAGTCTCAGTTGTGAAGCAATAGGTTAGCCCGCAGTATGAGGGTGAGAGCCATTCACAGCGGAGTTCTGTTTCTGGAGAACGTTACCATGGAAATGATTGATAATTCTGCGGCACACACTAAACCAAAATCTAAGAGTATAAAACACAACAATATTACTGTACTTACTTTGCAGTTACAAAGCTTTCTCGAGGAGGTGGCTGAGGCAGTACAGGTATGGGCGGAGGAGGGAGAGGCGAGGAGGCCTTCACGGTGTCCATGCCGTTATCCGAGACACTTTTGGACAGCGGCCTATAGGTCTGGGTCTTGGCGGCTGGATGTGAGTAGGTAGAGGGGATGAAGTTATCTTGACAAAAGTACAGAGAGAGATCCAAAAATAAAATGCATTGTGATGTAATTATAAATTAGGAAAGTAATAAGCTGATTTGCTAACATTTTAGTCGCTAGACTTTGGTCAAACTGCACGGTTACAAAAATAAGGTGGAGGTAGAAGACATATTGCAATGCCTGAATTACTTATTGGTAATATTCGTTACTCCAAGCCTTTTTCTTCCTCATCACAGATTGCACAAGTGAGGGTAACTCGCCCCACCCAAACACAAGATGTTTCACAAGTATTTAAGACAGCCACGAGAAATACAAACATTACCCCTATATCTCTCGTCTCCTCACAGTTTGCTCAAGCGAGAACTTAACAAGTATGAGTGCCTAAAGTAACACATACAAGCCAAGGACACGCGTAAACACAGTTTGATGAGAAGAAAGAAAGTTCAGAAATAATAGACCACATCAAAACTCAGAGAATGACTGCCAGGAAGAGGAGGTCAAAAAGAGAACTGCTGCATTTAAGGATGCAGCAGAGGTATTACAATGTGACACAGCAGTGTTGGGCAAAGATTATATAGCAGATGTGCAAATGTAAACACTGGACAAAGCGTTATATTTGGGAGGAACACATCCCACAGGTGGACCTACCCAGGACTTCAAATGGATGAGGCACATCAGCCATGTCGTAGGCAGATCAAAAGCCGCGGCTCATGTAGGTAAGAGCGGTGGCGCAGAGGGAGGGATTTCGACAGACAATACATTAAATAAATAATGAGTTTTCCCTCGTCATCGTCTGTCAAAATCTCCCCCCCCCCCCACCAGGCCCCACTGCTCTTACCTGCACGGGCCGCGGCTGCAGAGCAAACTCAATCACCAAGGCCTCTAGCCAAAACATCAAGTCCAAAAGAGAGAAGCTAGGTACTGAACACATGAACGTCCCAGTGCGAGCCAGATAAATATACAGGTCTTCAATAACAACAGACTTAGGCTCAAACTCTTTCGGGTCAGACACTTCCGCCACCAAAGTCAGCAGCATGATAGCATGAGACCATTGAAATTGACATTTGAGGACAGATGGTAAAGGATTGAAACATAGAAAAGGCTCATAAAAGAAGAGTCTCCAGCTCACTGAAATGCCTGAATAAAGTGATTTCCATTAAAGTTGTCATACGGACACAATATTCCAAAAGGATTTCCATAAGATACAGAGAGTGACTCTCCGGGTGTAAAGAGAGGAATAAGTCAGACCCAACACAAACTCATCCCTCGTGAATTCCACCATATGCTAGGCAGCACAGGAGTATATATATAATTCTGTCACTCTAGTGGAAGGCAATTGGATTGCTGCAAACCTCCCACAGCCTCCGGTGACTCTCCCAAACACAGCAAGCCTAACAGTTCAGTTTCATTCTGAGTAACTGCTAACAGACAGCTATTACTAGCACAGGCAACATGGAGCCACCAGCTGCCTCCTTTTTTTCTGATGAACCCTAAGAAGAGGGAGAAAAAGAGGAAATGCCAATAACAGCTTTTGTAGCCTATGGAACACGAGACCCTGATCTTTACAGTTCAGTAGTTTAAATGCAAAGAGCAGTGTAATCTGTCTGTAAGTAAATAGATTCACTCAGACAAGCCTGAGAAGGTCCACAATGAAGGGTTATGTATACAAACAGTTTAATTAATTTAAATATTTCTTTTAAAATCTAATGTTGCATTTAGTTGTAAATTAAAAAGGGTTTAAAACAAATAAATGAACTATTAAAAAAAATCAATGTATGTTTTAAACATTTAATTCATTTTACAATACTTCCCATGTGTTGTTCTTGAAGTCCTTCCCTCCATACATTTCTATGGAATGGTGTTGCAGTTACAGTGGTTGGCCATGTGTGGTGCTGGACTAACTCCAGATCTGAGCTGGAGATCATTTACTGCTGTTTTGAGTCCCTTTTGGTTCTAGTAATGTTAGAAGTGCAGAATGTGAATAACAATGGGTTTAATCTTTGGAGGGTGGGTGCATGTCCCTCCCCAACCTCTCCCTAGCCCTCCCTGAACCCCTTCTTGCCTTCCTTCTCCGTAAATTCCTCCCATTTAGCAGTAAGTATTCCCCATTTTACAGCTATTCCTCCATCCCGCTCGTATTTCCTACTAAAACATAGGCAGACATGTGCGGTGATCTCAACACTCAGGGCGGAGATTTCCACAAAAAATACATGGTAGAAGTGGAAGCAGAGACCTCCCCAAGTAGGTTCCTAAATATTATTTTGCAATTTGCAAGTAGTATTATTGCAGTAATACAAAACATACTACAGAATGCAGTTTGTGAATAGGCCCCAGAGTCTGGATTCCAAAGACGGGAACTTGCTGAACTTGAGGTTTCAGGTGAAACTTTGCCAATGCAGCTACTAAGAACCAGAACGCCATGTTCTTCTGAAACTGTAACCACTATAATGTGGCCGCAGAAAGCGTCACAAGCCAATAATGTATACAAATCAACTTCACAAAAAAAATCTAAAGAATATGCCAAAAACAAAAAGGTACATATTTCTTACCAGTATTATATGAATAGGCAGTGTTGGAGAGATCTGTTTCATCATCTGTAAAAAATGTATAGGAAAGTCAAATTACAGTCCATTTCTACTCAGTGGTTCATAGAAACGATTCCTGAGACTCAGTGTAGAGCTGCACCTTTAACAAGCTGAGGATTTGGACTATTATACTTTACCAAATATTTCCTGCTGTGAGATCTGTAGGTAATTTTGAGCAGTAATTTGCCAATGCCTCTATTAAGTAGGAACTTGTCCATGCTTTTTCCATATCTATTGCCAATTACTTACAAGATGCTGCTAAAATCAAGCAGTCACAACATCAATAGGTCTTCGCGTGTGCATGCATCATCATCATGCATATGACATGATGCAGTCACCATTTTTATTAAACGGTCAAAGATGGCAGATGCCAATGGTGGAGTGGTAAACACAAAACAAATAATGAAATAATTGTGAGGGAAAGCACGTTTTAAGGAGCACCATGCAGCACATTGCAGCTGCTGGGCAGTTCCCCAAAAATATATTTAAAAAAAGGATGCAACAGAAGAGTTGGGGGAGCAACTACAGAATAGGCGGGGGTGGAGGAAATCTAAACGTTGGTGAAGAGGGATGAGCAAGGGGGGAGCAATGGAGAAGCTTGGTGGTGGTAAAAAAAAAGCAAAAGCCTAGCTGAGCGGTGGCGGCAATAGGTGCTTTGGGACGGTGTGGTGGAGTTAAAACATAATTGTAAAAGAAGCTGGACAATGTTGGTTGGGGTAACAGACAAACTGAGGAAGGGGAAGAGCACCACAGAACTGGAGGGAATTTGAGGAAGGAAGGCTGAATGTGAACAGTGGAAGCATAAAAGTCAGCCAATCAAAAAGATGTTAAATAAGCTATAAGTCAACCAATCAAAAGGATATTAAATAGGCTATACTTCAGGGGAGGAACAAACACAACAAGAGTAAGGAAAGTAAGTAAAGCTATTGAATAAAGGCAAACAAATGAGAGTGGTAAGTAAGCCAACTAAAGTAAGCAATGAGCTGCCCCAAAGTCCACTGTAAGAATTTGTATTGTCCACAATGGGTCTTTCATGATGGAAACATTAAAGCTGTCTTTAGGCGAGACTAAAAAAGAAGCTGCTAATCGAGCAGACATACTCTGGGATCAAATCTCAAGCATGAAGTGAACTTTGCATTCAAACATACATTGCGAATAAAAAAAGTGAACAATATTCCCATAAAAGTGATGCATATTTGCATGATATACGTATGTAGTGTGTGCGCACAATACATACTCAAAATTCAAACTCAGTCTGCACAGGTGGGTGTCTCCAGTGTGCGTCACAGAAGTGGCCAGAGGAATGTAATGCAAATGTTATCATTCATGAAGTAGTAACTTTTCGAATATGCCTAAACATATTCTCATTCACTTCTCACAATCACCTGGCCACACAACTAACACCCAGAATTGTTTAGAGAAAATGTGGGGAGTGGACTACTTAGTTTAGTTTTGGAAGGATTTGTGTAGTAAAGGTTCCATGCATATCAAAGCCATTTGTAATATAAACATATGGTACAGGAATAGAAAAATGAAGTCCCACAGCTTTCCGAATACTAAACATGTGTAATATACTCAATGCATGGATTTAAACTCTCAAAAATAGGAAAATGGGCAATGTTACGCATTATGCAGTAGTCTCAAGGGAATATTTGTAGCAGCCAAATACCTCTAATTAAAAATATGTAATAGTTTAATTTAACATTGAATACGTTGCACATCTAAACCTTCACTGGGCCAAGCTACCAAAGGATGAGCACAGGTAAACTTTGGTGTGTTCTACACTTACACTGTCTAGAGCGTGGGTCCCTACTTGGACAGGGTGTTTACCTCTGCCAACTAGAGACCCCATTGCTAACAAAAAAGCTTTACAATTATAGGACTTAAAAATAGAAAAGCATGGTGGTAGTCGCAAGCCTCTAGTCCTAAAATGTTAATCATTCATAAGGTATTCTACAATATAAAGCTAAGGAAGGATAGTTGTTCCCTGATTAACAGTCTAGTTCAGTGGCATAACGAAACTTGAGGGGGCCCCCCCTGCAAGATACGTCGAGGGGCCCCCGCTCTGGACTTAATCAAGAGCTCTCAGGCCAGAGTAATGTCCCCCTGCAGCTTGGAGGCCCTCCCGTACTGTGGGGGCTACGGGCCTATGTTACGCCACTGGTCCAGTTCAGGTAATACATGGTGCTACTGAACACAGTAGGATCTTAAATGGTAGAATACAGACATTTTAGACCTTAGAATAGTTTGTTTGGTCCATTGGTGTGAGCCACTTAGGGTCAACAGTCGTAAGTTCAGTAGACTTTATTCTACTTGAGGTATAGGTGGTTTGCACAGGTGGGTTCTACGTGTGGACTAGGGGATGCATGCAGGTCAGTTATTCTCTGGCAAAGCAATTACTGCCATATATGATGCGGGCTTCTGAATAAACACTGTTCTTTCTATGAAAGTGCTGGTGTTTACTTCACAAGACATAATCAAATATATCTGGATCCCAGAGTGCAGAAAAGGTAAGTACTGCACATTTGCAAAGACCAGCAGGGTCGAGGGCACTAATGTGGCATGAGGACACTTTGGTCATACCTAGGATGAATCTGCCAATATCAGGGACAGTGAAAAAAGGGGCTTCCAATTTGACATAGAAGTTAATTGGTGGTTCAAAAGAGCAAGCTCACCAGGACATTTTCCGCTTTGGGGGTCTTTGGGCATTCTCATTGTTGCTCTAGTTCTCCCTTCTCTCTGGTGAGGGGTCCTTGCAGAAGTGGAAGGTATTCTGATTTGCTTCATTGGCAACCTTGAGCTAGTTAGGGGTCTCATCTTGCACAACACTTCCAGGCAACAGCCAAGGATGTTGTCCACGCCTAATGAGGATATGCAGAAAGTAGCTATGATTCCGGAAGCACTGACAGGTGCTCACAGATCCTGTATGGTTTAGCTCTTCAGTCCAGCTCACATTCCCAATTTGTGGCATTTCAGCAGCATCCCACTACAATTCAGGTAATTGGCTTTGCTCAAATGTTTGAGAATCTGCTATTCAGGTTTGAAGTCCTTTATTCTCCTTTGTCTTACAGCGCTGGGATGCTTAAGAGTAGCCATGCGCTATAGAAGAAGGTATTCATTCTGCTGTCTTAGAGTGTCAAATGTTATCAAGGGTCAAAGTGATGAATTTTAAACACCAAGCTGGACAGAAGAACAATTTCTCATAAGGAGTTTTGTTGTTGTTATTGCTGTGTAGATTTGACAGACTCTCCTCAGTTTAATCTGAATGAGTGTAAAGGCTTGTATATTACCCTAGACAGGACAGCAGGGAGAATGACTAGGCGATCAATCAGTGGGGATACCAAGGTAACTTCTGGCAGCCATTATGTCCCTCCATACTGGTACATGGGTCCCCACTAAGCTAACACAGTCACACCCAACTGCCAAGATCTATACGAACAAAGGGTTAAAACAGGGCTGTGTGATTACGCCAACGCTGTTTAACCTATACACCGCGGACCTGGGAGCTGCACTCTCAAAAACTAATATTTTTCCACCTAAATTGGGTCCCCTTAGAATATCTATTATGCAATATGCGGACGACCTTGCCATCCTGGACCAAAACAGAGTAGGCATGAAAAGGGCATTGGAGACTCTTCATTTATACAACTCAGAAAATAATCTCCAAACTAATGCAAATAAAACCAAGGTATTGGTCTTTGGACATAAACTAAAAATATCCCTGCTGGGCTGGAACATCGGACCACTAAGAATTGCAACTGCAAATAAGTATACCTATTTGGGTGTACAATTCTTAGATACCGGCAGAACAACATCCCAGGCCAAATCATTGGAGACAAAATCTGCTAAGGTCACACATGCCCTATTCAAAATACACCAGAAGCTTGTGAGCCATTCAACTGAGGGTATCCGAAGAGTAATACAAGCCAAGCTATTTTCAACAATCAGCTATGGCCATCTGGCATTCCCGGGCGTATTGTCCGATAAATTGGAGCACCTACATATCATGGCTTTTAGGAAAATGATTAGGCTACCATTCTCGACAAGGCGTACACTGATCAGACTTGAGTTTAATTTAACATCAATGACATAGCATGTAAAAAAGACATACTGAAGCTGTACCACTGTGTGAACAAGGCTAGCCGGGGTACCCTAAGGGAAGCACTCCAAATACTATTCACGGATCAAACCAGTCGATGGGCTAGGTACCTTGCTTCAGCTAATAAAACACTATGCCTGACAGCTGATCATACGATATTAAATCTGTCAACAGTTAGCCTAAAAAACCTGTGAAAAAAGATCATCTCAAGGCACCAGGACATAGATACGATCAGAGTTATCCGTGGCGCAGAGGGCCTTGCAAACTCACATGAAGCGACACCGTGCCAACCATACCTGAAAGCCGGCCTGGGTAGATCTGCTCTTCGGCAAACATCCTTTACAACGCATCTTTTACCACGCAGTGCTTTTACATCGCAACTTCTACAACGCAAACCATTACAATGCATTGTGCTGGGGGGCGCTCTAGGATAGGGAATAGATTTAATTTACTATCCAACACCTTCCCTACTATCCACGGGGACTGGAGTTGGAATAGTAAATTAAACTATTCACTATCCAGCACCCCTCAACACTATGCGTTGTAAAGGCATGCGTTGTAAAACTTGCGATGTAAAAGCATGCGATGTAAAAGCATGCGTTGTGATGTCATACATCCATGCTCTTCAAAATGTCTTGAAGACCAGGCAACTAACTCTGCCAATAAAGGACTATAGGGCACATTGGTCAACCATACCAACTAGAAATAGAGGATGTCAACTGTGTCAATACCACACAGAATCAGCAGAGCATGTCATCTGCTGTTGTCCAGCGTTGGTAAGTCCAAGGTGCAAATACTTAAGGGCAATGTTCAATCTAAATAAAGTAAGAACATGCAAGGAGGCCTTAACGAACATATATACCACAACAGTACCAATGGAGCTGGCACGTGACGGGAAGTTTTTTGCCACTGCTGGAAAGATCTTATGTCAAACGCAAAGTATAAAAAATAACAGCATGATAACAATCCACATGCCAACCGTCGATGAGCATCTATAGCATCAATAGTGACCCGTTGCTAATTCCAATGGTCAAGAACGTTGCCACTCTCGTTGAGCAAACAATAAATAAAGCATCTTTGGGCCATCAGTGATTTGGTACCAAGCCTGATAAGTTAAGATGAACTGACACTAGGGCACTGACTGTCCAACCCGATGTATATGTCTATGCTTTTTTTTTCTTCTCTTTTAAATCCCTCTGCACTTTCAATGCTTGTAAATGCTTTTCTTTTATCAATTTACTGTTTTAGCCATGATCATAATATGCATTGCTTTTGTAAATGATTTTAGGTAATCATACAATAAAGTATTCATTCAGACTAGGCGATCAACATATGGCAGAATTATCCACAGTGTTCTCCCTGAGCCTGAAAGGTGTCATGGCTAGTTGCCCAGAGGATAGGAGGTCTTCCTCAGCACATAAACTACCTGCTTTCATAATAATTTCAAAGACCGTGTCACACACACCACCCTGTTCAACAGGGCACACTTCAACCCATGTTCAAAATACATCCACATGCTAAGGATGAAGGTGCAGGGTACAGGGTACAGGTCTACAGGACTTTATATGAAGGGTCAGTGCCTGGGCAACAGGCAGGCTGTACCCAAAAATTGGCTGCGACTTCCCAGCACTCACACAAGATGGGGGGTCCTTACCCCAGCACTTAAGGGCTCTATTTAGGAGTGTTGGCACTTGTGTTTGATATACCACTGAGATTAGGGGCCAAAGAAATTACCCAAAAATGTAACAAAGGTTTCAGGAACAATTGAAAAGACAGCAGGATGGGACATCTGGTACAAACAGACATGGATATTCATCCCTGCATAACAGAGAAAAACACACTAGCTATTCAGACGTTTGAAAAGGAAAAGGGAGTGGGGTGGGGGGTCATTCAATAGTCCTTGTTGAACAGCTTTGTGACGTCTGTTACTCTAGATAAAGACCCCCAATCGACTAGCATTGAACATATCTTTGGTAGCATTTATTGTAATTATGACTAAAGTATTCAGCGTTACTAGACAGCATTACATTAGTAGTTCTCGTCAACCCTTATGAAAATGCATGTGTGGTGCAACTACAAAAATTCTAACATAAACATTTGTCTCTTGGGTTGAGTTAACAGTGTTTGATCATATCTCAGCCAGTGTCAGTGCCTTGTCATGGGGGTATCAAAATCTCTGTGTTGATCAATCATATCCTTTGAATACCCATTCCTGCTACAAGCCTGCCACAATGGCTGCTATAGGGTGTCTTTCATCGATTAACCGCCGTTTGACAATCTGAGTATTGCTACGGCAGGTCACTTTCTGCGTCTACCCTTAGAAAGACTAAGTGTATCATATCCCATAGCCCGAGATATGCGAGGCTTCCTGGATCACTGGCTGTCTCCTTGAGGAATGAGACATTGATGATACTTGCATTGATATAGCGTGCATCGTGGATCCTAGAAACACTTTTGAGTGATCAGTAGACACTGATTGTTAGATTTTGGGGTCTCTGGTTGGCACAGGTAGGTACTTGTGACAAATAGGGACCCTCTCCTCTAGTCAGGGAAAGGGGATTACACACCTAAAATAACCCCTGCTCACCCTCTAGGTTGTGTGGTGCGAGCAGTCAAGACGTATTTCAGAGGCGTTGTAAGTTAAGCCGTTGTGACCACATACAGTAACCCAGTGACAACACTACAAAGGGACACCACACAGGTTTTATATAAAAAATAAGTAGACTGTATATAGAGTTACCACAAGACCATACACGACAAAAATACAAGCTATGATTACTTTAAGATGGTAGATTCCATGTTCTCTGAGCCTGTTAGGATTATAAAATGTAACAATTCTAACAGCCCATTCTGGCCTATGGAGAACAGGTAGCCTTGCAATAGTGAAAAACGAGAATGGCTGTAATTCACTATTAGGACATGCCACACACACTTCAGGGCTTGTCCTACCTTATACTTACAATGCATCCTGCCCTTGGGTCTACTATAGGGGTGACTGATATGAAGAAAAGGGAAAGTTTAGGAACTGACAAGTGGGTGCACTTGCCCAGTCAGCATGACAGTACCAGACTGCACGCAGGCTCTGCAATGGCAGACCATAGACACATTTTACAAGGCTGCTTCTGTGGATGGCACAACCAGTGCTGCAGGTCCACCAGCAGCATTTGAATTACACAGCCTGGCACACTCAGTGCACTAGACTAGGGTCTGACAAGTAAACCAAAATAGCCAACATGGAATCACTAATCCATACATCAATTTACAATAGGAACCACTTGCACTGTGGCACTGAATAGCAGTGGCCCAGTGCCCAAAGCATCTAACACCAGCAAAAATACATGAGGCAACAGCAAAAATGGAAGGGAGACCCATGTCACTGGTGCCAGGTCTAACACTGATGTTAACCTGACAGATAATGTCAATGATACCTGAGGTATAAATTACTTATCTCAATCCTAATATAATCAATTACATAGAGATCTTTGACGTAAGTGTGAGTGCAAAGAGACTTCTGCATAAGTACTATCAGGTGCTACTAGGTAGATTTAAATGCCACTGCATGTTACTTTCCCATTGACTAAGGCCATTGGGTACATTTTTCGCTTCTTCAACGGAACAGCCCAACTAAAAGTGTCATGTCTGCCTACAATCAGAAAACAATGATTTGATATTATAATCAGACCATATAAAGAGTGTGATGGCTGCTGCATTGTTTTTCTCTTGGCAACTACTGAGCAAAAGAAACACACAACATACTTTTTTAGTCTGAGGCACAGTAGAAACACACCAATGAATGTAATCATATGCGGTGTAGACATTTAGTTGTAATCTTCTATGTTAATTATGGAGTGTGGAGCACTGTGCCTAGTGCGTTCCACATTCCTATCAGGCTGGAATAGTTCCACTCTTTGGTAGTTACTGATCGACCAGCCAGAGGGAGAGCCACAAGTTTCTACTCGGATGAACTTCACCTAATAAACAAGGTATTTCTTATTACAAACTCTCACCATTGAAGTATTTTTGTACTTACCACACGTTTCACATGAACATATGCCACAGGATATCTTCAGGGCCATGAAGCTAGGGAAGGAAGACCAATGCCTTGCCAGTCAAGATGATAATGCTCATGGGCACAGGAGCATTCAGTCACTCCTCTTTGGGGTTTATTACTAATTGGTTACATTTTTACAATCAGGGACAAATCGGAATTATATGTATCTAATATATGCTCCCTCTGCTCTCAACCCTAAAAACCGTTGCCTTTTATATGCTGTTTCTGCCCACATTACCTGCAGTTAATGACTTGGGCCTTTGCCATACATATTGATCTTTCCCTGTATAAATTACCTTCAAATTTAAAGGGATCTCAGTAAAATTGTTAGCTCTCACCCAATCTCCATTACCCAGCCTTTCGCATAACATATTTATATCAGAGCTGTGTGTTGCCCATGCAGGAAGCGCACGCTTGCGATGAGTCACTTGGCTCCTGTCCTACGAAGTCTGATGTGCCAACAAGACCAGTCAATATTGCATCTAAATCAGCTTTTGCATTTGAGGGAGTGTAATCCTTCATCCGTTGCCTTGGTAGTATTGTAAATGTAAATGTAAATGTAGGTGTACTTATATAGCGCAACCTGTCACCCAAAGGGCATCCTGGCGCTTGCTTAGGGAACCCGTCCTGGTATTCCCATGTGAGAGGCCCCGGCAGGGTGTCCACAGGGTGAAAGCCAGGCATCCCGCCGCAAGGGGCTGTTGTGGAGATTAAGCAAGCTATTGCCCAGAGTTGCAGAGTGAGACCCCGTGAGTCGAGTAGGCACCGGAGCGAGAATTGTCGAGGCCGTGGAATTTTTGAGCCCGAGACCCGCTGAGGCGGGGAACCGAACCCTGGTCCACGGTCGATCCCAGCATCCGGGTCTGCCGCCTCTAACCACTAAGCCACACTTCTCCACTGGACTACGTCGCTACACCTTTCGTTTACTTGCAGCCTGTTTGAAAGTAAGACCGTAAAACTAGGTTTACTGCTTGATTCTTTTGGGGAACCTGCACTGAAAGAAGGAATTTGCTTTTTCACATTTTTCAGCCCTGTCAAAGGTTTTGCTGCGTAAAGCAGCCAGGGCCTTATTACCCTCTTGTTGGACCGGACCGGTCCTAGGCCTTGTGCACTGATCCAGGTAAAATCATCACATTAAGGATGTTAATAACAAACTACAGAGCAGTACCATAGAGAAAAGGAACACTCACCAGCCTTGTGGACCATGTGGATCTGCTTGAACATCGTCTTGTACCAGTCCTTGGGCCGGTCAACTGTCTGCATGTAAAATAAGAAGAAAGGTGAAGAGAATGGCGTGGGCATCACAGCTTCCAACATTAAGAGCTTGTATACACACAGCAGGCCTAGAAGGGCCGCCCCAGTGGGTAAAGCATGCACTTGTGTCTAACCCAATTGCCAACAACTACCTACTTGGCTTTGCCAGCCACAGGCTTGTGATACAGTGGGTTAGGAGACCCAGAATTAAAGAAAGAAAGCGCAGTGCCACTCAGAGCTAGGGGAGCTTGCAGAAGCACAGCTGGTTTTCCTGTTCATCTTGGAGGAGCCCTCCATTGTCCTTCCCAGCCCCTTACACCCTTAGCTGCGAAATCCTGATTGAAACACGCTAATAAAAAAAATCTATTACATAATAAAAAAGGTTTTTTTAAAACATTGATGTATACTGTCAACTGTGCTCCTTGCAGACAGCTAGAGGAAGGGCGCCATTTTGAGTAGAAGCTGAGAGATAACTGATACAGTAACAGACTTGTGGAAGTAACATAGTACTGACTGATCCGTATCCATGGCAACCGACCAAGTTGTGACTCGGGGACACAGAAGCAAAGGTTCTCACTGGGTCGCAGTACCTACCTGCATCCTTCAATGGTGTGCCAGGGCTGTTCTCTAACTGCAGGAACTCTCCCCTAAGAAGTGCACTCAGTACTGACAGGGCAGTGCCTGCTGGGTTAAAGCTCTGCTCTTGAGCTGACGTCTTTCTTAAAGGTGAAACTGTTTTTATCCAATACATAAATGCGCAACCAACCTGCTCGACAAGTTCTCTTAATTAGGAATGCAGCGCTTCCCATTGGAATGTTTACCTTCCTGATTTTTATTGTTTGCCCTTTCGCTGTGGAATGCAGACATTCTGAATACAATGTTCTTCACATTCTGGGATGACTCGTCATGTTTGCCCTCTTTGACTGTATATCATATTATGAATGTTTGTCGTGCGCTCAGAAACGACCCGGATAATTAATCTAGAACAGCGGCCAAAGCGAGCAGGCACTCTCCTAACGCTCTAAACCAAGGCCCCTGGACAACCACGTAGGGCGGCAGCCAGCAGGAGGCGCCATGACAGCATTCCCATCGTTTGATTAGTCTGCAATGGCCGTTCTGCTTTGAGAAAAGGTTTTTTTTTCAAGTACTGTCACGATTGAGCGAAGAGATAGCAATTGAGATTGGAGTCTCCATACGCGATTGGAAATACTGTGTTGATTGGGCAGGAACTTTACTTATTGGAACTAGCGTGAGGTGCGGAACTTGGGGTTCGCCGTTGCTATTTTTGACATTGTTTTATCATGGTTGTACAAGTGGGTGAATGCAAGAATGAGTAAGTGGCTGGTAGGGATGCATGCATGCAACAATGAGTGACAGAGTGTGTGGATAATGACTCATTGAATGCCTAAACCCTTCAATGATGAAGAGGCTATTTCATTTATAAATTCAACATTTTGGCATTGCCAATGCTTGTTTGATGATGTTTCCCATGTAATTGTTTTTTGAATGAATGTAGTGTCCATGAGAACATGTCCCAAGGAAAGGCTGATCTTCTAGAGCGCTGTTATACACTACTGTTTACACCCGACACTCACCATGGTCATTGTCCACAAAAGGTTTTGTGGGTTCATGTTCGCCCTCACGTTTCACTACATCACTCCGTATAGGTGTCCATGTAGTTTGTAACACACCAAGGCATGTGATTACGCCACACGACACTCCAGGGCGTCTGAAAGCGCACAAAACATAGCACGGCTTCCGAGCTTCACATCGGCTGTGAAAAATCTGTGCAGTGCCTCTCCTTTTGTCATCTTGGAGGAGGGCACATTGTACAAGGTCAACACTGGTAGCTTTGTGTTGATGAAAATAGCAAGAAACACTCTTTGGTGCAACACAATCTGCATGGTTGAAACTGTGATATTTAGTCACACCAGACATTATCCCCTCTCCTAATTCGCCCTAATTAGTAGAACATGTCGACAATTAGACTGTGGGTTAACTGTGGTCCTCATGCATCTGGCCCTGTCAGCTGCCAAGCCACCAAACGCAGTCAAGCTTCCTCCATTGTAATTAAGCGCACTTATTACATCTCTTACATCTCAATGCAGAACCAGAAGGAAGGGAGCAGCCGGGCAGAGAGAAGAGCATCCCAGCAGAGCTAAGAGGATCACTCATCGTTTGAGGAAGCAGAACAGCATCTCCAAGTGCACGCAATTTCAGCAGGCCGTGTTTTCTCACAGTCGAACCTCCTAATGTGTTCCCAGAGTATGGGTCATGCTCGAGGTACTCCCTGATCAAACGCGTGTGTTGTGCACTGAGTTTTAGGGCTGTCTCAAGGCAGCTCTGCAGAGGGAAAGAGGCATTGGCCCCTGGCTTGGTCCTGGGTCAGCAACCACTGGCGAACACACTTGGCTGCTTCATTTGGCTTTCCTTGTGGTTGTACTTACATTATCTTTAAATTGTCTTCTCAGTCATAAACTCAAGCAGTATGCGCGCTACAACTGTGAGTGATTAATCCATTCTGCACAGGTGATTGGGGAATTCTGCACTGGTGTCTACTGATCGACCAGTGTCGAATCACTTTTGCCCGCCCTTGTCGATCAATATAAGAAAGACACTTTGACTAACTAGTGAAAGTGACATTTCACATTGGCTGGACACCGGAAAGGTATTTAGACAAAATATGAAGGAAAAAATATTGGGTGGACTAAGTTTCATGTCAAAAGCATCGAGGACAAAAATATTGTTAAGGTAAGTTTCTATAGGTCAGCAAAAGTTTACTATATATAGCTCTAGATATGTGTACCTTGACGATATATATATCTTCAAAATCATTGAAAAGCTTGGTGCAAAACGTCTTAGTCACCAGTGCAAAATCTTCCAGTCACCAGTGCAAAATCTTCCATTCACGTGTGCAATGCATGCTATTTGGCTTTATGATAAAAGGTTCACTTCTTACTGTCTTTGTCAGCATCCATAAAGCTGCATGCGTGCATTGGCCGCTTGAATGATATTCGGAATTAATTAGCATTTGGGATTTGTGACTTAAAAACCGTTTTTTGCAGTCATAATTCTAATTTACGATTCCAAAAACGTTTGTGTAGGAGACCGCCAGTTCATTAGTTTTAAGAGGGCGCACTGCATGGTTTGGTGGCTCCTAAGAGCGGTTTCTAGGAGTCATTTAGTTGAAGATATCGCTTATTACTGAGTTTTTGTTGGATTTAAACAGTTGTTTCCATGGGGATGCGTATAGGAATGAAACAATCTTTATCTCGCATTTGCTCATGCTGTCAGAAGAGGCAGGGGTGTGCCCGTTATGTCTGTGATTGTTTAGTAGTTTCACTGCTGAGGGCAGGACCTGTAGCAGGCTTTGCCTCATCTAACAGACACTACAGAGTCATGTTTCTTTTAACAGACATAGTCAGTGGTGCCCTCCCCTGCTCCTTTTCATCCCTTGCTTTCATTCTTTTCTTGCAGATATCAAGTGTTCCTCTTCGCCGATCACCCACCGGATGAATAGACAAGTAAGTGATCGAAAACAACGCTTCAGCGACTCAAATCATTGTCATGGAATAAACATTAAACGTTTCTGACAATATGAAGAAGGCAACAGTTCTCCTCATGTGAAAAAGCTCAGTAGAACAAGGATGCTTCCGAACGATATCTAAACAAATAAGAGTTTGATGTGCTTAGGTGAGCATAAATGGCCCACTTATAAGTTTCAGACTCCTAGTCACAGAATCCGAAAAAGCAGAATTTTACAGTGTTTGGCAAAAAATCTAAAAAGCTGTCCCATTTTCCTTCACCGTAGGTTTAGTGTTACAGATGGGAAAATATAATTATTTGGGAAGTGGAGGCGGGTAAACATGAAAAATGTATGAAAAATGCCACAACTTCCATCCAAGTTTGGTGGCATTGTCCATTTCAACCCTAGGAATATTTACAAAGTTACTCCCAATAATGCCCGCAGTAACTATCTTTCCAGGATGGGATTAGGAAAGAACATCCCCAAAATGAATAAGGGTGGAGTGGAAGAGCTCCTCTGTAGGGAAACCTATCCAGTTGGAGGAAAATAAATAGGTAACAATGCACAAATGTACATTTCTACCCTACTTAGGTGGACAGTTGCCTGACTACAGAAGAAAAGGAGCAGTCCTCGAGGTATAGTATCAGAATTAATAGAAATTGGAACAAAAGTATCTTTTGACAGAAATATGATGTCCTCAATATTGTGTACAAAACAATCACTCCATTGAATTTATGCACTTATGGCCCCTCATTAGAGACCCCAGCTAAAGGTGAGGACCCATGTTTGACCTGGCATCATTGGCATGCGTTTCCCCTGTATTTTTGCCTTTGCCTCCTGTGTTTTTGCTGTGTGTTGCACTTCAGTTTGCTGGTCTAGATGCTTTGGCCATTTTGCCACTGCTGTTCAGTGCCAAAGTGCAAGTGCTCCCTTTGTAAATTATTGTTATGGATTGTTGATCTCATGATTGTCTTATTTGATTTACTAGTCAGTCCCTAGTACAGTGCACGGAGTGTGCCCAGTGCCTGTTAATCAAATGCTACTAGTGGGCATGCAGCAATGATTGTGCCACCCACATAAGCAGCCTGTAAATGTAACTCAGGACTGCCATTACAGAGCCTGTGTGCAGTCCGGTACTGCCATGTCGACTTGGCAAGTGCACCTCTTGCCAGGCCCTACCCTTCCCTTTTCTTACATGTTAGTTACCCTAAGGTAGGCCCAAGGTACCCGTGTGGGCAGGGTGCAGTGTATGTGAAAGGTAGGACATGCCCTGATGTATGTGGCATGTCCTAATAGTGAAATACTCTCCAGTTCGTTGTTCACTATTGAAAGGCTATCTGTCCCCATAGGATAGAATGGGTAGTTTGCTTATAACATCTTATAAGCATAACTACCCATGGGAACATGGAAAATAAAGTTTGATGTGCCTGAACTCAGCATGTTAAAATGCATCTCTTAGTGAGAATGATTTTTACATTCTGATTGAAAATACCACTTTTAGAAAGTAGGTATTTTCTTGCCAAACCATCCAGTGTGCCTCTGCTGGGGTTGTGTATTGATTGTCTGGCTTTGGAGTGACAGGGGCTGGGATGTGCATTCTCTTCAGACAGCCACTTGAGGGGGGGATGAAGTGTGTCCTGCCATTCTAGGGTGAGTCAGGGCTGGGCATAATAAACCTGGGCTAAATTCAGAGAGGTAGGAGATTTCTTTCACACCTGAATGGGCCTGGTCTGCCAGGAAAATGCTGTCTCCACCTCCTGCCAGGAAACTGCACCAGAGAGGACAAAACTGTTTTATACTGGGCACAGGGCTTCTCTGCCACCTGAGAACAAAGGATTTTGCTATATAATTATTGGGGCCCAGACCCCAGAACTTTAGACTACTTCTGGAAATCAAGAGGAACCTCTGCCAAGGAGAAGAGCTGGAAGACACACGAGGAGGAGTACTGACCCTTTGCTGGGTGCTGTCTGTGGTTGGCCTGCAGTGGCGGTTTCTGCCAAGGAGAGGAACTGTGTGTGTATCCTGCTTGCAAAGTGTCTCCATGGGCTTGAAGTGGAGCTTGCCCCTGTTCAAGAGGTCTCAGGAACAGCAAAGACCTCACTATGCTTCTGGGCACCATCACTGGAACCACTGGTTTTAGTCGCCGCAGAAGGAAAGGGCAACTGACTCTGTCACCGAGTTTGTCACAGGATTCCGTGTCCTAAAGGCACTGCAGTGAGCACCACCACACTTTGCATCGCAACCCTGGTCTCACTGACTCCGTCAATGAGCCGCTGAGTGCGGCCTGTGGGCACCGCACTCTGCACTACACTGCACAGATGTCACCGACTTTGTCACTGCCCGACTCAAACATCAACCGGCTCCGTCGCTGCACCGTGACCCGCCAGCACCACATCGAGAACCGTCTCACCCTGCAACACAAGCCTTGGTCTCACCGACTCCGTCAACGAGCCACTGCCAGCAATGATCGATGAGGACACAGCACGATGCAACGCTTCCATCTCACATCGCAATCGCGATGGTTGCCCAACTGACTCACATCGGCGATTGCCCACAACAAGAAAGGTACTGTCTCAGAGTCTGTCAGCACTTTAACGGACCCGTACCATTCTCAATAATCCACACACCACACGCGAATAATAAAAGGGGTTCTGCATGACACTTATATGCTGTACTTGTAAGGGGCTACCAATGGGGAGAAGTGTAGGAGAGGGTGGGAGGGAGTTATATAGTTAATAGATAGTGTGCATCGTATACAACTACTTAAGCCCTGCAGGATATGCAGGGGCAAAGATTTTCAGTTTTATTCTGTCATAACACATTGTATACTTGCAAACTATTGTTATTGTCTTATGCTCTCTTCTGTTCTGTAATAATCCATTAAATCTACCCATCTCCCATAATGCTCAATTCAATGTCATGTATGAAGACAATGTTTGGTTGACTATAACGAAAATGGCAATAAAGTTTTTTTTTGTTTTTTTAAACTGACCCGTACCATCGCAGTTGGCTGGAATTGTTAGACTCTGTCGTGTTCAGTATCACGGTAGCCCTGAACGGAGCTACAGAGTTGGAGGAACTGTGTTTTCACGCTATTCCTGCAGTTTAAAGGTCATTGTGCACAGTAACTATTTTCACAGTACTGTATGTTGGATTTTTGTTGTTTTTGGTCTTGTGTGGTTTAGATAAAAGTTTTACTTATTGTTCTAAACTGGTGTGGTGTCCATTTGTAGTGTTTTCACTGTGTTACTGTATGCATGTACAAATGCTTTACACTCTGCCTCTGAGATATGCCTGTCTGCTAGTGCCAAGCTACCGAGGGGGTGAGCAGGGGTTATTTTAGAAATGCATCCCCCTTATCCTGACTAGGAAGAAGGGTCTCTACTTGGACAAAAGTACCTACCTCTGCCAACGAGAAACCCCCATTTCTAACAGCCCATAACGAGGGACCAGTACATAAAAGCCATTATTGCTGTGTTGGAATGGGCAATAACGACTAGTGCCCCCCATCCCCAGTCCTGTGCATTCGACTTCACCTATTTTTAGGGGCAGGGAAACTGCACCTATAGATACTTGGAGCAGATCCTCTCTCTTCTGCACCTGCTCTTGCTGCCACTCCATGCCGGCACCGCCCATTCTTGTGAAAGGGGAAATGTAAGCCCAAATGTCATAGACGCTAAAAAAAAAACGGAAAAAAACATGCCAGGTGGTTTCATTTTAGTCTGGCATATGGACTTACATTTCCCTCTTGACAAGGAAGGGGAGTGGCTAGCATGGAGAAGCAACAAGAGTTACTTCAGAACACAGGGCTTCTGCTGTAAAGTTTCCGAGGATGTATTAACCCTTTCGATGCTCATGACGAGCTCAGCTCGTCATGAGGCACGGTTGAGCTGTGCTCATGACGAGCTGAGCTCGTCATAAAACCATAATAATCAAAAAAGTCAGCGCAGGAGTGGAAAACACCTAGCAGCCAAGGTGTTAAAGAAGTGCCTTTATGCTGGTGGCGAGTCTCACAGGTGGGAACTTGGGTGCCGATCATTAGGCAAAGGTACACCGTAAGAGCAGGGAACTGTCAGCCACGGAATGCTCCTTTGCGGGCATCTAACCATAATCATAGCCTGGAAAGGGATCCTTCTGATTGGCTGGCTACCTCCCTCCATTCCATCGAAGGTGCTAAAAGAAAATCTGCACCCAATGGAGCAATTTTTTGTACACGATATTTAAGGCACAATATTTCTGCCAAATTATATTTTTGTAATGATATTCTGACTTTCAACCATTCCTTGAAAACTGCCGCTCATGTAGATATCCAGATGTGGTAACTGACATTTGTTAATGTCAAAAAAGTCAAATGATGGAGGATACCTACAACAGTAGATTGGTGCCTTTCTTTCCAAAAGGTTTTTGTTAATTGGCACTTAATTCTTGCCAGTTTAGGACTAGGTCTCAACCTTCAAGTTGTTCTGGTGGCAATACAGCTAAATCCGAAGGGACTCTCTGCTCCATCTGCTCTCTGAATTCCTTCTCCATACCCATCAGTGATGCTCACCTTACTCCACAAGAGTCACACCCAAGGAAGCCCTGTCCAGAAAGAAGCTGCACCATAGAACTGCTGAGCCACCGCTTACCGTTCTAACCGCTGTGGGTATCCCCGACTCGTCGATAGGGCCTATCCCGGCATAATGGGGCGCTTTGACGACAGTAACCTTCTTCTCCTCCTCGTATGTTCTACAGATTGGTATTGTACTGCTGCTTCTGTTGCTAAGAGACTGGCTTTGCATGGAGTAGGTCTCTGTGGATTCTGCAAAGACAAAAAGAAAGAATATTGTAATAATTAACATGGGAAACATTGGCCATATATGTCTCTTGCTCGAGCGTGCACGTCTACATATTTATGAGTTGAAATGGTTCACAGAGGAGTACATTTTATCAGTGTGAAAATATGTCGTTCGACTCTAGAGAGGACCATAACCTTTTCAAGACAACCATTTCCATCTCGGAACCCGAGCCTTCCATTTAGAGGGGACGAGTGACAATCAGGGGAAATTATTGTTTTGTAGCATTTAGGCGACTGATCTAGGGATTAACTAGATCTTTCGGTGGTTAATGCTTCCTGTGATCTGAGCAGCTGCTTAGGAAACAATTTCCCTAGAGCGTTGATAGTGTATGATTATGAGACCTGGCAGAAAAATGAATAGAATCCAGTTACCTGGCACAAAATACTGAAATGTAATGCCAGCCCTTGCACAGTGACACCGTTTTGCAGATTTAAAAAAAATGTATGCTTTATCCTAATCCTTGCATTCCAATCCCTTACGTAGTAGTTGCAAACTCTGTTAGGATTCTTTTAAAAGAGGGCCTGTAATTCTTTGGGAATGTAGGTGTAATTCTTAACATAAATGCAGAGAACTGTCATTGGACTACATGTGGAGGAGTGTGGCTCAATGGTTAGAGCGGCAGACCCTGATGCAGAGTTCTGGCCCGGGACCAGGGTTCAATTCCCGCCTCGGCAGGTTTTGGGCTCAATATCCTCGGACCTGACAATTCTCGGCTCGGTGCCTATTCTAATCATGGGCCCCACGCTGCAACTCTGGGCAATAGCTTGCTTAACCTCCACACCGGCCCCAACAGCGCTAGGATGCCTGGCTTCACCCTGGGGGTGCCCAGGAGTGGACACTTCACAGGGAAAGCCAGGAAGGGTTCTACAGCGGTATGAGTAATAGCGCCAGGAAATCGCTTGGTGACAGTGCGCTCTACAAATACCTTGACATTTACATACATGGTGCTGGCGTTAAAGCAGAGACAAGTTGTACATTATCACCTCCTTTCTTTCTTAACCGCTTAAACAGAAATCACGTGTCGCTGCCCGGATCCTACAGCTAGCAGTAGGCATCAAAAGGAAAATCTACCCTAGTTTAAGTGCACACTAATAGCCCCACTTAGCCTTCTATATCAGGGGCGCCAAGGCGGAGTAGCATCGCTCCGCGACTCTAAGAGCAGAGCAAAGTCAAAATAAAGTGATAATCACAAAACGCTATTATCATTTTATTTTTTTGTCTGCCTGTTAGGGCTCCATGTTAGGGTGGGGCAGGGCTGGGCTTGCGTGGCGCCAGCAGGGGGAGTAGTGGTGGCTGCACCATAAGTGCACATGACAGTTTGGTTGGCCGACTTTGGCTGGCCAAACCGTCAGGCGCAGTTTGCATGTTTTCGACCAGCTGTATTGTTCAGCCTGGGTGAAGAACATGCCTAGACTCCCAGTCCCTCTCTGAGCGCCGCACCATGGCGCTCAGACCAATCACAATGCTGCCGTAGGACAGTGTCATGATTGTCTAGGGGAGTCTCAGGAGCCTGGGTGCTTCTGGGAGGGAGACAGGATACAGAACGGAAGGAGGAGAGGCGGCTGCTGGCGACCCACAGGTAAGTCTTTTTTATTTTTTTTCAACCCCCGCCCCCTTTACTGCCCCCCCCCCGCCACCGCCCCCTATCAGTCGCCATTGTTCTATATACTCATTCAACTTCAACAGTGTTTGTACAGCGATGTAAAGGAACGTAAGCATTCTGAGGCGTCAGTTTGTGGGGACTTTAAAACACAAAAAATGTAGCCTGTCACCCTGAAAATTGCTGGAATCATGGACATCTTGAAGAGCGAAATGACGACCAGGTGCAGGGGAATCCCTTTCCAATAATCACTACTTCATTTTTAGGTTGAGGCCTACCAGACAGCAGAGTTGTCTGGTTGCAAAAGACAATTTGGACACTTGAGAAAGCTGACCGAGGAATGCATTCTGCCCATTGATTACCATTGGCTTTGTGTTTTGTCATCCACATTTGCTTACTTTCTATTGGCTGGCTTTATATTTATCAGGCTGTCCAGCTTGTGTTCGTTACTCCTATGGAGCATATCCTTTTTACCAACTCTCTGACCGGCTCCTTCCATTCTTCCACATGTGCTCACTTTCCAGGAACTCTTTTCTTCTTTTTCATGAGGCACGGCACGACAGTACATGTGTTTTTAGCTGTCTGCTTTGAAAGATATTTCAGGGAGCAGTAAATGTGCTGTATTTCTTGGAAGAGATTTCCTGCCTCCTATCTTTCTGCTTTACTGGTTCTGCGTATCCTTGCCGCCACTACCAGTTAATTAATCTCACATTCCTGTTTTGTAAAATATTCTGTCTATGAGCTTGTTTATTTTGGTCAGTGCTCTTTACTAGTAGCATAGCTTAAACGATTCTCTGCCTCAATTTCACACCCATGCCATGGGCACTGGAAGTAGAGAAGTTTGGGGTGTTGAAGCACCCCGAAATACCTGTGCTGGAGTACAGAAGTGAATCAGTAATAAAGGCCTTTAAATGTTGTTGTTTTTTGCCACATTTGCTGTGCATTCAAAGACCAAGATCAATGTTATGCTCTGTCTTCTGAGTACTCAACTCTACACCACTTCCCTCCATAAAACTTTACTTCACTCTACTCATCTCCACTCTATGCCTCTCCACTCTACTCTATCCCACTCCATTCTTCTCCACTCTGTGCCACTCTACTCTAGTCTACGCCACTCCACAGCACGCCAATTCACTCTAATCCATCACACTCTACTGCACTCTACAACAGTCCACTCTATGACACTCCACTCTAGTCTCTTTAACACCACTCCCCTCTACAACACTCCACTCCACTCTATTTCAATATACGACATTCTACTCAAGTCTAAGCCACTTCAATCCACTCTATGCCCCTCTATTATACGACCCTCTAGTATGCTCTACTCCACTCTTCCCCACTCAACTTCATGACACTCCATTCTACGCCACACCACTCTAAACCACTTCACACCACTTTACTTCACTCTATGCCACTCCACTCTACACCACTTCCCACCACTTTACTCCACTCTATGCCACTCCACTCTACAACCCTTTACTCCACTCCAGTCCGACACTCCACTCTACTCTACTCCACACCACTTTATGACACTGTATGCACTCTACGCCACTTCATTCATCTACACTCTACTCTACTCCACCATATTCCACTCTAATCCATGTCACTCTACTCCACTCTACAACCCTTTACTCCACTCTACAAAATCACACTATGGCACTTCACTCTACTCTATACTACTCCACTTTACACCACTCCACGCTACGTTACTCCATTCTACACTACTCCACTGTATGCCACTCCAGTCCATGACACTTTACTCCACTGTGTGGCACGCCACATCACTCCACTTTGCTCTGCGCCACTCCACAGCACTATACTTCACTCTGTGGCACTCAATACCACTTCACTCTGAGACACTCCATTCTAAGACACTCCATTCTACTCCATACTACGCCACTTTACTCCACTCTATTTCACCCTACGATACTCAACTCTCCGACACTCCAAAACACTCTGTGCCACTCTACTCCACTCTATGGCACTCCACTCGATATCACGACAATCTACATCACTCTACCTCCATCTACACTAGTCTATGTCACTATACACCACTGTACACTACTTCACTCTATGCCACTCTACTCCACTCTACTCCACTCTACACTATTGCACTCCATGCCACTCTCTTCTATGGCACTAGCTTTTAGCCAGCATGGCTAAAACACATTGGCAAAGCCAATAGCCCTTGCACAGGAAAGACCTATTGGCTTTGGCAATGCTGGTTGTGGTTCTACATTGCCTTTCCCAACCTGGACGTACACTTAGTCTTAATTAATTAATTAATTAATTAATTAATTGCAAGTTTATATAAGCGCTATATAAACTTGCAATTAATTATACACTTAGTCTTGCCCTTCTGAAGTGTAAATCGGAGTGTTTTCTAGGTTTAAAAACTTGCCGAATAGCCACAAACATGTGTTGGTGTACGCTAACATTTACAAGTAGACTCACACGTGAATCCCCAAAACCATTTCACTAGTATATTCATAATTTTAGAAATTCCACGTTTCACATAAACAAAGGTCAGTGAATAGCAATTGCGTGAAGCTGAATTTAACATACAAATCCTTTTATCCAATAGTAGCACTAATGCCAGTTTAGGCTCAAGCTCCCGTTTACACCCAACCCAGGATTATAACCTTGGTGCAAGCTACTCACATCAAACATTTCTACATGCACAATTTTCACTAGACAAAATCTAATCTAAATCATCATGCAAATAAATAGCATACATTCACTGTTTCCACACTTTAGAATGGGGAATAATAAGTTATTAGCACATTACCTTATTCCAAGGTGTATACATTGGTGCATAAATTGGAATGGGCACAAATCACACTACCTACAGATAGAGGGGCAATGTTGAAGGCACTCTGTGTTGTCCACATAATGTTCCATGGAAAAGAATCATTATACCTACAAGTGAAATTCAAGAAATACAAACAAAACAGAACACTGCGCTCAAGGCTTGTACCATAAATTATCATACCACCAACCATAAGAAATCCGTAGGAGAGACTGCTTTCTCAGTACATGCCACTAAGTTCTGGATGTTACTTCCAGGCAAAAGTCAAAGCATCTAGGAAGACATTCATTTCAAAAGACAGCAGACAACATGGTTATTTCCAAGATAACTACAATGTGTACAATTAATAGGTATCATGGGTATTTCAATTCATATATATCCAGTTTGGTCCAAGCTCGTACAAACACCATAACACTCAGTGGTCCGCAGCCAGCTATCACTGAATCCTTTTACACTGGTCTTATCCTTCCCTCAGTACTGCACCGGCCATCATCAATTGAACTAGCATGAAATAACTAAAGCGGTTCTACACAAACTGATGGCCAACCACAGGACTCTAATCTAGTTCACAACTGTAGGTCCCAACTAGTTACACACTATAACCGCTTATTTACATTTCATAATGAGATCAGACATGGGATGACAAAGCCCATCCCCACAGAATTTCTTCACCATTTCTCTCCAACCATACCTGCAGTAACCAGCAGACCATGATCACAAGAAACACCATAAAGGGGCCAGGAGAAATGCTCAAAGGTGCCAGCCAACTGGGAATCAAACTGTGTGTGTCTCTCTCACAACTCGTCATTGGTCACATTGCCCAGCACTGGATGTATGTCATTACAACGCATACTTTTACAACGCATACCTTTCCAACGCATTTTTTACACCGCAACATCCATTACTACGCATTCCAATACAACGCATGCCATTACAACAAATTCTTTGAAACTACCTTTACTACGCATCCCACTACAACGCATACTACATTTACAACGCATACCATTACAACGCATACCATTACATTGCATGTATGGTAAGTATTGGATAGTGTAGGGGTAAAAATTACTATTCTAACTCCAGGGGGTGCAACAGTAGGGTAAGTGTTGGATAGTGTAGGGGTAAAAATTACTATTCTAACTCCAGGGGGTGCAACAGTAGGGTAAGTGTTGGATAGTGTAGGGGTAAAAATTACTATTCTAACTCCAGAGGGTGCAACAGTAGGGTAAGTGTTGGATAGTGTAGGTATGCGTTGTAATGGTATGCGTTGAAATGACTGCGTTGTAATGACATGCGTTGTAGTGGTATGCGTTGTAGTGACATTCGTTGTAATAGTTGCGTTGTAATGGCATGCGTTGTCATGGATATTGCATTGTAAAAGTTTAGTTGTAAAGGTAGTGCGTTGTAAAAGTTGCGTTGTAAGTGTTGTTTCCCCCAGCACTGCATCCATAAAACAAGATAATTGCACCTCCGTAGTCATCACTCATGACAGTGAAACTTTCCCACATAAGATCAAACACAAAGACAACACCCTTCCAACCACACCCTACATGGAATAACTTGCTGCCCACATAGGCAGACACTCCAGTGCCCCAAATAGGGGTAGTAAGCACTACATAAATACTGCATACAATACAATAGGCCAGTATGGCCAAACTCATCTCCTCCCTGGCAATCAACTCCAAGCACTACATCTTTTTCGGTGACCTCAACTTTCACCTCGATGACCCCAATGACACCAACTCTCCCAATGTTCTGGAAATCTTGAGCAACATTGGACTCACGCAACTGGTCACCAGCCCCACACACTGCGCAGGACACACCCAGGACCCAGTCTTCACAGCCACTGACAAAATCAAATCTAGCCACACCATCAAGCTCACCTAGACCGACCACATTATTGTCCACTTCACCATCACAGGCTAATCACTAATGACGACCTACCTCCACGCCACCCACCCCTGCACACCGCAGATGGAACAAAATCACTGAGACCCAGTGGACTGCCACCCTCAGCACAACCAGACCCAATACCACCAGTAACTTTGAGCTAGCCATCCAAATCATCTCTGATTGGATCTCCAACTGCACCAAGACAATCGCCCCCATGAAAACAGACAGCACCAGCAGATCCAGCAAGTATGCCAACTGGTTCAGCCTGAACTTCGACCTTCAAACGTGAGACGAAGCGATTTGAGAGATGATGGCACTCCATTAGGAACCCCTTAGACTTCACCACCTTCATATCTACCCTCAGCAAATACCACCACCGACTCAAAGAAGCCAAAAAGGAGGTGCTAACCATCCTATTCGAGGCAAGCACCAATCACTAAAAAGAACTCTTCCGCATCATCAGAGAATTCTCCTGCTCGTCTGCCACGAGACCACATGAACACGACCTGCCTTTCCAAAACCCTCTGCCACTCATTGATGGACTACTTTCACAACAAGTTAGCAGACATCTGCAGCAACATTCGACCCACAGCCAACCAACTTCAGCCACCTCCTGACATACACCGCCACCCACAGCCACCTGCTCACCGATTGGAGACAGCTCCCACGCTATTCACCACAGCGATCATGATATCGATTCACCCCGGAGTACTACTGCACCATGCCCACACAACGCCTTTATTCTGGGACAGAAGGAAATCAGCAGCGCATTCACCAAAATTCTCAATTCACTCGAGACTCTCACAGCTCAGGACTAAGTTTAAGCTCTTTTGGTAAAGCGGAAGCGTGGAGATACGCCTCCGGGGGTTGAATCCTGCGCTATACAAGAACATAAATAAATACATAAACTATCACCACAGCCACCATCATTGACGCATGGAAACATACATGTATTGAACCCCTCCTGGAGAAGCCCTCTGTTGACCTCAGGGAGATCTTCTGATGGATCCCCGTCAGCACCAGGAAAACAGTGACTCAAGCCTTCGTCACAAGCCGACTAGACTACAGAAATGCACTCTATGCCGAAACTACCACCCATCTCCTCAAATGTCTGCAGACCATACAGAACGCCGCAATCAGAGTCATCCTCGACCTCCCCAAATGGACTTGCACCAGCCCCACCTCTTAAGCTTCCACCAGCTCCTCGTCCAGAAGAGATGCTAGTTCAAGCTGATGACCCACGTCTACAAGGATCTCCACAAGACTGGTCCCTACTACATCAACCACCGTATGACCTTCGACCAACCGGGCAGACAACTCCGATCTGCCTCCCTCTCCCTTGCACACGTCCCCTGCAATAGGTGGAGCCACAGTGGAGGTCGTTCTTTCTCCTAACTCGCCACCAAGTCCTGGAACAACCTCCCACTCCACCAACAAACCTCTTCTTTGCTCACTGACTTCAGGAAGGGACTCAAGACCTGGCTTTTCAACTAAGGCTAACTAGAATCCAGCGCCATGTTACCCCCTGTGGTGATAAACAGCACTATACAAATAATGATTGAAATTCTCTAATCACCTGGAATTGTAAAGAAAAAAGACTTAGTTCTCATCCCACGAACAGATTTTTAAACCCCCATGCCACCAATAATAATACACTAGCATTTCAGAAATAAGTATTTGAAGATGCCTCCATTACTATACAAATACCTGGTATATCAACCATAATCCATGGTCTATCAGAAATGGCATGTGTACATAATGTGAAACACCATCATTTTAACAGTCTTCTTCATCACAGGCATGCCAATGCACACGGCCAAGTCTGCAGCAATACAAAGGAGCACCCCTCAGGCTCTTAGTCAAAGCACACAACACAAGGCTTGCCATGTAGGGTGCGCTGTAACATATGCTCAGAAAACCATGCATTTAAACTGACCTGATATTCAAGATATAGACTGAATGGCGATTCGTGGCCACATTAGTAGAAGCAACACAAGTTAAGAACTCTCAATGCATCATAATTCAATACAACACATTAAAGAAAATAGCTGCTGAAGGAAAAGGTGTGTCTTGATCTTCTGCCGCTTGTAGACTACACTGAATGAGGCAATGCCCTCAGTCTTGTCATTTTCACATGATGAGGTCTTTTCCAAAATGTAATCTACATTTCCAAGCTAAAACTAATGCCCTTTTACTTTGACACACATTTTCAGCAATATATTACTATGTAGAAACCAGCAGCCACTCATCATACTTGAGAATGTGTTCAAAACATTTTTGGAGTTGAATTTCCATTTAGTCTCACTCAACCTTTAGATTAACCATCCATGTGAATGTAGGGCATCATGATAGCTTAGTATTATTTTTAACATTCCATGCTTAAAAGAAATGGGTGAATGCTGCTAAATGGATAAAAACATATGCCGCATGCATATGCTATTATGCATTCACTACTTGGTGCTTAGTAACTGAAAGTAACTCAAACAAAAACTCATGGTTTAGCTACAGAGCTAAGTGACAACAAAACAATCTATCTGATACCTTCAACTCTGGTTGTAGCAACATTGTTCATTTTTTCACAAAGCAAATAAAAATGTCCTTGCTGCTTGGCCAAATTAATGACTAGTACTTGATTCGATATTGGCTAAGAAAATTAGAGAAATTGGCAATGAACTATCAACTGTCTTTTGCTCCTTAAATCAGCTTAGTTGCCAACAAATCACAACACCACCTCAATAAGCAACAAAAGCATGTAGCCCATGACCAGTGGAGCCAGACCATAATATGGATTTACTTATGCAAACCATTAGAGTGGACGGCCGAACGAAAAAAATTGAATACGTTACAGTGCGTACTGAAGCAAGCCACGAGACGATGGCTGAACCACCTAAACTCAAACTGGAGATTCTCAATTAGGTTTCAGTGGAGTGTAGTGGAGTTCAAAACTCACAGCAGCACTCACCAAGTACCATGGGAGAACAGTCTGGGTTATATTAAAATTCTTGTCGCTCATGACATCCTAGTCAGACAGTAAGGACCATGAATACTCCCGATCTGCAACCGTAGTACTAGAGGAGCGTACCATACATGACAAGGTTCCCACAGGGATGCGTTCATCCACTATGGGACGCATTTGATCACAATACTGGGTCACAAGAAACTATTGGGAGTTTTAAAAATCCTGTACACATAGCGAAATTCCGAGTTTGTACATAGTCTGCGTGGTGCAAACACCATCCTTATCTATGCCACTATAAAAAGAGGTATAATACAGTCCTGTGTCAGCAGTTAACACGGGTTTTGCACTTGTGACTGGAAGCAGACGAGCCGCCATAGTTTATTTTTCTTCTCTTCCTTTTTAAGTGCAACAGATCCGCCCACACCGATTGACGTTGCTAAATTTAAACTTGGCTCTAGTAGCCACTTTTCAAGCTCTTTATTAAAGAGAACTTTGTACACACCGTACACGTGACATCCTGAGAATAACTGAACGTGCTTGTACTGGCTTCAATTCAATGTCAACTGTCAAATTAAAAGAGCGCCTGCGGACTAGCTAAGGTGGGTCTCCGTCCCTAGCACACAGGTCTTCTGTATTCTGAAGCACATCTTGCCACAGTACACAAGACAAGCTCGCCATTTCAGCAAGAGGCCGCCATCTTAAACAGTGTAAAACGCGCGGCTGTGGTGAGGGCTGCGATATAAGCTTTCTAATGGACCAGGAAATGCTCTTCATGCCGTGCATGCCTATAGGGAGCTAGTCTGACATGCTAGATCTTGCCATTCAGGCAGCAGCATGACTGTATGCCAGCGTGCCCGAATATGTAGTTACATTACATTACTGCCCAATTACAAACCGGGCTGGACTGGCCTTTTATTCCATTGAGCATTCCCGTGGGCTGGGGCCAATGGAGGCTGGATCTGAAAGCCCCGGGCGGATACTAGTGTCTCTGTCACAGTCTCCAACTCCACAATGTTAACTCCAGCAGGAGGGAGGCTTCACCTAGAGTGAGAGAGAGGGGGATGGAGAGAGGTACAGAGAGAGCGACCCCAGAGGGAGAAGAGAGAGAATGGATGGGTGAAAACAGAGAGACAGAGCAAGGGGAGAGAAGCAGTGGCATAACACAGCCCCCCATAGTGCAGGGGGGCCCTGAGCTGCAGGGGGGGCCTTCAGCACAGTACTCATGCCCGAGAGCTCCATATTAAATACGGAGTGGGGGTCCATTCATGTACCTTGAAGGGGGGCCCCCTCAACTTTCGTTACGCCAGTGGAGATAAGGAAAAGCGTGGTGCTGGTTTGAGGATTTTTGTCAGGGCTGCTTTTGATTCCATAGCTCCGCCCAGATAACAAACGTGCAAAAATTCAGTGTTGATTTACTTTTGCAGCTTGTAAGTTTGCAGACCCTCTAAGCCTTTATTCGGATGGTTGTATCTCATGGGGTGCGTGGTGTCACTCATGCGGGAACATACACCACACTGCTTGTGGCGACAAAGAGAGGATCGGGAAAAATAACCACTTTGGTTTAGTGAGACATGGGACACACAGTAGGATTAGTACTTTGACTTCCCTCCCTGAGAGTGCATCTTCCTGCATTGTACACTCGTCTGAACACAGCATGCTAGTACTCGTTCATGCAAACTGTTGTTGGCTGGGGAGCCTGGACCAGTGATTTAATTTGTAAAACAGAGGTGCCAGGGCCCTCATCAGGGTGCCACTGCAGCTTGCACCACCCATTGCCCCAACCAGCGCTGCAGATAACAGTACAAACACACCTAGTAACCATCACACTCCTACAAGTGTGACAATTCAGACTATTCAAGGGACCAAAGCTATAAGAATGGGTTGGGTAGCAGGTATTAGTCATTCTAGATGTATATTGAATTAATAAACAACTGTTGTGCTCATCTCTGAATAAAACAAACAGCACCACCATGTGGCAGACTGTCATTGATGTTGGCAATTAAATGCCGGTGCTGATTACTGGAAACCAGCAGCTCAATTAAAGCACTGTAGACTGAGATGCCATGAGTGGTTTAATGAAGGCCCAGGACTTCCACATCGCTTGGCCAGCCTCATTCTCCACTTCTGAATCCAAAATCTGTTATGTTATGTTATTAGTGGTTTTATAGCGCGCTCAATTACTCAGGAGTATCCTGGCGCGTGGAAATGCAGATAGGCAGGAGAGAACTAGAATGATTACAATTATACTTAAAAGGGGTGGGTTTTAAGTGTTTTTTTAAAAAGATTGAAATACTGAGTAGCGCGTAGCGACGGGGGAAGGGTGTTCCAGGCGATGGCCGCTTTAAAGGTGATAGACTGACCACCAAGATGGGTTTGTTTAAAGCGAAGAACAACCAGCAGATGTTGGGAAGTTGACCGTAGTTGACAGATAGGTAAATACCAGGCAAAACGCTTCCTCAAGTACGCCTGCCCTAGACCGTGGATGGCTCTATGCGCAAAAGTAAAGGATTTAAACATGACCCTTTGTGCGACAGGGAGCCAATGCAGGCTGCGCAGGGTTGCTTTTCACGCCAACAGGAGCCTACCTTGCTGACGCCTGACGCTTTTGGACCTCTGTCTTTCACCGTCTCCTCGGCTGGGGACCCTTGCTGCTGTCTCTTTGCCCTGTTGCCGTTCCCCCCGCCGCAGGCGCCGCAAACCATCAGGCGCAGCCGCAGAGTGGGGGGAATTGAGCACTACATTTCCCAGGAGCACTCACCTTGGCCACGCCCCTAAATGCGACCGGAGGCGCTTGAAAAAGGCGCTGCATCAGCTGGAGAGCGGGTTGCTTTTCACACCAACCCTTTGTGCGACAGGGAGCCAATGCAGGCTGCGCAGATGTTGGCGGACGCTAGACTGCCGTGAGATGTTAAAGAGGAGTCTGGCTGCCACGTTTTCTATGATTTGAAGCCGGTTGTTAAGGTAGGAAGGAATACCAGAGAAGAGGGCGTTCGCGTAATCGAGGCGAGAAAGAATGAGCGCCCTTGCCACTGTTTCTTTAGACATCCTCGGCAACAGGGGAAGCTTTCAGGGTTCCGAAGCACCCGCCGGTGAGTTTTTTTTAATATGCTCATTAAATTTTAGGTTTTCCCCAAACCAAACTCCCAGGTTTTTTGCTGGTTTGCCAACAGCGCTGGGGAATGGGACATCAGGTGGCCATAAGGATTCTCTAAAATTAGGGGGAAATTGCCCATAGAGAAGTATTTCAGATTTATTTTCATTGCATTTTAATTGGGCAAAAGCGAGCCAAGTAAAAACTGAGGAGAGGCAGGTCTGGACAAAAGAAGTGTCCAGATCCGTGCCCGGCCAGATGAACAGCAGCTGCGTGTCATCAACGTAGGCAAGTATTTTGTATTAGTAATTATATCTGGTCACGCTGTTCACAATATTTACCGATCCTATGTCTCATGTCTGCGCTTGCTGATCATCAGCTTTCAAGAGCTTAATTTGCTCAATGTGTGTGAGTGTCTGTGTAAAAACATAGTTGCACTGCTTCATTTGTGCAACGTAAGCTTGAACTGCGAGTACCTGCATTATAACTATTGTATATCTGAGAGGTTGCGCTTCGTCTGCCTGTGCTGTATCTGTGGTGTGTTGTGTAAGGTAACAGTTCACTGCTGCTTCTCTTTCTCTACATGTTCATAGGGTGAGGAAGGCTTGTACTGCTGCTCCCAGAACCACCTGTTCTGCATTTTCTTGTATATGTGGAAAAAGCAAGTGTGTATGCTAGTTGTGCCCTAGACAAAAAGCTCAAATACATTCAATTGCAACTCCACTGCAGTGTGTGTGTGTGTGTGTGTGCGTGCGCACCTCTATGTGGGCGCAGGCACACACAATACACCTTTACACTTAAAGACATGAGTAGAGCAAATCAACACATTATGTACTTGACCTATACATTTCTCCCTTAACTAGGATTATTAGTAATAATTCATTTGGAAGGGACAAACACCCTGCCTTGCTTTATGCCTACCTCCTTCGCTCTGCACAGCACTTTCACAGGTTTGTAAGGCAGAATTGTTTGCCTGTTTGCTCCTGCTGTGCCAAGTAAGTAGAAGATCCCTGTTTAATTCAGATACGTGCAATAACAGAGCCGTCAGTGCACACATCAGAAGGGCTGTGCCATTACCAAACCACCAACTCCCCCCCCCCCCCCCCACACACACACACACCTACCTCGCATGTTTCCCCAGATAAAGTTTGGCAGGTCAAGCCGGCCTGAAATTAACTGGCCCAAAATAGCCCCAGTAAAATTCAATAATTGAAGAATTTGGTAAGAAAAGCTCTAAAGCTTCATGTAATTCCCCATGTTTTGGGGAGAACTCGAAAATTAGATGCTTACTTGATTTAATAGATCCCTCAATGCAGTGTGGGTATCTACTAGGAACAGTGAGTTCAATTGCCAGCACTGAATGCCTCGTAAGTGTATTCGTGGGAAATGTGCGCTGCTGCCTGTGGTGTACCTTTTCTGTTTGTTAGGAGAGCTTGCACTTCTGCGCAGTGTATGAGGGAAGCTTGCACTACGGCGAGTGAGATAGTGCCCGTTTACTACATAAAACTAAAACATATGGCTTTTGTTAGTTTGTTTTCTTTGTCTCTGTAGAATTTTAAAAGTGAGGCCTTCATACTACATTGAATGTAAAGTCTTAATTTTTATTGCAAACATATTTAGTCCATGCCGAAGGTTTTCATTTAAAAACAAGATGTGTATGAGCAGCGCTTTAAATGGGAAAAAATAAGTGCAGGTACTCCTTATATTCAGCTAGGGACGTGGCTAGTGGGCGGGGCTAGAGGCGAGTGAGTCAAGATAACACAAAACACTTCTATTGAGTTTTCATTTTGACCATGCGTTGCCCTGGATAGTGGTCTCAAACTTTTCATTTGCCCAGATTAACAGCTAAAACCCTAAATGAGCCAAGCCATCGACAGCACTATTAGCACTTTCAAGCTAATAATCTATTTCTAGGATTGGAGAGACTCTGGCACTTACACTGATTGCAGGGCATAACAAAACATGTGAGAAATGTATCCGTATAAACAAAATGTGATTGTTACACAAAATGAAGGCCAAACAACAAATGTTCATGTTTCTTTGTTTTGTAATCTTCCTACTTTCTTGCACTTGGTGCAATCCTTATATATTCAGGAGTGCACACACACAATAAAGCATTCCGCACATTTTTTTCCAATACCTGCTGAATCTCTTACTATCTGGTTTTGTTTGTCTTCTTATCTCTAAGCACGAGATCCATCCCGCACTCACTGCTCTCCCGTTTGTAGCTAATTCTGTCCCACTCTCCAGGGCCGTTTCTAGGTGTTTTGCCACCCTAGGCGAGAATTGAAAAATGTCACCCCCTCACTTTTACTAACATCACTATCTCCCCCTTTCATCCAGGCTTTTCAATATAAAAGTAAATATTTAAACAGCATATTTTGGGGTGAAGATGGCCTGGGAGCTCGGGACTGGAGCTCTGTGAGGACTGAGGCTGCTAGGGGACGGGGACTCTAAGAGGGCTGGGACTGCTATAGGACGAGAGTTGAAGGTGCCGAGGCTGCTAGTGGATGAGAGGTCTGAGGGACCGGAAGCTCTGGGACAGGAGCTAAGAATGCAAAGGGTTCCGGGAAAGGCCCGGGCTGCCAGGGGGTACGGAGTTCTGATACGGCTGGAGCTGCTAGAGTGTGGGACCTTTAACGGCCAGGACAGGAGCTGTACAGACAAAAAGGGTTTCAAGAAGACCAGGACTGCTTGAGGATGGGAACTAAGAGGACAGGCTGCAAGGAGACATAGGCTCTGGGAGGACTGGGGGGGCGCACCAGTTAGAGGAAGGGGTCAGTGAGATGGCTGGTGGTAGCTTCGAGAGACTCCCCGGGGGCACTGGATGGTCCAAAGGGCAGGGGGCTGCTTGAGGCAGCGAGCTCCAAGAAGGCCAGAGCCACTAGGTGATGGGAGGTCTGAGTACTCAGGCTGGGTTTTAAGGAGAGTCTCCGAATGTACCGTGTTTCTAAACTCTCAGTGCGGCCTAAGTCCTGTTACGGTTTTGAGAGTGCTTGTTATCCAAGGAACCTGTCCCTACCTTCAAGGCCCTACTGCCGAGAGGATGGACAGAATGCTGAATACATTAAAACATTCACCCCAGTCAAGAGATCTGGGTTAAATTTGACGTTCCTTGGCTCACCGTGACACCCCAGTTTAGACCCACCCATATGCAAATCTGTCTTGTCCCTGTTCGGAACAGTCCAGCCCGAACTGCCAGGCCAGGTCCTCCCTGGACCAGAAACATGAACCCTGGGACCGGTTTCGGGGTTTCACCCCTCATCAGCCAGGCTAGCTTGAATCCTGATCTGTGACTGGGGGTGAATGTTTGCATTGTCCAGCATTCCATCCATCATGTTCTTTTTGCAATTGTCAACCTAAGTGGGAAGGGTATGCCCAGACGTGGGTCGCATGCTCGCTATGCCACCAGATTCAAGCTATCCTGGCTAATGAGGGGTGATGCCCCGAAACAGGTCCCAGGATGCTTGTTTCTGGTCCAGGGAGGACCTGGCCACACAGTCTGGGCTGGACTGTTCCCATGAGGTACAGGGTCAAGACTAGGGGTGGTCGGCCAGCTACGCTCCGTGCACGGAGTGTGCGTAGTGCCGCCTACTCCGCATTTTGCGGAGCGGGCGTAGCCAGGCGGCACTACGCACGCTCTGCAGACGGAGCGTAGCTGGCCGCCACCCGCCTCCCTCCCGCCCTCCCTAAATACTTTAAATTAAAGCAGTCAAATAATTTAAAACTCACTTACCTTGCCCGCCGCTGCCCGCCGCGTCCCCGGGGCTCGCTATCTTCCGTCTTCCGTCTTCTTTATTAATGCGCATGCGCGGGCGGCCGCGCATGCGCATTTTCTCGTGAGAAATGCTGCGCATGCGCGGCCGCCCGTGCATGCGCATTAGTAAAGAAGACGGAAGACGGAAGATAGCGAGCCCCGGGGACGCGGCGGGCAGCGGCAGGCAAGGTAAGTGAGTTTTAAATTATTTGACTGCTTTAATTTAAAGTATTTAGGGAGGGCGGGAGGGAGGCGGGTGGCGGGGCTGGCGGCCAGTGGTGTTTGCGGAGTGGGGCTACGCGGATTGCGGAGGTGGGCGTAGTTTCTCGCCCACTTCGCGTAGCTCCGCGAAGCCCCACTCCGCCAACTCCGCCCAGGGTTAGTCAAGACTGATCTGCATGTGGCTGTGTCTAAGGTGGAATGGCGTGGCATGCAAAAAAAACGATGGATTTAACCCAGATCTGTGACTGATTGGGGCAATGTTTGATTGGCTCAGCATTACGTCCATCTTCTGTTCTTTTTGCAGTCATCAGCTTAGGTGGCAAAGAGTGTGTGTACCAAAAACATCCGAAGTCACATCCCACTGGCGTGCTTTCATTCGCCCATCTCCCTTCCTCCTCTGGGCCCACCGACTGGGCCCAGATCACAAATAGCGCACTCCACGTGACGGGCACTGTGCTTTTTGACAACCCTAACCTATCTGAAACAACAACAGTAGGAAGCAAAACCTGTCTCTGTCTGAAACCTACATGAGGCTCCTACATAAAAGGTTACAGTTAAAGTTCACTGACTCGAAAGGATTGGTGGCATTTTACAGATGATAAAGAATGTAATTACATTACATCATGTATTAATGTTGGAGGTAACTCTGGTTTTAATGTAGTAGGATACCTGTAGAGAAGTGGAATTCTATTACTAAAGAGAGTTAAAGAACGAAGGGCACAATGTTCCTTCTGTAAGAATGTGCAAAGGTTTTCTGCTTCGTAATGTGACAAAGGTAAACAAACATTCTTGTCTAAAGTGTTGATAAAACATGTCATTTTAACCCTTTAAGTGCTGCAGTCGGCCAACGGTCGTCACGAGCACTACCTTGCCAGTGCTGCGCACGACCGTTGGCCGACGGGTCAGCATTCGTTATTCGAACGTTCAGCACTGGGCGCTGAACGTTCGACGCTTGGAAGGTGTTAAGCATGTTTTGTGGTATCTGATAACTAAGGATGTGTGTATGAGGGCTGGAAGTTCTGCTGAGGGCACTGTGTGTGTCTGTGTGTGTGGAAAAGGTTGGCAGTAGGAAAACAAAAAGAAACAGGTAAATAAGTAGGAGGCGAACTGATGGGGTAACAGTTAGGGACACCCAGGAAAGGTAAGGGGTAAATATGAAACCCAGAGCACAGGCCAATGAGGCAGGACATAGGCACAGATGGCCGTGGTGGGCTGTGGTGATGGGGCGGGAGGTGTGAACGAGCACCCCTTCTGTAGCATACATTCATGGCAAATGCAACTAGAGGGCGAAAAATGTTATTCGATGAGAGATAGGATCCGACTTTTAAAATCCGACCACTAACTTTGGGGGAAATAGGACGGCGACAATAAAATAATGACCAGTGGTTCCTTGTTTAGTTCTGGCTTGTCGACACAGCTGTCTCTACAACTATTTATAGTCATTCTTTAAATTACCCATAAAGTAAGCTTCAGTCAGAGAAGTCTTTCTCTCAACTCATGCTGTTGGCTGTATCTTTTCCACTACTATGTTATGTTTGCTTGGCAATGCATAAGGGACTATTTCACATCTCTGAATCATGTCATATTAAATAATTTTTCTCCTAATGCATTGTATAAGAAAAGCAATCGTTTTTTCTTTGTTTTGCACTACTATAGGCATTTTAAAAATACATCAGTCAGGTTTCAAAATGCAAGCCACACCCATTGGCTTTGCCAATGCTTGCTTTATTGAGTAGGGTGGGGACTATCTGTGTCTCAAGGTAAGGCTTCGGTGGAGTGGATGATAGAGTGAAACTCTGCATTGCTGCTATGTAGTGTTTGCATCTCAGGAGGATCAGAGGTTGTAGGGAAACGAGGGAGGCTGACAAAGGTTGTGTGAGTTAAAAGGGGAGAACTGAAGACTCGGCAGAAGAGAAGAAAAGATGCTAATGAGGGGGGTAGTAATGGTGAAGGATTTGAACTTAAAACAAAATCTAGAATTATCCTTGGGCGGATTATGTGAATTAGACTCTGGATCATTGTTGTGGGGGGGGGGGGGGGGTGGGGCTGGATCATTGTTGGGGGGGGGGGGGGGGGGGGCTGGGGGCACTGAGAGAATGAAGAGACTGACGGCAGGTTAGGATGAGTGCACAAAGAGTATCTCAGTTAATAAGTGAGATCTATCTTGCTGGCTAGAGAACTGCTGTGAGGCTGAGAAGAATAAACCAGCAGGCAGAAGATGTTTCTGGTGCCGGGTTATCTCGACTTGCGAAGGAGTGAGCGGACTGATGATTAGATGGCATTAGTGCCCTCAGAGGCGATGAGTGAGTGGAGTGAAGAGTGAAGCGGTGGAGAGAGAGCAGGGGTATGGGGGGTTGGCACAGCTATGAGATGGTTGCCTAGATTAAGCATCCGCTGCAAATATTACATCAATATCACGACAATGACAACGTTTGCAGCCTACTGTGTGCTTGAACTGCATGTTAGGACTTAGGAGTGCAGGAAAAGGCAGCCAGCCTCCCTGTCTTTTATTAAATGTCCGCTGGTCCAATATGGCAGATTTGAATACCCCTTTGGCCAATGAACATCACCCCCTCCTCCTGCGCCCAGTCTCCTTGCACAGGCCCTTTCAGGCACCAATATTTTATAGCTGTTGGACAGCAGCGCACACAGGCCGAAGCGCTGAGCCGGCCTTGTACCTGCTGTAAGAGAGGCCTGGGCAGCGCCCACCCTTCAGGGAACAGTTCGGAGCCTCTGGGCCCTGGAAAGAAGCATGCGGTGACAGGCTGCTCTGCCCCCCCCCCTCCTTCCCCTGACATAGGGCACCCATTCATGCCCATCTCTTCTTCCTCCAGGTGATAAATCACTGACTGTCTCATAGGAGCAGTGTGGGGCGTCTCACCCGTGAACCCCATGCACTGGGATCTGCTGCTGTGTCTCATTCTGGCATGAACAACACTGGCCCCCAATTAAGTCCCGCATTTGAGCCATTCAAAGAAGGTGCTGCTTTGTTTTACACTCTATTGGACGAAGATCACACAAGCAGTCACGTCGGAAATCAGAAATGACCTCAGAGGCTCTGGAGTCAAGGGCCAAACTCATGTTTTTTGCCGCCCTCCCCCTTTTGCCGCCCTAGGCAGCCGCCTAGGCTTGCCTAATGGTAGAAACGGCCCTGCCACTCTCGTTACCCCAATTATATCTTATCACTCTCTCATCACTCTTTCTATTTCTAATCTGCCCTCTCCGCACTTCTCTTCTGCTTTCCATAGCCGTCTGGATCTCTTCCCTATCTCTATATGTGCTTACCCCTTCTACCTCTCTAATCTTTTCCTACTTTAAACTCTCTGCTCCTTCCCCCGCTCACTCTTCACCTTCATTCACCCACCCCCATTCTCCGTTCTCTCCCCTCGGCGGAAGGCCCCAAGGCCGTAGAGCTTGCATTGGCAGACAGTGAACTCTGCTGGGTCCTGAGCACGTGCAAATTCCAGCAGGGTAGAGGGCAGGTAAACAACAATACTGGCCTCCTGGGAAGTTCAGTTGACCTCCTCCCACCTCATCTCGCCACCAAGGTGGCAGCTTAGGCTATCTTCACCACCTCATCCCTGCCCATCATGGACTCAATGTCCCAGTAGGCGGGCGTGGGTGAATTTGAAGGGCCAAGTGAGTCAGGAGAAAGACAGTCACACTCAGTGGGGGTGCAAGGGGTGAAAATCGCTCTTTTTACCTGGGCTCGTACATGGCCACATTCAGGCACAGGCCCTCGCTTATGACCCACAATTAACAACAAGACCCAGCATCGACGCCTGACTGGTGGGCGGGCGGGGTGCAGTGGGGTGAGGAGGGAGGGGGTGAGCACAATAAGAGCTTCCATTTGGGTAGAAACGGAGCAGAGGCCCTCTTCCCTCTGCTACACGCATCCAATTGGCCGTTCACACCCCATCGGGCAGCTTGCCACAGCTGAATTATATAGGAAGACGGCAAACGGCCAACATGCTACCAAAAAAAGAGCACGCACCATTCTAGTGCCCAACTCCTCAATCTAACCCTGAGTACCGGTACTCTGTTTGATAGAGGAGAAGTGCCGGTACTCAGCTTGGAAAAAATAAGAAGTGCCGGTACTCCGTACCGGTGAGTACCGGCCCATTTAAAGCACTGTGTATGAGAATGAAAACAATTAACCTGAATACTTGATTCGAAATGCAGTTATTCAATGTTCTTTCATCACAGCAGTGAAAACCTCTTTTTTTCACTTCTGACGTCACCCTGGAATTACTTGATTCCATGGTTTTGCTCAGATCTTCCAGGTCTTGAGGTACTTGAGGGCGAATAACAAATATTGAAATAAAAATAGTGTGTGAAATGATATCATGTCAAAAATATTAGGACTACCAAAATATCGAAGAACAGAATATCTAAGCTAAAAATATGTTGTGTTTGGTATATTGTATTGTATAAAGCTGTATTAAATATTGCTTACTTTAATATACTTGTACTAAATATTGTTTTTCTATTAGTTTAACATGTACTAGTTTGTATATTAATTTAGATTTTGGTATGTTCAGTATACTAGTTATACATTTTTTTGTAAATATAGCTTGTAATTTTAAATGTGTCTCGAAAGTGCTGCCCATGGTCTCTGAAGGGGCCCTGGCCACCCTGAACCAGGCCAATATTGATGGCATGGACATAACAAATCCTTGTTCCTCATCCGTTCCCTAGGTCCTGGGTAACTAGGATCAACATCCATCCCCAGAACTATGTGAGAACTCTGTATCCTATTGCCAAGAAGTCCTACTGTACGAACTTCTCCTCTCCCCTAACTGTCATTTGATGATCACCTTTATTTGTTACTTGTCTTTTTGTCCACCTTTTCATGCCCTTACTGTAAAGCGCTCTGCTACCTTCGGGTCTTGTTAGCGCTATAGAAAACTTCTAAATAAATAAATAAATAATAAATAAATAGTAAACTCGGCTGGGCTTGTACCTCAACAGTGGCAAAACAATGCCATGCCAGGCTCTTCAACTGATGTCCACTTGACTTTGATGGACAGGGCCTTCAATGACTTTCACCTCTTCAGTGATATGGCTAATTCAGTGATTGAGCACTTCAAGGGCTCCCTTCAGCTCTTTCGGTTCCTCCCTGGTGGCGTACCAGTCACAATAAATTCTGTTGAAAAACTATATGAGTGGCTTCAGGAAGCTTTTGATATCCTAATACTAATAAAAAAAACACAACATAACAAAAAAAAAGGCACAGCGGAGAAATACAGAGATAAAAGAAATACAACAACAAACTAGAAAGCTGAAACGTGCCTGTCTCAAAACAAACACCAATCAAGACATACTTCGTCTCCAGAAACTTAACAGATTATACAAGTCAGCTATCAAAAGAGCTAAGAAAAAGTACTATTTAGACAGAATTCAAAATGCTAAATGTGCAAATAAAGAATTCTATAAATTTCACTCAATTTTGTAAAATAAATTGCCAAGAAGGAGCTCATCCCATTACTCAAGATTTCATAGGCAAACTAGCAAAAAATCACTAGGCCAAGGCAGACACATGGGACTCATATTTAAATCAAAGACAAAGCACCAGTACCGACCCTTTTCCAAAACAACAATCCAAGAATACTCTAACCCAGCCTATCCATTCCTTCCAACAATCACATGGTGGATTTATGGACCTGGTCAAGGCAAGCAGGCCAACCGACCCGTGCCCTTCTGACCCGTGTCTACCACAAACATTCAAGAGAATTCTTTTAACAACCTCTGCTGCCACACCAGTAAGAAGAATCATAACAAATTTCTTAACTACATGTGTATTTCCAGAGGAACTAAGAAAGCCATACCTGTACCCAGGGCTGGCTTTAGGGCAGTGTGACCATTGTGGCCGCACTGGGCTCTGGCTTATGATGGGGGTGCTGACCTCAGGGGGTAAGCTGTGGTTAGCAAAAACTTATGATTGGAAAGATGAGAGGCACTTTTCCCTGGTGGTGGTGAGAGAATACGAGGTGGAGGTTATGGGGGTGGGGGCACCAAAAATTATTGTTGCACTGGGCGCCACCAGCACTAAAGCCGGGCCTGCCTGGACCTGCTGAACTCGGACAACTACAGACCGATTACAAATGAATCTTTCCTGGGCAAACTGATAGAAAGAGCAGCATTTGCAAAGATGTCACAATTCGTTGAAGATAACGCCATGCTTTCAGACTTCCAAATAGGATTCCATCCAAGAAGAGGACAGAACCTGTCCTTGTTGCCATCTGGGATGACATCAGGGATGACCTTAAGAACTCAGTTGACTGCAACTGGGTTACTGCACTACTTCTCTGGGACCTCTCAGTTGCCTTTGACACGGTTGACCATGACACTCTGATAGAAAGAATCCACAAAGCCGGCATAGAGGGGACTGCTCTATACTGGATCACATTCTACCTTCAGAACAGCACTAATGTCATCCAAACCGTACTTAACAAAAGCAGGGGTCCCAAAAGGTTCTGTCATCTCACCCATGCTTTTCAATATCTACAGAAGTCATTACCAGCACTGCCCAATCAATTTCACCTCATGTGCTATAACTATGCAGAGGACACACAAATACTCCTTTAACTGGACTGTCCCAAAGACATTGGAAACTGACCAATTTTCAGTTGTCTCAGATGCGTGGATCAATGGATGACATGGAGCCATCTCAAATTGAATGTTTACAAAATGGAAATACTCACTTGTGGCAATTATCACCCACTTGCTGCATGGCCTGATGATGTGTAAATACCGCCTAAAGTATCAAAGGAAGTAAGAAACCTCAAGATGACCATGTACTCCAAGGTATCAATGAATGCCCATGTGGAAAACTAGCAAGATGAAGCTTTGTTATTACAAAAACTTTGCAAAGCATCTTTCCCACCTGATATTTCCACACAAGATCCCGGCTACCATCTCTCTTGTTCTGTCCAAACTCGATTATGCCCATAGCCTCTACCATTGATCACCTTTAACAACTATGAAAAGACTACAACATATTCAGAACTCTGCTGCCAGACTACTCTTATATATAAAGCCACAAGCTCAGATCTCCCCTGCCTCGAAAGCCCTACATTGGTTACCAGTTGCCAGAAGATCCACATTCAAGCTGCTTTGTATCACCCACAAAGTGATACATGGAACGGGACTTCTCTTCATGAGGAATACAAACACAAAATACATTCAACAAAGGAACCTCCACTCTAGAGTGGCACCTTGCCTCAAAATCTGACCTACAGGAAAAAACCATGAGAGGCACATCTTTCTCTGTTCAAGCAGCTAAACTATGGAATTCTTTACTCCCGAACATAAGATCCACAGATACCCACCTTTTCTTCAGAAGACTAGTCAAGAATTGGCTCTTCCTCACATAACCACCATACTCAAACATAAATATACAGCATAATCCTCTGCATATAATCATTTAAGTAGACTATATATGTGTACCTATATAAGTGTATTGCTTTGTATGATCCTTTCTAATAGTTATGTTTTTAAAGATATAGATATTCATTAGTTCTGCTTAAAAATTATACATATTACTTATAGTTACATTATTCTATGTTTAACATATATATAAGTGACAGCCTAAATAAGTACATCTTATATAATAACTATTTATCTACAATTGCTTCATTATTGAATTACAGCAAATCTGATTCTAGTACTCTTTCCAATGCACTACCCTATTTCTCACCCTATACCTCTATCAATATATCCTCTACCACCACTCTCTTATTCATCCCTAACCCCATACCACTATAATGATTTCTAAAATGATCCTTTCTAGGCTCTTCCCTCCTTTCCCCCTCCTTGCATCATCTCATACCTCTTTTATTATTCAGATCTCTCAAACAAGCCTTTCTAAACCCTTCCCTCTGACTCTTCCCCCTCCACCTCCCGTTTACTCAACCCAAACCCTCCTACTGCTATGAACTCCAATAAAAAAGAAATGAAAACTTTCTAGACCCTACCACTTCCAAATACTAGACTAACATGTCCACCACTCAAATTAATTGTATATTTCCCTATACGAATTCCCCACTAATCCGGTTTGGGTTCAGGAGTTGTGTGCTACCCGTCAAAAAGCGTTTCAATAACTCATATGGGGTAGCAAGAACTATGGAAATGCAAACCTTTCTCTTCTTCTATTCCTAGACTATACTTCTCAATTCAAATAACAGACTAACATATACGCAGCTCAAATTAATTTCATATTTCAGTATACTAACTCTCCACTAATCCTTTATGGGTACAGGAGTAGTTTGCTATTCGCTGAAAAAGCACTTTGACACCTCGTATGGGGTTGTAGGTGCTATAAAAACAAAATTACAATACAATACAATACAATAATGAATGCCTGCAGAGGAGATGTGTTGCAAATGATAAGCACAAACTTAGTAACGGAAAAAAACTATCCTAGGTTTCCATACGCGGTGCATAAAAAGACATAACATATTCAAATCATAACAGTACGTATTCTCTATTTTACAATAATAAATAAAATGGAGTATATAATCGATTCAGTAGAACACCATATTTTAAAAAGTCTAGATTCTCAGTTAGTAAACAGCCTCAAAAAGGGTGCTCATTGGACCAGTTGAAAAGAGTAGAGGATGTTGACTCTTGGCCTGTGCCTGGATGCGTCTGTCACAGATTTTGTTCCCAGTAGGTACTCACATATATAGCAACTTTTGTGGCTTTGTAAATAGCTCTTAAACTGTGCAGTGTCAACGCCTGGACCTGCTGCATAATGTATGAAATGGACACTTACCACTCATCCGGCCGTGCTGCAAGGCGGCGATGTTAGAGCTCAGCGTTGGTGGCGAAGGGTAGGAAGGGGAGAAAGGCCTTTGGAAGTGGCTCATGGGACTGCCCCGGCTGCCAGAGTTTCCATTCATTGTAACCGGAGTCTGGGGAAACAAACACAAGTCCATGAAGTGAGGCACCCATGGCCAGATCTTCCTATAGCCCGGATACAACAGAGCGTAGTGATAGGACCAAGCAGTCCCGGTAGAGGCGGATATTAGGAGCTCACCCAAAGATGCTGATTAATCACATTTTAGTGCTAAATGACACATTTTTATGTATGGTATGAGTGCGCATGCCTAGTTAAACAGCACTTGTTAGTTAGATGACATTTTTAAAAATAGATCATATTTATCAAATATCACATACTATGTAATAACCATTCACATACAATAAAGCACTCAGTGGCCTCAGGATGCAAGAAATTGAGAAATGTAATGGCCAATTACTACTGTGGGACACGTTTTACCCTGATACAGCCAACAATTTCTGGATTGATTGGCAAGACATAGGAGCGTCCAACTCACAAACATTGAATTGATGTGGTTGAATACAGGTATTATTTTGTGGATGGTAGAGGCCTGTGTCAGCAACCTTAAACCTGCACAGTGTGCTAATGTATGTATATATGAATTTGGCATTTATACAGCGCAAACCTAGCTAGGGCGCAACAGTGCGGTGTAGGGAGATGATCATATACGTGAAATGGATATCACATTACCAGATTCACATTTCAATTTTCTATGCACAGGGAGATGGATTTGCCAGAATCACTCGATATTATGAGGCAGTACTTGAATGAACATAATAAACACAATTAACACATATAAATTACGAGTAAGTAGCAGTATTTACTAAACTACGAATCCAATCATTGTCTAACCGTTTTAACGAAGGAGGCAGAAATTTAGAGAACAGTAAGAGAAACCGAATTAATTTTTCTGAATATTGATCTATGGCCGGTATCTTTTTCCTTCATGCACTTTCGTGCCATACACCCTTTGTAGTGTAGGGTGATGGTGCTCTTCAGGCAGGGGACGTACCTAAACATGTCTACATGGCATGGGCTGCTCGGATGCAGTGACTACTGAATTGCTAAGGCATATTTTCTGATCTCTCTTGATTCGCTTCCACAACTCTAGGTAAGTCCTACAGCAGACACCAGTTGGTGGAATATCTTAGCTCCTACTCTCTAATGTTAGAAATGCAGTTATCGAGGTACTATTACATTTGTGCCCTTTACACATTTACTCTTCCTCTCTCTAAATATACTAAGCAAAAAAAATATATTGACAATTAAACACCAATTTATCTTCACTGTTCTGTGAGCTGATTGACCACAATCAAGGGTGACCGTCTCACTTTGTGCTGTAAATGGAGGATGTGCCCAAATATGGGTTTTCATATGATATGCAAATGCATTCTGGGTGTTGTAGTTATGGTTTCTTTCAATGAACTAGTTCTATTAATACACCTGACAGAACTGATATGGAGGATAAAAGCTCAGGAGAGGACGAAGAGGCAGATGTATCATCATTACAGTTTGCGAGCCCTCAATAGCGAATTTCAAAGATTCGCTATTAAGGACTCGCAAAATGCAATGTGTGTAGGTTTCGCAATAATAATTGCGATTCCTACATATCCCTTAATTGAGAACCGCAAATTGTGATTCGCAATTAAGGAATACCTTCCCATTCATTCCTATGGGCCTAGAGGCCCATAGGAACAAATGGGAAGACATTCGCAATTTGTACTCGTAAATTGCGAATGCAATTTCAAGGGTGCCTAAAGGACACCCTGTTCCACCCCTGAAATATTCATGTGGTGCACATGTGGTGCACATACATGCCCTAAGGGCATGTATGTGCGCCACAAGGCACTTTGAAAAATGAAAAAAAAGTGAATTTTTCAAGGAAATCGCAAATTACCACCAACTTGAAGTTGGTGATAATTTGCAATTTCTTAAGGCAAAATCGCACAACTTGGGTGCATCCAAAATTGCATTTAAGGAATAGCAATTTGCGATTTTTTAAGTGCATTTGCAAAAAAGGGAATCGCAAATGTTGCAATTCCATATTTTACAAAAGCCTTTTGGGATGATACATCCCAAAAGGCTTTTGTTAATGGGCCGATTCTGATAAAAGACCCATTTGCGAAAGGAAAAAAGGCTTCATACATCTGCCAGTTATGACATGAGTGAGGTGGCCCCATACAGCCAATGAGAACCTATGACCTCGCTTCTTTCAACAAAGTGGGCTTTGAATGGGCACACGAGGGGCTTTCTCGATTGAATTCACGCCCACCGACACCCTCACTGATTTACCGTCCTCCAGAAGCTTTAAAACAAATCATTCCTAAACTCATTGACCTAGCCGCAGAATCTGCTTTGGCCATGGCGAACTTTACAGCACTGGGGGATTTCAACATACATTTAGAGGACCAATCAAACCCCATAGCTAATAGCCTTTTATCGAGGATTCAGGCGATAGATCTTCATCAAAAGGGTTTCCTCCCAACACATGACAAAGTCCATCTCTTGGACCCAGTCTTCAGCAGGGCCGGACTGGGAACCAGAACCGGCCCTGGCAAAGTGCTCGGCCGGCCCTCTCCTCCCGGGGGAGGGGGGAGAGGTGCGACCGCGCTCTGTGCCAGGGCCGGTTTTCGGCCGTTTTTGTTACAGGGCCGTTTTTGCAGCATAACGGCCCTGTAACAAAAACGGCCCCAGGGGCCCAAAACCGGCCCCCAACCATGCGGCCCACCGGGGAATTGCCCGGTGCCCTCAACGGCCAGTCCGGGCCTGGTCTTCAGCAATCTAGACAACCTTAGTTCTGGGGAGCCTATCCCCCTCCCTTGGTCAGACCATTTTCTAATTCCTTTATTTTGGGTCACGAGGGCTGCCCCATTTGTTCAGAATCCAACGGCGTTTTGGGGCCGGAAATGGTCCAGACTCCCTCTGGCGGAATGGAAGCTGGCCCTAGAGGCTTCAAAACCCCCAAAGGGAAATAATACTGATGAGGCAAATAATAACTTTAATAACTGGATCCAGGACTCTCTTGATAGAATTCTTCCCAAAACCCTCATTCTAAAGAAAACTAGGAAAAATGCAGCCCCATGGTTTTGTCCCAAACTTAGGGTTTTAAAACAATCTTGCAGGAAACTAGAAAGGGCCTGGAGACAGGATTCCACACAGCATAGGAAGGAAGCCTATAGGAAGGCCATTAGGCTATAAAAAACTGAAATCAAAGTCGCACAAGCCCAATTTTATGAAATTAAAATCAGTACTGCAGCCAACTCCCCTAAAGAGATCTTCCAGATAGCAAAATCACCAATTACCCCTCCTCAAATACCTCCATCGAGGGAAGGGGCTTTGACAGGCTGTAACAATCTAGCGGTGTTCTTTCAACAAAAGATCCAAGCTATCGATACAGCCTTCCCCCTCAATCCACCGGAGCCAGTGGGAACAGAGGTGAGTTGCCCAGTCCCTGGGCTGGAATAATTTTGTCTTCTGGAAACAGCTACGCTAGATCAGGTAATTTATAAGGTGTCCTCAGGTTCCCCGCTGGAACCTGCTCCGCCTCAACATCTTGTGGCGGCTCTTGACTCCGTGCAACAATCATTGAGGTGTTGAACTTCTCAATTACAACTAGTATAGTTCCCTCCCAGTGGAAGTGCGCGATGGTAAGGGCCCTTTTGAAGAAGCCTAGTTTGGATCAATTAAACCTATCCAACTACCGCCCAATCTCGCTCCTGCCCTGGTTGAGCAAATTGTTAGAAAAACACATTAATAATATCCTGGTCAATCATCTAGAATCCAACATCCTGCTGGATGCCACACAAACCGGCTTCCGTCTTCACCATGGGACGTAGACCAGTTTGTTGATGGTAACAGAGGAGGCAAGGAAGCTGGTGGATGAGGGGGGAGTTTCTGACATTATCCTTTTAGACCTCAGTGCAGTGTTCGATACGGTTAATCACACCATCTTGACCGAACGACTCAAGAGTGTCGGAGTGACAGGCGCTGCACTGGCATGGTTCTCATCCTTCCTCAGCGACCGCTACTTCCAGGTCTTCGAGGGAGATGTGGTTTCCTCCAGACTACCTCTGAGATGTGGGGTTCCACAGGGCTCGGCCTTAAGCCCGACGCTCTTTAATATTTATATGAGGCCGTTGGCGGAGATTATCCACCCATTTGGCATTAAGATCGTCAGCTATGCAGACGATATCCAGTTAGTGATATCACTTCACCACGACAAGGGTTTGTCCAGCACCCTGGCTCCTTGCCTTGAAGCGGTAGCCAGATGGATGGAGCGCTCCTACCTTCGCCTCAACGGGGACAAGACAGATTATGCTTCTGGGGAATCCATCACCCACTGTCTCTGTCCCCATGTGGCCGGCATGTCTAGATCCTGCACCATCTCCAACGCCACAAATAAAGAGCCTGGGCATATGGCTTGATAGCTCCCGCAACTTTGCGTATCAGGCCACCACGCTCTCCTCAATCTGCTATAGATTGATGAGAATGCTTCGCAAAATCATTCCCCTCCTAACGTTTGAGGCAAGGAGGATAATGGTCCAAGCTCTCATATTGTCCCGCCTGGACTATGGAAATGTTTTGTACTTGGGAGCCCCCAGGCCACAATAAATAATTTACAAGTAGTTCAGAACTGTGCAGCACGGATGCTTCTGCAGGTTCCACGTAGGCAATCAGCAAGGCCAGCACTGCGACAGTTACACTGGCTACCAATTGCTGCAAGGATACAATTCAAGGCTTTGTGACTGTCACATAAAGCCATGTGGAAGACCGGCCCACCCATCTTACACCCACTATTAACACCGTATCTTCCGCCTAGGACCCTACGCTCCAGTTCCTTATATTTGGCCACCATTAAGAAAATAAGGAAGGTGAGATGGGGAGGACGCTCTTTTTCATTCACTGCTGCTAAGTTATGGAACGCCCTTCCCCAAGTCATGCGGGGGAACAACAATCTGTTGACCTTACGCAAGCTCTTAAAAACACATCTGTTTGGTATGCTTCCCTAGCTGTGCGGCCTGATGCGATTCTGCTTCTTTTCCATAAGCGCTACGAGGTCTCCTGGTAGTTAGGCGCTATAGAAATACTCTTCTATTCTATTCTATTCTATTCTATTCTAAATGTCAGAAACAGAACTATTTGACTAATACACCTTCATAATCTTGTGTAGATGGGATGAAAGCTTTACAAACTCCATGGTGCTAAGGGCACTTTAACCCCTTCCCTGTGCCGAGAATTCCGGTGCGGTGCGGGGGTCTAGGGGGTGGGCGTGGTGCTTCAGTGCTCATGACAGCTCCATGCCGCCATGAGTCACGGGTGGCGTGTGCTCATGACGGCGTGGTGCCGTCATGACCCCACCGCTCATTAATTCGCCTGCACAGGTGGGGAATTAGTGCCGCGTGGGGGGAGCGGCAGCTGCATGACGGCTCTATGCCGTCATGAGCACACGCCGCCCGTGACTCATGACGGCGTGAATCAGTCATTAAATACATGGGTCCTCCAGAATGGATCAAAGGAGATATGTTTTAAGCACACGGGTATGGCAGAAAATACAGATGTGCCTAAGACCAGTTTTGGGTTGCACTCTGGAATTTTTCACCAACATTGATTGCTCTGGTTCGCAATGGTAACAGATGCGGGGAAGCAGTGGAAACCCGAAAGCAGAGTACGGAAGTAGCATCTGCCAATCACTGTCTGTGCCAGTAAGTAACCTGCAGTCAGTGCAGACTGAAGGAAGAGGAATGTCCTGCTTAAGAACATGGAACTGTTTCTGTATACAAGTGTAGGTTTGCCTAAAGGTGCCCATTGCTGTGCATGCAGAATGAAATAATGTTGCATGTCTTTTAAGATTCATGCCTGTACTGAGAAATGTATACTTTTAATGGTTTGCAGATTTTCTCTGGTTGCTCCTGGTAAATAGAAAAGAACCAGATGTCCATAGGAGGGACAGGACATTCTATCCTTTTAGAGAGACGGAAAATAGGAGGCAAGGATCGCAGAGAAGGGAAGAAGAGTGCGAGAAAGACTTGAAGACATGTAGTCCCGGAGTTGTGGTCTGAGCTGGTCTGTTCCTTCTAGAAGCAGAAGACTTCAGATCTCATTCCAACCTCGACTGATGGATTCACCAGCTGCACTGCATGTAACCTCCCTGGGATCTGATCCCAAACACTGGGAGTGCGCAAGGCTGGATACTTGTGAATAGTATTCACTTTATAATATCGACGTCTTCCTCATCTGTACCGCGCACATTCTACTAAAGCAGCCTGCTTGCAGCTTTTGAGTTCATGTCACATGACATGGCTGTCTTTGCAGAGGAAGGGGAACCCTTCCCCCATCTCCATCTTGGGTGTCACAACACTTTGGGAAATTGTTTCAGGATAACTTCATATCGAGATCATTAAATTACTATAGCTTTTCACAAGCAGTAATACTATGTGAGGACTGTAATGCCACTGGAATGGTTCTCTGGCTGGCTAATTAAAAAGCCATGCCTGCCAGGCTGCTGCGAAAACATTTCTGTCAGCAAAACACTGAGGTAAGGTCAATGCAGAGAATAACTCTTCTTCTGTCGAGTTAATGCTTTCTGAGCCTTCCATCGCTACTCTTAAATCTCTACGGCATGTCCACCCAGCCCCCTGCTTCAGCACTCTTCTGAAGGGCTCTGGTTGAATGGGTGGAGGGCCTGATTCCCTTCTTTTGAATTGTGTGGCCTCTGTGTCCTGCCCATCTGGCTGTCCCCAGCAATGGACCCTCATGGGACTTGCTCAAACCCATGGCCGGACTGGCCATAGCGGGGTCAGTCCAGCGGAATTGCCAGAGCTGGTTTTGGTTCCCAGTCGGACCGTGTTCACACATGTGTAATGGCAAGCAATACCAAAAAAGAGGCTCAAGTAACAGAAAACAGAACCCTGGGATTGGGGAAGTTGACTGGGACTCCAAAAGGCATGCTCACGACAGTGAAACACTTCTTATAGTTGTACGGAAGGAATAGCTTCTCATCTAACAAAACAGTGGCCCATAGACTTCAAGGCCAAGGAGAAAGGCCAATCACTGTTGTCTATAACACACCACCCGGTTTGAATCGATTGGCCGCTGGGCTATTAAAGGATACATTTCAAAGACATTCCCCGCCATTGTACATCCTTCGATCTCAAAATAAGACCTTACTGAATTCCTCGAGCCTTCTAAACTAGAACTGGTGGTAGGACTTTTTTTGCCTTCCATAGACTAGTATAATCATTTCAGTCTGAAGTATTCTGCTCTCTCTCGTCCCACCTCAGCTTTTGGATACTTCCAGGCCTTTAGCACTCTTTAAGGTGTCTTGGGTTGGTTGGCATGCAGAGTGTTCGTCCTCTGAAGCCCCGTCTTCTACCTCCAGCAACGACAGCAGACTCCTACTTTGGGACGCTGTTTGCAAGAGCCTCCTGGATCTGCCCTTTGAGGGCTGCACCAACAACTCAATGCACAGATGGTGAGTGGCCATTTCACTAGTGAGCACAGTTTTCTGACGACAGTAATTAACATTAAACTGATGCTCCTTTAAGTTATGACTTCATGCTGTGCATCAGCTTGAAAACACTAAAGAACCTTCCTCAGTTTGATAGTGCTTATCTCGAATGCCTTCACTTCTAGGATGAAAGCGCTTCACACAAGACTGCTGGGGCCAGTGTGAATGATCAGGGGTGTGTTTCTTCCAAATTTACCCAACAGAGGATGCTTCGTCTCATTTCTAAGTTCTTGCAGTTTGATTTACATTGTTCACTTCTTAGACAATAAATTACTGCTTGTGTCTTTGGGGGAAATTTATTTAAAACAGTATTCTTGGAGCGAGGAGAACACGCATTGGTAAAATCATTGGTCTGGCATTGGCCACAAGCCTTTTGGCTTGGTCAGTGCTTGTTGATTTGGAAATTATTTTGCAAAACTATATGGTCCGGGGTTTGGCAGGGCCCTAACAAATATGAAAAAAATGGCGAAGACCAAAAATATTTTTGGGTCTCACTGCCATAAGCAGTGCCAGGTACTTAAGGGAGCTGTTTTGTGTGTGGTCCTTGTGAAAGGTCAGATTGTTGTCACTCACAGTGAAGTTAGCCAATGGCTGAAGTGGTCTGATTCTCTGCTCCATGCTGTAGTTGGTGGAGTAATAATGTGACTGATATAACAGACTAATAAATAGGTGAAGAGGGCTGGCTGAAAGACAAGCACATATTATATCAAATAAATGCGTATATACACCAGACAAAAATACTCTTTTATTTAACTTGGACAAGTAGGCTGTACCCAATATGTGAAATACAAGAGAACTGTTGTGTCCTAGCAGATGGGGTTAATCGGCTGGAGACGGGTTAGTCACGTGACCTTGTTCTAATAAAAAGAGTCTACGCACGCACGTACGCCAGTGAGGCGACGGCGAGCAAGACGAAAGGGGCAAACTAAGCCTGGCCTCTGTGTCCCTTTATTGCGTGCCATAAGTGTAGGCCCCAGTGCCCCCAACAGTCCCTTACACACGTGTTGTGCAGTCCAGCACAACATAACAAGAACCTGGAGCTTTTTGGTCTGCAGCAAAGCATATTTTGTTATCCAGCTGTCGGTACACATGGGGTGAGGCAGAAGTCAGAGTTTGCTAGGGAGAGGGCACCCTCAATGGGCATTGCGAACCTCAGTCTGCCTTGTTCTCACCCAGAATGGATAGAAGGATATTCGGGAGACAACCTCTCCACTCTCTAGTATTTTATAAGCTTAAAACTGAGCAGCTTTCCTGAGGAATTTCTTTTAGGAGATCTTTTTTTCTCTGCAGATGTTCCAGAATCATCCGGAGGCTATTAAACCGACAACATCTTGACACATATGTTCCCAAGCAAAGCAAAGCATGGCTAAATAATGTGTTTTGACTATTCAGGAATATATGAAGATCCTTAGTGTATTACAGCAATATAAATTGCTTTATCCTCTCTGGTGGAGAGATGCCAGTTCAGGATCCTCGCGCTTGCCTACAAGGCCCTCCACAATCAAAGACCATCCTACATCAACCGCTGACTGAAATTCCATCAACCTCCAGACACATGCGTTCCTCCTCACTTGCCCTTGCCCACACCCCTGTAGCCAATACATTGTTGGGGTGGCTGCTCCTTCTCCTACATCGCCGCCAAGACCTGGAACGACCTACCCCTCCACCTCCAAAAATCACCCTCCCTAACGGACTTCAGGAAGAGAATCAAGACTTAGCTTTTCGACAGAGTCATGGCATCCTCACCACCCAGATACCCCCAGGGCTGACTGTGCTGTGCTTTGCAAATGCTATTGATTTATTGCTTGATTGATTCCAGGATGATGTGATCTAAGTAAGATGAGGAATGCTAGTCAATTGGAAATATTCAATTAATTTCATACAATCCACTTGTGGATCTATGGAAAAATGGTATATAAAAAAATATATATATTGGTGGCGGACATACGCTTTGCTCCTTGAGAGTGCGACTTTAACATGAACATTTACATCTCTAACAAATATGTTTGATATCTTGATACCATGAAGACTCTGCACATTACCTACTGGAGGCCTGTGCCCATCCACCAACATTCCGGTGTTGCATGCTTTGAAGCAGCTGACAGAAAGGACCAGAGAACACTTTGACCAAAATCCTTCCATTAGGCATTTTGGGGAAACTGGATCTGTCGCACACGGTTTGGTGGAGAGTTTTTTTTGATGAACGCTGTGCTGTAGAGTCATGATGAAGGTCTCAGTTGGTAAGGTCAATATTATGGAGCTTCAGTACCACACCAAAAGGTCAGATTCTACCTATAAATTGCCACGCTGTGGTCAACAACTGAGGTACCTGGGTGCCTACTTTCTTTGGCATCTTCAGGGCTATTTTACCTTCCTAGGTACCTACTATACTGAAAATCCTTTCTAGGCTGTCATCCAATGCCAGACCAAGATGCTGTGGGACGTTTAGGTCATCAATGGAGTTTTGAGACTCCCTTGTTGTGGAGTGTATGTGATTAGAGCCAATGTGAACATAGACTTGTACCCAAGGTGGTCAGTCACGGTCACCAAGAGGGAATAGAATAATTCGCCATTTTAGTGCTTGAGGTTTTTAGGGGGGGCCAACAGAATGTCATTTTGTTTCTACATGCTGAACCAGGTACACAATAGTGCATTACACTGTTCTTCGGTGGAGAGTGAAAGAAAACGTGAATTTCAGTTGCACTGACACAAATGTACTGAATGGTGTTCATAACTATTATTGCAGTTGAGGCAGCATAAAAGCTAATCTTGCCTTTACACGACACACAGATACACTTGAAGTAAAAAAGAATGAATGTGTACATTGCACACGTTTAGAATAACGAAACAGAAACTTGGAAAAAGCGATAAGCCAGCACTGTAAAAGCATGCTTGATGTGGTAGAAACCATAGGATTAATCAATTAGTAGATTTAAGATGTTTAAGTAACCAATTACCTTATATTAATACCGAGAAGTGTTATGAAAATAATGATAACTTAGCATTGCTATTTGACTTCTTTGAAGAGTGTCCTAACAAACTTGTTTGTGGTGCAAATTTTAGATGGAAGCTAGTAGATGTTTGAAATTTTCCGTATAGGTACCCAACATAGTAGAATGGGCAAAGGCAGAGGTAGTTTATATGAGACGAGTCTGAAATGATGTCAAACTAGAAGATGACGTGAGTGCATGGCAGGGAATGCTTGTGGAGGCTCCACTTCGGGAGGAGGTCGAAGCCTCTCCCTCACAGAATACTGTGGGAACGCTGGGGGTGCAATCTGAGCACAACGACATGGTATGTACATTGCACGCGATAGACTAAAGGGCACACAGTGTTACTGAGTTATTGCACTGGTTTCATACTGATTATCATAATATATATGTGATGGGTGGGGTGTATCTAGCTGACCCGGGTGGGGAGGAGGGAGGGAGTTCTTTGTTTCTTTGTATAGGATTTGGATATTGTTCTTTTGGATCCTCCTATTTAGGGAGGTGTACAGTATATTTATTTATTTATAAAGTGTTATATAGTGGCGTCGGGTAGATGCTCTTCCTACAAAATGACACTGAATTGCATTGTCCTTGATTTATGTAATGAGAATATTTGTTTTATGATTGTGGGAATTATGATTGTATCATACTGAGTTACTCTGTGGAAGAACAAGTAAAAATAAAAAAAAATTTTTTACCCAACATAGTGCACAATTGTTGCGTTTAGAAACGATTTTCATATGGTAACGTTTAAAATTAATTTACATGTTGTTACTTTTTAGGTTCTAGCAGTAGGCCATAATTGAAGCGGAGCAGTTTTTATGCAAGTTTTACTAACACACATTTCAGAATGCTTTTAAAATGATAATGTGACTTATTCTATTACATTCAAACTTAGATTTTTTTAGCTTTAGATTTTAGGATTTACAGTACTAAAAGATGGAAATGTTGAATTTAAAAACATGAAGATGTCTTTCTCTCTAGGCTGCACTATATCACAGCTTTGTGCATTGGACTTGATATGTTCTCGAATGTTGTTTTATTTGTTCTTGATCCATATGGCACTCTTTATCAAAACAAAGACAGGTATTTTCCCTTTGTGTATGAATGGTGGGAAAGAAGCATTTACACCATGTGTCAACTAACCTGTGAGGATGCAAGAACCTTTGTTTCTCAAGACTTATGTGGGAAATTATGTGGGAGTAACAATTTGTACCTAGAGAGATGAAACTATTTCACCACGATACACAGGAGGAGTGTGCTTATAGCACCTCACATATTCCTTTTTGCGCCTTTGAGGAGAGCTTCTGTTTAAGGTGAGGCTGCCCTTTGGCATTTTTCCTTGCCTCCAACCTGCCTGCGGAACCATTTCTGTTATGCCCCTTTGCTATTTACCCTTGCTGATGAACTAGCTTACTGGACGATTTGTTGCAGTTTGGTGGGAAACAGCCATTACAACGTGGCCGTTTCCCAGCAATGCCATTACACCGCAAGCATAACAACGCATGTGATGTAACAACGTGTAGCCATTACTACGCGTGTTTTTACATCGCTTGCGCTGTTACACGCATGCAATGTAATGCCAATACTCCTCGCTGTGAGGAAACAGATGCTCTTCCGTTTCCTCACAACGACGTGCACCGCCCCTCCACGTGAAGCAGGAAGCAGGAACTGGGAGCAGAGACTGCGATGCTGGAGAGAAACCACAAGGAAAGAAAGGTAAGGGTGATTGTACTTGGGGTCGAGTAGTGTGGGTAGTGGTTTAGGGTAGTGTTGCAGTGTTTATGGGTAGATTAGTGGTGTTTGGATAGTGTAGGGGGCCGTGCTGGGGGTAGTTTATAGGGTTTAGGGTAGTGCGGTGGTCTTAGCGTAGTGTAGGGGTCATGCTGAGGGTAGTGTTTTAGGATTTAGGGTAGTGCAGTGATGTTTGGGTAGTGTAGGGGGTCGTGCTGGGGATAGTATTTTAGGATTTAGGGTAGTGCAGTGGTGTTTGGGTAGTGTAGGAGGTCGTGCTGGAGATAGTGTTTTAGGGTTTAGGGTAGTGCAGTGGTGTTTGTGTAGTTTAAGGGGTCATGCTGGGGGTAGTGTTTTAGGGTTTAGGGTAGTGCAGTGGTGTTTGCGTAGTGTAGGGGGTCGTGCTGGGGGTATTGTTTTAGGGTAGTGCAGTGGTGTTTGGGTAGTGTAGGGGATTGTGCTAGGGTAGTGTTTTAGGGTTTAGGGTAGTGCAGTGGTGTTTAGGTAGTGTAAGGGGTCGTGCTGGGGGTAGTGTTTAGGGTTTAGGGTAGTGCAGTGGTGTTTGTGAAGTGTAGGGGGTCGTGCTGGGAGTAGTGTAAATGTAGGCAGAGCACTGGGGGTTCGGGTGGGTCGTGCAGGGATACTACATTAGGGTTTAGTGTAGGGCAGGATAAAGTCACTTACCTTGCAAACTTTTACTAGGACTGTACCTTTACCACGCATGCCTTTGCATTGTAATGGCTTGCGTGGTAAAGGCATAGTCATCGTAAAAGTTTGCGATGTAATGGCATGTCGTTGTCATTACATCGTGTAGTAATACCCGCGTTGTAATGGCACGTGTGGTATTGGTACGCGATGTAACGTCATACATCTCAGTTTGGTGAGATGCCAGAGTTGAACTTTTCCTGATTTATGGTCCATTCCCTTTTCTTTATCTATGGACTTTGTCCCCAGTGGACTTTAACTTGATTGCCTTTACCCATGCTTAAAGAATCTTCGAGAACCAACTTCTTGCTTTGTTGGTGGTAGAAATCGGATTGTATGATTGCAAGAAAGCCATCCTTCTAATGGATTCTGTTACTTAGGGTTAGATTACATTAACTAAATGTGTGACTTTATATTTTGAATTGTTAGTTATATGACTGAACTTCTTAAAATGTTACGTATATGCATTGATTTTGGATCTTTAGTAGAATAACCAAATATTCTTAAGTTGTCTGAGTCTTATTGTGTCTAATGTTATTTTACAGAAATTGTGCTAAACTTTAAATGCATAACAGTGATAGTCAGAGTATTTTCAGAACATCAAGTTATTTTGCTCTTGTTCTAAGTAGCCACAGCAGAGCACTTAGGTTGCATGATTCAGGTTAGACTAAACTTCTCAGGAGGTTTGGTCTACCTGTTATCATACTTTATTTCTACAGTACGGTCCTAAGAATGGTTTACCTTAACCTGATTACCAATTTGTGAGTTGGCTACCAATTAGTGGTCCTTATTGGGTAGCTGACTGGTAGACATCCTGTCTCTTCATCTACCTCACTATGACAGAGAAAGGTCTATCAGAGGTGAGATATTGAGTTAAAATAAAAATCCTACTTCATGGGACCAGTAGGAGAGTTGAGGTTAAAGTAATGAGAGTACAAAGCTTTCTGTGCTCGTACAGTACTCCATTTCAAAGACTGACTCTATTTAGAAGATTTCACCTCTCTCCAAGTACTCTACAAAGGGCTCTCACCAACTCACTCTAAGCGTATAAAACCTGTTTTATCATTGTGTGTGAACAATAATCATTCGAAGGAATTTTCACCTGAAGAGCTACCACCAAGAGAACTGACTGTGAGCAATTATTACATCAATTCTAGAGCCCTTACTTCCAACACTTTTTTCAACTTCAGGATCACCTATTGCAAACCTCTGCTGCTGATTCAGCATAGATGTTTGCACTAGCAGCTCATTCTAGCTGTCTCAAGGAAGCTTTCAGCAGCGAACTGACAGGGAGAACCCGACCACTTACGAATGGGAGCACCATACCCAGCTTTGGTCCCTTGAGGCACTGTCCACTGTTTGGATCTTTTTCTTTCAGTCAAGTTGTTTTCTCAAGGTGTTGCTCTCATGCCTACATGACCAACTCCTACTTGAATGTACAGTACTTCAAAAATCCATTGAAATCTTTTTGGTTGAACCCAACCGTCTGCATCAAGTCAACAAGGTCTAACCTCAGCTTGGCACAAGTATTGAGACTGGTCTCACTCAAAATACCTATCAGGACTCTGAGCAGAGTTTCTGACCATTTCTAATATACTTAGTTGGCCCTCACGGTAATAATACTGATAATGTTGAATGCAACTCTGCACATTGAGTTTGAACAAGTCACCTAAAATGATAGCCTATTGTACAACATGAAGAATTTAGACCTACCTGCACCTGTGTGTTTGTGGATTTATTGTGCTGCGGATGCTGGGCTTGGTCACATAAAGCCTTTAGCTTTTAACCCAGCTGTTGGTTGTCAGTAAATTTCCCATGTTTCTGGTTTGCACTTCATGTTCACGGTCCTCATCTTGCCAAGCACAGAGCTGAAGAGTGATCAGGATATGGGGTGGTGGAAGGTTCTGGCTTATTATGTGACATTCAAGCAAGTCTGGGTAAAGATAGGCAAGATTCACTGCTATTCCTGGTGCAGCTAACTAAAACAGAGACCTATGCTGAAAGGAAATATATGTAACCTTTTTGTAGTCTGTCATAAGAAAGTACGTTTTTCTTTGCCGCCTGCAATACTTGAATTTTTTTTCTAAAACCTGCATTAATAGGAAACACTATTTACTAGTCACTTGGCTTCTTTTTCTCCGTAGCTTGAGATCGCCTAGAAACAACCTAGGCATGTGTATTATAAAACACTGCACTGGACACATCTTGCCAAAACTGTAGACTTGTTTGAATATGGTTTGTGGCCATTTCACCACATGCAAAATGCCAACTCACTCTTAACACCAATGTTTACCCTGCGATGATTGATGCATTAGCTTTATTTGTATTTTTATTTTTAACGGAGATTGCCCTCCTCACGGACCCCTACTCCCCTTACCAACCTGCTGACCGTTATTTGCCACGCACAACTGCAGTGCTGTTTAATTACGCACTGCAGAGCAGGCAGCGAAGTGTTGACTGGCGGGAACAACATGGCACAAAGTCTGCATAACTTTGAATATATATTCTTTAATCCATCTAACAAGAAGGTTGCACTAAGATTTATGATCTATTTGACTATGAAGGTGATTTAGAGTTTGACGAATACTGCACAATTTCACTCTAAATTGGGCGGATGACTGGGGGTGAGTGTCTGAAAAGTTTCAACGCTCCGTCCAGCATCTCCTTGTGTTTGCAAATGGGACATCTGCCAATTGTTGGCAGAAATCCCACATTAAGGAGAATGCCTTAAATTCCCATACAAATACAAGCAGAATCCTTATCCTAGGTGAATCCCCGTAGCTCTGGTACAGCTACTGGTAGCTTCAGAAACTAGTTCCCCTACGGATCCCTTAACATTATATTTAAGAGTCATTCTTGATATTTCTTTATCTCTTCAACCTTAAGTTAGAGAAGTTACCTCCCGGTTCTTCTATTTAAAGAAGATCAGAAAAATGTGTTCTTTTCTGCCTCCACAATGCCGAAAACCAGTTTTTCAGGTAACAATTGTATCTAGAATTCACTACTTCAACATGCTTTGTTTATATTGCTCTAAAGGTCTATTAGCGAGACGGCAACTGATTAAGAACCTGGGGCCTCCAAAGATGCACTCTTATTTCACCTTTTATCGGCCAAATTGCACTGGCTGCTTAGTGAGAAAATAGTCTTACATAAGGGCCTCTGTTTTGATCATTTGGCTTTCCACCAAATTGACCAGTGTATAATCAAACATAATTCCAACCTTAAGCACCAAACAGACAGCTTTCTTCTACTACCTCGGCAAGAATATCGGTTCCACAAAAGAATTGTGGTTCCTCAGTGCAAAAGAGAATGTATTAGTGGCCATATCTTCTCAGTTTGAGCATTCACAGAATGGAATGGTTCTGCCTCTGGTTTTAAGATTAGAAACTATTCATCTAGCCTTTAGAAGATTACTTAAGTACCAGGACACCCTTTGGGTAAACATTGTGCTTTATAAAACTGATTATAAAGTTTGGACAATTATAGTAATCCCTCATTTGATTATCACAGGATCATGGAATGTTAATGCTGACACTCCTTGAATACTCTGACAATTCTACCTTAATTTCCCTCTTATATCTGAGGATTTCAATTTACACTGTAATGATAAAAAACTATTTTGCAAACCAATCCCATAAACTTGACAGCATTGCCACGATAACATCATTGCCTCTAAATGAGCATGAGTAGCTCTAAAGCATTGGAAAGATGCAATGATGTTGACAATACCCAAAGAATTGTGTAGCTAATTCAGAAATAAAATTTTGCGTTCATGAGTCCGAAACTCATCGTCAGCGTGTTGGGCCTGACCATGCATTTAACTGTCAATTACACAATTCAGAAGAGAAAACCATGCATTTGTGAGTAAAAGTAAGGTGATGGGTAAGTGTTAGTTCCTCCAAAGGAGAATGTTAAAGTCTCACAAATCAAGGATAAGGAGGCAATAAAGGAAGGATAATTACATGAGAGATGGTAGCGGTGCTGGTTACGGTGGTGCCATCTGTCACTGCAGACGTCTGACTCAAGGTGGGGGAGGGTGTTCCGGAACGGTCAGTAGTGTCATAGTCACATGTCTGCAGCTCATCTAGAATGGCCGTGGAGGACTCGCTCACTGTGCGGGAGGAGTACTCACTCACGCTAGCTGAGCCTGCTTCCTTCCGGTCAGTCATATCTCCAAGAGCCTGGTAGGGGTATTTGTAAGAGGATTGTGCAAGGGATCTAAGGAAGCGTGAAGGAACAAAATCATCAAGCGTTGGGAAAGTAAGTAATTCTGTGCAGGTGCCACTCTCTGGCGGGAAGGAGCCGCTGTTAACCGGAAGCACGGGAGGGAGAGGAAGTGGCAGTGCAGAAGCTTCCGCCGACGTTTGCCTGTGTGACTGTGAAGCAATTACCTCCATCACCTTTGTAGTTATTTGTTGGTTTCCAAGCTGAGTTTCAAAGAAAAAAAAATTAAGAAAACATTACCAAATTAACAAAAACATCCCCACCAGTTTTAAATGATTTTGGAGACTTACAAAGAAATTAGTTCAGCATTCCTTTCGAGCCCTCGTTGTATTTACATTAGGAAATAAGGCCACCTGGTTCCACACTAGAATATTAACATAAATTAAAACGTCTACAGTTCCGGAATGTGACACCATCTGTGAATTCATGAGAACTGCAATGTAAAAAGCTTTGATAAGTTCTAGTAAAATCAGCATGTTTCGATTATTCTTTTTGATTGGGAGTTTATCATTAAACATGTTTGGTTTGTATTTAAGGTTGGATCTAGCTTAGGTTCCAGATCTGTGCTTTCTCCATGCTTCCATGGATTGCTAGATTGTGAGATGACAGTCGAAGTGCTGTGAAAAGGTGGGCAGCTGCAGCTACCCCAAATATGTTATCCAATTTCATGAATTAAAAATTCAACTTCATTGCAAAACGAGGTCAAATTTGTATGAAATATATTTCATAAAGTTTGATTATGTGCACGATGTGTGTGAGCTTAATGGAAGCAGATTATGAAAGCAACACTTTACAGTTATATAATTAAATGTAATAACCTGCACCTACATTATCGATATTAATAGCACCAATGTACTCCTCCATAATGTGTTCAACTAATTTATTGTTTAAAAAAAATCATTTAAATGATTAAAGATTTCTTGCAGCTTCCTTGCTATACCTGTAGGAGCCGGTTTAGGATGGGAGGACTAGCAGCACCATCGCAGATCTCACTGTGCACTCGGAGTTGAAGTGTGAGCTGCTGATCTGGGCCGTGTGACACTTCCAACACCAGGTTATACATAGCACCGCCGCCATGCACCTGAGTGATCACAGAACAACCTCAAGCGGCCTGCTCGCTCGCGTGTACCACGTCACAGTTACAAAGCCGCCATGTCATAAGTGCAGACGCCTGCAGTGGGCCTTCCAGGTCCACACACACAGCCAGATGAGGGATGCTCTTGGGTATGTTCTGCCTGCATGGCCCCGGCAGCATGGACAGGATCATGTATGTGACTATCAGTCATGGTTTCAATAGAGGACAAAACTCTCTCTCCTTGCCCTCTCCCTCCCAAGTGGGGTGCACTCCATTGATGCTAACCCAACGTTAACCCAACGTTTGGGAGTGGTCCAGAGTCCCTGTTCCTTAATGGGCTGCACTGAACCTACATGCACGAACCCTACATGCATGAATTCCATGAGTTGCCTGTCTCACGTGGCACCCCAGTCCTTTGTACATGAAAGCATCTAGCTGAGGTAATAGCATTTCACTCACATGCATGGTGGACACCTCTTTGCAAATTAGGACCCTCACCATCTTGAATGAATCAGGGCGGAACCCATGGATGCACGTTCAGTATTACTGAGGGTTCTTGTGCCTCCATCTGTAATATAAAGTAGGGCCACCTGCACTTGAAGCTTGAAGAATGGTGTTAGCGCAGGGGGGGTCTTTACATGACACAGGCCCACGTGTGAGGAGCTAGTGTGCTTTGCGATTGTGAATAGGGTCATTATTATTTATTATTATTATTATGTTTCTTATATAGCGCCAGAATCGACCCCCGAAGGGGTATCTCCGCGCTTGTCTTGGGAACCCGTCCTGTCTTTTCCCTGTGAGATAGCCCCTACAGGGCATCCCCAAGGTGAGAGCCAGGCATCCCGCCGCGGGGGGCCGTTGTGGAGATTAAGCAAGCTTAATGCCCAGAGTTGCAGAGTGTGAACCCATGATTAGGTCAGGCACCGAAGCGAGAATTATCGAGTCCGTGGACATTTGAGCTCAAGACCCTGCCGCGTCGGGAATTGAACCCTGGTCCCGGGTCTGACCTCTGCTTCAGGGTCTGCCTGCTCTAACCAGTGAGCCACACTTCTCCACACTGGAACTATAGTAAGCACCTATTTTTTTGCAGTGGCTCAAATACCCAACATCGGTTTGGTGAGCATTCACATTTATACAGCTTGTCAGCTCAATACAGCCTTATTAGTTTAGCCAGATATCTAGGTCAATCTAATGAAAAAAACACCACTGTAGTGTGTGAAGTCAACTGAGGTAAAAACACATTTGTGTAGCAGACACTTCCCATCCTAATGTTGTGCTTTTAGGGTGATTTCCTTAAGTGGATTAGTCCAGAGGAAATAAGAGATCAGGTTATGGATTGTTCTACAGGAAACCTCAGACTGTTCTATGCGGTGCCACAAGTGCAGCATCCGTGCAAGGCTTGGAGCGGCCTTGCTACTTGAAAGGAGTATATTAAGGCAATAGGACATGCTTTCTAGATTTGGAAGGTAGTGTTGGGATGATTCCTCTGGACAGAGTACACATTGTTTCAGCACTGGCAGAAATGTCTCCCATGGGTGGATGCAGGTATCTGATTGTTCACCATGGAGAGGAGATTCTCTGTACCCTCACTCGGGGGTGCGCGGGTGGGGTTGTCTCATACACCTTCCACACCAGTGGGTGTAAAGGAGATCCCCCAATGCTGTCTGGTACATCATCCAAGATCTGAACAGGGATCATCACCAGCAGCAGTCCCTGCCTGTCAGTGAGATTGCAGAGTAGGGTGGTAGCTCTCAATTGGCATGAACCATCCAACCAGAAGCTTCCATCCTTTGAGGATAGAGAGCTGTAGTGATTTATTGCCAAATGGATATCACTTTTTGGGAACATGCACAAAATGATGATTACATTGCATGGATTTTTCCTTCAAAGACTGCCATGTGGAATATCAAGGGGATCAAGAAGCGGTGTGCGTATGCAGCACATTAATAATTAGCAAAATATTTTAGGCAAACTTCAATATTAATGTTAGAATTGAGGCTATGTTGTTTTAGGTAAAAAAAATCTCAAAACTATCTCTCAACAGGTTTCAAAGTCTGTATTTGGTCTTACGATTCATGTGAATATTTCATAGCCAACACATGCTCAGATACAAAATGCATCTGTTGTGGAGAAGTGTGGCTCAATGGTTAGAGCGGCAGACCCTGATGCAGAGGTCTGGCCCGGGACCAGGGTTCAATTCCAGCCTCGGCGGCTCTTGGACTCAATCTCCCCAGACCTGTCAATTCTCGCCTCGGTGCCTAGTCTAATCATGGGTCCCACTCTGTGACTCTAGGCAATAGCTTGCGTAATCTCCACAACGGCCCCAGCAGCGCTTGGATGCCTGGCTTCACCTTGGGGGTGCCCAGGAGTGGATATTTCACAGGAAAGCCAGAAAGGGTTTCACAGCGGTATGAATACAGCGCTACGAGAACTCAGGGTAGAAGTGCGCTATATAAATACAAATACATTTACATCGAGTAGACCTGAAAGGTTAGAACAAGGAAAGCCAATATTCGAAATCTAGAATAGTGTGCAGCACTAGCATGATGGATTTTTAACTCACCACTAGGGTTCCCACGGGTTAGTTCATATTTGATTAATAAGTCTCACTACCTATAATATTATATTTGTATTTGTGAGAAATCATCATGACAAGGATGCTTACGATATATGTTCATGTACTGATGAGCCTGGTGCGGTACCAAAGTATTGTTATCGGTACATTGTATGCTGTAAATATTGTGCTCTAAATATTGTCTATAAAAATGTCACCTCATTAGAGTTAAGAATAGAAAATCTACTTTGAATGGGACAGTGTTTTCGTAAACAATATTTAGTACACAATATTTATGTCAGATGATATTTCTGTGCACAATATTTTGGCATGCACCATATTGTGCATCAGTTCTCGTCCTAAACATATTTTTCACAACTGGAGTATTATTCTCTCTGCAACATTACGCCATCAATGGATGACTGTGGGTGTATATGGAAGGTATAAATGAATTGTGGTTCACCCAACTTTAGGCTATTTAACATGGTGCTGCACAGCTGGTTCCAGCACTGTGTCCTAGGGATCAGATCTCTTCTCCCAGAAAAGCTCCCTTCTCATCAAGAATCCTTTTAAACGGCTTTGTCTTGGTCACTGTGCCATGCCCAGGAATGGGCTTCTTTGCTTGCAATCTTACTTAAAGAGATGCATGACTATCAGTCCAGTTCTTTCTTTGATCTCAGTACATCAGCTATTTGCTCCTACAATGTCATGAGCCCACTGTAGGAGGTATATCTTTCTTTTACCTGAGTTCTAAAATCTTGAAGACGCTGGTTGATGATCTCAGAGCTACAGGCCTTAGAAGCTGCATTTTTTCTAAAATTGTTTAGAACCATGGATTCCCAGCCAGTTCTGTACCTTCAACTATGGACACAGGGATAACTCTCTAGGTAGCTTTAGGTAGCTGTCACTTTAAACAGGTTGTCATGCAACTACAATTTAACTACTTCCACTGCAGAAGCCCTACATTGTTTAGATTCCAGTTCAGTACCACAATTCAGACATATATGACTGTTGAGAACTTTCAGCAGCTCTTTCCATATGTTTGACTTCTTCGCTACATGCCTGGTTCCTCGGGGGATTCCTTTCTACTACAGATTTTATGGCTCTTGGAAAAATCTCCACACTCAAAATATTAAAAAGGAAATCTAGCAGGAAGTGGTTCCAAAACATGGCAAAGGTTAAAGAGGCATGCTGCAGGACTGTGAAGATACCAGGGAAAGGGAGATGTTTCTGCTAGCTTCAGGGGCACAGTCATTGACTAATTACTGCTGGCAAGAAAAAAAGCAAACCTTCAGAAATCCCTGTTAAGCCCCAAAACCAGGGTTTAGGAGAACACCAGAGATGAGTTTGATCTCTGCAGTCTCGGATCAGCAATAATATACTAATCAAAGCGACACTGACAAAATATAATCTAAAATCACTAAACACACCTTCGCTGGTTCCATGACCTGATATTCCTAACCCATTGCTATACCGCTCTTTTTCAGAACTCTAGAACAGTGAACGCTAGCACCAACCCGGATTACCGCAACCTGATTTCAGTGGGGCTAGTGTCATCAAAAGCTGTATTTTTACCCTATAACTGATTTTCTTTATCAGTGCAATTAAGCGTCCACAATGAAGTCTTCTTAGTGACTAAACCACTATAAAAACTCAAAGAATTCACAATCCTCAATTCCTAGTCCGATGTAAACCTGAAGATAGTAACCCGGGAGTTACAATACTACCTTGAGGACAAACAGCTTCCAAGCTATGGTCAATGTGTCTTGTGGTCTTGCTACAGGACCACGTTTTTATATCATGAGCTATTTTTACCAAACCCAAGAGAGACACATGGATTCTCTCTGCAAGGGACTGGCATGGAATGAGTGGAAGATTAAGTGGAGTGAACTTGTGCAGCAACTGAAAATCAATGTTGAACGAAGGGTGCATTGTAGACGCTCCATATCAAGCCTGATCAAAGAGAGAGGAAGTATACCACTCTCACCTGGTGAAAACACTGGACAGGAAATTCCACCTTTGAACCAGGGGTAGAATATGTCCATAGATCTAGAACCTATTGAGCATTATGGAATGATGCACTACACTATATCTAGCTCTATCAGTAAGTCACTGGTACACTCATCCACAGCGGCTAGAAAATCACCAGAGACCACCATGTAAGATGCCTGAGCCCCAAGGCCTGGATCAACGCCGTAGCTGAAGGAGCACCATGAGATGCAGGGTATCCAAGTAAGGTGCAAGTTGTTGGACCATCATGAGTTCTGAGATCTTGAAGACAAACACATACTGGTGGAGTGCTTATAGTTTTACAGGCACAGCGCCTCCTGAGGAGAATACTGTTGCTTTGGAGTATTGGGGTATGTGTCCCTGGGCCATATGTCTTGTCCACCTGGAGTTGTAGTTCCAGACCGGTTCTGTCCTGTATATGCGAGTGTTTAACCACATCCTTTTCCTGGTAATTCTGTCACATAACCTTGGATATATATATCGATGTTTCCACTGGCAATACTCCATACAATTATTTTGCAATATCTAAGTGCTTTCTCAGTTCAAAGTGAAGTGTACCTTTTGCAATTAAAAATTAATGTTCATTTAAACAATCATGCTTAGTTTGAGATGCAATTACTGTGCTTCCAAAACCTACAATCATCAGGTAAAAATCCTTTAAGAATAAGGAATCTTTCAGACAGAACTAGAATCATGAAAACAAATCTTAGTCATAGCAAAACAATATCCACAGTTAGAAGTGGAATCGGATATGATGGATGGCTCTTAAAGCAGCAGGAAGCAACATTAACTCAATTCCCAACCGAAAATCAGAGAGAAACATTTTGAATGCAAAATAAACTTTTTGGTGACACGGGAAAACTGAGCAACTAACATGCTGGTTATTAAGAAGAAGAGAAAAGAGGTGTGAACCTCAAATAGTAAAATAAATGGCTTGTGGGAATTAAGTAACTATGAAACATTGTAAACATTACCCCCCCCCCCGTCTTTTTTTCATGTCACTTCACAGTAATATATGCAATAGCTAGGCTACGCAACAGAAGATAAGATTTAACATGCATTATTGTCATTTCGGTGAAGTACTGCAACTATAATTAAAACAAGAGCATGTAACTTTTCATATGATCATTATATGTAAGGCATGCACATTTAATTCATTGAAAGACGACAATGATGGCACTATTTGCAATTTATGCTAAAACAAATTTCTAGAGAAAGCTTAAGCAGGCAACTTTCAGAGGACTACTTCATAATTATTGTCAAGGTATGATCTGCAATGTAAGTAACTATATGAAAATAAGAATTAGTCCGTAAATTGGTGAATAGGTATTTTTGAAAAACCTCAAACATGCACTTGTTAGTTCATGTCACTATTTAACAGAAACTTTGATATCGGAAAAAGACATCCATTGAGTGTTATGTGAGGAATTTAAAGAGAAATGGGTTAAACTAGTTAAGGAAGGACTAAAGTGAAAGACTAAAATATTGAAAATACCACTTGACTGTCGGTGGATTGAGCAGAAGAAGCAACTGTAGACCTCTGTTCAGCATCTTTGGAAGGCGCCTTGGAACTTTCTGGATAAACCTCAGGTGGATGTTCTTGGCCTCTAGGCTTGGGCGCTGCCCTTGTATCAGGAGGAGGGGCTATCTGGAGTGAAATGGAGGCTGTGTGTGTCTCAGCTAGAGGATTCTGGACAGGTGAGTGAGGGCCTGGCAGGAATGTGGGTTCGACAGTCACTTGTTTGGATGGAGGCGAGTTGGGAAGGCGGCTACTGACTGGAAGTCCGGCTAGGGTTAGTTTCATAGCAGAAACTCTGCGTTCCTGGGAATCAACTCTACTACTCTCTTGCTGGTGGGAGCTGCTGCTAGTGGCGGCTGCATTTTTTATGCCTTTACCTGGGGAGGAGGTCAGTGATTTTCGAATTCTTTCTGAATGAGATACTACTGTGCTAGATTCTGCAGAATAAACTGTACTTTGAGTGGCAGTTTTGTTAATTGAATATATAACATCTGGAGGGTTTTGCTTAGTTATTGACTGGTCATGGAGTTCAACCTTCTGCTGATTGATGGACGATGATTTGCGAAAGCTCTCCTTTCTAGGGGGCGGCAGAGGGGCCTTGTATGCCAAAAGCATCCACACAGCATGGCAGAAGAAACAGAGAGGAAGCAAGTATTAGCAAGCAATACAACTAAACCGAAGCATTTGTAAATAAAGCAAAAGGCAAATGCAAGGCACACAGCCCTCTCTATAAGTTGTTTGCATGACGGTTTCACAGGTTTCACACAATATGGTAGCCATTCGGTAGCCCAAAATAATGAATCTCTTAAATGGCAACTCGAGTTTAACAAGCTTGGGTTGGCTCTGAAAACAGCCTTATAGACAGGGCATAGTGAATAAGCTTTGAGGGCAATACATTCAGACAGCAGAAGCATTTTCAGAAAAACAAGTAAAGCATTACGAAAGGCAGCATAAAGTCTTGTCTCATCTCAGATTGTACTTTTTATCTAGAAACATAAAATGGTAGGTATTTAAGGACAATATTGCTACTTTTACCTGTACACTAGTTTGCAGTTATATCCATTCAAAGGGACCCATATCACATAGCGTGTTTTAGAACAACTAGAACTTTTCCAATGAAAGACACATTGTAGGGTTAGATAAAGGTGTGGCTAAATACCATATGCCTCTAATTCCAAATCCTCAATGACAAAGATGTATTACTTGGAAAGATTAGGAGGCAGAATGCGCTTTGCACCAGATTAGGCCTGGGCGAAATATAAATTACACCAGCGTAATTCACGAATTTTCAGGAATTCCGCATTATGTGAGTGGCTGTTCAAGATGCTTTGATTTTTTGCATTGTTTTAACAGGGCAAATGTGTTCTTGTACCAAAAAAGTGCCTCAAGGAAGCATTTTGTGCTAAAATATACTGCTAAGCAACAGATTTGCATTTCAGGTAAATATGTGTAATTTCACAACATTTTGTATCATTTGCTAACAATCTACCCTTATTTTTTTCATAGAAATTGTGTCAGTTTCTCTCACCTCTATTTAGGATTAGAGACAGGATTTTGACAACTGCAGCCTTCCTATTGCCAAGAAAGAGGCTGAGCTCTCTCTTTGCTATTTAGAGATACATCCTCTTCACTTAGAGAAGCACCTCACCAAGGGTATGGGGAGTTCAGATAAAAGAAGGACATTTCTGATTTACACGAGCCATCTTTATAGTATACACAAAGTCAGGATTCAGTAAATCTTGAAATGCCTGGAGGGTCTTTAGGGTGATCGTCCATAAACCAAATTCAAAAGGATTTGCTCTAGGGCATCTTGAAAATGCTCCGGGCGTCTTCAGATTTTCTTCAGAGAAGCAATTCATGAATACAGTATAAGATGCCCCTCAAGAAGCAATCTTTGGGAAGCAACCCTGATGTTTACACAATTTTTGGAAGAACGTTCTCCCCACTGGTCACCATCATTTTGCCATTTGGTAAACCAGAGAATAGACCGTTTGACGACATACTAAAGGTTGATGTAAAATCTACAAAGTTTTATCAGCACATCATTTCTGCAATACGTATGTTTGTGACATAGACTTGCTATGTTTCATTAGACATATAAATACAGCACTTTGGATGTGTCACTTATGCGCTGTTGTTGATCAAACATGTTCAACACACGGATTAAAAAAAGAACAAGCTACATGAGGACGCAGAGGATTCAAATGCAACAAGAACTACATGAAGTGCCACCAGATAGCTAATCTTGAGAGATTCTGTAGGTTTCCTTAGATTCAAACAGTTTATCATATTTAAACGCTCTTATGTTTAAACATAGGAAGATTTCCTTGACATGGAATCACCACTATGATCAGTCAGTTTAGGATCCTTTTTAAAGTTTGGAAAGCTGTAGAGTGAAGTCTCTGCGGTGGGAGTGAGCAATGAAGTTTGGCCCATACTGGAGTTGGGTGTGTGCAATGATGCTTGGCCCATACCAGAGCTCAGTGTGTTCCATGAAATGTGTCCCGTAACTGAGCCGGATGAGTTTATTAAAGTTTATCCTACACCTGAACTGAGTGTGTGCAATGACGTTTGTCCCATGCCATTGAGGGTGCACACAGACGTTTGTCCCATACAAAAGGGGAGGGACAGTGGGAGTGAAACTGTGCTTTAGATGTGCTTGGCACATCGAGCAAATTAAGACATGGTAAAATGACCGAATCACAAGTCTCGAACAGAAGGGTCATTGGAACCGAGCAGGCACCAAAGAAGGGTTTGCTCACAAAATGGGATTCATCTTCGAGCAGAGAGAATGAATGTCACAAACAAAACTGACAGGCGGACAGGCACAATCTAGCCAATTTAGAAAAGATCAACAACTTCCTTAATATTTTATGCTGGCTGCACAATCCAAGTAAGAGAACATTTCAAATCCCTCAGATTCGTCCTGGACTCAAAACTGTCCCTCAAAGAGCAGATTTCTTTAAAAAAGAAAAAAAAACACAACCTGGTTCAAACTCTTTCTCCTGAAAGGTGAAGCCTTTTCTCCCAGGAGAAGACGTCCGAACAACAATTCAATCCCTAAAGCTCTCACGCCTAGATGGGAGCAACGTCCTGCTTAAGAGCATCCGAGAGACCACCCTATTTTTCAAGCAGCAGCTTGGTTCATCATGGGGCTGAAGATACCCCAGCACATCACCTTAAGCACATCACCTAAACTAGCTCCACCCGCTGGCCATGATAATCTTCAATATCAACTACATCACTTGCACCATGTGACAACTTCTTGCACAGAGCATAACAATTATTGTAGACCTTTATGGTTATAATCCGTCGTTGGATTCACTGAAACGTATTTGTTTGTACATAAAAATGCTCCTTTTCATACAAGGATGTTGGCACCTTATGACTGTGTGCATGTGCTAAACTAGGCAGGTCTCGCAACTGTCCCTGAACTGTTTAATTGATCGTTATTATTTAATGACACCTTGTAGGACCCTCTTGTTTCTACAATATTCAGCCAGAGATATCATTATTATCTCTTGGTCATCTGAGTGCTTATGTGATACTTCACTTAAAGGTGACCAGGGTAATTTACCTCACCCGAAGCATAAGTCTTGAGAAGGAGTAATGTCTTCGTAAATCCCCATGACTGTGAAAACGAGGATAATTGTCACAGAGAGCATGGGGTTTGTAAGAGATTTCCAAACTTTGAAGTTCTTTTGGGGCTGGTTTTTACAACAGAGATCTGTGCCTTTAAGTAAGTTAATTTTGCGATTATGATGACGGCTTTATAACTTGGTAACTGAAGAGGCAATGTCTTCATCGTTGTCTCTGCACCAACGATCTCCTAGTTGTTATTTTTCTGCTTTCAATTGCCCATCATACTAGGGATTCTTTACCTGGTTACGTCCCAGTTCCGCTGAAGTGGTCAGTGTGTGCTCGAATATGGTGTCTATTGATATTGTTTAGCAAATTAGTATTTTGATTAACAAATGCTAGTGTAAGCATTGTACGTTGAGAGGATAAATCACTCAGGGCAGCAGAAAGGTCGAGTTGTCCCAATAAAATTAGCCATAGTCTCTATTGGTCATGATGATTTGATGGATCTCCCATCCCAATACATAAGTGAATTAAGATATGATCAGTCCAGCCGAGAGAAAATCAAAATAGAGCAAAAAAATGTCCTTGTGGAAGAGGCACACAGGTACTCCACTAGAGTACCTCCGCTCCTAGTAGGCAGCTCTTCACAAAGTCTCAGCCAGTGTTATGTAAGGTCAGGTTCCACTGTACAAGCCAGTTCTACCTGTTTACTGTCAATATTACGCAGAAGCTTGCTGTCTTTTTCATTGACAAAAAGAACATGGAGTGGAGAAGTTCCCCGCTGATTTGAAGCCCTTCCTAGGCACAGTGGTGCCCTCTCCTTCTCAGAGCAGTTCAAACAAGAACACAATTGAATTAGCTCATACGGAATGCACCTTCGTAGCTGACACAACCTTCACTTCACAGTGAGTCTTTGGAAAGCAAGGAGAGTAGGGGCATTGATTGTCCTCTTTCTGTGAAGCTGCCATCACCACCTAAGCAGACTGAGCAGCAAGACAAGCAATTGACACTCACCCTAAGAGAGCGTGAGCGCGCGAACCCGCTGCAATCAACGCGGAGCACCCCATGCAGGCATGACTCGCGCATGGTGACGGGTAACATAGCTGTATTTCTGGAAATCTTATTATAAACTCGCAGGAAATTCCCTGAGCAGTTGTGGGGACCTGGTGCAGCTCACATGGGTCACTGACAGATATGAAAAGTCTCAGCGTCTTCAGAAAATCTCCCCACAGTGTAAATTAATATTTTAGCACATCCGAGTGCATCATAGCACGTGGTCGTAGTTCAAGGAGATTCACTGAAGTCAGAGATGAAACCGCCAGCTTCAGAGGATGGCGAAATAAGATGCCAACAAAGAGATATCCCTGGAGGTCACATCAGGCTAGCAGAACTTTGCTTAAAACCCAACTCCAGCACTAGGTAACCTAGACTAATGCAATCATTCTAAGAATTCCAGTCATGTAGGTGGTCTGACACACACACAAACGTGTTCACACACACAAATATTTGTATATTTGTGTGTGTGTGTGTGTGTATTATCTTCTGGCAATTGCATTTCTTTTGCATAAGCTTGTTGAATGTTTCTCTTCAAGCTCGTCACATTTTTTGAAGCTGTACCTCTGTTATAGGCACTCAGCCCTGGCCCTATTATTAAAAGGTATTAGGACTTTTCAGGAGGGATGGCGCCTTCCCCCAATGCTGTGTGCTTCGTTTATTTGTTCATGGTTTTAGATTAAGGGTTCGGCATTTTGTCGTAAATTTGCATTGGGTTCAGAAAATTGAATTGACATATCCTCTTATGAAGACAGAACTTGTGCCATACTGCTCTCCCTTTGTTTTTGTTTGTCTGTTTATTGAATACGTGCTCATTTTATTGCTATGTTTGTGGGTTGAACTGTGCTGGTGACTTTGCAGATTGCAGGTCGTCACTGATTGCCCCTGGTGCTTGTCAATGCTCTGTACCTGTGCTAATGTATTTGTGGAAAGCTGTAGTGAAAAATTAACTTAACTCTGGTATTTAAAACAATGTTCGAAGACAACGTTCGAAACAATGTAAAAGTGTTTCTTTGGCCTTTTATGTGCCACTGTGCTTTGCTAATTATGTGAACAGACTTGTTATGCGAGTTCATCCTTGGTCGCTCAAGCCTTCGATTATTGAACCACAAAAAGGGGTGCTGAAAGTAGGCATGAATGCAATTTTCTTCACATTGAACTGCATCTTGTTGCAGAAGCGAGTTATGCTAGTCTATTACAGTTAAACCAAAGCCCACTGTTTAAAAGGGACGCTTGTTGACAAAGAAAAAAAGGAAGTTATAACGCTGATTAACATAAATCCATGTTAACTTGCTCCCTCCTTGGGAAGTGTAAGAGCACATGCTGGTCGTTAAGGTTGCACTGATTGGTGGCGCAGGCAGCGTGTGTGAATGTTACCTGGGTTGGGGATTTCTTTTCTTGCAGGTTGGGTCTGACACTTCTGAAACCTTTTGCTGCAAGGGACGATCCTGATGCATCTCCATTCAGTGCCTCCCGGGGCGAGTCGTTGTACGACCTCCAAATCTCTGTGGAGAAACAAATCACACAACAGGTTGAATTCCTGCAGATGAATGGAGAGGATAGGGACCTAAAGATATCCCTGGCTAAAAGTGAGAGAGCATGGCGAATAGATAGCAATCTGGTAAGACTATACAATGACAAGGAACGCCACACGAGAGCACAGAGGGATCTGCTAGCCATCCTCCACCTTCTGCTCCCATTTCAGGACTTTTTCCATCTATGGTTTTGTTTGTGAAGATACACATCTACCTATTCATCTATCCTTCCATGGGTGCACTTGTCTATCTATTGTTTATGTATTTGTGTATCCATGTCTATCATTCTATCTGTGTGCACTCTACCCATCAGTCGATACGCATGACACACCCATTCATGAATCATAATCTATCTATCTATCTATCTATCTATCTATATATATATATATATATAGATAGATAGATAGATAGATAGATAGATAGATAGATAGATAGATAGTCGGTTTCGTTGGGAGACTGAGAAGAGTTCTTGCAGCATATATATATATATATATATATATATATATATATATATATATATATATATATATATATATATATATATATATATATATATATATATTCATCCAAAGCTATCAGCCGATAGCGAAAGTCAGCACTCAACAAGGGTGTAGTTTTCCCAAAGTTCACGATTTATTGCAAGATAGCAGCATATCTTGCAATAAATCGTGAACTATCGGCTGATAGCTTTGGATGACTATAGTAAAGCGGGGCTCTGCTTTGTAGTCGGCACCGGTGTCAAGAGCGCCGTTGGACTGCGAGTGTTGGAGCCATTTCCGTGGATATATATATATATATATATATATATATATATATATATAAATATATATATAAATATATATAGCCAGCCATGCATATGTGTCAATTAATTTCTCAATCTATTCACCATCTTCCCTTTAACCCATCGCTCTCTTAATCTGCCAAAATGTATACATCGGTCAGCTAAAATGTCTGCATCTGTTCAAACACACAGTGCAAAATAAAAGGCATCTTTGCTGGTGTCACTATATGTATAAATGCTTGCATAGTGTTTGCATATAAAGGCTCCATTGTATCTTCTGATTTAGGTTTAATTTCTTATCTTTCTCTGTCGCGCTCTCTTTCCGTCTCTTTCTCCTTCATCCTAACACCATATTCTAATAATGCTAAAGAACATGCTATTTGCTCATCTTTTCATTGTCATGAAACTCCGATTATATTTCAGAATGTGTATTGATTTTTGTCCTTCAGAACATCCAATTCTATGTTTAGAGCATTTAGGAAATGCTGCATTTTTAATGGGATTATGCCAGCTCGAAGACCTGCCTCTGATCTCCACAACACATTCAACAGCTGCTCTGAATGCTCGATGCACTAATTGTGCTTCCTGAGTAATTGTCATTCCGTTGCCTTCCACGCAGTTTTCTGCAGCTTTTAATGAGTCTAGGAGTACGTGATCTATATTTGTATAGGTAGATACAAGACTGCACGTGGTCAGGTCTATATGCAGTAAGACATGCAGCCGGTCCTGTTAATATTGACACTCTGATACAAAGCAGGAGAATACTTTACATGTTGGATACCTAAAGGAAACAACCTGGTTAAAGCTGATCAACTCTTAGTGAATGACTAGACGTGCTTGTCTGAAGTAGCCTGAAGGAGCAATTACCAAAATAAAAGACCATAGGACACAAAGCAATCTAATGAATGCTTAATGCTGTACTTAGTGAAATTAGTTGCATTTTTTCATCTCAAAAGTAAAAACATTGATGTACTTTACATCAATGACTTTACACTGAATGACAACATTTCATCTGGAAAACAATGTGAATGGCGGGGGAACATCCTTTACGACGCGGCTGTTACCCCACAGTACCGTTACAACGCGTATTTTAGAACGCAAGTCATAACCACGACTGGCGCTGGAGGGCGCTAAAGGACAAGGAATAGTAGATTTACTATTCCAACACCTTCCCTACTGTGCGTAGGCTGGTGTTGGAATAGTAAATTAAACTATTCCTTAGTCCGCACCCCTACAGCGCAAGTTGTGGTAACGACTTGCGTTGTAAAATACGCGGTGTAACGGTACGCATGGTAATACCACGCGTCGTAACAACGTACATCCGAATGGCGGATTGCAGCCCACAAAATTGACAGTTCCCGGTCTTGTCAGTGGGGATTGTTCAGTAAAAGTGCTTCGGCCAACATGATGGGTACCGCTTTTGGCAAAACTGCAATGCCAACAGGCCTGGCCAGGTTTGCATACTTTCAAAAACAGCTTAAAGCAGGAATCCCTGGAATGATGGGAGTTTTCTCCGAGTCTATGTGGGGCCCTTGTTTTATTCTGCTAGGTACCGTCAAGCAATACATGGTTGTCCGGTGCCCTCGCAGTGCAGGTCTTCTTAGTAGTGGGGGACTTCAATGTACATGTGGATAGAGCTGAATGCCCCTTGGCGGAGCAGCTTATTTCTATTCTGAGTGCCGCCAACCTGACATTGTCCATCACTGGGCCCACGCATACATCGGGTCACACGCTTGACCTGATATTTTCCAACATCAGGGACATGTCAGTGGAGGCACCGCAGCCGCTGTTGTGGTTGGATCATGCTCTAATCCCTTTAAGGGTGAGGGACTGGAGGCTGGAAGACGCTCCGTCCTGCAGAGACAGTGGAAAAACTTGCTACCGGAAACCATTGGTCCAGCCCTGGCACTGAATCCTCCGGTTCTAACTTCTAACACTAACACTGATGCTAAGGCGTTGAATCAATGGATTGGCGATATGGTGGAGTCTATTGCTCCAGTTAAACGAGTACTGTCATGGAGGTAATCCCCCTCGGCCCCTTGGTTTTCAATGGAGCTGAGGGCAGAAAAGTCAGCCTGCAAGAGGCTGGAGCGGTTGTGGAGGGCGAATTATTGCGAATTGGCAAGGGCCCGCTACAGGGCAGCCATCCGCAAGCTTCAAAAATCAATAAAAAAGGCAAAAGAACATTTTATCGCTACCTCCATTCAACAAGCAGAACATTCTAGTAAAGAAGTCTTTAAAATAGTGCAGTCTTTCTTCAAACCCAGATGCATTGAGACAGAGGTTATCCCTTCTGTGACACTCTGTGATAACATTTCAGAATTCTTTGATGATAAAATCAAGAAGTGTACAGTACCTTCTCCCTGCCTAGGCCCACTGTGAAAGCAGATACGGCTGAGGCCAGTGTTCCTCCTGTGTCCCTATGCCAATTCCAGCCAATTTCGCTGTCTGAGGCCCTACAGGAAATAAAGAGTTGCAAATCAGGGTCGCCAGATGACCCTTGCCCACCAAAGCTCTGGAGTCTGATGGCGGATTCAATTACGCCCACTCTCCGGTTATATGGAACATGTCGATCTCCACGGGGGTGTTTCCTGACTGCTGGAAACATGCCACGCTTCTCCCTCTGAAAAAGAAACCGAATGGGGATCCGGAGGATCTCAGCAACCTACGACCAATCTCGTTATTGGCGGCACCAGGCAAAATGTTGGAGAAATTGATCCAACGGCAACTGAATAGGTTCATGGAGGACAACAAAATTTTGCATGAAACTCAATTGGGCTTTAGGCCTGGCTTCAGCACTGAGACCGCTCTGATCGAGGTAGATGAGTCAGTCAGGTGGTCGTTGGATTCAGGGGCATCTGCTATGTTGGTGCTCCTGGATCTATCGGCCGCCTTCGATACGGTCGACCACGGCAGACTCTTACATCGACTGGCGGAGATAGGCCTACAGGACCAGGCGCTCGGGTGGATGCACTCGTATCTGTTTGACAGATCACAGAAGGTGGCGCTTGGCGCCTACTCTTCTAAACCTAGACGGCTGGGCTGCGGGATCCCACAGGGTTCAGCACTCAGCCCGCTGCTTTTTAATAGCCCAACTCTTTTCTCTGATTGCCAACTGGGGAGTCACGGCAATCTCATATGCCGATGACACCCAACTTGTTTTCCCGTACTCTGAGGTGTCAGAGGCAGCATTCGCAAACTTCAAGGGGTGTGTCCGCGATGTAGCAAGTTGGATGAACACAAATAAATTGAAATTGAATGTGGGTAAAATCGAGGTGATTTTCTTCGGGAAAGGTTCTCGCCCCACTGCGGGGCTCTGGTGGCCAGCTGAGATGGGCCCAGCGCCTCACCCCAGCTTAAAGGCAAAAAACCTGGGGGTGAAGTGGGACGATAGCCTACCCTTCTTACCCCATATCCAGCAGGTCGTCGGAGGGTGCGTATGCAAACTGAGGAATTTGTGAAAATTTCTCCTGCTGCTACCTGAAGGATGCCGAAAAACGGTAATCCATGCCTAGGTCACCTCAAGGCTGGATTATGCCAACGGCCTCTACCTGGGCCTTCCTAAATACCTGATCCAACGGCTGCAAACCGTACAAAATGTGGCTGCGAGGCTGATAAAGCAGATCCCGTTCAAGCAGCATGTCTCTCCGCATTTGCGTAGGCTACACTGGCTACCCGTAGCACGCAGGATGACTCCCCGGATATGCACAGGCGAGATTCCTACGCTCCAACTCTATGCTTCAACTACTCGTCCCTCGAGTCAGAAGGGCGCGTTTGGGTGGCATGACCTTCTCGGTCAACACTGCTAAGCTGTGGAACACTCTGCCGCCGGCTATACAGCTGGCACCTTCTGAAACTGGTTTTAGGAAGTTATTGAAGACTTGGCTCTTCTCCCATATAGGCTGAGTCATCGGGCCCTGTCCCACCACGTTGCTTTTTGTTGGCCACCTAGCGCCGGGACACCTCCAGTTGAGGTAACTGATCTCGCTTTATAAAAGGCTGTATTATTATTATTCTGATGCTTTGCAGATGGTAATCCATCTGCAGTAAATTTCTCAGCAAGGAGTATGCAATGACGGTGCCTCCAGAAAAACAGACATTTTTCCAGACTCTAAATGAGGCAGGGGAAATAAGAGGAAGCGACTGTGCATTTGTCGATTTTTGGTGCATGTTACATTTACACCCTGCTTTAAATGAGGGTCTCATCTTTTAGGACATTTGGCAATTTACTGCTTTTGCCCCTGTTACGCAATTTGAACCAATTTGAAACATATACATCAAAACAATGTCTAAGCAGCCTCTGAATGTTTTAGTCAAATTTATGGAGCAGTTAACATTGGCAGAATTTCAAAGAGAAATCTAACACCTATTTTGTTTATTGCAGTGCTCCATAGACGTCACCTAGGTGTAATGGCTGACAAAAACTAGGTGAAACATTATCCAATTTGACAGGTAATAGGCATTTAGGCTGAAGTGAATCCTTCCTGAATATTTGAGAGTTTCGGTAAACTGACCACTTTTCAAACGTCAAGTTCCAATCATGATTCACAGAATGGGGAATGGCAGAATTTTGCATTTGTAATGTGGTCTTAAGAATGCAGAAATTCTGCCTGCTTTACAGATCTTGCCTTCGCAGTTTTATAGTTAAGACTGGTATTCTGGGGGTTCCATGGTGGGGCAGCCTCAAAATGTAAATATTTACCCACAAATGTATACATTTATGGATATGAGAAAACACATTGCAAGCAGCTTTCCACTCTGGGAATACAAGTTGCTCCTTTTAAAGGCAGGAGTAGGTGCTTGTCTAGGGTTGAAATTGGGAGGGAACACACCAAAATTTAATGCAGGGATAGGTGAAGAAGTTTTACAACAGTACAAATATTTTACAGCTGAAACGATGACAAAGGTAAATGTGTAAATATACATTTGTGAGCTAGGTATGCAAGAATTGTCAGCTGGTGGAACCTCAAGACAATGGACTATGTTTTAATCCATCAATTCGGGTAGTAAATGATGTACATACCATAGATATGCAAAAAAGACCTGTACTACTTTAAAGTGTGACTCACCAACCTTATAGAAATTAGAATGGTAGTCACTAGTATAAAGAAGTTGCACCAACATTATCAATTACATTTTTGAGTTATTGTTTGTAAATCTCCTATTTCATAATTAGTTTTTACTTCCTTAGCCAATTTTGTACCATAAGATAAGAAAAAACAAGTTTGGGATTCCTTATCTACACAATTGAGAAACGGTCAAACATGCTGGCCAAGTATAGACCGTGGGGTACTCCACATTAACCTGCACCCCGTCATATCAACAGCCATGCTTATCAATGCACGTATAAGTTTAGTATTTAGCACAGTATTAAATGATTTACTTTAGTAAATGGAGACTAAATTATGTGCACCTTCTTAGCCAAGCAAACTGCTGTCTCTCTCAAAAAATCAAAGCATTTAGCTTAACAAGGCAGATTTGAAAATTCATACCATGCTTTGTTTAAGTAATCACGTTGTTATCATGCAATTTACAGTATGATTTAGTCAGGTAATTTACCCTGTTTCAGTAAAACAATTACCATAATAGCTATTAAGTAGTTTAGACATCCAAGCTGATGTTCCGCACGAAAGTCCACATATTTAAAAGAGAGATTGCCATGTTTTGTTTTAAGAAATTACTGTTACAGACCTTAGCGGTCTGCAGCAGTGCATGTGTTGCTGACAGAAGTCATTTCTTGCAAAAAGATGCCCAAAACTCTGTCCTCTGCCAAGCAGGTTCATTCTGGTGAAAGATTCTATCGGAGGACTTTTACTGTTACCGGGTTTATCTCTGAAATGGAAGTCAAAATCCTCCAACTGGGCAAAGTTGCAGACTGTATCTGAGGTGTCCTTTTGAAGCAGGATAGCTATTCGACAATGTCCTGCTGTAACTGTTTGTTTTGGCAGGAAAAACTCAGAGTGGGAAAAGTTCCCATTTCACTCCCAGGGAAGTCTTCTAATTGGTTGGATACTTTTGGTGTTTTTGTCGGACCAATATTTCTACATTAGGACTTCGTTTTTGTTTTGGAGCACAGAATCCTCCAGCAGGGCAAGGCTGCACGCTGTATCTGGGAGAGTTACACTGAAATCATATCAGCTAGCCTCGAGGATATGCTGAACAGGTTTTTTGAGCAGCAAAAAGTGGCAAACGGGACCATAGTTATTGCCTTACCCAGCAAGATACTTCTCTGGGTAGATTGACTTGGGTGGTTGGTCTCAGCCCTCTGGAGGTCTGGAAATCCAACATATTTCCATGTCCAAATATTTTAAAGATTTCAGAATAAGTCCTTCTTCACACCACTAAGGCTCCCAGGACCCCAGGGAAGCAACTTAGTTGTCAGGACTCACGTTCACAGAGGCCACCAGCAGGGTCAAATTCTCTTTCTTTTGCAACTGGTCACTTTAGGAAAAAGACCTCTTACAGCTTGCTGTGTCCCTATAGTCACAGAGAAGGTCAGCCAACAGACCTTGGAGTTCTCTTCCTTGTCCTGGGTACAAGTGGGACATGGTCCTGCCCATTAGGGTTACTCACAGGTCTCACACCGCAGGTGCTTCTTCGGTTCTTCAACAGGTCCAGAAAGAGTACTTCTGAGAAGCAATGGACAAGGTGCCAGCTCTGCAGGTTTCACTAGTGGGTGAAGGTGACTCCTGGAGACTTTCTTACCGATGAGGGAAAAGTTCCCAGGGACAACCCTGCCCACTTCTGCAGCACATCGTTTATCTGCAAACTGGCAAATAATGACTAGTCTAGGGGGTATTCAAGCAGACACAGGAGGTAGCTTGTGTACCAGGCAGGGGTGTATTAAGGGAATTGAGCAATCCCCTAAGCTAAGTACCCTGAACTGTTTCCAGGACCAGCTCCCCCTTCCAGTGGGATGGTGCCAAATTGGCTACCCTGGCCTAAGAACAAAGTCTTCCCATTCCTCAGTTCTCCCTTGCACTTAGCAATGAATGGGCAGACTGCATTTTTGTTCTTTTCAAGTCAACGAAGTTCATGGAACCTCCCCAGCTGCTATTCCTGAATTGATATGGATCTCTTTCTCCACACTCAACAAACCTTGTCAGTAGGCCTAAGCCATAGCCCTGCTCTGGGAGCAGTTTTCACACCTCATGTAGTTCAATTATTGACAAGGTAGCTGCTGCAGGTGTATGCAAATTAGCCTCCATGAACTTCAGGCAGGAACAGGTAACTTTAAAAAAGTTACTCTTCCTAAATATTTACTAAAAATCCAACTTCACCATTGAATTAGATTTTTAATCAATATTAAAATGTGATTGAACTATGTTTCTAGCTTTGCCCAATCCTGGGTAGCAGAATTCATATTTTAACTTTACTATAGCTTTCCTCCTGGGTCAGTCAGAGCCTTTCCAAGGGAAAATAGCATTTGAGGGCTTGTTACTGCAGGGACATGGTAGCATTACAGTTCTACATGTCCCGCTTTTAAATACCATGCACCCTATCTTGTGGGCTACCAGGCCTACATAGGACTGAATGTTTCCTATTTAAAAGGAACATTTTCTATGCTTAAAGGATTATTTTGACAGGTTAGCAGGTATAAACTGCAAAAGTCAGACTACAATGGTAGGTCTGAAGCAATGTTTTCCTTGGTCACACTAGTGGTTGATTCAATAAGCGCTGTTGTTCACAAGTCATATTTAAAATTTCCATGCTGTGGGCGGTTTCTGCACCATATACTATGGCCTTATTAGAAAGTTAAATATGTCAAATAGGATTTAGCCAGTTTTATCAGATTTTTAAGGTCAAAGTGCATGTACTTTGGCCTAATTAGCAATGACCCAATGCACAGAGCCAAAGAAACCAGCAGCGTCAAACCAGAAAAAATGGGGGTGATCATGCCAAAAACTGCCCTTTCACTCTGTATTATATTTTGAGTATATTAAGCTCATTCATGTTTATTGCAAAGAAGGGAAAAGAAAGTGAAAGGGGTGTTCAGTAATGAGCAAAGGTGACCATTCTTACTGTGCTGTGAGAAACTCAGGTCTTGGATATGTATAATCTTCATCTAGCTGAGCAAGAATAATAACGTGTGCCTTAAATGACAGGGAATGAGTCATAGTTTTAATGTGTAAAGTCCCCATTACCTGCGAAAATTCACGTAAACACCAAGTCTCAAATGGTCATTTTTTCTTAGATGTGAATAAGCATGCTTATGACATACATCAGCCAATGTATCAGTCACAGCTGGGCCTGAACAATTTCGATTGGAGGACATGTTCTGACACTCTTCAAACACCAAGGGCTAGTTTTCAATCTTGTTATCATTCAAGCACAACACAGTGCATATTATCATAATACAACAAAAAGGCCATCATTCCAAGTTGGGGAGAATAAAGTGCAGTATTTACCAGATGTGGTAAATGTCATTACCCCAAGAAGAGGTAGTTGCCACATGTAGTAGATACTTACTGTTCTTTCAAGAGGAAAATGAAACATAAAATGCAGAAACTGTTTTTAAACACACTGATTTACCTATGTTATGTCTTTTTTTCTGGGACTTTCCCCCATCAGATTTCTACCGGTTTGATCTGATGGAATCTATCAGGGAAAAACTACAAGGGAGTGATAATTATCACCCAAGTCTTAACACTCATCTCAGTGCAAACTCTTGTTTGGACAGAGATGGGAATGTAGTCCTGAACTTGTAATGAGGGCCAAAGACTTCACATGCAGCATTTAGCATCCTTTTGCTTATCCTTCACTAGACATTGATAGACTCTTAAAGGGCCTCAGACATGTCAGCTGCCATTTATTTTCCAGCAACTGGAAATGTAGACTTGTCTAGTTTCTTCCTGTACTTCAATCCAAATATCTTAATAGACAATAGGGAGCAGGGCAGAGAATGTGGTGATGTTTTTACCTACCACAACTCCATCATAGTCAAAGAGATCATTCACCTATCACTTGCATCCTTTGAGTACTTGCTCGCCAAAATGGTCAACAGTCTTTGTGAGATACAGCGATCTGCCACCAACTTTCCATCTGTGCTCCTCAAGCTCCCCTATACACACTTTTCCTTTCTAATACAACTTGCTCAGTGGGTAACATGAAACGAAGGATCCATCTAATTCCTATAGTTGAAGAATTGGACACTCCAAGCTTCTCACAAATGAATAATGTAGCAACCATCAGGAAGCCATTGCCTTGACCTGCTGTTCTCCACTATCCCTAATTGCCACCTCTTGGGCGCCATGAAGCTATCTTCTCCTGACCGCTGCCTCATTAGTTTCATGAAAGAAAATGAGTTTATTAAAGAAAAATGGATACCTGTCGGAGAAACTAACCTTCCCTTAGAGAAATCTGAATAAACCTCATCCTACTTAATTCTCACAACTACTTCTTGATGAACCAGAACATGTATTGGAGTCAACTGATGACCTCCTACCTCGCCTTGAGAGGAAAGTAACCACTGCATTGGCTAGCCTTGCTGCTCACAGTACACGCAAGAAACACCAACTGAAGACCAACAAGTGGCTTATGGGACAATAGCCTGTAATTAAAAAAAAAGAGCCCTGGAAAGACTTTTTGAACAAACCAAATCAGTACCCAATAGAACTGTTTGTGCAGTCACCCCAGCTGATTGAAACAAGCATGCATGAGAGCCAAGTAGGAATAATTCTAAACTTACAATGTAGTGAGTGACAGGTCAACCAAAGAACTCTTGAATGTACGGGGATCTGGTGACCTCAATGATATCACCAAGCTTGATGGCTGCTCTCTAACGATGTGTGATAGCCTTCTATCCTTGCTACATCTGTGCTAAGGTCGGAGAACAGTGCTGAGAGCACAGGAAGAGCTTAGCAGATGTTTTCTGCATTCAAAGATGTCAGTTATGGCTGGGTGCTCTTTCTGCCTTGGTTGTTCTGTAAGCCACATGGCTTATTGGATAATAAAAGGATGAGGCGGAACTAAATTGAAAAAGCCATGAAAGATGTCACAATTTGGATTCTTCTTGGTTTGTCTAATGAATGCCAGGAGTTTCGTTAAAATGGCACGGACAAACCTTATGATATTAAGATGGTAGTCTGTCCATAAGATGATAACAGAGGTTCACAATTCAAGATGGAGTAGCGTCTGTTCCTGTGATGTCAGTTTAGGTTTGAAGCATATACAAAGGAGAGTAAATGTTGACAGTGTACCTTTTAAGAAGAACCAAAGGAGTTTCATGAGAGGGGGATGAGTTACAACGTATTCATTCTTTTTTTTTTTATAGTTTTCTGATGTTTCATCATGCCCTTCATCCCTTTATTTTGATGTTGTCCCATAACTTTTGCTTCTAGCAGTTTGTATCATCTGCTGGATTTTACTATTGGATTCTCCCTGTTTACAGGGGGTGTTTGGTGCCTTACTGATCAATCCAGCGTTTACTTCAGTATCCAATGAATAGCTACAAGTTTGCTAAGTAGTTTTTTAAGCTTTGGGTTTATTTCCCCCCCTGAGTGGGTCCTTCTCAAGAAGGTACTTGACACCTTTCATCTATACTATTCTGTGCAGAGTGGCATTGTGGCTCCTGGGATGGGTTACTGTGTCCTCTGGAAACCAAGAAAGTGTCCTAGCAGACATTTTCAGCATCGAGCTGACAACCTTCCGCTTTATTAAATCAAAGTCCTAAGAAACAATATCTCCTCCTATGGCAGAAGCTCTGATTAAGTCCTCCCACTATCCTCTTTCGTGCAAAAACGTTTTCAAATCAGTCATGGAGGATGAAATAAGAAAGGTTTTACCCAAAAAAATCATGGCTGTCCTGCAAAGCTAAAATTGTCAACTTGCTTCTTTCTGGACTGATGCCACATATCACAATTACTCCCTGTTTATCGAATGCATCCCACAACCTTTCAAGCTCTCGAGCTATCATCTTATGAAAGCCTACAGCGGACCCTAATAACCTTGTAAACTGTAGACCTATCTTTGGTCTATCTTTTGTAGCTCAGACACACAAAATAATTGTCCTGTGAACTCTACTGTCACCTGAAATCAGCCATCCTTGTCAGGGGCTCTCAGTCTGGCTTCAGACCCCAAAAGGGCAGAGAATCAACTGTAATACACATCAGGAAATAATTACTCAACACCAGTTGCCAAGGGTCACCATGTGCCATGATTCTACTGGAACTAACTACTTGTAGACATTCTGCACATGTGTAGGCATCAGCAGAACAGTATTAATATAGTTTGCTTCCGTCATACAAAAATGTACCCACTGCGTCAAATGGGGTCTATTTTTCTATACCTCGAACAACACCATCTGTGGTGTTCCTTCCTGCTAACTCCAACCTTGTGCAACATCTTCATGACCCCTCTCACCAAGATCTTAGGCTCATACAATACATATCAGATCACATTTACATTGATGATTGTTATATCTTAAGCTGGAGGACTCAATGGCAACATTCACATATCATGTATCTTTGATTGCCTACCCCTTATTTACTGCTGGATACAGGAACACTGATTATGTCTAAATGGTGACAAAACCAAAATCCAGGTGTTAGGGTCAGGAAACCAGGCACTTCCTCTGGCCCAAGTGTCTGAGCTTGCCCTGAGAACCAGTGGATAAAACCCACCACGAGCTTTCCTTCTCTAACCCAATAAACCTTCCCAGTCAACTGTCTTCACTTGGGCTTGCTAAGTGGTGTTCTTGCCTTTCTCGACTTCTCACAGGAAGTAGCATTCATCTTTGCAGTGGCGATTGCCTACCTGGAGTATGGCAACTGCCTTTCACATTGGCCTACCAAATAAATGAACCTCCGATTTGCAGAGAGTTCATAATAACGCTGTCCTTGAAGCCCCTCCACTAGCTCCTGCCAAAGAAAGAATGACCTTAAACTCAGTCTGTATGATCTTATGTGGTAGATCACCAGTCTTCTTCACAAATGTTTTTAACCCTTACCCACCATCTAGCATTCTACGATCTGTGAAACAAGGTATCGTCCTCTCAACTGTACCGTTATAAAAAACGTGGAGGAAAGATTCTTCATGTACAAGATTCTTCGCTAGGGAACTCCCTCAGATAGGAATATGACTTTTTTTAGAATCAGAATGTTGCTAGAAGCCCATCGATTAAGACAGACATTTGCCTAGCTAATAACAAGTCTGCTTACTGTAGTGGTCCCTTGCGTGGACCTGGGTCTGCTGGTTAGATGCTTAAAACTAACGCCAGTTTCAACCTGGGTCACTCATTATACTTCGTCCCATTATCTCTTCCAAAACTCTACCATCTTTTATCAGCATACACGGACAATTGTTATTAGTTTCTGCATTCTGTCAACAGTTCGCTGGATGGAAGTATCTGATCCACAATACTCAGACTACCACCAGCTGGTGTCTAGCGCTTACTAAAAAATTATAATAAATATAGGATAGGAGACGAAACAAGGATATGATGTATATCACTTTGAAAACGTATAAAAAAACAAGCAAGCCCATATTTTTCTCTAAACTTTGATGTAACCTTGTTTAATTCTTGCCAATTTGTGTTTCTTGAACTATAATTCCACTGCATTCCACTGAGAAAAGGCGAGCACAGCCATTATATGCATAAATCTCTTCATAAGCTAGATCCAGTTTGTTAAAAATGGGGACCATGCATTATTGCATACGACAAGGCAGGGCTCCTCAACAATATTGACGCCAAGCCAGAGAGCACCAGACTTCAAACAGGGATATTTGTTATTGTAGGACGTCTACACTTGGAACACATTTGAAACTTTCCTGAGATACATAAAAGATCAATAAAGAACAGGAAGATTTACTTGAGGATTCGCATTCACTTCCAAGTAGAAAATTCTGCATACACGTATTTGATGCACTTGTTCTTTAGCCTGCCTAATATTTTTCACCACATTGGAAATATTTCCTCAGGAACAAACCCATTCGCCTACAACCAATTCAATATGGGGGAATTCATTTCCCATTCACATCCCGGATAAGACATTACTCATGCCTTTTGAAAGGAGTATGTCTGTGTGTGCTTCCAGCTCCCAAGGGTACTGGAATACTCGCAGATGTACAGGTTTGTGGGTGTTGATCTAGTTTTGTGGGTCGGACCACCCATAAAAAAACACAACCCACCAATATCACTACTCACATTTAACATTAAGCTAGTATTAATTTTACTAATCCGTAAGGATGAATTTATGTGTGCTGGCAGGTCTGAACATGCACCCAAGGGATGTGAATGGGGCTCATTGTATCAAGAGCGAACAATTACAGCACTTGTTGTTTACCCTGTTTGGCCATAGTTTTGCAGTTTAGAAAAGAAATAACCTGTTGTTAATACTAAATAGTACATACTTCATTGGTAGAATGAAAGGCTCAATCATCCCATGAGCATTTAAGCAAATAGGATTAGACATTGCATACAGATCTCTGTGGCACGTGTTTTCTCACTGAATTGTCTTAGCAGCTTTGTTCTGGTTTGGTCTTTGAGAGTCTTTAAGGTAACCCATTATAAATCTAGGGTACAGTAGTGATGTCAGGGGAGTGGCAGCCTTTATCTCAGTGCTACATACGGCTTGACCACGGACTATGCTCTAGTAAAAAGCTGCAAGCAGCACTGCTGTTTCTGTCTTCGCCATGCTTGGATATAAACTGGAATTAGCAGGGAGACTGTACCTGAGTCTGGGGACTGAGATCCATGCCCTGGAAAAGAAAGACAAACGGTTAGAATTAAATGAGTTAGAAGCCATCAGTTAACAGCAGACATTGATAAACTTGTGGTGCAAAAATAAACCTAGGGCATCATTCACACATTTCCTCAGGATTAAGGAATTCCTAGGAACAAAACAGATGTTCGTAGCCTTCTTATACTGTGTTTAGAGCGACTTGTACTGGAGCACCCCTAGAGATGCCAGAAACATGCTTGAAAAGACCAGGTCTAAAGGGACGTTACAAAGATTTGCTCGTGTTCCTTTCAAAGATGTTCCAAGCATCTCCAGGTTTGCTACAGCACATGCCTTTGAGAACACAGTGCAAGGTGGATGGTGTAATTCTCAGATGCTTTTAAGCATTCATCTTGCAGATGTAATGTAATGTAAATTGATACTTGTATAGCGCACTACTCACCCGCAAGGGTCTCAAGGCGCTTGTACGAATACCGCTGTGGAACCCATCCTGGCTTTCCCTGTGAGGCGTCCACTCCTGGGCACCCCCAAGGTGGAGGCCAGGCATCCTTAGCGTTGTGGGGGCCGTTGTGGAGATTAAGCAAGCTATTGCCCAGAGTTGCAGAGTGGAACTCCATGATTGGAATAGGCACCGAGGCGAGAATTGTCAGGTCCGTGGAATTTTGAGCCCAAGACCCGCCGAGGCGGGGAATTGAACCCTGGTCCCGGGCTAGACCTCTGCATCAGGGTCTGCCTGCTCTAACCATTGAGCCACACTTCTCCACTCGTTGGTCCTTCTAGAATAGCACAGCAATAAAAACAAGCACGGGCAAAGCCAATTGATCTCTTCAATGGGAGGACTACTTGCTTTGTGAATGTCAACATCGTTTAGCCATGTTGCATAGCACTATCTTAAAGCTGTTTCCCTGACTCTCAGTCATGCTTCTGTACAACATGGCTAAAAGACACTGACAAAGCCAATAGCTCTCGCATTGCCACGATCAATTGGGGTTGCCACGATCAATTGGGGTTGCCAATGCTTATTTTTCTTATGGCGCCATACAGCAGGGTGGCATGCTTATAAACATTCATCTTGCAGATTGTTGGTCCGTCTAGAATAGCACAGCAATAAAAACAAGCACTGGTAAAGCCAATTGATCTCTGCAATGGGAGGACTATTTGCTTTGTGAATGTCAACATCGTTTAGCCATGTTGTATAGCACTGTCTTAAAGCTTTTTCCCTGACTCTCAGCCATGCTGCTGTACAACATGGCTAAAAGACACTGACAAAGCCAATAGCTCTCGCATTGCCACGATCAATTGGCGTTGCCAATGCTTATTTTTCTTATGGCACCATACAGCAGGGTGGCAGGCGAGTCCCTGTCACATGAGCAGTATTTGTTTTCAGCATTAATATGCTATGTTGTGAACCTGCATAGTGCCATGTACAAACTCTAGGGCACTTGGGAGCTGCAGCAGCTAACGATTACAACTTCACGGTAATAGATTGTTTGATAGTCAGACGCAAAGATAAAGTAAAGGAAGAAAAATGCAGCATAGTCTGCAAGTGACACACCTCAATGGATATAGTTAGGGGGGGGGAAGAGGGGAGAAAGAGAGACTGCCTTCTGCATCAGAGCCCTCCACTATAACCCTGACCTACAGTTCCTGTATCGTCAGTGTTTGCACTCGGGGTGTGGGGGCGGAGCTTCTCTATGCTCAGGAGATGCCCTTTGTTTTAAAATTTAGTATTTTACTTTATGATGTGAAATTCTATAGCACACTATACAAGTTTAATTGCTTCTAGGCACTGCAGCAGCTAACAAACACTACAATTTCACAGTAATACCTATAGTTCCTGCCAGATACTTAGGCAGAAAGACACAATGGTAAAGTAAAGGAAGAAATATTAAGAAACAAAAAAAGCTGAATACAAGTGAGGGGAGAGTGAGGGGTGAATTTGTAAAGTAGAAACTGATGAGGCGGGGGGTGAGAGGGGAAACAAAAGCAACAAGGATGGGGCGGATGGGGGAAGAAAAGAAGCAACACAAATCTGGGGCAGGTGGGAGAGGAGTGACTGAAAGCACGAGCCCTCATATGGAGTGCTTAAAACACAAATAAAATATTAGCTCTGAAAACCGGAGCAGTGGGTGGACACGAGCACTCGACCCATGCTCTGGGGGAGGGCCAAACATAAGAAGAGGCATGATCATGCATGCCATGACAAACTGTAATGAAGGATATGAGAGTGACGTTGCAGCAAACAAATGGTAAGCAAGTGGACGGGCTCTAGCACACTAACTGTAAACAAAATGTCTCGAGGGGAGATAGCGCATGAGCTGTCTAGCCGAGACCTAAAAATACAACACAACCCAGAATAGTCGCCACTGATTGAGATTATTTCATACATTGCACCCATCTCTTGTAACTTTTCTTATGTGTTATCTTAGTGGCATGGCTATGCCAGATGCGTTTCTCATAGCCTGCTGTGCCAACGGCACATCGTCTTCAACTCACAGGGCTTATGAAAGTCTGGGATTTGTCTCTGTTATCTCGAGAGGAGAATTTGTGATAACCCGCCCTTTTTAAGGTGAGGTCAAGAATGAGTCATGTATGGTAGGACAGTGTATGCAATGGCACAGTGAACATACAAGCATAAGTGGAATGTGGCTTAGAGTAAGTGTTTGAGATTAATTTAAAATAGTCTGACAATCTCTTTTTGAGTTTCTTAGTGAGTCATGCTAAGTGGTTTGGCTATGCGCACATTGGTACCATGCAAAATAATGGGGCCCCACTGTAGAATGTGATGAAGGGCTCCAAATCCACCCATATCTCACAGATATACATTGGCCTTGAGCTGGATAGGGGCCCTTGAAGGCTTGGGGCGAGGTACCCCTGGTATATGCCCCAGTGCCCATATGTGGGTCTTAGGCACAGCAAGCGAAAGTTTCCACCTCACTGATGAAGACCAATAAAGCAAAAGCATGCCTGAGGTTGCATGAAGCTCTTTAAGGGGATGTGACCTAGCAGTTTGGGATGAACTGCCCTTTTTGAGGTGAGGTCAAAACGAATCCATGCATGGTATGTGTCCCTGAGTGATCACAAGTGGATTAAATCCAGAATTCTACACATATAATTGCTTTTCACATTGAAACACTCATGTTTTTTCCAGATGAATATTTTCTAAAATGGGCCCTATGTCTAATAGTTCTGTAAAAAGAAAAATGTTCATAGTGTATGCACAGTTTTACACTTCAAGCTTATTAAACCAGTACATCTACACTGTTGCATTTACACATCAGACACTTGGGACCTCATTTACAGTTTGGTGGACAGGGTATTCTGTAAAACCATAGTGGGTACCCCATTCACCATATTTGAAGTGCCACTGACTATAATATACTTGGGATATGACGGACAGGAAATGAACCACATTTCTGATGGACTCCTATGTCTGCAAATCTCTAAATAAGGCAGTAAAACCGAGGTGCAAAATCGGGCCATCCCTTTTAGCACATTGCATGAGAATGTCGAAAGCATCATGGAATCTACATTATTTTATCCACATATTTTTTTAGCAATTTTAAAAATTCTAGTTAACAAACAAAATAAATCTATGTAGTTATGTACTCAATGTTCATCTGACATTTAAGAATAAACATATTGTATTGCACTTCTACGGGATAGCATTGTTTGCAATGCCATGGCTTTGTGTGAATTGTAATATTTTGTGCATCCTACAAAGGTAATCAATTTTTAAAGATTTGTTGTGAAAATCTCCAGTTATTTGGTGGCCTAAAAGGAAAAGAGACACAAAAAAATCTAGTCTTGTCTTTTTTAGCTGGCCTATTCTATTGTGTAGGAAATGCCCGTTCCAGGGTGTATTATGGCTACCAGCTCGACAAAGGAGGAAGTGTATCATGTATGTGCCAATGCTTTCTGCCCACCAGAAGTTGCATGTTTGATCATCAACCAACGCCAACTCTTGTGGAGCGCCAATGGCCTTTCGTCAGGGCTCCACACTCGAAGCCGCCTTGCTTGCCCAAACATTCCTTTGTCTGCTAATTGAACTGTTATCGCCTCAGATGCAAAGCAACAATGTGAGTCTGACCCAAAGCTGAACATGTCAATTTATTTAATTATATTATGAATACATTTCTAGCAATCGGGTAACCACCAATCATAAGGATGTGCGGAGAGGATGAGCCGCAGGTCCTTGAACTTTGCCATCAATCCACCAAGGATGAGCAACGAGCACCTACATCAGGTGAAACTGGGCTGGTTTCACACAAACCCATTCAAAACGCTCTCTCCTCTCGGGTTTCCTTGAAAATGTCGCAGACACATCGAGCCCAAACCTATTCAATCTGTTGTGACATACTTGACTTTTCAGGCAATTGGAATTCCATAGCTATTTTATATTCAGTTGGAAAAGCAGAAACTCATTACACAAATGCACTGTAAGTCAAAAAGGGTATATGCTGTCAGGCAGCTAAGAGCTCACAGAAAGTAAATGATCTGTCAGACAGCGATTCCGAAATGAATCTGCAAATTGCTATTAATGTGGTTGTGTTGGAATTTCATGTTTGCAATTATTCTCATTCCAAACTTAGGCACATAAACAATAGCAGATAATTATTGTTTAAGAGCTTCCATCAATTTACTTCCGACAAAATAATACGTGGCACTGTGGCGGGGTGACTGTAGTAAAGAATGACTGTTACCTGCTCCTAGGACTAACAAACAGAACTGCTCCCCGAAGATTCACAAACAGAACTGTTCTCTGAATGCTCATGCACACAACTGCTCTCTGAGATCTAACAAACAGAACTGCTCTCAGAAGGCTAACGCACAAAACTGCTCTCTGAAGGCTAACACACACAACTGCTCTCTGAAGGCTAACACACACAACTGCTCTCTGAGATCTAACAGAACTGCTCCCTGAAGACTCACAAACAGAACTGCTCTCTGAAGGCTAACACACAGAACTGCTCTCAGAGGGCTAACACATAGAACTGCTCTCAGAGGGCTAACACACACAACTGCTCTCTGAGATCTAACAAACAGAACTGCTCTCTGAGATCTAACAAACGGAACTGCCCTCTGAGGGCTAACACACAGAACTGCTCTCTGAAATTTAACAAACAGAACTGCTTTCTGGGATCTAACAAACAGAACTGTTCTCTGAAGGCTAACACACACAACTGCTCTCTGAAGGCTAACACACACAACTGCTCTCTGAGATCTAACAAACAGAACTGCTCCCCGAAGACTCACAAACAGAACTGCTCTCTGAAGGCTAACACACAGAACTGCTCTCTGAAGGCTAACACACAGAACTGCTCTCAGAGGGCTAACACATAGAACTGCTCTCAGAGGGCTAACACACAAAACTGCTCTCTGAGATCTAACAAACAGAACTGCTCTCTGAGATCTAACAAACGGAACTGCCCTCTGAGGGCTAACACACACAACTGCTCTCTGAGATCTAACAAAGAGAACTGCTCTCTGAGATCTAACAAACAGAACTGCCCTCTGAGGGCCAACACACAGAACTGCTCTCTGAAATTTAACAAACAGAACCGCTTTCTGGGATCTAACTAACACAACTACTCTCTGAAGGCTAGGACACACACAACTGCTCTCTGAGATCTAACAAACAGAACTGCTCCCCGAAGACTCACAAACAGAACTGCTCTCTGAAGGCTAACACACAGAACTGCTCTCAGAGGGCTAACACATAGAACTGCTCTCAGAGGGCTAACACACACAACTGCTCTCTGAGATCTAACAAACAGAACTGCCCTCTGAGGGCTAACACACAGAACTGCTCTATGAAATTTAACAAGCAGAACTGCTTTCTGGGATCTAACAAACAGAACTGTTCTATGAAGGCTAACACACACAACTGCTCTCTGAGATCTAACAAACAGAACTGCTCTCAGAAGGCTAACGCACACAACTGCTCCCTGAGGGCTGACACACACAACTGCTCTCTGAGATCTAACAAACAGAACTGCTCCCCGAAGACTCACAAACAGAACTGCTCTCTGAAGGCTAACGCACACAACTGCTCTCTGAGATCTAACTAACACAACTACTCTCTGAAGGCAATGACACACACAACTGCTCTCTGAGATCTAACAAACAGAACTGCTCCCCAAAGACCCACAAACAGAACGGCTCTCTGAAGGCTAACACACAGAACTGCTCTCTGAAGGCTAACACACAGAACTGCTCTCTGAAGGCTAACACACACAACTGCTCTCTGAGGGCTAACACACACAACTGCTCTCTGAGATCTAACAAACAGAACTGCTCTCTGAGATCTAACAAACAGAACTGCCCTCTGAGGGCTAACACACAGAACAGCTCTCTGAAATTTAACAAACAGAACTGCTGTCTGGGATCTAACAAACAGAACTGTTCTCTGAGGGCTAACACACATAACTGCTCTCCAAGGGGGAACAACCAGAACTGTTCTTCCAAGCCAGCAAACAGAATTGAGGACTAACAGAACTGCTCTTGCATACCAACAAGGACAGCCGCTCTTCCAGGCTAACAAATAAGTCTGCTCTCTGAGATCTAACAAACAGAACTGCTCTCCAAGGGCTACCAAGCAGAACTGCTTTTTCAGGCCACCAAACAGAACTGAGGACTAAATAATGAATCCACTGAGCAACACAAAAATCAAACAGTCAGTACTAAAACTGTTCTTGTTCCTTCGTTGTATTTCTTTGTCTGTTTATGCTTCCTGCTCCACAGGAGGTATTCATCATTAAAGGAATTCAGTATTAACATTCCAACAATCCTATATCCAAACTGTAGCCAACACGTGTTTCGTCACTGGTTCATAAACCAAACAGACTTCCTCAGGGCTGTTAGAAAAAAGTTACCACAGTAAAATAAATTGTAGTAGTCAGTCTCATCCAAAACCGACCCTCATGCCAGTCGTATGAAAGGTAATTATGTCCTCAATTCTTCTGAAAGTCGTCTGATATCTGGTTAGACCGATAATGTCACCCTTAGTCCATTTTTCTTGTGCACTCAGAGAGTGCTACAGCGGTCCGTCTAGGTCGGCATGTCTTCCATACCAACACAGATAACTGCTCTTCCAGGCTAACAAACAGAGCTGCACTCCAATGGCTACCAAGCAGAACTGCTTTTCAGGCCACCAAACAGAACTGAAGACTAACAAACAAAACTGCTTTCTCAGGGATAGCAAACATAACTGCTGTCTGAGGTCTAACACACAGAACTGATCTCGGACGGCTAACAAATAGAACTGATCTCTGGTATCTAACAAACAGATCTGCTCTGTGAAATCTAACAAACAGAACTGCTCCAAGGGCTGCCAAGCAGAACCGTTCTTCCAGGCCACCAAACAGAACTGGGGGCTAACAAACAGAATATATCACGGAGGACTAACAAAAAGAGCTCCTGTCCAAGGGCTAACAGAACTGGTCTTCTATGGAGGAAGTATGGTCTCGATCCATAATGCTGCTTTCTAAGTCACATGTAAATGTGAATACACATTTTGCTTAGCTCTGCCAGGGTTGTTAAAACATTTGAATGTGAGGTGTGCTCTTGGTGGGGTGTTCTTCCTTAGGACTCCTAACCCATCTCCTTGAGCACTCAAGCAGTGTCTTCTCCGTTAAACAGCCAGAATCCTCAACTCTGTGAATTCAGACAGAGCTGGTGGCTGAGAACAGGTCAGCAGATGCCAGAGTTGACCTACCTCCCATGTGAGTAGTAGAAAAGGTTAACCGGCCAGCTGGGCTATTCACAGTCGCCTGTGGGAGTAAGTGAATACTATAGGAGTATCTGCAGTTGTACTGGTGCCAAGGAAAAGTCTAAGCCGACCAGTTCATCCAGAGGAATAGGAATCAGCTGGGTCTGCTGCTAAGTGTACATGAGAGTGCCAGTTGGGATATTTGAGACCTGCTCTGTACTTTGGGCAAGACAATGCAGGAGCTGGAAGGATGACATCATAAAACAACAATATGGCCCCTATTGACTGCGCATGAACAAAAAGCAATCAGGGCTTAAATATTAATTCCCACAGCCAGCACAAACCATTGAACCCAAGGACATATGGATCAGAATGCACAGAGCACATTGGGAGCTACCACAGTTGACTGCTACCCCTAAATCAAGCATCCATGGCCCTGCAACAAAAGCTACTTAATGCAGAGGGCACCTGGGTGCAATTCATAGAGCACCACTCTGCTAATATACCATGAACTTTCCAATTGGGACTAGCATCATTTAATGTCCTGACTTGAAATCCGCTCCGCCCACTACACACTGTCCGCCTGATTCACAATGGTAAATTTAGACTTTTGTGTAAGTTTACAATTGTTTGGTATTCACAAACTAGGAGTTTTCATTTTTTCTAGTAGTAATTTTACAGCTGCAGAGACTGTCCTATCTTTTTTTATTTTATTATGGCGGTCTCCTCCATGACTGTGGAGTCTCAGCAGCTGTAAAAGTATTATTAGTAAAATTAAACTAGTAGTTTGTGAATACCAAATATATGGGAAACTTGAACAGAAGTGTACGTTTACCTTTGTGAATCAGGCCCGTAATGTAGCCAAGTACCAAGTCCTCCTATTCTGACCCACCCACTTATGGACAGCAAAGATTCTGAATACTTAAAGGAGGTTTCTCAAAGGTTTTGCCTGCTCAATGCCTCAGCCCGAATCTGTCACTCCACTATAGGAATCCTGGTTGCCTCAAATACAGATCCTACTCTTTGTCTGGTACTTCTTTGCTATTGATTATGGTATTTTCAATCATTCAGTGTTAATTTCTAGTAGAGAGTGAGCGCCACTTCTAATTTCCCAGCTCATGTAATTTCGCAAGTTGATTTCCAATTAAATTTGCCATAAATTCAATCTGAGGAAGCCTGTCATATTCTACTGGGACTGCCCTGGCCAGGATCCACTTTTTCATACATTCACAATTTTGTAAACCTTCTTCAACATAAATGAACTATTTATAACTAAATAAAAAAAGAGCAGGGATTAGTAATCTGCTCACAACCTTTCAATTTCCCTTCCCAATGGAAAGTATGTGAACAAATATATTCCCTCTTACCACTATACCCATATATAGTCTATTTCCTTGATCAGGATCTGGTTTTAATGTATTTGGGGCTAGGTTTTAACCAGCTAACCTTGGGCTGTTTCTTAAGTATGACACTTGAAAAAAGTGTCAAAAGAATAAATATGAATTCTATAGTATACAAAGAGTGCTGTTTTCAAGGCAAAGTATTTGTCGATGTCTTCTGATGTCATACTTTTAGTTCTCTCTACGAAGACATTTGCAATGGCATTTGAGTGTTGCCATTCAGGAAATTCCCGATGCATGATACATTCACTGAAAAAAACTAAGGTTAAAGAAACATTATAGTTAAGGGAAATGTTCAATAACAGCGTAACATTTTAAACTTAAAAAACCACAAAACTTCACCAGTTAGTTATTTCAAGAAACTACAACTTGTGCTTTAAAGTTACTATAACTCGTGCCTCCACCATGCATAGTTTGTTCATCAATAATTTAATCACAAATGCTGCAGTGATATTATCAACGATGTCATAGAAGATGTAATGAGTGATGTAATATGTGGAGTCATTAGCAGTGTACGGTGAGGGTGCGAATTGTAAGTTACCTTAGAGAATGAGTAAAAGCTAACTGAGATAACTATAACTGACAAATGGCTGCTTCTTTTTTTGTATAAAACGTTACGTTGTTACTAAACATTTTAAATAACTGTAGTTACTTTAACCTTTGTTTTTTTCAGTGAATTTCTTTTTTTTTTTTATTCAAAGTAATATTTTGTTACCATACGTAACCAACTAGGCAGGCTGCCAGGCATACACTCATTAATTCATCTAGATTAAAATGTACACATACAACAGTACATTCCTATGTTTGTGGTTAAACGTTTCCCCTGTTCATTCTCCCACCCACCAATCCATCCATACATTTTAATTGCATTGGGCTAGTTTGAAATATACATTAACACATTGAAAATTCAAAGGCTTACTGTGCAGCAGCTTAACATATTCAGGCCAATGGGTCCAGTCCAAACCAATTTCGAAGTCGAACCTAAATCAAATGCGCCCTGCATACCTGTTCCAACAGAAGTAGCCTGGTACTTAGGAAATGATTTTAAAAATCAGGAGTCTGGGACGCCCATGACTCGGTCGGTCATACAGTTCAACATGTTCATATCGAAGCAACCAATATGTGAACCCTACACACTCAAATCTACATAGTTTGAGGACGAAATCTCTATTTGCTGAGACACCTTCTTATTAGCAGTTTTATTTAAATCTTTATAGAAAACCTTATACTTATCTGCGAGAATTCATTATTTCAGCATACATTTAGGATCTTGTCTATATAATAAAACATTTGAATAATCTAATCAGCGATTTCTATCAAACATAAAAATGCACATTTAGTAAAGTTCACATGCTCTGCCCAGGTAACCGCAGCAACACTTTCTATATCAAACATACAAATGACCTGGAGGAGCCAATGAGAAGCAATGTGTCACATGTTAGAGAAAGCCATTCAGGTGTAACAATCAGTCAGTTAGTACGTGTACCTGCAGCGTAAAGGTTTGGCGAACTCTGCACTCTCTTCACAGCGGTTAATGTGACAGACATTGCAGCACGTTTGTGAGCACAGCCACCGCTGTCTGGAAGCAGGAAATGGGGGTGACACGGCCCGAGACCCAATGGGCAAGCACATGCAACATCATGGCGCGGGTAGAATATGCCAACGTCATAAGCACACAGAAATAAAAAGAGACAAAAGACGTGCAGTTAGGAACTCAGGCAGACATTTCAGCATTTGCAATGTGCGATTGTTGAACATGATTAGATTTTCCAAAATGTTGTGAGAATTGCTCAAATCACGCATGAGTGGAGGAAAGCAGCACAAGCCATGGAAGCGGCCCCGGAAGGACAACAGGGCCAAATGTACACATAGCTACAATGGCTACCACACAGCACCGAGTCCGCAACCACGGAGCTGCAGCCCCACCCAGACGGTGGCAGTGTGTGGTGGCAGTGGTGCTGCCCATGTCACGCTGAAATAAATGACATTGTGCAAACCATTCCAACAACCGGACTCTTCTTGTCAAACTTACATATTGCACATTCAAAGTTATATATATATTTTTACTTAGCCATCGTCGTGCATCAGAAGTGAAAAGAATAAAAGACCTGCTGTGCTTTGGAAGTTCGTGCAGATATAACGGAGTATAGCATATGGTACAATGGGATCAGGAGCAGCACCCAAGAAGCAGTGGGAGACTGGCATCCCTTTTCTTGACAATACTAAACATTACATTTTTGCACATATTTCTAAATGGAAAAAATCACAATGCATTGATTTTAAAAACAAATCGACAGCTCTTTTGCTATGGCAAATAGTCACGTTTAACTAGAAAAGGGAACAACTTCTGAAATCCAGAACATGTACATTCCACGCTATTGCTGAGTTTTTCTTTACATTAAAGATATTCCTGCCAGATTTCAAGGGTGGTCATTGAGACCTTCAGTGCAGGGCGGTCTGGACAGAAATCCCTGACCAGCTTCTGATCTGTGTTTTTTTTGGGCAAAAAATCACCATTGATTCTACCCCCATCGTTGCCCTGAGTGAAAGGGTATGTGTCATCCCTTGTTGGAACTTTGCCACGGGTGCTGTCCCTCCAGTAAACCCAGGTGCTGTCGCTGCTCTACCTCTCCTCCGCCTAGCAGGAGCATTTGGAAGATCTGATCAGGATATTTTTGCTCCTCTAGGATTCTGCAAAAAATTGTATAACATGCGAGACTAATGGGAGCACCTCAATGTAAAAAAACAGTCTTACACAACGCTTGCTTTACCATTGGGGTGAGTTCCAGTAACTTAGGCGGCCATTAAAACTAAACCCTCTTGAGTCTCTCTTCACCGTTAAATAGTTATCAGAACTCATGGAGGTTTGAGATTTATTCTTTGAGGAATGTACTATAAATTGAGCAATTGGGGAATTGAAGTGCACAGATCAATGCCTTGTGTAGCTATAGAATGCACTAGCATGTAGTAGTATGACATGTCACTCAGATATGCCTGCAACAGGCGCATTGGTGCATTGAGTGCTTGGACCAATGTATGCAACGCAGCCGGAGAGTCCAGTCTACAAAAAGATGCGAATCTCCAGATGCACAGCAGAGATTTGCAACTTTTTCCCAGGTATGTACAAAATGCTCAGAGATTCAGAACCTATTTACATGCATTTCCGGCATATGCCTGTGTTATTAAACATAATTGTGATAAAACCCGCACCCGGAGGGTTAGGAGAGGAGAAAATCTTTCCCTTTAATAATAAAGGTTTTTTAAACAACCCTCTATAGAAATGCGTAATATTGGGCATGCATTAAATACACAAATTATTCAGGTGTAAGAAATGGAAATGCATTGCAAATGTTTGCGAGCAGTGGTGGCTGCTCTGCTATGGGAGAGGAGCGTCGCCCCCCCCCTCCCCCATAGCCAGCTGAGGGAAAAAGGGGAAATAAAATGATAATAAAACCTATTATCATCTTATTTTTATTTTCCCGCTAGAGCTGCTCAAGTCTGGGCAGGCATGATGACAGCAGGGGAGAAGTGCAGCACTGTATGTGCGCATGACGGTTTGGCCGTCATGCGCACTTAGGTTTCTGCAACCCAGCTGTGTTGGAGAAACAGCACAAACTTCCAGGCACTGTCTGAGCAGCAACCAGGTCGATCAGACCAATCCTGCTGCTGCTCTCATGCTCTTGAGAGCAGCGCCAGGATTGGGTGGGGAGCCTGTGCTGGTGTCCGAGGGACTGCTGGGACACCATCAGGAGCAGACAGAAGTGGAGCACCGAGGCTACCAGCAACATTGGCGGCAGGACAAGTACGTAAAAAAAAAAAATAATATTTTTCTAATCGCCCGTCCCCCTACTTGGGTTTTGCGGCGGCATCATGGCTTGTGAGTACCCATGAAGGCATGCTGAGTGGAAGTACACCGCATCCACATTATATTTCTCTTACATCTTACATGACCATGGATTGGATTCCTGTAAATTCAATGAGATACATTAAAACTGACAAGTACAGATATGCAAAGTGAGCTGCTTGGCCTAGACAAAAGAGTGCCTTTATGTGGAGGTTGTTGATTTTCCTGATCCATTAGACACTACTGGCACAATAAAGGTGATAAAATACCTATGGTTTTAATTTGCTTTGAGCAGAGATCTATGTATAACTCTAGGTTTACTGGTGTGAATCCTGGCGGAATGACTCCACCCATCAGTCTGCCTACATAATGCAGCAGACAGAAATACCTGCTACTATCCATAGCTCTTGAACTGTACATGTATGTAAAGAGAGGGCATGGGCAAAACATAGGGCCCTTAAGTTCCAAAAGCTCACTCTAGCACTCTTGTTTATGTATTTTTTCGGTGCAATAAATTGGCTATATGGCACCTTGCAGTCTAGAGGTCCAAGTATCTTCCACGGATTCAGCTGGGTACTCAGATATGTTTAGTATTTTTTTCTAATTTTCAGTAGCTCCAAGTAATCTATTATAATCTCCAACACATGCCAAGCAAGCTCTCTTCCAAGTATTTTAATTTGTTCATGTTTATTCATGTTTCTTGTATTCGATAATCATGCAAAACTCAGTTTCTATATTGAATCTATTCGCATATATCTAATCTTTACATTTACATAACCACTCAATGTGAAATTGCTCAATGCAGTACACTCAAGTGTGTGCTTCCTCGAGGCTCATATTTTATGTGGCACAACCAAAAAACACATAAAAAACAAAGAGAACTCATAGTTTACAGGGGTCAATCTGTCAAATGCATTTGTGTATCATGATAGCCTCGTGTACATTTCATTAAGCCATAGTCATTGTTAAGTCCTCACCTTAATCTTACATTAAAGTAACCAGATGGTAAAATTACCACAGTCTGGAAGACCGGTTCATCATAATTACTCCTTTTAGAGTAACCTGTTCCAGTTTTTAATGTGTCCACGTTTTGAGAAAAAAAAGCTACCCGTTCGCTGTATACAAACAGTATGACATCGACCCTTTATTTCTATAAAATGATGTAAATGTACCACTGTTTCAGAATCCTACCTTATTTTAATGGATTTAAAGGTAAGCTAAACCACAATGGGGTGTCCTCCTCTCTTCGTGCCTACTGAGTCCCCAGCAGTTGCTGTTTCCCTCTTCCACAAAGAGCCGTCCCTATTAAAATAACATATAGGATTATAGTCTCTGCCCCTGTAGTAATAAGGGAGCTGAAACTTAGACATACCGGAGTAATTGCACGCTCTTGAATGTGTATGAGGGAGGGAAACGCTGTCACGAGTAGAACGGATGAGCTCTATTTCCTACATAACTCTTCTATGTCTATGGTTAAACAACCCCAACACAATTGTGTTTGGTTATGCTGGAGCTGCAGCATACTTCCCATCCTTGAACTACAGTACTCACCAAAGTACTATCTGTTTCTGGTTCACTGAGATCCCATAGTCCAACAGCCAGCCCCATTTTCCATTCCGCTACCCAACCCATGGAAATGAGGCGATTACTCAATGAAGGCGCATAGTAATTATGTATTGTATCTATCCGTCCTTCTTACTGAGTCAAATAGGACTGTGTATCCCTATTCAAAAAAATCCATCAGCAGAATTTACTGTTAACATAAAAAAAGAATGTACAAAATAATTTTGTTTTCACTTCACTTACCCATATTGATGTATAAAAAAAAGTCACATAGCACAATGATTGATACATTTACAATTAGGCCTGGGCGGTGACCTCCGCTCTGTTTGCGGAGTTCTCCATACTCCACGGAGCACGCGGAGTTCCAAAAATCTCCACTCCGCTAAGCGGAGCAGAGTTTTTCCTCACTCGCCACTGTGAAGTTGTCAAGCATGAGTGAGGACAATCCAACCTAGACCAGCTCCAAACGAGATTTCTCAACGTGGGTGGTTGCAGATGGTCGCCACCGCTCGTGTTGAGAAACCTTCCATTTACGTTGTGCTGCTTGAGTAGAACACCTCATCGAGCGGTAGAAAGAAGCAGCGCCCTCTTGCGCTGCACATGGTGCCATTCGTGCAGATTTTACAGCGCGGGACAAACACGTGGTGCTAAAGCGCGCCACCACTTGCGGAACTCCGTATAGCGCAGCAGAGTTTTTCGGTCACTTCGCGGACTCCACCCAGGCCTACTTACAATCCATCAGTCATTTAAACATAGCAAATGGACTGTTTCGTTGATTTGCAGCTCAGCTCACTATATACGTTTGACCTGGTTAACTGAAAAACAGCTGTGGGAAAACGAAGGTGTCACTATTTCTCACTATTTCTCACTATTTCTCATCTGTCATCTAAACAAGCGTCTGCAGTGCCTGCAAGTGCACTAATACTATATATATGTTAATATATCTGTTGTCTCCAGTTTAAACAACATTATATAACATATTCTGCAAGGTCTCATGGAAAGCATTTCTTTTCTAGCTAGTATTACGCTCTTTTGAGTACAAGGGCTCTATTCTTTTGATCCAAAGCATTCATGTTATGATTGAAGTGCATCAATATTACCTACTTCGCTCAGGTGGCTGCATCACTTCCAAAATCAGGAATTGCATTTGATTGAGGTTGTTTTTTAATTTCCATGCAATGATACGCATTGGAGCCCTTGGGTTCTTCCCTCTGACTAGACTTTTATGTTCTGTGAATCTTGTTTCTACTTTTCTTACAAACATATCCCATACATCATGGACATCTAACGATCAGATGCATACAATTTTCAGACTCATGCAAGGTGAATGATTTGTTTGATTTTTTTCTCTAATTGTTAAATCATGGACTACTTCTCGGATATTAGAGCAGAGGACAGACTTCAGGCGCAGACAGGTGCCCACCATTTGTGTTTTCTCAGAAAGTCTTGCGTTCCTGTAATGGGGAGTTTGGTGATATTACCATAGCTCGAATATTCCTGAATCTTTCAACCCAGAAGATGGGCTTCTCCACTGAAGAGGCTTTTTAATTCATCATCTTGTCCAATATTATTCCAGTGTTTTTAAATGATTCCTGTTATTTGCTTAAAAAGGGCAGTCAATAGTAGGTTAGCAGAGTTCAAAGCGGATGCATTACTGGAACTTACAGAAGAGTTTAGTATGTTAAGGCCGGTGTGGAATATGAAGGTCGCAAATTTGAATCTCACTCAGTGTTATCTAAGTACACAGTGTTATTATTTCTCTGTCTAAAAACATAACTTATTCATTTCATAATGCACCTCTAATGGAAGTCTATGGACATTAGCTCCAATCATTTTTATTTTAATTCCCAAATTATGTCTTAATAACGATTCACATAGATGGATTTATGGTCCGGCAAGACACCGCCTTTTGAACCCCGTCGAGCACAGCTCTCTCTGTTGAGAAGAGCAGCGGATATAGATGAGATTGTACCCCTTCTCCGGTATTCTGGCACAACGCAAAATACCCAACATGTCGAATGGCAGCTAGCAAAACGGCTCAGACAAGAATGAGATGAAACTTTCCAGGACTGTTTGGGTGCTCCATTCCAAACCGGAGCCATTTTGCACCGGCTTATGAACCCTACCATCTCTCTTACCTGTCTCGAGGTTAATGGTTGGATATCACGTGTCAATTATCTAGCTACCAATATATCGCAGCCAGAATTTCGATTGACCAAATATTGTGAATAGACTTGTATATAAGCAAGTATAGGTTTACAGCACTTAACTCTACACATATGCACCTTGATGATATCTATATACCCTCAAGATACGTACATGAGTGAAGAATACTAGGACCTATACTCACCTGCACTCGATGTTCTGACATGCAATAGGTCCCAGGTCGTAGGGCACACGTGTGGAATACAATATATGAAGTTCTGTGGAGAGCAGATTGCTCAGAGATCATATTCATTCTGACTACCCCTATTTATAGCAGTACATTAAACCTACTGATGTATGTGACAAAGCTTATGTTTGAGGAGCACTTGCAGACTGTAAGGTTAGAGCCACGCGGGTGTTATAAATGTATTATTCATCTCTTTAGACAAGCTGTATCCCTCGCCTATATACTGCTCTTTTTCGCTCTCTCTCCCATATATCAGCATCGAGCCTCAGAATTACTGTTGCATGTGGCAGAACCACAAAGGGCCTCTCTCTGTCATATCTTCTGTAGACAGCTTTGCTTCATGGATCCCTTTGCCTTGTTGCAGCAATGTTGTATTACTAATGCTGTGTCCAGGTTCGGATTGGTAAGGCGGGCACTAGGGCAATGGCCGAGGGGCTGGTATCCGAGTTCCAGCGGTGGGCTGCTTTTTGGGCAGCCTGGGGTGGGCGATTTGGGCAGTGTCTATGTTGCTCGGATGCCGCCCGCAGCCCAGTGGCTGCCTGAGTGGCCTTTCTGAAGGCTGATGGGCCTCCATTTCCTCCCTGTTACCAACAGGGCAGAGGTGTCACTCCCTTTCTCTCGCAGGGCCAACCCATTAATGTATGCATATAAGGGGGGCAGGGGTCCTGAGCAGAAGTGGCCTCACTTGTTTTCAGGTGTTTTTCACCAGTGTGACCTACTCTGTGCATTTTTTTAAATCTAAGTAATAGTTAAGAAAACATACCTCGGTCAGAGACCCCCCTTCTTTTTTATAAAACTTTGCAGAAGCAGTGTTTTGCAGAAAGGCAATATGCAAACGTGAACCATTTTTTTTGCGTCCCCAGGCCGATTTTTTATCCCAATCCACCCCTGGCTGTGTCACTGCTAAGTGCAGACTCAGACCCCATCATGGTCCACGCGTGCTCTGCTTTCAGAAGCTCTGGCCCCTGCTGAACGTCTGGAGTGTTACATCTAAAGGCCTGCTTCATCTTTGTCACTCTCACTGAAATCAAGATGTGTGAAAGGCCATCGAGACAGGCAGCTGCGGTGGAGGGGCTGGGCATCCACTCACATGAAATTATCCGGAAATAATTGATTGGACGGCTGCCTTAGATCCATCTTTTAATTTGCGAAAACACAACAGGTTTAATTATTCATCAGCCTCATCCTCCAGCAGATGGGGCCGAGAGTCTCAGGAGAATCTAGAAATACGCTGCAGAAAGGACACCGTACAGTGACAAACGCATTGTTTCTCTTTTTCTAGGTACACAATATTACTTAAACCTTCTCATTGACACGCCTTTCGTTTAATTAGGACAATACCAAGAAGAGCGCGCTGACAAAGAAGCACAGGCAACAAAACCGAGAGTGATGGCACAGTCTTGCAAACATATTGTTGTAATTAACTCTTCTAATTGCTATGTGTTGATTGTCATTCTAAGCCAATTCCATTTGAGGTTTTTAAAGCACAGCTAACAGATACTGTTCTTTGGAGTTGATTAAAAGCCTTTTATGAAGGCACCAACATGTAATCGGTAAAACAAACGGCTTAAGGCCTTCTTCATGCTTTGGTTAAATACGTTTACCTGATTATTATTTTTATTTTGTCATATTTTCGAGTGTGGGCCAGGCCTGGTTGGGCGTTTAAACACTGATACAGGACACTGTAGTCGGAACTCTATAGGGGACATATCTGTCCATGGATGAAGTTGTAGAACGAACTCAAGTCTATTATTAGGACTTACTTTCAGGGACATCTTAAGGATTTTTTAGGGGCCCTGTTCAGAACATCTCTGAATTTAAGATAACATTTCAGCTCTTTCATGCCCTTTTACCCAGGTCTCTGGCAATGCACGTGGACACAAGTCCAACTCATAAATGTGTTTCCCGCTAATATTCAGGGATATTCAGCAAACGTACACCACAGAAGCAGCTCACTAATATTATAGCAAACATTCTCTGTGACTCCTTCCCATTTCTCTAATGTGAGTTACTGGTTTGATCTAAAAAGACTTTTTTATGGATGATGCACGAAACATAAACACAACATTTCTCTGGAAAATGTCTGTGATAGATTCTCACACATCACCCACATTAAAGGATAACAGTATTTAAAACAATCTGTTTAAGCATTATTCAATATTATCAGGGCAAGAATCTGCAGAACAGAGCTGGCTCTATCAGGGGCCCCTGAAAGGCTGGGGCCTGGGGCCCTTGACCATGGCCCTCTTCACCAATGCCTTAAAACGTCTCAGCTTGCTTTACACTTTGTGTCAACCTTTTGTATCAAAAAACAAATGCGAGTACTCAAAATGTGGTTTCCTCCTTGAAAGCCTGACATATGAGTATATTTAGAGGGTTAAGGAAATCAGTTTTTAAATGATTTTCGTCCCCCTTCTTTCATGCATAATCTTGCCTGCAGGAAAGACAAAGCATTGGTCAACCTATCATGGATTTGACTTTCTTCGCATATCCTCTGGGTAACAATATAGATAACTAATAGTACACCCAAGCAATCTCTATGCACTGACTTAAGTGTCAACATGTACCATCCTGCTACCAGTCTTCAGCAAAAAAATTTAAGAAATCATCAACGTTTTTTAACATGTTTTCAGGTAGAAATCATTCTACAATTCTAGTTTTAGGTTCAGTCTATGCTACATTTGGGTGAAAATTAACAGTAGGTAGCAATGCCAGTACCCAGTACACGCGCAAAGAACAATAATATCATGCACATTTTGCCTACTGCAAGGAAGCACCAAGAAAGGAAAAGGAAAAAGCATAATGTAAAAAAGTGTCACAAGCGAAGAAGCAGGCTCTTGTAACTCATATTACATTCCCTGACTCGCGTAACTGAGTTACCTTGGACAGATAAAGAGCTTCAATGTACATCACTGTTAGTTTAGTTTCACTTCAGAATGAGCATGGCCCCAAATGAAAGAATCTTCTCCACAGCAACATACCTGTATTCATTTTCTGGCTGGAAAATTTGAGAGGTAAATCTTCAGTCCTGAAAAAGACAAATAAAATAACATTATAAAAGTGCATAATAAACGTACATGCATTCAGAAAGCAAATCTATTCCATGTTATACCAGACAACCTCGGTAATGTGACAGATATGGACATTGGAAGGGCCCATGTCCCCTACCATTATGGAAGCACCATATGGCCCCACCTGCAGTCATTCATCTCTAGCGTGCCTTACTCAGATCTTTTGCATGGTTTCACTGCTGGTCAAAGAGGGTGCTCCCATTGGCATCAGTGTGCCCACTGCTCCTGCATGTATCCGGATATTGAGGAATCCCTCCGGGATAGCCTGCAGGCTGTGTTAGGACGGGGAACGTATTCCATTTGGTACACATTCCCTAATCGAAAGACAAGGAATGGTGCCTCCATTGCTGCACAATACTATAGAAATGAGGCTTCCACTCACATCCTACAACACTTTGGGCCAGATGTATCAAGGCTTTTGCGACTCGCAAAGGCCGATTTGCGATTTTTGATACGTATAAAAATCGCAATTTAAGGAATTGCAATTATTTGAGATTCCTTATTTTGCCATAGCATTTAAGGAATCGCAAATTTTGCGATTCCTTAAATGATATGTATGACACATTTTTGGTTTGAGAATTTGTGTTAAGAAATCGCAATTTACCACCAACTTGTAATTGGTGGTAATTTGCGATTTCTTTTAAAAATGCCCTAAATGGCATTTGTAAGGGTGGCATGTGACACACATACATGCCCAAAGGGCATGTATGTGTGCCACATGCACACACATGTAGATTTCAGGGGTGCAGCAGGGTGTATTTGAGACACCCCTGCACCCTTGAAATAATTCTCAAATTGCCATTAGCAAATTGCGAAATCGCAATTTGAGAATTATTGCACTATCATTCCTATGGGCCTCCTGGCCCATAGGAATGCATTGGAAATTATTCTTTATTTGCGAATTCGCAAAATGCGAATTCGCAAATAAAGAATAATAAGGAATCGCAAAAAAATTGCGATTTTGTACATACATACCGTTTTGCGAATTCTAAATAGCGATTCACAAAAAATCGCTATTTAGGATTCGCAAAACGGTATCTTGATACATCTGGCCCTTAGAGAGGAGCAAAAATGCAGAAATAACTGCAATAAAAAGTAAAAATATAGTGCGATGCTCAGGACAACACAAAATATGATCTCTCGTACTGATTTCTACTGACTGGCAAAACATGTCACACTCTGTCCATCGAGCTGTTATGCAAATAGAAACCTCTGCCTGCAGTGCAGGAAATGTCAAGCATCGTGAGTACTTCCAGCTTAAACTTGGAAATGTCCACCTATGTTTGAAAATATGGAACTTCACATCGTTTATCCTGTCACTATGAAAGTGCTTGGATCCCACTGAAGAGGTCCCACTTTTTCCACTTCGCATTTCCCACTCTAAGCCATATTGTAAGAGAACTCCAAATCCAGGTTTATCACCCGTCTTAGTTCATGTTTCCATAAAGGTTCTGTGAGCAGAAGAGTGTGAGCAAGAATTTTGGATCCATCAATATTCAGGTGAATCATCATTCTGCCTGAAGGTCTCATCCAGGGATGATATTGTCAGCACGCTATTCTTAAATACATCTCGGGAGCAGGATTATTTCTTCAGAAAAAAGTTTCTTTGCATTGAATGACATCTCAAACCCAGAGACTCCAGCAATGTCTGACACACAAGCTCTAGGCACACATAGACATACCCTCCTTCAGTAATGGAAATTTCCCCAACAGTTTAGTTCTCAGGCAACGAAAAACAGTTGTACATTTATTAAACGTGTAACAACTCCTTCCTGGTACAACAGATAACATTAGCGAAACAGAGCATTCGTCCCTCTGCAGATCCAACCTTGAGGAACATTTGCCAAAGCTGAGAGGAGAGCATCATATCGCACTCCCTACTCTACCCAGGCTGCCAGTATCTGAGCTCTGCAAAATACCATCTTAACTATTGGTTGCCAATGCCAAAGCACATTCATGCGTGAGTGCTACGCAGTACCTTGACGTGATTTAAGGAATATGGAGTCAGATATACATTTCAGCTTAGGTGCTCACAACATCAAAGCCCTGAAATCTTGCAATCTAAGTGACTAGAGATGACTTAGCAGTAGAAGGAGTTATCACATTGAATTTTAGACACTTACTATAAAACAATGAACATGTTTGGCCTTCCAAAAACAGAGCCCGAAGAAGGCAGAATTATTTTTATTACAGCTTAAACAACCAGGGCTCAACATTTCAAATAGAGCTAAATTCTAGGACACTCCTCTTTTGTTTAGGCATGTCAAATAACTGTGGTTTAAACTCACAATTAACTTCAACACAATGGGCCTGATTCACATATTGCACTTTGTAGTATGTTTCATAGTACTACAGTAGTACTACTAAGTGCTATTCAGAAAGTGCACTTTTGTAGTAACTTACACTTTTGAATAAGTTTACTCCTTTTCGATTTACACAAACTGCACTTTTTTGGTAACTACACTTTTATAGTAATGTACACTTGCAGTAAGTCTCAACTTCTATTATATTTTATAGGGGGTTGTTGCAGTACCAGTGGTTGGCCATGTGTAGTGCTAGACTTACTACAAAAGTGTAAACTACTATAATAGTACACTTTGTGAATGCTGAAAAGTACTAAACTTGCTCTAAAGTGTAAACTTGTTCGAAAGTGTGTAGCTTTTGTGAAACTGGCCCAGTGACTCAAATCTATCCAGACTACTGCTTTATCAACTAGAGCTCTGGAAAACTGCATCCCTCTTCTCCTCTGATCTGAACTCAGTTGTACAAACTCTGGTACTATCCTGCCTAGAAGGAAATCCCACTCTCCATAGGATCTACGGCCTACCCTACATGCATCTTGCACTTATAAAAAGAGATTCTTCACTCTGCAGCACACTTCCACTTTCACCACCCTTCCTACTTAAATGACAGGCTCTTTTTCTCACTTTCTCCCTGGTGGACCAAAAGCTACTCAGATCAAGGGCATGTACCCCTTAAACATCCCCAAGATGAAGAAAAAAAGTAGTTCTAAGACAAACTTTCTTTCTTCCGCAGCCAAAGCGCTTAGAACACACATCTACAGGGCCGGACTGGGAACCCAAAGCAGCCTGGCAATTTTGTTGGACCGGCCCCCACCCCCGGTGGAGTGGGGACAAGCATGAGCACTGCTGCTTATCAAAACCGACACCCAGCACTGCTGCTTCTGTTACTGGGGGTCGATATTGCAGCATCGCTGCAAAACCATCCCCCACCGCTCCAAAGCCGGCCCCCACCCTCCCAGCCTCTGGGGCAAACGCCTGATGACCGCTACGGTCAGCCCGGCCCTGTACACCTAAAATCAATAACCCTCTAAGCCTCATCTACTTCAGCAAAAAAACGACAGACATTCCTCTTCTTTATTATTTACTTCAGTGATTGACTGTATTTCCAGTTGTCTCCATATATTTGTCTTGCCTAGTGCATTTGGCTCATGTACAGTTGCGGTACGGTTACACTCTGTTTTATTTCTTTAACTATTAGGGTGCAAAATGTTCTGTTGCCAACATGAATGGTACCCTCATATTCATGTAATTAATAAAATACCATGAATATGATGACATATAACATAGACAATAAGCAGTACACGTGCCTGCTTGCTTGAATTGTCTTCCCCACTCAACAGCAATGTGATCATTTTCTTATGAGATCCTGCATAACATTTGAGGAAAAATGGATTTGGCCAGCAGCTCAGAATGGTGCTTGTGGCTCAAAGGGCCACTCTCTTCACTGCCTCTCTCAGGACCGTGTGGGAGGGAGCACAGTGGAGGCCAGAGCAATAGACACAGTGTAGAGGGGGTTGATGGTTAGGGTTCATTGATACAATCAGACCTTGGTTAGATGTGTGAGAAGGATGGCTGGTAAAGTAGTGGCAATAGAAAATAATGTCACACATGCTTTGCCAGGAAGGGAGACAACATGCGTAGGGCAAGAGTGCAATACATGCAACCAAAGGACATGTGCGATACTTTCATATACAAGGGTAGTGAGCGGAGCAAGGCAGGACAGGGCACCACTGTTAGAATGATTGTGAAAATCCAGAATGTGTATTCTTGAATGGGCTTCCTAGCGTTATGTTATGATGGCTACTATTCTTGCCGTTGAGAACTCAAAACTCACCACAACATCTGTCGAAAAATGTAGTGTGATGAAGTATATTTTGATGGATACAAGTATTCCGCTCTGGTGGAAATACTAACTCACTAGACGGTTTTATGGTAATAAAGGTGTGCATTGAATATGACTTCCGCCTTTTATTATCGTTTGGGACAACCATGGATAAGAAACAAACAATACTTGAATGAAGGTATTTTTATCTAACTTTATGTTAAGTGGCTCTGCCACATTTGAAGCAGGTATTTTCCATGGTGCACAGACAATTATGGCACATCATGCGTTCAACATCCTTTCAAACAGGATGAATTGATAGTGAAACTTCCCCAAATAGACAATCTGCAATCCCCATCACGTGACCCACTCACTTTCCCTATATTTTCTGAGTACTTGTCCACCTGGCTTCTGCATCCTTACCCTATTCTGTTCAGCATCCCTTTCTGTGCCTAGCCACTCGACTGTCTCACTTTTACTAGCCTATAACTGTGGCTCTCCTCACCAGATTCCCCTTCAATGCATCCCTCTCAACTTCTGCTCCGGCACTCATTCCTGCCCCAGCCCGTTCCTCTTTCTCCATGCATCAGCATCACCTGGCCCCAAAATGGGAATGCATCTAGGTTGCCATAAGCGGATTGGGTGCATCTTAAAACAACTGCATCTAACCTGACTCGGACATGCCACCCTATAGCTTATATCCCGTGCTTTGTTTATGTTCTTTCAAGTTCAAATTCAAGTTCAATCATTTATATAGCGCACTACTCACCCAGAGGCTCTCAAGGCGCTTGGGGAGGGGGGTTCATTATTTGTCGAATAGCCATGTTTTAAGTTCTTTTCTGAAGGAGGTGTGGTTCTGTGCGAGGCGCAGGTGAGTGGGGAGTGAGTTCCAGGTCTTGGCCGCCAAGTAGGAGAAGGATCTGCCTCCCATGGTGGATCTTTGGATGCGCGGTACTGCGGCGAGGGCTTGATTGGCCGACCTTAGTTGGCGGGAAGGAGTGTAGAAGGACAGTCGGGTGTTGAGGCATTCGGGTCCTAGTTTGTAGAGGGCCTTGTGTGCGTGGGTGAGGAGACGGAACGTAATTCTTTTGTTGACGGGGAGCCAGTGGAGGTCTTTCAGGTAGCCAGTAATGTGATCTTGGCGAGGGATGTCCAAAATTAGTCTCGCTGATGCGTTTTGGATGCGTTGGAGTTTTTTCTGTAATTTGGCTGCGATTCCGGCGTATAGGGTGTTTCCGTAGTCCAGTCGACTCGTGACCAGAGCGTGGGTGACAGTTTTTCTTGTCTCGGAAGGGATCCAACGGAAGATTTTTTTGAGCATGGGAAGTACGTTGAAGCAGGAGGATGAGACGGCGTTGACTTGTCTGGTCATCGAGAGTGAGGAGTCTAGGATGAAGCCAAGGTTACGTGCGTGGTCTGTGGGTATGGGAGCAGTGCCCAGAGCCGAAGGCCACCAAAAATCGTCCCAGGCAGAGGGGGATGATCCTAGGATGAGCACCTCCGTTTTGTCTGAGTTGAGCTTAAGGCGACTGTTTTTCATCCATTCGGCTACTTCTTTCATTCCTTCGTGAAGATTGGTTTTGGCGGTAATAGGGTCTTTGGTGAGGGAAAGGATCAAATGGGTGTCGTCAGCGTAGGAGATGATGTTAAGGTTATGTTGGCGCGCGATGGATGCGAGTGGACTCATGTAAACATTGAAGAGGGTGGGACTGAGTGATGATCCTTGTGGTACACCGCAGATGACTTCGGTGGACTCTGATTTGAATGGGGGAAGTCGGACTCTCTGCGTTCTCCCAGTTAGGAACGAGATGATCCAGTCCAGGGCTTTTCCTTGTATGCCAATGCTGCTGAGGTGTTGAATGAGGGTGTTGTGACAAACTGTGTCGAAGGCGGCGGAGAGGTCGAGTAGAATGAGGGCTACTGTTTCTCCGTTGTCCAGTAGTGTTCGGATGTCGTCTGTAGCTGCGATGAGGGCGGTCTCGGTGCTGTGTTTGGCTCGAAAGCCGTTCTGTGAGGGATCGAGGGAGTTGTTGGATTCGAGGAAGGCGGCGAGTTGGCTATTGACGGCTTTCTCGATGACTTTTGCCGGGAAAGGGAGGAGGGATATTGGGCGGTAGTTTTTGAGTTCAGAGGGGTCTGCTGTGGGTTTCTTCAGGAGGGCGCTGACTTCGGCGTGTTTCCAGCTTTCTGGGAAGGTAGCAGAGTTGAAGGAGCAGTTGATGACATCACGGAGGTAGGGTGCGATGATGGAGTCTGCTTTGTTGAAGATGTGGTGGGGACAGGGGTCAATTGGCGAGCCAGAGTGGATGGAGTTCATTAGGCGGATGGTGTCTTCAGTGGTGATTGGGTTCCAGGCGTTGAGGTGGCTAGAGGGCGGTTTAGGTTCGGAGGGGGGTGGAGAGGATTGTTCGTTGGAGATGTTCTCGAAGCTGTTGTGTATGTCGGCAATTTTGTTGCAGAAGAAGGAGGATAACGAGTCGCAGAGGTCTTGAGAGGGAGTGATGTTGTTTGAGGCTGCAGTGGGGTTGGTGAATTCTTTGACTATGTTGAATAGTTCCTTGCTGTTATGGGCGTTGTTGTGAAGTCGATTCTTGAATGCTGATTTCTTGGTGGAACGAATCAGTTGGTGGTGTTTGCGGGTGGCTGTCTTGAAGGTGGTCATGTTGTCGGTGGGTGGGTTTTTTCTCCATGTTTTCTCGAGAGTACGGCATAGCTTCTTGGATTTTTTGAGGTCATTGTTGAACCAGGGGGCCTTTTTGCTGTCCTGTTTGGTGTGATGGTTTTTCAAGGGTGCTAATTCATCAGAGCTGTGAGTGATCCATTGTTTGAGTTTGGTGGCGGCTTGGTTTGGGTCCGATGAGAGGGCGGGTGGGTTTTGGTTGAGCGGTGTGTGGAGTTGGTCGGTGGTGATTTTGTTCCAGTTTCTTCGAGGAATAGGTTGTGGGGAGTTGTGGGTCGAGGTGGTTTTGTAGCTGAAGTGGACGCAACTGTGGTCTGTCCAATGGAGAGCTGTGGTGCGGTCGAAGGAAATGTTTTTGCTGGAAGTGAAGATTGGGTCGAGTGTATGTCCGGCTACATGGGTGTGGGTGTCAACAAGTTGTTTGAGTCCGAGATTGGCCAGGTTGTCCAGAAGGGTGGTGGTGTTGCTGTCGTTTAACTTTTCCCGGTGGAAGTTGAGGTCTCCTAGTAGAATGTAGTTCTCGGAGGCGAGAGCATGTGGGCTGATGAAGTCAGTGATGTCTTCGCTGAATTGTTTACGGGTTCCTGGGGGCCTGTAGATGAGGGTGCCTCCAAGTGTGGTCCTAGCGTCGGTGTGGATCTGGAAGTGGAGGTGTTCGGCGGTTGCAAGGGTATCGTCGAAGCTGGTCGTGATTTTGATGGTGTTCTTATGAACGATGGCGATGCCTCCTCCTGTTTGATTGGCGCGGTCTTTTCGGCTGATCTTGTAGGTGTCCGGGATGGCTATGGCGATGTCGGGTGCTGATGATGCGTTCATCCAGGTTTCTGTGAGGAAGGCGATGTCCGGTGAAGTAGTGTCGAGTAGGTTCCAGAGTTCAGTTGCGTGTCTGTGGACCGAGCGGGTGTTCAGCAGGATGCACTTCAGGTGGTTAGAGTTGGCGCTGTGTTTGGAGATGGTGGCTTTGGTGTGGGTCTTGATGGAGGCAAACTTGCAGGAGTGACAGGCGAAGGGACCATGGGTACGTCCTGGGACAGCTTTGTAGCATTGTGGTGTGCGACCGGGGTTGAAGGCTAGGAGGGTGGAGGCGTCGTACGTAAGGCAGGAGGAGTGTGGTTTGCGGGGGCCAGGGGGTCTGGTGCTGGGCGCGGTCCAGGCGCGGACGGGCGCAGACGGGCTTACCTTTGGCGCACCTTCGGCGCACCTTTGGCGCACATGGGGCGCGACCGCTGCGCGTTACCGCTACGCGCTGAGGCATCTATCATATGCGGATAGGTGAGGGGGAGGGGCTAGGGAGGGTCAGCTGGGAGGCGGGCCGGGCTGTGGGGGACGGGCCCCGAGGCACCACAACAACAAGTAAGATGGCGGCAGCGAAATGAAACAAAACTGGAGGTAGGCTGGGGCACAGACAATCAGCAAAGGCTTTAATCTAGTCTACAGCAGTCTAGGCAATGCACAGTCAACCTAGCGGTACAAATCGCGCTATAGTAATGAAAGCGCGACTTAAAGCGCCGTATTAAATGACCTCAAAAGCGCAAACAATGTAATACCGATTTTCTTAAATGTTATAAACAGGCACTCGCACTACAGCGCTATGCTGTGTAGGAGGCAGCAGAAAGCGATTCCAAATTGTGCTGCAGCGCAGATAACGATACCAAGCAGGAGCTGGGGGCGAGGGGAGCGACCACCTTCAGCAAGCGTCAGGACGGTCACAGCGCTTATGGGTGTGGGAGCGGGCTATGCAGTCCGTGGGAGGGAGGGTCAGCTGGGAGGCGGGCCGGGGTGTGGGGGACGGGCTCCGAGGCACCACAACAACAAGTAAGATGGCGGCAGTGAAATGAAACGAAACTGGAGGTAGGTTGGGGCACAGACAATCAGCAAAGGCTTTAATGATGTGGCATGCATTTACATTTTAATTCCCTATAGTAATTTACAAAGTATAAATATTATCCAACACTTGACTCCACCCACTCTGTGATCTATGGCTCCACAAGAGCAAACAGGCCTTGCAAGAGAGAGGGGGGTTGGGGGTCTGCCTGGATAGACTGTGTAACAGCCCTCCTTTATAGGAATGCTGTTATGAGATGCCAATTGAAGAGATTTACCAAGACGGACTCATTTACTGTAATCCCTTGTGTCATTACAGGATGTCAATGCTCAGATTATCTGGGTTTGTGCCACTTGCTGGTGAACTATGCAAGAGTCCTCCATTGACCAGCAATTTGTGGCAGATCACTGATCTCAGCAGACCAGTCTGGTGACTATTTTGACTATTTGTGACTATTCTGGGGACTATGGATTATTTAAGCATGCTCGTATAGCCTGTATTGGTGCCAACTAAGTTGCCAGCAATGTTCCACAGGCCCTTTTATTCATTATATACGTGTCTGTGCTTTATGATGGGGTAATTATTTAATATAATGATCATTTGAACAATCATATTACCATCCTTCTTTTGAACTTCTCCTCAATGCTTTGAATCTTGGTGGGCAAGAAGCACATACGGCAACAAAGCCATACAGCTGGCAAAGAAAGGGCAACTCAATTGCACACCCCTCTCACTATCTCAACATATATCTTAGAACCACTGAGAATGAGTTTGTTTTACGATACCACAGCTGCACAGACACAATGTTACATAGACGCTACATAAATCGGCTATAGATGCCAGCCTACAGATCAGCCAGCCTAGGACAGCCAAGGACGAAATGTTCAACTTCATGCCAAAAAATAACTCTTTGGCCCATACACCCATACATGTAGTACGCAACAAAGATCCCTGAAGGTATGGCAAACGCTTTATCTATACTGCTATAATAAAGGAAGAACTTTCAGCCTTTGAGGCGGGTAAACTCGGGAACCACAGCGCCAATCCACACACCCGATACAACGTTGGAATCGTCAGGGTGTGTAGATGGTTATAGGCTATATCAATTTTTTTAAAAAACGTTATTTAAAAAATTGACAGTAAAAAAAAAAAGTAGTCCCTCCGAAGTAGCGCCTGGCCGCGACGTGTGTGCTCACGTCAGGAGCGCGGGGAGGAGCGGCGTCCAGGAGCGCGACGAGGAGCAGCGGACATGTCGAGGGGGAGGAGCGGTGACGTGAGAAGAAGCGGACAGGCCAGCGGCGGTGCGAGCAGCTGACAGGCTGGAGGAGCAGCGGCTGAGGTAAGGGAGCGGCGGACATGGCACGGGGGAGGAGCGGTGACGTGAGGAGCAGTGGACAGACCAGCGGTGGTGCGAGCAGCGGACAGGCGGGAGGTGCGGCGGCTGAGGTAAGGGGACCCATGTCGGGGCCGGCGGGGGACCGGCTGGGCGGGGGCCCAGACTGCAGGAGAAAAGAGAATGATCCCGTGTTTTTATGGTGAAACAGCAATCATTAACACACATCTAGGCCAAAAAGATTAGCTATGATGTAAGCTTTCCCAGCTAAAGTACACTCTGTAGAACGGATTGGTCAGCTGTACACCTCTGCAAAGAAGAACAGACTTATTTAAAGCAGTATATCAGCAGCGGACAGGCGGGAGGAGCGGCGGCTGAGGTAAGGGGACCCATGTCTGGGCAGGCGGTGGTCGGGGCAGGCGGGGGTCGGGCCCGGCGGGGGCCCAGGCTGCTGGACAATGTCGGGGCGGGCGGGGGCCGGGGAAGCCTGTTGCTCCGGGACAAGGTCAGGATGGGCTGCTAGTTTTTCATATTAAGCAATATTAATAATGAAAAAAATAAACACTTGAACAATAAAAACTTCACTAACCAAATAAATCCAAACACAATTGGTTGTTATATTTCAGAAACGTATGGAAAGGGCTCCCAATCTCGGATAGCCCTTTAGTGCCATACAAATGGTAGGAGGGCCCTATATAAATGCAGACAACATACCTCTATTTACCCTGCTCAGGAAGATATGTACAAACGTATAGGAGGCATATTTGTAGTTACTACACTGAGTGAAAACCCCTTTCAGCGCGCAGTTCAGCAGATTGTAGCAAACATGTTCCTGAGAGGGTGTGCATGTTCATTTTATGATTAAGGCAATCACACCAAGCATACTAACTTAATCAGCCAATCAGCACTGAGTGGTTGATTTATTAAAGTTGTTACAGCAGTTTGCAGCTGTCTTTTACTGCGTTTGAAAACTAAAGGCAAATGTGTAATTGAAGAATATTAATAAGACAAGGGCATAGAAAATGCCCCCTCCAAGGAACACATCCTCCAGGATTTCAACTCGCAGTCAGCTAAGGACATGATGAACAGGCATGGGGCCAACACTGAGTTGCTTCCAAAAAAGGGAAAAACGCTCATGCATTTAAAAGGAAAGGACTTCTTTGTGTTCTCAAAAGGGACTCTGGGTGTGTTGTATTGTAAATTTGTTGTAGCTTTCTGGCCTATGCAAGAATGACAGTTATTTCTTATTCTGAAACCACAGGTCCCCTGGTCACTTAAAACTGCTAGGGGCATCTTTCTACTTTTTGTTGCTTTTTTGACATATCTTGCAGTCAACTACTATCTGGTACAATGTCCCTTTGGGGGTTGGACATGAATGCAGCAGGCATTGTTTGAGTTGTACAGTACCTAAAAGCATATCAAAAATAAGCAACTAGATCTGTTGAAAGAAATAATCTAATAGCTTCACTTGGCTGCACCCAAACCTTTGGCAAATCTTCACGTGGTCCCCACACTGTGTTTATGAATGTCAAGATTGTGCACCTGCACCCTATTGCATTGTAGGGATGGCTTTTATAAGAAACAACATCCCTGGAACAGGAACAGATTCACACTGCTGCAAAACGTAAAAGGGAAAGTATGGGAAGGGTAGTTTGTTTTACTTAAGGATTCCTAGCAAATTGCCTATTTGACCCATACACAACGGGGAGATGAATGTAATAAAAGACCACAGAAGAACTCCCCCGCTGCTGAATTGAAGATTTTCTAGACCACTGGATAGATACTTGGGAAATATTTGTCTACAGCTTTGGCTTCCATCTCTGGGACTAGAAATCTGCTTTGAGGGCTAGTGGTGTTAGTGTCTTGCTATGTGTAACCTTTTAGTTACTTCAGAGAGCTGAACAGCAGTGTCAAATGAAAGTTAGAGTTGTGTAGTTGAAGAGTGCATGTGATTAGTTGGGGTAGAGCACACACCTGATATTCGTTGATCGAATCCACTTCTACTCCCCGTGATCTGCCTCTGAGTTTCATCTTCTTGAATGACCATCATTAGAGTAAGTTAGTAGCTGGTGACATACAGGTTTCTGGCTGGGGTGTACTATGGGGTTAGATGTTGCAAACATTTTGGTCAGTTTTCCATTTAGGCCTCGTGGACAGTCCAATAAACCTTGAATTTGATCCTACATTCATCCTACCTTGAAATAGAAGCTAGTCTGTAACTTTCTATGCAGGCTTGCTATGGTCTTGCTTACACATGTGAAAGGGCAGTCTGGCTGCCTGGTGTTATAATGTCTGCAGTCTGACAGCGGACATTTTCGCGAGGTACTGTAAATGATATTACAATAGACCAGGCGGGACATGATGAGGGCTCTGATACGTTCCATGTAAAGGGAGTACTTTGCAGAGGAGGCCAAGCTAGAGATTGGTCCCTTTAAACACTGCACTCACTTGAGTAGTAAATGCTAATCAGAGTTTAAAAATCATCTCCAAGGCCCAGGACCTGGCAGCCAACTGACTGGTAGATGGACTCGCTTTCTCGATCTATGATGATCTCAGTTTTGGTGCGGTTCTAAATTCCAGGATGTAGTCCAAGCACAAAATGATGGTACTATTGTTTGGGTTGTCTAGTCGAAAGTAAATATAGTTGTATATGCACATTTCGACCTTGATAGGATACAGCTCGAGAAGCTCTGAGGTAGGACACACATACGTTTTGAACAAGAAGCAGGAAAGGGAGAAATCTTGGAAAATGCTGCAGGATACAAGAGAAGTGGAAGAATCCTCTGTTCCAATCCTGACATTTTGACTTTGATTGGTTAAAAAGGACTGGACTCTGGAGAGACTGGTGGCTGTGGAGATAATCGAATTATGTGTGTCCTTGGGGATGTTTCTTTACTTCCTTCTCTAGGATCCTTTGGGAGAATGAGAGTTGGATATGGCTTGTAGACAAGATCTTGGGATCTGCATTCTTGCTTCTTCAGTGGTGGGGTGACAATCTTGTGCTCGCAGGGGTCCGGTATGATTCATGATTGGAGGGAGGCATGCATCACTTTGTGATCAAACAACTTATCTGTTCTATGAGAAGAGGCAAGTAGGTATGTTAAAGTCCATTCAAGTCAGTCAGTTCGTTCAAATGCCTTCGGTGGGGGGGGGGGGTATGGCAGAGAGAGGGGTTGCCCATAGACAACTTGCCTTTTACTTCCTAGCTTAGCTTCCCAGGGAGCAGCCTGTGAGAATGCGCTCCAGACCAGCTCAGGCAGACAGTGAGGCCCACGCAGTTTGTTGTGTTTTGATGAATTGTCCTTGATTGCGGGTTACAAGCTGCATACCAGCCACAAACGATTCTGGAAGGCCACGCATTCCCGGCGTGTTTGGAGGCTGCTCATGGAGACGACGCCTTTAGCATTGTACCTCGTTTTTGGAAGAGGACCAGAGCTTGTGCGCCATTGGAAAGGTTCTTGGGGGCCATCCAGAGTGCATTGCGTGCACAGACAGATCCTCCCTCCTTCTTTCTCCCTTCTGTCAGCAGAGGGGCTTCATGGTTTGGGCCGTCAAGGTGAGTTCCAGCCTCTCCAGGAAAGGAAGGACTATTTATTACTGACCATTCCCACCTATGACCCTGCTCCGCGTTTAGCGGAAGGATACACACCACGCACTGGTAAACTGTGATTGACTCTCTATAAATCTAAGTCAAGTACCACTAGCTAATGGGGATCAAAATTCGGATAGCTTATCTACCCAGAATGTTAATTGCCTTACCAATGATTTGTTGAATAACTTGGTTGTCCAACCAGAGGGTGAGGCTTGTGTACTAAACTCTTTTCCTGGATTACGCCAGGGTCGTTTGTCTGGAGTTGCTAATCTACTCTGCTGGAATATAGCTGGTCTGACATCCAAGCTCGATTGTGGGGACTGGCTTGGCTTTGTTACCCAATTTGATATTTGTATATTCCAGGAGACTTGGGCTTGCGATCCTGTCTTTGTATTAAGCTATTTGAATTTTTATGTGTCAGCTGTCAAGGGTCCGAAAGGTAGACCTATGGGGGGGCTTACTATCTGGATTCGACAAGCACTAAATTTCTCAGTTAAAAATATAGCTACTGGACACAATGATATCCAGCTTATTAGGATTTCTAATGACAGAACAGGGTCACTTGATATTTACAATATTTATATTAGGAGTTCCAAAGGTCGATCTGAAACATTATTAACCTTGGCCGACCTCATCGAGGAGCACTCCGTTAAAAATAACATTGTTATAGCAGGAGACCTTAATAGGACGTTTGAGCCATTGGTTGTGGGAGATGCTTTCACTGGTGCTGATGAGGATTCCTTCTGGGGCATCCCTGAACTACAACTGAAACCAGTCTCCCGTTGGACAGAGGACATTATAGCTATTAATGCACTGTGTCTTGAAAAAGGCTTGAGAGCTATGAACGGGAGAACAGCTGGGGACAGAATTGGTTCACCAACTTTCGACAATGGGAGGCACAAAAGTCGAATTGACTATGTGATCTGCAGTTTGCATCTGTGGTCTGCCCTTTGTGATATGGAAGTCATCATAAGATCTGAGAGTGACCATAACCCCCTAAGTGTGACTCACAAATGGTGGCCTGCTGAATCAAACTCTAGCTGCATGAATGAATTCGTCCCTCCGCCCATTATCCCCGAGAACAATATGCGTAGGCTACGTTGGGACACTGTAGCGAGAAATCAGCAGGCTATTGATATTATTAACAGTGAAACTGATCAAGCCATTCTAGCTATGGAACTGGCTAATGCCTCTCCTAAGGATCTGGGTGAAGTGGTCAAAATACATGATACCCTCTTTGGTAAGATCAAGGCGCACTTTCTAAGACCTGATAAACATAAGGGGGTTATTACCAGAAAAGATGCTACATGGTATAACTCTGATTGTAGGAAGGCAAGACTCGACCTTGGCCGGGCAATCAAGAAGCGAGACTGTGTGTCTGTTTCTCTAGCCAGGAAAGAATATAAAGTATGCATTGCTAAAGCTAAGAAGGATTGGGACGAGCAACACTGGTGCAAACTGAAAATGGCCAGTGACAGGAAGGATTCCAGAGTATTCTGGAATATTGTAAAATGGGGTTCTGAGAGAGCTGAAGAGTCACCAAGTAATAACGTCTCACAGGAGGCATGGGTTAAATTCTTTAGTTCGCAATACACTCTTAATACCCGGGTCTCAGTTGACGACAGTACGGCTATGAAGTTTTTTGAAGATGACAATTTTAACTATAAAGAGATTATGTCTGCAATCTGTGCAGTAAAACGCGGGCGAGCTCCAGGACAAGATGGAGTACCCGCTGATATATTCTTAAATGATAGTGAACGCTGGTGCAAATATATACATTTGCTTATAAACTCAATTGCTCAAGGAGCAGATGTCCCTGATTCATGGAGGGGTGCAGTTATTATCCCCGTGTATAAGAAGGGGGACCGAGCTCAGCCCTGTAACTATAGGCCTATTAGCCTCATTGACACTGTGCAAAAAATCGTGGGTCGCGTGGTGGTCAATAGGCTTCTCGACTGGGCTGAGGATTTTAATATTCTATCTCCATTCCAAGCAGGTTTTAGAAGGGCAACAAGCACGATCGATCAAGTGTTCCGCTTCCAATTATTACAGTGGAAAACCGTGGTTCTTGGGGGGTGTAGCCTGTACGCGGCATTTGTCGACTTGCGGGCTGCATTCGACCTGGTCCCACGTGCAAAACTGTGGCAGGTCTTGCATAGCTTGGGGGTTTCCGATGAGTTACTAACCCTGATACTGCGCCTCCACGAGTCTAACTATGCAAAAATTCAGTGGGGCGGTCACGGGATGGTCACTCCTGATTTCCGTGTTGAAAAAGGGGTCAGACAAGGGTGCTCAATGGCTCCTACTCTATTTACATTGTTCATAAACGGGGTAGTTTCTCGATTGGTAACTGCGAATGTTGATGCTCCTTCTCTTGCAGGACTAAAAATCCCCATATTAATGTTTGCGGATGACACGCTAATTTTATCAAAAACCCCTAGTGGACTACAGCGTGCTCTGACAATTTTTGAGAACTTTTGTGGGGAACATGGACTGGAGGTGAATACTATGAAAACTAAACTAATGAGCTTCAAGCCGCAGCGTAGCTTTAAGTCCAAAATTCTGATGAGTGGTGGGCCTTTAGAGTTAGTTAAATCATTCACATACCTAGGTATCCAAATAACTGATGACCACAGGTGGAGCCAGCATATAAATATTGCTATTTTGCGACACAAACAAATAGCTGGCACAATTAATTCTGAACACAGGAAATCGCTAACCAAACCTGTTAAACCAGCCCTATTGGTATATGAAGCAAAGGCTATTGGGTCTGCACTTTACGGCGCTGAAATGTGGGGCTTTGAAAATCTTACATCTTTGCAAGCCTCTGAAAATAAATTTTTAAGAACTCTTACCGGTACACCTAAAAGTACTCCGTTGTTGCCTCTCCGATACGATCTAGGAAGGAAACAAATCAAGGACTTTGCCAGATTACGCCCGATCTTGTATTGGCGCAGATTCTGGACCACTCCTGAGCTCTCACATTATGCCGCGGGTTTTGTGGATGTGATCAAGGCTGATGGCTTTCACAAGATAAGCTGGCTTAAATTATTGAAATCTATATTGTTTGAGCTAGGGTTGAGTTCTTTATGGCAGGACCCTGCTGGGACATCTTTCCCTTCTAAGCGTGTCTTAAAAGATATTTTTTGGGAATGGATTGCTACTAAAACTTTAAATGCTTCAAGCTCTGGGTCCATGTCTTCGCATTTTCTTGAGGCCAAAATGTATCCAGTCTTGGAACCATATTGGGATATCATCTCCAAACCAGGTGACAGGAAGCTCCTATTCCAACTGAGAGCTGGTGCACTTCCTATAAAAATATTGACAGCTAAATGGGGTTCAGGTGGAAATAGCACCTGCCCAGCTTGTGGGTTGGGGGATGAGTCTCTGGGTCACTTTCTGTTTTTATGCGGATCATATGCTATTCCAAGACGAGTATGGTTAGCTCCTATGTGCAGGAACCTTGGGACATCAAGTAGTTCTGTAGCTATGCGAATTATTTGTACGACTCAAGTTTCTTGGATCCTGATAGCTACAGCAAAATATCTGGGTTGGGCATGGATGCTCAGGCAGAGACTGCTAGTTAAATAACTATTCTCTGCCCGACAATTTAGACAGAGACTGCTAGTTAAATAACTATTCTCTGTGTGACAAATTGGCCCTCATGAATTTGACATTACTGCTTTTTATTTATCAAGGACCATGTATCAAGATAGAGACTGCTAGTTAACCAACTGTTAACTGTTAATCTGTCTTGATAATTGTTTTTTTGCATTTGTATAATTGCTTTTAGACTCCAGCGTTTCTCATCTTGAAAAGTATTTTTATCAAATGTTTTAATTCTTCTTTTAACCGAATGAATTTTTATATGTAACCTATAGTGTTGCGTCAATGTGCTGGATTATAAATTTAATTTGTTTTTAAAATTCTTGTGTATAATATGCTTTTATGAGTAACAACTCGAATAAAGCACTTTTGACTTGACTTGACTTGACTTGACTTGGTAAACTGTCCTCTTTTAAAATAATCACACAGTTAAATTCGAGGGCATTGAACGTAAACGGACAGTTCACATGACGTCACTGCTGGGAGCACAGTCATCTTTAAATATCGTGTCCTAATAACGAAAACATAATTTATATAGTTTGCGAGACTCTAACCTGCACCGAATTAGGGAGGGACTTTAAAAACATTTTTTTTTTACTTTCCTCTACTTAATGTTTCGAGTTTTTTTTAATGTAACCAGGATGAAAGCTGACTGCATCCAGCCGGGGAAGAGGTACTTTGAAGTGCAAAACGCAGCTGATCTTTGACTCTGTTCTACATTCACTGAGTTTATTTCGCCTCAAGTGCCTCTTTAACATATTTTCTACTATCCAGCTAATTGCAGGAAATAGCCAATAAATTGTACACTATTTGAGAAGGAAATGCCGTGTCGTTTTTTTGTGTTTAATTAATAACGTTTAAGGCTTCAGACACTTACATAAGCTTTCCATTGAACGTTCAGATGTTCGACTCCTGGAAAATCGGTATGTCCACATACTTGATGAAAAAAATATTAAACACGTATATGAAGTAAATGGCATTCGTTTTAAACAGTTCAAGGCCGACCTAATCTGCAAACCAGAAAGTAGTGTTTTCCAAGGCAGTAAATCTCTATGCTTTTAATATAGCCCATGTCTCTACACCTCTCGACTAAGAAGGCAACAGAAGATAAAAGGATTTGCCCAGATTCACACATGTTATTCCAGGGAGAAAGTCAGGCCTAGGGCCCAGATCTCAGTGGACAGCTACTAAAACTCGTCTCCTTTGAAGTGCACTTCAAAGCGCCTTGCACCAAATATCTACGTGTTCTCTTTCTCCATTTTCGCTTCGGATAAATGTACTAAAAATAACACCACATATAAATATTCAAACAAACTAAACAACATATCAGATGCTTTTTGCAGCCAAATTCCAGAATTCCTTGCTTATTGGCAATTACTCCTCAGCTTTGAAATGCCAGCATGGAGGGTCTGTGAGATTCCCAGACATTAATACCTCACTCACATTGAATACCTTATTTTTGTTTATTTGGTGCTTCAGCCTGAATGGCGAGAAGAGGTCTTGAAATAAGAAGGGTGGAGACGGGCACGTTTTTCACAGCCCAACATACCTAGACACACAGTGGCACTGCGAGCCGGTGGCACCGCCAACATAGGTAGCCCAGATATCTCTCAGCCCAAAATGTGGAGGATAGGAAAGGGCACAGGCAGGGCACTTTCCTATGTTGTCTGCACTCCACAGGGGTTCTTTCAAAGCTGGGTGGGCTACCATTAAATCCCCCATGTCCCAATGTTAGTCACAGCCTCCTTTAGAGCGTGGCTAGTCTGAACTTTTTGCCAGGGTCGGTTTTGTTTTCCAGCATGGCCCTGGGCACAGGCAGTGCCAGGTGGTGATTCGCTGCACACTGCTCAGAGAAGCAGTCTGTTGGTTCATGTGTGAGTGCGTGCCCACACGTTTCTGGTCCCAGGCTGTGTCTGAGTCAGTCACACACATGGGGCGTGCACTGCCTGCCCCCACACTAGAGGGAGCATCTCCTTGCAAAGAATGCCTGGCATGCTTTATCACACACAGACCTGGCTGGAACCGTACACTTTAGATCTGACACGAAGAAGAGTGGCAGTACAAACAAGGCTGGAATACGACAGAATGTGAAAGTATGGGAGGGCTTGAGCGACTGCTTGTGTGTCCCTGCAAGTGTGGTGTGTGAAAGTGTTAAACATGTGTGCATGGTCGGATACCCGGATGTATGCACTGCTGTTAGCTGTCATGTGAGGAGAGTACTAGTGAATGTAATGGTCCTCCCAATATCTAGCATGTATTGCGAGCGCCTGACTATACCATATTAAGGCACGGCATATGCTGCAATACCTAGAGTGCAAAGGTATGTTATAACGATATCTGGCATATGAGGAAAATATTTGGTCATGAGTGGATCACCTCGGCACAAGGGGCCACTGCTACTGGAAGAGGGGCCGTTTAATACAATGAACAACTAGAAACATACTAACTCATACAACCAAACATGCACTAACCATACAAACACGCAATTCTGCACAGAAACTAAGACACCCAAAACCTAGCCACACATCCATGCACTGCCCACCTAGCCATCCAATTCACTCTACGTCAAACCATCTAACTATGCTTCACAAATAAACAAAATAACTATGTAAAAAAGCAGACCTCTTGACTTTGTCATTGGTTGCTTTGCATAGGCTTCAACGGGGGCCCCTCTTTTGTGTAACTGGCAATGTAGTCTCTATTGTCTATTGAATGTTTATTGATGCTCTTTGTAGAGTGCTACAAGCTAATGTCCAATACTTCAGAGCAGTAACAGAAGGAAAGAAAATGCAGAGTTGGGGAAGAGGAGTCCAATCGGACAGGCTCAGATAAAGTCTACTTTTCTCCAATGCACCCTGCAAACATGGCAACATATTTGGTTTGTATTTATATAGATTTGCTTCATCTGTAAAAGGCTATCCACAAGGTTCATCCACAGATCATGTCAAGAACATAGAAACAGTACCAGGGGACTAAACATGGCACAGGTGACCTTGCATGGCACTCTTCGGTGTTGAGGATGAAAATGACTCAAGTGGCATAGGATAACCCTCTAGCATGCTTGGGATAAACTAGGCTCAAGCGTCCGCAATGCATCCACACTAGTATATGCATTTGTTTGTGGATTCCAAGCAGGTGTAAAAAAGCTAATTTCCTCTGTAAACTTACGTTACAACTGAAATTTGTATTTCTTTTATTTATTTGCAGAGTTTTATATAGCGCAAACAAGACCCTTTCGGTGACAGAATGCTTTACAATACTAACGAAAAAGGTAGTTATGATACAAACCAATCCAATCCAAAAATTCTTTATTTCGGCCATATAGACCATAAAAGATGCAGTACAAAACACAATACATACATTTAAAATACAATTCTTAAAAATACACTATGTAAGAATCTCTACTCATCCAGCGAGGGATAGGGATTGACACGACAGTACCATGGTTCAGAGGACTATTTTCTTTCTGGTTATCCATACTGCCATTAAAAATTTGGATATAGCGAACACAATGTGACCCAAAGTGCTAGTTTTCAATACTCTGAATGCCTGTGTGTACTTCCTGAACCCCAGGTTTCTACAGAGCGGCGGTGAGGTAGTGTGGCTCACTGGTTAGAGGCGGCAGACCCGAGAGCAGAGGACGGCCCGGGACCAGGGTTCGATTCCCGGCGCGGCAGGTTTCTGGACCAGGGTCAGCGGACTCGATAATTCTCTCGCCTCGGTGCCCACTCTGATCAGCGATCACACTCGGCAACTCTGGGCATTAGCTTGCCTCATCTTCACTAACGGCCCCACCAGACCGCCGGGGATGCCTGGTCTCACCCTGGAGATACCCATTAAGGGACCATCTCTCAGGGAAGCCAGGAAGGGTTTCGCAGCGGTCGAAGCACCTTGGGACCCTCCGGGTAAGTAGTGCGCTATATAAATGCCTATACATATACATACATACATACATACATATCCAATATTTTCTGGGTCTGTGATAGGCAGGGCATACAAACATGATATGGAGATCATCTTCCTCATGGATGTTACAACATACAAACAATATTGTATATACATCTGTAGTACATACATAAAATTGGTATTGTTACATAAGCAGAAAATAGTAAGATGGACAGGAACACAGTAAAAGTCATTCTTAAATGCTGGTGTGGGCGGAGTCCGATGGGTGTCGAGGTGGTGTGTAGAAGATTGGGAAATGGAGAAACAGTTCAAATCTCGGAGATGTGGACAAAGGAGAGAGAAAATAAAACGTCAGACAAGCATGTAGTCTTTGCAAATGAGGAGATTTTGGTATGGAAGGGAGTTCCAGATTGTAGGGACCATTCTGGAAAAGGATCGTTTATAGGTATTCTTTTTGTTGAATTTTTGTGGCTTCAGTAGAAGTGAGCTTGTACTTCTATAAGATCTGTTTCCACCAGATAGGGTCAGTTTCTAGGCCAGGTAAGAAGGGGTGTTGTGGTGCAGCGCTTTGTGGTCATACAGGCAATTTTGAAATGGGTTCTAGCTTCATAGGGTAGCCATTTCAATGATTGAAGGTCTGGATTATATGAGCCGGTGATGAGCTTTGTCGCTGCGTTGAAGGTAGTCTTCAGTGGTGTAAATTTGCTTTTTGGAAGGCCCACAAGGGTAAAACTATCATAGTCTAGTTTAGATAGCACAAGTTCTTGGACTGATGTTTTGAAATCTGGTGTTTCAAGGAAAGGTTTTAGTTTCCTTAATACATGCAGTTGGTAGTTAGATACTCTAGTAGCGACAATGACGCGATTTTGCATGGAAAGGGCACTGTCCAAGATTATCCCTAGGGATTTAGCTGAGTCAATGATGTGTGGGGTACAGATCAAGGCAGTGAAATGTGGGAACCATTCTTTGATACTAGGGGCGATACTGAGCGGTGAGATCAGAAGGAATTCTGTTTTGAGTTCTTTAAGTTTGAGGTGGTTACGAGTCAGCCACTGTTGTGTTTTAGTCAAGGTGTTATTAAGTCTGCTGATATCACCAGGAGAGTCGATTTTCATATAGAGTTGAGTATCATCTGCATAAATGTGGTAGGAGATGTGAGAGTTTGAAGATTTCCGTTAGGGGCTCCATGAACAGGATGAACACTGTCGAGGCGAAAGTGTTAACTTTGTGAATAGGGTCCTTTAAGGTCTGCCACTTATGGAAGACTTGTAGGAGGCTAGGACAGTTTCAAGCTGACAAACCACAGGGAGAGTAATTTGTGCCAAGAAATCTAGTATTTTAGGTAATATTCAGAAGGCTGCAAGTGTGCAAAGATAAGCACCTTCCATGTACATGCTGTCTGCATTTAAATATAACATTTTCGTCTTTATTCTGTTTTGATTTATATATATTTGTGATTGTTAGAAACACCTCTAGTGATTTTCAGTGCACTTAATCTGGCCCTATTGGGTTCAGATGCACACGGTTGCCATTAACTAATGCTGATGACATGAGGGCACTCTGCAGGTGTAAAGTCACACATTTCAATAATGCAGGATGTGCTGTACCAGTCAGGCAGAGTGTTAGGTTACTGCCTACCTCCAGCACACAATCCCTGAGCTCTGCCGCCACATGAAAACCCGACGTCTTGCGATGTCCCTTCTCCTGCCAGCCCAAGGTAGGCCATGCGGGCAGCCCCAAGAGTATCAAAATAAAGAGCAGAGCGAAGAGCAGGAAATAATCAACTTCGTCTCAATTTTTTTGTGATTTTGCCAAAAGCATCCAGAAAACTGCTTCCCAGAGAGCGAAATCATTTTCACTTGACCTTGGGCCACCATGCAAATCCAAGAAAAAGGTGAAAGCCTGGACCACGGAGAGCACGTTTATGATACTGAGTTATCGGATAGGCTTGAAACGATGTATCAGTCCATCATAATGCTTTATGGCGCACGTTGTTTCAGTAGATGTTTTAAACTGATACATAGACAGGCACATGTAGATCTACCAACCTACAATGTGTTGTAGTCTTACAATACACTCAAGAACCAGCTTGAGCCAAGTTCTTCTGACCCTCCTACCTCATGCTTCTTCTGATTTTACAACACACTCTTAACTCATAGTAGATATGTTCCTGGGCATTCATTTTCCATCGAACTGCCAATTCACACCGGCGGGGGCTCAGGTACCTCCTTATATAGCTCTGAGAGCAGCATTTACATCCTCAGACGTCAATGGCGTCCTTGCACCAGAGAAAAGGAAGCCAGACTGCTTGAAAGGGGTTCAGTCAGTGCTTCACGGAAAGCTCTCTTATTCAAAAGCACTATTTGTCACTATTTGGTTGCTCACTTGCTTACTTCCAGAACTTAGGAAAGATGTTGGCACTTTATCCTTGGACAGACAGACACTGCTTATGTTTGATCTTTGGCAGTGATTCACACGGAAATCTGGAAGTCCTGATACTCACTATACAGAGTACCTGTTTGCTCTTGAAAAGTGCCAGTATTCTCCCATTAAATGTATTGTAGTACTGCAGAGAAGAACAGGTATTCTCCGCTTCACAATAAAAAAGTGCAAGTACTCCGCACCGGACAGTACCGACTCATTTAAAGCAATGATCTTATTGATTGGAAAGGTTTAAAGGTAGGTCCCCCTTCCTTAGCCCTGCCCTACACTGATAAGCTGAAGATTTGGGGTGGAGAATTATTCTGGCTTCCCTTTCGGGCCTTGGTATACGTGCCAGACGGGGTAAATCTTGGTGCAGTTCAGACCTGTGTATGAATTTTAATACATTTATCGCCACAGCGGGCCGTCTCCAGCATTATGTTGGAGAACATTACCTCTAATTTCCTCAAAACACTTTTTACACAAACATTTGGATATTGATTGCCATTGAGCCATTCATCAAGGAAGGGTCCCATTGAATTTCCTAGAGAGTTGTATTACAGCAACAGACCTTTTATGTATTCCTTCTTGGACTCTTTATGGTCAAACTTCTAAATATGAGATCCCGTTGGTTTTTTTGAACTTGCTATAGTCTTTACTGCACTGCTTGTCTCCATGTCAAGACCAGGCAAGGCATTACATTAGAGAGCAGGGCTACTCGTAAGTAAAGTCACCGCCTTATTTGGGATCCAGTGTTAAAATCACACACAGCACCAGACAACATGCAGGGTTAGTAGGCAGGGCGCCATGAGATGGCATTCGGGCATGTTTTCTTGGCCTAAATACTCCTTACTATGATTTATATCAACAGTCAAACTCAATTTATTAAACTTATAATAAAGTATATTTGTGTGCATGCAAGCATTCTATGTATAGTGGATAATATCTTCGAAAGGTACGACAATTTTGGCCTCTGATGATTCTATTTAGATTCTGGAATATGTCAGAATCCCTCTGGATTTCATCTGTGTAAACATGTGCCCTCTCCAGTTGTGTCTTCCCTGAGTCTTGCAGGATACTGCAGGACCACTTCCAAGCCTAAGCAATTGAGTTTCGTTCTCAAACTCTGCATTTCATGGCACTTGACTGGTGTTTAGACCCAGGAATATGTGTTTCCTACAAAGATCTGCATTAATCACCAGGTTTGGATCAGATCATGCTTTGAGGATAATAGTCAATTTATTTGATGAAAGTTCTGCCGGTGCCTGATTAAGGATGTAGGCATAGTCTGCCTCCACTCTCTATAGTAATTCGAGTCTCAGAAACTTTTGCTCAAACCTGGACAGAGTTTCCCTCACCTGTAAATGTTTAATTTGGTCTGATGGTTGTGCGTGGAGCCTACTTCATTTGTTTTTGGGAACAGGACTTTTTTTATCAACAGACTTTGACCCAGAAAAAAGAGATAAAGGCAGAAAAGCAGGTAAGGAGGAAGAAGAGAAAGACATAAAAACAGTGACAAAGGTAGAAAACATGGATGAAAAAGAACCCACAAGAGTGAGACAAACAGCAGGGGTCGATGGTGGTGGATTAAAGAGGCATGAGATGGAATTTAGAAACAGCACAAGCAACGGGCTTCTGAGAAAAGCTTTGGGCTCCAGCACTTACTTGCTTACAGACTAAGCACGGACTCCTGCAGTAGATGAATTCACAAAAGTGCCAGCTGGATGCACGGTCACTATTCTGTAGGTGCTCTATCTAGGCCTCAAGCCGAAGACCAGAGCTCAGAGCAGTTATGAACTTCTGCTAACACCTTCTGCTTTCTCAAGTTGGCAATGGTTACAGCGATTTTTCCCAACTTAAAAAAAATATATATCCTGTGCACTTGTCTCCAATGTTTCCTCCATAGCCATAACCTTGGATTCTGTGATGTGATAGCGGCCTGCAGCTTCGTTATGGCTGCCATCTCAAACCATCATGCATTTTGCTACTGTCCTATTTCGTCTGCTGACCTCCACTCTGAGCAAAGGACTTAGAGGGGAAAAAAACCTATTTCCACGTGTTACCACTATTCTCCTTATCTGGCATTAGTAGGAGTAGGAGTCACTCTAATCACAACAACTGACCTCTGGGGATCCAAGTACTCTAAAATATTCAGTTAGGCACAGAGGATCCTCATCCTCATCAGAATTTCCAGCCCCATATCAGAGCTGTTCAAGGAGTCCCCTTCCTGTATCAGCACCGCAACTTGGGTATGTAGTGGCCCTCACTGTCACTCGCTGACAACTCCCAACGATTTTGAAGAAGGTAAAAGTCATCTTTGCGCCAACAGGGAGTGAAATGAAACCTGTACGCACCATCTTGAATTCTGCCTCTTGTTCTTTTTGTAGATCACATAACATTTTTTACAGCTACATATATGCTTTAAATGGGCTGATACTGCCGGTACTCAGTACTGGCACTATTTTTTTATCTTGGGAGGGAGAGTACTGGCACTTCTCAAGAGAGACGCAATACTATTAACTGTAGAGTACCGGCACTTCTCGGAAACAAGCAGGTACTCGGTACAGAGTACCTGCAAGTCTATTTGTCCATTTCAAGCACTGTATATAGTGTCACACCCTAAGGCATCTTGCACCACTTCACTTTACCAAGAGGAAGCTAGGTAAAGGATGATGAAAAATGAACGAATGTGCATTTATTCTAAACCTCGTCACCCTACACCCCCACTGGGATTAGTACCTTTTAGTGAGACCTAAAATGTGAGCGTCCAGCCTCAGTGACTCACAGGCCACCGTCACTCCTTTCCACGACATTAAAGAACACCCGTTGTTCTGGTGAAGGGAGACTTCCCCTTGCCTGATCAGCATCCGGGTAAAACAGATGACCTAGAGTCCAACTCGAGGGCACGCGGATTACTGGTCTTGGCAGCAGCAGCTATATCACCCAGGCCGGAATTTCAACTGGTCCCATAAAGATCTTCTCGGCAGGTGCTCAACCGGCTCAGTTGCCTTTTCGGCTGGTACTTCAACTACTTCAAACAGATGATCCTGGCGTGATCACCAGGAGGCCTTCGACAATGAGCACCCCCTAGACCCTGCGAGTATGTCTGCAAGGGTACACAATGCAATGCAACATTGACCCCCGCTCACGAGGGCAACAAACAGAGTTTGAAACGGATTAATTAATTAAATATATAAATAAGTGAATAAAACAAAGTGGCTTTCTTGCTCCCACACGTAACTATACATCTTTCCTGCCAACACCTATTTAAGACCTGCTCCAGGACCGGTGCCATGCAGCTGAGCACAGTTTTAGCCGTTCCCATGTCGGAGCCTGCAGAACAGAACTGCAACAGGCCCAACCTCCCAGGCTCCCGGGGACATGCAACAGGGAGCTCCTCTAGAATGTTCTGCACGTGCACGATTGCCATTTATGGCCTTTGGATTTAGGTTGGGATGATTGGATTTTGGCAGATTTCTAAATCGCCTCTGGCTCGATGGCTTCACTGCTTTTTTTCCTCTATATGGATACAGCTTTCATCACCCTTCGAATGAGATTTACTTTTAAAAAAAAGTGCATTATTGGATTCCAGTTTAACTACGAAGAAGCGTGATGCAAAGATAACTTCACCCGGTTCATTTTACTCAACAGCTGCAGCAGTATGCTGGTGACGTCACTCCCCTGGCAGCCACCAGCCAAAGAAATGATTGCCCCACTTCTCATTTCTCGTGTTTAATTGTTTATTAAACACTTCAGACAGAAGATGCACTTAGCGCACTTTACAACGCAGGAGGTAACCCACGATTCCAGGTGCACAAAACAATTCAGGACAAACCTAACAGAAAATAGAAACAAGCATTGGCACAACCTATTGATCAGCCAGGGCAAGCACGTGGCTTTTTCTAATTATTTTTTGCAATATTTGAAATACATATTAAAAGGTGTAATAGAAACAAAAAGTAAAACTGCTATTGTCTACAGGAGGTGTGCACATGTTTCAAAAAAAAAAAAAAAAAAAAAAGAAATGACCAACTACAAAACTAAAAAAAACTTGAAATGAAAGGCAAGAATTTGCTATCAGCCTTGGCACTGAAGTGGACTACTCTCCAGGCAGAGGTGCATGTGTATTTTTTTTATATTACAAAGTGATTTTAGTACTGTTTCGAAAGATTTGGAGGTTTTGAACAACATCCTTTCAGTAATCGTTGTTTGCCTGAAAGTCCAGATAGGTGTACCAATGTTTCGAGAAATGCTTATTTTTTATTAGGGTTAAGGTGCTAGTATTTATAGTGTATTTTATGTAGATATGTGTAATATTAGAAGTCAAATTTAAATGCAGACAACATTGTAAGAAAATTCGAAACATCAATTCTAAAATGTGCTTTTCTTATGAAGAACATTAACACTATAGAGCAGATTTCACAAGACATTGATCTGGAAAGAAAATAAAGTGCAACGTGGGATGGTGTAAATTTTAGCTGACAGTGTTTCTGCATTTACAATATTTATTTTCACACAGTGGTGAAGATTTATTAGTAAATGCATGTATGAAGGATTGGCCTACAAGGGCGAACTTGCCAGGTGTGATGGTTAACGCTCTGAAAGGAGCACTAACATTGTTTTTTACAAACACTGAAAGAAAGACAAAATACTGTGTTAATTATCCATGTAACTTATATATTTGTTTAGGGAAGCTAAACATTCTGCAAACAAACTCAGCACTGAGAATTAAGGGAAATAATTCACACTTAGGAGTCTTTTTTCTGAAATATGGGCTTTGAAAACACTGACCCACATTCAATAAGAAGACAACCATATATTGCATACATACATATATTAGTATCATGCCTCTCCCCTCACATAATAATAGAAATAAATAGCATTCTGTGTGCATTTATGTTTATTACCATGGAGTTTTTTTTTCAGGGGTATTTGTTTTAACAAAACATATTTAAAGAAAACCAGGATACAAGGGATTGAATTTGTGCAGTTAGGTAAAACCACATTGAAAAGGCTCTGTGGCTATAAATAGAGTTGTTTTCCTGTGAAGAAAATAAAAAAGGTAATAGTTTTTCTCTTGCTGGTTTTGCTGTACTCTGATAGTAAACTGCTATTTCACCTTTGCACTATTGTAATATATGTGCTACTTCACGTTTTTAGTACAGTTGCTCCAAATAACATGGCTTGGGCCACATTTATCTCTACTGGGGAGGGGGGTTGGGTGTGTGCGTGCATGTGTGTTTATGTATTGTATTGTATTGTAATTGCATTTATATAGAGCTTATTACCCCTGACGAGGCTTCGAAGCACTTTTTTTGGCAGGTAGCACGCTACTCTGGGACCATTAGAGGATTAGTGTTGAATTAGTATAGTGAAACATGCAAGTACATTTTAAGTGGTGGATAGTAGTCAGTTATTTGGATATGGAATGATAGAGGAGTGCAAAGGTTTGTATTTATTTATCGCTTGATGACGCACGCTATTCGGGAAGCCTATAAAGGATTAGTGGTGAATTAATATGGTGAAATATGAGGTAATTTCAGTGGTGGATATTAGTCTGTTACCTGGAGTGAGAAGGATGGCAGAGGGATAAAAGGGGAAGAAAGATTAGCATTCATATAGCACTTATTACCCCTGATGTGTGTTGAAGCGCTTTTCTGGTGAGTAGCACGCCACTCCGGAACCCATAAAGGATTAGTGTAGAAAATTAGTTTAGTATAAATATGAAGTAATTTGAGTAGTAAATATGTTATTCAGTTACTTGGGCAGTATATTAGTATAGTTGAATATGGAATTTGAGAAGTGAACATGTTAGTCTGTTAATTTTGATTTAAAAGGATAGTGGAGGGATAAAAGAATGAAGGATTTTTTTTTTTAGGTCTTAGCAGTAGGAAGAGGCTTTTGGATAAGTAAAAAGGAGTTTTGGAGAGAAGGAGTCAGAGGGGAGAGTTTAGAAAGGTTTGTTTTAGGGGATCGGTGTAGTAAAAAGAGGTGTCAGATGATGCAAGGAGGGGTAGAGCAGGAGAGAGTTTACAAAGGGTTATTTTGGCGATCATAGTAGTGGAATAGGGTTTAGGTTAAATGAGAGAGTGGATGTAGAGGATATATTGATAGATGTATAGGATGAGAGATAGGGTAGTGCATTGGAAGGAGTAGTAGAAAGAAGTTTGAGATGAGTCAGAAGGTTGGGCTAGAAGATATATTGAGCGAAGTATAGGCTGATAAATAGACTAGTGCATTGGAAATGCTAAATTAGAAGAAAGTGATATATATATATATATATAGATCCATAAGTACATTGAAAGTATATAGATACATAAAGGAAGTAAGTATATTTAGATTAAATATATTGATAGAGGCACAGGATGAGAAATAGGGTAGTGCATTGGATATGCTTTTTCAGGAGAAAAGTAACAGACACACAGATCCAAGTACATGGAAGGTACATAGATGCACAATGGAAGTATGTACATGTAGACCAAAGATGATTTTTATTTATTGATTGATATTACTATTATTGTCTTTTTTTTCTTTTCTCTTAACAACATAGTTATTTTACATGTTTCATAAAATAATATACAAAGATAGGTACCTATCTGTAGTGAAAACAAATGCTTAGATACAGAGGGATATGCTGTAAATTTCTGTTTCCGTGTGGTGCTTATGCGGGGAAGAGCCAACTCTTGAGTACTTTTATGAAGATAAGGTAGTTGTCGGTGGATCTTATGTTGGGGGGTAAAGAGTTCCATAGTTTGGCTGCTTGAACAGAGAAGGATGTGCCACCCATGGTTTTTAGGGCTCGGCCTACGTCACCACGAAGTGGGGGGGAGCTCCGAGCTCCTATTGTTAAAGAAAAAAAAAAGTTTTTTTAGGGCTCGGGCCAGAAGCATTCCTTAGTGCGCGAGCATTTTTTATGGCATCTGCATAGTGATTCGTCTTCGCTGTGCTGTCTTTTTAGTAGCCTTGACGCGATAGGCTATATGTAATTTTCGTCCGCCATTTTTGGCATTTTCTGTGCGGTTTCGCGCACAGCAGTCCATTAATTTTAATTAGGAGCTGTCAGGGTGCCCTTCTAATGCAATCCAGATGGTGGGAGCGCCTTCACCATTCTGCATTGCATGGATCGGGCGAGCGTTCATCTGCAGCGTGTTTGGGGCTGAAAAAAGGCAGTATTTAAATACAGATTATCACCAGGTGGCAGCACGCTACCGCGACCCCGTCTAAGTAGCTGTATAAAGTAATCACCAGTATGTAAATAATTCAGGCACAACGATTACTTGTTATTCTTTCTTGCTCCTTTCCTCCCACTTCGTTCGCTCCTCCCCGTCTAGTCTATCGCACCCACTCCATATGTAGCAAACAACAGAGACACGTGTACTGCCAGAACGAAACTCTCATTGCGGGTCAACAATGCAGTATGAAAAGAGACGACCGGACACGCGTCACCGAGGAAGAGGAGGAAAACACGCGATGCTGACACAGGGGGGTACCTACGGCGAGGGCCCATTCACCCCCGCCGCAGTGGAACTCTTTACTGTGGCAACCGACCGACCGGCATCACCGGTGGCCTTCTCTGTGTAACTGTGCACGTTCCACAGCGAGGGGCCAGTGTAGTCACCAGTACAGACGCACGGATGTAAGCAGGGTGTGGTGAGGGCGGCTGCAGTATCTAGATGTTGAAGCACGGCCGCTGCACTCTTGAAAGTGAAACTACCCGAGTCAGCACCGAGACTGCATCTGTGAGCTCGGGTGTCAGGCTGCAGGCGGGACCCGCTCAGTGTGCGTGGCGCGCATTTGTTGTTGAGTGGTGCGGTGTGTGCATTGGTGGTACTCTTAATGTGCTTTCACAAGAAGCAGGGCTGAGGAAGACCCGACGAGTGCCCTGACAGGCGCGTGGAAGAGGCTCGTGGATTTGAAATCTTACATGTAAAACTTTCCCCAACTCCTTGTCGGCTGCGCTTTCGGAAACAGAGGCCCGTTTCAGTGTTCAAGAGTAGCCTCCGGGCCTTGCGGGACAAAGAAAATAACGTGCAGTGTTTTTTTCCGGGGAAAATGGATAATAAACAACGGGTGGAGTATTATTATGTCCACCCTGGACTGGGGCAATAAGGACCGTAAACTCAGGGTGGCTGTTGGTGAGACAGTCCACCCTCTGCCTCCTTCCGCGGCACTCTTGTCATCATGCCCCCCAGCAGCAAGGCGCACTCTATGACTGCTCCGCCTTTTAACAAAGGCCGTTTCATTGCCGCGAGGGCACCACCGGCCTTGAGACTGCATCCGCCGTGGCCAATCAATGGTTTCACACACAGTATCGACTTGCCCTCGGCCGCTGCTGGTGCCTGTTCCACAGCTTGGGGATCCGGCGCTCGTGCGCGCCCGTGCACACGCCCTTGCACGTTGAAGACCACAATATCAGTTGTGTGTGTTTGTCTATGATGTCAGGGATCTGCACACAATCTTTGTGATCGCATGCCATCGCAGTTGTTCTGAGTGTATTCATTTCAGTGTCTACTTCTCGACAGACATTGCATTTAGCTGAAGGCGCATTACAGGTGCGCGTGTGTGTGGTTCTGTGTGCGTGTGTGTGTGTGTATCTGTATGGTGTTTTGTGAGAGAGAGAGAGATTTCAGTGTCTTGCCATCGTCTGTGTATATAGGTTTATTGTGTTATGGACCTATATATAGTTTGTGTGTATGTTTGTGGGTTTGGCTGTAGTGTACCGCTTTCAGCATTAACTCCGATACATACATAGTACATCTAACTATAGAGTTCTACCCCTACAAAGATGCCATCTGATATGGTATATATATTTCATGCATTTCATATACTTTCGGTACATTTATCGATGTCCGATGTTGTGTTTTTGTAACTGTAAAAGTTCTTAAACTGCATGCATTATGTTCAGCAGCTCTAAACGTTGTGTATAACCTCCGATCTCTCTCCTTGTGCCCCCGATTACCCGTTGTGTGTGTATGTCTATGTGAGTTCCACACTTTTCTGGTGATTTTAGAAATCGCTATACTGTGCTTGAGTGCGCTCTCTCGTGTGTAGTTTCAGGAAACCTAAAAATGCGATTGCAGACAGGATGGAAATTCAAAGGTCGGCAAATTGCTGCTCAGCTGTAAAATGTCTGAACTAGCTTCAGTTTTCATTTGTGTGCCTTCTGTGTGGTGTGATAGAGTGATAGACGACGAGAGAAAATTAAATAAATAATTCATTTCCCCTCATTGTTGTCTGTCGTATACCCCCGCTCTCATTGTGGCTGCTCGTAGCTGTCATTGTAAAAGCCCAGTCTCATAACGCTCCCATTTTAGATAATTTAGGTAAACAAACCTGGGCATGCGAAGAGTACGGACCTACAGTATTGCAAAAGTACTGTCTTCTGTACTCAAAAATGCCTTTGTGGATTGGCCTTTGGACCTTGAACAGCGTGCGCTATGTGTGCGTGCATGCGTGAACGCATCGTAACAGTGCGTGCTGGGCATGCTTGTGAAGTAGGAAGGAGCGGGGGTTCACCCTCAATTGGCGCAGCCCGAATAAACTGGTACGCGGAACTCCGCGTGCCTTATGGTTGTGAGAGCAGACAGTGCAGACAGTGTAACTCCCTCACTCCTGTGGTCGAGGATCTGTAAATTACACCTGTCGCTGCAGTGCGGCTCGCAGGAGTCACAGTCCAAGCACAGAACCGGGCACCTTTATGTAACACAACGAAATGAGTCACCTTGCAGGGTGTTGAGGGGCATCTCTTCGGGATGTACTGGTGACATTTCTATAGACTCCCTGCTCCGCATAAATCTCCCCTCTGCTTTGCGTAGTAGATGTCTGGCCAGTCATCAATTAAGGAAACGCTCAGAGCGTCATTAGACAGCTCCGATTTCCACTGACCTGGATTTTACAGCTACTTTTATTGTTTTTTCATTTATTTATTCATTTCAAAGCGTTCGTGACTGTCTCTATTCCCAAACGTGACACAGTAGGATGGCTCGAATTTTACGCGTATATTTCTGGTGCGGAAAATAGTTGCATAAAGCTCTTCAGATTATAAAATAGTATTGTCTATTGGTAGCAATGCCTAAATGTTGTCCTCGTAAGGCTTTTAGGATATGTCTGCACGTTACAGTTCGGTTAAAAATGACATTTTGGACATTTGGCGCGAGAGTGACTGCAGAGTGAGAATGACTGCAGAGTGAGAGTGAGTGCAGAATGAGAGTGACTGCAGAGTGAGAGTGACTGCAGAGTGAGAGTGGCAGCAGAGTGAGAGTGGCAGCAGCGTGAGAGTGGCAGCAGAGTGAGAGTGACTGCAGAGTGAGAGTGACTGCAGAGTGAGAGTGACTGCAGAGTGAGAGTGACTGCAGAGTGAGAGTGACTGCATGAGTGGCAGCAGAGTGAGAGTGGCAGCAGAGTGAGAGTGACTGCAGAGTGAGAGTGAGAGTGACTGCAGAGAGTGACTGCAGAGTGAGATTGACTGCAGAATGAGAGTGACTGCATGAGTGGCAGCAGAGTGAGAGTGACTGCAGAGTGAGAGTGACTGCAGAGTGAGAGTGACTGCAGAGTGAGAGTGGCAGCATGAGTGACTGCAGAGTGAGAGTGACTGCATGTTAGACGGACCGGGAGGGTCGGCCGAGATTACGGGGAGAGGTCTCCAGGGAGAGCCGTCTCCAACGACTGTACAGGTAAGTAACTTCCCCCCCACAGACGGACACCACACAAGATTGAAGGTTAACGAGACTTTATATGCAATTCTTAGGTTACGTCGCTATGATACAAGGAGGTCTGGACTCAGGGGTCCCCTCGGTTCTGATCTCTGGTTGAGGAGAAAGGGTAGCGGGACAGTCTTAGTTACCAATGAGTTAAATAGCTCTCAATCCTCGAGCTCGGCGTGGTTGCTGATCGGGCCGTGGAGGAGCCAAGCAGGTCCCGAGATGGATGAAGGATGGTCGACGGGCCGTGGAGAAGCCAAGCAGGTCCCGATGAAGATGATGGTTACAACGGTCCGCGGCCTCGCCAGCAGATCCGGACGACGGTGAAGAATGAAGGTTACGACGGCTGTGGCAGCGCCAACAGGCAGGACGATGGTGCACAGGACAGAGCTACGGCAGCGCCAGTAGTCCGTCCAGGATGAGTTCCTCTTACGTCTCTCGACTCCAAGATACAACTGACTTCCTGCTCTGGAGCTGTCCCAGTTATAGGGCTGGCGTGCTTTGATGTCCGGACCCTCGCACTTGGAGGTCGGGAGGTCCGGGATGAGGGAGTCCAGACACCCAGCAGGGGGGTGGAGCCAGCGCCCGGGGAGGCGATGGGCGAGCGGCACTGGGCGGGGGGAGAGCCATCGGCACCTCTCTCTCCCATTGACTTGCCAAGTAGCCCGCTCACCTCCTGGGTGGAGGGTGGTGCCGGATTGTCTGAGGCTGGGCTAGGCCCAGGGTTGAGGTCGATCGGGGGCCAGGCGGCCTCGTGGCGAGGCGTCCAAGATGGCGGCCCGGGCTGGGTGCATGGGCCGGCAGTGGATCGGACCCACGAGGTTATCATGTTCGAGGGCAGGGGTCCCTGAGGGGACGTAGGGCGTGCAATGGTGGTGTGTGGTGCTTGCGTGACTGGGCTCGGGCCTGGTCGAGCCGGGGGAGAGCGGCCCGTCATGTGGCCTGTCCAACATGCGTCCCCCCCAGCTGAAGGCGGGGAGAGTTACCCATCCTCTTGGGGACTCTCTTCGTCGAGGCGGAAAAACCGGGACAGGCCATCGGCGTTGGCGTGGTCGGACCCAGGCCGGTGTTCGACTGTGAAGTCCATACCTTGTAAGGAGATGGACCAGCGTAGCAATTTTGGGTTTTCCCCCCGCATATGCATCAACCACTGCAGGGGTCGGTGGTCAGTCTGCACCCGAAAGTGGGTGCCAAAAAGGTAGGGCCGGAGCTTCTTGAGGGCCCATACCACAGCGAAGGCTTCCCTCTCTATGGTGCTCCAGCGTTGTTCCCGGGGTAGGAGTCTCCGGCTGATGAAGGCCACCGGTTGATCGAGGCCTTCGGTGTTCACTTGGGACAGGACCGCCCCAATGCCCTGGTCGGAGGCGTCCGTCTGGACGACGAACTCCCGGCTGTAGTCTGGGGCCTGGAGCACAGGAGCGGAACACATGGCGGCCTTTAACTGTTCGAATGCCGCTTGACACTCTGGGGTCCAGTTCACCTTCTTGGGCTGATTTTTTGACGTGAGTTCGGTGAGAGGCCCCACGATGGTACCATAATCTTTCACGAACCTTCGGTAGTAGCCCGTGAGGCCCAGGAAGGCTCGCACCTCAGTTTGAGTGATAGGGGGTTGCCAGTTCTGGATGGCGGCAATTTTCAGCTGTAGGGGGGCCACTAGGCCGCTTCCCACCTGGTGTCCGAGGTAGGTCACCGACCCTTGTCCAATTTGGCATTTGCTGGCCTTGATCGTGAGGCCAGCTCGCTGAAGGGCTTGCAGCACTGCTTGGAGGTGGTGGAGGTGCTCGGTCCAATGGTGGCTGTACACAGCGATGTCGTCCAGGTAGGCGGCGCTGAACTCTTCGAGCCCCGCCAGGACCTGATTGACGAGCCGTTGGAACGTCGCTGGGGCGTTCTTCATGCCGAAGGGCATGACCGTAAAGTGATAGTGGCCATCGGGGGTGGAGAAGGCAGAGCGTTCTTGTGCTCGGGGTGTGAGGCCGATCTGCCAATAACCTGCCGTCAGGTCGAAGATGCTGAGGTAGCGGGCAGCGCCCATTCGGTCGACCAGTTCATCTGCCCGGGGGATGGGGTGTGCGTCCGTTCTGGTGACTTCATTCAGACCCCGGTAGTCGACACAGAACCGGAGTTCTGGTGTGGTCCCGGGGGCGGCTGCTTTGGGGACCAGTACGACCGGGCTGGCCCATGGACTGTCTGAGGGCTCGATGACCCCGAGCGTGAGCATCTTAGCTACTTCCGCCTGGATGCAGGCCCGTACCCGATCAGGTACGCGGTAGGCCCGGTGGCGGATAGGAGGGCTGTCTCCGGTGTCCACATCGTGCACACACCAGGAAGTGACACCCGGGGTGAGGGAGAACAGACTGGCGAACCGTGATAGGAGGGCTTGGCACTCTTGCCGTTGTTCTCTGGTGAGGGTCTCCGAGAGTCGGACCCCATCCACGGAGCCGTCTTGCTCCTGGGTCCGCAAGAGGTCAGGGAGAGGCTCGGAGTCGTCTTCAACCCCATTGTCTGTGGCCATCAAGAGGCTGAGTTCTGTTCGTGCAAAGTGGGGTTTCAGTCTGTTGGTGTGGAGGACTCGGAGCGGATTCCGGGCGGACTCCATATCGATCAGATAGGTGGCAGGACCCTTGCGCTCGATTACCTTGAAGGGTCCCGTCCATTTGTCTTGGAGAGCGCACGGTTCGGTGGGGGACATTACCCAGACCTGTTGCCCCGGCTCGAATTCAATGGATGAGGCGTTCTGGTCATACCATTTCTTCATGTCCTCTTGACTGGCCTCTAGGTTGGCTTTTGCTAGGTCTCTGAACCGCCGGGACTGGTTGCGGAGGGTGAGGAGGTACCGGAAGACATCTGGAGGACTCTTGGCCGGAGGCATCTCCCAGCCTTCTTTGATCAGGCTGAGTGGCCCCCGTACTGGGTGCCCATAGAGCAGCTCGAAGGGGCTGAAGCCTAGGGACTTCTGTGGGACCTCCCGGTAGGCGAAGAGGAGGCACGGCAGCAGCACGTCCCACTGGCGACGGAGGGGCTCTTCCAATCCCCCGATCATCCCTTTTAGCGTGCGATTGAACCGCTCAACAAGTCCGTTTCCTTGGGGGTGATAGGGGGTCGTGAAGCGGTAGGTGACCCCACACTGTTGCCAGAGGGACTTCATATATTTAGAAATGAAGTTCGTGCCTCTGTCACTGACGACTTCTCGGGGGAACCCCACACGGGAGAAGATCCCCATCAGGGCCCGGCCGACCACTGGGGCTGTCACGGTCCGGAGAGGAATAGCCTCAGGGTAGCGGGTGGCGTGGTCCACTAGTACCAGGATGAAGCGATGGCCTTGTCTTGTACGCGGGTCCAGGGGTCCCACAATGTCTATCCCGACCCTCTCAAATGGGGTTGTGACTACTGGAAAGGGTTGCAGGGGAGCCTTTAATTTGCGGCCGCTCTTCCCACTGGCTTGGCACGTGGGGCAAGATCGGCAATGCTGGTGCACATCGTTTCTCATTTTGGGCCAGAAGAAGTGGGTCACTAGGCGGCTGTAGGTTTTATCCTGTCCCAGGTGCCCTGCCAGGGGGGCATCGTGGGCCAGGTTTAGCAGGAAGTCTCTAAAGCGGAGGGGCACCACTAGTACTCGGTTGGCCCCCAGCTCGGCGATTCGTTGCTCGCTGTACAATAGATCATTGTCCCAGTAGACCCAATGAGTTCCGGAGGTATCCCCGGCGCTTTGGGCGAGCGCTTGTTGTCGGAGTCCCTCAAGGGAGGGACAGGTCTTCTGTTCCTGACGAAATTGTTCTTGTGTGGGTCCCCCTTCTTGAGCCCACTGATCAAGATTAGCGAGGTCGGAAGGTTGAGCAAGTTCGAGGGGGATGCCATGGTCGGGGGTCTCGGCGGGGGCGACCGGAGGCGGTGGCGCCGGCCATTCTGGTTCTTCCGGGTGATGGTTGGCACGGGCGGCCATGGACCGGGTGGTGACGCACGCCCAGTCTGGGACGCCCAACATCCCCAAGTGTTCTTTTCGCTCCACGGCTGCCCACGGGGAGCTTTCCAGGTCATTTCCGAGGAGGCATTCCACGGGGGCGTCGTCTCGGACCGTTACCTTCAACATGCCGGAGACCCCTCCCCACTCAAAGGGGACGCAGGCCATCCGACACAGACTTTCCGAGTTGTCGGCTGATCGCACAGGGCAGAGAACGTTCGGTAGATATTGTTCTGGGGTCACCAGATGACAGCGGACGGCTGTCACACTGGCCCCGGTGTCTCGAAGGGCTTCGGCCCGTTGTCCATTGATGCTCACCCATTGGCTGTACTTCTGGGTGTTAGCGGGTAGGGGGACCCGCGGGACCATGTCTCTTCCCCCTAAGCACGCGAGAGTCATGGCGGCTGGCTCCCACTCTTGATACTCTTGCTCGCCTGTTTCTTGTTCCTCGGAGATCTGTTCTTCCCCTAGTGCCGCGGCGGCCACCTGGCGGGGTCTTGGACTCTGATACTGCGGGCAGCTTGGGTCGTTTGCATAGTGGCCGACTCGTTGGCATCGGTGACATGTAACATTGGCTCTGTATCCCGGTCGCGCCGGGGTGCTGCCCCGGTTGGCCGGGGGGGTGGTGCTGGTAGCGGGGGCGGCCGGAGTATTGTCTCTTCCTCGTCCTTGGCCCCCTCCTCCTCCTCTGGGTCGGTAGTGACCATTGTTGTTCCTGTTCTGCTCGTAGGACCCATTCCGGCCCACTCTGGTGATCTCCCACCGGTCAGCTTCGGCTGCGAGCTGCCGGGGATCGGTTAACTTGCTGTCGAGGAGGTGTTGGCGTAGTTCAATGAAGCAATTGTTGGACAGATGCTCCCATACCATCAGATTGAACAGCTGCTCGTAGGTCGTGACGTTGTTCCCTCTGATCCAGCCTTCGAAGGCTCGGCTAAAGTACGTTACATAGTCCACCCAAGTTGTACCTGGAATGCGTGTGCAGTCTCGGAACCTCTGACGGTACATCTCGGGCGTGAGGCCATAGCGGGTGAGGAGGGCCGCTTTCATATGGTCGTAGGAGGTCATCTGGTGGTCTGGGAGCTGTAACAGAGTATCGCGGCCCTCATTGAGGAATTTGCCCCATAGGCCGGCTCCCCAGTCGGTTCTATCGATCCGGTGCGCAGTCATCGCGATTTCATAGGCCTTAAACCATTGCTGGATGTCGTCTTCTCGAAAATATTCTCGGACCACATCCTTGGGGATGTGCACTTTTTTCTCCGCGGTCCCTGGGGTGGACGGTCTGTCGGGCACCCCTAACTCTTTATTTTGTTTGCGCAGGTTGATCTCGGCTAGGTTCCGTTCGTGCTCGTACGTTAGTCTTTTTTCCTCGAGCTCCCTTTGCCTCTGTTTCTCCTCTCTTTCTTCTCGGAGGCGAAGGTGCTCTAAGTTTATTTTTTGCTCGGCCAATTTGAGTTCTATGTCCATCTTGAGTCGGGCCATTTCGAGTTCGTGTAGTCGGGCTTTTTCTCTTTCTTGGATCTCGTCTTGCGAGAGACTGGTTCTTTGCCCCTCAGGGGCCGTGTTGGTATTTTTCGCGGTGCTTTGCTCAGGGGTTTCGACATCCCCGGTCTCTGCCCAAGATTCTAGGGCATGCTTAAAATCGTCCTTGGTACTTAGTCCGGTGGTAGCGATACCTAGTTCGATGCAGAACTGCTTTAGTTCACGATGGCTGTATTCCTCTAGTTTTTCCATTTGGAACTTCTCAGTTGATCCGCTCTCTTTAGTCGACATTGTTGTTCGTTGTGGGGTGAGCTACTCTCTGTACGTTATGCGGTGATTCGGATCGCGCCGCTGGCCACCAATGTTAGACGGACCGGGAGGGTCGGCCGAGATTACGGGGAGAGGTCTCCAGGGAGAGCCGTCTCCAACGACTGTACAGGTAAGTAACTTCCCCCCCACAGACGGACACCACACAAGATTGAAGGTTAACGAGACTTTATATGCAATTCTTAGGTTACGTCGCTATGATACAAGGAGGTCTGGACTCAGGGGTCCCCTCGGTTCTGATCTCTGGTTGAGGAGAAAGGGTAGCGGGACAGTCTTAGTTACCAATGAGTTAAATAGCTCTCAATCCTCGAGCTCGGCGTGGTTGCTGATCGGGCCGTGGAGGAGCCAAGCAGGTCCCGAGATGGATGAAGGATGGTCGACGGGCCGTGGAGAAGCCAAGCAGGTCCCGATGAAGATGATGGTTACAACGGTCCGCGGCCTCGCCAGCAGATCCGGACGACGGTGAAGAATGAAGGTTACGACGGCTGTGGCAGCGCCAACAGGCAGGACGATGGTGCACAGGACAGAGCTACGGCAGCGCCAGTAGTCCGTCCAGGATGAGTTCCTCTTACGTCTCTCGACTCCAAGATACAACTGACTTCCTGCTCTGGAGCTGTCCCAGTTATAGGGCTGGCGTGCTTTGATGTCCGGACCCTCGCACTTGGAGGTCGGGAGGTCCGGGATGAGGGAGTCCAGACACCCAGCAGGGGGGTGGAGCCAGCGCCCGGGGAGGCGATGGGCGAGCGGCACTGGGCGGGGGGAGAGCCATCGGCACCTCTCTCTCCCATTGACTTGCCAAGTAGCCCGCTCACCTCCTGGGTGGAGGGTGGTGCCGGATTGTCTGAGGCTGGGCTAGGCCCAGGGTTGAGGTCGATCGGGGGCCAGGCGGCCTCGTGGCGAGGCGTCCAAGATGGCGGCCCGGGCTGGGTGCATGGGCCGGCAGTGGATCGGACCCACGAGGTTATCATGTTCGAGGGCAGGGGTCCCTGAGGGGACGTAGGGCGTGCAATGGTGGTGTGTGGTGCTTGCGTGACTGGGCTCGGGCCTGGTCGAGCCGGGGGAGAGCGGCCCGTCATGTGGCCTGTCCAACACTGCATGAGTGACTGCAGAGTGAGAGTGACTGCATGAGTGAATGCAGAGTGAGAGTGACTGCATGAGTGACGGCAGAGTGAGAGTGACTGCATGAGTGACTGCAGAGTGAGAGTGACTGCAGAGTGAGTGTGACTGCAGATTGAGAGTGACTGCAGAGTGAGAGTGACTGCAGAGTGAGAGTGACTGCAGAGTGAGAGTGACTGCAGAGCGACTCCAGAGTGAGAGTGACTGCATGAGTGACTGCAGAGTGAGAGTGACTGCATGAGTGACTGCAGAGTGAGAGTGACTGCAGAGTGAGAGTGACTGCAGAGTGAGAGCGACTGCAGAGTGAGAGCGACTGCAGAGTGAGAGCGACTGCAGAGTGAGAGCGACTGCAGAGTGGGAGTGACTGCAGAGTGAGAGTGACTGCAGAGTGAGAGTGACTGCAGAGTGAGAGTGACTGCAGAGTGACTGCAGAGTGAGAGTGACTGCAGAGTGAGAGTGACTGCAGAGTGAGCGCAGAGTGAGTGCAGAGTGAGAGCGAGTGCAGAGTGAGTGCAGAGTGAGTGCAGAGTGAGTGCAGTGCAGAGTGAGTGAACCAACAGCCATCAGTGCACACATCAATTGTTAACGCATCCACAATAAACTATTGTAGCAATTGCAGTATGGTGCACTTTACTTTTAAACATATTCATCTAAACCGCAGCATGCCACCATTGATACAATTCCAATACAACCCACATATTTCTACTACACACCACATGCATACACTCCATAACGCATAAATAAAAGACATTGCCATTTACAATGCCATTACCTCTAACTCAAATAAATCCGAACCCGATTGCATTTCTAATGCTTGTTTTCTTGTATGGTAGGATTTTGAGGCGAGATGCTCCTTTAGAGCGGAGCTTCCTTTGTTGAATGTGTTTGGTGATTTTATTCCTGATGAAGAGTGGTCCTATTTCATGTATTGTTTTGTGGGTAATACAAAGCTGCTTGAACGTGGATCTTTTGGTAACCGGTAACCAATGCAGGGCTTTTAAGGCAGGGGAGATGTGGTCTTGTGGTTTGATATGAAAGAGTAGTCTGGCAGCCGAGTTCTGAATCCGTTGTAGTCTTTTCATGGTCGTTAAACGTGATCCGTGGTAGAGGCAATTGGCGTAATCGAGTTTGGATAGAACAAGGGAGATGATAGCTTGGACCTTGTGTGGAAATCCCAAATGAGGGAAAATGCGTTGCAGCGTTTTTATAGTAGGAAAGCTTGATCTTGCTAGTTTATCCACTTGGGCATTCATTGACAGCTTGGAGTCCATGGTCATTCTGAGGTTTCTTACATCCTTTGATACTTTAGGCAGTGATCCCAGTTCATCAGGCCATGCGACAAGCGGGTTGTAATTTTTCCAATCGCCACACATGAGTATTTCAGTTTTTGAAGCATTCAATTTGAGATGGTACCAAGTCATCCACTGATCCACGGCTCTGAGACAGCTGAAAATTGGTGATTTTCCAATGTCTTTGGGGCATTCCAGTTGAAGGAGTATTTGCGTGTCATTTGCATAGTTGTAGCACGTGAGGTGAAATTTATTGACCAGTATTGGTAAAGACTTCATGTAGATGTTAAAAAGAATGGGCGAGATGATAGAACCTTGAGGGACCCTTGCTTTTGTGGAGTACGGTTCTCTGTCGGCGCCGGGAAACCCCTTGGGGTAGCTGCGCGCTGTTATATAAATTTAAATAAATAAATAAATACATAAATAAATACGTTTTGGACGAGAAAGGTGGGGTATGGATGACATTAGTTCTGTTTCGAAGGTAGGACGCGATCCAGTCTAGAACAGTTCCCTCTATGCCGGCTTCATAAAGTCTTTGTTTCAGAGTGTCATGGTCAACCGGGTCAAAGGCAGCTGAGAGGTCCAAGAGGAGTAGGACAGCAACCCCGTTGCGGTCAACTGTATTCTTTAGGTCATCCCTATGCGGATGATACACAGCTCCTGTTCACTTGTGACAGGGGCTGTGACTTCGATGAAGCAGCTATTTGGAAGTGTTTGGAGTTTGTGTTTGAATGGTTCGGGAAAAATGGCCTCAAATGCAACTCCGACAAATCCGAGATACTGTTCTTTGGTTGTCCTGCAGACCCAAGATGGAAGCAATGGAGGCCTTCGGCCATGTTTCCCCCTGCCAGCGATTCGGCCACAGCTAAGAATTTGGGTATGATGATTGATAACACTCTTTCCTTCAAAGCCCAGGTTGCTGGCTTGATTGGGAAGTGTTTTGCCATCTTAAGGATGTTGCGTAAGTTTTTGCCTTATCTATCTTTTGAGCATAAGAAGATCACGGTGCAAACACTAATAGGCTCGCGCTTAGACTACGCCAACATCCTTTACTTAGGCCTGCCTGAATATCTGCTGACTCGTCTGCAGATAGTTCAAAATTCTGCATCCAGGGCAATCTTTGGTCTAACTAGAAGAGCCAGGGCCAGCAATCTCCTTGTCTCTCTGGATTGGCTGCCGATTCGTAAGCGCATCTCTTTCAAGACCTTAATCACAGCTTTTAGAGCGCTTCACAATTTCGGTGCGGAATATCTGCAGAGAAGGGTCCACTTCTATCTCCCATCTAGACCTCTGAGATCTGCGGCCCAGGCCAAGGCCATCGTCCCAACAGTGAAGCGTGCTTGCTGTGGAGGTCGTTCCTTTAGTTACCTTGCACCCCGTCTCTGGAACACACTGCCCCTGACGTTGCGGATGTGCACCAATCTCTCTGTTTTTAGGAAGGGACTTAAAACTTATCTTTTTGCCCTGTAATTGCTGTTATGGTTAATCTTGGTGCCGTTATGGCTTTATGTTAGTTGCTGGTATTTGGTGTGATGATCTTTAGCGCCGGGACGCTCTTTGGAGCAGCTGAGCGCTCTACAAAACAAATAGTAACATAACATAACATAACATCCCAGATGGCAAGGAGGGCAGATTCAGTGCCTCTTCCCGGACGGAATCCTGTTTGGAAATCTGAAAGTATGTCATTCTCTTCAATGAATTGTGACATCTGGGCGAACGCTGCTCTTTCCATCAGTTTGCCAAGGAAAGATCCATTTGTAATGGGTCTGTAGTTGTCAGGGTTCAGCGGGTCCAAGTTTGTTTTCTTCAGTAAAGGGCGTATGTATGACTTTTTGAGTTCTTCTGGAAATATTCCAGTAGTTAAGGAATCGTTGATGATTCTTCTTTCTGGAATGGCAGCAGAGGTTGTTAAAAGAATTGTCTTGAAAGTTGGCAGACAGGGGTCAGAAGGGCTGCCGGCAGGCCTGCTTGCTTTGACCAGGTTCATAAATTCATTGCGTGAGATGTGTTGGAAGGAATGGAGAGGCTTGATTAGAGCCTTCTTGGATAGCTTTTTTGTACAAGGGTTAGTGCTGGTGCTTTGTTTCTGTTTTAAGTATGAGTCCAACGTGTCTGTTTTGTCCGTGTAATGATTTGACAGTTTGTCTGTGAAATCTTGAGTAACAGGATGAGTTCCTTCTAGGCAATTTGGTTTTCGAAATTCATTGAGTATTTTATACAATTCTTTATTTGCACATTTAGCGTTTTGAATTCTGTCTGAATAGTACAGTTTCTTAGCTTTTTTGATAGCCGACTTATACAGTCTGTTAATTTTCTGTAGGTGACGTTTGTCTTGTTTGGCGTTTTTTTTGAGCCAGGTATGTTGCAGCTTTCTAATTTGTTGTTTTATGTCTTTTATTTCTATGTTTCTCCAAGGCGCTTTTTTCTTTTGTTCTGTTGTGTGGTTTTGAGTGGTGTCAGGATGTCAGAAGCTTCCTGTAGCCACTCATATAGATTCTGAACAGAATTTATGGTTTCCAGATTTATACTGGATGTTAGTTGTGTTTCCAAGTGTTCCAAATTGAGTTTGCTCCACGGCCGATAGGTGGATGGATGCAGGGCTTTAAGTGGGATGAAAAAACTGGGGGGTCTCTCAAAGGGGCGTGGCCACTAATTAGGGGCGTGGCTTTTAAACACTTGCGCTAAAAATCTTTGTTTAGTATAGTGTGCCGCCCAACTTGTATTTTGCTGTTTCTGTCATTGCTTCAAGATATGTGATACAATAAGCAACATCATACCTACAAAAAGTAAGGACTATTGGCTTTGTCAATAGTTATTATTTGAATAAGATAAAATAAGCTGCAACTATATCTTGTTACATATAATATTGAAAAAACTTCCAATTAAAGCCCTGGTGACCCTACCACAATGTTGCTGCTTTTCCGTTTCAGAAAGAGAAGGGAAATCCAGAGAGAAAATGACTCTCTAGGATTTCCCTTCCCCCACAAAGCTCACCTGGCATGACGTCATGCCGTAACTTCTCCATTAGTGAGAAGTGAGCAGTGTGGGCAGCGCACATCCATGTGCTTGTCTCGAAACGGGTCTCTATCTGGCTGTTTTGCGCCCTGGCACTTTTTTCCGGACTGCAGTGACAGTAACCTGCTGTCTCTGCAGTCTGGGAAAAAACGGACCACCTGTGCCAGGGCTCAAAACAGAGCCCGATAGAGACCCGTTTCGAGGCCTCTTTTAAAAAACTCCCGGTGCTCAGACCCCTTGAGACCCGGCCCACTTAAAGCCCTGGATGGATGTAAGGTAGTTTTAGGTGAGTCGCTTAGTGTTGTTTTATGTTGGAAAGCAAGCAAGTGGTGGTCTGACCATGTGAATGAAGTTATAGTTTGAAAGGTTACTAGTTCAGTATTAGCAAAAATGACATCTAGGATATGTCCAGCGGTGTGTGTCGGATTGTGGGCAATCTGATGCAGGTTCGATGCGTCTAGGCCGGTGATTATAGTTTTTGGATGGGTCATATTTATCAAACCAAATGTTAAGGTCACCCAGAACGCATAGGTTGGAGTGTTTTGTTATCAGGTTTGAAACTGTGTCTAGAAGTGCATCTGGGAATGTTGCCTTGCTAGATGGAAGTCTGTAAAGGAGCAGGAAGTTACAGGTGGAAGACGGCGTAGGATTGCATCTTGTTAGAAGAGCCTAACAGTTCTTTATGGAGATGTTGTCAACTTTAGTGATATGTATTGTTTGCCTGAATACAACAGCTAGACTACCTTTTTTTTGGCTATACGATTTAGGGTGATTATTGATAGCCTAGAGGAATGGCTTCATGCAGGACTGGAGACATATCTTCTCCCAACCATGATTCGGTTATGAATAGTATTTCTGGTTTTGCATTGGTGAGAAGGTCATAAATGTGATGCTTGTTTTCAGAGAGGGATCGAGCATTTATTAGTAAACCGTGTAGAGAGTGGCCTATGGTGATAGTGGGACTTTGTTTTGTAGAAGAATGATCAGTATTGTGTGGGTGTGTAGCAGGTGTGTTTTTAGTGCTGGTATTAGCTGTATTAGGATAGCAATTGTGTAGCTGTTCTGTATCGTGTTCCTCATCCAGCGTGCTAAGAAGACATTTTGATGGGTCTGCATGTGTATGTGTTGGAGATGGTGTGTGAGAGTGAGTTGGAGTGCTGTGTTGCTTTTGTGGTGTAACATTGTAGTGAGGTAGACTTGGGGAAGCAAAGTTGTTTGGTGTGGCATGTTGCTTATATTTTCTGCGTGTGTTTTAGGCGGAAGGTGTATGAGTCAGGGGAGGTGGTGCAGTATGTGGGTCATGTCATAATGATCTAAATTGTCCAATGGATGAGAGGCGGTTAGAAGAGAGGCGCTGTTTTGCTGGAGCTGTGTTAAGTGTGGTGGAAGAGTGAAAGCTTGGCATTGGAGTTTGTTCCTTTGTGTGGTTTGAAAGATGGGTATATGTATGCATTTTGTGATCGCAAGTATTATGAGGTGTTGTGCTCTGAAGATCTTGTTGTGCTGGTGTGCGATATGTTTTGCTTTTGAGGTGTAGTGAAAAGGGGTGCTGATGTATAGGTTTCATGCACCGGATTTGGTTGTGTAGTATTGTTTGTGAGAGGAGGTTGTGACGTAGAGGGGGTGGTGATGTGTTTATGAGTAGAGTGTATGTTGTGTGCAGGAGGGAATGAAGTAGAGGTGAGAGTGTTTATCTTAGACTGGTTTGTTTCAAAAGTTACAAAGTGTGATGGTGTGCAGTGAGTGTGTTGTGTGTTAGTGTTATTATGGTAGAAGGGAGAGGAGGGTGTTTGATGGAAGGATCATTATATGTTTGTTAGTGATAAAAGGTGGTCTGTTAGGTGTAATTATAGCAGGGAGAGTGTGTCTGAATGGGATATAGTTATGTATGGTGTTGATTGGCGTTGTGTTAGTGATGAGTGTATTGGTTACTGGTATAGGATAGAGTTATGTACTGTTTGTGGGTGATGGTGGATATGTGTGGTAGTTGGGATAGAAGGGTGTGTAGATGTGGTTTGGTTGAGTTGGTGGTGCATGCTGGTACATTATTCTGTGCATAGTGTTGTGCGTGGTGTACATTTGGTGTGAGTGTGTTGCTCTGTCTGTGGATGTGGATGGTGTGGGGTGGGTATTGCTAAATGAGAAAAAGGGCAGCATTTCTGGCCCTAGTCCCGACCAATCTTGAACAGGCAACTATCCTTGTCCTCTCCGCCCTTTGAGACTGGTCGGGCTGAGACGCCCTAAGCCCAGCCTTTTTTATAGCCCTAGTAATCAGGTGACCCCTTCAGCCAATGGGAACCCTAGCCCTAACACTATCCAATCACAACACTAGCCCTAAAATCTAGAACCAATAGGAGACCAGGACCTTACTGCCAATCTTAGCCCTAATCCAAGCACCCAATCAGTTAAAAAACCCTGATCTCTACGTCAAATCAAGGCCTTAGCCCTACCAGTAGTCCCAACCCAAGTCCAAGCAGCCAATGGTACAGGTAGCCCTAGTCCCTACTTCCAATAGAAAGCCTAACCCTACTCTTAGTCCAACAACTAGTCCAACAACCAATCACACCAGAAGCCCTAAATAGCTACTTCCAATTAAATGTCTAACCCTAGCCCTAGTCCCACCCTACTCCCAACAACCAATAACAAAGGAAGCCCTGGTCCCTACTTCCAATAGAAATCCTAACCCTAGCCCTAGCCCTAGTCCCTACCCTACAATGATTGAATCACAGGCCCAGAAACTAATCAGAACCCTCAAATACCCATCCAATGAGGACATTAACCCTAACCCAATAGAAACACCAGATACAACCACCAATCAGTGTACACATGTGCCAATCACTAGCAGACCATTTGAGGTCCCAGCGACCTCAGACAAAGTTTGATGGCCAGGAAGTTGGAAGCTGCTTCTCCTGTTCAGAATCTCCTAGGAGACAGACAGGCTCAATCCACACTTTGGACTTCTGCGGGAAAAGGCTTCACTAACTTGAAATCTAACAATACTGTTTGAATAAAACTTTACTCCCCCTGCTGACCAAAAAACGAAGTGCACAGGCCCCAGTAAATACAGTTTAACACCATCGCTGCTGCAGCAATTCCCCTCCTGTGCTGCAGATCCTTGATTCCAGTTGTTCATGAGAAGCTCAGCTGGTCATCAGCACAGCTCAACCGTGCCTCATGACGAGCTGAGCTTGTCATGAGCATCGAAGGGGTTAAACAGCTCACAGAAGCACCCTCACTGGCTTGTGGACACAAAATGGTGGCTGGGGGTGCACTGTTTTAACACACAGGTCTTAGCACAGAGCAAAGAAGAAATTTAGAGGGAAAACAGATTTGTCACCATGAGAGGGACAAACTACAGAGGTTGGACTGCAAATCCCACAATTCAGCACGTTAAATGCAAGCAATCATAGGCAGGGAAAACCACAAGTTTAAAACACAAAACAGGTGATAAAATATGCAATCACAGGCAGGTCAAAACTGCAATTTTAAACTGAAAAAACCACATGCAAAGACAGTAATCACAGAAAGGGAATATCATTTTTTAAACAACTTTTGTTTTGGGAAGAGACAGCACTAGTCTGTCTCCTTACCACTTCCGGGACTCTGCTCACTGCAATATGGGGCACAGGAAGGCTGCAACTCACCAGATGGAGAAGAATGATTTGGGATGCGCCCAGCAAGGTCTTAAGGGGCCTGGGCAGGTGTGAGAGGAGGGCTCAGACTTGCCTGGTAGCTGAATAGCCAATGGTCTGCTGGCCTGGAGGGGGGGGCTGGGGAGCTACTTCTCCTGTTCAGAATCTCATAGGAGACAGACAGGCTCAATCCACACTTTGGACTTCTGCAGGTAAAGGCTTCACTAACTCGAAATCTAACAATACTGTTTGAATAAAACTTTACTCCCCCTGCTGGCTAAAAAATGAAGTGCACAGGCCCCAGTAAATACAGTTTAAACCGCTCACAGAAGCACCCTCTGATGTAGAATATCCCTGTTGATGGAGTCTGATGTAGAATATCCCTGTTGCTGGGGGGGAAGGGGGAGGCAGGGGGGCTGGCCTCACTGGCTTGTGAACAGAAAATAGTGGGTGGGGGTGCACTGTTTTAACACACAGGTCGTAGCACAGATCAAAGGAGAAATTTGGAGAGAAAACAGATGTCAACAAGGAATGAGAGGGACAAACTACAGAGGTTGGACTGCAAATCCCACAATTCAGCATGTTAAATGCAAGCAATCATGGGCAGGGAGAACCACAAGTTTAAAACACAAAACAGGTGATAAAATATGCAATCACAGGCAGGTCAAAACTGCAATTTTAAACTGTAACAACCGCATGCAAAGACAGTAATCACAGAAAGGGAAAATCGTTTTCTAAACAAATTTTAGTTTTGGGAAGAGACAGCACTAGTCTGTCTCCTACCCAGTTCCTAGACTCTGCTCACTGCAATCTGGGGCACAGGTAGGCTGCAATTCACAAGATGGAGAAGTGTGTGTGTGTGTGTGTGTGTGTGTGTGTGTGTGTGTGTGTGTGTGTGTGTGTTTTTGGCCCGTGAAGAAGCACATTGGTTTGCTGAGCTGATTGAGAGCTTGGCTTCTATCTCTCACTATTTCTCGCTTTTTTTCTCTCACTCTCTTTCTCTCTCTCCTCCTTTCTTTCTCTATTAGAGTTATGGACATTATTTTGGGGAGCAAAGTTCTGCACTGCAGGACACCTTCCTTAGGGAATCAATGATCAAACAGGAAATTATGACCCATTAGATGCTTTGTACAGCTCGTTCTAACACAACAGCAGCCCTATCTCTTGGCTGTCTTCCTTCTATTGCTAAAAATGCTGTGTTCTAATGCTAACTTCTTGATGGAGACCATGCTTAATAAAAACGGGTGCATCTTATTTTTTAGAATCTTATATAGCACTTACTAGACCAGAGGATATCAGGTATCAGAGCGGTTTACATAAGCACCAGTTTTGTTACAGATGGACACATTCATTTTTGTTAGGCATAGGGAGATTAAGCGATTTGCCCCGAATCACAGGATGTTGAGCGTCGTTTCCCGAGACTCAAACCCGGTTCCCCAGCTTCGAGGTCGGCCGCTCTAGCCGTAAGGCTGCACTCTCTCCCCATTTAAATACAATCCATAAAAATTCTGGAGCGGATTGGCCCTTTAGAAAAGAAGAAAACTAAAAATGGAGAAAATTAGGATGTGAGGGACAAATTGAAGGATCTGATGTGCTGCAATGAGGATGCCCCATTAGTCAACATTGGTAGCCCATCTTGGACTTGTGGCTATGAGCAAGTATACTATCATACAAAAACAATGGAGAGAGCAAGGGTTATGTTCACCAAAGTGAACTGGGAGTACTCCTGTACCCCTGGATACAACTGTAGAAAAAACAAATGAAGGAGTACCACCAGTGAGAATTCACAAGTCGCTGTAGGGGTGGATGGTTTCTTCGAAGTGGGGGAAATCTCCTTTTATTAGAAACCCCTCACTCATCACCTAGTGATGACATGCTTCATCATCGGGGTCCACCCTAATGACCTAGCGTCATCAGGGTGTGCTTCAACACAAGTATACTATCAGCCAGCATTGGCTACAAGTGACAAAGTGGGGTATCAAATAGAGAAGCTGACTTGTCGAAGATTCGCGGGGACACACGTAGGCGATTGCCATGGTACCGGGCAGAAACCTACCGTACAAGGGAAAGGTTTCTGTTGACGAGTGCAGGATTAAACAGGCAACTACTGTGAAAAGCAAGATTTACATTTATTTGAGAACTGAAGCACTGATAAGGAGGCAAGCTATCCTTACTTCTTAACAAAGTGTAAATTGCCTTAAATTTGGCTTGATATTTCTGATTTTTTTCAAACCTACAATTTACAGATTGCTTTCTCCAAAGGGACCTTCACTATGGAGAATCTTAAAAAAAGATCCGTAGAGTCGATATGTAAATAAGCCAATGCTAAACTTATTCGGTAGATTAAATTAGTTTAAAAAATTCTGCAAATACACAAGCTAAGAGATGAATTGTCAACTTCGCAGGGTGCTGTGCTGAGCTTTCAATTAATGATTAACAATTCAGCAAAATGGTTTCTGATAAATTTGGCGCGCTGCCCACCTTTCACGTAGTTTTGCTCCAGCGCAATATTGGCGTTCTGTCCAAAAGGTTTTTTACGATTTTTACAGTTTATGATCAGGGATTGGATATATGGAAAACAACCTACAAATCAATTATTTTTTGTAATAAATGCTTTCCCAAGGGAAATTAAAAACAACCTATATGTTCAAATAATAAGTCGCAATTTGGGAAGGTAGAAACGATGAGGAAATTGCAATTAGAGTTTCCAATTAGGAAAATTCTATTTCCCAGCCCATGGAGAGGAGAGATTAAATGGTGAGTTCTCGGGAAGGCGCTCTTAATGAGTTGGGCTTCTGACTACTTAACTAATTGGAACAGACAAGGCGTGTCCCTTTGTAATGAGCACGGATACCCGGTTGTCACATGCCTCGCGCTCAAACTGCTCACACCGATGAAAAGGAAAAGGCAGCAGCCGCCTTTTTGTTACCATGATTTTTCTTTGCTAAATATTCAGAGAATGTGTCTAGTCAGTGTACACAAATATTGATGGCTTCTGGAAAATAGGATAAAAGAAATATGCGACTTCTCGGGGAATTGTACTAAATCCGCAATTGCTTCTATCAAAATGCTTAATGGAACGTCAGGGAAATATCATCAATAAACTGGATTGATTTCAGGCAGGCGAAGTAATGACAAAGCTGCCTGGTGCAATGCAATTGACAAAATCATGGCATTTTCACAGTGGTGCATTCTGTAGCCTGAAGATCAGCACGGCACCTGACTTCATCAGATAGCAGTGCTCGCAGTGCGTGGAGAAGTGTGGCTCACTGGTTAGAGGAGGCAGACCTGGAAGCAGAGGTCAGCCCGGGACCAGGGTTCAATTCCCGGCTCGGCGGGGTCTTGAGTCCTAAAATGTCCATGGACTCGACAATTCTCGCTCCAGGTGCCTACTCGATTCACGGGTTCACACTCTGCGACTCTGGGCAATAGCTTGCTTAATCTCCACAACGGCCCCTCGCGGCAGGGTGCCTGGCTTTCACCTTGCGGATACCCTGCCGGGGTTATCTCACAGGGGAATACCAGGACGGGTTCCCTAAGCAAGCGCTTAGAAACCGCTCAGTGATTTGCGCTATATAAATTCCTGTACATTTACATTTACCCTGACAGGACTGTGATCTTTCTGGACACATGAACCTGTAAAACACATATCCGCACCATGGAAGTCAATTCACCGAAATGCCAGGGGGAGTGGAAGTGACAAAACACGCCCTTTGACCTCCATTTTCAGTCATACACACATACTTACACAAACACACCAACTCACTTATCTACCCTCTCTCACACATAAGCCCACTCTCGCCTACATTCACACACACACAACATAAATTTAAAAGCATTTTTTACTTACCTCAACTGCCTTTGAAGGGCATATTCTACCTTATTGTACTCCATTTTTATTACACTATTAGTGAATAATATATTTTATTTATTCACTATTAGAGTAATAAAAAGTTGACAGAAAATAAAGAGAGTGGACCTTCAGCTGCCCCAGCGTTCCTGGCACTGAATTTGCCACCTCTGAGGCCAAGGGTCACTAAGGCAATGCAAGGGGTAGCAAAGGGCAAGCCAGGGGTCACAACTGCGACCCCTGGTGACCCCTAAATGACGTCCACGATCCTCACTAAGGTAGTGTCTTGGAACGCAGAAGTAGGCCTGGCTACAATGATTGAAGAGTAGTCTACCAATGAGACAGGTGACATCTTTCACCAGGTGATTCCGACAGGCACAAAGTGGGACTTTAGGGAACGTCACTGGGTGGGAGGCAAGACCGCTAGACCCAAATGCAGAAAATGTCACTACTCTAGATTACACATTCCTGCTGCTATAAACAGGGCCATCTTAACAGCATCATAGGTCCCTGGGCAAAGCAGTGCACTGGGCTCTGCCTACGCAACCACTCACAGGAATAAAAATGTTTAACAAAAAATGTCTGTTATATTTTGGTCTGCATGGGGCCCCTGTGTTAGTGGGGTCCCCGAGCAACTGCCCAGCGTGCCAGTGCACTGAGACAGAACTGGCTATAACCAGAGATATCCTGCTGTCAGCCATGGAAAAAGAGATCTCGTTAATAATCTTCAACTGATGGAAACAGGAATTCGGGAGAGGGTCATCAGAGGAACAGCAAGTGTGCCCGAGGCCCTGATGCAAGCAAGGAAGAAGGTTCCACCATGCCATCCCAGTTTGTCAGTAAAAGATACTTGGGTGTAAGCTCACTCCTGGTCTCTGGAGACACTGCGTTTATGAGACCATTGATAACTGCGCTTGTGAGCAGTACGTGGGCAGCACACTTTCTGGAAAAGTGAGTCAAGTGGAGTATTTTGTAGTACAGTGGCCACTAGGATTGTGCGCAACTCAAAAAGATTTTAGCACATCTTTACAGAGGATATCAGAATGGTCCGGTAAAGGGAATTTAAATTAAAATAGTGATAAAGTATGCTTGTTTAGGCACAGCAATAGGATTACCCACCACACAGGATGGGGACATGACTAATCGTAAACAGACATTGACGTTTTGGGATAGACCTTCTGTTAGAAAGCTTGACAGGAGCACCTTTAACTCAGGTCGGGTGGTGGGTAAAAGAACTTCATTTTGGGAGTGCATTGGTCCCTCTGAGTCTTGGGCCCTGCTGCCACTACACCTGCTGTACTATTTTGTAGCAATGCGCTGCCATGTTTCAAGTCAGGCTAGGCCAATCAACAGGGATCCATCACTACGATATTGAGGTTCATCACAGAAGCCACAGATGTTGGCTGCAGAGGTCACCAAAGTGTGCAGCTTGAAATGTAAAACAAGTGACCGAATTAAAGAATTGGGCAGCAGGGACAAACAGTTCTTTCCGCTGCAGGAACACATGACACAAGCCATGCTCAATACGGTTGGCATGTCTGTTGCTAGGTATTCGTGCCGAAGGAACAGAAAGGGTTTCAGTGATCTCAATGTAGTGTCACCACCCTGTATCCAGTCAGAGATCTGTCTGTCCATATATAGATAGCCAAGCAGTGTATTATTCTCAAAAGATGCTTTAACCCCTTCGATGCTCATGACGAGCTGAGCTTGTGTGCTCATGACGAGCTGAGCTCGTCGTCATGATTGCATTGTTTTCTGAGTTCTTCAGCATAGCAGGGGAATTGCTGCAGCAGTGATGGTGTTAATTCCATTTTGTTTATAAAAACATATTTAGCTTTATTGAAAACAGAGAAAACACATGAGCGCCAGCATACCAACACTTAGCATTAACCCTCTCAATATTACAAGTTATGCATACATCAATGAGTGTCCTTAATGTAATATACCTTCACCCTCACCTCTACAGTCCTCCACATACTTAAAAAGAACCCCCAATACACCCTGCTTGCATAGCTTCAGTAATACATGTCCAGATTCAAGGTGGGTTATTAATCTGTGGGTCTGACAATCTCACAAGCATTTCGGCCCAGAAGCATTACGGCCTAGTCTGCAAGATCTTCTGTCAGTCTATCATCTCTCCTCATGGTCTTTCTGTGCAACTCATCAGCTACAGCCTATTCTGTTACATCCTTCTTCTAAGCATCATATGGTGACATGGTTTTCAGCTTGAGATGCCACTGACGGGACATATGGAATGAGGGAAGAATGCATAAAAAGAAGGAAGAAATAACTGAGGAAATAACGTAAGGACAGCACGACACGTGGAGGGGCACCCTCCGGACTCAGTCAGGAGCTCTGCAGCCAGAGTGAAGTGCTGATGTGGCCCCCTGGAGCTTTGGGCACCCCCGCACCACAGGGGCCTGTGTTACGTCCCTGACGCGCAGCAGGAGAGAACAAAGAGAGCGAGAAGGATGGATTAAAACTGACGGGGTAAGAAGCGATTCCGGAAGAAAATAACAAAAACGTAAAATAAATGAAAGGTGGAAAGAATAGCACTAAGACAAAGACTAGCAGTAGAAAGGAATGAGTGACAGCAATGACAGAAGGAAGAAAATTCTTGCATGACCTACACATACATTTCTAAGGTGAAACACCAATCCTAGAAATTGAAGAGGTCCACTTAATGCTTACTATGTCCTAATTCATTTCCAGCTGCCTCCTGTAACCCCCTTCCCAATCCTTTAAAAGTGACCAATCACTTTGTAGGTATTGAAAAAGGTAGGGCCTGGCCCGGAAGACAGGATATATCAAATACCTGGGCATTAACTTTGGATGCAACCTAATAGATACCTTATGCCACAACGAAAAGCTTCTACTAGAAAAGATTAAGAAACTTCTGGACACTTGGTCCCCAAAATTCATAACATGGTGGGGTAGAGTCGAGACTATAAAAATGATGATCACCCCAATGGTAAACTACTTGATCAGCATGCTCCCACTCCTCCTCACAGATGGTTTCCACCGGAAGCTAGATATCCTAATCTCCAAATTCCTCTGGCGTGGGAAAAAAGCACAGATAAGCATTAAGAAACTAAGATTGGACAAAACTCAAGGGGGTATAAACCTAGCAGACTTCAGACTATTCCAATTAGCTTTCCTAGCAAAACAAGGCTCATACTGGATATCACCGCTGTCTGGGTACACACCGGTATGGCTTCAGGTAGAGAGGGCCATCCTGAACAACTTGAGCCCCCTGGAGCTACTAACCGCAAATATATACCCCCACACTACCAAGCCTATCTTCAGAAACACAAGAATAGCACTACTAAAGGTGGATAAGAAACTGGAGGTTAGCATAAAAGGGTCTAAAATGGAATCACTTTGGGCTAATAGTAAGATTCTTTATGAAGGGAAAAGCCTATCCTTCAATACGTGGATTGAGAAAGGTTTCTACTACCCCTACCAACTAAATAAAGACACATATCCCATCACATTTACAGATCTCAAAACAAGACATCACCTGACACTAAATTCTATATTTTTCTGAATATCAGAACAACCCTGTCAAAATCTAATCTATCCACCCCACAACCCTTCGATATGTGTTAAACATTAATAAAGTAGGGCACCAAGTCTCGCAGCTCTACAAACTCCTCCGCCCGATACCTCTAAACTCAATTATAAGACAGTCACCTACTAGGATAAACAAAAAAAAAAATGCCACTCGCCAAACAAGAATGTGCCACACTATAGGCCTCAGCCTCACACAACAAGATCTCACCAGTGCTCGCACAGGCACAATTTTGGCTGCTTCACAAAGCTTTCTGGACCCCCGCACGCTTATTCTCACTAGGCCTCAGGGAGGATGCACTATGCTGGAATTGTAACAAGGGGAAGGGAGACCTAGCACATCTTATCTTCCATTGCCCTACACTCAACGTATTCTGAGGGAAAATATTTGTGTTCTTAAATGATTTGTTTGATTGAACACTAGCAAAAGAATTTTCCGCCCTCACCTCGGCATTTCTGAGCACGGAGCTGAGAACGGAACAAGATAAAGACCTACTAGACCTATTATTGACAGCTGCAGTTAAAATGGTCCCAACCAACTGGAAGAACACAAGTAAGGCAACTTACAAAGGCTGGATCAACTGGATCACGCACCTCAGAGGAGCGTACAACATCGCACTGCAGAACTCACCCTGGAAAACGACACCCAGAGGAATGTGGAGATCCATGGATCTTTACCTAGACTCCTATGATCCTCCATGAAAAGGGGGAGAACCACACCCTGGTACTCCCCATGATCGTAATACCAAGACAATTGCATCTAACTGGTCACAAATGTTCGTGCCATGTCGGGCCTGCACGAGAGCCCAGATATCACCAAAGAATATCAGAAGTAATTTGGAAGAATGTACGCTTCTCTTTACCTGTTCCTATCTCTTTTTGCCACCCCTTGCTACCTGCTCTCTTCAGTCTGCCTTTCTCTCTTCTTCAATAATTAACGCCACGTGTGGTTAGCTATATAAACTACGATGTACAAAGGGCAATTGTGCCATCCTATACTAACCCTGTAACAACTGTTTGCGATAATAAAAATAAAAATAAAAAATAGAAAGAAAAAGGCCTTTGTGTCTCACAAGCACAGATGGGACACCCCACGTCCAAATATATTTGAAGACCTAAAGCAAATTCATCAGAAAATGTTTATAGGAATAAATAGATTTCCATGTGTAGCAAACTAGGTTTCTTTGCAGATGCCCCCCCCACCGATGGCCCCATTTAGACTGCTAGATGCTGGTTTTTGACTCTGCTAGAGCACTGTGACCTGCTAACCAGGCCTGAGGGCCCGTGCTCTTTCCTCTAAAAGTAATGTGAATTGGTACACCCAATTGGCAAGGTACTTTGCCCCCTTATAAGTCCATAGTTTATGTTACTAGTGGTACCCAGGGAAAGGTTGGTAAAGGGGTCACCAAGGATGCAGCACTATTTGTGCCACCCTGTGGACCCAATTAAAAGTGGTGCCGCGGCTAGGGCGATTGACTCCGGAATCTGGGGATCATGGTTCGATCCCCGCACCGGTAGCAGATTAGCCCAGCACCATGTGACTCTGGGCAATAGCTTGTTTAATCTTCCCGACGGCCCCCAGTGCCTAGAGACCCTTACGGGTGATTGTGCGCTTTACAAATGTGGATTATTATTATTATTATTATAAAAGTGTGACTGCAGGACTGCCAGTACAGCCCTGCACGAGCAGCCTGTTTGCTCAAGTGTGACTCTGCACATACCGTGTGCTGCAGAGCCACACTAGTGCCTTGACGCAAGTAAGTCATTCTGAAGGTTGTTCTCCTAAACTCAGGAGGTAAGGTGCATTACATTAAAGATGTGGATATATATGTTTATACACATATATCCCTACAGTAACCCTGTAGAGCAAGTTTTTACTCTAAGTGACCGGCGGTCCACAGGATAAAATGGGTTGGCTTCCAAGAAAACTCGAAATAGCCAGCTCCATTATGGAAAGACCGAATTATATCATGTTTTGTGTCAAACACCATGCTTTTTCACCCCCAAAATGATTCTCATGTTTAAGATGAGCTGGCGTGCACATAGGTGTTACCCTGAGTGGGTACCAGCCAAAGGTTAGTGCCCCAGTTCCTTGCTGGGCTTCCCCGAGCCGTTTGCTGCCAAGACAAGAGTCTGCCCTCCTGATGGGATGTGCTAGCACTTCCCCTGGATGGGCACACCTACTTCCTCCCATGAATGGCTAGTCTTAACAGTCATCAAGGCGGTGAGCCTCAAAGGCTTTTACCACCCTTGATGTGTAATTACTTGTACCCCAATCGAGGAAAAAGCCCCTCCTGACCTGTCCATGCAGACAAAAGGGAGAATTAGGTATGCAGTATGCGTACACCTCCAAAAACCTTTCCACACCTTTAGGAGGGGCTAGGAAGTCTGTACAGCCAAGGAAGGGTTCTGCCATTTTGGAAGACCCTAAATTAGAGAACACTAACAGTAATGTACACCCACAGGATGTTGTCACTACAGGAGCGGGTTAGCCGCAGAGACCAGAAGCCCATTGGCCACTGTCCCTTACAGACTTAACGCCCCCTAAACTAGGATTTAAGGGGCTCCCCTGACACCAGAACCTCCTCAGTTCTGACTTTGAAGCCCAAGAGCACCTCACAGTGGCAGCGACTAACATCAGCAAAGACCCTGCTGCTGTATCCCTGCATCCAGAAGGTGGAGTCATCGAGTGTTCGGTAAAGCATCTTTGGCGTGACCTGCCCTGGTGATTGACAGTTGCCAGCTACCTCTGCATCCAGAGCTTCTGAGCAAGGTAGAAGAAATCCAGCAGTTGAACCCATGACCCTAAATGTCTTTACTCTCCGTGGGTAGAGTGGAACGCCATCTTTAAGTATGGTTTTGTCAAGTGCTGCAGTTTGCAAGCTTCTGCCGTTCCCGTTCAGTACCAAGGACTGCCAAGTCACCTCTGCACTTGGACTCCCTGGGCAAGGTAACAAAGTAACAACTGTTGGAACTTGATCTAGGAACTAGCATGATCTTATCTGTGAGAAGTTGGCCCGATATGCAGCGTTCGCTATTCTAGCGACCGCTATGTATCGTTCCAAACGACCCTTATGGTGATTGGTTGTAAGTCAACCTATAGACCAGCTATCCTAGTAGCGTGGATACGAGCAGTCTAAGGCTAAAGACTCGAGAGGGCGTGTTAAGCCAGCTGTTTACCACACATGTACCCCTTGAACACCAAGTGAAAGGACACCACACAAGTGTTATGAAAATAAACAGGATATTTATTAAGATTCACAACAGCCCCGTACTCTTTATGAGGACAGGGTACTAAGCACAAACCAAATCTCTTAGGAAAATACTTCAAGTGCACAATTAAACAAGTGTCCGAGGACACGGAAAGTTTAGTGGTCTCGGACGGACCCGATAAGGCAAGTCGGAAGCGAAGGGCTCGGGACCCTAGAGTAAAGAGGCTATGCAGGCACCGAAATGCCGAGTTACCTAGCCACGAGGGCTGCGGCTGCACAAGTCTTACAGGCGTCGGGGTCTTCGCTGACGAGCCAGGAGCCGGAAGAAAAGGAGTTGCTGGCCGGCGACCAGTGATGATTAGTTCGTAGAGATCCAAGCCTGGATCAGAGATCGATGATACCTGAAAGCAGAGGGGACCAAGTTCGTACTACTAGCCAGTAGTCAGAGGGTACCAGGAAGGCACCGGTTGGCCGTCACCTCGACCAGGTGAGTGGGCGACGCTAGGCTCTGCAGTCTCACGGACCAGGAGGCGTTGTCGGCGACCAGGATGGAGGTGCGAGCTGTCCCACGAAGGATGATGCTGTCGGCGTCGCTGGGCCCAGGATTGGGGCAACAAGCCTTGGCAGATCTCAGGGCCATGTGGTAGGCCTAAGATGGCGTCTGGAATGGACCAGGAGGGTCCGGGGTGCTCCTTTCCTCAAAGGGGAGCAAGGGCCGGTCTGGAGCAACCAGACCAGCGGCGTTGATTGTCGGATGTCGTCACAGGAGGGCACAAGCCAGCGGCTAGTGACCAGACAACGTGCTGAGCAGCGAGCAGAAGGGCCCCACGCAGATCGTGGAGATGCTGGGAGACTGCACTTCGGTGCTGGAGCGGCTCAGGGTCGGGGCTTCTCGGACCCCAGAGCACTCACCAGAGAATTACTTCGATGGTCGTGCTGGTTTAAGAAAGCGTGCAGGTTTTGATGATGGCCGGTCCCTCGAGGTCTCGTCGCACCCACAGATCACAGCTGAGCTGATGACGTGGGTAGAGGTCAGAGGTGCCAGGGAAGCCGGTTCTCGTCGAGCTGGGCCGTCGGATCCTTGAGGAAGGACTTGCAGCAAACCGCAGAGTTCTTAGATGGTGCCCGCTGATGCAGGGTGACTACTCCTTAGTCACAAGGGAGAAATCTTGAGAAGAGTCTTGAATGTCCTTTCGTGGAAAGTAGTTCTTGATTCAAAGATGATCTAATTTGGAAGGGTCCCCGCTCCGGCCTTTATCCTAAAGAAAGGGGTGGGTACATGACTAGGTCCTGCCCTAAGGGTGGGACCAGGAAGGGGGGTAGTTACACCCCTCTCCCCTGCCGGACTTTCCCCAGGCCAGGGCTGGCGCCCCTGGAACCGGTTCTGACCGGCGGATGCGTAGTGAGCACCGGGGTGCCACTCCGCAGTCACCTTCTCGCAAAAGCCCTACCTACCCAGAATACACAAACCCTGTCTGGGACGGTGCGAACACCGCCCTCGACAGGAAACCCTTTGTCCAAGCACTCCTCGCTGGAAGGACTCCCAGCAGTAGGAGGTCAGACTCGTGTCTGTGGTGGCAGCATCCATTTTGTGGAGCTGAGGCTTCAGTTAACTTTAACCGGGGTTCACAGTTACGTACATGTCGTGTCCCTCTAGAAGGGCGGAATGCTAACCTCGTCGCCAGAATTGGTGAGAGGGCTGCATCCCGATTCGTATGACACCTTACTCGACATGTCTTGATAACGCGATACCGAAGTTACCGATATGGTACGCGTTATCATGGAACAGCCATTGGGTCTTGATTCCGCAAGCTGCAACCGGGCTCGGCTCGGGCCAGAACACAGTTCACACGAGCCCACGCACTCTGCCTTCAGGATTGTCAAGGCCTGCCATAGGAGTGACTGATAGGAGCTCGGGTGCCCATTGTATGGTTAGATATAGAGCTACTATACCTAAAGCAAAGGGTGAGTACACGACTTTGCCCCAGCTGTCATGCAGCCAGTTGTGTCAAATTTAGGAGGCCAGCCAGGGGTGGCATAATACATGCTGCAGCCCCTGGCGGCCCTGGGTACACCTATGCCCTGAGTTACAGTGTCTGATAAGGTGGCCCAGCACCAATTGGTAAATGTACCTAGGGTACATATCGTAATTTAGACAGAGAACAGCCAGGCTGTGGGTCTGATTGGCAGGCCCACAGCCAGAGAAAGTCGTAAACCAGTGAAACAAAAGCAAAAAATCTGGGTGATCATAGGATTGCAGACCCTACTCTCCTACATGACCCCCCCCAAACATCGGAACAATAAGCTAACCTTGACCAGGTGAGTCTTCTTGTTCTAAGTGAAATATCTGGAGAGCCCATCGGCATTGCCATGATCAGTACCAGGTCTATGTTCCACTGTAAAGTCCATCCCCTGTAGGGAAATGGACCACCTAAGCAGTTTGGGGTTTTCACCCTTCATCTGATTTAGCCACAAGAGGGGCTTATGGTCGGTCTGAATCTTGAAGTGAGTGCCAAACAAGTATGGCCTCAGCTTCTTCAGGGCCCAAACCACAGCAAAGGCCTCCCTCTCAATAGCTGACCAATTCTTCTCTCTGGGGGTCAGCCTTCTGCTTATAAAAGCAATGGGATGGTCTTGACCATCAAAATTCAGTTGAGAAAGAACAGCTCCCACACCCAACTCCGAAGCGTCTGTTTGGACAATGAATGGTTTGGAGTAGTCTGGACTCTTAAGGATAGGCGCCGTGCACATGGCCTGCTTTAGGTCATCGAATGCTTTTTGACAGCTCGCTGTCCACTGAACCTTTTTTGGCATTTTCTTACTTGTCAGTTCGTTTAATGGTGTCACGATGGAACCATAGTTCCTGACAAACTTTCGGTAGTATCCAGTCAGGCCCAAGAAAGCTCGAACCTGAGTCTGGGTGGTTGGAGGAGCCCTGATTGACTGTATTTTGCTCTCCAGTGGCTGAACCTGGCCTCCACCTACAAGGTGGCCCAGGTATACAACCTGTGTCTGCCCTATCTGGCACTTGGTGGCCTTGATAGTGAGGCCTGCTGCTTGCAGAGCCTCTAACACTTTCCGCAGGTGGACCAGGTGATCCTCCCAGGTGGAGCTAAAGACAGCGATATCGTCTAGATATGCCGCACAGAAGTCATCCAGCCCAGTAAGGACTTGATTCACCAACCTTTGGAAGGTGGCAGGTGCATTTTTCAGACCAAAGGGCATCACCACGAACTGATAATGCCCACCAGGGGTAGAAAATGCGGTCTTAGGGTTGGCGTCCTCAGCTAACCTGATTTGCCAATACCCAGCTGTCAGGTCAAACGTACTTAAGTAGTTGGCCGAAGCCAATCTATCGATAAGCTCGTCTGCCCTTGGTATTGGGTGGGCGTCAGTCTTAGTGACTGCATTGAGACCCCTGTAGTCTACGCAGAACCTCATCTCTTTCTTACCGCCCGGGGTGTGAGGTTTCGGCACTAGAACTACGGGACTAGCCCAAGGGCTATCCGAGGGTTCAATGACTCCCAGCTCCAACATTTTCTGTACTTCACTCTTGATGCAGTCTCTAACGTGATCAGGCTGCCGGTAGATTTTACTCTTGACGGGCAAGCTGTCACCAGTGTCAACCTCATGGGTGCACCAATCGGTCTGACTGGGGGTTAGAGAGAACATATGTCTGAAAGACTGAAGAACCTGTTTACAGTCTTTCTGCTGATGTTCGGAGAGGCTGCCACAAAAGACAACACCATCTACCGATCCATCGTCAGGGTTCTGAGTGAGCAGGTCGGGGAGAGGGTCACTCTCCTCCTCCTGTCCCTCATCTAGGGCCATGAGCAAACTCATGTCCTTCCTGTCGACATATGCCTTGAGCCTGTTGACATGAAGCACCCTGTGGGGGCTCTGGGGAGTTCCCAGGTCGACCAGGTAGGTGACCTCTCCCTTTTTCTCCAGGATGGTGTAGGGCCCGGACCATTTGTCCTTGAGTGCTGCTGGGACCACTGGCTCCAACACCCACACCTTCTGTCCGGGCTGGTAAACAGTCAAGACAGCCTTTTGGTCATGCCAAGCTTTCTGGAGTTCTTGGCTGGCCTTAAGGTTTTCTGATGCCTTCTCCATGTATTCAGCCATCCGCGAGCGGAAGCCAAGCACATAGTCCACTATGTTGGCTGCAGGCTTTTTGAGAGGTCTCTCCCATCCTTCCTTCACCAAACACAGGGGTCCTCTTACAGGATGCCCGTACAAAAGTTCAAAAGGGCTGTAGCCAACCCCCTTCTGTGGGACTTCTCTGTAGGCGAACAAAAGGCAGGGGATCAGGACGTCCCATCTACGCCGAAGCTTTTCAGGTAGTCCATGAATCATCCCTTTCAGGGTCCTGTTGAATCTCTCAACAAGCCCATTGCATTGTGGATGATAGGGTGTAGTGAACTTGTAGTTGACACCACATTCCTTCCACATAGCAGTTAAGTAGCTCGACATAAAGTTTGCACCTCTGTCGGAGACGACCTCCTTAGGGAAGCCCACTCTGGAGAATACTCCAACTAGGGCTCTTGCCACAACAGGCGCTGTAGTGGTCCTAAGGGGAATAGCTTCAGGATACCTGGTGGCATGATCCACTACCACCAGTATAAACTTGTGCCCTGATGCTGTTGGTGGTTCCATGGGACCGACGATGTCAATCCCCACCCGTTCAAAGGGCACCCCCACCACAGGCATTGGTATAAGGGGGGCCTTTGTCGTGCCACCTGACTTACCACTGGCTTGGCAAGTGACACAGGAGCGGCAAAACTCCTTCGTATCTTCGTTCATATGAGGCCAGTGAAAGTGTGAGACGAGCCTGTCCCACGTCTTTGTCTGGCCTGAGTGACCTGCTAAGGGAATCTCGTAGGCCAAGGTAAGTAGGAAACCTCGCTGAGACAAGGGTACAACCAGCCTCCTGGTCATGCCAGGCTTGGGGTCTCTTGACTCAGTGTACAGGAGTCCATCTTCCCAGTATACCTTGTGGGTACCTGTGGCGTTCCCAGCAGCCTCAGCAGCAGCCTGCTGTCTGAGGGGTTCAAGAGAAGGGCAGTCTAATTGGTCCTTCCCCAGGTCTTCCCTTGAGGGTCCCCCTGAACCCAAGAATTCAACTTGATCAAGTTCGAACTCTCTAGGCTCAGTTTCCCTCAATTCCTGTAGGTCAGCCTCCTCTTAAACTTGATCCACGACCTGGGGCAAGGGGGAAGGCGCAGCCTTAACCCTACCGCTCTTTTTCTTGGGAGGTGTCTGGTCCGTTGTTCCAGGATCCAGCACCTGTTCAGTGGGGCATTTCCTGACCTGTGACCTGGTCACAGCGAACACATGTGCTGGCAAGCCTAACATTTCCATGTGAGTCCGGTGCTCCACTTCTGACCATTGTGATGACTCCAAATCATTGCCCAACAAACAATCCACTGGGAGGTCTGAACTAACTACAACCTTCTTTTGGCCAGTTACCCCTCCCCAGGAGAAAGCTACAATTGCCATACTGTGATTGGTAGTGACATTGCTTGCATTGGTCACCAGGAATTCTGTACCTGGCATGATCTGTCCAGGGTCCACAAAGTTAGGTGTCACCATGGTGACACTGGCACAAGTGTCCCTATAGGCCTGAGCCATTTTTCCATTTATGAAAGGTGTCTGTCTGTATTTGCCCAAAGTATTGGGACTTACGTCAGGGGACACATCCACATCCCCTGTACTGACAAGGACAGCCTGAGTGAGTGTACCAACTAAGTTGTCACGCCCCTCAGAACCCAGGGTTAACCCTACTAAACCCTTGGGAGGTGCACTACCACTGCTGGCTGTACTAGGGGGCACAGGTGCCTTAGGGGCTGCAGTGGCAGGAGTCTGACCTCCTCCTTTCTTGGTGCACTCACTAAACCAGTGAGATTTACTTTTACAGTACTGGCACCATCTTTTGGATTGGCCTTCTTTCTTCTTTTGGGGAGCCTGACCCCCACCCTCTTTGGGTTGTTGGGGACCTGTCGAAGACTTCTGGTCATTTTGTTCCCCCTTAGAATCTTTACCCTTCTGGTCTGCTTTCTTCTGACCACCTTGATTCTGGCCCTGGTTCTGTTTAACTCTTGTACGAACCCATCTGTCTGACTTCTTTCCCAATTCTTGGGGAGAGGTCAGATCCGAGTCGACAAGATGCTGATGCAACAACTGGTTCTGACAATTGTTTAAAATTTGTTCTCTCATCATCAAATTATACAATCCTTGGTAATCAGTAACCTTACTGCCCAGCAACCAGCCCTCAAAAGCCTTAGTGGCACAATCGACAAAGTCAGACCAATCTTGAGACTGTGTTTTCTGGGTATCCCTGAACAGCACCCTGTACTGCTCAGTGGTTAGGCCGAACCCTTCAACCAGTGTATTCTTCAAGACGTGGTAATTATTAGCATCCTCTACCCTTGTGGTGAGGAGCTTGTCTCTTCCTTTACCTTCAAAGGAGAGCCACAAGATAGCTGCCCACTGACTCTGGGGAACACCTTGCACAGTGCAGGCCCTCTCCAAAGCAGTAATCCATTTGTGGATGTCGTCCCCTTGTTTAAAGGGGGGCACTATCTTACCAAGGTGTTTTGTATCAAAACTCTTTTCCCTATTGCTAGGTACAATGCTGCCACCAGTGGGGACTACCCCACTTAACTGTTGCTCTCTAGCAAAGGCAAGCCTTTCTTTGGCCAGGGCAAGTTCTTCCCTCTCAATCCTCAGATTAGCTGCCCTTTCCTTAGCTTCGTACACTCTCCTCTGAGGGGACGTCATCCCTCTTTGAGACGAGTTGTGAGAGCCATTGGTTTGAAGGGATCTGCCAGAGTCTCTTGACAGAGATCTGGCTCGTCCATTCCCAATGTTAAGCTGACCTGATAGTGGCCCCAGGGGTCCCCCAGTACCACTGTCATGTTTGCTTAAGTTGGACCTGCTTAGTCTAACGACTTCTACCTGTCCCTTATCTGCCTCATCCCCAGAGGGATCCTCATTCTCATCATCCTCTACATCTTTAGTCTCAGCTGAGAGGTGGATGAGGTCAGGATCGTCTCTGGTTCCCTCGAGGGGAGGCATGTCTCCTTCTGGATTAGAATGGCTAAGAAGCTTCTCAGCCTTTCTGGCATCATAAGTCTCGAGGAGACCAATCAGAAAGGAGGTAGTGGGGTTAGCCCCTTGCTTAATCTTCCTAGAGTTACATACTTATCGCAACTCGCGGAAGCTATGCACAGTATATCTTGAAGGGATGACCTGTGGAGGGTCAACTGACACAAGGGGAGACTCAGAGTTTCCCCCTTTGTCCGACATACTGTTTCTAGTGTGGTGTAAGTGATGCACCTACCTACACTATGTGTTTACCTACTGATCCCTTGCTAAGAGTTGCAGCCAAGGTGTGCTAAGCCTTGAGGAGCTGCAACAGCTGGTTCAGTAGAACTCAGAGTATTCTAAGCTTTAGTTATATGTACTAACAGTACTTATGTGATCTTTCAACAAGATATTCTTAGGATACGTGTGGCAAAACAACAGCAAGCTCAAATCCCAACCGCTGCTCACCAATGTGAGAAGTTGGCCCGATATGCAGCGTTCGCTATTCTAGCGACCGCTATGTATCGTTCCAAACGACCCTTATGGTGATTGGTTGTAAGTCAACCTATAGACCAGCTATCCTAGTAGCGTGGATACGAGCAGTCTAAGGCTAAAGACTCGAGAGGGCGTGTTAAGCCAGCTGTTTACCACACATGTACCCCTTGAACACCAAGTGAAAGGACACCACACAAGTGTTATGAAAATAAACAGGATATTTATTAAGATTCACAACAGCCCCGTACTCTTTATGAGGACAGGGTACTAAGCACAAACCAAATCTCTTAGGAAAATACTTCAAGTGCACAATTAAACAAGTGTCCGAGGACACGGAAAGTTTAGTGGTCTCGGACGGACCCGATAAGGCAAGTCGGAAGCGAAGGGCTCGGGACCCTAGAGTAAAGAGGCTATGCAGGCACCGAAATGCCGAGTTACCTAGCCACGAGGGCTGCGGCTGCACAAGTCTTACAGGCGTCGGGGTCTTCGCTGACGAGCCAGGAGCCGGAAGAAAAGGAGTTGCTGGCCGGCGACCAGTGATGATTAGTTCGTAGAGATCCAAGCCTGGATCAGAGATCGATGATACCTGAAAGCAGAGGGGACCAAGTTCGTACTACTAGCCAGTAGTCAGAGGGTACCAGGAAGGCACCGGTTGGCCGTCACCTCGACCAGGTGAGTGGGCGACGCTAGGCTCTGCAGTCTCACGGACCAGGAGGCGTTGTCGGCGACCAGGATGGAGGTGCGAGCTGTCCCACGAAGGATGATGCTGTCGGCGTCGCTGGGCCCAGGATTGGGGCAACAAGCCTTGGCAGATCTCAGGGCCACGTGGTAGGCCTAAGATGGCGTCTGGAATGGACCAGGAGGGTCCGGGGTGCTCCTTTCCTCAAAGGGGAGCAAGGGCCGGTCTGGAGCAACCAGACCAGCGGCGTTGATTGTCGGATGTCGTCACAGGAGGGCACAAGCCAGCGGCTAGTGACCAGACAACGTGCTGAGCAGCGAGCAGAAGGGCCCCACGCAGATCGTGGAGATGCTGGGAGACTGCACTTCGGTGCTGGAGCGGCTCAGGGTCGGGGCTTCTCGGACCCCAGAGCACTCACCAGAGAATTACTTCGATGGTCGTGCTGGTTTAAGAAAGCGTGCAGGTTTTGATGATGGCCGGTCCCTCGAGGTCTCGTCGCACCCACAGATCACAGCTGAGCTGATGACGTGGGTAGAGATCAGAGGTGCCAGGGAAGCCGGTTCTCGTCGAGCTGGGCCGTCGGATCCTTGAGGAAGGACTTGCAGCAAACCGCAGAGTTCTTAGATGGTGCCCGCTGATGCAGGGTGACTACTCCTTAGTCACAAGGGAGAAATCTTGAGAAGAGTCTTGAATGTCCTTTCGTGGAAAGTAGTTCTTGATTCAAAGATGATCTAATTTGGAAGGGTCCCCGCTCCGGCCTTTATCCTAAAGAAAGGGGTGGGTACATGACTAGGTCCTGCCCTAAGGGTGGGACCAGGAAGGGGGGTAGTTACACCCCTCTCCCCTGCCGGACTTTCCCCAGGCCAGGGCTGGCGCCCCTGGAACCGGTTCTGACCGGCGGATGCGTAGTGAGCACCGGGGTGCCACTCCGCAGTCACCTTCTCGCAAAAGCCCTACCTACCCAGAATACACAAACCCTGTCTGGGACGGTGCGAACACCGCCCTCGACAGGAAACCCTTTGTCCAAGCACTCCTCGCTGGAAGGACTCCCAGCAGCAGGAGGTCAGACTCGTGTCTGTGGTGGCAGCATCCATTTTGTGGAGCTGAAGCTTCAGTTAACTTTAACCGGGGTTCACAGTTACGTACATGTCGTGTCCCTCTAGAAGGGCGGAATGCTAACCTCGTCGCCAGAATTGGTGAGAGGGCTGCATCCCGATTCGTATGACACCTTACTCGACATGTCTTGATAACGCGATACCGAAGTTACCGATATGGTACGCGTTATCATGGAACAGCCATTGGGTCTTGATTCCGCAAGCTGCAACCGGGCTCGGCTCGGGCCAGAACACAGTTCACACGAGCCCACGCACTCTGCCTTCAGGATTGTCAAGGCCTGCCATAGGAGTGACTGATAGGAGCTCGGGTGCCCATTGTATGGTTAGATTTATTTATTTATTTATTTTATTTAAACATTTGTAAAGCGCTACAAAGGCCCTTGGGCATCTCGGCGCTGTTATCTGCTAAATTCAGCCCTAAGGGAGGATCTACTTATTGGTCAAATAACCAAGTTTTGAGTTGTTTCCGAAAGGACCACAAAGAGGGACTGTTCTTTATAATTAGTGGCAAGGAGTTCCAGAGCTTGGGCGCGGAAACAAGAAATCTTCTGTCACCCCATGAGACCAGTCTGGTACGGGGTACTTCCAGCTGGAAAAGATCAGAGGACCGCAGGGACCTAGCGGGCCGGTAGGGGATGAGTTGTTGAATCAGAAAGGCCGGTCCCTGGTTGTGCAGTGCCTTATAGACAATGCACAGGGCCTTAAACTTGGCTCTGTTCCTAACGGTAAGCCAATGCAACTCTCTGATGGTGCTCGAGACTGATTGGAATTTGGGGATGTTACCCAGCAGCCGGGCAGCAGCATTTTGAACAGTCTGCATCTTATTAAGGACTCTCTCTTGGGCATTTAAAAAAAGGGCGTTACAGTAGTCCAAGGTAGATAATACCAAGGACGTGATCAAGGTCTTGCCTGCTGAGGTAGGGAGAAAAGGGAGGATTTTTTTGATAATGCGTAGCTTATAAAAAGCGGAGGAGGCAATTTGATTTGCATGGGGAAGAAAAGTAAGCCTGTCATCCACCATGACCCCCAGGTTCCTTACCTTGTTGACTGGAGTAGGCGGAGAGCCCATGGACTGTGGCCACCAGCGAGAAGACCACTCTGGGGATAAGTGTCCAAAGATGACTACCTCGGACTTATCCGAGTTCAATTTAAGGCAGTTGGCGGCCATCCAACTTCCTATAGCCTGCATACCCAGATTAAAGTTGTCAGCCACTTTTTGTCCGTCATTTCTGATGGTCAAGACCAACTGGGTATCGTCAGCATAGGAAGTAAGGCTCATCCCATGAGCTCTGATGGTATTGGCGAGGTCCGACACGTATATATTAAAAAGTGTCGGACTCAGGGATGAGCCTTGGGGGACTCCGCATGGCAGGGTCAAAGTGGTGGATTGAAAAGGCCCTATGGTGACCACCTGAGTCCTTCCGGCAAGGAAGGACACCAGTAGGGCCTTGGCCTTATGCTTAATCCCCAGATCTTCGACACGGTCGATCAAAATCGCATGATCGACCGTGTCGAATGCTGCTGATAGGTCCAACAATATCAAGACCGCAGTGCCACCTGCATCACGAATGGTTCGAATATCCTCTGTGGCCTTGATCAGGGCAGTCTCCGTCCCATGATGTTGGCGGAAACCAAACTGAGAATCATCCAATAAATGATGCTGTTCTATAAACGACAACTTTGGCTAAGATGGGCAAATTGGCAATCGGTCGATAGTTCTTGAGCTCAGTCCTGTCTAAATTTGGCTTTTTTAGGAGTGGCTTCAGTAAAGTCTTTTTTAGGTCAGTGGGATAGACTCCAGATATAGAGCTACTATACCTAAAGCAAAGGGTGAGTACACGACTTTGCCCCAGCTGTCATGCAGCCAGTTGTGTCAAATTTAGGAGGCCAGCCAGGGGTGGCATAATACATGCTGCAGCCCCTGGCGGCCCTGGGTACACCTATGCCCTGAGTTACAGGGTCTGATAAGGTGGCCCAGCACCAATTGGTAAATGTACCTAGGGTACATATCGTAATTTAGACAGAGAACAGCCAGGCTGTGGGTCTGATTGGCAGGCCCACAGCCAGAGAAAGTCGTAAACCAGTGAAACAAAAGCAAAAAATCTGGGTGATCATAGGATTGCAGACCCTACTCTCCTACATTATCCACAAGAGGGCTCATTAGAATTCACCCTTCAAGTGACTTAGTGTCAGATGTGTTTACCCCATTCATTTCAATGGGTCCAGTTTGACAGATTGACTGTATTTATTTTTGAACACTTTAAAAATCCACAGCTCCGGGGTATGTATGAATCAAAGTTCATTTTGGTGTCTATATTCATATAAAAATACACTCGTGTTTTATTAATGGGTGTTGGAGTTCTTTCGAGTTGTCTCAATCGCTTATGCACCATAGCGGTACTGTGAAATGCTTACCACATATTCCTCCAGTAATGCCTGACGGCTGTTTGCCACACTACCAGGACTGAGCTAAGGATTATAGTTGTTGAATACAAGGATCTTCCTCTGTGTGTTGTGAGAATATTGCATGGTAAGGTCTCCCAGCCATACAAAATAATATGTCACTTTGCAACACAATGGATTTTAGAAGTGTATGCTGTGGGGACCATAGAGGGTCTGGCAAAGGGTATTGCTGGGGGAGGGTGGGTGGTGGGGGCTCCAACGTGAAATTCAAACAGATTAAATGAGTTTATACAGCTCTTTCCTGACCATTGCCTCATGATTTCCATATCTGACACCGCAACAAAAAAAAGATAGCATATTTTTAGGAATGTAACTACAACAATGTTGAATGCCGGGTATATTACATGTGAGCAAATATTAAACATTAGCTAGTGAAAGGCTTACTAGCTAAATGGCTTTGCATTTACTAAGGCACAGTGGCACGGAAATAGGTAGAGACAGAGATTCCACCTTAGGATACATCAAGAGGCTCAGGGTAGGCAGTGACTGGCCAAGCATGATGCAGACTGGCTCTCGCGATTGGAGCCGGCCTGCAGGAGTGGCCACCCAACAAAATCAATGCCACTCGCTAATGCACCGCTTTTTCTGAGCTGTTTTATATTTGATGACTGTCGCCAATCATCCCATTGGACAGCCCTCCTGCATCCACAGTTAATAATTAACTTTAGACAGGGAAGTGAGTTGAAAAAAAGTGAGCAGGTAGTCAAATATGTAACTATAGCCGGTGCAGGGCAGACTAGGCCCCCTAACCTCGGATTCCCAATGCCACTGTACCAGCTGAACCACTGATAGCTGTGCCCCCAATGACCAATCTGTGGGAACTTGGAATCATCAGAAAACACTTCGAGTTTCACAATCTTCACTGTAATAACTGAAAACATTTTCACAGCAACAAGCAAACATCCATCTTACACAGGATACAATGAAGCCAAAAACCATTGATCGCCTCTTACTTTAGTTCAGATTTAACAAGTCAGTATGCATTCCAGGCCTCCTTTAATGCATGGTGGGATAGCCTCGAGCTGCTGGAGTGGTAGAGGCTCACTGTATTTAAAGGTACCCCATTGCCCTCAGTGAATTTTCACCAAAAGTGCTCTTGTCAACACAGCTGAAGCTGTAGCCCAAATTACCTTTATTTGTTTAACAGAAACATGCCCCAAAGCAGGAGTTTATTTCAGTCAAATGAAAAATAAAAAAACTCTGATGCACTGGAAGTATTCCTCCTTGCACGTTGGGGGCAACACCACATTTTCGTGTTCTCGATGTCCGTGCCATTCACAGTGGTTGTGAACAGGGAAACGGTCATTGGCCAGCCCTCCTGAATAGAATGGTCCTTCTGACACTGTTTCGCAGGCAGCCCTGCGGCAGATGGGTTCCACCTAAGGATTTCCAAAACGTGGAGCTGGTTGGGCTCCACCATCAGAAACCCAAAGATTCCCTTGACTCTTAATGTTACGGGGATACAATGAAGCAGACAGGGTGAGACATCTGCAGATTTGTGGCAGATGTCTCATTCTGACCATGTCAAAATTCCCCCTCAGTCACTAATGGACAAGAGACCGCCGCAATTGAGATTCTTGGCTACCTTGAACAGCAAGCTCTGTATGGAATAGGCCCATATTTTATGGTTTTTTTTAAATCTTTTAGTTTCAAGCACACCACCAGCTGCACCACTAAAGAAGAAATGCCCATAGACAAGGTCACCAAATAAAAAAAAGCGTGATATTTAATATATGGACATTATATTGGCTACCTATGTTTTAAAGCAGCCAGCCCTAGAATATGTGAGACCCAAAATGTGGAACACCATGGCCCCAAGTCATAGCCAACCCATAATACCTCTGATTCAGTAAGTGCATTACAACTGGAAACTTCAAGAAATCTATTGCCTAAATCTGCCCTTTGACGTGTATTGAAAGAATACACCTAAATGGTCTAATCTCATCCCATCTCACTCCCATTATTGACTACACATTGTTTGACAATGTCTGATTTCTGTACAACAGAATTTTAAAGCTACTGCAAAGTAACAGCTACTGCTTTATAGATAAATGTATAGGACCAGCGAGCTCTCTCTTTCGTCTGTTTCAGAAGCAATGGCAGTAAAAGATGTTTCAGGGATTGAGGTGCTACAGATGAACTTTAAAATGTAAAAGGTAGAGCCACCAGTTGTAACAAGCATTGGCAAAGCCAGTAGGTCTCGCCACTGACATCGCAGCCAAACCTATTGGTGTTGTCTATGCTTTTTTGCTTTTATGCATTTATAGCAAAATCCATCACAAGAGGCCCACGCGTGCATGCAAATAACAGCCATCGTGGAATACTTTTTTCTTGCAGTAAAAGACAAAGTGTTTCAGGAGGGTCCTCTTGCATACATAACACACACACGCACAGTGACCATCTTGTAATGCATCTTCTTTTTTTCCTTTATCAAAACGTACTGCAAGATGGCTACCATGTGTGCGCACGCGGCGGCCATCATGAAATGCTTTTTCTTTTGTCTTAACAAAATACATTCTAAGATCCTGGAATAGTTTTCATAAACCAAAAATTTTTTAATTCAAAGACGGCCTGCATACATGCAGACAAGGGCATGTATGCGCGGCCATCTTTGAATGGTTTAAAAACTATTCAAAGCTGACTCGACCAATGCCGCAGCTGGTTTCTGACAGAGCAGGATACAACGTATCAAATCAAAACAGTGAAACCTACATGCTCTTTAGAGCAGAAACACAAGAATAAGGGGAAAGCCATTAAATCACGAGCAAGGAACGGAGTTAAATAAGAAAGGCCATGAATCATGAGCAAAGGGCAGACCTAAAGTTCACTCTGTGGCTATATCGGATCCAACAGCTCTGTTGCCCACGTATAGGAAACCTAAAACTGCATTCATTAATACTTCAGAAGTATTGTAGCCTTCCTGTAGCATTTCAAAGCTGCCCACTAAGACAGCCTAAAGCTCTTACATTGTGGAAGCTTTTACTGAACGTTTTCTGATGCGTCCTATGGAGACTGGGAGGCAGGCGAGTCTAAAATGAGAGAGAAACTCAGCTAGCATTTTAACCAATATAGCCTGACCAGGGAGGCATGCCTGTGAGCAGACCAGAGAGCGCTAAATGTTTCACGGATCCCAGGTCCCAACCAGTACCTCAACAAATAGAACTCTACGGGCAATGTCCTTCCAGTTGTAAGTCTGAATTACATCTGGAAAAAAACATTTTATGTGCACACACATTCTCATCAGCAAGCCTCGGAATTTGAAAGTAGACTTATGTTAGGGTACATATACACCAGGATAATTCTGATACAAGCATCACACGTGGGTTAGAAAGGAATGCTCAACAGTTAGAAACTACATGCATGTACATTGGTAAGGCATGCATGTTGTGATTTACACCTCCATTTTACTACCTATCCTGTCAACCAGCCCTCAAAGACCACAAATTCACAAGATGAATTAGAACAGGCTCCACCCGACACACGTGTGTAGATATGAGGCGTGCTAAATATGACATCCATTTCACTAGACTGTTAACACAAAAGGTGATGAGTTGTTTTCCCATTAGCCACACACCATAAAAGAACTGCTAAGCTTCTAAGCGCTCGCTCTCTGGGGTTTTTCCACTGCAGAGTTACAATAATACCTGTTTCTGTGTATTTCATTTATAATCATAATATTTTCTGATAGATACTCTCGTAGCATGTTAGTTGCCGTTCTGCGGGACCACATCATACAGCCAAGGAGTTTGCTTAATAGAACTTGAACAAAGACACTGCTGTGCTTTCAAGCTGTTGTAAAAGAGTTGCACAACCAACCGTGAGGCTGATGTTCAGAGAGGAGTGGAACTGCAAGGGCACTGGCTCTTTCATATGCCCCGCGACGCCATTTTGTTCTCTCTCAGCAGAGGCGCCGGTGCCCTTCGGGGGCGACTTGTAATTTGCTTTGAATTTTCAGCAACATTGAGCTCAGTCCTGGGGTGATAAGCCATTAGTTGACATCTGCTGCGAGTGAAGGAGAAGCGCGCCTGCAGCCACACTCATCACGCACCCTTTACCCACACGTGGAAGACACACTGCACGTACCTCACTGTTGATTATTTTTATTGTACTAATTTCCAGCACGTTGAAAATAGCCCGTATAAAATCACTCTTACCACAAATGGATAGTTTATAAAGAAATTAAATCTTGTAGCCTTAGAACACAACATAAGTTCAGCAGATGTTCCAGTTCGCCTGAGCCTCCTTATGAAGGCCCAACTATGGCTTCCTCCAGGCACAAGTACTGGAGCTGCACACGGGTTCCCAGACTGGGGTGCAGTGACCAGAGAGAGGCTCTAAGGTTCGCAAAGACTAGCTGAACTGTCTTGTTGCTTCCCCCTGAATCCCTGCCAATGATTAGCCCCTGAACCTCCTATCCAGGCACAGAGCTTCCAGATCCTTTTATCAGACTGTCAGTGGTGCTCGAGTCCCAGGTACTCATATGGCACAGGCTGGCCCTGAGAGGGAAGGAGGACACCAGCTCCTGCCCATGCCAATGCCACTGGACTGTAGCGGGGTTACTGAGTCAGCAAAAGAGACTTGAAGATGCTCCCTGTCGCATGATACCTGCTGAACCTGAAGAAGTACTTGCACACATCTCTCACACAAAGAGCCCCCTCTCTTCTACTGCTGAATGACTTTCAGTCTTCAAGCTAAACCTGACCTGTGTCCAGCATTGAGCAACTGGTGAGGTAGCCAGAGAAGCAGATGCATAAATATATGGAAGGTGACCTCCGCCCAGAGCTTTCAAGGCCATCAACTGCATCTCCATCTATTTAGATGTCCTCCTTTGCAATCTCTAGAATGTGCTCATTTCATCATCAGCCCTCCTCCTCATTCCCAAGTGGCTTTCTAGCTTATCCTCTGCCATCGCCTGAAATCCAAAGAAGCTTTCTATCTCATCAGCAGCCCTCTTTTTGGATCCCAGGAGCCACATAAAGGGTTCAAATGTGCTAAAGATGACCTGAATAAGGACACTGCAGCACAAATCCCCTGACTACTTTCACCATGAGCTATTGTAGTATGAAATACCCGAATGCTCACTAACACGAGTACAGTAAAGTACATTTGACTTTCCTCTTTCATGGATACATCAAAGTACAAATCTGCCAAATTCCCAATAGGAAGAGTGTACCACGGTGCAATAAATTCACATTCCCTCAGGAACACATATATCATGGAATAACACGCCAACATTTCTTCTAGTATGAGGACATTATGGTACAAAGCACCCAAATTCCAAATTGTATGACTATGGCACAATACTTTCACATCTCCTCCAGTAGGAGTGTATCACAGTACAAAGCACCAGGATTCCCACGTGTATGATTACAGTACAATGCATTCAGATTCAGTCTAATATCTCTGTATACAGGGCATGGATACCCCTGATAAGCGCACTTTACAAATCCACCTAACATAGCATACAAAAGTACAAAGTTCGAAATTACCACCATTTAGTACAAAGCAGCAAAACTCCCATGTGTATGACCATGGTACAATACACGCTGATTCGCTCTAATGTGCACATATCATAAGCAGCAGGATTCCTGCTTGTATGACCATAATACAATACAGTCAGATTCGCTCTAGTATGCACACATTATAACAAAGCAACAGAATTCCCATCAACTTCCCTCTAGTATACACACATTATAGTACAAAGCACCAGAATTCAAATTGGTATGACCACGGCACAACACACTTAGCTTCCCTCTAATATGCACGCATTAGAGCACAAACCAGCAGCATTTCCATTTCAATGACCAAGGTACAATACACTCAGCTTCGCTCTAGTATGCATACATCATAGTTCAAAGCAGCAGAATTCGCATTTGTATGACCAGGGTACCATACACTTTGCTACGCTCTAGTATGCATACATCATAGTGCAAAGCAGCATAATTCACATTTGTATGACCAGGGTACCATACACTTTGCTATGCTCTAGTATGCATACATCATAGTTCAAAGCAGCATAATTCACATTTGTATGACCAGGGTACAATACACTCAGATTCCCTCTAGTATGAATATATCACTGTACAAAACTTCAGAATTCCTGCTTCAGACTCTGCCTACTAAAAGCAACATCCTAATTTTTCTGAAGTGAAGTGTATCCTTTAAACCCCACTCGAGGGACTCCATTTGCTTACGTGAACTTAGCACGAAAGAGCCATTGAGTGTGTGCATGCTTACCTAAAAGTGTAAATAGGTAGTGCAGAACACACCAAATCCTGTGTAGTGTGAGTGTATCATTGTACAACGATGCTAGATTCCCTATAGAGTCAACATAAAGAGACCGACCCAATATGAAGAGATTGTAGTATAAAACACTAAGCTGGTCTCTAGTACAGAGATCTACAATCTTTTCTGTAGCAAGAGCTACTTCTGTTCAATGAAAATCATTGTGAGCAACTGAAGGCTAAAAAGCTCGCACATTGTTACCAGACACCCCCACACCCAGCTACATTGACTTTATGCCTAGTTTGCAAAGAGCCAGATACTATGGTTTAAACAAAATATTTTGACTTGGGTCACCATGACAGGTCTGCCATGTATGTCAGTGACAGCGTGGTCTTTGGGATGTATGAACATGTGTGCATGTGAATTAAATACATTTGTATGGGTGACTGAGAGCCTGTGTTTTGTACATTTGCAGCACAGGACATACCTTTGGCTGTATGTGCCATCACTACATGTATAACACAAAGATACAGTCATTTTTTTAATGGGAGAATTCTAAATTGTAGAAAAATGTTCTGCAAAAATATTCATTATAGGGAACATTTTTCTGCATTTAAAATTTCGCTCATTTAAAAAAAATGGCTGTAATTTTCAGTTATACTTGTGAAACAGTGTCTACTGCCCACTGGGAGCACGATATCTGCTGTTTGTAAAACTTTGAAATGGGAGAAAATTTAAATGAAGAGTTATCTTAATCATTAAGGTAACGTCTTTTTAATTTTCTCCAATTTAAAAGCATTCAGAAACATAATTTTCTTTACAACTCCAATACTGAGTTGACAAGGACTTTTATGAAGAGTTAAATGCCTCAGTGCTTCAGTTGTTCACCTCTGTCTGTGCCCCATGGTCATAAATCTGATTGCTGCTATCTGCAGTCTGATGGTGATAATGTAAAATAAACACAGGCTTCCCTTAAATTTAAAAGGCATTTATGACCTTGTGATTATTTAAAAAAGAACTTAAATAGGAACTCAAGGCTGCGAGCTGCTCTGAAGGTGTCTGGGAGCTACTGGTAACTCCAGTCACTGGTTGGAGATACCTGCTCTAGTATAATAATACCCTGGCTCAAAGACCATAGAATCCACCAAATCCAAACATATCTCAGTGCAATGCACTCCTGAGCATCAGAGCTTCAAAAGACCGAACTGAGAGCAAGAGGAGACTGCACCAGATTCAAGCAGCACCTGCTCTGGCCCTCCGCCGTCTTGTGATATGCAAATGCTGGTGATGGGGAGCTCCTCCTGCTCACCCTTCAGTTACTTGTGCCAGCACTCTCATAAAGGAGGGATAATTACACCCCAAGCAGTGCCAGTCTGAAGATATTCATTGCATTTCCTTCTATAATTGAGGAGTTTTGCTACCATTCAAAATCCAATTGCCTGCCATTTTCTCTTGTTCTCACATTGATCCCTATTATGGGGCCTGCTGTTTAGTATAGCTAATTATATAAAATGGGCCCATTAAATACATTTCCATTTTTCTGAAACCAGGCCATAAATTAAAGAAATAAATGTCTGTCCCTGGGAGAGGAGCTTGCTACTTTTATGTGGTTATCAGAAGTTTTCATGATGTGTAATTTCACGAGGCGTGTGCTTCTTGGTGATTCGCTCTCAGTGGTTACCATAACTGCAATGGAATCAACGGCAGGTGTCTGGACAATAGCGGACATAACTTTCATATGCTGAAACGTGCAGGAAATGGAAAGAAATCACTCCGGGGTTCCATGTATTGGGAGTCAAGGTCTGGCAGCAAAAAGGGCCTGGAGTCACGAGGGATTGAGTCAAGAGGAGTCAAGTTGACAGTCAACCTACACATTTATTTTTTAAAACAACTGTGCCGAAGGTATTGGCAACAAGGACAAATATGACAGTAAATCTCTTCTGGCCAACATAATTGGTCACAAACATGCTGCATGTTCAAATATCTTCCAGGGTTATGCACCTGCTGCAGAGATCTTTATGAACCCAACGATTTCCAGGGTATAGTAACGGTTAGATAAATCGGTGGTCAATGCACTTGCTGGCGAAAGTTACAGGTTTCAGTGTATTAAAGCAGCATAGAGACTTAATGTGCCTGCTGCAAAGCACAACATTTAAATCAGTGTCTGCTCCTCCACTAAGGCGGAGGAGCGTCACCCCACAAGAAAAATAAAATGATAATACCAATGTTATTTTTATTTTATTTTTCACTATTGTCTGGCATTGTAAAAGTGCTGGTGGTACAGGGCTGTGCTGGCCACAGATCAGAGGGAGGATTGGAGAGCCCACTCTAAAGTGCCCATGAATCTTTGGCTGGCCGTCTTGGGCTGGTCAAACAGTCATGCGCACTTTGCATGATTCACACCAGGCTGCATTACACTGCCTGGTGAGGAACATGCCCAGGCTCCCTGTCCCTGTCTGAGCACTGAACCACTGCGCTCAGACCAATCACAGCACTGCATTGCAGCATTGTGATTGGCTTGGGGGAGCCTGGGAACTTGCTGTTCCTGCAATGTCAACGTGGGTGGAGGAGAGCTGGCCGCCAGGAAGGTAAGTGCATTTTTGTTTATTTTCCCACCTCTTCTTCTGTTTATTAGCCCCCCACTATTCCCCTTTAGCAGCTGCTTGTGTAACTATGTGGCTTATTGCTATTTCCGACCACCGACAGCCCTTCGATCCTACCTCCGGATTACAATTGCGGCGGTTGGACACACAACGGTTGGAGAGAAGACCGATGTTTCTGCAAGGATCAGAGATCCTAACGGGAAAGCGGTCGGAATCGTATCCCTGAATGGCGGTAGTGCCAAGGTAGGCACCACTGTTGGAATTACGATATACCTTTCCTACAGCCTTTTCATGGTGGGAAGACGGCCATGAAAAGGCTGTAGGAAAGGGATATGAGGGCCCCCAAACAGGGTCCCTGTCCATCCTGGGCCACTGTAAACTGGTCCTTTCCTTAGGGCACATGTAGGGCTCCCACTCACCTCAATGCACCATGTGCCATGCACAACATGGTGCATGGCACACTGTCCATGGACGGGCAGGAAGTGCTGAATACCACAGCGACTTGCGCTGCAGCCCTTTTGCTTGGCCGCAGCACAAGTTCGAATGTGCCTCCATGGGCCTGTTGTACAGGCTGTGCTATCCACTGAGGTAGCTCATTGATTGTGCCACAGGTTTGCCCTAGTGGGACCTTTTTGCATGGGTTACTGCTACTCGGCTTGGCGTTTACAAAGCTATGTGCCAAGGTTCTGCATGTCTCCTGCTATATCGGAGTTCTGGTGACGGAGTGTGGTATTGGGAAGAGGTTGGGCAGGTGTGTGTATGTGTTACCTGCAAGAGTTGTGAATGACACCAGATGGTGTGTTCTGTAAGATGGAGCCTGCTTCTCACATTGGATTAGCATGAGGGGATGTAGGGAAAGGCTGTCTAGCATTAAAGAATTTGATAAAAACTCCCGGGGTAGGGTGGCAGACAGAAAAAAATTTAGAGAGAGCCTCTGCATTTCAAAGGTGGCCTTTTGAACAGATCATATCTTCAAAGGCCATTGTGGGTATAACTACTGGGTCTTCGGCCTCCTAAAGTAGAGACACTTTTGGATTTGAAACCATACTACATTGGTTCTATACTGGGACATTGCCATGAGGAATCATTAGGACAGGAGGTACTGCAACTGGATCTTCTGCAGACTTGTGGTGGCTCGGAGCTTGTTGTACCCCACGAAGAGGACTATCACTTGGTGTATATTGCCTGGATGTTTCTAGTGTCAACTGTCTTGACCTGGGTCTCGAAGTACTCTCAGAGGGCTGGTGAGATGGCTCCTGTCCACAAGATCCCAGGGACACCAAGGACCTCACTGTCTCCACGAGATAGTAAGGACCGCACATGGTGCAGCTGAGTCAGGTGGAAGTGATTGTGGTTGGGACAAGGACCATCCCGACATACATGATTATCTCGCTGTGAAAGAAGAGTATGTGCGTAAAGATCAGCAGCCATCTAGGGTGCCGGGATCTAAGGAGTTTGAGGAGTGCAGGGGCAGCTTGCAGAGTCCAAGAGACCCGTTATTTCAACCAAGAGGACCTGTGCTTGTTTGTGCTTCAGTGCGTGTGGCATCCAAGGGGTAACCCGAGCCGGAAGCTTAGACTGTCTTTGGCCTCCAGCTTGGGAGGCAGCAGTGCCTGACATTGCGGCCTTTATCCGAGGTCTTTGGCTCCCTCTCCCTGGACCCAGAACAGAGGGTGCTTTGTTTTGGAAAACACTGTGACAAGACCAGAGGGAATTTGTGTGCCTTGTGGGCAACTGCAGCTGACTACCAGGGGTCTATGGCAGGTCACACCTTCGCTTTAGGGGAAAACATTTCTCCAAACGGGGACTACGTGAGCTTACAGGGGACACAAACTTTTGTCTACGGAGGTGATAGATAGCAATCCTGCACTCGTACAGGTGCCATCGGGCACCCAGAGATCTATTCCGGATGGACAAAACAAAGTAACTCTTTCTTTCTGTGTTAGGTAGTTCCGACTATCTAGTCAACAGGGCACCAGCAGGGGGAACGTGTATTGTTGTCTGGTAGAGTTGAAATACTGAGGGGCTGGATCACGAGGCGTAGTCAGAGTAACTGTTTGAATTTTCTGCAATGGGAAAGTCCATCAATTGTATAGAACTGTAAAATATATATACAATGTTTGTTTTGATTTCAATAGAGAAGTTTGACATCGGTCTATAACTGTAGAGTGTATATATAATGTGTATCTTGTTCTGATTTCAGCATGAGTGTGTAAGACAAGTGTTTTTATACTTACGGTGTGGAGTGTTTTTGTGGCGAACGCAGTGTGCTGTGAAGGGAGGTGTTTTGTTAACGCTTTATACTCGAGCACTGAGGATAAGCCTGACTGCTCGATGCCAAGCTACCAGAGGGTGAGCATAGGTTATCGGACAAGTGTATCATACTCCTACTATTTGGAACGGTGGGTTCTGACTAGCTTTGATGCATCTTAGCCAGCCTGAAACTGCTGGGTCTAACAACAGCCACATTTGACCAATAGTGCTCACGAGGTGGCTAAATCTGGAGACAGTAGTTAAGTCTGGGGTGGGTTCACTATTGCAAAGAATGTTGGCGTCCATAGAAAAGTGTTATTATCACTGCAAAAAATATTTAAAAATGAGTTGGACTTTTTCATAAAGACAACTATTTGGTGATTTGCATCAATTTTAGGTAGGCATGGCAGCCAGGCTACAGCAGCAGGGGTTACTCAAGGTTCTCAAAATCTTAAAAATATTCTAACTGATGAATTGTAAGACTGTTGTACATATCACACATTTCTTAACTTGTTACACCCCTCAATTTTGTAGTTCCTAATGAGAATTCTGATTACCATTGGACAGAAGCATAGTGTGCTTTAACTCCTTTTAAGGATGTCATCCAATTGAAAGCTGGTGAGATACAGTATTTATAGGCCTGGAAGAAGGCTTGTGGATTGTTGCCAGGACGAAATGGGAAGCCTTTCAGTGTTTCCCAGAATGTTGAACCCTTCAGCTAAAAGCACTGTGGTGTGTAAACGGGGGCTTCCTAAATTCTTTAAATGTACATCAAAACAAATTGCAGGGTTGTCCAGGCTAGGCAGAAAGAGCAAATTACTACAGATAATATATGTAACAAACATGATCTGTGTAAAGTGTATCCTGCTGATGATTCTGTGGACCCCAAATGAATAATTACTAAAAGCCGGGGACCCGTGCCTGAGCTGTTTCTAGGATTTGAATCTCAAAAAATTACCTAAAAATACATAAACAAGTGCACATCATACAAATCCACAAGTTTTGGAATATTTTAATTCAGAAGCAAGTTTCAATTTTAATGGAAAAGTTGGAACTTTCCAAATTTTAGTTTTATTTCTCAAAGATGAAGCGATATGCTAGTCTCTAGCATATGAAGGCCTTTGTGTTCCTAATGCATGCACCCTTGTATGTCCATACCAGTGGTTCGTTGTTTGAGTCTATCAATCATTCACACTAGATTTGGTTTGCTGTACTTGCAGTGCCCCGACAAATCAAGATAAGGATGCCAATTTAATTTTTAGATTTCAGTTTCAAATTCCTACACTTTTACAGAGCGGTTTAAAACTTTGGGTTTTTAATTTTGCTTTTTGATGCATATGAACTTTATTATTCTGCTACTTTTATTTAGTTTTATAAACAGCTGTGGACCACTTAAGAACACCTGTGTTGCAATTCTACGAATAATATGCCGAACTTATTAGCTGGCCGTATGTATTGATACATAAGCATACCTTTAAAGTGGTAGAGGGAGAAAGAGCAAGCTTAAAGCCTAAAAGCTCAACATGGATTAAATTATCTGGGTCCAAGAGTGAGGCTCTCAGTGACTCTTTGATAATCACTGCGTGGCTTCAACCTTTCTAGAGGGATCTGTCAGTCTGCAGTACCTTAAAACCTGGTGGAATTGCAACCTCCAGGTCAGGTCTAGCGGTCTCATAGGTCCAGGATTCAGTTAAAATTAAATGTTTAGCTTGGAGTTAATGATAAGATCAGTAAGTATGATTTTGTGATTGGCCAGGGATCTGGTTTTCAGCAGCAGGTTTTTACAAGCGGTTGCAATGAAGGAGAGGTTCCTACCTCTATGTCGTAATAAAAGGCGCAGCTGGTACAGGTAACAGCGGTGAGGCGGGGGACGAAGTCTACAGATGACGGAATAGGGAAAATAAAAATGTTTATAAAGAAATCCACTTACATTGTGCTCACCGCATTTGTGATGCAGCAAGTGCAAGAAAAGTGATTTTATTTGTTTTATTTTATTTTCCCTATTTCGTGGTCTGTGGAATTCCCCACCGCTCCGCCCCACCACTCTTACCTTTACCGGCCACACGTGCATAATACTTATTTTGACCAAAGTACAGTGAAGCAAATATACAAATCATGAACATAACTTAGGGGGATCTGTAGCTACCCCAGACTTATTCTTTGCTACCCCTGCCCTTGGCGGTGCTACCTCTGGTCTCAGAGTTCACGAGTTCAGCTGGAGGAACAAAACATTCCTGAGCTCTGTTTACTCCCTTAAGTTTACATCCCTTGCTCACCCTTAGCCACTCTGGCGCACAAGAGTGCTGTAGATGTGTGGAGGGACAAGGAGCCAATTTCATGTCATCAATTGCCAATAGGTGTGTCGTGCCACGTCTGCTATCCCCGGCTTTTTGGCGAATCAACACTTTGGTAATAAATGTTAACAACTGAATTGAACCTCTCTGAAAGTGTACTGCCACCGAGTCCCTTCTGCACACCTCCACTTTACTTCTCAGACCTCGACCATTAAAAAAGATCCTTATTAAATAAATAATTACATGAAATAGGATGAGGTTCCAGGTTTGTCAGAATCATGATGCCCGAGATAGAAAACAGAAATCTTAAATTGATCTCTTCAAGCTAAGAATTCAAGTTTTGGACTACTTGGAAAGGTCATATAAAGCTCTGACTTGGCAGTTGGGCTCTGGTGTTGCAACAAACGTCTGGTGCCCGGGTTTAAAAATTAAGCTTGATGACACACAGAGATGACAATAACCATCACAGTGGGCAAGTCAGGGAGTATCCAAAAACTGGGAAATGGATCATGGTTTCAGAATGTTTGAGTCCTTCACTTTGCAAGAATGTGTTGAAGTAGCTGAGTTACACCATCATTACCTTCTAGCACCAGGAAGAGCAGCATGCATCTGTACTAGGGCAATATTGGAATGTGAGCCCTTAAAAAAGAATAACTGTCCTTGCATTAGATGCTCACTATAGAATATTCTGCACTGTCAGGCTTTCACTTAGATGTTTTTTCCAGGGGAGAAATACATCTAACACTCCCCATGCTGTGCTCACACATCTCCTCACTGTCCCAGCCAGTGACGAATACCACAAGCACTGCACTCACGTTCTATCTAAGGTGAGACACAGCTGTGCTGTATTAACAACACGAACACTCCCTGCGGTGCTTGCTTCAGAGCGACCTCCTTCAAAAGCACTTGAAACAATTGGAAATGTAGTTGAAAAGCTGCTGCATCGAGGTCCTGCTCACATTGTTTATATCAACTAACAAAGTTTTGAGTCAATGTGCAACTTTCACAGTTTATTGAGTTCTAAGAAAAACCTCTGCATTAGATGTCCGCTAACCTAAGCAATTAGCCCTTCCATCTAGACGCATGCCGGCCATTACTCCATTCACGGTTGTGTTCTACCTTGATGATGTAGAGTACTTTCAATGCCCCACTATGCTTTTCGGATACATTCTGCACACCAAGCTGCTCGGACAGCACAACACTTCACAGAATGACGTGAAATTCACCACCGAAACAGAATAAATTGGCAAAGCGATCGAGTTCAAGGTTACTGGCCATACGAGCCCTGGTAATGAAGGGGATGAAAAGAAGTTGGAGGGGGTCAACTGAGAGTGACCACTACAGCATAGCTGAGTAATGTGTTGTGAATTGTAAGCTATTATGTGATTTTCTTGAATAAGAGGCGTAATAAGGAATATTTCTGGGGTGGGGGGGGGTGGTAGAGTCATTTCCTGAGTCTAGGGGTGGCACACAATTTTACCTCACAATAGATTAGTTTTGATCAAGTGAAGGGGAGATATTAACATTTTGCTCACAGAGTATTCCAGGACTGGTGTACGTGGGTGAAGCCTTTATGAATATATACTTTGCGTGGTAAAACTTTAATGGGGTAGACATGGTTATCATTGCTCAGGGCTACATACATTCTAGTCAGCGTTTCACATGAATTTTAACTTCTTGATTCATAGTGAATTAAGAAACATCCCTGAAACATCAACGTGTAACACTCTTAAAAGCCCATGACCAACACACACCCTTTAAATAGTCACCTAACCACATTACCTATTTGGGAGTCAGTCACTCCAACTTTTACAGGCTTATATGCTAACAATTTCATACCACTGTTGGTGGAGATTTGTAGGGAATTTGAGAGGTGGGGAACTTTGCTGGTCTCGTGGATCGGTTGCATAAATACCGCTTAGAGAAATATTCTGCCCAGGCTCCTCTACCTATTCCAGGGCATAGGCTATTTTACCCCCACAATCCTATTTTTCCTCTTTGAAAAGCGTGTTATTAAAATACAAATGGGGCAATTGGAGATCGAAGGTGGCCTACAAAGTACTGTGCCGAATAAGGGAGATGGGGGCCTGGCATTCCCAAATATTGTAACTTATTATGGAGCCTGCCAATCACGGGCACTGACAGAATGGAGTGCCACAGAATCTGAAAAATAATGGCTACATATGTATAGTGTAATTGCTCGCCCTTATCTGTGGGACATTTGTATGTATTTGTATTTGTATGCAGAATTTGTAAAGCGCAAACTGCCGCTCCGAAAGGAGCATCCTGGCGCTGATGCAGTGTACAATACAATATTAAAACCTAGATAGCAGCCATTACAAAACTGTCTGGCAGACTGTAGATCCAAGTTTTTAATTGTTTCCTAAAGGCATTCTCCCGAGTCAGAAGTCTGAGGGTTTTGGGAATGGCATTCTATGCCTTAGAGGCCAATACGGTAAGAGTCTTACCTCCCTCGGTTTTGTAATTAAATCTGGGGATGTTAATTAGGTTGCCGCCTGCAGACCTCAGGCATCTTGGAGGGTTATAGCTTACAAAACGTCTCGCAAGATACTTTGGACCTATCTTGTTTAAGGCTCTGAAAGAGGTAAGCAAGATCTTGAAGAAGATTCTCTTATGTAGCGGCAGCCAATGCAAGGTCTTAAGTGCACTGGTAGCCGAAGATCTTCTGGGTAGTTTAAGGACCAATCTCGCAGCTGCGTGTTGGACACTTTGAAGTTTTTTTAGCGTGGATTTTTTGACCCCGGCCATCAGGCCATTGCAGTAATCCAAACGCGACAATATCAATGCTACTGCTACTGTCTTTCTGGAATCAGTGGGCAGAAATTCAAAAAACTTTTTTAGAGATTTAACACCTTGGCTGCTTTGAGTTTTCCCCTCCTATGGTGAGCTTTGAATCTTCCCCATTGTTCATGCACAGCTCAACCGTGCCTCATGACGAGCTGAGCTCGTCATGAGCAGCGAAGGGGTTAATAATGCTGAAGCAGCTTCCTGCTGTGTTCCTTACATGCTGGTTTGAAGGAAAGGGCGGAGTCAAATAGGACCCCTAGGTTTCTTGCGGTTTCCACTGATTGAGGTGGAGCGGGTGAGTCTTCAGGCCACCAGTCCTTGGGACAGAATTGGACATCTTTTCCTAGGGGTAGAATCTCCGTTTTGTTGGCGTTACATTTTAAATGGTTGGTATTCATCCATCCATCGGAAGACCTCCATCAGGCAGCTCTTAAAGTTTTGTTCCATATTTGTGGAATTTTTATCCATAGAAACCACTAACTGGGTATCATCGTAAGATGTAACAAGTATTCCATGTGATTCTATTAGTGTAATAAGGAGGATCATATAAATATTGAATAATAACGGGCTTAGGATGGAGCCCTGTGGGACCCCAGATGGAACTTTTTTCTTTGGATAAGAAAGAGCCTAAAGAGACTGTTTGAGATCTATCAGTCAAGAAAGATGTTAACCATGCAAGAGCAACTTCTGTTATGCCTATGCTTTTCAGCCGGTCAAAAAGAATCTCATGTGAGACGGTGTCGAACGCTGCCGTGAGGTCCAATAAGATCAAGATAGCGTTTTTTCCCTCATCCTGCAGGAATTTGATAGAATCCGTAAGCTCGATAAGAGCAGTTTCAGTTGAATGTTTCGGACGGAAACCTGACTGTTGAGGATGTAAAATGTTATGGGTGTCAACAAAAGTTTTCAGTTCTTGGTAAACTATCTGTTCTGTGATTTTGCCCAGGATAGGGAGGAGGGATATTGGCCAAAGATTAGTTAGATCAGTGATAGATTTGTTGGCTTTCTTCATTAAAGGCTTCACAATTGCCTTTTTCCAGTCGGGAGGAACCACTCCAGAGCTGAGTGAGGCATTGACTATCGCATTAATGGTCGGGTTAATTACATCAATTATCTGATGGAGTATTTGGGGGGGGGGCATGAGTCAGAGGGGGCTCCTGATTTACAAGCCAAAATGACCTTGCGGGTTTTCATAAGGGAAGCCGCTTGAAAGGCATTCAGGGTGTGAAGGTTGTTTTCCTCCGGCCTTGAGTGGCTATTATCATAGGGGGGAGGAGGGACTGGGAAATCTTTCTGTATTTGCTCGATTTTCTCCTCAAAGTAGTCGGCAATCTGTTTGCAGAAAATTGCCGAAGAGGGAATTTGCGGCTCCAGAGCTTTAGGATGCGTGAAAGACTTCACTATTGAGAAGACCGTTCTTTGCTTCTGCTCTGCCTCTTTAATAGCATTGATGTAATATTCCTTTTTGGCCAGCTTAATACTGTTCAGGTAGGATTTCCTGTGCTGTAAGTAGAGGGTTTTGGCTGAGTGATCATAGAATTTTCTCATAGTATGGAAATCTAAATTAGAATGATGTCCCAACATATATTTGAGCACACCAACAAACACAACATTAAGAGTGTGGGCGAGGTTAACACAAAGAAGACCCTAACCACATACCCGTCTTATGGTGAGCGATTTCTTTAATAAGGACACTGTCAAAACATTTGAGGAATGTAAAAGGCACTTCAAGGTGGGTGAAACAGAGACACTTCGGTACACAAAAATCAGACACTGGGCTCTCCACCCAACCTTCAAAGCTCCTACCACAAAACATTTGATGCCTATGGAAAAATACCTTAGAGTGGCCATAGGGTCGAAAGGATACGCCATGTATACAATACACTTAGAAGACTCTATATCCCAGTCAAACCCATACACTGCTGAGTGGGTGAGGATACCAGGTGACACACCCTCAGACAAACAGTGGATGCATGTGTGGAGGGATCCTAATGAAGCAACACACAGTGTACTGGGCAAGAAATCACACTACAAAGTCCTCTACGATTGGTACATGTACCCAGCTAAACAGCACAAACGTTATCCCACTGCTAGCCCACTATGCTGGAGATAATGAGGCTACACAGAAAGCCTTATACATACATGGTTGACATGCCCCAAAACACGCTCTTTTTGGAGCGAGTACCTAAGGAGTCTACGGTCAATGGTGGGCTACTCTATATCAGAGAAGGCAGCTTTAGTTCTTGTTGGGTTAACAATGAGAGGCCTGATTATACCAGAGCAGAACAGATCCTGATCTGGAATTGTCTGGGGGCTGCAGAACCAACAATTGCAGCTTCTTGGAAAAAGGATCCTCCAGATATTAACCGACGGCACACACGCTTATGGCGGATCATGGCTATAGAGAAACTTTTTTTGAGCATCACTGAAGATATTGAGGAATGCGTCTGTCACGAGTCCGACAACGGACTACGGACTTTGTTGCCCTTCGGGTCCGACACCTTCCTTTCATCCTCTATGCAGGAAGGACACGACCCCTTTAAAGGAATCACACCAACGGGAACCCCGGGGGCGGGGCCTGTGACATCACACCCCAGCAGCCTATCAGAGGAGCAGGAGACGCAAACAAAAGGGCCGTCCTTTCAACATAAGGAAGCGGGTTCCCTTAAGGCAGAAGTGGATGTGGCGTGGAGCAACGGAGGCAGTGTAGAAGACCGAAGAAGCTGAGCCGGAGAAGACACCGGGACCAGGACTGTGGTGGTGCGCAAGAACGAGAAGCCAGGAGGCCAACAACACCGCGTTTTGCCCAGCCACCCCCCTGGAGGAGGGTGGCTTACTAAGGTACAGGCGACCTTACAGGGGCTTGCGGGTCACGGGAGGGGGAAGGAAGGGGTTTAGAGGGAGGTCACTTTAGGGATCACTCGGTGATGGTCGAAGGTGGCATCTCCCCCTCACTCCCTTCCCCTAAATGAGAACCGCCAATTTCCTCCATAACTCATCCCAGTTTATTTATTTTTTTCATCCCAATTAACTCACGCCAACCAATCTACGTGCCTCGAGAGGGGACCACAAAGTCCAGGGGATGTCCTGGTGAAGACAGGACCTTTTTGCTCAACCGGGATCCCCGAAGACGCTACGGACATTATCTTTGTGTTATACCACGTTTCTTTTGAAAAAGAACATTCCCAAATAAAACCTCTCTCTCTTGAAAAAGTCATTGGTTTGGTCACCTCAATTCCCGGATCACGACAGCGCATGGAACCCGTTGCTGGAGTATCTTTCAAAGTTTAAATGAAAGTGAGCGTAATGACTAAATACTTTTGGATTTTCACAAAAGGTTCAAGTGTTTTGAATTACAGATGTGTCTTACGGACTGTCCCGGAGAGAAAAGAGGAACGGTGGTGAGGAGAGGCAAGGCAAAATTAGAGTTCTATACTGGGCAGGTATTAATGTACGAACTTGTGAGAGGTGAAGAATGGATATGAACAAAATGTACCCATTAAAAGGGAGATGCTTTATAACACAGTTAAATGTTATTAATATATTGGATTAAAGCTATCACAAATGAAGAGTTCTTTCTCTCTTCTCGCAACAAACTGCTGTGTTCTACAATGTTTTCTCCCTTCACAGACACTTGTTCCAACTCTAGAAGAAACCACACCTAAACCCTGTGAACTCTCCAGTGACCTTTCAGTTGTTTTCCTTCCTTTGTGGAAAACTTCCAGGAAAGACACTTTGACAGTCAGCTTCCAAACCCACTGATTGCCAACACTACACCAACAGTACCGATTAAGGTGCTGCCACCAATGTAGTATTACCGGAAACTTACCTGCCATTAAAGCCTCCATACTACATAAATCCTAATGTCTGTCATCTGATCTCAAATTAAACTCTTACAAAAAGGTATATGCATTCATCAATGGTGGCATTTATCGACCTGAAATTTAGGCTAGGCTCACTTGCGTGGCCTTATACTAAATCTCTTTCCAATTACGCTGAATCACCTGGTCTCTACAGTGATGCAAATCTCATCTTCATAAAGCTAACAAGCAAAACATTTAGAATGTTCTAGCTTCAGCTAAATCTCCTTCAGAAGATCAAGGCATAGCCAACAGTCTTCAACTTCTGCTCCACAATCCAAGACATGGTATTACTGGGCATGTGTTGCTGCAAATCTCTCCTAGACCCACCTAATGCCACTCTAGCCATGATGAAGGCCATCCTGTATGTTGCTCTTCATCTGATTTTGGCTTCTTCAAGTCCAAATAAAACTCAAAGTGCACTGCGCCATCTTCAAATCAATCAACAGTATTACGTCAGTCAGTCACGCAGACAAACTATACATCTCACAGCCTCTGCACCACACGGTGCAGGGCCTAAGCAAGGTTGCAAACTCAGAAGCTGCGCTAAGAGTACGCTAAAGCAAATCTTCTGTATCTGGGGTCAGTGTTCCCTAAAACCAAGACACTCAGTTCAAGAAGTACCTTGAAATACTCCTACAAGTCACTTTTGGGACTGGTATTAGAGGAGTTCCAGGTGCACTTCCAAATGTATGCTGATGATGTCCCTATTCATCTAAAATTTCGCAATGAGCCAGTAAACCATGCTTCCTCTGACTGCAAGCAACCAAAACCAAGGTTCTGGCCCAGGGAAGAGCAAGGGCTGGAATATTGAATTTTTCCTTGGAATTCACGTTTAAGATCAGGCCCATACACCTCACAAAAAGCACGAAATTCAGGAGTTTTATTTAACACTGCCCGCTGGTTCACACCACAAATGAGCATTATAGTCAATCTCGCCAACCTTCAGCTATTTATACACCAGACTCTCCTCTCACTACTCTAATTCAATCATCACGTGGAGCAGCGTAGCACGTGAGTGGACGTAAGCCTGGATCACTGCAACATCATGAACAATGGCTCTCCCAAAAACTCAAGGTCTGTAAAGATTACAGATCCAGTAAGCTAAAACTAGACAATGTAAAAACGAACCACTCCACCTGCTCTTTGTGGAGGAAAGGATCAAGTTCATAGTTATCAGTGTCATACATGGGCCTGCTGGTGCAATGGGCCAGATGACCCGCCGAAACTAGCACCCTTCCAGGCTACAGCAAGGAACTTACTTTCCGCCACAGCACAGCTCTAGTAATAATGTGCAAAAAGGTTTTACAAGTGCCCAGTTTTTAACAGTGCTCAGTCATGCATGTCAAATTTTGGAAATTAGAAACTGGGAGATATAGAAAAAAATCAGGGGGACTTCATTTTTCCCGTTTACGTACATTGAAACAAAGGTTATTTTAGGCGGGTGCAGCTACAATAAAGCCATATTTAGCTAAACCTATCAGTAGGGTCCCGTCTGCATCAGGCCTGTTGGCGTATATGCTCAGTGTATTAACCTCTGAAAGATAAAAGGATGCCCAGACATAATTCCACAGCACAAACTGTTGATCACCTAGATGTCAGCAGACTTAATCCACTTAAGCCTTCTTGCCATCTGATGAACGAGTTTTGAAGTGCGTTAAGCCTTCGTGCCATCTGATCAACAAGTTTTGAAGTGCTTTAAACATGGAGGCTGGTCAGTTGAGGCCCATGGCTCCACACTGCTTTGAATCCGAATGTGAGGGCAGAAGCCTACTGCATGTTTTTCGGGAACCTCCTGAAAATGAAATGATCAATTCTAGACTAAAATATATTGGGCAGAGGTGCCCATCATGCATGCTAGCTCATAACAGACAATGATGGAGGTGTAGAACATGCACACATGTTAAAGGCACTTGAAGACAGTGAATAGACAACAAAATACTGGGCATCAGAGAACCATCAATTTCAAAAGCATCAGAAAAGGCAGAAACAAATACATACTTAAAAATATGACAACCATGGCGATCTAAATAAAAAGAAGCAAATGTCAGGATTAAATGTGCTGTGGAGGGAACCACCACAGAAGTGTTGCAGACCACACCAGGGGGCAAAGGTACTGAACTTCTCGTTAGCGAGTTGTCCCGTTGTGGGGAGGTGAAAGGCGAGAGCGCCTGACTGCAAGCCAGATGCGGTAAACATCCTTTACATCTCATGTGATACATGGCATACAATTACAACGCGGTTGTTACAACGACCGCATTGTTACATCACAAACCATTACATTGCAAGTCGTTACAACGACTTGCTGTAGGGGGAAGAAAGTGTTATATTTTGAATCCAACACCTTCCGTACTGTTGCACAGACAGGAGTAGGAATAGTAAATTTTACTATTCCAACATCCAGCGCCCCTACAGCAAGTCGTTGTAACGACTTGCGTTGTAATAGTATGCGATGTAACAACGCACGCGGTTGTTGTTACAAGCGCTTTGTAATGGCAGGAGATGTATTGCATGCGTTGTAAAGTGGCCTATTCGCCAGAGACAGGTGGGATCTTCGCCATGGGGTGAGGAGGGCCCGTCAGCAGCAGCCTGTCTCTCTGAGGCTTCCTTAGGGTAAGTAGTCGGCGGGAGTTTCCCACATGGCGTGCGCGTGGCTAGACGAGGCCGGCTAATCAGGGTTCTAATCGGGACAGGCGGCCGCCATGCTTATAAACACCCGCACTGAAAATAACTCCTCGAGTAACAGATCACATCCCTTTAAACAGAGCGCATTTGTATGCCCATTAATTCACTGTAGCTTATTGCAAGTCCTTCAGGGACACAAGGCGGCTTCTGCGGCCGCTGTGGGTAATCCTTCCAGGAACCGAGCCCTGAGCCCATGGACAGCGTTACTGCAGCATCACCTGGCCACGGCAGAGCCGGCTCGGGCTGAGGGGGCAACGCCGGCTCTTCGCGGCTCCTCCGCGCAACGCGGCGGCGAAACTCACAGCGAGGTATTCATTGACCTGGACCGAAACTATGTAAACCTGGCAGGGGCACAAAGTCAACTGCAGAGCGAAGAATGTAAACTGCGGGCTCGGTCGGTGTTGTGAAACAGAGCCAGCACCGAGCACCAAGTGATGGGCGCGCTGTATATCCAGCCAGGCCTTCTCTCTGTGGACTGGCAGCCCCACAAAAAGGCCACTTTTAGAATTTGGCAGAAACGTGCGGAAAGAAAAGCAGGCGCTGCAGAGCGCTGGGGCGGCGCGGGGAGATGGGGCGGTGGGAATGAACCGCACGGGGGTGAGTGCCAAGGTCACCGCCTCGGCTCCGGGCCTTCCCGCTGCCATTGTGTCCTGACGCGCGCAGTCACGTCGCATCAGAGCGGCTCGCAGTGTTAATTGAAAAAAGCGGAGGACAAACAAACGATCAAGACAGCCAGTGTTTGTGGTAAACAGCGATAAAGCGGACGCTGCATCTCCCTGGGCAGGGCACGGAGGTGTCGAGGGGATACTCGCCTCTTCGTCCTCTGCCTAAAATGTTTTTGTTTCATAGGTTTGGGGCTTTATAATGCTCATCTCTATTAACTTATATACATCTCAGTAATCAATAACAAGAGGCAAGGAACCGAGGCCCAACAATAGCTGTGTACTTTTTCACAGTGTTTTAACCTTAAATAAACTTATTAGGAAGTTCTGTGAGCTTTCAATGGATATCCGATGTTCCAGGCAGTTGAAGTACTTGCTGACTGACACTTGCTGCTCTGCATGGGTGCTTAAAAAAACTGGCACTTTTAATTACCTAGTTTAATGTGATTCTTTCACATTTTTAGCAACAAGGTCTTCTGAAGCGCCCATAACCTGAGCCTTCTTTGTGTAAGTCAGGTGCATAGTGATCAGAAAGGAGGAGTCGGACCGCTATTTCGATTAATTTTGCATTAATCTGTTCAAAAACGCTGTACTGGCTGTGATTTGAATGGGGTCAACCTTTTTACGTCGAGTGAATTTGCTTCACCAGTGTAGGGGCCAGTAATTGCAGCAAATTTGGAGGAAGCAGCGTTTGAGGCAGCAGATCTTTGTGCTCGTGATATCAATGACTGGAGTGTTGATGTGTCAGGAGAGGTACGTGGCAGTACTTTGCTTCAGGGCATGATTGTCTGACACCACTGGCCACTGACATGATCACTTCACTTGTGTGCTGGAACGCACTGTCCTATGCAATGGCCCGTCAATAGGGCTGCATGCATTCATGCATCTGTGAGACATACAATTTCTCCTTTCTGTTCTCGCCTCTTCTTGTGAAGATTAATTATCTTAAATATGCACGAATGGCATTTTTAATGTGTGATCATCTATATTTGTACTTGCTACCTACTACAAAAGTGGATTACATTTTTGTGGTCTCGGTTTTGACAGCTCAGTTGTCAAACAGACCTAATTTTTACAATATTCATAGAGTGGCCTTTGGGTCCTCCCCTTTTAATCATTAGCTTTCTTCAACAAGCCTGTTTCAGCCATTGACTTCAAACTTTGTAAATCATTTCTTGGCTCAGCCCATTGCAGTATTCATCTCTCACCTACTTCTATTGCCCGTTTGGGTGCATCCTTTCCCCTCCACTTGAGTGCTTGCTTTGACCTGCATGAGGGGCCACTTTACAGCTACAGCCCTCTGTCTGCTCCTGCTGGCTTTAAAGTGCTACAGACATTACCATATTACATCCACAACGGTTGGCTTCGTCAGTGCTTGTTCAGAACCAGTGTCATCCACAAAGGCTTTGTTATCTCATTTCTGGGTATGACACAGTTTAGACTTGACATCACATCAGAGTCTTGTTACAGGCAACCCCCCAATGGACGCCAGTCTTTTCCATAAAACTAAATCCAAAGAAAAGCACTGTAAAATTTCAACCCAACCACTAGATGTCAGGAGTATGCACACCAAGCAAATCTCTACCACCACAAGCTCAACACTATTGTGGATCCATAACTAATTTCACATTTTGTTCTGTGCTTGTAGCCACCTATTAATGCTACGAGACTGTCGCAGGGTGGCATGGCGTGCAGTGTTTAACATAAACCCCTCTTGAAAAATGCGCTCTTATGTCTCCATTCTGTGCTTGTGCACTCTATCTCATTTTCTTCATCCTCTTCCTGTAATGTCTAATTAAAGATTGTTCCCTTTAGGTATCCTTGTCCAAGGTTTTTTAGATTCTGTACCTGTGGCCTCTTACATAGGTATAGACTACTCATACAAAAATTCTCTACCTGTATAAATCAAAAAGCGTTATAAGTCGCAGATATGTAAACACCAAATAAGCTGACCAACTGACAAAGGCATGCCACAATCATGAGTATAACAACATATCAAAATTTATTGGTGGTCAATTCACATATAATTTATTAAATAGCCAATAAATAAAGATAGAACACACCCCAGCCCACACTCACTCAAACGTTCAGACAAACATACTCATACCCACACATACTCATACGTCCTGAAGATCAGTAATCCAGTCATACTCAAAGCAACAACGAAAACACATTGACAAATGGACCAATATGAACAACTGATAATGACATTGTGTTTTCCCCAAATGCAAATACCACCACCAATGTCATTATCATGTATAGCGATTTTTGATTTATACAGGCAGAGAATTTTTGTATGAGAAGTCTGTCTAGTTGTCCTGTTATTCTCTACCTTTATTCAATTTCAGGGCCCCCCTCTGTTAGAGTGGCTCTTACAAAGGTATTTCGCGTCTGTATTTCTAATGGTTTTAGCATGCCACCTGGCTTAAGTATAGGGTTGACCTCCATGTGGACCTATTAATGGGCCACCCTTGTTGTATAGCTGGCAAGGGTAGTATCAGGAAGTCTAGCATTCTATGTCTGGGGTGAGTGCCCACCAGCCCCATTCAGAGGTGAAAGGGTCTGGAATGCATTCACTGATCATTGGGAGATCTGAGCAAAGCCAGGTAGAGTGATGGCCTGGGGCATAGGTCATGAGGGATTGTGGGAGCTCCCCTATGTATGCATATTCCCTCATTAATCATCAGTTTCTCTTACTTTTTTCTGTGTTTCTGGATGCTTTACACCATTGGCTCATTTGCATATTGAGGAGATAGGTAAGAGGAGATGAAATCTGGGAGTAGGGTGCCGGGCATTCCCAAAGACCGAGGGAGCTGTCTGAGACTGAGGGGACCTTAGAAAAGTGAAGGCCAGGAAAGCCTGTGTCAGGAACAGGAGAGGGGAGTCCTAGGAGTTCAAAAAAAAGAGATCAGGGAGCTTCCTGGTTCTCAGAGGGAATAGGGGGCCAGAGTTGCATGAAACCGGAGACTCTCCAGGGGCTGGGAGAGGTAAGCGGAAGGAAATCAAACCTGAGAAGCCACAAAGAGTTTCAAATTCAGACCGAAGAAGCACAAGGCTACCATCACAGTGAATGTGGTACTGGTTGCAATTGGGGTGATTTTACTACTGTCAGAATCGATTCTTGGGTATGTGGTACTGTCTGTTATCGTGAGATGTGCTTGGTGAAGGGTGGCACCGTGAAAAGTTTTGAGGCGGTTCTCAAATGCATTGGGACCACATTAATGTGGGAAGTGTGAGACTGGATGTAATTTGAGGTATTGTTGAGTAGTGCCACCTGTAATGAGACATATTTACAGAAGTGTTTTCTGTTTGTCTTGAAGTTTCTGTCAAACGTGTGGGTTTTGTGACTTGAATTTAAGAAGTTCACGTCTTGTTATCTCTTTTGATCATCAAGAGTGGGTCCTATGAATTGGTACTTTTTGTTGTGCCCCCCTCCTTCTCTTTGTAATTTCAAACTGACCATGTGACAACACCCATAACATCATGCACACACTATGGCCAATAATCTTTTTCTTTTCCTCGTATTTCTGATATTATGATCCGTTATTTTCCATTTCCCCCATTTTTCTGTTCAAACCTCCCCGATATCTTATATATATCAAATATTTCGTATGTACATATTATGATTTGTCATCATACAATGGTCCCCGAATGTGTCTGGTGGCCCTGTGCACTTCTACAATGTCAATGTCTATATGTGTTTCTTGCTTCTTACTTTTTCTTACTTATATCTAACTTGCATCCTTGTATTGCTGCGTGTCTTTGCATATGATGATGTTGTCTCTTGCCTCTATAATTTTTGATTCGCTTTTAGTATTGTTGTGTGTCTTTGCTATGTGGTATTGTGCTCTGGACCTATATGTCACATTGTTATGTTTTAATGTACAGCCCTGAGGAAGCCCCAGGCTGAATGGCCATGTAAAGGGGCGAAACATGAGTTCGCTGCTTTTGACCTTTTTTGCATACCAACTCAGAATTTCCTAAATGAGTTACAACACTTTTACATAAAGAACTATCACTATGAACCCAGCGTATTGGATTTTTTTCTGAATACCACAACTACCCTGACTTGTCCTCACAACTCCTTTGTAACTCGCTTATGATTAGGGGGTTAGGGGTTTCCCCCTGTCAAGGACTGCAATGAGAATTGCTCAATACTTAACGGCCAGTAAAGGATTGGGACCCATCACCTCTTTTCTCCCTGAATTACATTTTAGTTTTGGTTGGTTATTTTGCCAGATGGGTAGAGTTAGAATGGCTATGCATTTCTAATACAGATCCTGTTATTGAGGTTTTGATGGAGTGCTTTAGGAGAGAACAGTTATCGGATGCTGTCTCCTTGGATAAAGGAACATAGTTTACATTTTATAAATTGCAAGAGTTTTTCAAGAATTTGGGAATAAAACATTAACGTATGGCTTTGTATGCTCCCAATAGGAATGTTTTAGTGGAAAAAGAGTTAATAGTGGAAGGGGCTCAGTTAGCAATCAGGTCGAGCCTGAATGTTAAGAGACATTTTTCCGAACTCTTGCGGTAATTTCTTCTTACCATGCAGAGATAGTCCTTTTTTATGAGAGGTGGGAAACTAAGAGATGTATTAAGTACAATGCAGTTCCCTGTGTTTCTTTACAAGATGTGTATTCAAGCCTTGGGCAGAAAGTGTTGTGTAGGACTGTATCTGCTAGAAGTGTTTAGGCTGAAGCAAGATAAGGGCAGGTTACATAGGATGCCAACTTGGTGGTGAAGATATGGTGACATTTAAATTTCCCTTGTATATGACCAGAGTGAATCTAATTTTTCCAAGAATTATAATGTAGTGCAAGTAGGAAAAATGTCAGCTTTATTGAGTAATGGAGTCTGAGAAGGCTTGCCAAGGTGAACAGAGGGAATTTTTCACTCGGTGAATGATAAAGATGTACCAGATTCTGCCCCTCTTGATGTTAATCCAAATATGATAATCCAAGAGATGTGGCATGCACAGAGTTTCATGAAAAGGATAATGTAGAGATACATGGCAGGGGGAGATGTTGGGGATCTGAGTGTCACATCAACCGGAATAGCTAGGTTAATGTGTAAATAGAGACTTACACCAAATTATATGACACTTTGCAAAGAGAGTTGTGCACCCCAGGAAAGACCAAGTCCCAAGAACAAACATGTTCCGGAAAAAGATTATGACTATTGGTGAATTAAATAGTTGGCTGGTCATAATTGTGATATTTCCATTCAAGAGCTGTGTAAATATCAAGTAATTTCCCAATTTATGCAACCCTCACAGGAACAGCAAAATCCTGATTAGCTCCCCTTATATCAACTTTCAATGCAGCAGCCAGCATGGTCACCGGAGTGAAGAAATTTGTACACATTTCACCGGCACTCAGAGAACTAAAATAGCTCCCAATCGAAATGCGGGCCATTTTCAGAACTGCATATCTCACGCACAAAGATCTACACACTGGGAAACCCACATACCTGGCCGCCAAACTCAAGAAAGCCGGCCAGACAAGGAACCAAAGGAGCACCAACACTCTACTCCTCATCCCCCGAAAACTCACAAACAAAAAACCTCATCTCAATCCTTCTCTGGAAATGCACTGAAAATCTGGAACTTCATCCCAGTCCATATCAGGACTAACCCCTCCTTTGTAAAATTCAAAATGCAGCTCAAAGACCTCTTCCTCAACTGCACCCTTCCAAATGGATAGCTACCACCCGAATGCAGGCTCTTGTCTATTGAAGCACTCAGCCACCTTAATATTAACCTTTTCCATGCTCATGACGAGCTGAGCTCGTCATGAGGCACGGTGCTCCGGTGCTCATGACGAGCTCAGCTCGTCATGAGCCATGGAACGCTCAGGTGTGGGGAGAATTCCCCTGCTGTACTGAGCGTTCCACTGGAGCCGGTGCACCTGTGACGAGCTCAGCTCGTCATGAGCACAGGAACGCCGTGCCTCATGACGAGCTGAGCTCGTCATGAGCATGTGGGCGCTGTGCACACCCCCCTCCGCCCCAGCACAGCAGGGGAATTACCCCCGCAGCGAAGGGGCTAACACTTCTACCTCACCCCCTCTGACTCGTTCATATGACCCCCTCCCGGAACGGTCTCCCCTCGAGTCTAGGTATATATCACCCTAAGACTCCGGGATCTCCTGTTATTCAATGTGTATTTTGATCTGAGTCTATATTCATACCACTTTTCTTTTTTTTCTTGCGATGATCTCCTGCTATGCAATGTTTATGCTGATCTGATAATTTCGACTCGCAACGAGTCAACATGTATACTACTGTTTAATCTTGTGATTTCCCTTCCACCTATGTTGTAAAACGCTTTGATACCTTCGGGTCTGGCTAAACTCCTAAATAAATAAATAGAATATGTTTCTTCTTTTTCACTTTCTTTGCTTCCTCCTCTTCTTTTTTTAAGAGATCACTGTTTTTTTCCAGAGGGGGTAAGCGTGTAGTAGATAACTTTGCTTTATTTGTGTTGGTTATGTGGGTCATTTCATAATATCATGCTTATGTTCCTTATGTTCCTCGCTGACCGGCTGCGTGGGTGCCCCAATAAATTGGTAGTAATGCGATTTTTCAACACTTCGTCAATACTTGTATCACTTTAATTGTGACTCTGAGCCATATGCTCACACATCCTACATTATCCTGACAATTAAATAACGAAGTTTAAGGAATAGCAGGGCGTTTCCGCCCCTATATTTAAGCACATATTTCAGCAGCTGTTCTCACTATTCCAAGGACTGGTCTATCATATATACACCCAGCCAGCATGATTTTTGGGATAGTCTTGTGGATGCTTTCTCAAGCTGTTTGGTTGCCTGCACAGCTAAGGCGTGATTGCTTTGAGCACGCAGTGGTTACTCTAGCCATGCAGCTGGATAGCTTTGACTTTCCCACACACAGGAGTCTCTGTTCCTCCACACCACGAGTGCATTTTTCACTCCAGAGTGGCATTTACAACTCATTAGATTTAAGACACCTAAAAAAAAAGTACCCCCCCTTTCCTGAAGCACTGTTTGGATCCCAGAAGCTACAAAAAATACACTCACATCACATCAGTTGCCAAACCCGCCGGTATTGCTGACCCTTTTCACACAAGCCCCATCTTTTGAAAATCTTTTTTTAAGACAGGTCGCGGCTGGAGTCTAGACATTTGCCATACAAGGGCCTTTATAGTATGTGAGGACTTTTTGAAAGGAAAGGATGCAGACATGCAGGGTTATCCTTTAGCTGAACCAGAAGCTCGCTCGAGAGGAAGGCAACAAGCCCTCTATTTATTCCTTGCGAGGCACCTGCACACGATTGTCTGTTTGTTTTAGATGTGTTTATAGCTCAAGCAGCAGAAGGGGGAGACCTTGAAAAATTCATGTGTGCCTTACTGTAAAAAACATGCAGAAAGAAGCAGGAGATATCTAACTCGATCCACTGTGTGGAGGTCCAGAGCAGGGTTCTTTAAAGTCCGTTCTAGAGGGCAGGATCCATCGCAGATTTTTAAGATAACTACATTTATCTATTGTAATTTATCTATTTTTATGGTAAAAAACCTGGCATTGCTTGCCCCAGACTCTCAGCCGTGGCCCGTGCAGGTAAGAGCGGTGGAGCCGGGTTGGGGGGGGGGATTTGACAGACGACCACGAGGGTAAAATAATCCCCTCCCGGCCCCACTGCCCACCGCTTTTACCTGCACAGGCCCCGGCTGCAGCCTCTGTACACTGTCTGTCTAGTTTCAGCAATGGTAGCAACTTTTCCGCAATAAAATGGCCGATTCTAAAAGGCAATCATGCTTCTACATCAGCAAGGGAATGGTGCAGATGTATGATTTTCTGGAATTACAGATGTTTCCATGAGTAGCCTGGAAACACGACACAATCAGGTGTTTCAAGAGTACTTCTTGAACAGTTTTGTGAATTCCTGTTTGACAGCACCAAGGAATTTCTCCAAGCCTAAGTGTACATATATAATTCTGCATAGGGACATGCAAACGCCTTTGTCCGATGTCACATTTTGTCTAGTATATTTTTCTCCACTGAGAAAATATTTGTATGCAAAACAAACCCCATACCCTACACTGAATATACATGGGCCAGTTGGGGGTCAAAGAGGAATGTGCGAACACACACAAACATGCAATTTTGGGATGTGCAGAAACTCACAGTGCATTTCAACCCTGGAGCGCTAACTCTTAACCCCTGGTAGTAGAAGTATTCACAATGGGTACATTCTTTTAGGAGCATAAAAGGACGGTTTGTGAAATTCAAATGCGGTTTTGAACTAATTTGAAAGGATATTTATTGGTATGTCAAACTTACATCCACAAATAGTTTGAAAACGAATAGGTTTACTTGGGCCAATGGTAGAATGAAAAAGATTTGAGTAGGATTTCAATAAGAGTTACATTACATGTTCTTTGCAAACAATAAAAAGACCTAAAGTTGCTCCATGGTACTCTCCTGCCCTTAGGACAGAGGTCTTCAAACTTTTGGTTGCAGAGACCCCCCTGTCAACATTTTCTAGCATAAGGACCCCCTCCTGACAAAAATTTCTAAACCTCTAGGATATGAGGAAGGTGAGGACCAAATTATGCGACAGGCTTCACTAAATTCTGTGAGTAGAAAATGTAAATAATGGTCTGTGATGCTGCGTATTTTGGGGTAGCATTGCTTTATTATTTAGAATTTTTTTAACACAGTAATACTGAGGAAAGATTTCACCCCATCAGTACCAGTTTATAACCAAAATACAGCAATTAACATCAGAAAGATGTCTAGTCAACCTCTGTGAAGTGCCTCCCAATCCGCAGGAATAGGCGCTGCCACATTAGAAGCTCACCTGGCCATGGCCGGGAGAAGCAAGGGTGCATTCAAACCGTGGTGGTCTTGTGCCGAGTTAAGCAGTTTACCCATGCCCCTTTCCTCTCACCCCCTTTCTTCCATCCCTCTCATCTCTCCTCTCCCAACCCCGGATCCCTCTCTCACATTGCAGGCAGATGGTTATTAGCCCCAGGACACCTTTTGGTAACAGTAGCGCACTACAAATGTAAATAATAGGCAGAAGCAGGGGATCCACCAGACCCGAACTTCGGGTGGGGGGGGTTAACACTCCCAGCCAGGGATTGTCCGAGCACTGGTCGCACACGGTGCAACAGTCTTTCCCTCTTCTCCATGAATTCCCTCACTACCACTCACCAACAATACACCTCATCTCTCTATAGCACCTGCCTGACAAACATTTCATTTTTTTATAGCGCTAATCATAGTTTACTCACACTCAGTTCTCTGATGTGCATGGTACATCTTCTTTGTACCAGGCACTTTAGCCTTCTGCACTGTGTGGGTGACAAGAGTGCCCATGTGACTGCACGGTGAGCAATGCAACTGTGTGAGAGTATGGTAAAAGGAGTGACTGCAGGGTGAGTGAGGTGACCATATGAATTTGGGTTCGGCTGTAAGTGCAGAGTGGGACGAATTAGTGCATGGTTAGTGAAGGCCTTGTTTGAGTGAGCTACAGATTGAGCAGTAAGGGGGGACAGGTGAGTGGAGTGTCACATGAGTGCAGGTTTAGAAGTGTGCTTGTGTGACTGTAGGTTGAGGTACTGAGTGAACAATGCAAGCAAATTTTTAGTGCAGGGTGAGCGGGTGAATGTTGTGAGTGCATGGTGATCAGTGTGAGTGCATGGTGATCAGTGTGAGAGCATGGTGATCAGTGTGAGAGCATGGTGATCAGTGTGAGTGCATGGTGATCAGAGTGAGTGCATGGTGATCAGTGAGTGCATGGTGATCAGTGTGAGTGCAGGGTGAGTGGGTGAATAGTGTGAGTGCATGGTGATCAGTGTGAGTGCATTGTGATCAGTGTGAGTGCATTGTGATCAGTGTGAGTGCATTGTGATCCCTGTGAGTGGCGGGTGAATGGTGTGAGTGCATTGTGATCAGTGTGAGTACATTGTGATCAGTGTGAGTACATTGTGATCAGTGTGAGTGCATTGTGATCGCTGTGAGTGCAGGGTGAGCGGGTGAATGTTGTGACTGCATTGTGATCAGTGTGAGTGCATTGTGATCGCTGGGAGTGCTGGGTGAGCGGGTGAATGTTGTGACTGCATTGTGATCAGTGTGAGTGCATTGTGATCGCTATGAGTGCATGAAGATCGCTATGAGTGCATGGTGATCAGTGTGAGTGCATGGTGATCAGTGGGAGTGCATGGTGATCAGTGGGAGTGCATGGTGATCAGTGGGAGTGCATGGTGATCAGTGGGAGTGCATGGTTATCAGTGGGAGTGCATTGTGATAGCTGGGAGTGCATGGTGATCAGTGGGAGTGCATGGTGATTGCTGTGAGTGCATGGTGATCAGTGGGAGTGCATGGTGATCACTGTGAGTGCAGGGTGAGCGGGTGAATGTTGTGACTGCATTTTGATCAGTGTGAGTGCATTGTGATTGCTGTGAGTGCAGGGTGAGCGGGTGAATGTTGTGACTGCATTGTGATCAGTGTGAGTGCATTGTGATCGCTGTGAGTGCAGGGTGAGCGGGTGAATGTTGTGACTGCATTGTGATCAGTGTGAGTGCATTGTGATCGCTATGAGTGCATGAAGATCGCTATGAGTGCATGGTGATCAGTGTGAGTGCATGGTGATCAGTGGGAGTGCATGGTGATCAGTGGGAGTGCATGGTGATCAGTGGGAGTGCATGGTGATCAGTGGGAGTGCATTGTGATCAGTGGGAGTGCATTGTGATCGCTGGGAGTGCAGGGTGAACTTGAAAGTGAATGTGAGAATTAGAAGTGAGTAGTTTGAAAGCAGGGTGCATTCCCAGAAACTTGAAGCGTAGGGTTCAACTATTGCTATAATGGCATTAATATGGGTTCGAGGGTGGAGGAAATAAATAATGTGCTGATCCTGCAACAAACTTCCAGTCTAAGGATTAGGGTTACCAGCTTGTTATCACCTACAGCTGTATTTTTTGCACTTATCTGTGAATACTTAGAACAGCAAATATAAATAGAAAGCACTTTTAATTGTGTTCTAGGGATGCCTCAATGATCCATGACTAATAATTAAAGAACATAAAGACAGAAAAGTCACATCACTAATTAATACATACTTTTTTATTTATAACTCAATTTAGTGTCAAGAGCAGGTCTCTGCAGGATCTTTAAACAACACATAGCAGGCATGTTTCTTTTGGCAACCCAACTTTATATTTCTTTACATTAAATGCATTATCACACTACAGCAGTAAGTGTAAAAATACAAATGTAAGGAATATGCAGAGTGGGGGCCCAGGGGGTACTGGAACCATAAAAAACTAAGCTTTGGTAATCAGTTAACAAAGGCATGCAAATATGCTAACAGTCTTTAATGACCTGTGAAAAACTCGGGCGGAGATAAGACTCCAGACACTGCCCAGCCGAGGCCCCAGGAGCGCGAGCTGCACTGCAGCAGCCCGGTCTGAGACACAGGATGGGGGAGGAGGGGGGCTGAAGCCCTGGAGGCCAGGGCAGAAGTGACACTGTGAAGGCGCGACCCCCTTTGCATCGCTCCACGGCCCCCCTGGGGGTCGCGCCCCACAGTTTGAAGACCCCTGCCTTAGGACGTTGAAACAAACCAGCCGGAAAGCAGAGAGAGCATGGAGGAAAGACCGCTCTCAACTTAAGAGTTCAGAGTATAGATCAGCGATAAGACACTACAAGAGCCAGATAAAACTTGCCCAAGCTGAATTTTATGAACCTAAAATCAATATGGCAGCCAACTCCCCTAGGGAAATTTTTAAAATTGCAAAATCTTTGATATCCCCTCCGTCTGAAAGATCACCATCAGAGGGTGCACAGGCCCGCTGCGAGGATCTTGCCACTTTCTTCTCTCAGAAGATTCAGGCCATCTATTCTCAACTAGCGATAAATGGCGGTGGCATATTCTCCCCCTCTGTTTTAGACTCAGATCCGCATGTATCATGCTCTTTGGTTACTTTTCCCCACCTGGACTCCAATACCTTAGATACTTTGGTCCAGAAGGTCACCTCAAGATCACCAAATGACCCAGCGCCGCCCCAGACCTTAGTAAAAGCAATAGACGCCATTCGCCCGTCTATGCTGGAGGTCCTTAATACCTCCATTACCTCCAACTCTGTCCCATCTCCGTGGAAGTGTGCGATGGTTAGGGCTTTACTGAAAAAGCCGAACTTGGATTCTAACAATCTATCCAATTTCCGCCCTATCTCGCTGTTTCCGTGGATGAGTAAGTTGTTGGAGAGACATATCAACAAAACATTAGGGGACTATTTGGAGTCCAATAAACTTCTACAGGTCTCCCAAACAGGGTTTCGTCCTCAGCATGGCACTGAGACCGCCCTCCTGGCAGTCACAGAGGCAGCCAGAGCTATAATGGACCAAGGTGGAAAAACTGCTATTATACTTCTGGACCTCAGTGCCGTGTTCGACACTGTTAACCATGCCACACTACTACATCGTTTGAAGGGCATGGGGGTGTCGGGCGCGGCCCTGAAGTGGCTGACCTCTTTTTTAGAAGAACGCTTTTTCCAGGTATTTGAAGGCGAGGTGGTATCATCAAAGCATCCGCTCAGTTGTGGGGTTCCACAGGGCTCCTCCCTGAGCCCCACATTATTCAATGTTTATATGCAGCCTCTAGAGAAGATAGTTCTCCCTTTTGGTGTGCGGATTGTCACCTACGCAGACGACACCCAACTTGTGGTCTCTTTGGACCACAAGGAGGACTCGTCCAACACCTTGGGCCCGTGTTTAGAGGCTGTTGCTGGGTGGATGCAACTCTCCCATCTCAAACTCAACGGGGAGAAGACCGAGATTATGTTACTAGGCAACTCTTCTCCCACCTCCCTGATGTCAATCTGGCCTTCGTGTCTCGGTGCCACCCCCCCCCCCCCCCCCCCCCCAAAGACCAGATAAAGAGCTTGGGAATCTGGCTGGATAGAGCACTGGATTTCTCGGTCCAAGCTACTAAAACTGCCTCTGTATGTGTGGGGCTAATGAATGCTTAGGAAAGTGCTCCCCTTACTTCCATTTCAGGCGAGAAGGGTCATGGTACAGGCCCTGATACTCTCTCGCCTGGATTATGGAAAGGTTTTATACCTAGGGGCCCCGGCAACAGTGACTAAAAAACTGTGCCGCACGCCTATTGTTTAACATCCCTCGCTGGCAGTCAGCGAGAACTGCCCTAAAGGAGCTTCATTGGCTCCCAGTGGCTGCCAGAACACTGTTCAAGGCCATGTGCATTCTGCACAAATCTTTTCATCGAACTGGCCCGGCAGTGCTGTACCCCTTAGTGTTGCCTTATGCTCCACCTAGAACCCTTTGTTCGGCCTCATTGCATTTGGCTACTAAGGCAAAAATTAAGAAAGCCCGTTGGGGTGGCCGTTCGTTCACTCACTCAGCAGCAAAGGCATGGAACTCCTTGCCTTTGCCTCTTAGACAAAACGACAACCTGATGTCATTTAGGAGAGATTTAAAAACCTACCTGTTTTCAAAGGCATACTAATTTACCCGGTGGCCGGTCACAGTAATCAGTCAAAAGCGTTGCGAGGCCTCCGGGTAGTTATGCGCTATATAAGTGGAATTTTTCATTTCATTTCATTTTTCAAGCGAACACCATTTTAATTGTCATATTTTGTAGAAAACGTTGCTTATTATTTTTCGACTTTATTTTCTATCTCACTTGCCCTTGTCTTATTCAGCTGCTTTCTCTCCCCTTCTTGTATCTCCACTTGCAGCAAAGATTCTTTATTTTGATTCGGTAACTTGTATCCGTCCATTGATTACATTCAAGACACTGTCTGGTTTGCTTCGTGGTATTTGAAAAGCTTCCCTGGCAATGCATTCTGCTAATTGCTTCCTATTGGCTGTGTGGCTTGTAACTCACATTTCCTTACTTTCTATTTGCTGGCTCTATTTGTTTTAGGCTGTCCAGCTTGAGTTTGGCCATTCTCTTGCCCAATACTGAATTCCTGTAAACAGACTTTTAAATCTTGTTCTTATCTTGTTACCTTAGCTGTGCTTTCAAAGATGAGGTCCAATGTTAGGCTCTGTCTTTAGAGGGAGCTTGGTGTTTACTTTTCTTTCTCTGACTTCAAAGTGAGAGGATTTATGTCACAATCATAAACAGTGGGTTGGAAAGCTGCTATGTTATGTTGTACAGATTTGTAGAGAGCATTATCACTTGGGAAAGTATCCTGGTACTGAGTAGGTGTGCATCTAGCCAAACATGGGGCCTAGTGGGACTATTCTTAAAGTTTGGTCTTCAGCTTATTGCGGAATTAAAAACATAGGAAGGGCGTTCTTAATGTGTAGCAACAGGTCGTTCCATGCTTTGAGAGTGATGTAGAAGATGCTCGACCACCAGATCGGACTTTCTGTACGCGTGGGATGTGTGCAAGTAGGAGTCTGCAAAACCAGAAGTGTCTGGAAGGTTTGTGAAAGTAGATGAGATTGTTAAGGTTTCCAGGACAAGTGTTACATAGTTCTTTAAAAGTGTGGGTGAGGAGTCGGATTTGTGCTAGTTTATGTGTTGGGAACCAGCTCCTTCAAGTGTGGTGTGATGTGAGTGTGGCATGGGAGGTTGAGGGTGAATCTGGTTGCCAAGTTCTGAAAGGTCTGCAGCCTTTGGGTGAGCTTTTTGTTGAGCCCGACATAGAGGGTGTTCCTGTACTCCTGCTTGCTTGTGACGAGGGCATGTATGGCAGTTTTCCTTGTGCTATTTGGGAGCACCGCCTCAGAATCTTCATGGTATGGAAGCATGAGGCGGTGACAGTGTTGATTTGAGCCGTTGCGTCATGTTTGCTGTCAATAACGACCCTACGGTTCTTGGCATGGGTGGGTGGCAATCCTACCTCTGGTGGCCACCAGGTGGAGCCCCAGGGTGAAGTGGTCATTCCCAAAATCACAATTTCGGTTTTGTTGGTGTTCAGCTGCAGACAGTACGTCTTCATCCAGTGGGCAGTTTCATTCATGCAGGCACTGAAATGGATTCAGGTCTTGTCTGTGAGGGACAGAATGAGCAGTGTGAAATCGATATGGGAGAGCAGTTGCCAATGGCTAGACTATTGGTTAACATTTCTCCAATCCCCTTTTGTGTGTTTGATGTAATCCCCTAACACAAGCATTCACCCATCCCCTTTTGTGTGTTTGCTGTAATGCCCTGAGTGGCCAAGGGTATCCCAACGTGATGGTGTGCAATATGCTAATGGAACAAATCAGCCCCATCCAGAAAAGACCCAACCAGGGAGAAACTGGTCTTGGGTTGCTTGTTATCAGGTTCAGAGAGGACCAAGTTTGGCAGTTTGGACTCGACTGCTCCTACAGAAGCAGGACCAATACTTATCTGCAGATGGCTGGTTCTATTCTCTGGTGCTTAGATGGGTTGGAATGCTACCCCTAGTGATTGCCAGCAGTTAGACTATTTGCAAGCATTCGTCTGATCACCTTTTCTGTGTTTTTGAAACAGTCTGTGGTATAACATGGCTTTTGGCTAATGAAAAAGCAAAATAATTGCATAAGAAGGAAGAGAAAATTAATTTTAGCCCCATCTACATTACACTGAATATGTCAGTATTTTAACCCCTTCCACGCGGTATTAATTTTACCACTATGCGGGAGAATTAACGTGTGGGCGGGATTCAGACGGCCCCCAACCGTCGTGCGCTCATGCCCACCGTGATGCGCGACGGCCAGGGGCCGTCAAGAGCACTGAAGGGGTTAATGATGCTGAAGACAAAATCCCTATCCCAGTTCGTCAACTGGGTACATAAATACTGTCTGGGTTAAAGTTTCACCTCATTAGTACCAGTTAATGACCATAATCATCAACATAAATACAAGTTCAGAGATGTCTAGCACTGGCTGAGCTTACACTGACGGTGAACACTGTCTACTTGAGAGTACTTAAACTCTTATGACAAGCAATAAACAGAATGCACTCGGTACAACTGATGCTTATATGCCGGCAGTGCGCTCCTTTCCCTTTGTGACTGTTAGACTCCTCCTTGAGCTGTTTGGCTGACATATCAAGGGATGCATTAACATGCCTGGAGTGTTTCCTTTACCTGCGTAAGTATAAGTATCAGTTCATGCACCCATACATGTAAAGGGCCACTCACTGCTGATTACTGACAGTGACCAAAAAAAAAAAAAAGCACCTGTCCGGAATGTCAAGCGCTAGCTGAGCTTACACTGGCGGTGATCACTTTTTACTTGTGAATACTTAAGCTACTTGGGATTACATCAACTAGAACACACTTGGAAGAGCTGGTGCGGATATGGTGGCAGTGTGCTCCCTCCCCCTCCCTACTGTAATTTGTAGACTTCTGGATCTATTTGGTGGACAAATCTTGGGAAGCGCCTGCAGGATTGATGGGCGATGCTGCTCAAGCAACTACAAGTACCATTTCAAGCACCCCAAAATCTAAAGGACAATTCCCTGCTAATAACGGTCAATGGGCAAGAATAAAAAGTGTCCTGAGATATCATGCACTGGCTGTGCTGACACTGATGGTGAACACTAGGTCTACTACACTACTATAAACTGCAACCTCAAGAATGCACATGGAGAAGTGGTGCTCATCTGCTGCAGTGTGCTTGCTCTCTTCCAGCTCAAAGGGGACCAGATAACCCTTGTACCCTTGTGCTGCACCTTCTGTGGCATGTTTTTGTTTTTAATAACTCTTGATTTGTTTAAGCTAGAATCTACTTTTGTTGCTGACAGTACAAACTAGTGGAGAGTTTCAAGTGGCCCCTGACTAAATTACACGAATATATTTATTGATTCAGAAAATATGTAGATTCAAAATGCAAGGCAGTTTGGATTATATGTCCTCCTTGGGCACCCACTGTGCACATGGCTATGTTTATTGTGACAAGGGTCCGGCGGCTTGGCATGGTGGGCAGGCTGGACTATTATATTACAGGGCAGCAGACTGGAGGCGGCAGAGCAGCTGTGGTGGCGCGCTCTGGGTGCTGTATCTTGGTACCTCCAAGAGTGCAGCGCAGGGAAGAAGCCCTGCGTACAGCATTCTGCTCCAGCAACATGAGAAGACGCCTCCATTGGCGGCAGCACACACACTCCATTCATTGGCTCCAAAGGCATTTGTGGATCTGTCGGCCGCGAGAATTTATACCTTTGATTTATAGAGTAGGTAAAAGTGACGTTAGGCCTAAATTTGTCTCGGTCGAGGCCTGCGTGATTTATGCAACCTGCATGCCCGGTGTGAGGAGCCAGGCCGAGCAGCCGTCAACATATCAATCTGCTTTCGAAGATCAATACAGTATTAGGAGCCGAAAGCAGTCGGGCTGCAAGCCCAGCACAGAGCCGAGGCCACCTTACTAGAAGTGCAGCATGCAGAGTCTGGACGCGTTTATAATTAGCATAAAAGGTACCGTGAAATCTCTGCTGACAGCACAAAACACTTTCAAAACAAAAACACTCATACGAATGTTATCTAACTGCCCATAATGTTTATTTTGCCTGCACCGAGTGTATGATTCAATTAATGCGGCTAGCAATTCAATCAGCGAGTGTCCACTTCCCAGGGCGGTGACATTTGGGAGCTGACGCAAAACTGCTGTGTCCTGTCCTCGGCTGTTTGTGTGTATGGAGAGCTGGAGTATGGAAGCGCCGAGTGAGCGCTTGTTAACAGTTAACCAGGGAATTAATAGGCATGTGAGGCTAGCCTTTTAAAAGTTGTGCCTTGAACAGCGATATTTTGGCCAGCAGTGGGCAGTGATGAAGGCCTACGTCATAGGTAGAGTGGGCGCTGCCATGTAGGCGACGCATTTCCTTTTTTTTCCTCCGCTGTTCTGTATTCCTCCGCTATGTCCCGCCTACTCTGCAGTACTGGCGAATGACGTGCAAACTGCTGGACTGCAGACGTCACCTCCACAGCAGGCTAGAAGCTCCTCCGAGACAGTGCATCATAGCCAGTGTCTGTCTATTCAGAGGTGGCTCAAAGTAGCCACTGTGCTGCCTCATGCTTCTTATTCATATCCTCAGCTCCTAAGTTCAATGCTCAAAAAAGAGAACATTCTCAAACGTGCTTTTGAAAATCTTTTAAGACCTTTCTCTTCCAGCCTTGAGGGGTCTAAACTCCCCACACTCTGACTCATATTAATTGTTCTTTTAAAGGGTCAATACCTTTTGAAATCTCGAAGGCATTGCTTTAAATTCCACAGCCCATCTTGGCAGATCTATTCGAAAATGTTGCATAAACAATATTTCTCAAAAACGATGTGAGTTTCAAGGTTCTCCGACGCTTTTTATTATACTTTTTCCAGGGAAGCAAAAGAAATGAAGAAGGACTAATGAAGAGACTGACAGATACCAGAGGGGAGCGAGGAAATAAATGGATCCAAGCATCCCAAGAGTCGGTTCTTGGATCAGGTCGCAGGCCGTCTGCCGCAGTGCTCTGCTCAGCCTTCTCCTCTTCTAATCATTGAAGCACATGGTTTAGATTCTTTGGATCAATGGGCCATGAGCAGGCACACCACTCACCACGATTACAAATGATTGGAGAGCTGTATCTCTATGCTAGGACAAAGGCATTGGAGGGATGAAATAGGGCATGAATGAGTTAAATAATTAGAACCAGAACTGTGGCAAAGTACACTTACAACTCACTTTCTTATGCTTCCATTTGATAATACAAGTAATTGCCATAGTGCAGCATGTAACTGCAGTGGCTGTGTTTTCTTGCTCATGCTCACCCTGCCTAGGGAAGTACCCATCTTTGACGCACTTGAGGCTCTCTTTCACATCTTGGAATCCAGTGGCTCACTTTGTCACTGGATTCAAGCAAGCCCGGCTGAAGGCGGCTGTAATGCCTCGGAAGCTTGCTTCCAGCCCAGGGAAGGCATGGCTTGGCAGTTCGGGCTGGACTGTTCCCATGAGGCACAGGGTCAGACTGATTTGCATATAGCCATGTCTGAACTGGGGTGGCAGAGTGGGCTAAAGAACGGTGATGGATTAAACCCAAATCTTTTGACTGGGTGTGAGTGTTTGATTGGTTCAGATGCTCCGTCCATTACCACCCCCTTTTGTACCTCTTTCACATCTTGGCTCCCAAGGCGAGATAGTGATGATTAGCTTGCTCGGCTGCAAACGTTTACACGGTTCTCACAACTTAAGATAATCTTCTTCCTTTCTCATGATCCCAGACCCACTGTCCTCACTGGAGGCCTGCATACTAAATTCCATATATGTGGGCCTATGCTTTGCTTATGGAGTTCACTCGCATATGGTTTGCTGGAAGACGCCTAGTTGACCTAAACTGAGATCTTAATAAACCCTTTCAGACTTCGACTGGCGTGTGCACAGATTTAATTCACACATTGAAGACAAATAAAGCAGAATTACTTACATTTTGATACATTAGACCTGATTGTGAGAAACCTATGTTGCAAAGCATTATCCATCTATGCTTCTTATGTAACCCAGACCTAGTGACAAAGATACACAGGAGAGCCTTAGGATCATACAAGTGGGCCACACAAATACATACAAATCAGTGTATTTGTGCATTTCCAGTATCCACTAACAGGGCTTTCCAAGTTTTATGGGCAGGGCCAGATTGGGAATCGAAACTGGTCCTGGCAAACTACTTGCCCCGGCACACAGGGGGAGGGGGGGCAGCCGAGCTGTTTGCTATGGCCATTTTCAGCGGATTTAGTTACACGGGCGATATTGCCGGCCCCGGTAAAAAAAACACCGCCCCCCAGGGGCCCATAACCAGCCTGGGGAAATGGCCGGTGCCCGCTTCAGCCAGTCCGGCCAGGTTTATGGGTCACATTTGAGGTACCTATTCTTTGATGTTGGTATTGCAATGTATGTGTGAATAACTGACTTGTCCAGGCTAAGCTCATGCAACTAAATATTGTTTTGTTTTTTTAAGTTAGAGGGCAGGGTCTTCAGACAAGAGTCTGGAGCCACTCACGTAGGAGGCAAGTTCTTTATTTTATGTAGGCCCTTTAGGTTGTAGCAACAGCATGTCAGTTCTGTAATGCGTCCTTCTTCCTCTAACTGTCACCATCTTCTAGCTCTAGCTTCCACTCCACACCACACACTTACATTCAATTATGTATGTCACTCATAGGATTCCAGGCATCAGCTCAGTCATGCAGGTAATTGGGATACTATACATCTACACTGAGAATATTGCCACCAATAACACTGAAGTCAGTAGGAACTTTATATTTTTAATCCTTTCTGTGATGGAAAATAAAAGACAGATTCCATTAAGAGAAATTCAAAATTCATCACAACCAGCACCTCCACCTATCTGGCTGAAAAGCAAATAATTTCCAGAGGCTTTAGACATATGCACAATCAGGACACTATCAGACTTGAGTCGAAAAAGTGCAACAAAGAAAATACAAGGCAACAGGTCTCATCCATGTATGCATCCAGGATCTGGAATGACATTCCTGTATCCATCAGGGCCACCTAAACAATGTTCCAGTTGATAGAGTGGAAGACTCACCTCTTGAAGGAATACCATATCACCACGTGGTAACAATTGACCTCCACTATAAGACCCAAGCTTCTTCTCCAATCCTCATTGACTGAATCTTTGCCTTTGATCCAGTATAATGCTCTTCTGCTTTTTGGCTAGGATTACCCTAAACAAATATATGCATATACATATATTTATGGTGCTGAAACACACAGGGGAGGAAACCAGGCCGGACTGGCGAGTGGGCGTTTTGTGCTGGGGTGGCAGGGTGGGGTCCAGCTTCACTACGGAGGAGCCGATTTTGTTGCTGGGGAGCTGCAGGCGCTTCTAAATGAACAATGCAAAACAAATAGCTTTAAAGCGTACTTCTGAAAACATTTGTTTTGCATCGTTTATTAAGGTAAGCCTGGTAGCCAGTCCGGCCCTGGGAGGAAAGTAGTGGTAGTGAGGAATAAGGTGAAAGGATTAGAAAAAGCACTTAGGGGCTCATTACGAGGTCAGGCGGAAAGCCTCGGCCCGACACCGACTCGGAATCGGGACCAACCAACTTGTGGTCGGCGGTCCCGACAGACTGATTACGATACTACCGAACACTGTTTGGTCGGATTCCCATTGTTTCCTTTGGGAAACCGTGTTGAGCTCTAGAACCGGCCCTAACACAGGCACCAATGGGGAAAATGGGATGTTTGCAGGAAATCCTTCACCCTGTGGCAGATACCCCATGGTGACTGCCACACAGTGCAGGGTTTTACAGGGGGGTCTCTTAGATACCCCCTCGGCCATCAACCATAGGCCACGGGGCCAACAGGGCCCTGCCTGGGGCCCCCAAAGTAACTTTCCGACAGCCTTTCTGTGTCGGATAGGCCGACGCGGCAAGGTTGTTGGAAAATGACATTGTAATCCTGTGGGTGGAAATGCTGTCCATAGGGGTGTATGATGCGGTTCTGACTGACATTGTAATCGAGCGGTCGGAATGTAAACCGACGAGTTGGTCGGAAGGACTCCGACATGGTCGAGGAGATTCCAACTGTCGAAGGAGGCTTTCCGCCGGACATCGTAATCGGCCCCTAAATGTGAGAAAGGTACAGAGGCAGAAAAAAGAAGTAACAAAGGACCTCAGTGAAATGCAGCCAAGCAAAGAGTGATGAATGAGGGATCAGCCAGGTCCAACTTCCCCAAAAAACACCAAATGGCAATTTTTGCTATAGAACCATAGCAGTTCCAATCTCTGTAACAAGAAATGGTAGGAACAGAGGACTAACAGAGACAGGAAGCCATGAGACGTTCGCTATAACCAATAATAATAACAAGAATCACAGGTGAGGCTATGGAAGTCAAATCTACTAGTTCTCAGACTTCACTACCATATTTTAAATAAAAGTGATTTTACCAGACCCTGACCAGATTTGTGCTGGCATGTGGAGGCAAGCATATTACGCATTATCGAATATCTTCGAGTATATTAGGTAAACCCATTGCTGGGCCAGCATGATATACTACACAATAAAAATACTAAGAGCTATAAGCCAATGTCCTCAACTTGTGTCTACTTTCAGATAAAGGCAACAGTGTTCAATGGTTTAGGAGGGATAAATATTTGGAGCATGAGAGGTGTAAGCTCTTGCCCTTGCTGCCACGGTAAGCCTGTCTGGACTCACTGATGTGCTGTGTGGGTTAGCTTCACAAGAGACTGAACCATCTGTTCTCTTACTTGTAGGATGAAATCAAAGAATTTCAGTACCAGAAAGTGAGGAGAGATTATCAGAGTAATGTACAAACTAATCTATAGTTCTTGTCTAAGAACTTCAGCGTACCATGCTGTGCTCCTGCCTCTACAAGCCTCCGCAATACTATATGATTGAGTAGTTCTGTAACTATGAAAAAAATGGTAGTCTAATATACACCAGGAAGAAAATCAATTTTTCTTGTTTTACTTCACAAATTTGTCTTGATGAAGTATGTGTAATTCTTTAAGTAGATGTGATTGCGTGTTGCAATTATTAGAGATACAAATATTATATTCTTGCTTACTTTAGAATAAGGCCATCTCTGACCCACATCTTGTCAAACACCTGTGGTGATCAATATCTGAAAAATGCTTACCTCTTTTTCATTTGCGTGAAAGCTTCTGTGACTCATACCTAGAAGGGTATACAACCTTTACAACGCAACTTTTACGACTACCTACCATTACAACGCAACTTTTACAACGCAAAAACTTTTACAACGCATGCATTTACAACGCATTTTTTTACAACGCAGGTACCTTTACAACGCATACCATTACAACGTAAGTATTGGTAAGTATATAATTATATTTTAAATGTTATATGTTTGGGGTAAAGGGGTATTTTTAGGGTTCAGGGTCAGTTTTTAGTTTTTGGGTAAAAGGGTATTTTTAGGGTTCAGGGTCAGTTTTTAGTTTTTGGGTAAAGGGGTATTTTTAGGGTTCAGGGTCAGTTTTTAGTTTTTGGGTAAAGGGGTATTTTTAGGGTTCAGGGTCAGTTTTTAGTTTTTGGGTAAAGGGGTATTTTTAGGGTTCAGGGCCAGTTTTTAGTTTTTGGGTAAAGGGGTATTTTTAGGGTTCAGGGTCAGTTTTTAGTTTTTGGGTAAAGGGGTATTTTTAGGGTTCAGGGTCAGTTTTTAGTTTTTAGGTAAAGGGGTATTTTTAGGGTTCAGGGTCAGTTTTTAGTTTTTGGGTAAAGGGTTTTTTTGGGGGTTCAGGGTCAGTTTTTAGTTTTGGGGTAAAGGGGTATTTTTGGGGTTCAGGGTCAGTTTTTAGTTTTAGGGTAAAGGGGTATTTTTGGGGTTCAGGGTCAGTTTTTAGTTTTGGGGTAAAGGGGTATTTTTGGGGTTCAGGGTCAGTTTTTAGTTTTTGGAGTACTGGGGTACAGGGTAAAAATAAATTAAAATTAATTTTAAATTAAATTAATTAAATGAAATTAAATTAAATTACATTAAATTATATTTTTTTTAATTAATTTACGATTATAATATTAATCTATACTTACCAATACTTACGTTGTAATGGTATGCGTTGTAAAGGTACCTGCGTTGTAAAAAAATGCGTTGTGAATACATGCGTTGTAAAAGTTTTTGCGTTGTAAAAGTTGCGTTGTAATGGTAGGTAGTCGTAAATGTATGCGTTGTAACGTCATACATCCACCTAGAAGGCTTCTATTCTGAAATGGTATACAATGGAAGTAAAGGAGTAGATGTCAGGGAAGTAAAATGGATTCAATTATTTGGTGATTACATATTTCAGGAGAATACAACCTGTGCTTTAAAAATTACCAATATTTTAATATTGGTTTGGCAGCATGTATGAGTCCCCTCAGAGGAAAAATATAGAATTGGGCTGGAAATGACAAAGCACATCACACATGCTTCCCTAACTTCCTTCGCTTGCCTTGTTGCTGTGAGCATGTAGTAGTGCTCCAGCTGCTGGAAGGGTTGGCACTGGGAAGATGGTCTCTTCACAGCAATGAAGAGGATGACATGAAACCAGGAGTGGCCATCCTTTCATTTGACAGAATGTTCACTACCCCCGTCTAGTTCACTGTGCTCGCAGCATGTGTGGGTTCAGTAGCTGAGCAGCTCTCTCCCATTTATCTTGTTTACCTCTTACTTGTGCATTTGAGAGGTTTGCATTGTTGCTGTCTCGTGTCTAGGTGCTTTATTTGAAGAAACCAAGCACCTGGTCATGTCGTGCAGTTCCTATGTTGTCTGTATGAAGACAGATACAGTGCTGCTACTAGCCTGTGCCTTTTACTATGTGTAAATTGAGTTTTCTATACTGCCCCGTAAACTCTAACATGTTTCTTGTCATAAATGTGGCCGAACGTGTGTAAGGTAGTATTTGTTTGCAAAGAAATTGGCTACTGGGCTACTGGGCATTTTTCCCCCAATTGTTTATCCTTGTTAAATCTTCGGAAACATTTCAAAACACACACAAAAAAAAATCATTTTGCTCTGTCGATGAGTGTCCGAATACTTTACAGTAACATTAACCTTACTGCTTCTGAGAACTTGGCATTGACTTGAAACCGAAAACAATGCCTAATTACTCAGTTCCTCCAGGGTCGCTTCCGGTCTCCGTCAGGAAGAGTGCTTTCTGAATTGACAACAGTGGCTTGGGAAATGGCGAGCAGCTGCCAACAAGCAAGATCTAAGACCGACATTCCTAGCACTTAAGGTGCCGTGGAAACCTCCTGCGTGTGTTCACATGTGAAGAAGTCGAAGGTCAGAGGTCTAGACCACCTACTCACACACGTTGTAAGAGAAACAATGTAAACAGGAAGCATGTTATGTAGTCAGAATACGAGGAAAGTAGGGCCTTGCCACTCTGGTGCGGGAGAGATTGTGTCTTCATTGTTACAACTCCTTTTGTTTGTAAATTTCAGATGCTCTTATTATCTCACAGCCGATCACCTCTACTTAAACATCACATTATTGCAACAGGAAAGTGAAATAAACGAACTAAAGTCTGAGTCAGCAAGATTAAAACACAACTGAGTCTGTCCTCTCCGCAGCTTTAGTCTTTGTAACTTCTTTGTATCCAGTACCTGGCACCCCTCCACATTTAGAAGCAATGCTCGTCATTTAGTATTACAATTTGTTAATAGTTTTGTCTCTTTGTAACTTGTTTTCTGTTGAATATGTCTAACTCCAGAATAAGTGAATTGAGAAATACAATTGCTCATTCTCACTCAAAATCTCCCACTTGAGGGGCCTATTCACAAACGTAAATGTACACATGAGTAAATCCACACGTATAAATGTAATTTTACACCTAGTAATAGCTTAACTACTTTTGGCTACAATAGTCACCGTTTTCGAAAGCAGATTTACTACAAAGTGTAGACTTGCATGTTTCCACCACCTGATACAGAGTTTGAGCAAAAGTAACAATGACACGTATTCACTTGTAGTCAGAGTTCCATCGCCGGGGCAGAGAGCTCCCTATAATAAAGTATGTAAAAAATTGAAAACATTGATCAAACCTTTGAAAGAATGTTAACAATATGTTTATGTTAAATACTAATCTAAATGATTTTCTATCTGTATTTTAAATTTAGAATAAGTGCCACAGCACTATTAGCTTTACTGGGATTTAAATATTTAATAAATGTATATATTAAATTAAAATGATTTGTTAAAGTTTTATTTAAAAATCTCATGTACAGTAAAATGTTTATTTTGTTTACTATATATCAAAAATACAAAGTTATGTACATACTTAACTTAAGTTTTAGATAAGAAAGTTTATGAAATATTTTAGCATTACATATTAATTTGTTATGGATGGGTGCCTACGGGTCCCCAATCTCTTCCTAACACTTCCCTGAGCCCCTCTTATTTAATAGTAGATATTCCCTATTTTCCAGACATTCTTCTGGTACCTCCCACATTTACTATTAAGGGCTGATTACAATGTTGTTTGGAAACTGTCCCGAACAAATCGGTTCCAGACTAGTTTCCAAACAAATCGGGTCCTGTGAGTCCGGACGACCGATTACGATGCCTCCCAATATGGTTTGGTCAGACTCACATGGACTTCAATGGGAGCCTGTGTTCCGAACGTGAACACAAGCTCCCATTGAAAAAAAGGGGTGGTTGGGGAATCTTTGCACCCTGTGGTGGGCACCCCAGGGTGCCCACCACATTCTGCATGGTTGGGAAGAGGGGTCCCTTGGGTACCTCCGGGTGAAGGGGGGCCACAACGGGCCCCCAAAGACTGATTACGAAAGCCGTTTTATCTCGGGCAAACCAAATCAGAATGGCTGTCCAAATTGGACATCGTAATCGCTCGTCCGGAAAACGTGTCCATAGACCTGTACGAATCAGCTCTTTTCTGCTGATGCCCGGTGGAGGTACTGGATAGCTAAAGAGGAGATGGGTTGTGGACTTCCCCTTCGGCCGTCACCTACCCAGCTGGTCCTTAGTCAGACCTTCCTTCGTCTCTCTGTCGTACCTCCCGCCTTCCCCTTCACCTTCCCTCCTACCCCTCTACACTTCATTAACCCTGTCTTCTACGATTTTTAAATGTTGTTCTGTGGAGACCTAGCTATTTGACTGATGCCCGGTGTAGCTACCTGATCGCTATTGAGGAGATGGGCTGTTGACTTCCCCCTCAGCTGTCACCTACCCAGCCGGACCTTGGGCAGATGTTCCTTTCGTCTCTCCGTCGTATCTCCCCTACCCCTTTACTCTACCCCTTACCCTCTACGCTACTTTGACGTTGTCCTCAAAGATCTTTATACGTTTCCTGTAACTGATGTAACCTGTAACTGATGTAATTTTGTAACAATTTGAATTCATGCAAAGCGCTTTGATACCCTCGGGTCTAATCTGTTTTTATACCTGAACGCTGAGACCTTAGCAACATGGCTGATGCCCGGTGGAGCTGCTAGACAGCTAAACAGGAGATTGGCCCTGGTATCCCCCTTGATCGTCACCTACCCAGCCGGACATCTGACACAGTCCCTCCTCGTCTTCCGGCTTTTGGCTCCTTCCTCCTCTACCTCCTTCCCACAAACTCTCGCAGCATTGATTTTATTCTGTACTATGCATTGCTCTTGGAACCGATGTAACTTGTAACGTAATAATCCTTAATGTAAAGCGCTCTGATACCCCCTGGGGTCTGGTTTGCGCTATATAAAACATTAAACATCAACACATGAAAGACTCAGGCTGTCTAGATGCCTTTTGGAACAGATTCGGTCTCCTCGAACGGTTTCCGGGCATAGTAATCATAATCAGCTTTTAAGTAGTAAGCTTACATGTGTGGAGACTTCCCCATAAAAGAAGGGAGAGGTGGAGATTTACATGAGTAGGTTTGGGAATACAACATTAAACTTAGTTGGACTATTGTACGACTATTTTACGTACTACAAAATGTAGTTTGTGAACCCGGCCCTAAGTGTTCAAAAATTGTTATAGGCATGTTGTTCTTGCAGACTCAACTGTGCAGAGTGATGCAGAGATGTGCTCCAAAAGCTTTGGAAGGTTTTGGGGCAGGTGGTTGTGCATCCAAAGGCATGTAAAGGTAAATATAGGTCACAAGACCTGTAGTTCTATTTAACTTCCTTCAATTCCCTTCCATATACTTTATCCTAACATAGGTAACACTTAAGAAAATCTGAGCGATGAGACAGAACTCTGATTTTATTAGCTACAGATATAAGTACCTGAACACAAAATCGGTAGAACAGAGTTTACTAGTACAATTTAAGATTGTAATGCTATTTTGTTGATGCTTCAGATACCCATAGCTGACTAATGTTTGGTGATGAATGTATAATAAATTTGCTGTTGCTAACCCTCTCTCGTGCTCGTTACACAAGTTTTAATTGATAAATGCTCAGAGGAAACAAAACTGGGGGTCTTCAAGTCAATTTATGACCTCTTATTAAAAAAAGACACAGTAGTTTCTTCATAATGATTTTGTTCGGTGTGTGTTTCTGTGGACCATAGGCAATATTTTCAACAACTGGGGTGACCACAGGGCCAACAGATTGTGAGATGTTAAAATAGAGCAGGAGACAAAATAGCAAGGTGCATACAGACCACAGCATGTGCCATGAGTTCACATATGATGTCCTGGTGAGCAAGTGTTGGTCGTATATAGTCTACTCTTAGTAATCACCTAACTCTCTCATGGGAAAGTCTATGATGTACCAAACTAGTGGGCACTTTCCTCAGCTAAAAGACATTCATAAATCAATTGGACAAGTCCAATTGATTTATGAATGTATTTTTGAAGTATCAAAACTAAGCAGAATAAATATTGAAAAACCTCAGTATTAGTGGTCTCAGGTTTATCGCGAATATTTAAAATAAACCTCCCTTGACACCTTTCTGTGATTTCAATATTTGGGTGGTCCAGTCTGGAGAGTACAGCACCCAAGCCTTCCTTGTTTTCAAAACTACAACTAAGACAGCCACCTGACGCAAATTTGCCACTGTGTCGTTGTGATGCCTTGCGACACTTGTAAAACGTAGCCGCTTGCGTGATGATGCTGTAGACTGTAGTGTTTCAGAAATAAAACCACATCCCAAAATGGTAGGTGCCCAAGAACTAGTCCGCCAACAACATTTCACTGCGAATGCCATCTGATGTGTTTACACCTGCATGACACTTACAGGGATAACCGCTGAATGCTGATGATGCCTTCTGAGATAAGCTTAACCTTTTCCGTGCTGATGACGGAACCCCTCCGTCATCAGCCGTGGTGGCGCTGTGCTGATGACGGAGCGGTTCCGTCATGGCCCGCCGGATGTGCCTGCGCGGCGCGGATTCCGCGCCTGCGCTGGGCGTTCTATTGAGCGGGCGGGGCCATGACGGAACCCCTCCGTCATCAGCACAGCTCAACCGCGGCTGGTGACGGAGCTGTTCCGTCACCAGCATGGACCCGCCGCGCGGCCGCCCCGCCCCCTTAGCGCTGCGGCGGAATAGCCGCTGCAGCGAAGGGGTTAAAAAAATGCTCCCAAAATGGCGGGCAGATGCAAACTGAACTGCCAACAGTATGCCTCAGTCTTTGGCTTACAACAGAATGGAAAAAAGCGGCTGCTAAAGTTACGAGCATGCGCACCATACAATGCAGAACTGTGGGAGCACACTCGGGTAGCGTTGTGCACGCATCCCCTTGCTTTCTGGGTTGAGCTTGGCAAATACACCATGTACCATCCAGAAGACAGCTACTTTGCTCGGCTGCCGATACCAACCATCGCCACAACGAGACTGGTTACAGGACGCGTATTGGGTCCCACTGTGTAGCCCAGCTTGTTGCCAACAAATTGTAGTAATTAAGCAGTGATCGTCAGCTGAATTCAGGTGAGTTTATAAGCACATTGAGCTACCAAGCGGAGGACGGACACACAGGAGCTACCCTGATTGCACCACAAGTTCAACTGTACAAACTTGAACACTAACATTCTAAACTCACCCACCACCTGACATTCTCAGCTAGAATCTCTGAGACACCAGATTCTAGCTACAAGCTAAATATTACATACCACTAATTCTCTAACACTTCTGGGGATTTAATCTCACTCTATATGATGAGTTTCATGTACTAAACACTACACACTTACAACATGTTTTCTCTTTAGAAACAGCTACAGTTTAGACATTCAATAACGGGATGGAAAACACTCCCGGATTTCAGTTCCCATACATCTCCAGTCTGTGTTTCACCACACAGTGACATAATTGAATACGCTGATGCACTGTGGGTGAGTGCCTGCACACCTTCTGGCGTCATACTCTAGTGTCTTTGCTGAACACATACAGCTTTATAAAACGTGTACCTAAAACGACCACTGCACATCAGCTAAGGAAGGTCTGTGGGAAGATAGACTAATAGATGAGAGTTAGGCTATATCTAGGTAGAAACAGACAATTGTGGTAACCATGAATCAATCAGACTCTCCCGTACTCTGTTGTAAAGTGTCTAATAGATTACTTTTTATAAAGTTTAAAGGCTGACAGGCAGTTAATGTTTGTTACATTTCAAACTCCCTCCCCCCAATATTGTCAGTTCTATCAATTGAGTATAATGTAGGATGGATGAGTCAAATCACTTTATGATTAACTGTTCGAATTCTTTTAACATTTGATGCATGGAACATCATCTTTGTACGATACAAAAGGGAATTTGCTGTGTGGAGTGCCAGTGGTGTAAGGAAAGGGTGTGTAGGGCCAACTAGTGGCTTTCCAGCCTCTAATTGGCCTAATTCTAGTCAGAAATGTATAAGAACAGAAAATCACCCATTTTTTTGTAGTATCATTGCAGTGCATGAAAGATTTCAAGATGTGGTCTCTTAACAATCAATGTGTCATATATTTGCTTATTTTCTACCTTAGTATTAAGAAACTGTTTAATTGAGTGGGCACCCTACTTCAATACCACACGTTTTGGTAAGTTTTAGTCATTAACTTTCATACAAGGATGCACATACTATGGACCGATGCAAGATTGTGTGCTAGATTGAGAAAGCCTTGTCCCCGAATAAATGCTCCAGTTTGGACCTACTTAAGGCAGAAACATTTTGACTGACTGACACCGCTAGGGTCATAGGTAACACTAGTTCTGTTGATCTTTTTTGTTTTGAATGAAGGAAGGCGCCAATAAAGTAACATCCAACCTCACAATTTTCTGAGGCCCGAGGCCCCTATTCTATGTACCTAATCTAGTACCATAGACAGAGAGTGGATAGGCTAATAGAGGCAGGCAGGAAAGAGCTTGAATAAGGCCTGGTCTGGGCTTGCATTCAGACCGAGGACTGGCCCTATGATGAAGCATGCCAACTTTGGGTGGGCACAGGCACCACATCCCATTTAAACAAACGTTTGGATAGGTGTACTCTTTTCACACCAAGGCTTCAGGGATCCGGTGTGTTTTGTAGTTTTTGATAGGGAGGTTGACTCCCTAACACTTGCTCTTCATTGCTCTACTCCCCTCTCTGTGATTATAATACCCACCACTGACACACAAAAATGCATGCAGTCACTTCTGAATGCATACACATGCACAAACTAGGGAGTTGAGTGAATAAGAGAAAGTGTCAGAGTTCTTATCAGCCTCCTGCTTGTGCTGTCATGTTCCAGTGGGCCCCAAACTGTGTGGCATTGTGGATCAGGAGGCATTGGAAAGAGCTGTCTGATGCTGCTGTCAAAGGCCCTTCAAGGTATCCCAAGCTGGAGCAAATTGTGGTGCAGGTGGCATTTTTAGGTGGATTCTATTTCCCACCTAGAAATTAGGAAATTGAATTATAAGTGGGAGGCAGTCAACAACGTTCACATTTTAAGTCTTCCAAGAGAGGCGAAATAATACTTTATTATTGGAAATTCCAAAGTTAGTAGTGATTAAAACTACTTTGACATTTTACTTCCCTCTATTATTGTTTGATTTTATGTACTGCAATTATCGCTAAAGAAAAGGCGATCAAGGCTCTTCAATTGTTCTATTTTATTAACTGACAGCAGAGCGAGCATATAAAGCGGTGCCAATTGACACTGTATTCTACCCCCTTTATTTGTAATGTCACATTGTCATTTAAAGCAGTGGCGGTTTTTGCGCAAGGGCGTCGGGGCTCCGCCCCCGTTACTTTCACCTCCAGGGTCAACCATTAGAATAAAGGTATTCTTTACACTTTTCCATTTTTTTATTTTGAAAAATGTACACATACCTCTTGTTTTCATTGCTGTGGCCCTGATAAGTCTTGTGTCACAGCAAGTGTTGCTTACGCTGATCCGGTGCACTCCCTAATGCTGCCTGTGGGCGAGCCCTGCTGAGTCTATAGTATTTGTCAGGTTGAGGAGCTCACAGCCCTGAGGCCTGTGAGCTCATCAGCTCGGCAAAGACATGGCCTCGAGGACCAGTCTCCACCCCCTGATGTCGTGTGGGTAAAGATTGCTCTGGGCGCTTCAGGTTGAAGCCCTGTAGCACCAGGAGCTTCACGTCAGTCAAGGAATAGAGAGGATGGTCACCACCACCCTTTCCCAACTCGTCACAGGGGGGTGGTTCCCTCCCTGTGACGAGTCGGGAAAGTGGGATCGAGGCTGCAGGCAGGCCGAAAGCAAAGAAATCGAGTCTGTGCAGTTTGTCATCAGTATTCCTGAAGACACACTGCACGGACTCAAGGTGTCTGCTTCCCGCGCTCCTGTTTATTGCAGGACGATATGAACGCCATTTGCAGCTCCAGTGTGTGTGCTTGACTGGCAATGGCAGTCAGGAGGAGCTGCAGCATTCAAAGTTTAGGCACTGCTGGTGTGCGTCAGCATTACCTGGAGGCAGGTTAGATGGTTCGTCGCAGCCCCAAATCGGTCAGTGGACCAGGTACCAAGTAAAGGTAGATGCGTAAAAAAAGCGAAGTGGTTTACACATTTGCAAATAAATACATAATCACATTATCACAGTCAGTACCAAAGCATAATGCTCTGACAGTAACCCGTAATGTTAAATCGAAGTCCAAACTCTGCCTCAGCAGTACCACCAGCAGCTGGGAATTTAGTTCTTATTTTTAACATTTTCAGCACTGTTGGAGGAAGTGCTAACTCATCTGCTTGGGGGAGAAGGGGAGGTGAGGAGGCAATGCACCGTTTGCTACCTCTTGTATTTTGTTGGCTCACGATTGTCACTTTTGTAATGCACCATTTGCTACCTCTTGCATTTTGTTGGCTCACGATTGTCACTTTTGTAATGCACCGTTTGCTACCTCTTGTATTTTGTTGGCTCACGATTGTCATTTTTGCGTCATTTAATGTAAGTTTGCTTTTGTATTTTGCTCTCTTGTAATGTTCTCATGTATCAGTTCTGTTCCTATTGTGAAGCGCTCTGACACCTTCGGGTAAAGTCCGCGCTATATAAAAGCGCATAAATAAATAAATAAATAAATAAAATATCAGAGTTTATCACTGGGCCATAAAACAGCCACAGTGATTGCGCGTTCCAATCAGAAGTCTCCCCACAGCATACAAGAGGAAGTAAAGCAAATTGTCGACTTTCTCAAAATGTTTAATGTTCATGTGGCTAAATAGTTGTGCTCTATAGATTGCTGCTGCCTGCACTGGCTTTCTTTTATAATACAAAATATATTTGCATTAATGAGTAAAAGCATGATCATCTTTTTTTAAAATAATTTTTGTAAAATTAATTAGGCATCAGCAGCTTTTTGGAGAAAACATGGAATCCAATGAATGTGTTGTGAGTGTGTGATGTTTGTAAAATCTGGGCACATCTATTTTCGTCTATTTGTGTTTGGGCACTGTCACTGTTAATCATATTAGTGACATAAACAGACTGAAAGAAGTGCTGTGTGGCTTTTGTGTGGACTCTGGAGTGTATTGGTGTAACTGGCAGCATGTTGCTGCTATGTACATAAACCAGAGCCTTAACTTGCGGCGAGATTTCTTTCCAGTGTAAACCCTCGGCTTGGTAGGAGGGGGGGGAGGGTAGGAAGATAACACTTGTTAGTGGTCATAAATCAGCAGCAGTGATTACGTGTGCTAGTCTGCAGTCCTGGCCTCAGCATTTGTTAATTAGATTTTACTTCTAATGTCTTCCTGCACATACATGTTTTGTTGCACTTTTCTGTACTTCTTCAAGCTCAGTCATGGCCTGCATGATGTTTTTAAAAGATCTGTCAACCATGTACTGGAAACTGCTTTATTTTGTTTTAAAATCTTTGTCCATCAATAGATTGAACATCTTTGAGAGATGTTTTAACTTTCTGTGATTTGACAGCATTGCTTGAAACCGTATTCTGTATTTTCATTAAAAATTAAAGTCTGTTCATTTTTGGAAAACTTGCTAAACAGCAGCTTTTTGGGTGAAATCATCCAATCCAATGAATGACTGTGAAGAGTGTGATCTTCATTTAATCTTGCCGACATCGATTTTTGTTTATTTATATTTGGACAATGTTGATCAAGTTAACGTATGAACAGACAGAAGTGCACAACAAGTGCTGTGTGGCCTTTGTGTAGAGAGTTCTGGTATCACTTAAAGCATGTTGCTGTGCACATACAGCAGAGCCCAGACTGCGACTCAGCAGTGAATTACTTGGCTTGTTGCATGAAGTATTTCTTTTCAGCTTTGTGGGGGCAAGGCTGGATACAGAAGAGGGTCAATTGGGGATGCTAGGATTGTTTGCAGCATCAACCCAAGAATGCAATTACTCTGGAGGGGGTGACTCTTGGACCACATGTTGCTGTTTAGTTCAATAAGATGCTCATCCCTCACTATGAATCACTGTCTCCTTGCCATTGGTCAGTCAGATCCTTGAAACAGGTGAGGTAACTGGCATCCAAGTTCGAGGTCTCTCCCACTGAGAAACCTATCAGGAAATGTCTTGCTCGCTGCACACAGTCCTTAAGACGGAAGTCTGGCTTACCTACAAAGCCAGGAAATTTCCAAGGTACTATTGCTTTTTGTTCCTTTTATTTTAAAGTTTGCTTGAAAATGCATAATTTTATCTCATTGTTTGTTAAAAAAAGATTTGCATGGGAAATGGTGACCGGCCTCCCAAAAATTATGTATCCCGTTAAAGTGAACCCCGATGCTACACCCCCCACACACTTCCCAGCTCCACCACTTTCAAATTTCACCAGCCGCCACTAATTTTAAGATGATATGCACCCAGGTGTTATGCAATATCATCAGATATAGCATAATTGTCTTAATTGATTCCATCAATGCGGTCATCAGAAATACATCTGACTAGTTGTGGCTATGTATACACCTTAATTATGTGGAGCTTAGCATGACACTTTAACTAGCCCACATTTGTTTCTTTATACACTATTTTGAAGTTTTATACTACATCAACTGAAGAAAGCCGATGAGCACAGTTGTTTATTAAATATTGTAACCTCAATTTTCTATTAATGTAAGCTCTTCATTGAATTTTATTGGCTCCTGTTTATTCTATGATATCATCCGATACAATAACGGATAGTCTTATTATAGCAAAATTATATGAAACAACTTTTTGTTAATATCAAAGTCTATCCTCTAGTGCAGGATATGTCTCAATAAATAAATAAATGAATAGTCATACATAATCACAAGATGTCATTTGTCTCCACTGTTTACATTGTTTGCAAAGTTTTGTTTCTTATTTAATATAATGCGGCATGCATAGCGAGCTTGCTTCTAGTTCACGGATTTTATTTGGCTAAATCACAGATGTTGTTGAGTTAGAAAGAGGACTTGGGGTCTATTAGATGATTACCCAAAGTCCAGTGGTCTCCTTACCTGAAACAGGCGCCTATGCTAGAACATTTGCTCCCTTTTGCTTCGATCTCATAGCCCTGTTATATGCATCTAGGTAAGCTAAGGCACCAAATGTAATATGGGTAGGCAAGGATCTGCATTATGCTATATGTTGCTATTGCGGATGTAGTTGATTGCACAACTGCTGGTGCTATTCCACAGTTCTGCGCAGAGAACGTTGATGCTCTACTATGAGAAGCTTTTCTCTAATTTCACCAAGAAAGCTTCTTAAAAGCCATCATTGGCATGTCACTCACAGGAGACAGAAACAACAAAGTGGCAATGGGCAGAAGCGGACTTCTTACGGAGACAGCTAGCCGCATCCACAATTTGATGCAAAGTGTGACTGTAATTGCATTTAAATAGCAGTTAATACCCCTGAGAGGAAGCAAGTGCACCTGCTCCTGCCAAGGTTGAGGACAGCTACCTATCTTAGGAGACCACTCCACCAGGTGGGAATCCTAGTATACAATTATGAGACTTTGACTTGTTTTTCCACTGCTAGTTTTCTCTCTTTGAGTCCTGCTTCTCTTTGGGTGTCATTTCCTAATTCCAACCGATATCCGAGATCATATGAGAGAAGCGATGAAGCCAAAGTCACAGCATAGCTACCATGCACACTAGGCCCAAGAGCCAAGTTACAGCTGCTTCAGTTCTCCTGTGCTTTTTTATAGCGCTCGATTAAATTGTGCAATACATGACATGTAACATTACAGCAGCAGCCCACAATGGAGCAGATAATGGCCGACTGTCCCCGCCTGGACCCATCGAAGAGCCTAAGTATTTGTAAATACCAGATGAAAGTCCATTGCTGCGGCTGCAGTTCCCCTTGAGCCAAATGACAACTTGTAAATAATAAAGTGACAAATCTCTGGACCCTGATAGCGCACCGCTAGCAATTGGCCCTAGGGTCATCACTGGTTAGCTGAAAACATAGTATAAAATCGGAGTCCTCCTCCATTATGAATAGCATGACTTCTCTGGCATTCACCTCACAAATGGTGCCGTCCCATGCACGCGATCTCATGGAGAGGGACAAATTGTAAAGAGGTCCAATTCTTTTTCCCATCCTGTTCTCGCCTGTGTAACCATTTACCAGTTGGAGGCAGGTGGCGGGTCCCCTAGTTAGGCGCCATAGGCACTAACCTCGGGTGTCCTTCTGTACTTAACATTAAAGACAGCAGATTGAGCCTTACAAGGCTTTGGTAGCTCAAATGGAAACTCCGTATGTTCCAATGTTGTGATACTGCTTTGCGGTGAAATAGTTTAATGCGACCGCAGATCTGTCAAAGCAATTCTCAGTATTTTTCAGTATATTCAACCTGTCCATAATACCCAACATACTTATCCTCATAAAATGGCAGATTACATTTAATGGGTAATACAGTAGCAATAATTTAGTCAGTGTCATGACCTACAGTAATTTAAAAAATGCACTGAAGGATTTCACGGAATAATGACATAACAGTATCAAAAATTAACACCGACCACTACATCTTTATTACAGCTCATTATTCCACCGTGAGGATAATATCTTCTCAGCCCTTCTCTGTATGGGAAGAATATTTGAAATATGCCTGGTAATGTGTGAGGCGGAGCTAGTAAACAAAGGAGCATGGTTATTGTTAAAAAAGCTTAAAGTCAAGCTCCTGAGGCAGAAGCCGGGAGCGAGCAACCACATTTCCCAAAACTTTTCATCACAGATGTACTTGTGTTTTTTAAACTTGTCACAGAATAACTTGTGTTTTTAAAAGCCACTTACTTTGGGGAAACTAGTTGTCAGTCGCAGCAGAGCCAGCGCTGATGCTACAGGCCCATTGCAATCTCTCCTTTGCGCCACGAGCAGAGGCCCCGCCCCTTTTTTAGGCCACACCCCCAAGCCGACGCCTACTAAAGACGCCGATTCAGGGCTCCAGGTAAAAGCTTAGAGTCAAGCTCTTGAGGCGGAAGCCGGGAGCGAGCAACCACATTTCCCAAAACTCATCACAGATGTACTTGTGTTTTTTAAACTTGTCACAGAATAACTTGTGTTTTTAAAAGCCACTTACTTTGGGGAAACTAGTTGCCAGTCACAGCAGAGCCAGCGCTGACGCTACACGCCCATTGCAATCTCTCCTTCGCGCCACGAGCAGAGGCCACGCCCCTTTTTTAGGCCACGCCGACTCCTACTAAAGACGCCGATTCAGGGCGCCAGGTATAAGCTTAGAGTCAAGCTCCTGAGGTGGAAGCCGGGAGCGAGCAACCACATTTCCCAAAACTCTTCATCACAGATGTACTTGTGTTTTTTAAACTTGTCACAGAATAACTTGCGTTTTTAAAAGCCACTTACTTTGGAGAAACTAGTTGCCAGTCGCAGCAGAGCCAGCGCTGACGCTACACGCCCATTGCAATCTCTCCTTCGCGCCACGAGCAGAGGCCACACCCCTTTTTTAGGCCACGCCCCCTGGGCCACAACCCTGGAGTGGTATAAACAATGTGCATATTCCGGTCGCGGAGCGGGCGAGCGCAGCTGGCGCGACGTTTGCGCGCCGAAGGCCCGCCTAAGGCAAGCCCGTCTGCGCCCGTCCACGACCGACCGGGCCAGGGGCCACCCCCCCTGCTCAATCATCATGTCATACCATTACCTACCAACCGCAGCTCCTTCGCCAACTAAACCAGACAGTTGGGCCATCCTGTTTACACACTTGGGATCCCTCCACCCAACATTCCGCTTGTAATCAGTGTGGCTTCCACCTCTCTCATGGCGTAAAGAAAGCTACATCATTCTCTATGCTGTTGCTTAACTGCCGTTCGCTTCCTAAACATTCTACGGAAATCTCTCTACTGTTGGAGGAGATAAACCCAGACGTCTTTTTTGCCACAGAGACATGGGTACAGGAACACTCTGAACCTGATCTAGTGCAAGCACTTCCTCCTGGCTATCAAATACTCCGCCTTGACCGAAAAAAAGGCATTGGCGGTGGTCTAGCTATAATCTACAAATCAGATTACGTTGTCACCAGTACCCCTGTAAAATTCCCTGACTGTGAATGTCTTCCTTTTTTTATAAAATTCAGCGCCACACATACCTTCTCGGGTATGCTTATATACCGCCCGCCTGGACCACAAAGGCAGTTTCTTTCAGACCTTGACTCGATAGCAGCAAATCTTGCAGTTAGCGCTGCCAATTTCACTATTCTCGGTGACCTTAACATCCACCTGGATGACCCACATGATTCTATAGCAAGAGAACTATCCTCAAGCTTAAGTGCCCTCGAACTGCACCAACGTGTCACTGGTCCCACCCACTTAAAAAGACACCTCTTAGATCCCGTCTTTAGTAACTGTAAAAACCTTCACATTGGAAAACCTTCTCCCCTTCCCTGGTCTGATCACTTCCTTATCCCGCTCACTTGGACCCTGCCTCCTCATCTCCTCCCCAAACCCCGATGACTCAACGATCACACAATTGGTCTAAACTCCACCTACCTGAATGGGAGGATCTCCTACAAGGTACCAAACCCACTCACACATCTACCCCCACTCAAGATAATGATAACTATAACACGTGGATCACCAGCTCCCTAGATACAGTATTACCACTAAAAAACTCCCATCCTAAGCGGGGCAATCCTACATCCCCGTGGTACACGAATGAACTACGAGAGGCCAAACGTGTATGTAAACGACTGGAGAGGAAATGGCGCCTCAGCTACCTCCCATCAGATAAATTGAGCTATAGAACAGCAATTAAAAACTACAAAGCGGACATTCACCTAGCTCAGGCTAAATATTTCGAACTCAAGATTGAGAATGCTGCGTCCAAACCCAAGGAGATCTATCGAATAGCCATGACCCTTTTGCAACTACCGGAGGCACCAAAGCATCATAACAATACTCAGACCCATTGTGAGGAAATAGCGGAGTTTTTTTTACCAGAAAATAGAAACCATCAACTCTTCTTTCCCCCACCCTGTCACTTTGCCCACAGATTCTGTCAACTCAGGCTGCACGACAGTTCCTCCTCACCCTCTCAATAACTTTCCTCCCTTAGAACTTACTAAACTGGAAAAACTTATGGGACAGGTTAAATCTGGATCACCCACTGACCCAGCTCCTCCCAGTACTCTCACCCAGATCACCCATCAGATCTCGCCCACTGTTCTAGACCTGCTCAACTCCTCACTCCATACTGGTACTGTCCCTCCTCTATGGAAAAGAGCAATGGTCAAAGCTCTATTAAAAAAACCTAGTCTCGACCAATCTAACCCCGCCAACTACCGACCCATCTCCCTTCTACCATGGCTCAGTAAGCTTCTCGAGAAGCATGTCAACTCCGTTCTCACTGACTTCCTGGAAGCCAATAACATACTAGATCTCTCCCAGAACGGCTTCAGGCCCCGTCACGGAACAGAGACGGCATTGATTGCAGTGACGGAGGAGGCAAGAAGGATCTTGGACGATGGCGGGTCCACGGCCATCGTCCTACTCGACCTAAGTGCCGCCTTCGACACTGTTAATCATAATATCTTTCTCCATCGGTTAGAAGGAATAGGATTGTCAGGGACTGTACTCAGATGGATGAGATCTTTTCTGACAGATAGATCCTTCAGGGTTTTTGAGAGGGATTTCACTTCTGCCAGTAGACCTCTTAATTGTGGAGTGCCTCAGGGCTCCTCCCTGAGCCCTACCCTTTTTAATGTCTATCTACGCCCCCTAGCTGATGTCGTCCGCCCATTTGGGGTGAAGATCGTTACTTACGCGGACGACATGCAGCTAGTGGTAGCGCTGGACCCCCCCTTAACTCTTTTCACAGTTTACACAAATGCCTGGAAGCAGTTGCTACCTGGATGTCTGGCTCTTGTCTTAAACTTAACAGGGACAAAACAGAGATAATGCTCCTTGGAAATAACATCGCAAAAACCATTGACCCTATCTGGCCTCTCTGTTTAGGGAGTCCCCCGCAACCCAAGGAGCAAATCAAGAGCCTAGGCATCTGGCTTGACCACACTCTTTCCTTCAACCATCAGGCCACCAAGCTCGCTGCCACCTGTTTCGGGCTGATGAGACTGCTTCGTAAAATCCTTCCTCTCCTTCCATTCCATTCGAGACGAATTATGGTTCAAGGATTGATCCTCTCCCGCCTCGACTGTGGAAACGCCTTATATCTTGGAGCACCTCAATCCACACTCAACAAACTCCAGGTCATTCAGAACTGTGCTGCAAGAATTCTCCTGGATATTCCCCGCCGAACCTCAGTAAGAGCCAGACTGAGAGATCTTCACTTGCTCCCGGTGAGATCCAGAATTGAATTTAAGAGCATGTGCATTGCACACCGCTCTTACTGGGGAACAGTTCCCTCCGTCAACTCCCCCCTTGTGAAAGCCTACCAGCCCACCCGTTCCCTCAGATCTGTGACCTCCCACCTCGCCTCAGTACCACGCATCAGGAAGGCCAAATGCGGAGGCCGATCGCTCTCCTACAACCTAGCCAGGATCTGGAACTCCCTCCCCTTCCATATCAGGTCTGAACCCAACCTTCTCACCTTCCGGAAGATTCTTAAAACCTGGCTATTCAGCAAAACTTCGGTTTAAAACTTCACCCAGCCCCTCCTATTCCAGCCTCTCCAGCTCAGCTCAAGCTCTTTACAGCGCTGGCACGCCCCTGGGTAGCCAACGCGCTTTACAAATCCTCATTCCATTCCATTCCATTGGTCACTGGTGCATTTTTCTGAGATACTTTTTTCATTCATATCTGAAACTGTCATTTTACATCAAACAAAAATTCAGTGCCTGAAAGTGTTAGCCTTTTCAGGGTGCAGATGCTTATCAATTTTTTTTATTCACTGTGCTTTTCCTTGGGTAATATATCAGCATAGGTTAGTTGAGTTTTATTAGTACTTTTCCTTTCATCTTTTAATTTCATGTACACTTTCTTTCCTGCCTTTCTCCTCCTCTGTTCTAGCATGCTTCCTACTCTCACAATCCTCTGAAGTGGCCAGTTACATAAAGGTTTCATACAACTCCTTAAATAAATAAACAAATAAATAAATGTGCATCGTATATTCTCAACTTCATTATTTGTGTGCTATGGTAATCAGGCATTGGTTTGGATTAATGGCTTAGCATTTCAACAACAATGTGCAAATGCCACTCGTGGTACGAAGCGATACACGGTAAGTATTAGTGACACCCAAAATCAGAAGGTAACTGTGGTCAGTAGAAGGACAATGCATCAATGTAATAAGTTAAATAGAAGAAGAGATGATCATGGAGAATAAATGCTCTGATGAATACTTTGGTGTCAATAATGAGTGCTCAAACTACAAAGTTGACGTGGAAGGCTGCTTAGGAGTAATTTAGGGAGTACCTAACCCTGAGATTGAGGAGACAGCTCTTGTGGAATGGCATCAGAAGAAAGAATTAACCGAATAGGGGCATGGCTCATGGAGGTGGTGAGGTTATCTTGGATTGGTAAGTCTAATGTACACTTGACTGTGTTTTGGCATCTTATGCACATTGAGGGGACCTCAGGTTGTGTGTGGGACACACCAACATTTTAAAGTTATATGTAGGGCAAATGGAAATCAGAGTACTATCCCAGCAAACAGCTGGTACAGAGAGTGATGGCAATACATTCTACTGGTAGATGGCTGTTGCAATGAATATGTAGTTAGACAGGCTTGTTTCTTTCTTGACAATGTAACACCCGACTGGTATTTAACACACCTAAAGAATGCATTTCAGCATTAAGCTTTCCTTTAAAAAGTATTACGCTTGTTCTTTTTTCTTTCAACACTACATTTCGCAGATGTTGTAAATTGGGACACATCATTTATTTGAATGGTTTGGCAAGAATAGCACATTAACTGATATGTCATGTTTGTAAGGTAGAGCATACAGCTGAATTGTATTTTTTGGATATGCATTTCTTCACCAGAGCCTATTTTTCCATCTTGTTCACTATATAGCCAGTAAGGGTAGGGTCCTAAATTAATAGTGCTGACTTAAGACATTATTTCCATGATTAAATGTCCTGAACTGTTGCCAACTGGAGAAAGTCTGCTAACATTAATCAATCTTCACCAAGTCTTACAAAAAGAACCTAAAGTTCTGAAATTCTGCTATACTTTGTGAGGTGATAGGAAAATATTGTTCATCATATAAACTGCAAATGAAGAGTTAAGTTCACATTTTCCACTGATTCTTTTCAAGAATTCAAAAGCCTACATAACTTAAGACCTGATTTCGATTAAAACATGGTGGTCACAAACTGAAAAACAAGCATTTGCAATGCAAAAGGTCTCGCATGTGCAAGTGTTTAAGCTATTGGCATTGTAAATGACAATGACTTTTACTTCTCTGTTTTACTAATAGATTGTGCCGTACAGCATGCGGCATGAGCGTGCACCAGGATACATGCAAGAAAACCAGCTGTGTGGGAAACCAGCATTAAAGTGTGCTGTACAGCATGAGACACAAGCGTGCACCATGACCCGTGTATTAAAAACAGCCCTATGGAAAACCAGCATTAGAGTGTGCGGTGCAGCATGAGACACAAGCGTGCACCAGGGTCCGTGTATGAAAACTATTGTTAGTGTATGCTTTGCTGCATGAGCGTGCACCAGGATCCTTGCGTGAAAACCAGCCGTGTGGGAAACCAGCATTGGAATGTGCTATGCAGCATGAGCGTGCAGCAGGATCTGTGCACAACAACCATCCATGTGGGAAACCAATATTAGAGAGTGCAGTGCAGCGCGAGACACAAGTGTTCACCACGACCCATGCATTAAAACCAGCCCTGTGGAAAACCAGCATACTGTGTGCAGTGCAACATGAGATACGAGCGTGCACCTGGATCCGTACATGAAAGACAGCCTTGTGGGAAACCAGCATTAGAATGTGCTGTGAAGTGTGAGACACGAGCGTGCACCAGGATCAGTGTATGAAAACCAGCATCAAAATATGTGCCAGACACAAGCGGGTACCAGGATAAGTGCATGAAAAATGCCCCTGTGGAAAACCAGCATTAGAGTGTACTGTGCAGCGTGAGACACAAGCGTGCACCAGGATCCGTACATGAAAGACAGCCTTGTGGGGAACCAGCATTAGACGGTGCTGTGAAGTGTGAGAAACAAGCGTGCACCAGGATCAGTGTATGAAAACCAGCATCAAAATATGTGCATTACCACGCCAGACACAAGCGTGCACCAGGATAAGTGCATGAAAAATACCCCTGTGGAAAACCAGCATTAGAGTGTACTGTGCAGCGTGAGACACGAGCATGCACCAGAATCTGTGCATGAAAATCAGACATGTGGAAAAGCAGTATTAGAGTGTGCTGTGCAGCATGCGACATAAGCATGCACCAGGATTTGTGTAGGAAAAATAGCCCTGCCATGTGGAAAACCAGCATTAGAATGTGCTGTGCAGCGTGGGACATGAGCGTGCACTAGAATCTCTGTACGAAAACCTGCCAAATAGGAAACAGCACCAGATTGTGTGCCGTGAGCCAACAGAGTGCACCAGGATCCGTGTACGAACAAAGGCAATAAGGTAACTAGTGCCAGAATGTGTGCTGTGCAGCCTGAGATACGAGTGTGAACCAGTATCTGCATACGAAAACCAGCCATGTGAGAAACAAACATCAGAATGTGCGCCACCAGCGAGTCCTAGGAGCCATTTATGACAAGCATTTGCAATGCAATAGGTATCACATTTGCGGGAGTTTAAGCTATTGGCATTGTAAATGACAATGCCTTTTATTTATCTGTTTTGGTAATTAGCACATAAGTAAAAGGCATTGTCATTTACAATGCCAATAGCTCAAACTCTTGCAAATGCTAAACCTATTCAAAGAAGCGGCTGCCATTGTCCCGGGGTGCTTGGAAAGTAAAAGCACGCAATCCACTCTGAATGTTGCATGAAAGCCTGTTGTGCCTGCAGTAGGAGAAACTCATTAAAGAAAATAGTGCAAACACACTGAAAAATATGTACTGTGCAACAACTGAAGTAAAAGTGCCAGTCTTCATGGGAGGTTACAAATGAAGACAAGACGGTACTAAGGGGAGGACTACAAGCCTATTAACGAATCAGAAGCCCACATTTATGAAGGACAATGACATATGCCAATGACAAAGATGGGTGGAGAATGGGCGGGCTTCTATCCCATACTTCACTACAGCATGCCGCAGGGCAACGCATGTGCAGCCCAGTCTTGACCTAAACATAATGACCCACACACCCTGTAGGGATACTCCCAGGGTGTGCTGATCATTAGTTTTTGTTTTTCAGAAACAAACTCCCCCTTTCGGAGTTTGTTTCAGAAAAAAACATTTGGTGCACGGCTGTCAAACATGGCAGAAGAATATCTGGTGCTTACCAAGCAAAACCTTTTGTGCCGCTACAGGAGCTGCTGTGAAGGTATCTCCTGTTAAGGCACAGTGATCACAGCGGTGCTGGCGGGGATCTCTAGATATGGCAGATAGACACGCCCCACTATATCTTAAAGCAGATCCTTACTATGAATGGATCTTTTTTTAAATAAAGTACATAATAATAGTGTATCCCTGATTGCAAAAATCCGTATTGGAACCTGCATGTGGGCTTTGGACGGCTAGAACATACAGAGCTATATTTGATATGTTTACATATCTCTCGGTCAGACATCTGTGGGTCCTTGTTTAAAAATAAAAGTAGTGAAAGAAACTTGCTCCTCCCCGTGCGCCCCTCCCCCCAATCATGGGACGTGCAGACCTCCCCTGGTTATTAGTCATCTGTAAAATAGTAAGGCTGCTTAGCTGATGCTAATGTGCTTTGGAGAAAAGTTATTTCAGTGGCACTGGGTTCTGTTGAGCAAAAGGCAGGAATAAGGACTGCAGTCATTATGAGGTTAGCTTTTCTAGCAGAAAGGTGTTAACAATCACTTTGGCAAACCCTCTTCAGTGAAGAGGCATACATGGGAACCTCTTGTCCCCAAGTAATCAGAGTAGGGGTGCTGCAACAGCCCATAAAATGCATTTGTTCTAGTTCGGGAAAGTAGTTTATTTGGGAGACATTTCCGTTTCAGAAGCGTTGACCATATTGATGTACCCACAAGTCTTCTGTGAAATTTGGCCAACCTGAAATCCAATTTCTTAAGAAACGTATTTTATTACGTTGTAGGAAATGGGGAAGTACCAAGGGTAGAATTACTTAAGCAATGGCTTGTTCTACCTTTGCCATGGGCATAGCTGAACAATCATGTTTCAGACAACCCTTTCAATGTTAAAGACTTGAAGAAAATAAGCAATTAATACCTCCTAGATGCAAGACCAGAAAACTCTTGACATTTTCTAGACTGCCCATTTAATCCTATTTCTAGAAAACAATTTAGTTCAGAATTTGAATTTGTCAACGTAACGAACACCGCTTGGCTATCTATGTTGCTGGCTGTAGAGCTTTGATGTGCTGCTAGAAGAAGTAACTTGGAGAAGGCCTTGGGGCTAATAGTAAGCTCTCAAACTGTGCTGGGTGTAAAGTTAACTGGGATTGATGGAAGATTGAAGCGAAATGCACGCAGTGGTGGGGAGATGGATGGTTCTGTTGGAACTGTGTTGCTATGCTGGAACACAGTGACACTGGAGAACTGTAGTGATGATCCCAAAAAGAAAACAATTTGGAATGTCTGGCGTATTACCACATAAACATAGTGTGCATTAACCCTTCCAAAATCAATGAGCCAGCAGGCTTAGGTCCCGTAATATACCTAATTAGCTTGCTACTCCATTCAGGAGGCCGTTTTAATCATTTTTGGTTTATGGAATATGTACACTGTTTATAAGAAAACGGGTTAGGCCATTCTTACCACAGAAAGACAATAATATTGTGCCTTTTCACTATTTTTGCTTTATATTTAACACTTGCCAAACCAAATGAATTGGAACCATGTCATTCCTGCATTTTGCCCCTTCTCTAAATTTCTCTCCAGCTTATCAATTGTCTTGTTGCCATAAACATTGAACCTCTACTTTGTTTTAGTTCATTGTTTTATTACGTTTATTCTATACATAACCTTGATATGAAAAGTGAACATGTCGTTATTTCCTTGATTTGTTTTGTACACCACCTGCCTGTACTCTGTCTACATAGATTGTCATGCCACACCGGCAAATCTACCACAGATGAGTAAAGGTTATTGTCACTGAAGTCTGTCTCTCTTTAGCCTAGACTGCAGTTCTTTGCCTAACGGGGCCCAGTTTACCAAAGTTAGGAGGAGCCTCAGTGGTATTTTGTTAAATTGTGTTTTTCTGAGTTTGTAAGCCAATTATACTACAAATTATGAAATGCATTCACAAAACGTTATTTCATATGTGGCCTAGTAGAACGGTGTTACTTAAATGACAATAAATGGAAACAAATGAACTGAAGAAACCTACATGTAGATATTTTATGATTAGAAGTTCTCGTATTTTAACTCAACCTTTTTGGTCTTTTGTTAATAATCAGCATCATCAATTTCTATTATCAAGATTTAGATTTAATTGTATCAACTGGCTCCAAACTGTACCCAAGGGTTTTTCAAAGCAAGGTACCCTGCTACCATGTGCATGTGATAATTTTTCTGACCAAGACCTGTTGCACTTTATGTTTTTTTGTGATTTTTATACTGAGTTGCGAGCGAAATACATCCTACCACTTTTAAGAGATTGCAATTTTGCACAAGTAAGACCAGCGTTGATCTATTTACAAATGCTTTCTTCCCCACTCGTATGTTATGGGCTTGCACGATTTTTATCAGGGGCAATCAGTAAAATAAATAATCTGGTGTGCTAACTATAATGTTTTAGGCTGTTTTAATATGTTTCTTTTAATGTATTTTAATTTCATCTGTGGTGTGGTTTTAACCCTAAATATAAATGTGTCACTTTTTGTAAAATACTTTTATGGCCAGAACATGGCCGAATAAAGTTTTAATTGATTGATTGATTGATTGACAAACAAATCTTTCAAAAATAAGGCTTCAAATAGATTTAGCACAGTTTACACACACATTAAAAAATGCCACTGTCTGAAAGCCATAGAAACGTATGTTCCTGCGATGCATTGCTGATACCACACATTTCTTCTCATGTGAGATGACAGACGTTTTGGTGGAATGCCTAAGGATCCCCTCACACACTTAATCAGTCATTGTCATTCAAAGGGCCATCAAGATGTTAATATTCTTTTGCGTCTGGGCCCTTTGAAGGAAGCTTTTTGACTGATTGCTGGTGTTGGATCATGTGGCCCTGACAGTTTCCTCTAGTGAATCGATTGAGGATTTAAGTGACTGATTGGTGGCAGATGGCTTTTGTGGAGAAGACCGACATCTCACAACTCTGCCTCTCTCAGCAACAACTATAAAAACCAGTGTCTGAAATGAGGAGATGATCTTGGTGATACAATACTTAATGTCACTGTCCCCTAATTCGGGTTGAATATAAAACTAAACAGTGGCGTTCATTTAATTAATGAAAACAATCATCTATGTGTCATCAAATGTTACATGGAAAGGTCAAATATCAACTACAAGTAAGTATAAATAGGGAAATATAGATGTATTGCTCTAAACCCATGTCAACTTTCCTCGACAATATGTTGGTAGATATGGTTGAGTCGATGTAAGTAAAGGTCTATATTCTACCTTCAATATTACGGTAGAACAGGAAAAGGGAGAAATACATGTGTTCATTAGGTGTCTCTATTACCCCTAATCCATGTGATCTTGTACACATTTTGGGCACCTATAAATATCAAAATTTGAATAAAAGTTGTGGGATTATAGAGTCTCCGAGAGATGGGTGGCAGCATTTCATTTGGTGAAGAAGATCCAAACACCAAAACATATCCAGAACTGCTATTTTCTAGAGGTATTCTTTAAACCATTAACCAATACAAAATGCATACAGGACAGCAAGTTGGAGCGGACCCTAACTAAATAGTTTTTTCGGACCAAAGGGTTTGTGAAAACTATCATCTGGAACCTTTCAATTACATACAACGTAAACACCCGAAACAGACAGAAAAAAAAGGGGAGCCGTATGGTCAAGACTCTTGCTTCTGGGCAATCAAGTAATAACCATTAATTATAAAATAGTATATTTAGTCCATGCTCAGCACTTTTCCAGTAAACATTACAGACATTCTCTGTATCTTTCCAGTGAACATAACTGCTTGGAGTTGGATCTTCACCTGAGCACAGAAAAGGATGATTTCTTTTGGCCGCTAAAGCAAGGTAAGAAAATGGGCTGCCAGCCAGATACCAAACATAAGAAGCCAGATATGCTGTAACAAACATCCATAATTGCACCCATTCCCTAACTTTGACTAACACTTTTAGGAGCTACAAGCATTTGCACAGGCTGTGAACCTGAACCTTAACCAAGGTTCGCCAATAAGAGCTCCCTGATTTCAAAATGGTAATTATTTGTATTTTACCTTTTTTATTTTTTGCAGTTTTATATAGCACAAACTCGCCCAAGGGCATTGGAGCGCTTTACCTGAGCACCAAATTACATACAAGGATAAATTCATTTTTTTCAGGGACAAAAAGTTTAAGCGATTTGTCCAGAATCGCAGGATGTTGAACAGACGCTGGCACTTGAACCTGGCTCACCGGTTCCAAAGTTGGCAGTTCTGCCCATTAGGTGATATCACTTCTCTTAAGAGTTAAAAGGATTGAGTGTGACAAAAATTATCTGTCACATCAAGTCAAGAAAGCTATCTGATACTTAGAAAGGCACCTATATAACATTTAGTCTTCTTACATAGAGAACTTTTATTTTTGCTTTAAGACAAAGCTCTATTCCAATCTGTTGATTGTATTATTATTTACGCTTTGTGAATACCTATGAATTAGTTCATTCCTATATTGAAAAATTGCAAAAAGTGATTTTACACCTATTCATAGTAAAAGCTACTTATGTAGAGAGAGAAATCAGTTCCAGCAGGAGGTGTCAGATGTTTTTTTTCTTTTGCCAAAATTAATTTGAGCCTAAGAAGGGTAGCGCACTATCTGACTCTTAATGGGCTGCCAGCATGTACACAACCTTCACATGACTGATGACCACATTATGGGTTTAATCCAAGTAGGATTTCAAAACAGCCAAATCCATGAGACTGGGAATTCATCCCAATCCTATTCCCTGTACTAGCAATGTCATCCCTGGGGTGGTGGGCGGACTAGGCCAAGCGAGAAGTGCGTTTTAGGTTACTTTTTCAGAGAAAAATATGTGTCCACTGTGGGCAGGAGACACCAATACTTGAAGATCGATTATGACTTTGGTGGTGCCGGGTCTGACCCGACACCGCACCGGCCAAGCCGTGGTCGGGCCGCCCCAGATTAGGAGTTTCCTCCTATCTGGAGGGCTTTTATTTTGACATTCCCACGGCGGTGCCCTGAAAATGGGCACTGTAATGGGAACGCCGAAAACAGTTATTGCATGGCCTGGACTGTTAAGTCAATACCATGCATGAACTGGGGTGCAGGCATACGGGGGCTCATGTTGTGCCCCTCTGCATGCATCCTCATACAGAGGAGGCACAGGGGGCCCTGCAGGTCTCCCCTTGCTTCCTCTCCGTCACAGTGTTCACAGAGTAGGAACCTCCCTGACACCACCAGCGGAGAGGAAACTTGTAATATGCTTGGTGGAACCGTACCGGTCCCGCCAACCATACTGCGGCCTCCTGATTGCCGCAACACCGCCAGGGAATGGCGGTTCCCTGACGGCTGCGGCGGGGTAATAGTTGTCCGACTGCCCTAATCATGATAGGGTGGTCGGGAGACGTCAACCGCCGTGCCACCACAAGTCTAGCAGTCTGTGGACCCTCGGAATCGTAATTGGCCCCTTGGTCTTCATCATGATAGCTCTGCAGGTCTTGAAGAACTACACTTCCCAGCAGCAAGTAGGGTAGCCTTAGCAAAGTGAGCTTTTAAAAGCCTTGCAGTCACTGATGGTTGGACATTGTAGCTGACTGAGCTAAGTTGTGTATGCTTTTTAAAGTGTTTCTATAAGCCTGCAACAGAAATCAAGCGCGATAAAAGACATGCATACATGCAGAGAGACATCCACACAACACACACACTCAACCCAGCCCCACCCAACTGACCTACCCCTTGAGGCAGTTAGAGTTAGCATGGTGTTAATTGCTCACAACAGCAGCAGCGCATTCTAAATGCAAATGGTGCAGCACGATGTAAAATAAATTCAGCAATTAGCTTCTAATTCTATTATCGCTACATGGTATTTTGCTAATTAGAAGATGCTTTTCCTATTTTACACAATGCCCATATAACGTAACTCTCGGATAAAGATGGAACCAAATAATGCAGCCATCTGCTCAAAAGAGACTGTTATCTTTTAGCTAGGTGATTAATGGTTGGTGCAGCTCCTATAAATTAAATTAAATTAAATCGAGCGCACCTAGAGAATTATTACTCGTGGAACAAAGCCCAGGTTGACGACAAAAAACCCATACACCTAGTATTCCAATTAAATTCATTCCGAGTCCATCTTAAGAAAAAGAGGCTGATGTGGACCACATAAAAATACTCACTTCTCTTTACCCAGAAATTTAAAAGACCTTGTTTTAACAAAGGCATTTCTCATTAATAAAAGCAATCAATATTAAAAAATTGCAAAATCAGCAGATATGTTTCTGTTCCCTCGAGCCGTCGTCAGTTTATACTCTCTTCATACAATGAGTAGATTGGTTGACTGACCTGGCACACTTTATGTATAATAATATATATGCTATTTTGGATGACATAGGGTACAGTATAGCAGGTATGATACCCAGTGGCAGATCCTCCGCTATGGGGGAGGAGCGTCGTCCCACTGCTTTCGAGAAGTGGAAAGGAAATATAAATTATAATAACTTTAAGTTATTGTCATTTTATGTTTACTTTGCGGGTGGGCAGGTTGGCAGGGGTGCTGCTATGCTCGGCAGAACAGGGCAGAGGAGGGGTGGGTTGCCCACTCCTAAGTGCACAATGACTTTTTGGTCGGCCCTCTTGGGCTACCCAAAGCAGTCATGCACACTTTCCCCTTCTCCATGCAGGTTGCATTACAGCCTGCATGGAGAACATGCCCAGCCCAACAACACCTGGCTGAGCGCCGTGTCACAGCGCTCAGCCCAATCACAACGCTGCATTACAGCATATCACAACGCTGCAATGTAGCGTTATGATTGGCTTAGAGGAGGGAGCCTGGTTGCCTGCTTCCTGTTCCTGAAGTCAGAAACAGGAGAGCAGGAGCAGAACAAGAACTCGGGACCCGGGATCTGGCAGAAAGGCAACTTATTTTTAATTATTTTTGTTAAGCTCCCTCCTGCAATCTTGACCCCCACGCAACCCCCCCGCACCCTCCTCACCCGTGAGCAATGCCGGCCGCCACTGATGATACTAAAAATATTGTGTTCTAAATTTTGGCTGACAAAAACAGTGTGACTCTAATTATCATTTACAAGAACGTCACCCATTGGAGTTAAAATCTACATCCAATGGAGCGTCACCCATTGAAGATGAAATATATGTGCAATGGAGCTATATTTCTGTAAATGATATTTAGGCCACGATATTTATGTCAGACAATATATTTGTAATTGATATTCTGATATAACCCGTTCAGCAGCAATCAAGGTGTGTGCATAATAAGTTAGATACGAATTGTTCTTTAGCTATGGGAACTTTTAGAAGAATATTTTTCAAAGTTAATACGGCCATGCTTCAGAAGAACCATCTGCAGGGACTCTTAAAAAAACAACACAATCTTATTGATGGATTTACATTATTGTACGAGGAATGTGCAGTTGTGATAGCACTCGACTCTGCCCTTTAAGCTTTTATTTTTTTATTTATTTGTGTCATTTGTAAAGCGTGCAGCTGCCCCAGCGGGGCGTCCCGGCGCTAGAGAATCTGGGAGCAGAGGGCAGATATAAGATAGATTAAATATCAAAAAGATGAGTTTTAAGAGCCTTTCGGAATATAGATTCAGATGGACAGGCTCTGAGGGACAGAGGAAGTTTATTCCATTGTTGAGAAGCGCAAACTTCAAAGGTTTTCCCTCATTTCCGAGTTCTCTTAAACCGAGGAGAGACTGGGAGTTTGAGCGCAATGACCTGGCATTCTGATAGGGACGAAGGCAGTTTTTAAGATAGGCCGGGCCTTTGCCCTGTGAAGCCCTGTAGGCCAGTGTCATGGCTTTAAATTGACATCTTTTACTAACGGGCAGCCAGTGTAATTTACGAAGATGCGGGGTAATGTGATGTCTGGGAGGAATACCCTCCACCAGACGTGATGCCTCGTTTTGGACCGTCTGAAGTCTGTTACACAGACCGGCCGTAATGCCTACATATAATGCATTGGCATAATCGAGATGGGCAGTTATCAGGGCATGAACCACTGTTTCTCGACAGTCAGTGGGCAAATAGGTGATAAGTCTTTTTATTGTTCTGATCTTTGCAAAACAGGAACCTGCTACCTTTTGCACCTGGACTTCAAAGGTGAGCTGGTTATCCCAGCACACCCCGAGGTGCCGTACAGAGTTTTTTGGTACGGGCGCTTGGCTCAAATCATCCGGCCACCACCGATTAGATGATAGTGGGGATGGTGTGTTGAAAAACAGAACCTCAGTTTTCTCGGCATTTAGCTTAAGGGAATTAGAGTCCATCCATCTATATATGTTCCTAGGCAGGTTTTCATAAGATCAAAGGCCTTGGCAGTGGGCTCTTTAAAGGTAAACAGGAGCTGGACATCATCTGCATAGGAAGTAGTTTTGACTACAGCCTGCGCAATCATTTCTCCTAGTGGGGTGAAGTAGACAATGGACATTGAAAAGAAGCGGGCTTAAGGAGGAGCCCTTGGGGACTTCCCACTTAAGTGGTCTGGCAAGGGATATATAAGGGGGAGTGAATACCTGCTGAGTGCGTTCTGAAAGAAAAGAGGGAAGCCACTTCAGTACAGTACCCCCTAAACCTAAAGTGGCCAGTCTTTTCAGTAGGATCTTGTGAGAGACGGTGTCGAATGCTGCTGAAAGATCTAGCAGCACCAACACAGCCCTCGATCCCTGGTCCAGTGTCCATGTAAATGTAAATGTAATGTCTCTCTGTGTCTGCCATTTCTATCAATGCCGACTCCGTGCTGTGACCAGAACGGAAACCGTGCTGTGTCTCATGCAGGAGTCCATTAGCTTCTATGTAATTGGCAAGTTGGAAATGCGCCAATTTCTCCAGGACCTTGGCCGGAGCAGGCAGGAGGGATATCGGTCTGTAGTTGCTAGGGTTGTCCGGATCTGCGTTAGGCTTCTTAAGAATAGGTATAAGAGAGGCCTGTTTCCATTTGTCAGGATACTTTCCTGTTTTCACAGAATCATTCCAGATGGAATTAAAAAGGGGGTTGAGGAGAGATGCCAGTGTCTTATATTGTTTGGCCGGCATAGGATCATTAGGGGATCCAGATTTACATTTCTGTAATTCAGCAAGAGTGACTTCTTCTGATACAACTTTGAACTCTAAAAGGGCGGGGGATAACTCAATCAGAGTGTCTTCTTCCTCGCTCTGTTTGGGGCTGTTGGTAGTGAGGAAAGAGGCATATATGGTTTCTATTTTGTCTTCAAAGTAATCAGAGAGTTTATCACAGAAGGACTGGGTGGCTGGTACTCTCCTGTTCATTGCTTGAGGATCCGTAAAGGATCTAACAATGTTAAAAATCTCTCTAGTCCCATTCTTGGCTGTGTTGATTCTATTAGTCAAGTAGTCCCTTTTATGTGCCAATATAGATTTACGATACTCCTTTAAGGCAGCTCTATAGATGAGTTTACTTTCAATAGTGTACTTTTGGGTATACAACCGTTACAACAAAACTTTTACAACGACCTACCATTACAACGCAACTTTTACCACGCAAACTATTACAACGCATTGCTCTGGGGGGCGATCTAGGATAGGGAATAGGTTAATTTACTATCCAATAACCTTCCCTACTATCCACGGGGACTGGAGTTGGAATAGTAAATTAAACTATTCACTATCCAGCGCCTAAAAGCATTATGCGTTGTAGTGGTATGCGTGGTAAAAACCGCGTTGTAAAGGTAGGCGTTGTAAAAGTATGCGTTGTATCGTCATACATCCGTACTTTTGCCTCCAGACACGTTTGAGAGTTTTACATGATGCTTTTTCTTGACAAAGGGCGTCAGAATACAATGGGGCTGATGGTTCTGATCTACAGGTTTTGATAGGTTTCAATGGGGCTAGTGATTCCATGGCCTGGCCCAACCAGTCGTCTAGATTGGTAATGCGAGAATTAAAGTCTGGTGCTGGAGTGGGCTGTGAGTCTTTTAATTGTTTTTGGAGCGATTCCAAAGTAATACGACTCCAGTTTCTACCTGAAGTCTTAGGGATTATAGTTGGCCTATCTGACTGAGGTAGTTCGATCATGAAGGAGATCAGGAAGTGATCTGACCAGATCACAGGAGTGGAATTGGTGACCAAGGTGTTATCAAGGTTAGAGCAGATTAGGTCAAAAGTTTATCCTTATTTATGCGTTGGCCCCTCCAGCAATTGATCCTTTTCATCTGTGGATTTTTGGTTGGCGACACTGCCATCGGTAGTTGTAATTAAATGATTGCACAAAACAGTGAACTCTGCTTCCTAATGGCAATCTATGAATTATTGTTTTTGACATGTTATCTATACTACTATTATAAAGAGAGAGCTGAAACCTTTGAGGCTGGTAAACTCAAGAAGTACAGCACCAATCACAACACCCAATACAGCATTGTAAAGGGGAGTTGCAGCAGATGGACATAGGCTATACAGGTGGCCACCATATACATTAGAAACGTCAAAGAACCTTAGGGGTAAAGTAGTCCCTGGTGGGCGTTGGCGTAGGCGTGTCGGGCGTGGTTGTGTCATACTACACACATTATTACTTTGTGGCCGTAACCGCTGTCAGAGGGGCATGGGTGTGTCAAACTACACACTCAGAGGGCCGTTGGTGTGTCGGGCGTGGTCGTGGGCGGGTCAAAGTACACACATTATACTTTGTGGGCATAAACGTTATCAGAGGAGTCTGGGCGTGTCAAATTACAAACTCAGAGGGGCGTACCACAACAGCGTTCTCAAAGGGGCATGCTACAAATTTTATAACAAGGGCCGTGGGCGTGTCGGGGGCGTGGGCGTGTCAAAGTACACACATTATACTTTGTGGGCATAAACCTTATCAGAGGGGCGTGGGCATGTCAAAGTAAACACTCAGAGGGGCGTACCACAACAGCGTTCTCAGAGGGGCGTGCCACAAATTTTATAACAAAAAATGGCCGCGTCATTCAGTAGCGCGCCTTTCCATTCACGAGTTGTAATCACTTCTCACACATCCGTAGAGAAGCCACAAGGTGCGCCGCATTCACGCACATTGCCATTCAGGCGGCGTTAATAATATATATTGCAAAGCAACCTTTGTGGCCATGAGCGTTACCGATCTCAACCGGGGAAAAAACACATTTACAATAAAAAGGGGCGAGGCTGACGCAAGCAATGTGCGCTCACATTCACGCTCCACCTTGCCCTTCTCATGACGACAAATTACTCATCTATAGTGCGCCGATAACTTTGTGCGCCAATAACTTTGTGGGCGTCAGCTTACTCACAGGGGGATGCGCTACAATTACGGAAAAAAAAGGGTGCAGCTTTCGCCGAAGCGGTTCGGATCACTTCTCAAATGTACCTCTACAAAGAAGCTGCGCCGCATTGACTGATCCTTCACATACAAACGCCAATTCTTGAATAACTAAATTCACATTTACTCATTTACTTACGTTACATTTGTGACAAGTGGCTGCATGAAGGAAAAGAATAAAGGGGCGCAGAAGCGCAACATTCACTGACCACGACATTCAAGCTCCAATGGCTCCAGCGGGAACTAAAGGCAGCCTGACAAAAAGACGATCCAACACACTTCACAATTTAGTTTGACTCTTGGGCTCACACGGGGCCTCAAAACAGCCCTCGCAACCACGGGATCGCGCTGTGCACTCTCAAACTACACACCTTAACGTCAAAGACAACACGCACGCTGGGACTCAAACCAGCCCTCGCAAGCACAGAATCACACCGGAAAACACTTACACCTCAGGACGCACACATAACCAAAGAGATGCAAATATGGCCCAGATAACAAGCCACATATGTCAAACACAACGCGTGCGCTGGGACTCAAAGCACCCCTCGCAAGCACACAATCACGCCGGCCAATACTTAAACCTGAGGGCGCACACACAAACAAAAAGCTGCAAATACGGCCCAGATAACAAGCCACATATGAAAAATCATGAGAACAACACTGCATGCAGAACATCATTTCATCCCCGGACAACGTCGGGACGGGCTGCTAGTTTGCTATAATTTGATTTGTCCTAAAGTCTAATCTCAATAAAAACACTTAAAATAGTCTTTAAAATGTACAGACTTTTATTGCTGTGTATGTTAAAAATGTAACACATGGTTTCGACTCTTAAATACTTTTTAACTGGACAGGACTAGCCATCAATATATTGCTACCTCTTAAAAACGTGTTAAACTTAAAACCCTCCCAAGAATTATTATAACAGAAAGCTCTTTCTGATTTAAGGCTCTATCTCCTTAAAAAAATAGAATACAATAGGTATGATGAAAAAGTGCCTCCTAAAGAAAGTGTACATTTCCCGTAGAAACAAGGGAAGTTTCATGCTTCAGACCTGTACCACAATGCTCACCGCAAGGATGCTCAGTTTGGTATGACTCTGAGCACATATGGTGATTCATCTCAATCATAGATGCCTTGATGGCATCCATAAGCATTGCCTTTCCTGGTGTAGGGGAATGTGTCCGGGCTCGTAAGTAGTCCTCATTTTTGGTCCCAATTGCTTTTTTGATCACAGGCCTGGTCAATTTAGTGACATGACCCCACAAGCGTCTGGAGCGGAGACTCACTGTATTGGTAGGATCCCTTGTGTCATTACTTTTACATTTTACTCTCTGCTCACAATCATTCCAGATCACTCTGGCTTCACTGAATGCTAGTAATGTCTTCTGAGTGCTTGAATCTTTTTTACTTCTCATTTTATTTTAAATTAGTGAAGCAGACCAAGTTGTCCAAAGCTTCTTCTGAAACTGGTTCATGAACTCAGGAAGTCCCATAGTATTCAGGTTATCTTTCATTCAGTGTGGAATGAATGCTCTTCTGAGTTCATGATTTCCATCGTCGAGGTCCTTCACTCAATCATAAGCTCATCTACTTGGCTCAAAGTGCCAAGTATGACACACTTCGAGTCAGAGTTTCCAGTAAACAAAGCATTGGTGGCAGCTAAATACATTCTCCGGGCGAGATTAGATTACGCATCAGGTTGGAGGTATCCCCAGGTGAGACAGTACTCCGCCTGATTATGACTCGCCCAAAGTGTCAGTTTCCCCGGTGCAGAACACCTGACCAGCGAGTAATATAGGCAAGTAAAATCACATGAGGTTTTTGCAACAGCAGCCAAGCTCCTTCCCCTATCTACCCTTGGTTTTTCCACTGGCGAATATCCGATGCACACGCCTGCCATAAATAATCTTCCCATTCCACCCTACATGGAAGCTCCACACACATTTATCATCTACTTTTAGCAGATAGCAAGTGTATGCATTAAACTCCTAGGAAGTGAGAATACCATGCAGAACACTGTACTGTAATTTTATGTCCATGGTTATTCCCTTTTCCAAGGGGTTTAATCAACATTGTATGGTACTGGCGGGGTGTTACTGCATGGTAACGGAGCATGTGAGACCGTAAAGCCAACACTATTCTGGAAACAAACATCTCTTTCCTTGGAAAAAGATGGCTACAGATGATCACAAACTTGAAATGAGTTCATGATCACTAAACACGTGAAGTTGTATTAGTGATTTATGCAATAATCCGTGTGCAATTAGGCCCTCAAAAGTGCAGGTGCTTCAGTCTTTTTCAATCTAGTCCTCTCTGGAGCAGTAGGATTTCTTTTTTATCTTGCAAAGCAATAAAAACAATCTTCTGAATTTTCATGGCCAGCTTCAAACTAACTATGAGCTTTAAAGAATGGTACTTACAGACAATATATATTTATACCTGCGAGTGTGCCCGATCATTTCAAATCCATACTGAACGGATTTTAAAGCACGCTTCATATGCCTTACTCCTGACCTATGGATTCCATTTGACCAAGGATGTCCTTTTTATGTAAAAAGCACTTCACTTATTTTGTAATCACAACTAGTACAGTATTTCATCTCATTAGGAATATGCATACAAGTGGTGCATTATAACATGCATCACAGTGGTTAGGTCAACAGCTAGGGAAATGTCTACTAATAGCCTATGCTACATGAGCCAGGATCCGGTGCCGTGGTTTTGAGCATTACCAGAAAAGGGAAGAGATTTTCAAAAGCAGTTTTTAAGAAGATGTTGTAGTTGAGGGACAGTGCATTAGAGCGGAGCAAGGACAAGAAATGATTGGAAATGGCTACGTCACAGGGAAGATCTAAGTGTATAGAGATAAAGCTGGGTAAGAGATAAATCAAAAACAACAGTTGATGGACAGAATGCAGAACATTGTCATACATTCACCCAAGTACAGAGATCTGGGCCTAAATCCATCGGTTTTTTTCTCATCATGCCATTCCAGTTTGAACCCAGCCATATGCAAATCAGTCTTGACCCTGTGCCTTATGGGAGCAGTCCAGCCCTAACTGCCAAGCCAGGTCCTCCCTGGACTGGAAACAAGCATCCTAGGACCGGTTTTGGGGTTTCACCCCTCTTCAGCCAGAATAGAGTGATTCCAGAGGCTAGGAGAGCACGGGACCCACGTCTGGGCATACCCGTACCACCCGGGGTGACAAATGCAAAAGCAACAGTTGATGAACAGAATTCAGAACAGGGTCAAGACTGATTTGCACATGGCTGGGTCTAAACTGGGGTGGCGTAGTGGGCAAAAGAACGATGGATTTAACCCAGATCTTTTATCTGGCAGAGAATGTTTGCATTGTCAGCAGTCCGTCCATCATTTGTTTGCTGTAACACTTTTCGCTCTAAGTGGGATGGGTATGCCCCGACGTGGGTCCCTTGCTCACTGTGCCACTGGATTCAAGCTAGCCTGGCTGAAGAAGGGTGACATACCCTGAAACCGGTTTCAGGAAGCTTGTTTCCGGTCCAGGGAGGACCCGGCCTGGCAGTTCAGTCTGGACTGTTCCCATGGGGCACAGGGTCAAGACTGATTTGCATATGGCTGGGTCCAAACTTGGGTGGCGTAGTGGGAAAAAGAACAATGGATTTAACCCAGATCTTTTGACTAGGGGAGAATGTTAGCATTCTTATGTCGCACAGTCGCAACAAATGATCCTTGACTCCATGGTGGCGTTGAAGCTGTCCATGTGTACATCTTTCATAGTTCATTGTATTTATCGGCTGAAAATATGTTTATGGACGCACCACTATCTATAATAAATATTGTAGGCCACCCATTTACCTTCTTAGGCAATGTCCAAATTAACTTGGTTGCTTCACATAGCGATTCGGTTTAGATTTGTGTTCTTCTCAGCAAGCGGCTAATCCTACATGTGAAAGCTGCTTGGTGACTGAAAGTCATCATCGCACAGTGACTAACATCATTGCACATCCACCTTCATTGCTACCACTCACTGATGATGTTGAGAAGTCTTTAGATGAAGACTTTGACAACGATCTCCTTTGTTTAGTGTCCTCTTGCCTCAGTTGATATTGCCAGGAGCCTTGTGGGAGTGGCAAGAATGTTTGTGGAACTGTCTGGCGTCCATTTTTGCCTTGTCGCATGACAGACTGTTATGAAATGGTTTTCTTTCCAGCAGCCTTTGCACTTATGTCTGATGGTTGGACATTTACATTCATGTGGAAAGGAGAATCCACAACTCTTCTGAGGCATCAACTTATGAGCTTCTTCCTTGGGTGTCTGCCGATTCTTTTTGCTCAAGGCTGTTTCACTCTGGGTCACTCCATCCTCCATATTGGTAGCTTGTCTATCTGAAGGTTTCTATGTTTTGCCAGTCATGAGCACTTTCTGCAGACTAAGTGTTTCTTGTAGCATGCGTCTTCTGAACATATCAGACAGGCAGCCATCAATGACTCTAAGACACATGGCTTCTTCATAATTGAATTCACTGAACTTGCAATGTTTAATGAGTGTATCAAGTATTTCTACAAACTCATCCATCGTTTCACCACGTTGCTTTCTTGCTTGGTTGAAAATATATCTTTCATAAATCAACATTCTGCATCAGATTGAATTTGGCTTCTAACGTCTTCTTGATGTGACGGTATGATACTTCACCAGCTTGTGATGTTTTGCTTATCATTTCTTTTACTCCATCACCTGCTAGGTTCTTTGATTATTTGATGGTATTTTTGTCATCTGCTTCTTCTAGTGCATCAATGAAGTCATTGAACGTTTCATTCCAGGCAGTCCATCTGGCGCCAATATTCTGCTTTTTGGTGGTGTCGAACGTTGGTGATGGTTTCAGGAAAGCAGCTGCGCTGTATTTGATGCTTCTTCCAGCCTTCACTTGGCTTAGTGTGTGCTGTTTAGACAGCACTTGTTGCACCAAGCAATGCCAACCCTCTGCATACACAACCCCTGTGCTTGCATTTGGGTTACCATGCTTGATCAGAGGTCTTAGGGCACCTTCTTCTTTCTTGATGGTGAGACCTGGTTCTGCCTCCTGGACAAGATCTCATCACTTTGAACTTTACGCATGGTACATGGTTGTTGCTGCCTTTAGCGTGTACTGCTTTGCATCGATGATAGTTCTGTGTTATTCGGTGGCGCAGTAGCTCTTCTTTTAGCCTTACCAGTGAGTTTCTGATAGGCCTTCCAATTGTGTTCCTGTGTATGACCTTCACTTCCCTTAAGGGCCTCATTGGAGTTGGAGCGGTGTTTTGACTCCACATAACCCACCCTTGTGCTGCTTCTTGAGGTGCGTGTGGCACTCAGGGGCAGCTTGCTGGACCACAGCAAACTCTCAGGGAGAGCAGTCTGGTATTTCAGGGCACGTATCCCCTATCTTGGCACCAGTTGTAGCATCTTCCATAGCCCGGGGGCATGCAAAGGACCACACAACATATGCAGCTCTGGTTTGCACATCTTTTTTCAAAGGCATAAATCCATTAATTGAACGTACTGCATCATGAACTTTAATGACTACATACAGATACCTCCCAATCTATTACACAGTGCGTGCAAGGAATCCACAGAGGCCCACTAGAGTCCTCGTGCACATAAGCACATGACAACCATGTCACACATCCCTGAATTACAGTTGAAATTAAGAAGAATCTTCAAAGAGAGAAAATTGACCAGTGAGAACTAATGTATTTACTCTCAACTACCAGCCATTTATAACTTCCCTAGATTTCAGCTGGAAATTCCTTTTGAATGTGCCTCCGTTGATTATACTTGTTACTTATTGTGTAACATCGCTGCTGCTCTGCCACTTTCTCCTGTTTCTGATTCCACATGCGGATATGTGACCCACTTCTGTGCAGCAAAGACCTGGTGGCTGAAAGTATTTAAATAAATACTCTAAAAATATCTAGTTGTGCACAGCATGCTTTGTATTCCACACTAATTTTCAATGTTCACTAGGGGTGGGCGTAGTTCGCGAATTAGTGCTACGCAAAGCTACGCGAAGTGCACTGCGCACCACGTGAACTTCACGTAGCACTACGCGAGCTGCGTAGTAGCATTTTCGCACTGTGCAAGATGCGTTTTCAATGATTACACAGTGCGGACAAGCATCCGGCACTGTGCAATCATTGAAAACGGCATCTTGCACAGTGCGAGCTGTAGTTTTCTGCTGCTCGAGTAGATTATTACTCGAGCAGCAGCTTTCTCAACGTGAACTGGTAGTTTCTCATTGAGCGCGGTCGCGAGCATGCGCAACCACTCACAATGAGAAACCTGACCTCCCCGCGTTGAGAATCTCGACGGGATGTCATTTTGCTTGCTCGCGGTCGCGAACATGACGTTGAGAACCGCGAACAAGCAAAAAATGACCGCTGCACTATGCTACGCTGCACTACGCGTGTTCGCACTGTGCTACGTGTAGCTCGCGTAGTGCGAAGTTGCGCAAACTTCGCAAACTCCGCGAGCGTAGCGTAGTGCTTCCCCCAGGGTTAATGTTCACTTGTTTTCAGCATTAGCATCTCCTTTCACCGACCAAGTAAAACAGTTGCCATGGCTTTGTATATTTCCCTAATTTAGAAACAAAATCTACTGGACATACAGATAGTTTCTATTTGGTGTTTGTCTGAAAACTTGCTCATTCCTCGCTGACACCACCATTCATCACGAGGCAAAATAAACATGAAATGTTGATGTTCCTGCCAGCCATGTCAGTGAACTGTTTTTATCTTCATAATTCCTTGTCATTCCTTCCAGCCTTGAATCTCAGTCTCCTGAGCTTTTCCCAGATTATGCTGCACCAGGATTTTTTGGGGGGAGAGGACACGTATTTGAAGTTAACACACATGCCAGGTCTGCTTTCAACCCGAAACATCTCTTTATATAGTAAAAACATGCAAAGTATTCTAAACGTGGGATTGAGTTAGGGAAAGCTGTTCGGTTCTGGCCACATTTCCCAGTTTGTAAATTATTTTGAACGAAATCCCGAGTGAAAAGAGAGAATTCTGCAACTGAGTGATTCTAAAGAAACACACTTCTGGTCTAATAAAGCACAAACAATATATTAAATAAATCACATATTATTTTCTCTTTTAATCATGCGATGCAACGAGTACAAATGCCTCTGCACCGCTGTTTGTATGACAGCACAGAGTCGCATGCTTCAACTGAGATAAGGAGAGGTACATACTACTGACACGCAATGATTCCGTGCCAGGCATGGCACACCTCTGGCTGACGCCGAGCTGATTCCCCCGGTGCCCTCACTTGCCCCCGCGTGTGTGGGTATAAGCAATAGAGCTGTCTGCGCCTTCAGCTCAGCTCACTCTCTGGTGCTCATCCAGCTGTCAGATCCGGGCCCTCGGACGTCACTCAGAAGCAAGCACTTCGTGCTTCAATGGCGCTCTCCCTGCTGTGTGCCACGAGGACATTCAAGAGGCGCGCACATGTTAGCCATGAATTAGTGGGATGGTTTTCACTGCGACTTCAAAGTGGTGAAAATCCACACCAATCATCTTTACAACTGAAGCATGTCATGGTTAATATATATGCATAGAAATAGTAGGCAGGCAGGCCCTGGCCTGGCCTCGAGGACGGACACAGACAGACAGACACACAAGTGCGAAATTGGTCCTTTACTTTAATATAACTATTTGAATAGCACAGACCTAGTTCCAGAGGCAGTGGAGAAGTTAATTTAGGACTTTGGTCCAGGGTACAGGACTATGCCTTGGTGGCATGGCAATGTCCATGATTCAGGGCACACCCTTTGATGTTATGGGGTGTCTGTCGTAGAAGGCTCGCTGTTTGATGTGGTTGAATTAATCACCCGGGCAGGGTCTTTGGTGTCATGGTGTTGTCTGTAGTCCAATTCAGTCTCTTTGGTGTCATGTACACAACTTGTGTAAGATTTTAGAAGTACATTGTAATTTAGCACCATAACTTTGTCTGTTTATACCACATTACCATTTTTTACAGTGCTTGCTGCCAAATTCTGGTGGTGTCTCATAAAGCTCCAAATACCAAGTAATCTTATTACCCAAATTATTAGGAGTGTTTTTTTCAATCACGAGGAATTGGACGTGTGGCCTGCCAGTTACATACTAAGGTCCGTAGCAGTTATATTAACCATTTCGTTTATATCGAGCTTCTAGGAATTAAATAGAAATTATTTGTAAATAATTGTTTTAAGCATTTGGTATTCAATTGACAAATGCTTAAAAAGGTAGGCCACTCAAAGAGATGCACGTATATCTAGAGGACTGGCAGGCCTCATATTGACTCGCTAATATACAGAAACGGTGAATACCTTAGGTGAGGCAAGAGGGTCTTGTGATCAACAGGGTGGAAGGAGCTGACTGTAGTATTGGCAATGTATTTAATTGGCAGCATTCCATTAACTTGATGAGAATAGCCAGGAAGTCACATCTGAAGAATGTTTTCTAAGAACAGATACCATGTTGCATTGTCATTAAAATGACTACAGCTTCAGAAAGATAAACATCTCACTTCACAGGCCTCTGGGCACTCGCAAATATCCAAGGCTTGCACTGAAGCATCATTGTCAAGGCCGCTAGAGATTACAGGTACAACCGCTATAACTCCCTTTGCGACCCCTGGGACTGCCTCTGGGATCCCAGCAGTCTGCATATGTTCCTGCCTCTTGTTCCTTGTCCAGCATTCAGAAACCCAGGGTTTGATACGTAAACTGGAGAATAGAAAGAACTGGAAGTGATGATTATCACACGAGCTTCCCTCTCCAGAAACTGTCAGTGTGGCAGTGATTTCAGAGAGAAGAGGGCATGTTGGAGAAAGGAACAGATTGCTCCATGGAAGAGGCTGGTGTCAAGGAAGGTTGCTGCATGTGGATTACCCAAGGAACCTTGACCAGCCTCCAAGGTTCAACAAACGAGAGCCAGGACACACTGAGCAGCCACAAGGCCCCACTGAGCAGCACTTAGTACCCACTGAGTGGCACAACCGGGCCATTAACTTGCAAAGAGGACCCACCGTGCATTACCCAGGGCGCCCCTACCAGCAACTAAGGCCAACTGATGAATATCAAACGCAGAGAACTGCACCTAATACATCTTAATCTATACTGAAGGCATAATGGACATCCTTGGCACATGAAGGAAGAACCCTCAAAACACCAACATCTCTGTTTTTCTCCATTCATGCAGAGGAAGCGTCCTTTCACCCAGTGCGATGGTGTTTCAAGCTTTAAGTCATGTGCGTCTTATTCTATGGTTTGTTTTTCAACAGCGTATAATCAATGTGTCATCGACATGCATATGGGCGTTCATCTGACATTGCGCAAGAGGCTTACATAGGCCATCGACAGAGGTTAAAGAGTGGATTTATGGATTGGTTTTGCAATTTGTAAAGTGCACTACTACCCTGGGGTGCCCTAGTGCAGGAAGGATTAGCAAAGGCTGTGTGTCGATGCAGAAAAGAAATTCGTTTTTGGAAGTTTATAAAACTGTAGTAGATTGCTGAAAGAATGGTTGGGATGCGTAATCTGGTTCCAGAGAGGCAGCTCTTATCGAGAATGTATGACCTCATATGCATACATGTTGAAATCTTGATACCACCAGGAAAACCATGGCAGAATAGCACAATGGAGCATAAGGAAGAAATTTAGATTTGAGGTAAAGGGGCCAGATTGGTGAATCATATAGTGAACTGTTCAAATGACAGTGAAAGTAACTTTAGTCCATGGGAACCAAGGTGTGGCTAGCTCATTGAGCAACAGGGAAGACCAAAGAGAAGGCACTGCTACATTTTGAATATTTAGCAAGCAGTAAATAAGATATGTTGGAAAACCCAAGTTAACAGTGGTGCCATATCTAGATGAGATGGTCAGATTTTGAGGACTAGCCTTTTTGCCTTCTTAAGGACAAGATATTCCTAAAAGTCTTCAAAAGACAAGTACAGGTGAAAACCACTGTTTACTATAAGAGTAGAGGACAGCAAATCGTCAAAGGGAGCATACCTACATGTATAACCGTAGTAGCAATAATAGGAGGAATGCCAAAAGTGTGACCAGGCATCGGACCAAACAATAGGATGAGTGCCAAGAACCAACATGTCTGTATTTTCAGAGTTTAGTTTAAGACTATGATCTGATATCCAGGAGGCAACCGTGGTTATGCAATGAGGAAAGAGGAAGTGCTGGAGTTTGTGGATTTGTTCAATGAATTTGTGCATCATCAGCATGCATGTAAAAAGTCAACTTAAAGAATGCATAAGAGCAGCTAATGGAGCCACATAGGCGTTGAAGAAAGTAGGGCTGAGTTATGACTCTGGAGGGACACTGTACTTAAAACAATGACTGGATGAGCAAAAAGAATGTAGAGCGATACTTGATTTCTGTTGGAATGACAAGAAGTGAGCCAGTAGAGGGCTAAAGATTAGACTACTCACATGGAGAATGGGAATGAGTGGGAGGAGTCTGGAATAGTTAATGGTGTCAAAGGAAGCAGGTACATCTAGAAAAATCAATATCATGATACTTTCGCTATCCAGAGTCATTTGGATGCAATACAAGGCTGCACGGACAGCTTCCAACCAGTGGGATAGATAGAAGACAAAAGAGGGGTGAATCCTGGAGTATGTTCCATGAAACCAGTTATGAGGAAGGCATTGTTGTTTGTTTTTGGTCTTCTAATTGATTCCTACAATTAGGGGTGAAAGGATTGATTTTACCTGAGATAAATTCCAGACAATAGATGTATTTACACTTGATGTTCTTACACTTACATTCTTTTGGTTTACCTACTTAGATTTTAGCTTTTACACGTAGAAGAGGTCAAATAGAAGTCTAGATGCCAACACATGCATGAACTTTTAAAACATTTTTTTTAGTGCAAGCATATATTACAAAAAAGAAAAAGAACACAAACATGCCAGTGGCTAAGTTGGTGGCTGGCTATATGCTTGCAGTAAATAAATTTTTTTAAACAACCCTCATTATAATTTTAGTACAAGAATATGGACACTTCATTACAGGCAGAAAAACTTTGAACAAGTATAGAAACTGGTCTAGGATTAATGCACATCATCGGGAAATATGGGTCTTATTGGGCCAAAGGAAATAAACAATAGTTATGTAACAGGGTTAAGTATGTGTAGGAACTTGGTTTTCCATGAACAGTTGTAGACAGATTGAACACCATATGCAGGATAGCTTACCCTTTCATCTGTGGTTCATAGTAAACATGAACTCGTATACCCATGAAGTGTATGGTATAGGGTCAATGTTGCAAATAACACAATCTTGCTTTTTCTATAGCGGTTGTATGTATGATAGCAGTAGAGATGTTTCATATTAAGCTATTTTGTACTTACTTTCATAGCTCTAAAGGTATGCCCATTTAAAGAGCAATGTGTGCAAAAGAAGCTTGGATAATGTCATAGGTGATGTCATCAGTGACATCCGCTTTTTCTGCGATCAGAGCCTGCTAGTCTATGAACACAAGCTCATAAATACCACTGTAAGAGGAGAATATGATGGATCTGTGGTGTGGGGTAACAAAGTGCACAAAAGAGTATAGAAGGAAGAAAGGGAAGGCAGGATGAGAAAAGTATGACTTGATGGAAGATGGAAGATGGATATGCAAATGGATAGAGAGATGGGTGAATGGATGGAGATGGAATGGATGATGGATTGAGAGAATGAATGGGGAGAAGGTGAATAGAGGAACCGACTGATAGCTGGAAGGATTTGAAGAAAGAAGGATGTGTGTACGTATCTAGAGATGGAAGAGCAGATGGATGGATGGAGAAAGGAAGGAAAAGCCAAATTAATAGTGAGAACAAAGGAGGGATGGGTGGTAAAAAGGAAAAAGAAAAGAGGTGCCTAAAGACAGAAATAAGGATCGAGAGAAGGAAAAAAAGAAAAAAACTTGAAAGAAGGATGAAGGGCCAGGTGGACATTTCAGAATCCCCTCAGGGGAACTCCCCTGAAAGCCTGTTTGGCTCACTAATCTCACCCTCTTACTGCCATTTTGGAGACAGTTTAAATTGGGTATTGTATTTTTCCGACTACTTCCCAGGTTGTATTTGTGAATGTTGTAGGGCCAAGCATATGGGTAGTGTGGGAGAAGGCTTGGTTGGGTGCAGTAATTGTGGGATGTTTGTAATACAGTTGATCTTTAATCGCCAGGTACAGAAAGTTGCAGAAAAACACACATTTAATGAATAAAGCAACTACTTTAGGTACTGGAGACCTGGGTGGTAAGGTAGGAGAGTTAGCTGGTGTACATTTTAAAATAAAAAGTCTGTTGAAAATAATTGTGTACCCAGGCAGTGTTCGCAAATATATGCTAGCAGTAACCATATATATACAATCACAACACTTAAGAGCAAATGAAAAACTGGAGTCAAATTAGAATCAACAGTCTTGCAGCAGGAATGGGAAATTGCAGTCTATGTAAGTTTGTGGTGTTTGCAGGCCATCAGTATCTATTTTATGATATCTTAACAGAGATTTGTATTTGAAACTAATGTGCTATATTTCACGAACTGTTGAAAATAAATCATTGCAGACTCAGACTGATAACCACTGCCAGCACTTGTTTGCATTATTTTTCAATACTATCTCTTCCCTGGCCTCTTGCGAAGCAGTTCACGCGATTGTAGCAGGGAAAAAGCACATTCCAAGATCACCCAATTATAAAATGCTAATTGTGGATTATACTAATGTTATAACCAAAATGTATCAAGCAGCAAAGCAGGCAGCAAAGCAGAATATGTTGGTCTGGACAAATAAGGAGAGGATTTGGCGTAACGACCAGAGCTGTCGACTAGTAGATTTGAGTCTCAACGTAAGCTCAACATCTTGTGATTCTGAGCAAATCACATAGGGCTACACACATACGTTTTATTTTGTTTGTAATTTCCTACTTGCGAAGCACAAAAATTAGCTAACACCTATGTACAAATTGTCCTTGACACATTCAGCAAGTCCCTGGGACCACTGCTTTTTCTTAAAAAAACGTTTTCACAACCGTTCACAAAGGAGAAGGAGTCCCCTGGGGACTCCTTTCTGTTTGCAACTAGGTTACCATCTACTTAAAGTAGGAGGCAAAATACAAATGTTTTGTAACTGTATATCGGTTGCAAAACATTCGTATACGTAACTTGCTATTAGGAAGGAACACCATTAACACGCCCCTTCCGAATACCGAATTGCTAACTCATTTAGTGATTCAGTAATAGATTACCGAACCACAAAATAGGGTTCTGTACATACAAAAAAGCTTTTTTGTGGTTGCAAATGATCCAATTCTGCAAACCGGGCCATTTGTGACCACAACAAGCTATGTACATGGGGCTCTTAATCTCCTCATGCCTAAAAAAACCCGAACTAGGGCTCATTTAAAGCACACCAATACCTTTGTGTTCAATTTGTGTATAGAAACTACAGAAAAATACCTAAAAATGGCTTGGAAGAATGATCACAGGGAGAGGGATAAATGGAAAATCCTAAACTAAACGTCAAAAAGGGTTCTCTGTAGAGCCCAGTAACCTTTCATTTGCATTCAGTGACAGGCAGTGGACACGATTGTACCATGTCTATGCCCCATAAATGCCCCGATCAGTCAGGTGCTGGTTGCTTCGCATTGACACACCTGCACGTTTGGCCTCAACACATACCCAAGCATGAATTTACACTGAGCAAACCACAGACTTATGCAGAATACACAAAACCCTTTCCTTCAGGATTCAGAAGTACCCATACTCTATAACATTGCAGTGGGTTAATGGATGTTTCAAGACAGTGGCACGCCACTCACAAGCATGTGTTGCACGCCCATTTGGAGATTCTTTGCTGACTGGCATTAGCTTAGTCCAAAAGAGTACTGTAGGCAGTATCAATATGGTCTCCAGTTCCACTGCAATGTATAGATCTTTTGCCCAATTTAAAATTGGAGGCTAAAATGGCCTCCAAACACAATGCTGTTGATATAGCCATTCTGAGCTTTGAAAATCCACTAATGTTTGTCTTCTGCGATGCTATTTACCTTGTGTTCTGTTTGACTCCTGACACTTCCACAGATCAGTCTCCATTTGATTGCTCTCCTGGATGATTTCGAATGTCTGTTGTTGCAGTTACAATGGATGTATGACAGTACAACGTGTACCGTTACAACGCGTCCCTTTACGACGCAGTTTTGACAACGCAAGTCGTTACAACGACTTGCGTTGGGGGGGCGCTGATAGTGAATAGTTTAATTTACTATTCCAACACCAGTCCCCGTGGATAGTAGGGAAGGTGTTGGATAGTAAATTAAACTTTCCCCTATCCTAGAGCGCCCTCCAGCAAAAGTCGTTGTAATGACTTTCGTTGTTAAAGCTGCGTCGTAACGGTACCGCGTTGTACCAGTTACGTTGTAAAGGATGTTTCCCGTTACAACTATGTTTTTTTCGTGGCCTTTATCAGCCTTGTAATTTCTGTACTGAAAATTATTCAGCGCTAATCCTGTTTTCGCTTCCTATGGACATGCTTGCAGGACATCACTGTGGCAGAGGGAAATACCCTTTTTTCTGCACAGGGAAGGGTGTCACCTTTGATTCACCACCATAGTCATCGCCTCTTGTATTGTAATGCAAACTTAAGAAACAGAGAGGACAAACAAAACCGTGCTCCTGAGCAAGAAGACAATGCAAACTGTGCTGTAGCAGGATCAGGCCAAACAACTGAAAGTATTTCTTGCAGTATTGGTTGTGAGCAGCTCTTCTTCTGCTGCCCTTTATAGCCCTGATCCTGAAGTGTTGTACCTGAACCCGCTATAGTGGCCGTACTGGTTGTGTGAGGAGCCAAGTGCTCACAGTTTTCTGCAATATGGCGTTCCCAGATCCAATGTTCTGACCAGTGGCGTACATATTGGAGAATCCCAACAGTGATGGCACTTTGGTCCTCGGAGTTCATTCCATACCAACACGTGTCGAGAGCCACCCAATGTCTGCGAGTCCTCAAGGCTGGCTCCACCCATGGCTTGGCTTTACGCGCAGGCTCTCCTCCCTTCCCATCTGCTTTTGTTTACTTGTTCTGTGCTCCTGGTTTTTAAGAGGTCTCATACTGAAAGCATGGAGAGTGTCTTTACATGTGCATCGCCACCTAGCACTGCTGGAGCGGAGTGTGTGGGGAGGATGCGGGATGCACTGCCAGCGAAGCCTAGCAGGAGCCTCCCAATAACTGGGCTGCTAGTGCCAGTCCCACTCTAAGCCTTAAGTGAGGTGGTGGTTGGCAGAGGCATTGCAAAACCCAACTTCCAGTCCGGTTGGGGTTTGTCTAAAGCCTCTTATGATCAGTATGCCCTGAACAGGACAGCAAACACTCAGATCTCAAAGCATGAGCTGAGACCCATGTGTTTCTGACTGATGATTTTCAGAGCAAGATGCAGCAAGATGGGCTGAGATGGTTGCATCACCACTCATAAGAACCAGCCAGGGACTGTGCATGGCAGGGTCGTCTGGATTCTCCTCTTGTCGCTGTTTTTGTACTCTACTGGTGTGAGTGATGCAACAGTGGGAGGAGAAAAGATATCCCAGAATCTTCAATAGAAAAGAGGGTTTTCAAACAATACCAAGCAGACACGTTTGTGATGTAAAATGGTTGCCCCTGCCAAAAGTGGGGAGGAGAGGAAGGAAATTCGAGCAGCCTAGCTGGTGATAAATCAGCCTAGATTGTGGGGTTTTTGGGTGAGGGATTGGGGGCAAGATTGGAAAGCCTTTCGCATGCACCAAGCGAAGAAAGTCCTCGCCCTGCAGGCACTCTTACATCACGTCGATGGGTTTAGGAAGGTTCAGCAGTAGGGAATATGCTTGCATTTGGGTGTTTAATCTGTGGCCCAAGGCGGGATCAGAAGGACACCATTCTAGTAATGGGCTGGGGCGAAGCAGGCTGATGAGGAAAAGGAATGAGCAGGTGGTAACCACCCACGTATGGGCTCCTCCTTCTTTACTCTTGCTCGGTGGTTGATTTGAGCTTGATGATGAGGGACAGGCTGGCGGTGGAGCGCTGCATCTCGGGACTCTTTGGTTTTACTGCAGAAGTGCAGTGCCAAGAGCACGTTGAATTGTTGCTGATGAAAAGCATTTGCGGAGGAAGAGCCTTGAGAGAACAGCTCTGCCAGCTGAATGGGCTCACCAGTGAGTGGTACTCTAACGCTGTTTATTTTGTTAACAACGCCCCCATCTCCGCCGACCGAGCAAGTGCCTTCAAGATCCAGTTCTTTTTCAGGGCTTTCTGGGTGCTCCCATGTGCCCGTATTACAAGCATGTAGGTTTAGGTGAATTAAAAAGCACTGCACATTTTTTCCCCAGTTATCGAATTTCTTCTTGGGATGTGACTGTGTCACTGACATACATCCTTTGTGACGTTGAAAGGAGTTGAATCTGCACATTTGTGTACACTACCGCTGCTGCCAGCCGGGAGTGAGGTAGTGGGCAGGGGGCAGACTCAAATAGTGAAATTATGTATGTGTGCATCAGTGTGTGTGTATGTGACTGTACAGTTGTGAGTGTCTGTGAGTATAAGTGTATGCGCATGTGTTTTGGTCAAGGGGATGGGCTCAGATAGGCCTACTGGGACTCATACTTAACAAACTGGGAACATTCTTGGGGAGATACTGCCGAGCAAGCAAATGCAAAGCAAAATAGAAACACATTAAAAGATTCAGAGGTGATTGTGGGTGTAAGGTTAATGCAAAACATCGAAACAGCCTTGTTAAGAAAATTAAGCAGAAACCCTGATGGAAATATAAGCTTTCTCGTAACTTTTGGTTCTTCAAGATCTAGAAAATCTATATAGGTTTTTGGACAGTCAGGTATGTATGTTCAGTCAGGAGGAAAGAAAAATGTCATATGAAATTCTACTGGTTAAATAAAATGCAAACTGAAACGAAGAGATGCCAAGTGGTCTCAACTTGAATTCGCTTAAAAAAAGAGCACTAAATACCCAGCTCTCCAACTGCCATCAGCTTGATCCAGAAGAAACCATAGGTAATTGCCACCACCATCCAAAAATCACAACAGGCATCTGCCGCAGCTCACTTCAGAAAACTGTTCCAGTGGTGCACAAAGACCAGCTGACAAAGGAAATGTTTCTAAGTATAATGAAAGCACCAATGCGGTCAGATCGTTTGTGGTTCGGGGGAACAGCTGTGTGTTAAGCCCCCATAGTAGACCCGCGAGTAGAAGAAAATGACCTATGCTTCTGAGAAACGCGTAACAGTTTTATTTACAGCTAGGTTCCACTCCTGTCTCTGAACAGTCGCCCCTACATCTACAGCGACTCGCACAAGCCCTTTAATCCTCAAAAACTGAAACAAATACAGAGGAAACATTTATAACCTGAAATGTAAGACCGAGTGTAGAATGAGTCTGCCAACCCCATTCAGATGGTCTAGCTTTTTTGCCAGTTGGAAAATTGCCATGATTGTGGGTTTCTCATCACTAGCCAAGGGCAAAGGGGCTGCTTCATGTGTGCCAAATTATCCTAAATTGTTCTCCTTATTGGCGTTTCAATCTCTGCTGTCTGCTGTGGTGGTCTTCCATGCATACACAGAACTTTAACGGACAAGATGGCTCAGTGAGTTAAAGCACTCGCTGCTGACATTTGTGAGTGACTGCAGGTCACAAGGTCAAATCTCAGCAAGGTCCACCCTTTCTTTTTTCAGAAGTAGATGCGATGAGTACCATCAGGTTAGGTAATAGTAACGCCTGTTATTCCTCCTTCTAAGCTTCCTATTGTAGCTCCCTTGTCTCAGGGCATCTGGGGTATGCGATCTTTGTAGTATGAAAAAGTCACCCGGGCAGGTGCTAATGAGTTAACGTGACACCAAAAACCACTTCGGAATTTAAAATAACCGATTGCTGCATATTATCTTTGCCAATTAATTGTAATCCCTCTGTTTTGGTCTCCCTCTGGATTGTGCGCATGTCGGGCCTCTTATGTTGCCAAGCCATTGCTGTAGTTTCACTCAGGTGAGTCACCATCCACCCTCCTGCTGTCTGCTGATGATGGAGCTGAGGGAGTCGGGCTTTTAAAGGGTTTCCATTAGGTTAACTCCATGTAACAAATTTACAGATCGTATCTTTTAGCGCACCCCTTTGACGGATGACCATCGTCAAAAAATAAAAGTGTACCCTGCGAGTAGGTGCCGGAGGTATCCTCTTTCCATGCATCCCAGTGGTATCCAAGGCACTGAGTCAGTGTTTGCGGTTGTTGGGTTGCCTGGCAACGGGATTGGGACAGGGTGTACCTAGTCCCCCATCTCGAGGTTTCTATTTGTTCACCTCCATTCAGCATAGATTTCTGTATGGTTTGTATTGACCAGTGTGCCTCCTTTGAGATGTCCTTCCTCATCGGAAGTACAACCACACCCCGTGACTATGTGCCTATGGAATACTCTTTCCAATTGTCACAGGTGGATAGAATGTCCACGGTCAGTGGCGTTCATTGGTTACATGGCATCAGGGATAAAGACCTGGTGCCATGTCAAGTTTAACATGATGTGGTCATCTTTAGGACCAGCAGGAAACAGCATCCTGAATATATATTTATTATCTGTTTAACGGTTATAGAGTGCTCATGCACGGGAAAAGTATGTTAGTGTTATAACAATACAAAAATCACAGAGAATTACACCATAATGGGAGAAACTTGAACGAGTTGAAACAATTCAATAAGGACAAAATAAAGTTATCAACTGGTTTTAGATATACATGGAGGGATGAAAGACGAAGTGATCAAGGAGGTCGGAGGGAAGTAGTGGAGAGATAAATAGAGCAAGGAGTGCAGAAGATTGTAGATGATAGAACTACAAGAGAAAACAAAGTCTAGGGCCACGCGGAGTAGTCCATCCACAAGTGATGAACAGTGCAGGAGCAGAGGTAGCAGCAAGGGGAAAGGAAGATGGAAGCAGTTAGGGCTTTGTATTTAGGGGTAGTCTGAAGAGGTAAGCCTTTTTGCGTTGTCAAAATGGCAGCAGGGTGGGTTTAGTCCTAGGGTATGTTGGAGGAGAGATGCAGCTCCTGAGAAGAATTGAAGCTCAAGCTGGGTTTATAATGTTTTGACCCTTGGCTTTTCCAGCGGAAGATTATTTTTACTCCTGAGACCACCTGATTTGAAGGTAGTCCGAAAGGTAAGGCGATAGGTTTATGCTTACTGCTTTGTAGGCTAAACAACCTAGTTTCAATGTTATTCTCGCCACGCGAGGAAGCCAATGTAGCTCAATGAGAATCATATGATGCGATTAAACATCTTCGTTTGAAATGGATCGAGCCTCACTTCACAATTACAGTATCATGACGGCACTGGATAGGTCTTACGTCCCAGGCAAAGCTTAACATTACTTGCGAGAAGCACTCTCAGCCCATGCACGAAGGAAAATCCAGTTTATGTGGCTCATCGGCTTTAGGATTCTGGACTTCAATCCAACATGGGCACAAAAGTAGGAATCAGTGTCCTGCCGGTTATACAACTACCACAAGGAATCTTGGTTTCACCTACTATGCTGTTTCCCAAAACTGGCCAACTAACGTCATCGCCTGCTACGCCCAATCCTCAGGGTCAAGGCGACAAAGTCCTGTTAGGAGACCTCAGATTGGTGCTTCTCAGAAACTAATACCTGCCTCCTCACGGGAAAATTCATACATCTAATCAGAACTGCACTTGATGCCCAGTTACAGCTCCCATAATCTAGGGCTGGTAGCAAACATTACCCAAAAAAATAAATTTTTAACAGTACCACTGCAGGCCAAGCAAGAAACCAATTTGATGTACAGCGACAATAATAACCCTACAACAAAGGCAGTAGCGGGCCCAGCAGTGCGAATAGTGAGAACAGTAAAACGGAGCCCAAAGGGCTCTATCATAATGGGCAGCAGCGCCATCACAACTGCAAACACGGCAAGACTTTTAAATTGATTTAAAGGAAATGATGACGCAACTAAAATGCACCACTTTGTCTGATGGGAAAGAAGGGACTCACCAACAAAAGGGATATTAGCTTGTCTGGTGTGTTTTAGGTAATCAAGGGACGGGAGGCCGCGAGGGTGGGAATTAGAATTCAGTAAACTTGTAATGGGTTAAGGGTAAAGCTCGAGCATCATAAATTAATCACCCGCTCGACGGTAAAGACTCCACACTTTTTAAATCGATTTTAAGGAAATGTTAGTGCAACTCAAACAATTTTTGTTGCTAGTAGGCAAAGAAGGGATTCACCAATAAACGGGGCATGTTTTAAGTAGTAAGGGATGGGAGTCCTTAAGGGAGGGGGGAGCTCGGGAGGAGGGGTGTAGACTATATGTTTTTGATACTGTAAATATGTTATATAACCGTATGGTTAATAAAAATATTTAGTTATTTACTTAGAGGATGAGAGAAGCCTAGGAGTAGAGCTTTTAGTGATGAAAGGTTGCTGTAAACTGGATAAAACAGCATTACCAAAGTTAAATCCTGACAATAATTAAGCATAAATTGCAGTTTTTGGTTGATCAGGTGAAAGAAAATAGCTATATTTTATTAAGGATTTTAGATGAAAATGTACCGCCTTGGTTGTTTTGTTTATTTGAGCTATTCTTGATAGGGAAGGCTCAAGATTGATCCCAAACAATGTTACTCTGGATGAGCGGCGAGGCGAGAATTCAGCTATATTTAGTTGTTTGTTTCAGATCTGGGTTGAAGTTCTTTTTTTTGGGGCGAACATATGAACTGAGTTTTTTTAGGGTTAAGTGTGAGGTTTTGAAGTCATTCAGGATTAAATATCCACAAAGACAGATTGGAGGATGAAGATACAGCTTTGAGGCAAGGTTTGAAAGTATATTTGGGTGTTTACCGTGTGCTGAATAATTGCAACATCACTTACTTCACACACTTCATGGAGAGGCTTGGCTCTCTGTATACGTTGAAAAGTGTTGAGCCTACGTAGAACCCTAGGGTACCCAACATGCAATGAGGACAGTTTCTGGTGCATTTGCTATAATCTTCGCTACAGTTAATCGGTTGGATAGGAATGAAGTGAGCCAGTTTTGCATTAAGTCCTTGATCCAAAATAGATGTTCCAGTAGGGAACAGAGGCTCATGCGATTGATCCTATTAAATGCTGTTGTGATAACTAGGAAGCAGGAGTCCCCTCCATCCAGCATTTGACGAACATCATCTTGAATTTTTAGTCAGGCAATTTCAATACCCTACCCCACTTTGAAATGAGGATGACGATCGATAAGGAAGTTTCCAGAGCTGATGTAATTGGGTATCCGAAAGGAGCCACATTTTTCAATTGTTTTGCCCTTCCAGGGGAGGTTGGAAATTGGGTGGTAATTGGACAAGATATCCGGATTAAGGTATTTTTTTTCTTCTTAGGAATTTTTTATTTTGCCCACATTTTTGTGAATTTGGATGGACATTTTACAGTAATGGTTTTAAACATCCCAATGTTATATACATGTTTTTCTTTTCTGGTGCAGCACAGAGCTCCATGCCCCAGAGCCATTTTTGGACCATGAGAACCTCAGCTGCAAACAAATGTCTAGCAAGGTCTCGCTTTGCTGTCAAAAAGTTAATAGGCACCATGGTCTGAATCTCAAGGATGTCTGCACTAATGATCCCAATACCTTAAATTGCATGTGTAGGGTGTATTTTGAATGCCATATCAATTTTGTCACTTAATGATTTGTGCATCTTTACCCAAGTGGGTGTGCATTACGGAGTGTTATGTGCATCCACTGCAATTGTGGAGAGGTTCTTGAAAGATTATTTCCATGTTTTTTTACGTTTGGTTTTAGTTACAGTGTGGGGAAGCGGAAGGGAGAATTGAAAAGCCATTGGGTAGTGTTCAGACCAGTGGACATCTATTGGAGGAGTACATAGGCTTGTGGAGAGGTTTGAAATGATGAGGTTTAGGATACAGTCTTTGTTCTGAGCGGTTATGCTGAATGCGGCCGTAGGTCATGTAGCTGTAAGAAAGATCTGAGAAATGTATATCTTTTTCATTTATCTCCTCAGTCAATTATTTATTTATGGAATTTGATAGAGCGCACGGCTACCCCCTCCGGGGGTGTCCCGGCGCTGAGGACAGGAACATCAGAGTTTAGACAATTAGCAGCGTGAGAACAGGTATGTTTTTAACTTGGATCTGAACAGACATTCCGATTCGGTCAGTCTGAGGTCAAGCGGCAGAGAATTCCACAGCAATACTGAAGTCACCAAAATATGTATTGCTTTGAGAGAGCATTTGCCTACCTGAGATTGGGTGAGTGCTAGATGATGTGTAAGTAGTGGGTGTATGATGGGGAGATCAAGATTAACATTTTGCTTTCATGGTAGGTGAAAGGTGTTATTGTAACCTGCAAGCATTTGGTGGATGTTTTGTGGAGGATTGCAATTTGTTTGCCTAATTTGGGTTGCCTATCTTTTTGTTAATAGCATAGTTTTAAGGAACGAGTCAGTCCACAATGGACTGGGAGTGTTCATTAAGTCAGCATTTCTTATGCACAAAAGGTCTACGTTTTTGGAAATTATGAGGTCTGTAATACTGGCATGATGGGCAATTGATGATATGCAGGGTCCGGCTGACTACCGGGCAGTTTGGAATGCTGCCTAGCTGGGGGCTGATTTCACTGCGGTGGGGGCTGATTTCGTTCGTGGAGACCTGTGTGTGCTTCGAAATAATTTAAGCAAAACTAAATTTTGTTTAGCACATGCAGGTCTCCATGAACGATATCAGCCCCCTGCTCAGCAGCATTCCAAACTGCCCGGAAGCCAGTCCGGCCCTGATGATATGGGTTGTAGAGCATGCAGGACAGGAAGGTTGGGAGTGAGATTTTGTTAGGTGGTGACTGGTGAGGAAGGTGGACTTTAAATTTTAGCATCTCTATTTCTCATTTTAACTTAAACAAATACAACTGTGAACCGGGCCAACAAATGAGGCAAGATAGACTTTGAAAGTGAACATGCAAGTATTTTCTTTCTGTTTGAAAACTGGGATGAGTCCTGATAGGTTGCCTAGGAAGTAGGTAGATTTCAACAGCTTAGTAAGAGGGTGATTTGTAACAGGATATGTACCCCTTGATTATCAAAGGCAGGGGGAAATATGGGCGGGAACCACTGAACAGAACTGTGTCTTGAAAAGAGTTGCTGGAAGGATCTATGGCTAGAGGGAGTTTGGCTGGGATGTAGAAGTACATAATATAACTTGACCTCAATTTAAGTTTGATACGTTGTTTCATAATTGACAAAAATAAGTTCGTGAAAAAGAGTAGATGACAGAAACTAGGGTGACAAACTGCTAAGGTTGGAAGAAAGGGAGGATAAAATATAGTTATTCCAATGAACTGGGCACTCTATGTCGGCTAGGGTCTCCAGAAAATTGCCAGAGAATAATTACTGGAATCAGGTGGTAACATGCTTGAGCAGAGGTACCACAGTTGAAGTGGGACTACAGAGATGAAAGATCTGATTGCAAGGGAAAGTTAGATGTCTAGGAATAAATGATTCGGATCAATTTGAGGCTGGTACTGGTTAGGGCTGAATAACGGTTGCGCTGGGATAGAGTTGGGAGTTAAATTATTCTGCCTACTATACTTGCTCATGGTTGAGCTCTTCAGGTTTGTCATTACTATGCCTCCAAAAAAGAATGCATTGGGCGAGCTGGGAGCAGGTGAGTATGATGTGAAAATATCCAGACTAAATATGCAGAGTGTCCCAGCACAGTATGTGATTGTTCAAGTAGGATTTGAGAAGCGACTAGTTTAGAATTGCATCTATTTTTCTAAAATAGCATTGAAAGAGTTACGTTTATTTGGCATTAAAAAAACCTTGCTCCTGGCTGAAGAGTTGAGTTGTTCTAGGAAGCCTACTGCAATGCCATCTGGAGAGAATGTGTTCAACAAATTCATAATCAGCTTGAAGGAGAGGATGAGCCTTGTGATAGAGTTGCTGATTGATGAGATTGGTGCAAGACAATGGAGAAAATGGATTAATTTGGGAAAGAACAGGTTGTGCTGGAGTAAGGTAGATAGTGCAAAATCAGTTTACTAAACATATATGATCGGGATGAAGGGATGAATTCATCCAACATGGCTGCTAATATTCCATCAGTGGAGAAGGTGTTTGGCAGTCTAGTATGCTGCTCTGTAGATAAGACAAGCTGTTGATTAAATGATTTGTTCTGTGGTTGGTGTTGATTTGGCTGGTTACTGTGAGTGGACACGTCAGTAGGGAGGCATTTAGTGAAGGCAGTACCAGTTTTGCTAAATTAAAGTTGTTAGATCTTGTTCAGGAGAGCAGGGGTAGGGATCCAAATATACTTATCAAAATATGATGCACCCTCACTTGCCATAGATTACCAGTTGATTTATACCTTTAAGGAACATGCAGATTGTATTCTTCATGTTACTTGTGCAGGTTCTATAAATCACTAATAATTATTTTAAAGCAATGGTTATCAACTAGACCTAGTTAATAATATATGACATTTAACAGAAACACATGCATATATCAAAGTCAAAGAGACAAACCCAATATCCAATAATTGCGTTGAAGTCAGCTTGAATTATATTGATCAAGATCCTAAAAGTTTATATTGATGGCATCAAGGTACACCACTTTTAAGCCTAAGCGTATTGATCTATTTGGGAGGACCACAATTTAATTAGATCTTTTTCGGGGCTCATTAACTTTTGCCAATTAAGTCCGGTATGTCCGAAATTACTTGTGTGTGTATTTCTGCTGTCACAAATCAATAATTGGCAGAGGAATGGTTTGATTCCAGCATGCAGGCAGATCAATCGCGCAGCCTGACATCCTGGGTCAGCCGTATATTGTTTGTTGTGTGTGTAGTGTATGATAGTGAACGCCTTCCTTCTTCTCGGTTACATTCTGGATTGAAGAGGACCGCAATGAATGCGTAAAAAGGAATTGGACCAGTGTATTTGTAAACTGGGCGGTTCCATGCAAACAAGTACAAGACATTGACTAATATGGCCAGGCTGCAGAGTGTAACCGAGGAACATGTGTGTGTGTACTTAATTATATTATTTTCTATATGAGTCTTTTAAAATATATTTTCCACTTCGTTTGGATATTTCTTCAATGTTTCAACCTGGCACTACTGGAAATTTTATGTTGACGTTGTGCACAGCTCAATGCTGCACTTAGGGTTAAACCTGCGATGTATAAGTTGCAAAAATACGCTTTTTAAAAATGTTTGAGTAGAAAATTCACTAGTGCAGATGCTGCATAGTGGGATTCCCACAAACCACTTTGGCTAGTAGAAATGTCACAATAAGTCAGCCACTTTTTGTTGGATTTTTTTTTATGTACTCCTCTTAATCAGGTTATCTGTTTTGTCAGGATAGTGCGACCCCGTCCTTGATGCTCCAGCCTATCCAATAGAAAACACCATTCGATGTATTGAGCATAATGGCCTGCTGGTTGCTCATGGAACCAATGAGAGGTCTCAGCTGAGCAATGTACTCATGGAAGCATTTTGATGTTTGCGGCAAAACATAAATATAGCTAGAAGATAAAAACACCCTCTGCACTTTCAATGCCGCTAGAATTCCTCAGTTACCCTTTTGATATTCCAGGTTACATGTGGATTTCATGGCAAAGACTAACAGAAATATTTTTCTTAAATTGCATGTGCAGACTATACTGGGCCAGAGGCTGCCCCGCTGGCACGGCTCTCAGACTTCTAGATCACATCAGCTGTTGGTTTTTCCTAACCAGTAGTCTTCTGCCTGCATTTTCTGGTGGGTTTATATGGACACCTGACCAAAATCCCAAATTCCTCTATTTGATCCAGTACAAACTGTAAATAGTTAGTTCAATGGAATTTCGTCTATAGAGATCCCTTAAATAAAAATGTATGGAACATCTCCTTTGATATATGGTACTGAAACTCCAACTGTTCGTATTTGTTTTTCAATAATTTAACATTCCCATGGAAGATCCCAATACATATTTGTCAACAGTAGCACTATAGCCAGGGTCAGTAGAATTGTACGAATGTACAGATGCGGCAATTTTTGCATAATTGTAGATTTGCCGCATGTGCCACGTAATCCATCATCTGCTGCACAAAATCTGCAGATTTTAACAAAACAAATTTTGCTCAAATGGTTCAAAAGTTAGGAAAAAGCAGCGACATGTTACAGCGCAATGGAAGGCTCTTTCCAAAGTTTGAATGATCATCTTTCTGTTGCTTATTGCTATATTTGGGTGTAAAACTGGTATTAGTGAAGTAATACTAATGCTCAGACAGTTTTAACAAGTTTAAACATCACTAAATAATACTATAACAAAATATGCCACATATTGGCGCATAAATTGCCTTTTCTTGCTGCATAATTTACTCAACCCTGCAGCATATTTTGACCCTCCCCTGTCCCATAATTCCAGTGGCCCTGACTATAGCCTTTTCGGCTTTAAGACTTTCAACATGCTATGGTGGGGGAGGGTCGCTTGCAGTAAATTCAGACTCACCACTCTCACGTTTCCACAGCAAGACAGTGAAAGGCGTATATCTCGTCTCATTCATTAAAATGACGTCCCTTGGAGATACTGGCAATAGTTATCGCCGACGTCTGTTGACAAATGACGTTTTATTTTTGCTCTATTTTCTCATGCCCAATTGGTAACTCTGAGCTATTTATTCGTTTGTAACCAGACCTTGTAAATTGAGTGGGCACTTGTCCTGCATTACTTAGACATCCTGTCTCTCCAGAGGTATGCCATCCTATCCGCGCCGGGGACTCGAGTTCCTTGACCTTCGGCACAGGAAGCTGCTACCTGCAGAGCAGGCCCACGGATGCAGCTGCTGCTGCTTTTACCGCGCTCTGGGTTGTACGTGCGGCTGTGAGTAGCTGCATTATGCATAAGTGAACCACTGAGAGGTACGCTTCCAACACTAAAATCAAAAATGTTATTAGAAATCTCATGCAATGTTCACATGGCCTACTGGGACAAAGGCGCCGGGTTACCTAGAAAAACTGGCCTTCATTATATAGGAGCCAGAGGTCTTGTAGCCATAATTAACAAGGAGGCTTCAAGTGTTTACAACACAGAGGAGGGTCCTTGGGAGTTCAGTTAAAAATACAAAATATACTCCTTGAAATAGAGCTGGTTTGGCCGGACATTCAAATAACATACTTTCAAAATAGCCGCCGTGTACTCACAGGGCACTCAGAAAAAAGAAAAAATAAATAATAGCATAAACAGCACTGACAAGGCTAGCGCCTTGGCACTCGCTTACTAAAGGTGCGACCTTTTGGCTTTGTCAGTGTTTGTTTTTACTTGAAGCTGCAGCAACGCCAGTGCTAACAGAGGGGTATGGAAGGTGTGTTCAGGGTCTGTGAATGCTCATCAGCTGCACACTAGCCATTCTGGGAAGGTGGCACTTTAAAACGAAAAATGAAATAAAACCCCAAACAAGCGGAGAAGCCCATATGCGGAGACACAGCTCACTGTAGCACAAAGAGAGTACACTCGAGAGACCTCGGGTGCCTCTGAAGAGACGGCAGCACGATAGAGAACCGAGAGTGCTTGAAAGGACAGAAGAAGTATGGATGGGTAAAGCGGCAGGATATAGAATGGGGAAATAAAGGAGTTTGCGATATAGAATGGGGAAATAAAGGAGTATTTTGACAACATAGGTGATGTAAACCCTGACCCCATTTGTTACATTCACCCAAGTACAGAGATCTTGGCCTAAATCCATCGTTTTTTTGCACTCCACACCACCCCAGTTCAGACATGGCCATATGCAAATGTAAATGTAAATGTATTGTGATTTATATAGCGCACGTATCACCCGAAGGCATCAAGGCGCTTGCCTTGGGAACCCGTCCTGGTATTCCCCTGTGAGATAACCCCAGCAGGGTATCCACAAGGTGAAAGCAAGGCATCCCGCCGCGAGGGGCCGTAGTGGAGATTAAGCAATCTATTGCCCAGAGTCGCAGAGTGTGAACCCGTGAGTCGAGTAGGCACCGGAACGAGAATTATCGAGTCCGTGAAATTTTTGAGCCCAAGACCCGCCGAAGCAGGGAATTGAACCCTGGTCCAGGACCGATCTCAGTTTCCGGGTCTGCCGCCTCTAACCCCTGAGCCACACTTCTCCAAATCAGTCTGACCCTGTGCCTCATGGGAACAGTCCAGCCCGAACTGCCAAGCCATGCCTTCCCTGGACCGGAAACAAGTATGACAATGTATGACATTGTTCTGCATTCTGTCCATCAACTGTGGTTTTTGCATTTGTCACCCGAGTGGGATGGGTATGCTCAGACGTGACTCCCATGCTCTCCACACCACTGGATTCAAGCAAGCCGGGCTGAAGACAGCTCTTGTTGCTTTTTCCGATCGGACCATTGTTTGTCTGTATCATAAGTTACCCTGGTCCTTCGGGGTAATTTTCGGTTACCCCATGTTTTGTGATTACATTCCTCATTACATGCAAGCACATACACAATGGTAGTAATTCTGTGCAACTTGGGACATGTGTCCCCCGTGTTCTCATCCAGCAAGGACATCACCTTCAGCCACGCCACCGAACTCCACTGGACGGACCACAGCTGCGTCCACTTCAGCTTCAGAAGGACCACGACCCACCACCACCAGCAACAAGTTGCACGCAGAAGCTGGAACAAGATCACAGCCGACCAACTCGCGACTTCCCTGAGCATGAACCCTCCCACCAGCGCAACGAACCCAAGCCAGGCGGCCACCAACCTCGCGAAGTGGATCAGCAACTGCGCAGACGACCTCGCCCCTCTGAAGACCCCGCCTAGCAGACCCGGCAGCAAGAAAACCCCATGGTTCACCGACGAACTCAAGAGCTCCAAGAAGAACTGCAGAGCCCTCGAGAAAGCCTGGAGCAGAGACCCAACACCGAACATGACTGCCCTCAAGCTCGCCACCCGAAAACACCACCAACTGATACACGCCACCAAGAAAACTGCATTCAAGGAACGACTGGACAACAACACCCACAACAGCAAGGAACTCTTCAACATCGTTGAAGAGCATTCCAACCCCCACGCCGGAAACAGCGACATCACCCCTTCACAAGACCTCTGCAACTCCCTCGCCTCCTACTTCCACAACAAGATCGCGGACATACACAACAGCTTCAGCACTCAACCAACGCACGCCACGACTGAACCACCGCCCCCCACCACCACCCTCCGCGCCTGGACCCTGATCAGCACCGAAGACACCACCCGCACGATGAACTCCATCCACTCCGGATCTCCGACCGACCCCTGCCCTCACCACGTCTTCAACAAGGCCGACGCTGTCATCGTACCCCACCTGCGGGACATCATCAACACCTCCTTTGACACCGCTACCTTCCCGGAGAGCTGGAAGCACGCCAAACTCAGCACTCTACTAAAGAAGCCATCAGCCGACCCCACCGACCTCAAGAACTACCGCCCCATCTCGCTGCTCCCGTTTCTCGCAAAAGTCATTGAGAAGACCGTCAACAAGCAGCTGGATGCCTTCCTCGAGATGAATGGATCCCTCGACCTCTCGCAGTCTGGCTTCCGGGCCAACCACAGCACCGAGACCGCCCTGATCGCAGCCACAGATGACATCCGAGCCCTGCTCGACAACGGAGAAACAGCGGCCCTCATCCTTCTAGACCTCTCCGCGGCCTTCGACACTGTCTGCCACCGTACCCTAGTGTAGCGCCTCAGCGACGTTGGAATCCAGGAGAAGGCACTGGAATGGATCATCTCGTTCCTCGCCGGAAGGACACAGAGAGTCCGCCTCCCCTCGTTCAGATCAGAAGCCACCGAAGTCATCTGCGGCGTTCCTCAAGGCTCCTCGCTCAGCCCAACCCTCTTCAATGCCTACATGAGCCTCCTCGCAGCCATCGCACGCCAACACAACCTCAACATCATCTCCTACGCCGACGACACCCAGCTGATCCTCTCCCTCACCAACGACACCGCCAGAGCCAACCAAAACGAAGGGATGACTGACGTAGCCAAGTGGATGATGAACAGCCGCCTGAAACTGAACTCGGACAAGACGGAAGTCCTCATCCTGGGATCTTCACCCTCTGCCTGGGACGACTCCTGGTGGCCCCCCGCCCTGGGCAGCGCACCCAAACCAACAGACCACGCACGCAACCTGGGCTTCGTCCTGGACTCCTACCTCTCCATGACCAGACAAGTCAACGCCGTCTCCTCGTCGTGCTTCAACATCCTGCGCATGCTACGTAAGATCTTCCGGTGGATCCCCACTGAGACCACGAAGACGGTCACACAGGCCCTCGTCACCAGCCGTCTGGACTACGGCAACTCCCTCTACGCCGGGACCACCGCCAAACTCCAGAAGAGACTCCAGCGGATTCAGAACGCCTCAGCACGACTCATCCTGGACATCCCCCGCCGCAGCCACATCTCCGGACACCTGAGAGATCTGCACAGGCTCCCGGTCAACAAGAGAATCACCTTCCGTCTCCTCACCCACGCACACAAAGCCCTACGCAACCAAGGCCCAGGATACCTCAACAGCCGCCTCAACTTCTACGCTCCCACACGCCAGCTTCGATCGACCAGCCACGCCCTCGCCGCCGTCCCCCGCATCCGAAGAGCCACACCAGGAGGAAGTTCCTTCTCCTACCTGGCCGCCAAGACTTGGAACTCCCTCCCGAACCACCTCCGCCTGACCCAGGACCACCTTGCCTTCAGGAAGCAGCTGTTCGAGCAGTAGCGGACCCGCCCTCCCCTAGCGCCTTGAGACCCGCCGGGTGAGTAAGTAGTGCGCTATATAAATGCTTTGATTGATTGATTGATGCGTTACTTGTTGTCCACCCATGGCATACTACTGGCTCTGACTTAATGAGAGTAATTCCTGCCAGACTGTGCCTACTTCTGGAATAATACCCATACTGGCAGAACAGTGACCATTCCTGACATATTGCACACATTACCAATACAGTGGTTCCCATTGATGACATATTTTACACATTAATTACACAGTGGTGTCCACTGATGACATATTGTGCACATTAGAACACATCGGTGCCCACTGATGACATATTGTGCACATTATAACACTGTGGTACCCACTGATGACATATTGTGCACATTATAACACAGTGGTGCCCACTGATGACATATGGAAGGTCCTGGCAGTATGGTAGTAATTCTTGTAAGCATCCATTGCACAGGGGTGCTTAACCATGGAATGATGTTCACCGTCATACAATGGTGGTAATTCCCGAAATATTGTCAGCACCCATACTCTAGCACTGGTTCAGGAAGTATTGCTGTATTCTTTTCAAATTGTGGGCGTCTTTTGCACAGTGGCAAGAAATCTTGATATATCCTGCACACCTGTGATGCTCACATATGTTATAATGTTGACATCTACACTACGGTGGTAATTAATCGCATATCGCGGTCTGAGCTGGCCCTGGCTTCATGGTGGTAATTCCTGACATATTGTGGACAGTCATGGCATTATGATGTCAATGCTTGAATGTAAATTATTTTTATGCATTAAAGTGCAGGCAGTTTCACAGAAAGGGGTCACCAGTACAAGGGAGTATATATGTAAGCTAGCATACATCATGTATGATACATTCATAGCCAGCCCTCTCCAAAAGCTGAGACGGATACGCTTTGCCAATACCTAAATTCTGGAGAGAGGGTTGAGGAAACCTATTCCATTTGTAAATGTTATTCAGTATAATGCAACAATAGCATAAAGAAAACCCGTACCACCACTGCAATTTCTATACTTCACACATACTGCATTCCTCCAAGCACCGATATCAAAGCCTACACGTTTACATACCATACCGACCTTTTTTTTTCTTACATGAACAACAGATTTGCCTTCATTTGTGACAAGCAGCCATTAAAGTCAATTTTAAGTAAACATTTCTTTATGAAAATGAAATCTGCGTACTGGTTTAATATGGCACAAAATGGTGATGCTACAACAGCGTGTGACCAAAACACACAATTTCATGAGTAACAGCCCGATTCCACGAAAGGCATATTTAGCCCTAATTAAGCCGGCTCATTGCTGTCGTGTCTTCCTGTGGCACCCTATTAACAGGGGCCGAGCACAACAAAGCTGCAGCAGGAACAGCGCAGCCCATTGTTCCTTCTCTCCATGGAGATGTTTTATTGGCAGACGTGGTTACGTCAATGGCACAGTTTTCTAATGCCCTCGGAAACGTGCACACAAATGTATGGCATTGTGTGCTGTGGCATGCGAACCTGGAAGGAAGGAGGCGGGCTGGCGAGGAGTTGTTTTCGCATCCGGACAGAACATTCCCGATCAAGACTTGTTTACAAAAGATAAACTTTCATTCCACGCGGCGCGGACACACATCAAGACGTGAGAAAATGCCACCTTGGCACACATACCACTTCATGTAGGTTCAGTGTGAACAGGCGTCCCGGATTTGCCGGGACAGTCCCAGGTTTCAACAACTGTCCCGGCAGATGTTTTTAGAGCCGGTCAACTGAAAACAGTGAGGCACTTTTTTGGGTGTTCCAAAGCAGGGCTGATTAACAGTTGTTATAAGTAAGCACTTTTATTAACAGGTGTGAGGCTGGTTTTAAACATTACATTTTCGTAATCTGCTTAGTGCTTCTTCTGTGTTTCCATGTTGATGAGAGCTGTTATTCTTTGCTACTTCCTTATTGTAAAATTATATTCCTTCCTCTATTTTTGCGAAATGTCCCGGTTTTTGGGTCACTAAATCTGGACTCCCTATGTGGAGTGCACCTACGTGTAAAACAACAGTCGGGTCCTTCTGAACACATGGAAGCCCTTGCAGGAAGGAATATGACAGCTAAACGGTGCATTCAAATTACAAAATAAGATATAAGAAGAATGGTACTATTCACTGTTAAAAAGCAGTGCTGCATATATTTGCTGGTTTACATATAGAACAAAAAAAGAACCATATTAATGACGAGAGCAGTGGCATAGGAAGGGGGGTGGGGTGGGTGCAGGCCGTCCCAGGTGTCATCACTGAGGGGGGAGACAAAATGGCACTGAGGGGGTGACAAAATGGCAAAAATATGTGTAACTATCTTTATTTTCCTTATTTTTAATAATTTCAATGTGGGCGGGGGGATGACAAGAAATTTTCCACACCGGGTACCACCTGACCTTGCTACGCCACTGGACGAGAGAGAAACACATACGACATGCAGGTTTTGTAGAAGACCTGAATATCATCCACTGTATGTAGTAAAGGTTTGTTACTGACTGCGGGTGCTTTTCTCCACACTCTGGATATATTTAAATTCATCTGCAGTACCAAAAAATCACAAAACAATAGACACTAATTGGCATCTTTTGCCGCCATTCTTTGACCCCGCATGGGTTTATACTCAGAGTGCAAATGATCTTTTGAGGGGAGAATGAAGTTTGAGACACTTCATATCTCACATTCTATCCCTACATTTTACAAGCATAATGGTGCAAGCCAATTTTATTTCATACTTTGAAAGGTATATCTTACTACAGGCTTTTATGTTAACGTACGAAATCACAGTCAGTGGAATATTTATTAGAAAATAATATGCGATATCAGGGCCACATTTCTTCAGCATTCAAAATTTTTCGCCCCTGCCCCAACCCAAGTCTCCATGAGGGAAAGGGACAGTTGGACATTCGTTCTTCACTCACTGGCTGCAAAGGATGGCGGCCATATCTAATATCATTACAATTGTAATGCGGCTTTGGGCTTAGCTTGTTGTAAAACAATAGCATTCCCAGGACAGCTCTATGGGAACAATGGTAAATGGAACTGGTATATTGATGAACTCTACTGCTCTTCATCGAAGTACCCAAGCTTTCCCCGATGTGACTCCATATTCATTTAATAATCCAAGTATAAATATTGTGGCCTTCTATCACTATGTTTAGTATTACTACATTTATTATGACATATTGATCAATCTATTCCCACCTGGAGAGACCCATTGTGGCCTTCTACCACCACCAATGGGGTCCTGGATGACAGGTTTAAGAAACGCCTTCTCAACAGTACCCTCTTGTGCACGGATGAGAACAAAATGATGAGAACAGGATTGAACTCTAGCTCAGCTAATTTACTATTCTGTTGGTTCACTGCCCAGTGAAGGTCACAGGATGAGCTCCTGAAGAAGGCTGTCTCCATACATCTGCATGTACACACAATTCTCACTTTAATATATCAATTGTAGACTTCTATACACAGAGTTCTGTGGGAAATGTATGTTTTAAGGTGATTTTTGAAACCCTAGAGCATTGTGAAAAAATCATAGACAGTGTGCAACCAACCAAATCAAAATATAGTGCTAGATAATATCCAGGATTTTTGGGGAAAATCCAGAAATAATTAATACAAGAGTTATTCTCCAGCTGCAATGTCAGGGATACCACCTAAGGTAACGGAAAACTATTAGCAGTTTTTTTAGAAGTCTGCCACGTGGAAAGGTTGGACCAATCACAGGTGAGAAGTGGGATTAGTCAAAGCAGAAGAGTGGGTCACCCATCAGTTGCTTGAAAACGTTGTCTATGTTAAAGGACACGCCGCACTAGAGTAAGGCGCGTAATACGTCTTACTTGTCATTTCATGGATACCTTTAATGATTTAAGCAGAATAATTAGATCCTGGGTGTAGCAAGTGTTTTCAAAGATTTAATGCAAGAAATCTTTTCTCTGTAACATATTTTTGAAAAAGGCCAAATTAAAGGCACTCAGAGTACTGAAACAAGAACCCCTTGTACATAGTATATTGTGGCTAGCACGGGAACCCTGCCAAAGGGCTGCACCATGTCCTCGAGGGCAGATCATGCTGGCAGGCATGCAACAATAACCACAGCACTCCAGCGGTTGATCTCTGAGCAGTGCCTGCCAAGTTCTCTCTAAAGTATCAATGTATAATGTGGACATAACTCGATAGAAAACTACCTATTAATTCGGTCTGCGTTGAAGCACAGTTGTTACATGCACTCCATTTTACACGGTACCTACTTGAGCACTGTTCACGTCAGTGATGGACAGTTCTGTATCCCCTGGCAGGCTTGTGGGATCGGATTTGCCTTAATACAGTATTAGGTATTGTGAATCCTGTGATGAACAAGCTCAGTTCCTAAGCGAGCTGACTTAAATATAATCTCTGTGTAGTTCCCTCCCACTCATGCTTGCCCCGCATCTCTCCCTGTCTAAAGATCTGTTGTCGCTCTCGGCACATTTTTGTGCACAGTCCAGATGGTTTCTCCCTTACTACCCAACTGCAGTTTTGGACATTTTGTTGGCATCGCAGCCTCATTATCCAATATGGACGGACACTGCTGCTGTGAAATAAACCTGGATCTAGCATTGAGTGTCCCACAGAAGGTTCGCTTCATCGCAGGAGTGTGTCAGGCAGCCTGTGATAGCTGGCGCTGTTATAACATCGGACAGACCAAAAGTGAAATAGGCAGAGTGGTATCACCTGTCGGTCAGACTCCTACTGTGGGGAGAAGGGAAGAGGTGTCTGACAAAGGAAAATGTAAGATATTCATTTGTAGGTATTCAAGAGGTGTGGCGCAGCGGCCAGGGTGACTGACGCTGGACAATGGGGTTTATGGTTCGATCCCCGGCAGGGGTCTGACCAGCACTATGGGACTCTGGCCAATAGCTTGCTTAATCTTCCTGACGGCCCCCAGCGCCGGAAAACCTACGGGCAGCTGTGCGCTTTACAAATACAGGATTATTATTATTAGGTCTGCTCTAGAGACAGCTTTAGTTATCTCACAAGCCTCCTGTTTTTAAAAAACTCTAAATAAAAATATACATAAATATTTTCCTTATTATTTATATAACGCAGATCACTTTACATAGAACACGTTAGGAATACAGATAAGAAGTAAGAGTAACAATAGATTTGGGAAGGAAGAGGAAACTAGGATTAGAACAGAATAGGGTGGTACCGGCACCCGCAAGAGGCAGATGATTGGCCTGGAAATGTTTTTTGAAGAGATCAGTCTAAGGCTCTTTCGGGAAATTTGGGAAGTTCACTCTGATGGCATCTGGATGTTTGTATATATAAACATACAAGGGATTTTGGTCCTCCCTCTTCATTCGTTCAACAGTCAATCACATTACTCGTATGCCCAATACAGCAGGCAGTATAGGGCATTGGGTCAGCCCACTTTATTCATTGGCTGTTTTGCAGTGTGAGTGACAGTACTTTACCTGATCTCATGTGCACAGCTGCTTGGAAAGGAGTGCATGTCAGAGATAATGCCGGTGGACCTGAGCTTTGCCAATGCTTGTTTCTGAAGGGACACAAGAGGGCATGCCTGAAGACAGAAACTGGGGCACTGGATACTAATTTGGTGTCAGTCAAATGCCTGTTACTTCCTAATCGATGGTGTGTGGGTGTCTCTTGTCAACATAGTTGTCATATAAACGTACCCAGAAATGAGAAAAACCCACAGTATAGATTTTTAACACACATAATTGTGGTCGTGATTACTGCTGGAATGTCTCACATAATAAACAGTCAAAAGCAGCGTGTGGCATCGCACACTTAGCTTTGAGAATGTGTAGGTCACTTACAGATATCCTATAACCCAAGAGAGATATATACCATTGCTACAGCAACCTGTCATTATCCAAACCATCTCAGTGCTAACATGGTTGACCGAGATCTAAAGAGAGATGGAGAACATGTGTTGTCTGTGAAATGTCACATTCAGTCCACAACATTATTGTACAACGTGCCCACATAACTCGACTTTTCTTGCTAGTGTCCAAAAATAAAGCAGGCCATTGGATCCATATTAAAATATTACAACTCAAAATTGAACACTCTTTGCCACTCCTGCTGCTCCCTAGTGAGGTCTATTTCCGACAGTTGCCCCTTTCTCATGTTTAACTACACTAATCACAATTCCTATTCAACTCCATCAAGATATTTATATCTTCTGCCTGCTACCCATGCTTTCAACTTACTAGAGTATGTGCTCAGCAATTTTACTCTCTATATGGAATCTCTATTCTGGGAATTTGACGTCCATCTCACATAAGGTTTGCACATGTACAGATGGTATTAACATATGCTAGGTAAATAGTTTGTGGTTCATAGCAGTTTCTGTGAACATCCACATTATCATTTTGAATGAAGGAAGATGTCCACTCCTTCACTTACTTCCCCATGAAAATTATGATTGCCTCCTCCCTCGTTAATGATTATGCCAAGGCTTTCCATCTTTCAATTGACTACAGTTCCCCGTTCCTATGTTGCGTTTTTTAAATAGTTAAGAAGTCCCAGTGCACTGTCCGAGTCACACAAGATGTTCTTTTTTTCTCTTGGGGAATTTGGAGTTTTGCTGGAAACAGTAGAACCTTCAAATCATAGTTCTCTCTTACAATGTGCTGCTGTCAATATACTTTATTTAACAATCGTGTCTGTCACCCTATGAATCTGGATTGGGCCCTCCCTCGTCGCCTTTGAGGTAGAACCTCTGCTTACTCTGATACTGTTGTGTGTGTCCACAATACAGATGTTCTTCTTCATCCCATTTCAACATTTTTATGATCCATTTCGCAATGAAAAGCTAAAAACAGCAGTCATCAGGACTCTTTTTTAATAGAAAACCTAGAACCTGTCATGTCCACTGTCTCACCAACATTACCCTGTAATCCAAGTTGTTACTCTGTAGGAGTAGGTGGGCAATTCAGCTCCTCCATGCACCTCAATAAATATTCAAGAAAAGCAGTGGAAACCAATCCCTGCATGGCTCTGTGTAATACCCTTAGCTTTGCTTCCCAGCTTCAACTTATGTTCAACTTATGTTCAGCAAAGTCCTAACATTTGCTGATCTGTACAAAAAGTACAAAGACTGGCCTGGTTGTCCATAGCTCCCAGGCACACATGTAATTATCTTGGTTGACAGCTGGATACACCCTCCATTTGGCCTTTTTTGTTTTTTTAAACCAAAATCTCAATGTTCACAATTTCTCCTAATGGACACTTAAAGACTAGTTCCGAAACTGACAATGTTTACAGATCTACTATCCCAGAGCCCATGAGATCCACCCGCACAAATAACAAACTACTGTTCTGTCACTTCTCTGACTGGGGAAATGAGAGCCCTTTGAACAATTGTCATTCAAAGGTTAATAAGGTCCCTGTTACACCCTCTCTGACGGTCATACTATTCCTGCTCTATGTGGCGCTCAATCTATTGATCTTTAGATCTGCACCAGTGATATAAAGCAGTAACAGTCCCCAGCTTTTGGATTGATCACACCAAAGGTTGACCTTAGTTCTGAAAAAAACGGAACGGCCACAGACAGATGTAGGACTAACTGTTTACACCCACCATGGACAATAAAGGTGCACAATGCATCAACCACCAAAACAGAAGAAGGGCTACAATGCCACATCTGACAACCTATTACAAAAGATTATATATACAAATGACCAGCATTTTAGGTGCTGTGCACTTCTTTCCAAACAATAAAGAGAAGGAGAGGGAAGATTTCAAGTTGTTTCACAAAACACAAGAAAACCAAAACTTACTTTGCTTTACATTCTGGGACATGAGGTCCTGTATTTATAATGGTAATAAGGCTCCCAGTAACAGAAGGAAAAACAAGGACAAAGGAATGTATAAGTCTCAATGTGTATTTCCACTGGGAATACAAAAAATATATTCAAGGGCCCTTTGTGTCAAACTCTTAAGCATAGATGAGTACATTCCCTCTCCCATGTGCCGTGATGACACCCAGGACATGGTTGACCTTAGCTGATGGGCTCCTGGGACACAGAATCTCCCCTCTCTTTAAGCCTGCTGTGGAGCCTCAATGAGGTGCGTCATATCTGGGAAGTCTGGTCACTAACTCATCAGTACAAGTGAAGAAGCTGAAGTGTATGGCTATATTCTCTTACCACGAGGACTAATGTGGCCACATCTTATCAGTCCCCTACAAAAGCCACTCACTACAGGCACTGCTCATTTTATGATAGGTGATTTCATCCTCTGGCAGTGTTGTGCCTATTGGCCCTTACGGGAATTTTTCATCCTGAGTTAGTGGATGTAAGAAAGTAGTTTATTAGTTGGAAAGGATGGGGGCTCTTTACCAGTAATACGTCTACAAATACTTTCTTTATTAGGAACCTAGTACCCCATTGTAGCACTTGAATCTTTCATGGTAGAAAAGCAGAACAGTCCAAGGCCTACTCGGGGAGGTGGTGTGATCTAGTACCACAGTTCGTCGGCATGCTGCAAATGAAAAACACTCAATAAGTCATTGTGCAGTTGGTAGTATCTCATAAAATGGAAAAGTACTTTTATTACACACACAATATTAAACAATATTCATTAATTACAAATGTATACAAACAGGTAGATGGAAATACCTTTGGTTACACCCTGAGAGCAGTTTACACCCCTTGCAATCCCTAAACCCATGTTCGCAATCCCTCCCCCACCTGTACCATATACAAAATCACAATATAATAGGTTGTCAGTATCAATGATGCAGGCATACTGGCTTTGTCAAGGTGTTACCACATAAGAAAATGCAGGAACATGTTATAACCAACCATTGCAATACCCATTACATTAATGGGGATAGTACCAACATTCAATACTATTCATGATAATGGAAAACCTTGTATTGTCGACCATCGACATTGTCAGTAAAGCATTGTACTGAATAACATGTAACCAAGAGTCTAATTTCTATATCTACCTTGCTGCTACTGCAGCTCTAGAACCAGCCAACAGCGGTCCCTGTGCTCCAAAGCCTTTGCGAAAAAGCAACCCTGTGGGAGACCTAGGACGACTTATGGGAACATTTTCTCGCGGTTGCTGCCCCTCTGGCAGCCCCTAGACACAGTATTTAACTCATTGGTGGTACCCCTGCCCTTCCTGGGGGGTACCACATGAAAAATATATGCAAATTTCCACCCTCACAAGGGCTGCTGGTATGCTGCTTCGCTCTGCGGGATTAATATTTTATTAGTTGCCTCCCACTTTCTCTGATGCAAGAAGACACAAACTTTTTGGATCGAAGCTTTGTGCTAAACTTCTTTATATTTCTTTTAGGTGATCCCAGTGTCTCTGACCCTCTGATAGGGCATCTGGAGTATGCATCCACAGCTGTTGTGTGCTGGCCATTTTCCTCTTCTTTCCCTTAGTCGCAAGCAGTGCTGGATGGGGATGTGTAAGGGGTGTGTCTCTCTCCCCCCAGACGGTGAGTGTGGAAGGTCACCCAGTGATCAGGATAGTGGTGGTGATCCAGTCCTTGTGTCCTGTGGTGGGGTACCCCGAAAAGATCTCTTTGTGCACCAGGCATTAGGGAGATGGCCCAACACACAAACCTTCCACATAAAACTATAGAAAGGAGGTTGCGTCAATTGTCAGGGACTTGGTCCGCCACAAGGGGTCCCCAGTCAAGAAGTAGAACACCCTCCGAGCCACACTCCCAAGGTCCCATACCCTCCTGGCTACTTGCAGGGCAGCTGTGTGTCAGTCGATCAATGGCCAGTCCATAAATGTCCCAGGGGGACTGTAAAGGGTTCCCCGGAGGTCATCCCCCAACTGTTCCTCAGGGGTATAAGGAGGCAAGCACCACTGACCCTGGAGTGACCTATTCAAGTCCAAGGTGCCAGAGGGAGTCAAAGTCCTTCAGTCCATCTTGTAAGTGGGGTCAGGTGGCTTCTCCTTCCGGCTGGGCATGATTTCGCCATCATTGCTCCTAGTTCCAGTGTCTTCTCAAGAGTCTCTCTCTTGAGCAGGTTTTCTTTTTGAGTGGGGTGGAAGTTCTGGAAGGTAGGCACCTCTACCCAATATTGGAATGCCACATCATTAATCCACTCCTGCTCCAACCATCCTGTAAGCAGTCAGGGACATTTAAACATGGTTACTTCACGTGGTCTATAGTAAGACCATCCCTGGAAGCCTCAGCTCTGCCCCCAACTGACACAGCTGCCTGATCCCTTCCCATCAAACCTTCAAAGGAGAGCCCCTCCTTTGTTTCTGTGGGCTTGCGATTCCCCGGTCAGGAGTGGTGTGAAGAGTTAATTAGCAGATATATATTTCCTTCCTACCCCTTCCTTTCCCAGGAACTGAATCAGGCACTGTTAATATCTTTATTATGTGGGAGCCCTTTAAGCTTTCTGCTGGCTAGAAGGATAATAAACTTGGTTGAGTAGAGGGGGAAAGGACTGGAATTTGATTATTGCCAAGCCAGGGAAACATGATCACTCTCAATGTGCAATCAGCAGTGAGGCTATGATGAATGCAACTGAAGAGCTACACTCTGGACGAATGTTTATCCTACGATTGAGAGCTCACTGGAATTTTAGGCCTAAGTGTGGGGCAACTGTACTTTGGTGCAGCTTTCATTGATTATGTGTAATTCAGTTAAGTACCACAGACTTTAGTAAGCACTACAGAGGTTTAGTATTAATGCTCACCATTATATGGGCTACACCAGGTTAGCACCAATCCTTGAAGGAACCCTTCTGCAACAGAATACCTGTGCACAGATACTAGGGGATCTTTACGGTAGTCTCATGCGCTCATCCACACAAGTGTGCACATGTACGTGCTCCGCTGTTTGCATGTACCTAGCCCAGAGTAAATTACCCTAACTGTGCAGCAGTGACCTTATCTTAACAGTCAGACACTGATGCTTGATGCTCTGAGTCAATTTTCATCGAACTTACCATGAGTGAACCTCACTTGGTGAGACTCGCTCATGGTAAAAGTCCAAAAACCTGTTACTCAAAAGTGAAAAATCCAGGAGGATTAAATGGGAGGAACCCCCTTTGCTACAATTTCCTTCTAGGAATGCATGCTACAGTGAGTCCCTCATACATCTTGCGGGAGGAAATCTTCTGTGAACATATACAGATCCTGGAATTTCCACTGTTCAGGCAATTGAATCCCTCCGCAAGTTGAACTGTGCATATTCACTTCTATATTAACCTCAGTGATAGCCATAGGCTGCAATATACCTGCACAAATCTCCAAGAGGGAGGCATACCAATCTTTTCTTCGCGATATGTCCTTGTGTACACATTGTGCTGGCCATAGGTTGCAATATGCATGGAGGCATAACCAAATGTCCTTCTTGATATGTACTTGTTTACCCACTGTATGCATGTACCTTCCATGCTGGGAAAGGTTCGAGGCACTTGAGACTGCAGTTTGTACACTGAGTTGTAGTTTTAAATACAGCAACATTTTGAGGAATAAAGCGAGTTCTTTGTGTTTTATTGCCAATCTTTGAAGTCCAGATGAAATATCTTTCTAGTTGTAGATGGGAATTTCCTTTAACCGGATTCTGAAACATTAATGTTGGTGTCAGAATGGAAAGACCAGTAGGATTTGGAAAGACAGGGTGCACAGTTCAACTAGAAGTGCTAAACAGGGAATCATGAAGGCCCCGGACATGGAAACACAGAGAGCGCTAGGGCCCACCTCTGAAATAGATTAAAGCACCAGATCATGGAACCAGAATACACCATCCAGGAACAAAGCACTCAGAACAATCATCGCCATGCATTGACCTTCCTGATCCAGGATCGGGAGCACAACAGACCAGATAAGAAACACTGTGTGAACCTCTGTAGGAGAACCTCTTGCCACATACATTCAGTAGATCTGCGTTCGACCAGCACCATAAGGGCCCAATGTGCAACAAGCAAAGCAGTAGATGATACAGCATCGGCAGAGGGGTGCAACACACGAACCACCACCTAGAAATGATTTAGATAACATTCCATACATCCTGCTCCCTAAAGAACACCAGCATGGGAGTCATGTACACCCTTTAATCCACATCACGTGGAAAGAGATCAGATCATGGAAAGTTTGCATTAAGCTAGGAGGAGCCTGCTCTGCTGCAAGTCTACAAAATGATGCTGTTTAAACTGGAATATGGCATTCTGGAATGATGCAAGGCAACTAGCATCCTCCCAAAGAAGAGGATAACTAAAGAAGCCCCTTTCGGGCCCATTCACTTAGAGGAGGAGTGAACTGGGGAGATACCCACGGGGAAGTCAACATTTCTTGCATCGCAGACCTAAGTATTCAGAGGATCACTGTGCCTGCACGACCATGGCTACATAAGTGGGAGGCTGTATGCACCAGCTGCAGTCAGACCCCTGGCCGGCCGTTCTGGGCTATAGACGGGCTAAGCAGTGTGTTGGGGTTTCAGGTCGAAGGCTGTGATTGTCAGCCAGGCCATCGTTAGCACTGTAGACCAGCCGACGGGGCACAGCTCAAGGCGCTTGGCTGTGTTCCCGGCTCTTAGCTGCAAGCACTGAAGTGTCGCCGCCTGTCATGCAGCTTGCTTTGCTAGGGCACAACACTGTCTCAAACATGATTACAGTTATTACTTGAGATTAGCATGCCACAAACTGACGACAATCAATGGAAATCAGCATCAAAGCGGGAACAGATTAGCACGTTCGGATTTATAAACGTGTTCTGCTGTAGAAAAAACGGCTTCGGCATTAGAAAGAAATCACTAATGCCCACAGCGATAGCAGATTTTCCGTCTTAGCGTTAAAGACCGCCACTTTTTTCGTCCACATTGGCTGCTTTTGTTTCTGTCACGAATCCCTTTTGTACTTAAATTGCAAGAACACTTATTGAACATTTCCCAGCTCTCTTTCAGCCGTGCAGCGGGTCTCCCACTCTTCTTGCTGATTACTTCTAGCTATCTAACTGAGCCAAGTGCAGCCTGTATTATTATTTTTTTAACTCCTCCGATGGCAATTTTTCACGACAGATAACTTGTTTCATAACTGTACGCGGACGAGTTGATACGAGAACGTGTTAATACCATTGGCTTTTATCAAGGGCATGCTAGCCAAAACGAAAGTGTGGTGCATAAAGATGAGTAGGATAGGAAAAGCAGGAAAACACAACTATTACCCTGGTATTGGACATCCTTTCTAAACAGGAGCAGCACTTCTCGGCTTCCATAAGCATGTCTCTCTCGACTAGAAGCATCTTCCATGGCCTTTTGAAATTTGCAAGGATTCAGTGACATTTTGCACCTCCCCAACCCCCAAAACCAAGATAAAGAGCTTGGGTGTGTGGTTGGATAATGCTCCTCAAATTTGACCACCGAGCAGTTAAGGTGCCAGCGGTCTGTTTTGGGATACTTAGATCCCTTAGGAAAATTCTCGCCGTTGCCATTAACTAACTGCATCAGCCCTGACAATGGCTGCCCTGCACCTTTCCTTCAACAAGAATCTATTCCTGCATGAAATAGTGATGTAGTACTAACCTTGAGCAAAGCACTACGCTAGCGAAGTTTCCACTACTTCGCACTACGCGAATTGCACGTAGCACAGTGCAAACACGCGTAGCGTAGTGTAGTGCAGCGGTCATTTTTTGCTTGCTCGCGGCCCTCAACGTCAAGTTGGCGACCGCAAGCAAGCAAAATGACATCCCGGCGAGACTTTTTCCTCGTTCGTGATCAGTAACATCAAGTTGACGATCGCGAGCGTGGAAAATTAACCTCCCGGCGAGATTCTCAACGCGGGGAGGTCAGGTTTCTCATTGCGAGTGGTCGCGTATGCTCGTGACTGCTGGCGATGATAAACTACCAGTCCACATTGAGAAAGTTCCCGCTTGAGTAAAAATCTACTCGAGCGGCAGAAAACTACGGCTCGCACTGTGCAAGATGCCGTTTTCAATGATTGCACAGTGCCAGATGCTTGTCCGCACTGTGCATTAATTGAAAACGGCATCTTGCACAGTGCGAACAGGCTACTACGCAGTTCGCGTAGTGCTACGCGTAGCTCACGTAGTGCCAAGTGCACTTCGCATAGCTATGCATAGCGCTACTTCGTGAACTACGCCCATGGTTATGTAGTACCTCGTGGATACCACACCTTTGTTTGCATGGCCATCAAGGGGCACTCATCATCAATCACCCCAAGTGTTTTGACTTTGCCATTGATGAAGCGGAAACATTAACACTGGTACTTTTCAGTTTATATTTTCTCTCTGCCAGCCTCCACCTCCCATGATAGCTCAAATCCCTCATGAGTGAAATAAGTGTCATGAATGTAGTTGGGAAGTATCACAATGCCTTCTACCAATATGACATTCAAAGGTTTCACATTAATAATAAATATCATGGAAGAAAGGCAATATGCCTGGGGTGCCCCAGAAGTAACTTTCTCTTCACATCCAATCACACAAGCTAACCTTAGAGTGCAATACAGGAAAAGGATGAACTGTTTCACTGCCTCCCACCACACTGTTATACAGAAATAAGACTACTGTTGTCCACGGTGCTCAAGGAATCTGTCAGCCAGTCTTCGATCTCCAGAATAGAGGACAGACATCGACCAGCTTGGTCTCCATGCATCAGTCTGGTCTAAACCCAGACTGACAGCTACCCAGACACGACTTTACTTATATAAATGATTGAACTGTCAATAAAACAGCTTTTTCTCATATTTTAAGATCACTGTAATACTTGTAATCGCTCTATTGGGTCTGGGATCCCCCTTTCCTTTAATATTGGGTGACGAATGCCTGTTTAGGTTTTTTTAGGATCTCCGCAATACATTATAAGTTTACAGTCATTTGTTAAATCTCATTCGTAGTTTGTTCTTAATCTGTACACCATGAAAAGAAGGTGAGACCCCAGTGTTTCAAGTACAGTACTCTAAAGGGTTGTACAGATTGTACAATGCATTCCTCAATCAACTAAGCCTTGCCTATGTCTACATCACATAATCCATAAGACAGTATAATTGAAACAAAAAAGCATATCTGTATCACAAACTGGACACTGTCCATTCAATGATAGAAAGGGCTTGTTATTTATTACCACTGGTGTCCATTGATCTACTTTTTTAAGCTAAATAGACATACTATAATTTAACCCACAGTGCCAATTAGGTAAGGCGACATATCAAATAAATATTGAAAATGTTATGGAGGCCTATCCTCAAATCAGGTCAAAGCACAATAATTGCAATAATCAATTAACAACGTAGCAGGCATTTTTGATAGCTAACATATATAGTGCCAAATATTTCATTTACATCCAGACTACCCCAGAAGAAGGATGGATTCTTCGCATGACACACTGTCAAGATAATTAAAATCCCTACTTTTGAAAGCAAGCCAGCTGACATAGTGAGCATTCCGGCCTCTTTGAAAGCTAATAGCATCACCTACAGGGCATATCGCGCAAAAGGATGCTTACATAGTGTCCATCATTCTGTAATGTGTCCAGAGTGGTCAGCCTTTCTGTAAGTAGCTTTTAGTAAGCCTAAGTGGTGAACTCTACTCCCTTTGCAGAGTATGCAGAGTTTTTCACACTCCACGGAGCAGGCTGAGTTCCACAATTTGCGGAGCTAAGTTTTTCCTCGCATTTCCTTGCACCAACATTAGGTTGGTGAGCACAAGCAAGAAAAATCCAAAGCTAGACCACCTACCAGCGAGATTTTACAAAGTGGGTGGTCGCGGAAGGTCACAGCCGCTCACATTGAGAAACCATCAGTTTACGTTGAGGAAGCTGCCGCTCGAGTAGAAACTACTCGAGTGGCAGAAAAAAGCAGCACCCTCTTGCGCTGGGCATGGTGCCGTTCGCGCTGATTTTCCAACACAGGACAAACACCCCTCACTACAAATCAGAGTGAAAAGTGCGACCTAACAGACTCCGCTGATTGCGGAACTTGGCGTAGCGCAGCTTAGTTTCACATAGAACTCCACCCAGGTCTTCCTTTTAGGTGGCTACTAGTGCTCAGCAAATTTTTATACTCTTGAAGCCCAAGGAGTGAAATACCGTATAATCCAATAATATAAAAGATATCACAATGTATTCAATTTTATTTCATTTGTTGCTACGACAGTAGTACATCATAAAGAAAAACAAGCCTCACAAAGTACGTGTAAATCCATTGAATAACAGTTGCGTATAGTGGATCTTTCGTTCGATGGGACAATCAAAGAAGAACTCTGCATATATTTTTCCAATTCTTTAGAATTCTTATTTGTTGGTACCACTTAAAAGACAATATTTTTTGCCAATTTAACATTATTTTACAATTTATACCGAAGAATGTCCTCGATATAATCAAATGTTGCCATAATGGATTTGGTGCTGTTTAAGAAGGATTGCAGGACTGAAGAGGACTCTGAAAGGAAGAGAGACTCCATGGAAGGCCGTGTGTCATTTAACTGATGGCTCCTTCAGGGAGAGGTATGCTGAGAAGCCTCCCTCGTGTTTACTTTCAGGAGGGTTGGAATTCCTGCATGTTCACTTTCTGACGCATCCACATTCTGTAGGCTAAATCAGAATCCCGCTGTCCACTGGGGTCTGTGGTTCAGAGGTCTTTCTCTTTCAAAGGCTCGGTCAGCCTATGCGCTCATCGTCTTTCTTTAGGATTAACTGCCTGAGCAGGTCCCTGTCACTGGAACACTCCCACGGCTCTCTCCATGGCCCACCGTGAACACACCCAGCTATTATAAAGAGCTGCAGTAAGCCTTACCTGATGTTGAGAACGCATACCCTACACTGCCAAGAGCTATAGGAAGCAAATTGTGGCAAATAACCAAAATAGATCTGCCCAAGTCACTGATGGTTCAAAAACAGGCGTGAGAAGGGCTCAGGTATGAGTAGATTTGATCCTATGACAGATGGGCAGAGACCACTCCAGTGGCTGAGAGTGGAGGAGTGGACTTGGTTCAAGGTTCTCTGCCTGGTCCATCACACTCTACAGAAAGGGCAGGAGGCCGGAAGTTCCAGGTAATAATGCAGTTGCAAACCCTGCAGTGTGCAAGAACACAAGGTTTGCAACAACTAAATGTTTTTTGATATCTATTAAAGCTCCTTTTACAATTTGGAAACACCTTTCAAAATCGTAAATGTGCTTTACTGCCACATTCTGAATTGCAATTAGGAAGGGGCGTGAAGGAGGTGTCCCCTCCTTATTGTGAATCACAATGAGATGCATCACATTGATAAGTTACCAAGTACTCAAACAAGGTGGTAACCCTTTCGCAAAGGGGAAGCAGCCCACGGTGGAGAGTTTCCGCATTGGGAACTCTATTGGGGGCCTGGTTCAGTGGACCACTGCCTGCTCTCCAGAAGTGCTCCCACAAGGAAACTTTCAACAAAAAGTAAGACACTGGTTCCTTTAATGAACACTGATCGCTTAAAGAAGTTTCTCGTTTGGGATTGCAAACACAGTGATGCAGTTCCTTGTAAGCCACCATTCCTGTGTTTGTAGCCAAGCTCTTAGCAACCTGCCTAATTAATATTAATTTAGGCAGGTGGTTCTGCAACCGCCTGTGACTGAAGATTTAGAAGGTGAACTAGTAGTAGATAGATCAGACGCAGGCCGTAAATAGTCGGCATGCAATTTTCAACCACTATTAGTGACCTGTCTCTTTGTACATCTGCCCTGGGGCTATTTAAAGACAAATTACATCCACCGAGCCACTCGGAATTATTGGGATTTGCCTGAAGCTGATAGTGTCAGAAAGGGGTTGAGTGGGAGGTGTGCCTTTCAAGCACTCAAGGTAGGTTTGCACTTGACTGGGAAGCATTCCTATGAAACATGGTACTTGAGCAGCAGGGGACACACAGCGTAGTCTGGGCTATATAAATGCAGTAAATCAACCCCTCTTACATAGATGTTGTGACTACCGAGCACTTGTCCTTGCCTCTAAAGAACTCTCAGTCTTACATTGATCTGTCATTCCAGCCCTTCATCTTGCAGGGGAGTGCTACACTTCTGCGAGTTGAATGTCTGTCAAACCAGGGTCCAGGAGAGGATGGGGGAGGTTCACTCTTGCAGGAGCCATACCAGGCCCTGTAAGGGGCAGAGCAGCGTCCACCGACGCCTACGCCCCTTAGCCACTGTTGGAACGCGGCGGAGATTTCAAGAGTAGTGTTCCTCTTAAGCAGGTCGGAAACGCACACATTGATTCGTGCTAACATAGATCATTACGGGATGTGTTATCCTCCTAGACACGGTTCTTTTTCTGGAGTATATTTTCAATATTCAAGAAAACGGTGGCCCTTTAAACGAAAAATATAGGCGGGGTGTTTAGAGCGAGCAGATGGCGGTTGGTAGCACTGTCATGTCTTCTAAATCAATGTAGTATGTATGTGCCGATAAATGAAAGCGTCCTACTGCGCGCGAGAGCTGCGGCACCTCTCGAGCCGCACGTGCGCAGCTGACTTCCTACTGGCAGCGCGCGCCCGCCTCGGAAAGGCCAGCTGCTCCGATGAGATAATAATATGCGCAGGCGGCGCAATCAACATTTCTCACTTCAGCAAGAGGAATTATCACTTTGTTTTTGCAAGTAAGTTTTGACAAGTGCTAGGCCCTAATGTGCAAGACTTCCAGCAACAAGGCATAGAGGTGTCTCTTGAGTGCACGAGCCTCCCCGACAGTCTACATACTCTGGCAAGTGACAACAAAAGCGAACATGGAGCTGGACGAGCTGCACTAAAATTAGCACCGCAGCAGGAACCACTTCCTCTGAATGTGCCTTAAAAAGGTGCTGCTTTTCAGTCTTGGCACAGATGGCTCGTGTGATGTTCTTTCTTTTATTCCCACCCATTGTTGCATTTTTTGTTTTTCTATTTCAATGGCTTTGCTTTTTGGTTCTTGCTAATGCAGATGGGTCCGAAAATAACATATGTGGCACTAGTGTAGAGGGTTAATACATCTACATTTAAACAAACTTGCAATATATCTTACTATTTTCGATGAATGCATATCCTATTTCCCCATTCAAATGTTTACAGCTAACGTTATCCTTCTATTTCCTTCCTTAATTTAGTTTCCGGATTTAATTCAAACTCTAATTCCTCATTCAAATAGCATGGGAGGTGCTTTTTTAAAATATCCTATGCGTATGCGCAGATGTGCTTAAAAGGGAAATCTTGGACACGTACTTGCTTTTCTTTTCCTGCACAAATGACAAAACATTACATCTCGCAGTGAAATTGTAATACCAGTTCCTCTTCTATATATTTCCAAGATGGCGGTTTTAAATGGATGCGACTGGCCCAAGTATGCACAACAAATGGGTGGACCAAGACCCTATTTTTGTACTGTTCGCAGTTTTATATTCTTTTGGTTGTCTTTTAGACTGAACTTCTTGAGTAATAATTGGGGCATTCTATGACTGATGTATCCAATCTTTTAAAAAGTTTTTAATTGTTTGTCTGATAGTAGGTTCCAATACAGACTTGACATTAAAAGAAGCATTGGCAAAGTCAATGGGTCTGGCATTTCATGCCAGCCTTTCAGCTTTGTCAATTCCTGTTTTGTTTTGTCACGTTTTATTCAGGGCTCGAGTCGGGGTACCATGTGGGTGGATGGCGTCCTCCCACTTATTTTACCGGGTTTTTGGCGGGTGGACGCCGCCCCCCTGCCCAAAAGCTAGACTGTGCTTGGAGATACTGGCGGGTTGTCAGGAATGCCTTCTACCCTTTAGTGGTGCAGCAATCCCGATCGCTTGGGTCCCAGTACACACGGCGTGGACATGAGCCCTGCAGCTACCGAAGTCTGGCCTAGACTCTGTTACAGAATCGCAAGCCAAGCCGCCGTGTTTAATCTGGATCTATTAACATGTTTACGACCGACTGGAGGAAGTCTCACTTCTCGAAGCAACATCGCCTCTCTCTCCTCCAGCCATTCATCACCAAGGTGAGCCCGTATGGTGGAGGCACCTCAAGGTGCCTGCAAAATGCTGCAGGGATCAACAGGGGGATATCTTGGGTGCCCCCTAGGCCTTCAACTGGAGGCTGCAAGGAGAAAGGGATCTGCTAGGGGCCCCCAAACTCACTTTCTGACAGGCTTTCCATGACAGAAAGCCTGGCATGGAAATCCTGTTAGAAACCGAGCATCATAATCCTGATGGCGGAAACGCCATCATATTGGGATTATGTGCCAGTTCCGACTGGCGGGCGGGCTCCTTGAGCCCATCGGAAGCCAGCCGGAATGACCGGCCGGTTTCAATTCTGACCACCTACATTGAAATTTGGAGGTCGGAATTGAAACTGTCTATGTCGGAGGCTTTCCAATGGACATCGAAATAGGCCCCTACGTGTCAACTTGTACAGCTGCCCAGATCCACTGCAATAGTAAACCAATGGTAAGTTCTTTTTACCGGCTTGCACATCTGCCTACTTTCAGTGTGATCTTGTGCATTTGGTTTCATGTAAGGATTCCGCATAATACAAAAACTAAAGAAATACATAAAATACAAATGTACTCTTTGTTTGCATGTGTGTGTGGGTAGGTATGTGTTTGTGTGATTTATATAATGCAAACATATCTGCAAAGTACCACACAAGGCTCAGGTTTACAAAATGACACAAAATATGGTGAAGGTGGACAGAGGGGAAAGGAATGGAGGCGTAGAGCCTTTTAAATTATAGATTTAAGATGTTGATGCTGACTTTATGTACCATCCACAACCTATTTACCATCATCATCTCTAAGTACCATGAGATGCGGGCTATAACATACCTGTGTATCACAGAAAATGCAAGTATTGTAGGGAGTACAGGAATTTTAGTGAGTGAGTGGAAGGCATCTGAGGCCCCAAAGGTACTTTGGTAGGGAATTGAGGTCACAGATTAGTACAACAATCTCAAGACCCTAACCAGACTTTCTAAAGTGGTACATTTGGATGTGGGATAGATTAAGAGAAGAGAAGACGAGTGTGGCTTCCCAAATCGCCCTACAATTTACTAATTCAATGTACACGCTCCTACAGTGTCATAGTTAGAGTTCATAGATTGTGTTTGACTATCCTACATTAGTTATGTTTTTCAGATCTGTCACTTTTGAAATTCTCTATACTCTCATCTCCTCTCACTTTAATATTTAAAAAGCACAGCCTATCACAGAGACACAGAACAGAATACAAGAAAACAACTGGGAGCAAGAGGCCTGAAGACAAGAAGTTCCGAGGGGAAGGTGAAAATCCAGAGATGTATCCTGAATGATGACTGCACCATGGCTCTCTGCTCAGTGAAGTGCAGATAGAGTTTGGTTCAAAATAAGGTGCCTGGCATATTGACCTTATACAGGTTCCAGATCAGTTAAAAAGTGAATATTTTAATTATTGCACCTGACAAACAATAATCGCCCGTTACATTTTGCCAGGAGTTTGGAAAGTGTCCTGGATTTCAGAAAGTTTGCACCGAATGGCAGAACAACAGATACCCCCACAAGCACATCCCTGCCACTGAGGGCAACAGTTGTCATGTACATAGTTGCACTGTTGCGCGCTACCCTTCCTAAAGATCCTGTTAAGGTTCACTGGTGCAAGCTAACCCACAAATACACGCAGGAGTTGGAACTGAGGCAGTGACGGAACTACCAGATCTATTCCCTTGTGGTTCACAAAACTCTAAGCATACAGGTAAAACTAGCCTTTAACAACATTACCACTCTAAGATGCCGTATAAAGATTCAACATAGACTATTAAGTGAGATGCTTGGCTGACTTGGCACGTGAACACCTCGTCACACTAACTCATACGGACATTTATAGCGTGATAAACTACATACAGAAAGGGCCATAATCAATGTAAATAAGAAGCGTGCGAGTCTACAATTTCCCGTAAAAGGGGATGGCAAAATGAGAGGGAAGCTGAAGGGTGCCACGGAGAGGAATTAACATATACTAGAAAGTAAATAATGTTTTTGGTAGCATTAATGTATAGACACTTATACCAGAGCAAATATGCATACATAAGTAGTATGGTGTGCTGCAAGGCCAGTCAATATTACTGCTTAATAGCCATCACCCAAATAATGAGCAAGAGCCATAGTCAAATGTACATAATGGGAGGAAATGGGTTGATAAGTAACATTATTGACTGTCTCCAAGATCAGTGGTGCTATTACCACATGTATCCACATGTATATGCCTGCTCTCATCAACCTTATTATCCTAGCACTCCAAATAGTCAAGTGTTATGAGAGTTGCTGATGAGGGACAGTCTCGTTGTTACATGACACATTCTGATTGCATGCCCCACTCAACAATTGAACGAGTGCATTAAAATGCATTAAGTGTTTCCAAATTGCCGTATAAATCAGCACTAAGAGTTTCAGGTTGTACTTTAAAAGTGAAAAATGTTCAGTGTTACAATACATCAGCCACTGATCTGTGCCAACACTTTTTCTGCAATTGAAATCGATTCACAATGCCCTCTTTTTTACGTGACCTAAAGATATATAGACATTTGGTCTCTCACAAAGAACATCTATTTTGACATGTGATGGGGCAGACAGACCATTCCTGAGCCGTCCTCTGGGTTCTCATGATGCACCTCTATCCAGTGGCGGCCCATCCATATGGCCTGAGGTGACATGCCACCCCACCTTTTGGCCATCAAGAAGAGTATCTGTCAGGCTGCGCAAAGGTCACCCCGACAGACTTACTTTATTTTCAGGTCAAGCAGCTAGGAGCTAGACATGCGCTGAATACGCATGCTCCAGGCTGCCTGAGCTGAAGTTTGCTGGGCTGAGGATGTCACAGCTCCTCTGTGCGTGGCCTCCTCAGCTCAGCAAAGGTCCTCAAGGCCCTACCCCTCATGACGAGGGGGAGCTTCACCGATTGCCTGGGAACTGGGCACTTCAGACTTAGGCTCTGAAGTGCCAAGAGCGGAGTGTCCACCAGTCACACCTCGTCACAGAGTGGGGTGGGGTCAGCAACTCTCACTGACCCCATCCCACTCCTAACAGTAGGGACTTCTACAACCCCAACCCTCCTGGGACTCCGAGGCAGAGCTGCAGGTAAGTGTGATATATATATTTTTTTATTAATGTTTGGTGCATGCGTGTATGTATGAATATTTGGCAGTGAGTGTTGTGAATGGATGTGTGTGTGCACGCATGTGGGAATGCATGGGTGTGAGTGCGTATGTGTCCCGTACACCCACTCCCTTATAAAATTACCACCCGCCACTGTTGGTTCTCCAAGAATGGGTCTTTCACATGGCTCTCACAATGCTCTTGTTTCACGAGGAGCACCATCTAGAGTAACTATCAACCCTGCTGTCGAGTCTTTCTTATGACTTTCTTGATGCTCCTCTCTGCTGCTTTCCACCACCAGCAAATATACAACTACTGAAGGATCCATCCACAGAACTCTCACAGAGCACATCTATCCCGATTTGCCGGGTACACTGGTATTCCTGTACTAACAAATTGACAAAGTTCCCACAAAGTGATTCTCAGATTACCCAGAACAAAATATGATGCAATGGGAATTAATACCAAGCAGCACGATAAGGGCTTGCATTACATTAACTATAAATTGAAATACGGGTAAATACATAGATTTGCCCACAATCACACGATTTTTGGTCACGTGCAAAAACCAGGATTAGAACTCAGAAATAAAGGTTGAAAAAACTTAATTTGAAGGTTCTAATAGTAAATGCAGCAAAGCAAACTCATACATAGGATGTGGTGGGAAATTATCATGATACCAGTTGTACCTTGCAGCTTTGAAGCCAATGACAAGTGTGCCTTCCAACATTAGGTACAATGGACGAATATGAAGAGAAAATATCGAATATCCATGCATATTTGTGGACTGTAGATCGGAAAGTCTGAATTCTCTGGCGAAAGAGAGATAGCTAGGTAGAAAGGATCGATATATGGTGAGCACAAAGCACATTCCAAACTTCTCTCTATAGAAAATACAAACACAAGAAGGGATGGGAGGCCTCGTTCCTCCAATCTCTCTCCTTCCCATAAACAGAAGCTCTCTAAAAAACACAGAAGACCATTAAAGAAAGTCACAAAGGGCACCCATCGTATATGTCATTGCATTAGTGCAGATTTACAGCTTTCAAGAATTTACAGAAGTCGGTCAGGAAATCGTACTCCTAGAAAATATTTGTGAACTCCATTTTAGCACAAGCAAATATGTATGTGCAGATTTGCTCATGCGAAATCTGTTTAGCATTTACAGATTCACTTTCCCTCCAACCATCTTTTTCCTCAACCCCGGAAGACATTTTACTTCTGCCTTTGTCAGGAGCAAATTTCCAACCTTCCTCAGTATGGGAAAAGATTAGAGGACAGCTGGTGAACACCCTTAAACATGCATGTTAGTAAGTTTACACAGACTCAAAAGAGCATTCCAAAACGGGAACTATTGCTTAATTCTACCTCTAGCACCATTATGTAGATCTATTGAAAAAAGGCAAAATAAGGGAATTCCTAGAATGCAAACCCTCCTATAGTATGAGACCTGGCATAATCAGACAGGCGATTATCAGAGCTTTTACATAATGAGATTGCTTCCATAATTTGTCACAGCACTATGTGGCACATCAGGGACAAGTGGATTTTTTTGACAGGCTACGTAGATTTATGAAGCAACCTAACCCCATGGACAAGTAGATATTGTATTAATTTCCACACCCCTGGACACTACAACACGAAACTATCACTGGAGAATGCACTACTTCTGAAGGGGTGAGGCTTACTCACCGAAGGGGTAAGGCTTACTCACCCAAACGCCCACCCTGAAGATACGCTTACACATAGGGTGTTCCATAATATGAGAACGTTGTGACAAAGCTGTGGCCTTAGGATTTCACAGTCTAAATTAAATAGAGAGGGTACAGTGCTCTGATAGCTCATGGGTGTTGTGATCCCATTTCACCATGTCTGTGATCTGATGGATCTTGTTCAGATTGTGGTAAAACATACTCAAAGTGTGCATACCTTAGAGCCCATGCATTCATGGAATATCAGACTCACCCTGGCACAAACTCAAGTCTCCTACCGATCCCACTAAATATTCATACAGAAAAAAAGTATAAATGTGTTTTGCTCCATTTTACTGAAACTTTGGACTGACGTGCTGTTAGATTACTTAAATCTGAGAATCAATGACCTGCTCGTGACACTTCAAGTTATACTTCTACCTGGAAGCATATTCTTCCAGGTGGAAGCCCCAGAACCCTCATTTTGAAGGGGGCATGTGATGATACAGACAAGAGAAGAACAGAGAAGAACAAAAAGTAAGGATGAAACCTCCTGAGACAAACTGAACCCACAATACCCTTATTAGTATCTCCACACAAGAAATGGAGACGCAGTGCAAAGCACTGTTATACCCATATCCAGATATGGTTTGGCGGATGACTGAGCAGCACTCTCTAGATGATCTTGAGGCCACCTACAGAAACACCCAGCATGAGAGGGACAATCACATCACCCCCTGCCCACGGATCTTAACGTTGAACTTGTGTGAACTCTCATCCACTGCAGTAACCCTCACTTGGACCTTGTGTTTGAAATATTTCAGGAAGAAAATAGTCACCACCAAAGTTGACAGAACACATTGACTGATTGAAGCCATATTTGTTGTGAAGGAAATCCTCGTCTTTCCTTGCTGATGTAGGTCCACCTACAAGCAGATGACTTACGTCATGAAGGGCAAGCAGCCCATGGCTGAGGCGGTGGTATTATACCAACTGGAAACACCACCCTTAATCTGGACTAGGAACAGGGCTTTAAGTGGGCTGGGTCTCACAAGGTCTGAGCACCGGCAGTCTTTTTTAAAGCCACTGTCAATGGTTGTTAGTTGCATAAGGTAAATAAGCATTAACTAAGTCAATAGTCCTGACTTGTTGTAAGTATGATGTTACTTGTTGTATCATATATCTGGATGCAATGACATACAACAAAATACCAGTCGAGCGGCACACTATGCTGAACACCAGGGCACAAGTCCTAAAAAAAAAAAGTGGTGGGGACACGGTCACCGGAAGTGATGTCACAACAGGAAGTGATGTCATGAAAGGTGGCTTGCACCATCGGGCTTATTGCCTCCCCTCGCTCACCCTTTAAATGCGATTGCATCTAAAAAGCCAGTGCGTGAGCAGCGTGCTGTGAGCTCCGATCTAGTCCCAGAGAAGCCAGAGGGTGGAGTCCAGCTGTTTGGCAGGGGGAACGGCATCCCCCTGGTAAAATAAGTGGGGGGACGCCGTCCACCCGCATGGTACCCCGACTCGAGCCCTGCTGAACACAAACTTTTAGCTTTCGTGTTTTTAAGCCACGCCCTTAATTACATGGGCCATGCCCCCTTGAGAGACCCCCCAGTTTTTTCATCCCACTAACAGCCCTGACTAGGAAGTAGGGAGCAAGTGTTGTCACCTCTAGCATCGCTGAGAGAAAAGTCTTGTGCAATGGCCCAGAGGAAGAGGGGTAGAGGTGCACCCGGTCCAGATTATCCCAGTGAACGCTGGAGGAGCCGATGATAGTACCTTGTACAGAGAATTAGTGAAGGTCGGTGCACCCTCCTGCATGAGAACAACCCAGATGCGGATACATACAAGAAGCAGTTATATGAGCATTATAAATAACCCGTGTCGTGTGCCTTGGATTGGTTCACATTGAACACAGGTGCCTGTTTCTGCTGGGCTGCCCTGCGCGCAGGTACTCAGTTAAACATTAATGTTCCGCTGCAACACAGTGCAGAGTGAAGCCCTGCACACGGGCGAGCGCATGTAATCAGTGCCTCGGGTTTAATGTTTAACTCTCGGGGAATGAGAAAATAGCTGTTCCAAGAGCTTATCTCCCTCCTTCCGTCCGGAATGGCACCTTCTAATCGCGAGGTGCTGGACAGACCCAAGTGGCTTTCTGAAGAGCTGCGGCGGGCGTCATTGGCGCCTATAGGGGCATCCACTGAGAAACGCAGACCGCAACCAGTGGCGCGCCTAATGCACAGCCTGCAGCGTTCGAAGGTCGCCAGCCACCTTCCCGCTACATACGTTTCACAGGTTTAAAGGCCATGTTGACACTGCCTACACTCTTCGATAGAGGTGTTTTCTACAGTACTTAGTTTGTATCAGTTTGACCTTTAAGAGCAAGCACTGACAGAGATGACACCAAGTGTGAGTGTCTGTGGGAGATATCCGTGGTATAAAGCACCCAGCCCCCCCCCCCCCCCCCCTCCCCCATTGCTTCTACCGTGTGCGTGAGGTGGCGCGAGGCATACGCTGGGACTCGGGCGCGTCACACCTGGAGTGGCATCTTTATGACAGTTACATTAATGCTTTAAAACTGAATTACACTGAAAGGAATTCCTTTTTGTTTATCTTTATGACAGTCACTGCCCTGCACGCTCACCAGGGAGCTGCAGGCGTCCCTCTCAAGTCATGTAAGCACACTTGAAGAAAGCAGCGCGGGCTCTACAGTAGAGTCAAGGAGAGCCGGAGCCTCGCGGCACCTGCTGCGAGCAGACACACTCCCCCCTTCCCGGGCAAAGTACCCGTGAGAAACGCCAAGCCCTCCATGGCTGAACTGAAGTCTGCCATATGTCATGTCGTAGTATGGCTGGTCAGTGATGGCCAGATAGCTATACTCACCACAAAGAATCCGAAATCAAAGAAATGCCTGAACTCTGACAATACAGAACCACTCCGACACATTGGCACTCGCACGCCTTGCGCCATGTCACAATAATCGTTTGCAGGGAGGATACATGGATAACATACAGCGCTGAGGTAACTAGGTGTACAGTACGTACCCGCCATGGCGTCCGAGCGACAGCACCCCCTTGCGAGGGGTGGGGGGAAGGCACCTTCCACTGGAAGCAGCGCGCTGTGGCGGGCTCCTGCCCCGCGAAGCAGCGCTCTCCTCCGTACTACGAGGGTCCTTCAGAAGTCCCGCGCCTCCGCGGTGCAGCGGTCTCCAGATACCCAGCCGGCCGGGCTGCGCTGTGCGAGCCCACCCGGGCGCTGGTGTCCTGTGCTGGCGCCGTCCATGCGACAGTGGCGGCTATTCAAGGCGGGCCCCGTGTTCCGGGAGGGAGGAGGGCGGCCCGCGGAGCGCAGCGCCTTCTCACTGCTATATCTGACACCACCTTTGGAGAGGTAACAAAGGCGCACTGTCAGGCGAAGAGGCCTGCACAGAATGCCCCTGTTCATTCTTTCGGGGCTGGGAGACATATTTAGGCAGAGAAAGGCATTCCTCTACTCTCCAGGGAGGCGTTGCTTTCGTCTGAATATGGTCAACTGGGAAAAGGCTGCGACTACCTTACAGCGGGGCCCGCTACATCCTACCTTTTACAGCTGAAAAATACAACGGAGGATTTATTTTCCAACCTGCAGGTTCCGCCTAGCTTGCAAGACATGAAACAAAAAGATGGATATTTGTTATTCTCATTTATGAAGGATCTTGTATAGTGCCGCGTACAGCAGTGTGCGGCTTCTGAACGCTCAAACTGTGAATTAATGTGTGCCTCTGCTCGAGCACGGATTCTTAGGTGAACTCTCATAATGGGCGGTACGAAGGGCGAGGCACCTGCTGCGCCTGCATCCATGCAGGACAAACTCAACCTTTTATCCTTCCCAGGTTAATAAAGTGAGTGTCTTTGGGTGATACTAAAAAGTACTATGCACAGTTCTGTACATTCACAAATTATGTACCCCTGTGCTGTATAAAATCAAAAAACAGAATATATGTGAGATATGAGGGCTCGTGGACCCTCGTCACATCTGTAAGGGGGGAGCGGGCATCCTTTTGTGCTGGCCCACTTGGAGTACGTAAGCCACATTACATAAGAAATACCAGAGAGGGGACCTAGTTTAGGTTTTAGCAGAGGGAAAAGGCCACCGCTGTGGACTTTGGAACTGGAGAACCAGGTTCGAGTCTCGGCGTCGGCTTAACATCTTGTGATTGTGGGCAAATCACTTAATCTCCCCGTGCCTAAAACAATAAAATGACTGAACTTGTGTTGTGTAACTGGTGCTCATATGAAGCGTTCGGGTCGAGTTCGCGCTGTATAAAACTTTAAAAAAAGGTAGCCTGTCTTTTCCGTGGATGGTCTACACTACTAAACCTGGACCTCAATTACAATACATGGCAGGGAGGAGGCCGTAGTTACAGTAATCAGATATAAAAATCCAGTCTCCACTAGAGACTGCCAACTTTACGCCATATTGGAAGGGGGTGGCACGTGGCGGTAAATTCTGCTGAATCCAAGCATGGCCTGGGGCAAGGGATGATGGCTCACGAGCTCTGAACAGGTGATAGCCCCATGTGTCGTCCTCTCAGGGATTGTAAAACATCTGGAGCATCCTACAACCTGCTGCCTACACCCAGCAGATGTGAGCAGGACGTCCCCAGGCTCCTGCAAAATAAAACTATTCGCAGACGTGTTTAGAGACCGCATTTAATCGACGCTTCACTTAATGTACGTTTATAAATTTCACCAGTTTTAATGTCAGCAAAGTGAGGATCTTATTTTGGGCAGTAAATGTCAATTTCAGGTGATATATTTCCCTGGACAGGATGCCATAAGTAATGCAATTACCACTGCTGTTCCTTTAACCCCTTGCAATAACCTGGCGGGCTCAGTGTTGCCACTGGGCGCTATTTATCTCCTTCTGTAATGTGTTGGAGGATTCCTACTACCTGTTTCTCAGAGTGAGCCATAAATATCAGAACACCTCACTGTGGTCTTGTTAATTAAGGTTGTGAACATGAACTGTACTTCGTAAACGTGCCTCATACATTGCATTTGCTCATCTTGCTCTCCTAATTATTGTAGGCGTGTTGTGTGTAGTTTTCTAAAGAGCATCTGGTGCTATGTGGGCACCGGCTGGACTGCATCCAAGGGTACGTATGTGCTATATGTTGATCTTTGGGGGAGTATAAGAGTCCCAGCCTAGATATGTGGGAGTTTGTAAGCAGTACCTCTAAGTGTTTTTTGGGGGATGTTTTTTTAGGTTTAATTAGGCGACACGTGATAGAACAAGGACATCTTCTGGGATATGTCATGGCTGCTGGGAGGTATGTGATGGGTTGGTTAGATGCTATTTAAGGGCCTCTAGGAGCTATGAATAGATCTGTTAGGGGTTAAGCAATGATCCGTTGGGAATACAGGGAGGTCTGTGCAGGTATGTTTAGCGCTACTTGCAGATGCAAAGAATAATTTTAGGGCCCTTTTCAGGTTATGTTAGAATTATGTATGGGCCTTTGGGAACTATGCAATGAACGTTTGGTGCTATGCAATGTTATGTCAGTGGATATGGAATAAACTGTGGAGGATATTTTGCATCTGGCGGTGCCCTGTGTTAATATTTACATTAGTTCAGAGCTATGGAAATGTCTGTTGGAATCTCTGTGAATAATTGTTATGATCCAAGTAAGAGTCTGTTGTGTAGTTCCTACCAATCCATAGGACCTGAGCATTGTTTGGACAACATAAACTAAGGTACTTGTGTCGAAAATGATTCCGGACACCCTACAGAATATGGTGGCCTATAGACCAACTAGCTCACAGTGCCACCGTAAGCCCCCTTAACCTACCACAGAGCGAATGATTTTCTGGCAACCCCTTAACATGACAACCTTGACCCCTCAGGGATCGTTAAAAGAATACAGAATCTTTTACTCAGTCACTCATGTTCACTTTCTCTCAGAGAAATATACAAAGAATACACAGTGGGACGTTTCCAATAATATTTATTTAACCCACGTTATTCTTGCATAAAATACATGTGCTGCACTGATTAGAAGACGGAAGCAGATACACGTGATTACCACCACCAAAAGCGTAATAGTAAATATAGTTCTACCATGGTGGTAAACAATGTATATATCTAGGCATATAAACAAGGTAGTAATTCTAGCGTACTCCTACTATGCGAACCATACTCTAAGTTTACCTAGAGTGTGTGCAGGTGTAAAGCCAAGACTCCTCCCAAAGGACGATCTATCCCCATTACCTAATGGGATAAAGTGAAGGACCTCATCTTGGTAACGTAATGGACACTCCTCACAAGATGACTAACCGCTGCGTGGTGATTTCTAAGCAAAGGACCCTCAGTGTAAGCAATAGTAATGACTATTTGGGGTGTTGTATGGATCTGTTGGACGTTGTATGGAGGGGCTGATGTGGACTGTGCAAGGCCTGTTGGAGGTTATGTGAGAGTAGGTTGGTCGCAATACAGGAAAGGCCATTAGTGGATTTATGAAGAGCCCTTATAGTTAGTCTGTAGCTAGGTGGTGCAGATGAAACACATATAAGTGACTGCTGGCAGGCTAGGATCTACTACTAATGCCCGAAGGACACACATTATTACCATTCATCTACTGCTAGAAGCAACTGAATTGTTTGCATTACAATATTTAGTAGACTCAGTTAAGATGGATGATGCGGTGCATTTTTTTGTGTATGTCCAACAATACGAAGGGCCTGCAAAACTCTGTGTCTGTCTCTGCACTGCAAAGTTAAGCTCTGTCCTTTCCCAGTAAGTTGTCTGTACTAAGAAAAATGTGTGCAAAGCCTTTTTAGGTCTTCCTGAACACTGTTTTGCCTCTTATTGCAAACATAATGCAAGTACAACAAATAAGGGTCTGTGTAGGGGGAGAAGCAAATAGCTGATGAGCTGTTGAGGGGATGTGGTTTTTGTTCATTCTTGAGTGACACTGTAGCTGGTGGGACCTACATCATGATGTAACTAGACCTGGCCCATCTCCCTTGACACATGCACCTCCTGTCATGTAAGCAAGTCCAATATCGCTGTATAACGGGACAACTCCAGATCGGGTGGTAGACAGTACCTTCCTCCACTCTGCATCTCACTCAGTGAAGATCAATGCCCGGATTCATTCTATTCAGTCAGGTTGTACTATACTATACTCAGTACAGATATTTTAGTTGTATGAGCGTTAACCACATGGATATCGAGAGGACTCCTTCAGTGATCTTAACCCAAGTCCAGTCAGCATCATCTAATCCTGTGTCTATTTTTCTCACACTTGTAGAAGTGTATTATCAACCAGTGTGCGGTATAAATTAGACAGGCACTTATGGCATAGGGTTGTAGTCGTGAGTCTGGATTCTTGTACACTCCGGGACGGCCCAGAGACTGGGAGCATCTAAGGAATGGCACAGTTGCATAAAGCAATACAATTAAGCATTGTACATACTGTATGTATCTGTCAAGTAGGAAATGGTTGTATGTGGTCCAGATGTCGCCCAATTTTTGATATTCCGATAAGATCCTGTGAGAAATTGGGTTACTGGTTGACTGGGGTGTGAGCCCTGGTCAAGCAGCAACCACCATCCTTGTCTGGGTAAGGCACAAGCAAACCCCAAATTAACCTGTGCTCAGTCTCCTGGTAGCTTGGCACAGACCCAAACAAAAGCATAATTTAGAAAAATAGAGCTGAATTTAATAAATAAAACAAGAACAAAACAACAAAAACCCAATTAGTAGAACAGGAGTTAAGAATTTTTAAAGAATAAAGCGAAAAATAGCACCTAAAAGCACAAAGCGCCAACCACGGCTAGTTGGTCATGCTGGATAGGGTCAAAAGCAAAAGCTGAGGCCAACCGCAATGGAACGCTGGTCGGTTATTATTATTATTATTATTATTATGTATCTTATATAGGGCCTGAATCGACCCCCAAAGGGGTATCTCCGCGCTTGCCTTGGGAACCCGTCCTGGCTTTTTCCCTGTGAGATAGCCCCTACAGGGCATCCCAAAGGTGAAAGCCAGGCATCCCGCCGCGGGGGGGCCGTTGTGGAGATTAAGCAAGCTTAATGCCCAGAGTTGCAGAGTGTGAACCCATGATTAGGTCAGGCACCGAAGCGAGAATTATCGAGTCCATGGACATTTGAGCTCAAGACCCTGCCGCGTCGGGAATTGAACCCTGGTCCCGGGTCTGACCTCTGCTTCAGGGTCTGCCTGCTCTAACCAGTGAGCCACACTTCTCCACCCAGATTAGTCCAGCTGAAGTTGTACCTCCTTAAGTTTTGTGTCAAGAGTCCAGTTTGCATTGGAGAGGGGCACAAGAAGCAAGGAGAGCGCCACTGGAGGCTGTCGGCGAGGTGTGAAAAACAAGCCAAGCGGGGGTGGAGCTTCACGTCGGCAGTTCCCTGCGAGCGATCAAAGCTACAGTGCAAAGAGATAGGCTGGCGGCAGCTCACGCTGGTTTTCTGGTAGAGCAGTGCAGTTTCGGTGTGAACTGTCTTGTTTGCAGCTATGAAGAGCCCAAAAGCTTGATTTAAGCTCGCTGAGCCACACCACTTGGGGTCAGGATCTTTCTGCAGCTGGTTGGGGAGTAGTTTATATCCCTGAAGTTCCGATCAGGTTGCCCGCAGACTATCCCTTGGAGTCACTCTGGGTCTTGGGTTCACAATGAAGTTGGCACTCTAGTTCTTCTTCCCCAGGCAAGAGGGCAGCAGCTCAGCATAGCAGGGCAGCAGTTCCTTTAAAGTGGAAGCCCAGCAGAGTGGCAGCCCATGTAGCAGCACAGCAGTCCTTCTTCCTGGCAGAGTATTCACAGGTCCAGAAGTGTAATGAAGATTTGGTGTCTGAGGCTCAGTACTTATACACAGTTGTGCCATTGACGTGAAGAGAAGCTTCTAGAGACAGGTCTTTGGAGCCAGTAAGGTAGGGCATATGTGCTCGTCAGACTAACTACAGGGAGTGTGCAGCCCTTTGAGTGGAGATAGGAAACAGACTATTCAAGTGTAAGTTGGGCTGGGCCCAGCTCCTCCCACCCATCCTGCCAGTGATGGCACATCCAGGCACACCTATGGTACCCATTGTGCGTGGCTGCATAGGAGGAATAAACAAAGTCCAACTGTCAGTTATACACAGTCATGTGACCAAGAGACAGGTTGCAGGCACCTAATGACTAAGGCAAGAAAATGGCAACTTTTGAAAAGTGCAATTTTCACAATTACAATTCCAAATTCGGCTTCACCATAAGTTTGGATTTCAAATTGTGATTCCAGGGAAGCCAAACATGAACTAGTCATCTTTCCCAATTTGGAAATTACACCTATAAAATGTAATAAGGCAACTTCAATGTTACCCTATGGGAGAGATAGGCCTTGCAGTAGTGAAAAACGAATGTAAGAGTTGTTCACTACCAAGACATGTAAAACCTAAAAGTACATGTTCTGCCTTTTAAATACTGTGCACCCTGCCCTCTGGGTTGTTTCGGGCCTACCATGGGGATGCCTTGTATATCTATATATCTATATAAAACGGGAATGTTTGGGCCTAGGCCAGGTCAAAATGGCAGTTTAAACTGCACTCACTGGCTCTGCATTGGCAGGCCTCAGACATGTTTAAATTGATACTGAAGTGGTCAGCACAACCAGTGCTGCAAGCCCAGTAGTTGCATTTAATTTATAGGCCCCGGGCACATGTACTGCCACTTTACTAGGTACTTAGAGGTAAATTAAATATGCCATTTGGGTATAAGCCAATGTTACCATGTTTAACCGCATCGCTGCTGCGGTGATTTTTGCGCTACGCGGCTTTTTTCGAAAAGCCGCGTTAGATGATGAGCTCAGCTCGTCATCCGCACATGCCCCCCGTAGCATCGAAGGGGTTAAGGGAAATAGTAGGAGCACTTTAGCAGTGGAAAAGTGTGCAGAGTCCCAAGGCCAGTAAAAACGAAGTCAGCAAAAACAGAAGGTCTAGGGCGAAAAGGTAGGGGAAAAACAGAAAGGATGCCAGGTCCAACATGTCCCAAGTGCAAAATCCCAGTAGCCCTAGTGTGTGCTAAATCCAATTGCAGCACCATAGCAGACTTTCAGCCGTGATAACACCATCCCACTTAATCCATCTAAGGGTGACTATTGTACTTTTTATAGTGACACAAAGTTAGCCCAGAAAAAGTTCCAAGTAAAAAAAGAAATGTAACATGTTGGATGCTAGCTTTTTAAAAAAATGATGGAATAATGAAACAAGGAAGTTTGGGAACCATCTGTAGATATTCTAAGCCCATCTGTCTTTGGAACTGGTTGACAGACAGCACTCCACCCTAGAAGTATGTATACTTGCCTTTCACCATGTACAGCGCTCCATTGCACTTTTGGGTAGGTTTGTGCTATACCAATACAACATACATGCATTTAAACAAAGAAGCAGGTGCCTGGTTACATCAGGGTGGAGAGTGATCCACAGCCATGTCCACTGACAATCACTGGGGAGTTAGCCCAGGCTCTCAGCTTGATGTAGACTTATTGTAGCGCATTCAAAGAGGCAATAAAACAACTCTGCACACTATCCATGCATGTGGCAGTGGCCCAGCTGGACTGGCACTGCCTCCTACTGAGTTATGCAAACACTGCCACCAATAAAAGCAGGCCCCCTCAAGTAATCTGGAAGATGACCCCAACAATGATAACGGGCATCACTCCCAGTAGGCTACTGACGTTTATCGCTTCCTATCAGCACCTGATATTTCACATTAGATCGATCTATGGGGTCAGTGCAGGCGTCGCCCCTCTCTGTTGTCCAGTTTCGGTTTGACTCCCTACGGGCCTCTCCCTTTCGGGGGACGCCAGCTGTGATGGCTGGAGCAGGTCACCAGAGAGACATAAGGACAGAAATCAAGGCCAGCATTTTACTGTCCACTTTCAAGCAACGATGCTTCATGTGTGATAGTGTTGTTCTCTGATCTGCCCAACGACCACCCCTCCCTCCCACCCCCCGCCAAGGCCACAGGCGCTTAGGTGTGGAGTTCTAGGAGCTAGGACTGATGAAAGGAGCTTTGATTAGGTGTTGGGAGAGAGGTCCGCACCTGCAGATCTTTAGCGATCTCCGGTCAATGTCCCCCATCGTCACTCTCATCGTGTGTCACTCTCGCATTCCTTCACCATCCGTCCACACAGCTCATCCATTAATCCTGTCACACTCATTTGTTCGCCCATCCTCACTCCCATTTGTTCATTCATCCATCCATCCATCCATCCTCACTCATTCATTCCTTCATGTTCACATCCAACTATCCTCACTCACATTCCTCCATATACTGTCATTCACTCATCCACTGCTTTACGTATCCATTCTGAGATTGCCTAAAGTATTCATCATTCCACTCCCACTCATTCATCCACATGTTCATACACCTTCACCCATTCTCACACTTGTCCACCCAAACCCACTCATTGTATGTATCTAATAATCCAGCCTTACACTCACATTCATTAATCCATCCATCCTTACTCTCCCATTCCTCTTTCCATTCATCCATGCTCACACTGTCATTCATTCATCCACAGTCATGGTCATTCATTCATTCATTCATTCACTGATCGAAACACATCACCGTATGAATACTCACAATTTTATCAGTACATGCAAACTCACTCACTGTTAAACAGACAAAGATATTTTGTATTATACCAATATTCGCTCTTAACATGTCACTGGGAACAGTGGGCATCTCGAAGCACGCTGGCTTACACCAAAGCATTCCAGGAGGCAGGTGAAACCACAGAGATTGTGAGTACCGCTCAGTGTTGGCTTGTCTTTCTCTGAGAGTCTCCCTAAAGAAAAGTGGGTATGTTTTTAGGTCTAGTCTATTTTTAGCTCTAGCAGCCTGAATTTATGATCAGCGGGTGACCAGACAATCCAAGAAATCAAAAGGAGAGCTAGCAGTGCCACCGACATGGTATAGCTTGACCCAACGTGGCGCACAGAACTCACGGTGAACAACAGTCCACTGGGTCTGGGAGTCATCTTGGCAGAACATCGGCATGATGAAGAGCGATCCCGACTTGTATCCTACGCCAGCCGCAGTTTGTCGGAAGTCGAAAGATCCTATTCACAAGCAGAGAATGAGAGCCTGGCAGTGGTCTGGGCGAATGAACACTACTGCATCTTCTTCTTCGGAAAACACTTTAAAATAATAACTGATCACCATGTACTCGCTGCAATATTTGGTTATCCTTGAGCAAAATATGCCACAGAGAATTATGCAATGGGGAATCCGTTTTCAAGAATCCTCATACTCTATTGAACACAAGTCTGGGAAAGACAACAACCCAGTGGATTGCACATCTCACCCCCCACTCACTGGAAACAAAAGCACACCTTCATCAGCCAAAGAATGCCTGAACTTTGTAATGAGTCAAGATCACCATCCTTGATGTCGTCTGACATTATTGAGGAAGCCACCCAAGCAGACTGTACCCTGGCGGAAAGCAATCGATTTCTTGGGGCCAATACAATTGGGTAATTATGTGATGGTAGTGATGGATGAATATTCAAGATTTCCCAATTGCAAAGCAGATCTCATCTACAAGTACGAGGTCAGTCAGCCCAAAGCTGGATGAGATTTTCGGGGAGTGTGGCATCCCAGAGACAGTCAAGATAGACAGAGGACCCTTTTCAAAAGCCACAAATTCACTGAATTCGCCACACATCTAGATTTCAAACATGGGAAAATAATGCCCCTCTGGTCATAAGCCAATGGTATAGTGGAGCAATTCATGCGGAGCCTTAAGATGGAGATAGAACAAGTAGAAAATGAAAAACTAACCCTGAAACAAACCCTAAACATGATTATCACAGCATATCAGAACAAACCACATAACAGCACAAGGCAATGCCCTGACAACCTCATGTATGGTTGCGAACTACGGACCAGAATAACAAGTTGGAACCACCGCCTGACCCAAATGCATATTCACAAGTCACTCAGAGAGATACAGACTTGGGACAAAGAAGCAAAGGAAAAACACCAGCACACACATGTACGTGGTAACATGATTGAGTTCGCTTTTTTGTTTTAAGAAAACTATTTCAATATGGCCACTGGACCTTAAATATTTGATGTTATTGTAATTCTTTGCAACAGGATTAATTTTATCAAGCTTGAAATAATTCAACCACGCCCAGATGTAACCCATGATCTGTAGGGTACCCCACAGCTATCTGCAATAGAAGCTCAGCAAGCTTATCTAGCTTAAGAAATTACTCAGGAAACTATGACATGACAGCATTCCAGTGTAATGTTTCAAGACATCCATGAATTGTTTCAGCACGACTCTTGAACAACTTCTATCAAGTTAAAACCCCACTAGGGCTAAAAATTGAGCTTCAGGTTGAATTGTTTTAGCAATTTAAAACAACATTTTCTTCTTGAGGGAAAAACGTTGTACTAGAAGAGGGCACAAATTCACACACAAACTCCTTCACCAAACCTCTAAGGTTCCTTTGTTCCATCCTCTGTGTAACACAGTAGCAATTTAAAGTGATTAGAAGAACAGGCCGCTTAGCTTGTATTAATAAGAAACACACCCTCTGTGGTGTATTTAGAAGCCGCCAAGATGGTACCTACTGCTATTTAATCAACCTCCAAACAACAAATATTCTATAGGAAAAAGAAGCATGAACCGAAAAGGAATCATCAAACTGCCTCAGAGGCAAATCTACATTCAGTAGGAAAAGGCAACGAAAATGGTAGGGCCTGCAGCAGGAGCATGAAAATGCAAGATTCATTGTGCTGCTAAGGCCCGGAAGATGCCGTTTCCACCCATTCTTTGTTGAAAAAACATTCAAGTATGTGACACTTCACAATGCTCTTGGCAAGTCATGCTTCTTTGTAGGAACTCAGATTCCAAACATTTGGCACACTGCTTGAGATAGCTGCCTTGTACCACACAAAGCTTTAACTACAGCTTTAGCTTTGCACTACAGAGAGCTTGTTTTTTTTTGTTTCTTTTTACACGAGCGTAATGCTATGTACATCCTGATTATTGAGTTTTATTTACTTCATGGAAAATGTTGTTTTTCTTACAAGTGTATTTAATTTCTACTTGTGGGACACTGGATTGAGCAGAACATGTTTTACAGGATCTGAAAAATAATGTGCCACATACGATGCAACATCAACTTTCACTACAGGACTTTGAAAGTGTAAGGAAAACACAATTAGCAGGTAACTTTTGTACAAGAAGAAACACTTTACATACAATTTTCACATACACAACCACCCAAGTGTATTTCGTGTGACACATCTAATTTTCCCAAACATTATGTGCACTAAGCAATGAAACGTTTTGGAATTTCACTCACTCAATATGACAAACTGAATCTGACAAAGAGAATCACTGTTCAATAGTGACAACGGTGTGGGAAGGGGCACTTTGTCCGTGCAACAGGCACATCTCTATATTGAAGGAGTGACATCCCGCACATGTTGGAGTCTCACAGAACGTGACAAGGACATATTTGCATCTAAGGCTATGACATAACGAGGATGTGTTGGCACACTGGCTTGAACCAGCAATTCTGGGCCTTGTTCCATCAGAAAAAAGGAGTAAACATCTATATGTCATAAAAAGATCATAACTTAGGTGTCTACTAGGAATGTATGCTCAGACTGTTGTCAAGGAGTCCACAGAGGTTGCGCCAGGGACTAGACATCCCGTTAACAATTAATGAGTTGTCTTGGTTAAATCACAGGCTGTTCTCGATTCGAGAATCGTGAGTTCCATCGTGTTCCCTTGTGTCCAGCCTCTTTAGGCAATCCTCGGCCTGGCTGGGGACTAGCTTCTCTAATATTTTGCTTAAAAAGGGCAGGAAGGATTTTTAATTACAGCCCACCAGCACATTCATATTAGGAGCAGGTACTTCTGGAATGGTCTTTTCAAGGTCTCTCAAAGTTGCATGTGAGCATTAGAGGTCTCATGGATGGCAGTTTCTATACCGGAGAAGGGTAGAATGGATCTGCATTTCGGTTCTAACTAAACAAAGACACAATTTGAACAAAATGTAAGATGGCCATTGTAACACATCTGTCTAAGCTCGATGCACATGTATTGGTCGTGGTAGTCAGGGACGTAGCTATCGACGGTGCAGCAGGTGCACTGGCACCGCAGCCCACGGGTTCAAGGGACACACTGAACGCCAATTAATTATGCATTTTAATACCAAACATGGTCAAAGGGAGCTTATTTGTTGCTTAAATTTAAGGGCCCGTGAAGTTCTTGATATACGCTGATTTTACTGAGGCCATACAAAAACAAATGCCACTTGCATATTTCAGTGCTAAGAACGTGTTAATTACATAATTAAAAAAAACATGCATTTCAAATACAAAAGTCCGAATATGCCCTGTTGCACTCGTGTAACCAGGAGCAGAGCCCCCATTCCCCCCCCCCCCAACCATGCTTAACACTTAGCTCTGAGCTTCAATTCAGAACATGGATTAACTGGGGAAAGGGGACGGTACATTGTTCAATACCGCTGAAGTCAAGTAGGAACAAGCTGCGCGTGGACGGGGTTGCTGCGCGCCTGCTGTGTCGGTTGGTCTCGAGACGGGAGGGGAGGGGGACATTTGATTTCATCAGGTGGGAGCAGGCGGGCGGGCATGCGTCTTACCTGGTCAGGCGGGCGCCGGCGCTCCTCAGCTGCAGCCGCAGGGGCCCGGCCGCGCGCGCTGGCAGGCGCAGGTCCCCTTCATTGAGCCCCGCTGGACGCCCCGCCGCTTAGGTGCACGCCAAATCCAAGAGCCTGCGGTGCACAGAGAGACGGAGGCAGAGTCAGCGAGGGGAAGAATTTCAGCTGCCGCCGCCGCCGCTGCTGCTACTGTTCTACGAGCATTGGAGCTATTTTCAGCCGCAGACGGGGTTTGTCTACAATCAGGATAAAAATGTAAGGCTAAACGGCTCCCCACCCCTCCCCAGCGCCCTGCAACCGGCACAAAATCAGGAAATCCACAGCCCAATAAGTGTGTCCAAGTTCTTGGTTAAAAGGAAAGAGCAGCGGCCGCAGCCGAGGACCAGGAAGTATTAATAGGGCTGCAGCCGGTCCCCGGCGCCAGTGTTGTTCGTGGCAGTCAACGGACAACCCGCTCAGTACTTTCCTGTATGTTTTCAGTGGTTCTGAATGGGCGTCTCCGATATTGGCCAGGCTTTGACTTAATGCCTCTGGGCGCATTCATGCTGCAGTTTGAGGGGCCCCACATTGGTCTTACCTGGCCCCCCCGCATTGCCTATCCGTGCACGCGCATGCTCATGCCCTCTATAGGCTGGATGCCAGTGCCCAATAATCCCCCCGGGCTCCCATAAGATTCCTGCCAGCAGTTTATTTCCAGTTTGCATCTGAATTTCCATCCCCATCCTCGGGCTATTTTCGAACGCGTGCGACTGGACTCTGTTGACAGGGCTCATCGGTCACTGGGGACAGGGCGTCCATTTAGAGGAGGGAAGGAAGGAGTTACCTCAGCCCGCTTCTCAGGAATTAAAAGTGTCAAGCAAATGAACTGCGCCTCCGTGTTGTCATTAAACATAGAGTGGGGGCTAGGCTTGGCATGCGAACCAGTGGAGGTTGCATTTGACAGCAGCATCTACAGGTCAGTGTGATCATTGGCTCTGGCCTCCAGCAGGCCTTGTCATGCGAAACCGCGTCACCGTCTCCAGTCCCATCAATCAATTGCAACAAAATGACTGACCATGGATGTCTCGGTGTACCAAGAAAAAGGACTGCTGGCTGGCAAGCACTACACTCAGAGCAAACTCTCCCCTTGTGCAGCTCCTAGAACACGAGGAGCATGGCATGAGACCCAGCAATGGACTGCTGTATGAATGATTTATTGTGTGTGGACACTGAAGTGAGGGGAAGCAAGGAACTCTCACAATGGTGCCGGCTGAGGCAGTGCATCAAAAAGTGTATACCAGTTCTATTCTGTTGCAGATTCAGTCCATGGTGCTTTTTTATAGGTGATGCACAATTAATAATTCACAAATGTTCAATGGTAGAGGTGTGATGGGATAGGAATTTCCCCTGCGTGGGATATGAAAGTGTCCCCCTGCTCTGATTGCCTAACTGCAGATATATCTGGTATCCCGGATTTCATTTTGACCCTGGTGTCGTGCTAATCTAGCGTGTGTGCAGAGACCTAGGGCCTATTCCTGACAATCTGAGGTCCTGAACCTGTCCTGTGTCTGGAGGACCACACCAAGTATGACCTCATAGCAGGCGCGGCTCGCATCATGAAAAGAGGCGAGGCAGGCAAGGAGGAGGTGGGGGGCCGGGGGGGGGGGGGGAGGTGGTTGGAAAGGGGGACAAGGGAGATCAATGTGAAAAATAAAAAAGAAACGTACCTGCTGCCCTCCATAGCGTTGTGCTCGACTTCTCCGTTCTTCTTCGGAAGGTACAGGCTCCATGCCTGCCTTAGGGCCAATCCTGAAGCTGCTTTTGAAAGAAAGCAGCTTCAGGATTGGCTTGAGCACCCTCAATTTGTGCTCCAGGACAGACCGTGAGCCTGTGCCTGTTCTCTCTGACCCAGCAGCTTTGCTGGATTGGATGGAACTCTGACTGCACATGGTGGTTTGGCATGCCTGAAACGGCGAGCCAAACAGTCATGTCCATTGAAGCGAGTCCACATAACACTCCCCTCAGTGCCTGTCATCACTGTTGCTCAGCCCCCATGACTTGTCAATGGAAAAGGAAACTATAATAAAACCAGTATTAAATTAGTTTTATTTTCCAGGATTTGGCAGGTGCTGGTGGGGAGGTTGGGGGTGGGGGGTGTGGAAGAGGCCCACTCCTCCACCATAGCAGAGGCCCTGCCTCTGCCTGTCTTCTACATAAAATTTATCCTGGCAAGGCCCCTCAGTATTTGAGATCTCTAATTCATCCGTACCTTCCCTCCCGCACTCTTCGTTCATCCAATCAACATAAACTTCAGATCCCTAGGACGAAGAGAGCCAGAATGGGTGGTCGATCTTTTGCTTTTCTGGCACCATCCCTGTGGAACTCTCTCCCTCTGTCTATTCGGATTGAACCCAATTATCTAAAGTTCCGAAGAGATGTAAAAACTTGGCTTTTCGATCAATAATCTATGCGACTGTACACCTTCCTTGCTGGTTTAGCGCCGGGAAACCTCCGGGTAGCTGTGCGCTCTATAAAATTAAATATAAATAAATAAAATAAATAAATAGTGGACAGAGGGCTACTCCCCCTGTCCTGGGAATAGTACACTGCATTTTTGATACTGAAAGTGTGATAACTTTGTATGTGTGTTAATGAAATGAAATTTGATTTGTAGAGCGCATGGCTGCCCGAAAGCGTCCCAGCGCTTGCTTAGGGAACCCGTCCTGGTATTCCCCTGCGAGATAACCCATTACTGGGCATCCCCAAGGTGAAAGCCAGGCATTCCTCTGCGAGGGGCCATTGTGGAGATTAAGCAAGCTATTGCCCAGAGTTACAGAGTGGGACTCCATGATTGGAATAGGCACCGAGGCGAGAATTGTCAGGTCCGGGGAAATTTGAGCCCAAGACCTGCCGAGGCGGGGAATTGAACCCTGGTCCAGGCCAGACCTCTGCATCAGGGTCTGCCGCTCCAACCACTTGAGCCACACTTCTCCAATAATGAGACTGTATGTAGCCTACAGGCCCCTCTTGTGTAAGGTTCTGCTATTATGTGTATGTCCAGAACCTTGCTCTGGTACCCTGTGTGTATGTAGAGTGTGTGTATGGTGCGCTTGTAACACATGAAGCACATGTGCAGTACTATTTATCTGAGTTTCAGTGAGCCTGGGTACTGAAACTAGTAGGATCCATTTTGGATACCCCCGGTTCGCTACAGCGAATGAAGGAGGATAAAGACAACTTCTCCGAACAGTGAAGACTACTGCCTGCATTCTTGTGACTGGAAAGTGGCGATCCTGACACTAAGGAGATTGAAAACATGCCTACCTTTAGAAATGCCCGGAGGACTTTTCTTAGCAGGAGGCAGGCAGGCAGCTGATTAGTTCTCCATGAGTATGGCCATTCGGTTGATGGTATTGGTAAAATGTCAGATTGCAGTTTCTATTGTGTTGGATGAGGAAGTTCCTAGCTCAGGCATGCCCTTCTGATTATCCCCGATTATTACTTCAAAGAGGCTGATGACAGTCAGTTGCAGAAACTTCACACTAGATCGTGTCTGTGTTGTGGGTGTGCGGTTTAGAGATGACCCCACTGCTACATCGTATGAACAGTGTCATGCTACATATTGGTTTTGTCTAGATAGCAGTATGAGAAAGACACTTGAAAGGAGAACGTTCTGAAGTTGGAGACAGGGAATACAAATCCTCTGTATAGAAAATGTATATAAAAGTGAGACCCACACCACCCTCCTTTGTTCCTATTCCAAGCCTTTCATGAGCAAGGAAGGGAGTGCGCCGCAGAGTACTAAAAGGTCTGTTCTGTGAACAGGGCTGGTGTCTGCTTTACAGCCGATCTTACAGAAGTGAGGGGACATCACCAGCAGTCTACACTCTGCTGGAGGCATTGAGGGCCTGACTGCCTGCTAAGTGAAGGAGTTTGCCTGGCAGTGCAGGAAGGAAGTCTGTTGAGAAGGAGAAGCTCAACAGGTCATCGGGCTGAAGAGCTCAGAGTATGGTGACTACCTTTGAGCAAAGCCAGGAGCCCCCTGTGCTGAAGAGAGCCCCCTGTGCTGAAGAGAGCCACCCCCCTGATCGCGCAGACAAGATTCCTGGAGGAAACTGCTTCGAGCATTTGTGGCTGAATTTGCCTGATCGAGGCTGCCACTCGATGCATCAACCTGATCAGGCAGTAGTGACTACACTGGCCCAATCAGGGCTAGAACTGTTGAGGTGACTGCGCTTGCACAATTTGGGCTGCAGGGCTAGGCACACACACCTGCTCAGCTTCAGGATACCCTCACTTTACAAATACACATATTTGCCATGGGGACTGGAGCAGCCAAATCGGGGCTACAGCTGCAGTAGTGACTGCACTGACTGAGTAAGTGTCTGCGCTCGAGTCGACCGTATAGCCCCATAGGGGCAAACTCTCATCCCATCTGTGCTTTACCCTGTGCATAGCTGCAGGGGCGGCCTTACGCATGTGCAAGCTGTGCACCTGCACAGGGCCGCCAAACTCCAGGGGCCACCACGCCAATATATATCCTTAATATAATAATCCTCTGAGGATGGATACTTATTTGCGTGGCGGCCCCTGGCAGGGATTTGGCGGCCTCCGGCTCTGTTCCACTTCCAAACACCCTGACCCCCCCCTCTTCACTGGCCTCCGCACTCCGCCCCGCCCGGACCCCCTCTTCCGGGGCCCCCTACTTACGCTTATGGCCCAGGGCCGCCATGAGCCTAGAGCCGCCCCTGATAGCTGTTAGCGCTGCTGCTCACGGTTGAACTGAATTGGGCAGCTGCATGTATAGAAATGTGGGACACACCTGGCCTCCTTGGCATTCACTGACGGTGTCTTTGCTCCCTGCAGGCTTCCACCTGTGGAAAATATTGAGGCCTCCAGATGTGCCCGGGAGGAGTGTGAGAGAAGAAACATGTTTCACACTACACCACTAGGTGTAAGAACCCTGAGAAACATAAATAATTAAGTGCACATTTGACTTGTGGTGGAATGGACACTCACCTGCGCCTGATTTATGCTACTGTCCTAACCGTAGGGTAGATGGTGTAATGGGTATTTAGGGGATAAGTATCAAGCGGCCACTCAGGGGAGATTAGGTCAAAGGAAATCAGTGGAAGTTATGCCACAAGTGGATATTCACAACCAGGATCACTGCAGTGAACACTGGATTGAACTGAATTTACTACTGCTGTGTGAGTAAAAGCATTTTTTCTTAAAAAGACAAGCATTGGGCTGGTTGTTTAAGTTATTGTGTCTGTTGATTGATTGTTGAGCTAATGCAGCCCTACCAACCTTCCGAGAAGCCTGTGACTGCAAATCATAGCTAGACTGAGAGTTAAGTGTGAAAATAGTTCAGTTTCAGTTTATTGTTTATTGTTATTAGTTAATAAAAACCGTCACAATACAAGTTAAATACATATGAAAAATATCCGCTTTTTTAAAAATAATCAATTTTCGTAAAACATTGATAAATATTGGTGCAACACAAAGTAATATCATGGGTTTCTGAAAATAGAACGTTATAAAAATGCATTCAATTCATAATCGTAGGTACACTTCACCAGTTTGTTAGTGTAGGATATGCTTCTGTAAGAAAAGACGAAAATTCCTCAGTTCTAGATTTCATCATCCTGCTATTGTTTTATCATCATATCAATATCTTATAGTCTTGCGTCTGGACAGGATCCTTGTGCTGTTGAATACTACTTACAATTCTGTTTTACGGCTTTGTCATGAGATTGTAAAAACTTCAGAAGTTTACAATTAAGCTGGGGGTCTGTGAAAGAGTTGCACTTGGCCAAGTTTGCAAAACCACAGTAGGAAAGATCCTAGGAGAACAGTGGACAACGGCCTCACTCACCGTAGGTGGGGCCCACTAGCCCCTCTCTGTCACATGGCCCCCAAAAGGAGTCTGACAAAGTTCCTGAGCTTAGTGTGCTCAGTGCAATGCAAATACATTAATAGTCCAGAGCAATTATATACATATACTTCCGTAAAAATCACAGGTACAAAGAAGTTTTAATTAAGATATACAACGGAAAACACATGAAAATGGGCAGTTTAGCTACACAAACCATAACTCACATCCAGCCGTGAAAACCATAACTACCACCTAAAGAGGCTATCTATGACCTAACAATATTTGTACCAATAAATAACCAGACTTATAGCAATGTAATTGATAAGGTCTTTGACGAGGAGGTGTGTAATGCAGCCAATTATGCAATAATGGTATATGTAACATCATGTTTTAGGTAATGAGGGAAAGGTATGACTTTAATAGCAGAGGAGTGAGTTATCATGTGGTTACATAACTATAGCAGGATTTTTGTTTTGTTTTATTGAGTAGAAATAAATTCACTTCAACTGGAATATATGAGTTCTTTAAAACATATGTTAATTTGTTATGACGGAAGAAACCATACCTTAACTAAAAATACTTTTTAGCCAATTGTCAGGTTTTTAAATTGGCATTGAAGTATAACTTTACTCAAAAAGGTTGCTCTTTGTGGTTTGGTGTAAATCTGTTCGGAGCGTTTGACATATTACCACTGGGGCCTGGTCTCATTGTCAGAGAGAACGATGGCACTCTAGACTAGGGAATCTCGACAGTGAGGAAGGCATAAACCTTTGAACCGTTCTGAGGCATATTTCGGTGGATGCTAACAGCCAGATGTGATCCCTGGTTATTTCCTTGGCCTGTGTTGTAGGTCAGTCAGAACTGAGCAAATCTTACTCTGGCAGACTGCCGCTTTGACAAAGGGCAGTGCAGAGGAGAGAGCACTTCAAAGGAAAAGACACCCATAACCCATATTTTAAAGAATCAGACAATAATTCACATTTGTGTCAGGAGTTAAAGGTGGGACATTATACCCACAAGTTGTTCAACAAAGCTGTTCATCCCTATAAAAGAGGATTGCTTAAACTTCTAGCTGCTGGAATGAGGACTAGGTACCAAGGTCTGCAAGTCTCCCTGCTGGGCGAGAGACGATCACCCAAGAAGTCAAGATCACTTTCCTTGAGCTTGGAGAAGCACCATTCTGCTTGCCGGCCTAGACCAGGGGACTCTAAGGAGGAGGAGAGTGGTTGGAGGCTCACTGGGTGTCCTGGAAAGTGTATCTTCATGAAGTAGTGCAAGATGCCTGTCTGGGATCTCTGCAGGAGTGTGGGCTGCCCCCTTGATCTTGTTGCCAAGTAAACATCTCTCATGTCACCAGGAAGGGGCCCCCATGAAGTGCGGGCTGGCACTCATGTGAGGGCCAAAATAGGCGACTCCCATGTGAACCAGAAGCGGGAGACCACTGTGAAGTGTTGACTGTCACCCATGTGTGTGCAAACAGCTCACGACACCAGTGTGAACAGGAAGGATGGCCACTGTGAAGGCAAGGCTGACGCCTGTGCACAGATCAAGGTCCATGACACCCCCCCCCATCCCAGTGTGACCAGAAGCGGAGCCACCATAAGTCCGGCTATTGCCCTGGTTCGCCATGTTGAAGAAGCCAGGAGGAACACTCACTGATCGCTGCATGAGCCGGGCGAGGACGGTCAACACAGACGCCATCTGACGACTGAGCAGGCCAATGTGTCATTGTGGAATGACCTCAAGAAGTCGTGGGCTCTCTGTGTCGGAAGACTGAAGCTCAAAACAGAGTGCCCTGGTCCTCCTGGGATTGACAGCAGCCATCAGTTCAGGTAAAACTGTTCCAGGTTATTCAGCCTGCTGGGAACTTGCACAAACCTAGCATCTAAACGATGCTAGCATTGATTCTTAAAGCAAAATATCAACTTTTTATTTAGGACTATTGTGGCCTGCATCTGGGAGTTGCCTAAAGTACAGAAAGGGAAATAACCAACCTGACTGGACGGCACAGAGGGACTTCAGGGATTCTGTCTGGGATGGCACTAGCACACTGACTTTAAGAGGATGTGGGGATTGTTTAGTGTGTTGTGTTGATCCTATGCTTTGTGCGATCACATTTAAATACTTCTATTTTCATAAAAGCAAGTATTTGGATGGACAATCACCTTTGCTACCATGGAGAATCAAGCACCCATTGTAGACTGGGCCATGGGCCACCAGGAGTAAAAGCACTCAACCCCCATGGCTGAGCCCAGTAACTCCTGCTTGCCCTGTGGCCCTCTGAAAGGGGTTCCGACAGTGGCTTGACAGTGTTGACACCTTCATATATATATATATTTTTTTTGTTTAAGAAATTTTTATTTGGTTTTAAAGAAACACAATACAACGCCTTACAGTAGTATAAATGGAAATCATAACAATATAAAACATAAGGCATAAGTGGAAGGAGAAGTAAAATAGAACCTTCATATATTTTAACCATTTAAAATTGTGAATACCAAAATCACTATTTCTTCCAATCTCATTTTAATTATTTGACAAATGTGATTAGCTAATAAAGGGGATTACATTTCTTTCCACCCACTTTAAAGTTGTGATTTTGGACTAAATCATAATTTTTGCACTGTGGAAAAAAAAATTCCAGAGCAAAGTGGGAACAGTGCGAGAGGTGGCTGTTCCAGCAACGTGCTGAGGGGCACTCAAAGGCAAGAAAATTGTGACAAAAATATTGGAAAAAACACAAGTTTGCTATAGTAAAATTGTGATTTTCATCATAATCATGTAGTCATCATTTTAAGTCTGTGAAAAAACAGAACTATTTTGTCAAAATATATTTCAATTCTGCAAAACAATGCTAGAGCTGAGAAAAGTCCCAGTTAAGATGCATAGGCAAGTGCTGCAGGTCTGTGCAGAAGTTAGCTACCTATGGCAGGTCGAACGCGGGGCATAGTTAAGGGTTAGCACTATGGTCAACCACCTCTACATGGCGGGTTAATGAAGTGCACCATAGAAAACCCTAGTTTTTTTTCAGTGACATAGGAAGTCACTGGAAAAAAAACCCAGTTAAAGGATAGTTATAATTCGCTGAATGCAAACCTAGAAATCCCCTGTTATCTCCAGTTATAGTATGCAGTGCGCACCATAACTCACACTGCCATCCATGCTCAATACACCACATGCCAATGTCAAAAGAAGGAAAATCTGACTACCAAACAAAAATGCCAGGCTATATAGCTGTCACGATCCATTATAAGGTGTTTCTGGCCCTTCTTCAACAATGGCAGACTTTCAGCTCGTTTCCCTTCAAAATCTGAAAGTGCTATCTCATTATGTAAATCTGGATCCCATTTGGATCCATGTCCTCCGTCTGTTCTCAGAAAAACTATTGAGGATTGTAGGATCTTGCAGGGCTTGTTCGGCGGCCTGACCATCAAGCACTTTGAGCAGTGTAAACTCGAATTCGGCATTCTTGATAAACTTCAACATCAGTATTTCCAGCTGGGCCCTATCCCTCCCCTAATACCGCGGGTGCCACTTGGTCCCTTACACCCTTCAAGACCTTGGTGAGAGGCTTTTATGGATCTTGGGATTTCATCTCCAAACCGTACAGTGTTCAACAGCAGTCTGGCATACTCCCCCATCATCCTTATCAAGCTAAATGGGAACTGGATAGTCCTCTGGGCATCTCCCAGAAACAGTGGGAAGTCCTATGGTAAGAGATCCCTAAAACCCACAGAAGCATTTCACAGCAAGAATCGGCATGTAAACTCCTGCTACAGTGGTACTACACCGGTACACCCCATGTTCCCCGCACCCACAGCTACTCGTTGGAGATTTGGCACGCTGGTCGGCGTTTTCCAATATATTTGGTGGTTGTGCCCTTCCATCACAATTTTTTGGAAGGAAATCCTGGGCCATTTTAAAAACACACTGGGGTTCCCCATATCAGCAGAATACTGCATGATCATTCTAGGGATATGCCCGATTACACTGAAGGCAGCGACCCATGTGGACTGGTACCTGGTCCGCCACATGATGGGAGCAGCGAAGCAACTTATAGTCCTGGCCTGGAATACTACAGCTGCCCCCCCTGTGGCGACTTGGTTCACAAAGCTCTGGCACACCTTAGCTATAGAGCAAATGTCACATAAGACGTTATCTGAAAAGAAATTCACTCGCCTCTGGCAGTCTCAGATCGATTATATGTCTTGAATGGAATACCTTTGTTTCCGGGCACCTAGACTCCAAGTCCTCTACTTGTTTGACTGACAGCTTCCTGTGGCAGCACAGTAGCAACCCTGACACTAATCGGCAGCAGCGGGGGCATTTCTCTACCCCCCTCGTGGTCCCCTCCCCTATTCCCTTTACCCCCTACAGGTCTTAAATACCTGCTGGCACCGTTCTACTTCCCACTCAGCTGGAGGTTCCCTGTTCCATGGTTTTAGTTTTCTTTTTACATTGTTGGGCACATTGGCCCTTATCTAGGCTCTGCCGGGCAGAGCCTGATCACTTTCCCTCAATCACTTCCTCATGCCAATGAAAACTACCTTCCGGGTGGAAAGGAGGTACTTTCTAGCGAGCCTGGCCCTCATGTTCACAAGCCAGTCAGCATAGACATGGTAGTCTATTCCCAATACCCCTGCATGTAATCTCCATAGTGTCCCCCAGCATTTTCCCCAGAAGTGTCTCCTCTCCTTTTGGCCTCTTTGGCAGTCACTTGCTTAGCTATTTACACTCTTTCTCTATGTGGCAACTTACGAGCAGCGTAATGCAAATGTATGTTTTCAGCTGTCTTTGCACCGACACCGATATCGTGCAGTTTATGCTAAGTTACTGTACTATTTATTGAAAGGGAAATAGAATTTGTGCAAAAATAAATAAAACCCAAAGAGCTCATCAATCCTGTTGTGAATCGTATTCTAAACACCTCTATTACTCTGGTAGTGATGCCAGAGCCCTGGAAACTGGCCGCTGTTACACCCTTACTGAAAACATCAAACCGGTTTTCCAATTTTAGATCTATACCTACCTCCATGCTCTTGCTAAAATGTTAGAGAAATTAGTTAATGAACAATTCATGTATTTGCTTGAAAATCCTAATACTCTTCATCTCTCACAATCGGGTTTAAAGCCCATGCACTCCACGGAATTTGCCCGGCTGAAGTGTCAGAAACAATAAAAGTCTTGTTGGATAAAGGTCAGAATGCTGTGCTAATCCTTTTGGTCTTGTCAGCAGTGTTCAACACAGTGTCGTACACAGTACTCCTTCAGCAGCTGGGTAAAATTGGCATCCGTGGCCAAGCATGGTCCTGGTTCAAGTCTTTTCTCACTGATAGAAGGCAGGTGGTGTCCATTGGGCAGATTACTTCGGAAGAGAAATCCCTGAGGCATGGGGTTCCACAGGGCTCCTCATTTAGCCCAACATTTTTCAAGATGTAAATATCCTCTGATTTTCTGGATTGACTCCTTTGGTATTTCCACTACCCTATGCCGATGATACCTAAATGATCTGGTCTCTTGACTGAAATTCTTTTGGTTCTGAACTAAATTTAAAGAATTGTTTCATTAGTATCTTCCACTGAGTGGAATGTAACCATCTAAAGCGCAATGTGGCTAAGACAGAGATACTTCTGTTTGGGTAAACACAATAGGTTTTCCTCTCAGGATTAGTGATCAAACAGTCTTATGCCCCCACCGCCTCCACTGGAGGTCGCCAGGAATTTAGGAGTCAAATCTTATTGTGCTCTTTCTTTTTGATCTCAAGTCTTATCAGTCTATTCTCTGATTAAGTATTTTAAATTGTTTTTTGAATTCCTTCCACTTGCAGCGAGGAAAAAATAAGTCCTAGAGCTTATTACCTCGAGGCTGGATTACTGTAAGAGCCCCTACCTAGGGACTACTAAGCAGTTACTATACAAGCATCAAATGGCCCAAAATTCAGCGGTAAATCTGGTCCTTAAGCTCCCAGCAAATGTTCTGTCTCTCAGGGGCTTGCACTGGCTTCCAGCCAACAAGCTGGTTCTGTTTAAATCTCAGTCTTTGTTGTCCAGAGCTTTTCATTCAACATGCCGTAAATACCTCTCAGATCCTTTCATGCATCACAAAACCCAAAAGACTCTTAGACCCGCCGACATAAACGCATTACTAATCCCTAGTTTCAAGCATAAAACGAGAAGTGGAAAATATTTTACCTCATTAGCTTCTAAGGCCTGAAGCCATCTCCCCTGTTCATTGAGATTTGCGAAAAATGAATCGGTCTTTCAGAAATGCCCAAAAACCTGGCTCTTTTTGGCCACTGATGGTCTTTGTAGATGATTGATTTAATGATCTACGGCTATGGTCTTTGGCTCCCTTTGGAGGCCGCTCCACAAGTTGTACCGTTGTCAGTGAGTGGGTTTGTGTCTGACCTGGTGACAGTATGCACGGTTCCAACCAGGATTCAATTCTGTGGCTTTCTGGTTGACACAGAAATCTGCAGTCATTGCATTGACCAGTAGAGGTTTCATAAACTAAGATATTGTATTTTCCTCCGATTAGATTAGCTTTAGTTTATTTTTCATTTGAAATGTACACTATTTTAGATGCAGTTACCAGAAGGTGAAAGACCAACAAAATAGTTACAGAATAATTTGTTATTTTTAACCACACCCTTGATCCCGCCCAACGCTCACTGACCCCACCTCCATTGCACTCAAAATCACGGGTCCCAAATTTTGTGGTAAATAAGTGAAGGTCAAGGGAAATACTCTGCCTGCATAGTCAGGCAAAGTTTGGAATTTCTGACTGTCAGGAAGAAGGGTAAAGATTCCAGACTTTTCGCGAGGCTTTGGTTTGTTTCACCGGACCTGTTCCCTGCCACCAAGTGTCTTGCCCAACATAGATGGAACTTTAGGTTCTTGCGTATTGAGTTCCTCTTCTGCAGCTCAGGACTCTCTTTGGCTGGACTGGTATTGGGAAAACACAATAGATGGCGTTCTGCCTCTGTTTCATTACCTTCTCTGCTGCCAGAACAGCCACAGGAATTTCTGTCCACAGGGAGTAGGAGAACATGTGCCCATGAGTGGCTAGAGAGCTTGACGCTTAAGACCCTGCATTGCAGCAAAAGTATTTCTTCTGTCTCCCTTTTTTCCTCCTAGTACTGTAAAATGTAATCAGTGTTGCGTATTACAAAACTAAATAATGCTGCTCTCTGTTAAACTCATCATGTATGCACACCCCGGTTTGGTAAGAAATTTGTCTAACCACTTATCCAAAATCAAGTTCACTCTCCAAAGAAAAGTGATTCAATTTGTAGATTTTTTACCTGAAAAATCAATCCGCAAACATCATTTTTGACATCGCGGGCTCCTACAATACCAACTTGGGATTTGCGCTTGCACAACAAATCCAGGCACATGGGTAAGAATTCTTCTCCTTCATAACACTGGCAAACAGTAAAATCTTTATTACTAGCACTGGTCATACACATCACAAGCAAGGAAGATATTTTCAACGCTGCGTGCCACAGTTCTCTGTCCCTCACCCTCACCCACACACAGCATATTCCTTTCTAAGTAAGAGCATCATGCACACTGATGTAACAAACACTGCATAGACATCTCTCTCATGATCACAAAGAACACATGCCTTTTCCTCACAATAATCATACACACAAAAAAAGACACAATATTCCATATTCACTTTCCTTATATAAAACACACTGGAAAACACAGCTAGGCAACCAGGAATATTACATCTATACATCAGCATAGTCCAACACTTTACAACTTCCAACACCAAATCAAGAAGAAAATCCACTATTCCCTCCACCATCTCAAATAGACAACATGTTTCTGGCACTCTCCCTTCTTCCCTACAGCAATTCCACAACAACTTTATACAACATCAGCACATCACCTCCTTGTACCAGTTCAATACTCCTCAATATTTTTTGACAGTCGGTACCCCTTGCACTCGTTTCCGCCTTTTTCTCCATGTACAGAATCATGGTTTGCCAAGGACATTTGCTCACTGAAAACTAGGATGAGGAAACTCATACACAAATGGTTGCAGTATTTTCCCAATTGTTGTCAATCTACAAACGAAGCAATTAAATACCCACCAGTGTGAAAATATCATCTACTCGATACAGCCCCACCTCCAAAGATTGACACACACAATCAATAACTTAATCTCCACACCATATACCCTCATCTCTTCCCTTTCACTCAGCCAATAACTTCTGATTCAGAATACTTTGTTTACTGCCACTCATCCCTCTGATTTTATGTATACTATCCCCAACCCGACTGTTCTTCTTTCGGTTTTCTTTATTTCTTCTCCCATAGAGTTCATCATCATACTCCGATTCACTAACTGTTCACGTGCTCCATCTGACCAGAACAGTCCACAAATCATGAAATCCTTGTGTGTCTGTTGCAAGGTACTTCTCTCAATAACCTCCCTCTACAATAACTCCAATAACTTCAAATCTGTTGTCTTACTTCCCTTACTGAATAAACCAATTGCTGGACCTCGGTCTTCCAGAATGACAACTACCTCTCTTCACATAGATACTAGAATGCCTTTTTTTACTGCCTACCTTTTAACAACCATATCCACCTCTTCCAGTCTGGCTTCTGGGCCCTTCACTCAACTGAAAACACACTTGTTCATGTTGCCAAGATTAATTCAGCAGCTCACTGCAATCATCTATCTTCTAATCTCATTCTTCTTGACTCCGTGGATCACACTATGTTACTTTACTCTCTTGATACCTGTGGTAGAGCGGGTTAGCTCTACCACAGTTCTTCTGCTGTGCATCAGCTCGCTCAGTGATTTGGGACTCTAGGATTTCACCACCAACCCTTCTACAAGTTGGGCCCATCAAGAAACAATTCTAGCCCCACTCTTACTTTCTTTAATGACAGCGTCCTCAGTTACCTCAGTTCCTCCTCTGTCCTGCCCTAGTATCTGTACACAGGTGGCACACAACTTTATCTGCGTAGCTGTCCACAGACTGCATATAACTGCTCACGCAGAAACACAGCACTCTCTATACAGAAAACAAATCCAAGACCAATGAGAACAAATCCCCATTCCATCTAATCAACAAACTTGGAGGCAAGGTATGGCACCCTTGGGATGATAAAAGTTACTGCTTTGTTAGGGAATTTGTTCCCACCAACAGCTCTTTGCCTACTGAGGGTACTTCACATTCACATTTAAGCTACCGAAGAGCACACAATCTGCTGGTCAAGGTTTAGATCAAAAAATATTCCACCAATAATTGAGAAAATCTTCCCCCTTACAATATTATGTTGAGAATGGCAGATTAATCCGTATTGTAGAGGTAATGGCCTTTTTAAAAAAGTACACATATAACAGACAACCTATTGAATCCTTGTGTAAATCCACTCAGTCGCCACTAACTGTGATAATTTGTTCTGAGTTGAGGTGTGTAGTGAATAGATGTATATATGCTTTTTATTCCTTTTACTGGATTAATGGAGTTTTTTTTAATGATATTGCTATTCTTTATAATTTTTCACATAATATAAGTACGAACTTTGCCACGGGCTGGAATAACAATGTACATTATTTGTGAACATTGTTCCACAATAGAAGAGTAAAGATAGGAAAAGAGAAATGAAAAGTATCTTCCAACACAGAAAGAAAAAGGGATAACAGTCAAAATGTGCAACTCCCCTATCCCACCGACAAGGGTAATGACAATTATGACAGGCTGTTGTGTATATTTGGCATAATAAATGTCACAGATAGTAGTCAATTGAGATCTCCCTGGTTGGTTCTTCCCACCTCTTGAGGACACAGGTAAATTGTGTGACCTATACTGCCCATTCGAGTGTCGTGAATGAAGTTCTCTGCGATAACACATTGTTTATAACAATAGATGAAAATGAGTAACAGAAGAAACCTTGGAAAGAAGATCTGCGCTCCAGATTTGCTGTTCATGGATTACTTCATGGAGCAGTGGGTCTGGGTTCTTAGTGGATAGACTGCATCTAATAGTGGGGCAGATTAATCGTGGATATTGTGCTTAATTTGACTTGTTCTGAAGTTGAAAAAAGTGACTTTGTAGCATATTCTCAACACCAACTCTTACAATATGAGTTTTACTCTACATTATAATAATGAAAAAAAAATATCTTTGGGAAGTTTAATTGTACATTAGTAACATGACATTGCACAATATGATGTTTTCGGAATAAACATTATGTAATTCATTATTGAGAATAACTATTTCACATCCTGAGACTCAACAGCTATTACGTTTGGAGGAAAGGTATGAGGACATATAAACTGTAGTAATGATGATGAATTTCATAGTAATCTCAGTGATATTGAGAAGATATTTCTTAAAAGAAGTTATGACCCACATCTAAATGAATCGGTGACTTTACGAGCAAATAAACTTGAGAAGAATTCCACTTTATGTGATAAGGTAAGTAGGAAACTGAATACCAATGAGCTAACCAGATTAATTACAAGTTATCGTTCGAGGCAAGTAGAAATAGTAACATTCTTAATACGCACTGGCATTTACTCATTGAGGATAGTGTGATTAATAAATATATTACACTGCATCAAAGTGTAATGTTTTGAAAGGGTTGCCCACGGAAGAATATTATCAGTCCAAGTTACTCTATTCCCAGACTCATAACTTCTTGGTGGTCCGGTATAACCAGAAGTTTTTTCAAATGTGCTCATTGTAACATGCAAAGAATAGCAGGATAAGAACTTTGAGTTATAACAACAGTCAGAACTTTGAGATTAAGAGTAATATTCACTGTGGAACAAGTGCTGTGGTTTACATTTTGATTTGCAAAGGTCTTAAGATATATGTTGGGAGTATAATCTGACCACTATGAGAGAGAATTTCTAAACATTTAAGAGCTATGAAGCAGTTTGATCAGAAATACTGAATTGCAGTACATATTATTAAATGTACAAAACCAGGCCTGCATATGACCTTCTCATTTCATGGTGTGGAAAAGGCTCTTTGCATTATGAAACTCAAAGCTGTTGAGAAAGATCTTAATATTGACAATGAATTACATTATGTTTTGGGAGAATTAAGTACTTGTTAAATAGTAGGTGACTCAACAAATTACTTTTTTCATAGATTTGTTGTTTTATACACCTATATTATAAAGGGCTTTATTTTACTTTTGTTTGTCTTCATGTATTAATTGCTCTTTTATAAGATTGATGATGGGCTTCTGTTGACTGCTTCATCTAACTGCTTGAATGCCTGTGACACAATTTGTACTTGCTTTAAATATATGAATTGTCTGGAGATTCAGTTTGAAAATCTATTTGTTTAATTTGATTATGAGGATATGGGACCTTGTGAGCCCAAGATGTTGGATTGGGACTTTAGTAATAGTTGATTTGTGGACTTTAATTTTTGAATGATGGGTCTGGGACTTTATGAAGAGAATACAGCTCATGAACTCATGTAAGCTGATTGAACTCAATATCTTATGAAAACACAACATATAACTGTGTAAGTTATGGAATGTTTGTAAACCCCACCTTTTTTCTTTAGCTGATCTTTTTTTTTTTGAGGATGGCAGACTACTTATTTGCTGTTACCTTCAGCTGTTAGCATCTTTGTCTTGTGTTAAAAATTACTCCCATATCATAAGAAACGGTAGAATGCCAGCTTCAAATTAATTTACAGTTTTGGATATGAAATTAGATTGCAGCAATATTTGTTGTGAATACAGTGACCAATTCTTTTTCATTCCTACATCAACCTTTCCTTTAGTTTTCTAGGTATAGTTAATTTCCTTTGTTATAAACAATTTAAGATGACACTCTGTAAATATGGCTATATAAGACACCTTGTGACAGTGTATAGTCCTTTGTCTATGTTTATTGGGCTACTTGAAACTACAATGATGCCGGTCCAGAACGCTGTTCACGGGCGCATTAGAAGAGGTACACACTAAAAGTACTCTCAGTGTGGTGAGTTGATTCCTATCACTAGTGATGCTGTTTTGATAGTTATGGGTCTGCCGATTTGTTTATTATCAGCAGTGTGTGTTACAATGAGTGATAACCACTCTCATCAGTAATCATTTTTAGTGGTTTAACATGTATATGTGCTGGCTTGTTTACTTTATGGATCCTTTGGGTCAGTGAAATCGTTAATTTATAACATAAGTAACAAAGTTGAAATTCTACTTACTTGAAACCGTATTCATTAGCTTTTCTTTTGGATGCTTTTTGTTACCCCCACCCCATCTAGATATTTATCTTCTGTATTTATGTATTAGAGATTTGGTGAGTTTCTTTCATGAATACTTTGGTGGCGAAGAGCCGTTATCTGTTATTTTATACTTGTACTCATCTAAGTTTATCTGGTACAAAACTTTGTTTTGTCATGGTTTTGTTATAAACTGTATCTTAAATCTGCTGAATATGATATTGTGGTGTTCTAGTTATCTATATTGGTTTGGTGATTCTTGGAAATCAATGCACTTTTGGTAAACTTAATAATGTTTTAATATAATTTTACTTGATGTGTCACATGAGGTGTATTTGGAATAGACTATTCTACTGGCATGGGTAACACTTACTGACTCTATTCTTTGGCACTTTGACATCTGCACAGTTTCACTCTCTTCTTATAACACTGTTTTTGGTTGATAAGATTGAAGTGATGATTTTGCAATAATATTGTTTTAGTAAGGATGTATGCTGTATTCATTTTAGCCCTGATTAACTTGACGGCTAATTGACCCTACTTCGAAATATATGTTGGTGGCTAGGCTTGTGAAGCTGATGAAGCAGACTGAACAACATTGTGAATAAAACCAAAACTTCAACAAGACTTTGGACTTCTTGATTTAACTCCCTTTGTTCTACTCCGATCAAACTCAAAACTAGAGAAGTGCCTGAGGCAGAGGCCAATTCTAATTACAGCACAGGAGGTACACTGCAGTAACCCACTGAGTTAGCAACAATTGATACGTTTAGCATAGTCCCCGGGGTCACCTGAGAACAGCATATTTCAATGTTGTAGGCTCTCACCGATTGAGATATATGCAATATCACTTAACTTTTTCTCTAGGGCTTTTGAATATGTTTTCAAAGTGCTACATATCTTTCTGGTGTCATCTGTGCCTCGGGAGGTGGTAGGTCCTTCTGGTTTTCTTTGGTGTTCATAGCTTCACTACACTTTCTATATGCAAATAAATACACTTTATTCTTAAAAGTTATCGGGCTGACTGCATATGAGCATGCTGTAGGTAAAAGCTGTCCCACTGGTTTCAAAATTTTGTATCCCCTCCTGGAATAAGCATTGCTTGCTGCACCTAGATACCCTTGGAGAGTCATAAATGCAAAGAGAGTACTGAGTTATCTAACTGGAGTACAACAGAGTCTGAGGCTCTATGACCCGGCTGGCAAATGAAAGTGCTCAGCATACTATAATTATAGCCAAGTAGCTCTAAAAGTCTCAAAGAAGATCATTCCCCTAAAAAACTGGTGTAGGAAGTTGGCTCTATACAGTGCACTAAAAAGAAGTACACTGTCTAGAGAGACCAGCAGGTCCCCAATTGGCTTACAGAGGCTAAAGTAGATAATTCTAACGCTCTCTTTTGTGGTAGTGTGGGCGAGCAGTTAGGCTTATCAGAGGCTAGTGCTAAGCATTTGATGTGCTCACAGAGGCAATAAATGAGACACATACTCAAAGAAAATATTGGAGACCAAATTAGAAAAATAACACTTTATATTATACAGGTTGTAAAACAAAGAACACTGTTCAAAAGTAAGTACTGTTTTTGTTAGCATTTTTTACAGGTACGAAGATCTTTGAAACCTGTGTACCTTTACGCACAATGCAATCCTATGGAAGTAAAAATCATAAATGCATAAAGGTAAGTATGGTTAGTTTTAGGGGTTTACCTTCAGAGCTCTGAGTTGTAGAGGGAAAGGTCCAAAGTACTACCAGCAGTTCTTCAGGAACTGCCTGGGTTTCACCCGGAGCACGCTACAGTGAAGGGGGCGGGGGGCACCTGGAAACAGGCTGCATTGGAGGACTGGGGTACAAGGGCGAGAGCTCCCAAATGAGAGCTTGGGCTGCAAGGAATCTTGGAGCAAGGGGGATCAGCCGGTTCTTCGGTACCCGGGCCAGGCGGCTTGTGGTTCGGGTGGCTGGGCTGTGTGCGCAAAAATGCTCCTCGCGGTTAGGGATAAACAGCTGGCAGGGGCAAAATTAGGACAGTTGAGCCCCTCACGAAGTGGGTCTCAGTGATGCCGATGACCCTCGATGGCTGCTTGGTTGTGGTGCAATGAAATCTGGACTGAACTGTCACTGTTGGTGTTTGGCTCAGGGTATCCGGTACCCCGGTGAATAATACAGCACAGCTCTGGTTGGTCCTGGTGTCTTTATCTGGAAAAATAAAGGGCCCCCTGCAAAAAGGATATTACCCTTACAAGGACATCAATATATTTAAAACAAATGTGCGCCGGGCAAAGTGCTAGCTCTTAAATTGTGCAGCAGTTATATCAATGATATGTGGAGAAATATCAACTTCATTTTTATACAAAAATATATCTTTTTTTATTTAATTTTTTTATATTCACTATTATTTATGATGAGTTATATTAAGTATTTCCAAGAACATTTACATATATTCTTCAGAAACTCATTTTTTGATTTTTTTTAAAATAACCATACATGTTGCATCTTTTCCTGTACATTTATAGCCACAAGAAACATAAGTAAACAAAAACCAATTCGATGCAATACAAGAGTGATTTCAAACTATACACGTCTCTAGCATAATGTGTCCATCAAAGATGTAAACACTCATGGATCACCGCATCAAGAATAACGACACACTGCGTGAACTAAATATGCACATTCTACTCAAGACACTGCAGACTAGGATATCACATGTATTAACTGTCACGGTCTTCTATACGGGATCTAAAGAAGAAAGGGGAGGGGGGTTGTTTAAAGAAAAAGCACCTTTACTCTTGGACTGCATAGAGCAATAGATCTAGTTTGCCAGAATTTAGAAAAAGACTTATGTCAAAGTCAACTTTTCTTTCAAGTGCACAACACTAACCAGAGTAAATAATCTAGCAAAGTTCTAGTAAGGAGCTAGAGAAGATATGTTGCATAACAAAATGACGGTCCTTAGATACGAAAAGCGACCCCTCGCCGAATCGTGCGAATGGCTGATCTTAATTATAAGTACTGAGAAACGAGTGGCTGGTTCTATACTAATAGAAATCCAGTTGCTTGAATCTCAAATCAAAACCACTATAACAGCCACACTGTTCAAGAAAAATCAAGATGAATCTAATAAATTGAATAAAGAGTTCAAAAGACACCATATTGCTCTCAAAGATGGAAAAGTTTAAGAAAGATTTAGCACGTTTTAAACATGACATTGTCTATCCATACACTAGTGAGAGCTATTCTCCACCCGAGTTTAATAAGAAAGGACGGAGATATGGTTCTACATACTCGGGTTCCAGCTCAGAAGACAGCTCTAGTGATGCAAAGACCAACTCAGGGAATAGACAACAGTACAGGGGACGAGGAAGGTTTAACAGGTCAAACAGTGGAGAGGTGTGGTGCAGCGGCCAGGGTAGCTGACTTCGGAGCACAGGGGTCACGGTTCGATCCCCGGCTACGGCGGCAGCTCAGCTCAGCACCGTGTGGCTCTGGGCAATAGCTTCCACAATGGCCCCCAGCGCCTTGAGATCTGTAAGGGTGAGTAGTTGTGCTATATAAAAAAGGACTTACAACTGGTGACGTGGTCAATCCACACCACAATTTCAACAGTGGTGGCCCCCAACACCATGGGGTTTTCCGCCCCCACAATTTCAGCCTCCCATGGCTCCTTTTCAACGATACCCACAAGGCTTCCCTAACCAGCCTTTTTTAGGGTTTGGCCCCGGAAGGCCCAGAGGCAAGCGAAGAAATCCACAATCACAGGTACACTGGAATCAAACAGCAGCACCTCATATGGGCACTTGCAGCCAAACGAAGAAGAACCATCCACAACCAGGGACCAGTGCGGAATCAGTCTAATTGTCAATCTTAGCAAAAGGATCTTGACAGACAATGAAGTATTGGTCCTCAACAGAGGGTTAGGCTTTGTGGCAACAAACTCTGGTGATGCCTTTCAAGTTCAAAGTGAATTGGCACAATTCTTTCAAAAGATAGGCCTGTTCTACTTTTTCCAAGACAAAGATAAAGGACACAAACAAGTCGAGGATTGCCATACTGGCCTTAAAAAACGCTCGACTGTCAACCCTCCTATAACAAGTGTCCCACCGAAGGTTCTTACCTTCGAGAGAGCGGTCCAAGAGGATGTAGCCAATATTTGTAAGAACAAGAGAGATACTTTTAATAACCTCCCGAAGAAGGAACAACTGGCCTTACTCACTCTCACAGAGCATCACAAAATCCTCATCAAGCCCGCTGACAAATGCGGTGCCATTGTCATCTTAGATACCGATGTATACAGAGCAGAATGTTTGCGCCAGTTGTCAGACAGAAGATTCGATCATCCTCTCAAAGAGGACCCCACTGAAAGGATCAGAAGAATCATGTGTGATCTTGTAGAGGAAGGTATGGATGCTGGTTGGATAACCACTCAAGAAGCCAGTTTTTTACAGACACTGTATCCTGTTGTCCTTACTTTTATTGTTGGCTTAAGGGACACAAACCCCAACAACCACCACTGGGAAGGCCAATAATATCTGGCATAGGGTCTATTTTGGAACGGTTATCCACATTTGTGGATCATTTTTTAGACCTAAAGTAAGAAAAATGCCAACTTGCCTTCAAGATACTAAAGACGTGCTACATCTACTACCAGAAGTTGAATACGACACGGAGAAAGACTATTTAGTCTCCTTCGATGTTGAATCATTATACACTTATATTCCGCAAGATGAAACTTTGGACACCATTTCTACTATTTTAACGGACACCGATTTAGGTTCAATAACTCCGGTCCATTTCATTATGGCATGCGCCCAACTGGCCATGAAGGACAATTTCTTTAAATTTAAGGAAACTATCTATCTTCAGGTCTCCGGGACCAGTATGGGCAGTTTTTTTGCACCAAATTTGGGGAACCTATATGTCCATTCGTTTGAGCAACAACATGTCCTGACTTCAAATAATCCCTTTTACGAATCGATCCGCTTATGAAAGCAGTACATCGATGATGTGCTGATGGTATGGCGAGGTAGCGCTGACTCAGTTGTAAAATTCCAACAATGGCTAAATAAGAGGAATGAATTCCTTAAATTTACAGTTGAATTGGATAAAAACAGAATAGCGTTTTTGGACCTTTTTATTTTCGCCACCGCAACTGGACTAGAGAGTGAACTGTATCGCATGCCCATGGCTTGCAACTCTTTGCTATGTTATGATAGCCAACATCCCAAATCTTTGCGGGATAATTTGTCGTACGGACAGTTTCTCCAAGTTCGGAGGAACTGTTCGACTACAGACAAATACAATGAACATGCAAAGAACTTAATGGAACAACTGAGAGTGAAAAAATAATCCCAAAAAACGAATCAAACGCTCCTATAAACGTGCCATCAACTACAAACGTTCTGTTATACTGATAAGATACCTCTCCCATTATTTTCATTGAAAGAAGCATTAACCTGAGAGAGAAATTAGTACATACTCGTCCGTTAGGATTGCCTACACGAGCTGTAGGAACACTATGGGACCTACCTGCAGTTCAGGGCCATTTGCCCTGTGGGTCCTGAGCTATATGCCCACAGACTCAACATTCTAAAACCATAGACATAGGTACCAACAGACTATGGGTTCAGTAAACTTTCACTAACTGTAATAGTGACAATCTAATATACTTAATCACTTGTCCCTGCAAAATACAGTACTTGGGAATGACTACTCGGAAAGTCAAGCTACGTATATTGGAGCATAAAAGCACATTTAGATGTAGGAAGACAATCACCAAATTGACAAGACACTTTGTTGATCTTGATCATAAAGCAGAAGACTTCACTTGGACAGTACTAGAAAAACCCTATATCCCCTCATACATCAGTGACGTATCAAAAATTCTCTTTCTGCGAGAGCAGAAATGGGTATTCAAAATTTCAAGCGACACAGTAGGCTTGAATGATGCCATACCATGGGCCTCGTTACATACGTGGAGGGATCTCTAAGGTGTGCCATGGGGTATTTCAAGCTGTGTACATCCAGATTTGTTTTCATGTAGATCTATGATTATGGCCAGAACATCTTTGAACACAATTGAGTTACACAATGAACTTATAAATGGAAGATAACTATGACACACTGTATCTTCAAAACATCATTTTCAAAGATTAGATAGATCTTGTAATAAGCGTGTTTTTAAGAAGCACTGTATTATGGTAGATTAGGTCCTGTTCTGTACTAACCAATACAGTATATGACCTGCTAATTGAGATGACAGTTTTACAATGGATATGTTAAGCACTACATGTTTAATCACCGGTTACATAGTTTCATAGTCTTCGGGCACTTTGATGCAGTACTGCACTAATCTTACTATCAAATACGAAATTCATGTATTCCAATTTGTGTATTTCACACACTTGAGAAATGATGCTCACTCTTTTTATGACTTTTTCTATTAGTAAATACAAAGATTAGGATGACTATGCGTGAGGTTGTTATTTAACCCCTTTGCCGCGGCCGTGATTTCACGGCAGTGCGGCACTTCCGCAAAATGGGCGGGGCCGCGTCGGCCGTTGGCCGACAGCAGCAGGCAAAGGGATAAACTACTATTTCCTGTGGCTGTGACGTCATTCGGTAGTTCTAAACAATGACGTATGAGAACAACACCGTGTTTAGAAGCCAAATCATCTGTTAGCTTTCGCCAGTAGAACTCGCAAACATTCTTAATTTGTGCACTTTATATAGTTTTGACACAGTTGTAAAGATCCTGTACCCTTCCCCTTTGTGTTGTCATTAAGAGTGATACCATTTGTGTTTTACAGATGTCCTATACATCTCGTTGATACAAAGGATCAGTACAAGACATCACAGGTTGTATCGATTTCCAACCTGTATGTAAAAAAATCTCTTTACTCTTATTTTTCCACCACTTTTGTACACATCTTAGCTCAATGCAGTAGCAATCAAATTTACAAACAGGTCCTGAAGAAAGCAGTGGACCGCTTGTCCAGGAGGTCGAAACATGTCAACCTCTTTTGAAAGCAGGGTTCTTTGAAACCGCTTTATTTGCACTGTTTTTAACCAGTATTGTAATAGATATCCTAATAAATATAGTTTTTCTCTCTTGCAACTCCAATTTTAATCACATATACACTTTTTTGCACTGCACTCCTTTATTCCCACACATATTTTGGGATTTTCCTTGAAGTTGGATGAAAACTAAACTTCTTTTTGTCCTTCTGTCCCTCTGTATGACCCTGTATGAGGATACAACCGACCCATTACCCCTCTATGATTAAGTAGTTCAGTGGTAGGTTGGCTGGAAAACCAAATGATGATAACAATCACGTTGGTGAGTGATGGGAATCCTATTAATCATAAGGGTCGTCTCATCCTCTGTATACCTACTGTGAATCCACATTTTGAGATTTAATTTATTAGTACATCTGTAGCATCACAAATGGTGGGCAGCTAACAAAAGGCAATGTGCAGTTTTCACCGAACTATTTGTATCCAGTCAAATAATACATCACACCTAGACTGTCCTGTTTTCAGTTTCTATTTTTGGTAAATTCTGGTGCGGTTTTTCCAGTGTTTTCCAGTGATTTCAATAGCTTAAAAAACAGTGGTTATCAGTAGTTACACATTTTCACGCCAATAAAAACAACAGGAACAGTGTTTATGGAACTTTTTGCTTTCAATATTGCTTGCTTTCTGCACTGATTGTGCATGGTATATAGACAGTTTACGTACAATGTATATGAGGTCCAAGTGTATTTTTACAAATCAAACTTATCATAGTACTTCATACAATACTTCTTCAATGAGTCTTTGGACATCTGGGCTCCGTCTTTCCTTCTCATGTAAACTTTCATCTGTGAAAAGGCCCTCTCAACATTGGCACTGGAGACAGGCAACGCCAAAATAGCCAGTACACAATTTGCTAACTCTGGCCACTGGCATATCTTTCCAAGCCAATAATGATGCACCTGAAGATTGTGATTCTCTGTGACAGGTTCTAAAACATATGCGTTGAACTGGGCGCATATGCCCCCAGAGTTATTGAAGCAGTCATAAATGAGGCAGCACTTTTGAAACTCAGGAAAATATTTTCCTTTACGGAAGGGATCTATCACTTGTGCAGAGTACCACAGTGAGGCTTCATTGACTTCAAATGCCATGGTTGGTGAAGGGCTATTTCTCATACACTGTAAAATAAAAGTTACTGAATTGCTCCTCAACATTTCTTTGCTTACCAAGTGGCAAGCACTCTATTATGGAACATGTAGCATTGCCAAAGTCACTAAAAGTGTCACCCAGCTTACTGTCAAGGAGATGTTTCAGATCGACACGAATTATGCTGAACACTTAGCAGACAAAGGTATTTTCAGACTTTATCAGGTCCACTACAGCAGTCATGCTTTCTTGTTAAAATCTAAGAATGCAGTAGAGTGTCCTTTTTTTCAAATCACCATCAATATGGATCCAAAGACCCTCACATTTCTTGCTGTTTGCATCATCACTCAGCAAAAGTTCTGTAAACGGTTCCCTCATGGATAATATAGCATTCTTGGCCCCTAGGACTGAAAACAACCAGCTAAGTGACACAGTTGGGATGGCTTTCTTTGATGCCACACAAGGCACAAAATGAGAAATATTTGTATTTTAGTTCCCACGCATAACAAAACAGTGCACCAGAATGGACTAAAAAGTCAATAGCATTCGTCATTAACTCTGAAGATTGTAAAGATGCTTTCAGATTGCCATCTAACACGTGGCAAGGGTCTCTTACAGGGAAGCACTTCAGCTCAGGTATCGATTTTGACAGGTCATCACACAAATTTTTCATTTTCATACACATAGCTGAATCACTGTAAATACAAACAATGCCACTCTAATGTTTGTAGAACTTGGTAAGAACTTTTCTGCAGCAGCATTCCAAGTGACACTGTATTCCATGTTTTCCAAAAGTATGGTGTCATGTTTTCACCAGTATCCCAGATGCTTTGTGACTGTACTCTTTTCACATATGCCTGTCACTGTACCTTGCATTGAATGTTTAAAGCTTGGGGTGTTTGGCGATTCACCTACTATCAATACTGCTTCACTAGAAAAGGGGGCTGATGTATCAAGGGTTTTTACCCATTCTCTGTGAGAAAATGTGAGGGCACATATTGGGAAAGATTCTTATGAAACCTACATTTTTCCTATCAGTAAAAGTAAAAGACTCAAACGTAGTCAAAAAATAAAATATGATTTAGATATTTCCTGAATCTCTACAGTTTATAAAATAAATAAACAAAACCTAAAACATACTTCTAAACCTTGTATCTTCAAACCAAAGACCACAACACTGAAAAAAGGATGAAGAAACAATATTTTAGTGACATCCCTAAATAATAAAATTCAAGCAGAATAATGTTAGCCCAGTCTTTTTTACTGCTACCTTACATTACATAGTTAAATTGTATTGGCCCATTCAGGAAAAAATAAAAATGATTCTTTCACTCTCCTTTTCCTTTCTTTGAAATGGCATTCCGTTTGTGGTTGTGCAAGGGTTTTTTCAGTGTTTATATGTTTTCACTGGTGATGGCTATTTCCCTTCCGGTGGGGTTTTATCAGTTATAATAAGTTAAAACCTAAAACCGGACAGCCTAATCACACCCAATGCTCGTAACTCTCTGGCTTCAGCTTGTTCACTCAATCTACATTCAACTAATTCAGGACCTATTAACATTTGAAAATCTGTACAGGGTTTAGCACTTCACAAATACCCTCAGACACTGACAAAGTGCAGTTATGGTCAGTGAGCACAGCGTAGTGTAGTGGGAGTGGAGTGGGGTGCAATGCATTATTAGTGGCCCTTCGGGTGAGTTCAGAGTGAGAACTGTAGGGTGCACCATTAGCTCAGTGGGATGCATAAGGAGTGCAAATTGTAGAAAAGAAACCACCATACAGAGTATTAATGCAGTATCATGTCCACTTCTACCGTAGATGGACAAACAGTACTTTAGGGAGCTATCATGGCCACTTATAAAGCAGAGTCACAGACAATATGTCAGTGTATCAGGGTTACTTCTACTGCAGATTGGCATAGTATCACCACTAAATCTACTCCAGATTGTGAAACAGTTTATATTGTAGTATCATGGCCAAATCTACTATAAATTGGCATGCAGTAAATTAGTGGCATAGCAGGGCCACGTCTACGGGAGATTGGTACATGGTATACTAGAGTAGTATCATCACAGAGTCTACTACAGATTGACAAACAGTATGTCAGTGTGCTGTCAGGGCCACTTCTGCTGCAGAGTGACAAAGAATAAATCAGTGTAGTATCGTCACCAAACCTACTGCGAATTGACAAACAGTATATATTAGTGGTGTATTCTGGCTACCTCTGCTTCAGATTGACAAACGATGCCATCACCAAATCCACAGTATTGTAGTGATAGATCATGGCCACTTCTCCTGCACATTGTCAAAGAGTATATTAGCGTGGCATCACAATCACTTCTACTACAGCCTGGTAATAAAAAGCATGTCAGCGTTCTCACTGCTGGTTGAATGGCTTCTCCTGAAAGGTGCATGTTTGACAGCGGATCACTTTGCTTACAAATTACACAGCAGCCTCAGCCGTCTGAGAAGAACACAGAAGGGCTCTTCATTTCCAAACAGCTTAAAGAGTGATGCAGACATTTCAAAGGGCCATTAGTCATGCGGGGGATATAAAAGACGGTGGGGTCCCACAATAAATCCTCCTGGTGGGGATACCAGCATACATTCTTTCTTTGACAACTGGTCAGGTTTCAGCAGTCCCCGGATGAGCACTGTGATTCTTCAAAATGGCTGCCATCACTGGCGCCCAAAAGCTGATGTCTCTACACGTCAGAAGAAAGAAGGATTATCTTTTATGTTGCATCAGTCACGGCTTTTGATACATCCACTGCAGGAGCAATCATTTGTTTAGTGCATAAAACACCTGCAACTATTCAGAAGAACTACAGACAGGAAACACATTTCATGTGCAAGAATAAGGTCAACCTTCTCACCTCAACTGTAGCCCACCACCTAGAACCACCAGTGTAGCCAATTAAGGTAAAGTGATAAAATGATACCTGGTCTGCATTCATTAGCAAATACAAACTACAGTGGTTGAAGAAATTGATATTTTCTACCTCCAAGTCCTGGAGGAGATATCCAGGCAGCCTATCATGTCCCAGCACCCGAGAGCTCTGGAATTAGAGCGTGGAAGAGCCAGAGGTCTACTAAAGGCTTTAGCATAACTAAAACAATCGGAGGGTCAACATTTAGTCATCAGTCCGGTTGGAAACCAGCATGAGTTCATCCTGGGGTCTCATCAAACATGCAGACATGATGACGACCGAGTGCAATTTCAGCAAACAACAGTTCTTGCGATGGGGAAGATTATTCTTCCCGTCTGATCATTGGCACACAATTATGCCCACCATCTGGGCGGCTGTGGATGGTCCATATGGCACGGTTTCTTCGCAAGGCTGGAGTTAAATAATTTATAAACAACATGAACTCGAAATATTTTGGACATGGACCAAGAGATTTTGAACCGTTTATTTACGAGAAGAAATGTATCAGTGATTTCCTAAATGAATGATTAGACAACCGTGGCGCTAATTCATTTGAAAGCTTTGCAATTAATAGATCTAAAGTACCAGCATAATACAACACAATATTGGCACATTCTACTAAATTGCATACTTCCCAAGACAGTCTTTTTGGTTGATGAATCCGAGTGGTAGAGTTCATCCAACTAAGTACTTCACAATTACATGTTAAAAGTGACAGAGCACTATATCAGTCCATGAAAATATGATAATACATGTCCTTCTTCAAATTGGATTTTTGTCTGCTCAAGACTCGACATGGAACCAAACCGACAGTGGCTTGAGGATTTACTTCTAGGCACAAACGCCTCTTTCTTTCCAAGCCTGCACCCACGGTTCTTCTGAGGCTTTCACCCATGCCATTGCCATCAGGGTGGAAGGAGGTTGTGTTATTTTCACTGCCATTGTTCGATTACAAGTAATCAGTTTCATGCATAACCTCTCCTGAAAATGTCACACTTTCCAGTATTAACCTATTCCAAAATGCTACCACTGGTCACATTGAGAAATGTTGTATCAAAACAAGAACATACAGTGAAAAGTTTAATAACATTAGGAATAATCACCCAAAATGTTTAATGAAACTCTCTTTCCTACAGCAGCTAGTAAGCTTTAAAGGTACTAACAGAGGCGTGAAGTCTTTCTAAACTTTCTAAGCACACTGATAGCCCTTTTCTGCAGTCCTCTTCACAGCAGGCCGCTAATGGGCTAATCCTTTGCTTGGGCTTCGGAAGACCCAGAGGAGCTCAGTAGGAAAACTCGCTATGATAAATGGCTTATCTACCTCGTCCGAGACACGTTTGGTATGACAAACTTTTCTTCAACATATCCAATTACCTTATGTGATGCATCCTCTAACCATTCCCCATTAATATTCCAGTAATCCTTAGTACCAATTTAATGTCTAGGAAGGAAACATTCTGTGTCTATGAGCCTGTTCCCTGGATGCTCTGTTCATTTAACAGGAAGACAATGTAAGCACTCTGCTTTCACATGTTGGGCTCCTGGTACATATACATTTCTTAACCCTAAGTGCGGAGAGGGACAGTCCCTCGCAAGCTTTAATTAGTAAGGCAAATCCTGAAACCTTTGGCTATTCAATCTCAGGAAGACCAAATGGCATCCCAGAAGTGCTCTAAAAACGTTGCCAATTTTGTTCTTCCAACTTCAAAATACAATGTTTGAAGAGATTAAGATTGTGGGACTAATTCATGATTCATGAGAGACATTCTGGGATGAATTCAACAAGTAATGGTAAATACAATGGTTTGGCATTGGCACGCTGGTGTGATGGTGTATTTTATTTTTTGTTGGAAGTAAAAGTCACAAAAATAAAAAGAAGAAATAAAAACATGTCCTTGCCTAAACATGGCAGCCATATGCTTGCTATGTGTTTGGTAGGTTTTACGCGCATCACAAGAAAATATCATTTGTTTGAGAGCAAAGAGAATGTACTATTTGCGTGGAAATATCTTAACCTGATGACAGTTTAAAAACACTACGAAAAAGGCACTGGCAAAGGGAAGAATTGTTCCACCAGCCTCGCAATTAAGTGCACTTCTTCTGAAGTAGATGTACACACGTTATCATGAAAATGCGAAGGACAGTTTCACAGACCAATGGATGAAGAGGGCTGGCCCCTAGTCCATTATGCATGCATTTTGTTCAGTGTATGAGTTTTTGTTTTAATTACATGAGGCTGGCGAGGATATGGCTAAAAAGAGCTCATGAAATATACCTAGCAGTTACAGCTTAATTGTTATTTTTCATACACGTGTAAAAGCTTTTACAAAAGTATTACCAGGAAATCTTTCATAATGAGTATAACAAAACAACATATTTACCTCTTCATCAACGAGGTCTATAATAGGATTTTCATTGCTACATGCCACAAAGGAATTCTTCTGACAATCGAGTTGAACCATCCTGGTGTAATTCAATGAGAATGGAAAGGACCATTCGGTCACTTTGGGTGAAATGGGATGAAATTGAAAAGGAGACCTTTGGCATTGATTTGGTCTTAAAGTGCCTTAGGCTCCACGTGTTCAACCATAACCCTCTTAAGTGGGAATCAAGTGTGAGAACCCCAAGAGGTAGAGTTTGTCATTTTCCTTGTTATTTAAAAATACATAAAAACCTCACTCAGGAGTGCAGATGGACTTACATGAAGGGATTCTCGATTAGATGACAGGGAGTAATCCCTTTATGCCTGATCCTATAGCGACACGTTTTAGAGATGAAAGTCCTTGCATGGCAAGGATAGGCAGTTCATCCAGACCTAATTGACTTTTTTTTGCATTAACCATAAATTTCCCCACATTGGACTAGACAGTCCAAATTCTGTGCTGGCATTTTCCAACAAAGTGCTGGGCTCTGTTAGTCAGGAGGTGAAGCCAAAGTGTACATCACACATATGTAAGGGCAGTTAAAGACCCCTCAAACCAGTCTATGAGGAGACTGGTAGTTAATAACTGACAATTATAAGTTCAAGATGCTTTTCATTTGTAAAGGACCAACTGGTTCTACTAGCTTTCTGTGGTGTAATCAGCTCCCTGTACCATGACATGGGCGTTCCCCTTAGTATGGCTGGCATTTGTTGTGTGTGAAGTATTTTATACATGTGGTCTATAGCGGAGTGACCTTGTGCAGTGTGAATAGTGTCCTGTGGAGGGCAGAGCGAATGTTGTTGCAAATTGGTAGCTCTCCTTAAGATTGCCTTTTGGGTTGCTATTATGCCCTACACAATGCAACTCTTGGGGCCTTGTCTCAGAGACCCCTATAAACATCTGCGTGGCCTGGGAAGTAAGATTTTCATACATTTGCCCATTCTAGATTTGCAAAATCGATAAAACATGAACAAATCCATAAGATAAATCACATTACATTTAACTGACTAAAGCCAAGTTGAAACAAGCATTCTAGAGGCCTCAAGCAGGCTCTGCAGACTTTGACAGCCTTTAGTGCAGTGCTCGGTCTGGTCCTAAATAAAATTAACTTGTAGATTTTCCCTCTGACTGATTTGGGAGGTATAGGGGGCCTTGAGTCATCCTTGCATTTGATATGGTACCTGGGGATGAACATTCATAGACATCATTCTGAGGCGATAGTAGGTATCCTGGATAGAGCATTGGCTAATGTACGACGAGCCTCTGTGAACTTCTGGAGGAAGTTACCTCGGTCACCTACTGGTAGGATTTCCTTATCCAAAATGGTTTTATTGTTTATTATATTATTTTACTACCACACCCATAGTCCTTAAGAATAGCATTTTCTGGGAGCAAGGTTCCCTACTGGGTGGAGTTGATTTGGGATCAGGACAGATACAGGGTAGCTCTGGCCAAACTATATTTACCAGTTGAGAAATGGGGTCTTAGAGTCCCAGACTTCGAGACTTATTGAATAGCTACACAACTCCAGTCTACAACCACATGGTTAAATTAGCTCTTTTCGCCAGAAGTGCAGTGTTTTGCATCTCTCTGGTGAGCACCACTGTGGCAGTGCTGTTACTTGGTAGGAGCCAGCTCCCCTGCTGTGCATCTTACCCACTTGTGGTGGCCTTTGATTGTTGCCATAGACATCTCCAAAGATCTAGGAAGCACTATCCCTATGCATCAGAGCTTCCCATATGGGTGGTGCGCAGAGAGTGCCGCACTCGCTGGGAAATTAATGTTGCAATATGGTCAGATGCAGAAGTCACACGGACCAGTCAGTTGTATGACTTTGGCCATCGGATGACTTTCGGGGAGTTGCAATCAGAGACATTGGTTCCCCTCGACCAATTTCTAACACATGTTGCCTAAACCAAAGTGAATATATCTACCTAGGGACTTTCAGACAATGAACCCGACGTATACCGCAAGGTGAAATGTTTTACTATTTAATTACCTACACCGTACATACGCCTCAACAGCCAAACTACACAAGAAGCTCCATGCAATGCTGGATGTATGTCCTAAAAGTGCAGGCTCAGACTCTACATTCATGCATATCATGTGGCCCCGTGTGACTACTGGATCACTATAAAAACATGGCAATCAACCTGGAACCTTTTTGGAAAACAATAAAAAATGTTTTTAAAACAAGCATTATAAAATACATTTCACCAAATAAAGTGTTTCCTTCCAGGCCCAGGACCTGCAGGCGTACCTCCTCACCCGGCCTCACTGTCTTGTTGCTGGGCATCAGCTCGCAATGGAGAGACAAGGTCTGCCATCTCTGCTAGCCTCTAACTGTGCAACATATCCAGTTATGACTTTGGGCCATATGTATGAAGTCAATTTTGTGATCGCAAACGTCGAAATTCGCTGAATTTTGGCATTTGCGATCTCAAATCAGCCGTGTCCAATGTTTGAGACAAAACACCCCTCACAAAATAAGGAATCGCAAATTTTGCGATTCCCTATTTTGTAATTGCATTTAAGGAATCGCAAATTGCAATTCCTTAAATGCAATGTAAGACGCACAGAAAAAGTGCAATGTGGACTTAAGGAATCACAAATAACCACCAACTTCAATTTGGTGGTAATTTGCAATTTCTTTGAAAAATTAACTTTTTTGCATTTTTCAAAGTGCCATGTGACTCACATGTGCGCCACATCTGCACCCATGCTCATTTCAGGAGTGCAACAGGGTGCCCTTTTGACACCCTGGCACCCTTAAAATTGCATTCTCAATTAGCGATTCTCTAATTGGGTATCGCAAATGGAGAATGTCTTCCCATTCATTCCTAGTAGCCTCTAGGCCAAATGGATGTTGAAATGGATGTTGAAATTAGGAAACCCGGATGCCGATGTAGTTAAGGCGCTAGAATTGGCAGGGAAGCTGTTTCGCTCTACGAATCTTAGAGCTCAACATTACAAAACATTGTATAACCTATATTTCACACCAGCAAAGCTATTTGAGTGGGGTAAGATGGATGATGATAAATGCCCAGGGTGTCATGAGGGGCCTGCTAACTTGGTGCATATGTTTTATCACTGTATTATGTTAAGCAAGATTTGTGCTGAGATTGAAACATTTTGGGAGGGGCTGCTAGGTTTTAAGATCAACCTATCTCCTACCCTAATGATATTAGAAACAGATTGCAACCTCAGTATGTAGGAGGAGGAGGAGGAAGCTTTTGTTTTTGTATGTGTGGCGGTTCTTCGAATATTGTTGGCTGCTGGCTGGAAGGATTCCATGGCTCCCTCCTTTCAGATAGGGGTCTAGACTTTTGGGGATCCATAACATCGAATCCTCCCTTTATTCCCGGAGAGGCAGGATTGAGGGAGATGGGGCAGAACATCTGGGTCCCCCTCAAGGACTGGAGGGATTCCCGCATATAAGTAGGCCTTATGCCAGGATATTATGTTTTCCCTGATTCTGATACTTGTGTAGTAATGCTGTGTATAAAGCTTGTTCTTGCTATTTTTAAATCCCCCTAGTAGCGAAAGCCTGATCACTATTTACTGACATATTTTTATTGTGATATTTAACGTATGTACAGTGTAATGTTTTCTAAATGAAGTATTTATCTATTGTATTGATTGCTGATTGCACCAGGTATCTAATAAAAATCCTACATACATAGCATTTTGCGATTCTCAAATAGCGATTCACAAAAAAAAAAATGGCTATTTGCTAAGTGACATTTTCATACATATGGCCCCTTGTGCCTGCCAGCCTTCCTCCAGCAACAGCCAGGGTAGAAAGCCTATAAAGAAACACTTGACTGAGACTGATTGACATTTCAAATTATGAAGAAAGTTTACACTTATTTGGTAGTTTTTTCTTGCCAGTACATACAAAGTAGAATACTACCACACTCGGCCAGAAAACGCCTATTTCTTTTGGACTTCAAGTAAAAGGTACATTGCATGATCACAGAGCACTTTATTTTTTTACACCAGCCTTTTTTTGTCTAGACCTAGAAACTGCTTGAGAGGCACCTATGTTGGGCACGTAGCTGCTGGCGGATTCAGTATTTCTATTCAGTTGAACTTTTTCTGCCTTCCTTCAAGCATGATCACGTACAACCTTTGTAAACACAGCTTGGACCACTTCCAAGGCCCTTTGGGACCGATAGTTGCTTGTACTAAATGTCCTGTATGGTATGTAAAGAAAATAGGGCCACTTTCAGCTCAATGGTTGATTAACTTGTACTTCAGGTTGCCTCCTAAGGGAGCCAAGGAGGTTGACCACGATAGGCACAGGGCCTTTTCTCCATTATTTTTAGGTCGAGCCTGGGCAGCGCATACTGTGAGGCACGCTGTATTGTGGTATGGCATAGAAGCTCCGCCCATAGCCCGCCCATCTTTTCAATTGGCTCCTGTTACTGTCCTTTCAAAATCATTGATTTTACTTTCCTGAATAGGATTAGAAGCCCCTCCTTGGTCCCGCCTGGTCTGCATTTATAACCTCCCAGAAGGACTAGACTTTTTACTTAAGTCGTTACAAGGTCTGCTTTATCTAGTCGGTGAGCACTATTTTCTGTAATGATCTTCCCTATTTCACCCACGACGTCGCAGCATACCACCCGCTTTTATATTGTTATGAGTCATGTATTTATATAATTTCTAGCATGGTCCACTTTAACAATAGCATCCGTGCTTATTTATTTATTTAATTTTCAGTGTGAGCCACTTACACTTTAGCGGCCTTGCTTTTTTATTTATTTAATTTACAGCTCGTTCCTTTCACTTTCGCAGCAGTGCAACAAAAGCTTCATTTAATTATTTCTACATTTTGTGTAAAAGCGCCCCTTCTATGCGCTTTCACTTTAATATTGGTTGCCACCCTTACTTTAGCTGCTGGTCACTGTAACCTAAATACGTCGAGCAGCATCTAAAGAAAGGTGCTTGGCCACCATTAAAGTGGTCTCGCATTTGCGAGAGTTTGAGCTATTAGCATCAGAAATGACAATGCCTTTTATATAGGTGTTGATTTGAAAAAATACATAAATAAAAGGCATCATCATTTACAATGCGAACAGCTTAAAATCTCTATTGCGAAACCTGTTGCACTGAAAATGCTTGTTTTTTTCTAGACCCCCCCCTTTAGTGAAATATCTACAGAAAGGCACATATGTCAGCATCATTGGAAACTGCACCACCCATTTTGCTTTGCTAACCTGACAAAGATGTTTTGTAAAACAAAGTAAAGGCCAAACTGTGCGTCGGGTTCTATGCTAGTGCTTACATAAGGCGTGCAATAAAAGTATTATTCCTCTAGAGAACATTTTAAGTTTTACAACGGAATGACTGCACATAATCTTGAAACCTGATGTTTTGTTTACAAAAACAGCTGACCACTAATGCGGATGGAAGCTCTTCACGGTTGGTGACATACTTCATTTGGTAGATCGGAGTCTGGAATTCTGCTTGCGTCAGAGTGCAGTGAAGTGCTGCCCTCCTCCAGATGCACTATCGGATTGGCATATGGACAAAGTGCAGAGAAATACTGACATTGCCTTTCTTCCTTCTTGGCCTGTTCCACGTGAACGAATGAAGCATGTCCCAACTCCAGCCGAAGGGAAAGCCCTGTGATTACAAAAACATGCAGTACCAAAAGCATAAATAACACTTTGAGAAAGGCTCAGCTTTTATAATCGCCAATTGAATTGCACTAGTGATTTGAGATTTTATAAAAGACCGAAGCATCAAAACTCTTGTAGGCGTGGGCATTGGTGTCATTAGTGCAGCAGGTGCAGTGGCACCGTGGTCTGGGAGTACACTGCACCCCAATTAGGATTGTCTTTTACACCCCAATTATGATTGTCTTTTACACCCCAATTATGATTGTCTTTTACTATCAACAGAGCAGGAACAAGGAGACGCTGTCTCTGTATTGTCTTGCGGCCCCAATGCTGCCCACTGCTTGAAGAATTGAATAATGCCATGTTATAGCTCGTATTGTGCCTCATACCATGGGACCGATTTAGATATTATGGGATTTATATTTCGGCGGAAGGAATATCCATCACTGCTGTGACGGAGTAACTCATCTGCCGAAATCTAAATCATGCCCCTAGTCCAAGATCTGTAGCTCAAAGGAAAGCAATAGGTCTGGCTTGCAACTGAATGTGCCTCTCAGGGACTGGCACGTTTAGGCAATCAATAATTCATCATAGACAAGCTCTTTTTTCATACAGATGTATAATGTGTTCAGACAAACTGCAGACACTTACATGGCACCAGAGCCAATGGCTGAATGCGGCTGATCCGTTGCCCCAAGCGGTATGCTCTCCTGTATGGAACCAGCATGTGAATGACACTGAGGAAAGCAATGGCAGAAGAGGACAGGCGCTACCCCAAAGCATGCATAAAATATTTATGTATTAATTTAGATTACAAGAGCTTTCCAAACAACTAAATCTGTCAGGCCCTCCTAATAGGGTTTATCACAGATTTTCACAAAGCAAAACTTCTACCCCCAGGGATTCTCAAAACCTATGCCTCTGAAGGAAATTTGTGAGCGTTTATGTAACAGGATACCTAGCTTCAGGCGTTATCATAATAAGCAATCCTTAAAATGCAGGTGGCAAAAATATACAATCCCCACTAAGAGGGCCTAATAAGGATTCACTCATAGTAAATATTCTTCCTCAGGTTATGTCAGAAGGGACAACCAACACCAAACGCATTGTCCAGTACTGTAATCTGTGATAATGTCATATAATGAAATTCAGATTTATTGTCTGAAAACGATGCAATAAAAATCCTCCAGTACATACCTATTGGCTAAACAGATAAAACCTACCACACCACACAAATATTCTTGGTGAATGATGTAGACCCATCAATGGCTTGCCACCATAACTAATGCAGGCCTACCCTATTAAGCCTAAACTTTCCACAAGGCAACCATCAGGCGTACATTCATAAAATTACTAATATATACCACAATTAAAATTGGCAAAACAAACTAGCATCCCCCTAGGAGATCCTAACAAGTATTCTCAGAGTTCAAATCATCTAGAGTTTTTCGGAGGGGATAACCAACACTAAAACCTTCAACTGCTAGGGTAATCTGTGAGAGCTCATGTAAAAACATGCCAGTTTGCAGGTGGTAGCAAAGTGCAATACCACCTTAAATTCCTATTTATTTTAACATATGCCTGTTGCAGTAAATAAGTCAAGCCTACCATCTTTGTCGTCACTCTTAAAAAGATCAGGCCTTTAGCCTCGATCGGTGGCTTGTCACCATACCTGAATCAAACTTGCTGCATTAGAAGTACTCTTTTGCAGGGAAAACACAATTTCTGCACAAAGTACTGTACTAAAGAGAATTATTAGGTGGGTGGAGCCAAAATCTCTCTCTCTCTCTCTGTAGTGCTTCCTAAAACTTTTTGTTTTTTGTTTTTAAATGATCACGTAAGGATGTGACAGCTGTACTGTCAAGCTAGACCTAAAGAAACACATTTGAGCTTGGCAAGGAGAATCACTAGCATGCTTGATGGAAAACACATGCTTCTTTACTCTCCTTACACTGGTGGAGGTCTCGGTAACTCGGAGGTCAAATGGTAAGAGGGTTTTGGCAGTTAAAGCTTTAAAGCCTTGACTCACAAATAAGCAATAAAGGATTTGGCAGGGCAAACTTTTTTGGTGGTTTGTAATCTTGAGCATTTAATGATAATCAATCCACTTACTTAGAGCTCTGTTGGAGTGAAGAGAATAAAAAATGAAAATGTAAAATGTGTAATCATTTAATCAATTTCAGCCTGGGTCATACTCCAGTCCATTTATTTTGTTTGCTATCTGGCCACTTCAGAGAGGGGCAAAGCTTGTGCAAATCGTCACACGTTCTGCTCCAATAGGGACAGTCAAACCATAACGGCTAGGCCACGCCTCCAATTATTGGGAACACAAGCAAATCTAGACCACTTTTGGTCTTGTTGATCCTTAGGCTGATCAGTGAGAGTACTGTGAAGCCCTTTCCCCTGCCCCTGCAAAGCAATATAATTCAAATGTGTCCCTCATCTGCAAGACACAAACGATCCCCAGTCATCATATTTTTTGTTTCTGTATAATACAGGACAAAAGAACAATGGAATGGAATGCAGCCCACAGTTATTGTCAGAGCTGAGCATTCCACTGATCACATTTTGTGCACTTCAATGCAACACTGGGCGACGGGTATGCCCATATGTACATCTTGTGCTCACTGTTCTAAAGTACACAAGCTACACCAAACTTTAAAGGCCCAAATAGGCCCAAATTGGTCTTGTGTTGCTTGTTTTCCAGTTAAGAAGGAGCGGATGGAATGCTCTTGATGGAAAAGGATCAAGACAGGTTTGCATATGGCTGGTTCCTGTTTGGGGTTTCATGGTGGGCAAAGGCATGATGGACTGAATTGTGGCCCAGGGTGATTATCAGCAGCTTAGATTAATTCAAGTATTCCACCCTCACCTGTTTGTGTCTTCTTTATGGAACAGGGCACTTCTTAAAGGTGCTGCCTTAATTACAATGGTCAACCAGGCACGAGTGAAAAGCAATCTCGAAAAAATCTGCAGAGAATGATCAAGAGCAGATTAGCAGAGTATACTCTGCTTTCACCACCATGACAGAGGCTCCTGGAGAGGGCTGTCTGGGAGTAACTGCTACATTCACCCCAGTGGTGAACTGAAGCAGCTCATTCTGGAATAGAAGAAAACGCTTCAACCGAGAATGTTTGCCACATCATCAACACCCTTCAGAGTATGGTGTAACCGCAGGTCGCCACCTTGGAAGATCTAAAACACGGATCACGGTGCAATAAGGCACATCTACTGAGACAATATGACAGAACAGAAGATGGCCATAAAAATACACTGCTGTGGCCTTTTAAGTTGTCCACATTAATCGAGCACACACACACCAGCTCTATTCAACAGCAACATCCGGGATCAGTTCCTCGAATTAAAAATATCCATCAAGCGAGATACAGTCCCTTGGTCTGTATGTCATTGGAGTTGAGAGATCAAAGAGATATATTGCACAAATATAAATAAAAGGTATTAAAATAGGGACAATAGGCTATTCAACACTGTCAGAAAATGTTTGCAGAGATGAAGTGCAAAAAAAAAAAATCGAAATGTGCCTTGCTCTGTTTTATAACCTTCACATACATAGCCCTGTAGAATATGTGAAATTGTCTAATTCCTGAAGGATGTTATGTAATAGGAGAATCCCTTCTGTGATAGCTTTTCTTGTACAAGGGGGCCCTGAGGGGGTCAGTGAGAGTCAGTGACTCTTCGCTGCTCGTGCTAAGCGACAAAGGTCCAAGACATAGTAAAGATGATCTTCTTTATTATCATTTTAAGTTATCATTGAGCTTTAGAGAAGGGATGGAGACCTGGCCACTGTTGCAACTGCATTATGGATGTGATGCTGAATGGCAGTAACATGGTGTCGATATGTAACATTTAAAGCCGGACGTACAAACGGTAGCGTGAAACCAGTATGTGCAAATTGCAAACAAGTGGTTGAGAAACTGCCCTGCATTATGTTATATGTATAACAAGTTATATTTATGAATTGTGATTTGTCGAAGAATGATCTTCAATGCAATTAAGTGTATATATTATTTCTTGTAAGAGATTATTTTGCTAGAAGAGAAAATATTTGTAAGAGGCTGCAATACCTCATGGTTGATGAACATTAATGTGGAATTTGTGGACCGTTATGAATGGCTGCGAACACATGGACGGATGCCTGTGAGAGACATCTGTGAATTTCCGTTACTTGGGTGTCAAATTTTTTTTTAAACAGCCTTTGTCCTGTAAAAGGGCAGGTGCTACTTTAGAAAAAAAAGTTTCACGGTAAGAGCTCCCTTGGACTAGTATTAGCTTTACCCGAGGACATCTGCCAAGATTTTGAGAGGAGAAACTGTCCCTTTTCAGGTTAGTTACCACCCCAATTCAGGTATTGGCAACTAACTCAAAATACCTGTGTTCAGCGGGCCCTGAGAAATTTTGTATTGAAATCAAAATGTTTGCTGTCTCAAACAGAGGTTGGATCCCATTGACAAGGAATGCACAAATATCAAGTGCAGGCCATTGCTCACGACAAGAATTTGTGATGGAATGTGATGGGTATGGAGGAGTTAATAAAAAGGAAAATAATTTGATCATAGAGATCGCTGAGAGGAGTTTAGCTGGCCATGGTCTATGAAACATACTTGATTGCAGAGGAGCACTGTTAGACCTGGCATCTTTGGCGTGGTGCCCCTAACTTTTTGCCTTTACCTCCTGTATTTTTGACGCTGTGCTGGATTTAGTTTTTGCTGGTTTAGATGCTTTGGGCACTTTGCCACTGCTGATCAGTGTCAAAGTGCAAGTGCTCTCTGAGTAAATTGTTATTGTGATTGGTTATCCATGATTGGCATATTTGTATTACCAAGAAGTCCCTAGTAAAGTGCACTAAGTGTGCCAGGGCTGGTGATTCAAATGCTACTAGTGGGCCTGCAGCACTGATTGTGCCACCCACATGAGTAGCCCTAAAATGGTGTCTCAGGCCTGCCACCGCGGTGCCTGGGTGCAGTTGCTAACTGCCATGGCCAGTGTCCACACTGGCCCGGCCTAACCCTTTCCTTTCTGTACACATTGGACACCCCTATGGAAAGCCCTAGGTACCCCCCTGGACAGGGTGCAGTGTATATGAAAGGTAGAGCATGTACTGTGTGTGTGACATGCTCTGGTAGTGAATTACAGCCATTTTCGTTTTTCACTATTGAGAGGGCTATCTTGCCAATAGGCTATATAATAGGGGAATGCTGTGTATAATGTTTACCTGCATATCTTCCCATGGGAGCAAGATAGAAAATTAAAGTCTGGTATCCCTGAACTCAGAATTTAATAACACATCTTTTAGGAAGGATGTTTTTTAAATCCTGTGTTTGAGAACAGCACTTGTCTTGACTGTCTGGTTTGTGAGAAACAGGGGCTGCGGAGCCCCCAGGAGGCTGGCTGAGTCAGCCCTAGGCTGAATAGCTGCATCTTCATCTTTAGTGGTGGGAGGGGATAGCACCTGGGTCTGAATAGGGCTGTGCCTGCCTTCCACAATGCTGGCTCCACCTCCTGCTGGGTGGCTGACAACCCTGCCCCTCTATCTGAAAGGAAAGAAGGAGTCAGGAAAACAAAGTGCTCCAGGACTGACCAGAACTGGTTCTGACTAAGCCAAGGCCTCTCTGCCTGCAGAGAACAAAGGAAAGACTGGTATCAAAAAGGGCTACCCAGACTACAGAAAATGAGACCATCCTGGAATCAAGAAGGAACCTCTGCTAAGGAGAAAGCTGGGAGACTGAAGGGGAAGGACTGTCCTGCTGTGTGTTTGTGGGATGACCTGCAGTTGCTTTGCTGCCAAGGAGAGGGGGATGAACTTTTGCTGTTGCTGTGTCCCCTTACTTAAAGAGATCTCCAGGGGCCTGAGGAGAGCTGGCCTCCTGTTAAAAAGTCCAAGAAACAAAAGGACTTCACCCCCAGCTTCCCCCTTAACTCTGCTGAGTGACTTCTGCCCTTCCTAGAGTGTTTAATCCAATTGTGGAGCTCTGGAAGTTGTTGCCTGCTGTTTGGGGAGCTGGACAAGAAGAAAAGAAGAAGATCTGCAATTTTCACGCATTGCTCGATTGCGGACTGCATCGTCGACAGTGCGAGAGAATTCCCGTCGCCGCGAAGATCGTCGCAGCGCCTGTTGCCGCTGCAAGAACTGACACATCGTTCGCTTGCGGAGCGTATCGCCCCGGTGCGGGAAGATTGCTGTTGTTGCGAGTATTGTCGCAGAGCATGTCATCGCAGGGTGAGATCGTCGCACCGCTTGCTTGTGAACCACATTACGTCGCTGCGAACATCTTCGCAGAGCCATCGCATCGAGGGGCGCGAGATGAGAAGATCGACACTGCACCACATATCACCGCTGCACCTGAGATCATCGCCGTTCCGAAGATTGTCGCATTGCGCCTGTGCGAGACGCTTCCTATCAAACCTGCGCACTGGGATCCATACAAGGTATCGCATCCCTCCCCATGCAGACTGGATTCGTCGTAACACGCCCGCTGCGTCCAGCGGGGCTGTCACATCGCCTCCCCAGAGTCTCAGGAGTGACGCATCGCTTGTTTTTCAACGCTGCAGCTTCCATTTGGAACTTTTGCCGCATCTACAGATACTTTGGGCTAAATGTGATGCAACTGTGGATTATTTTGACGCAAACCCTAGAACTCTTGGAAAATCATATTCTTGAACTGTGTGTGTTGGATTTTTGTGTTTTGGTCTTGTGTAGTTTAGATAAAGATACTTTATTTTTCTAAACTGGTGTGGAGTCCATTTGTGGTGTTTTCACTGTGTTACTGTGAGTGTTGGTACAAATACTTTACACATTGCCTTTGATGAGCCATCTGCTTGTGCCAAGCTACCAAGGGATATCTAAAGAGTGTATCCCCCTTACCCTGACTAGAAGCAAGGGTCCCTATTTGGACATTTGTACCTACCTCTGCCAACTAGAGACCCCCAGATCTAACAAGGACATTATATAAAAGAAATGTGGTGATTGTGGTATTCCTTTTCTTCCTCCGTTAAGCTGTCCTGGTATGTGTGAGTCTGAATTTCATTGCAGTTTTTCAGATTTGGTTAAAATTGATATTACGCATCTTATGTATCTTTCAGATTTTTTCTAATCTTTTGAATCTGTTAAAAGATGCCTTGATTGTTTAAGCTAATTTAACCTGCATGGAAATGGTTCTCCTAAGAGTTTTAATGACCTGCTAGCCTGAAGAGCCCATTACCCTTTTTGTCTCATAGATGTTCCTTAAATCATACATGGTGTTGGTGATTCATCATGGAAAAGTGATGGTAAGCATTTAATTTTACTTACATCAACATTAACACACAATCTGACTGCGTAAGACCAATTTCAGATTTGTTTTTCCTGTATATGGTATGATTAAAGTTTGCTCCTATTAATTCATTACCTATCACTCATCACTTGACAAGTTACTCAGCTGCTGAGCTAACCCTAGAGCATTTCCTCTAACTGACCAACGTAAGTCTTTCTTCAATTTTTGGCACCCTGTCATTGATTATTTGGGTCATTATATATTTTTATACGTTGTTTTTAAACTTCTGAAGCACAGCCAAATAGAGATGCTACTGAGATTTGCAGTTCATGCTGGCAACTGTTTTTCCTAATTTCGGCCTTCACGTGGCATGTAGCCAATTTATACTGCCCCTTCTAAATTTTTGCTCCAACATTGTTCACAAACCACTGCTCTATGTAATTAGTATCTTGTACTCAGCTTGGCGGCACCTACACAATTGTTTTCAAAATAGACTTCCTGATAATATTTTGATAAATGGGTTATATAGATCTTTTCATGCTAAAAAATGATGGATGTCTCATTGCTGGAGATCCCATGGTTTTGCATGATGTGGTATATGGCGTCTTTCTTTGTAAATACTACAGGGGAACTATTGCTGCTATACCTCATGTGGCATACCTATCATTGCTAGAGAGGTGATTGCACAACTTCAATATACCTAAATTGCTACAGAGTTTTTGATCTTTGAGCTTACAAAGAGAGAGGACATCTCTCTAGCAAGAAGGACATTATATAGTATTTCCGTGGTGCTCAAGATTCAATATAAATATTTTTGGATTGTACTTAAATGTTTCATTGGGATTGCACTGAATCTGTTTTAGGATATAGCTTTTAGGTAGGTTGCAGACACGAATATCGGTTCTGCCTTCAACATACAAGTCTCCCTACCATGAAACTTTGTGAACCTGGAGAGAAGATGGCTGTGGTGTCTTGACTCAAATCTTTGGAATGCTCTCCATGACCTTCTCTATGTTGAAGAACATGTGCAACAGTGCAACAGTAGGGTAAGTGTTGGACAGCGTAGGGGTAAAAATTAAAAATTAATATCCAACTCCAGGGGTAAAAATTACTATTCTAACTCCAGGGTGTGAAACAGTAGGGTAAGTGTTGGATAGTGTAGGGTTAGTATGTGTTGTAATGGTATGCAATGTAATGACATGCGTTGTAGTGACATGCGTTGTAGTGACATGCAATGTAATAGCTGTGTTGTAGTGACATGCGTTGTAAAGGATGTTGCGATATAATGACTGCATTGTAAATGTAGTGCGATGTGATGACTGCATTGTAAAGTTTATTTTCCATTTAGAACATATGTTTATAACCAGTGGTTTTGTATGTGAATAGGTTCTCTAGTAATCCTTAAATTGCTTTCCATATTGGAGCATACATGTTTTTTTAAATGGGTATTATCACTGTATAGAAATCCTTCTTTGGATCCTTAAAGTAAATTATGTTATATCTGAGCGATGATCCTTAGGCAGGAGTACTAGATAGGGATTCTCCATGTACCATTGCACTGACAGTAGAATGCCTGGCTTAGGGAAATGTATACAAGCAGTAGATCCATCGCAAGCTTTCCTTCTGTTCTTCAACCCATACCTGTTTGGCTGAAATAGATTGGGAGCCTGTAGCTGCACCAACTGTGGAGCATCAGCCCAATACAAGGGTAGGGAGTGAAAGATGGTAGGGACTGGGGGATTTAAGATCAGTGTTCACACCAGAAGCCTTAAAACTACTTAGTAATTCAGGTTAGTGCTTGTAACAGGGGGCTACCTAAATGGAATGCAACAGAAAATTTGAACTATAGAGAGAATCGTTGAGCTCTGGTCAAATTTCTTTTACCACTGGTAGGATGGATTGAATGGTCCAAAATGGTATCTGTTGCCAGAGTATTATAAATAGATATTTCAAAGCATGTCAATGAAATTAATATTTAGGCTGTCCAGTTTTAGGTTTAAACCTAGAATAAGTGATAAAACCCCACCGAAAGGGAAATGGCCCTCACCAGTGTAAACATATAAACACTGAAAAAACACCTTTACAACCACAAACTAAATGCCATTCAAAGAAAGAAAAAGACAAGTGAAGGGGTCATTTTCTTTTCTTCCTAAAGGGGCCAATACAATGTAACTTTGTTATAAAAGCTAGCAGCAAGAAAGACTGGGCTAACATTATTCTGCTCAAGTTTTGTTGTGTAGGGATGCCACTAAAATATTGTTTCTGCTTCCATTTGCGTTTTTCAGTTTTGTGGTCTTTGGTCTAAAGATGCAGGGATTAGAAACATGTTTTAAGTCTTGTTTAATTATTTTATAAACTGTAGAGAATCAGGAAATATCAAAATCATATTTGATATTTTAGTTGCATTCAATTCTTTCACTGATCAGTAAAATGGCTGGTTTCATAAGAATCTTTCCCAATATTTGCCATCATATTTTCCCACAGAGAATGAGTACAACTCCTTGATACATCAGCCCCCAGTTTTTAGTGAGTCAGTATTGATATTAGGTGAATTGCTAACACCTCAGGCTTTATACAATCAATGCAAGGTATAGTGACAAATATATGTGAAGTGTGCTATACCCAAGCATCTGGAATAGTGGTGAAAACATGACACCAGACTTTTGGAAAACATGGAAAACAGTGTCACTTGGAATGCTGCTGCAAAAAGGTTCTTTCCAAGTTTAACAAAGATTTGAGTGATATTGTTTGTATTTGCAGTGATTCAGCTACCTATATGAAACAGTTGTATGATGACCTGTCACAATCAATACCTGAGCTGAAGTGCTTCTCTGTAAGAGATCCTTGCCACTTGTTAGATGGTATGCTGAAAATCTTTACAATCTTCGGAGTTAATAAAGAATGCTATTCACTTTTTAGTCCATTCTGGTGCACTGTTGTGTTATGCACAGGAACTAAAATGCAAATATTTCTTATTTTGTGCCTTGTGTGGAATCAAAGAAAGACATCCCAACTATGTCACTTAGCTGATGGTTCTCGGTCCAAGGGACTGTGAATGCTATATTATCCATGTGGCAACCGTTTACAATTTCTTTGCTGAGTGATAATGCCAAAGGCAATTAATGGGAGGATCTTTATTCACATATTGATAGTGATGTGAAAAAAAGTACGCTCTACTACAGTCTTAGATTTTTACAGGAAAACACAACTGCTGTAGTGGACATAATAAAAAAACTAGAGTCTGAAAACACCATTGTCTGCCAAGTGTTCAGCATAATTGGTGTAGATGTGAAACATCTTCTTCTCACCTTTAGTGACTTTGGCACGGCAACATGTTCCATGTTAGAGTGCTTGCCACTTGGTAAGCAAAGCAATGCTGAAGAGAAATTCAGGAACTTCTAATTTACAATGAATGAGAAATGACTTGCAATGATGCATAGCAATGTCCCTTCACCAACCATTGCATTTGAAGTCAATGAAAACTCACTGTGGTACTCTGTACAAGTTCTAGGTCCCTTCGGTAAAGGGGAATTTGAGCCATAGTTTCCAAAGTGCTGCTTCATTTTTTACCTCTTCAATATCTCTGAAGGCATACGCAACCAGTTCAATGTAAATGTTGCAGAACCTGCCCAAAGAATCGCAATCTTCAAGTGCACCAGTATTAGTATGGAAAGCTATGTCAGAGCCAGAGTTAGCAAATTGTGTACTGGCTGTTTTGACGTTGCCCGTCTCAAGTGCAAATGTTGAGAGGGCCTTCTCTCAGAAAAAAGTTTACATGGGAAGAAAAGAGCAAGCTCACATGACCGCTCACTGAAGAAGTACTGTATGGTGTACTACAATAAGTTTGATTTGCAAAAATGTATTTGGTCCTCATATACACTACATGTACACTGTCTAAATACCATTCACTATCAGTGCAGAAAGCAAGCAATAATAAATGCGAAATGTTCCATAAACACCGGAAAAAAAACAGTTTCTGTTGTTTTTAATAGTGCCAAAATGTGTAACCACTGATAACCACTGTTTTTAAGGTATTGAAATTACTTGAAAACACTTAAAAGAAACCACCGACGTTTCAACCCTTTTGCGCCTGTGTCTATGGTCGCGGCTGGTCTTTCTCAAGACGGAAGTGTGGAGTGCGATGCACAACAGTCCTAGATTCCAGGTCGGAGAGATTCGGCTGAAATGGGGGGGGGGCGCAATGGCCTTAAATCTGTATCAGTTGGGAGATTAAATCAGTGAAGGATGGCGCTCAGTCTCATCGATAGGCTGAGACTGAGCGCCATCCTTCACTGATTTAATCTCTAGGACTGTTGTGCATGGAACTCCACACTTCCGTCTTGAGAAAGACCCGCCGCGACCATAGACGCAAAAGGGTCGAAAAGTCGACATTCTTTAAAGGCCTGGTACCTCTAGGATTCTACAAAACTGAAAGAAATGAAAAAGAATTTCTAGATACAAACCTGTACATGGCCACCAAGGAAAAATACTTGTATATACTTGTATATATTGACTGTATTGGATTGACTTTTCACTGTATATATTTCTTCACCACGTGATCACTATTCACCATTGTCATACTTTTGCACTTTTAATTCATCTTGACAGTCGTTGTACGTACTGTATGAAACATTAATTTGAATGAAGTTAATTCAGATAAATACATAGTACAACTAATTGTTCTCAGATCTTTTGTTCATTCATTGTAAAGGGCCTGTTTGTGTGTCTTCAGAGGTTGTTCTTTGATTGCATTAAAAGCAATTTTAAATTATTTGTGCTTCTACCCGACAGAACCACTCTTTAATTAACCATTAATTACCCAGGTTCTGAGGGACACAGGGTCACCCCTTTTTTCTTAATAAATGTGTACTTGCACATGTGCCCAATTCCTTCATATGATACTTTTGTTCATTACTGCTAGAACAAAATAGTTGAGGTGGACACTGCAGAAACTGTGTTAGAACACTTGTGTAAATGTAGGAAATATAGAGTTTGGTAGAGCTCCTTAGTTGTGTTTGTAGAACTATGTAGCGGAACCTCATTAATGATATGAAATAAAAGAATTTGATATAGCACAAACAGCCACTGGACATCAGTTCTAAGGTGGACATAGTGGCAGTATACTAAGCTAAGACTAATTCTTGAAAAGCCAGGTTTTCAATGTTTTCCGAACATTGCCAGGACAGCTGAGGCTCTCAATGAGGCGGGTAAGTATTTTGGGGATGTGTGCAGGGTCTGCAGTAGAGGATCTTAAGGTCCTAGTTGGGATGTGGATGTTAACACATTTCTTAAGGTACTTAGCGCCTAGCCACTGGAAGGCTTTAAAGAATATCACCATGGCTTTAAACTTAATTCTTGCTCTCATTCGGAGCCATTGCGGAGATTTGAGAATAAGAGTTGTGTGAGATCTAGGCTTTGGTCTAAGGATCGCTCTGGCCACTGAGTTCTGCACTACTTATAGACTCTGAATGAGATAGTCAGGTAGGCCCACGTACAGGTTATTAGCGTAATTCAATTTTGAAGTCACTAAAGCCTGCACCACGATCTTCCTAGTGTCCACTGACAGAGGGAAAATTATTTTTAGCATGCAGAGTATGTCAAAACAGGAGTCAATCTGTGTTTGAATCTGGGGCCCCATGGAAAGGACGTTGTCAATGGCAACGCCCACATTTTTAACCCTTTCTTGGGCAGGCTGAGGGGGAGACAACTCCTTTGGCCAACAAGTGCTCCAGTTACACACTGTTGGTTGACCAAAACAAACAAATAATCTCAGATTTGTCAGGATTGCTTTTTAACTGATTAATTTTAAGCCAGTTGAATACCTTCGTGAGGCAGGATCTTACGCTATCTCCGTAAAAATCTGCTCCTTTTTCACACGTACAGATCAATTGTATATCAAAGGTGTGGAAGATAATCTTAAATCCATCTTCCTCTACCAAAGATGCTAAAGGTGACATAAATATATTGAAGAGGGTGGGGCTAAGAATCGAACCCTGTGGTACTCCAACGCTCAGATTTAACATGGGAAATAAGGGGGGGGGGGGTGTCCATATTTCCTACGATCTGTCCTTCAAAAATGACGTAATCCAGGCCAAGGTGGTCCCGCCCACGCACTGTAACCTGTCGGGGAGTGAGTCTCTCATGCGGAACCGTATCGAAAGCCGCCAAGAGGTCGAGTAGCACAAGAACTGCCCTGCCACCCTGATCAAGTTTATACTTGATGTATTCAGTAACTTCCAATAGGGCGGATTCTATACTATTGTTTAGCCTGAAGCCAGATTGAGAGCTACGCAACAGGTTGTTATTTTCAATGTATTCTGAAAGTGCTTTGTGTGCATGTTTCTCTAAAACCTTAGAGAAAAACGGGAGGAGAGAAATAGGCCTGTAGTTGTCCGGAACAGTCAGATCTGCATTAGTTTTTTTTTTTATGAGAGGTAGAATTTTAGCCTGCTTCCAGATCTTCGGCATTATGCCAACAGAGAGAGATATGTTCAACACCGTATTAACTATAGGGTTAATAATGGGAGCTAAAGGTGTTACTAGTTTGACGGGGTAGGCACCTGCGGGGGAACCTGATTTAAGGCTAATGAGGTAATTGAGCAAGTCCTCTGGTTGTAGTTCTGGGAACTCTAACAGTGCTGGGGGCTTCAACTGACTACATTTTTCATTCAAGGATTGATAGAGGAGCAGGATAATGTTTGTTTTGCTGTGAGCATTTTGTTTTGATGCAAGATTAAAGTACTTATTTTCTTCCAAAGGCAGACTCTAGGGTGGACAGTGAGTTATTGTGCCTGTTAAAGAACTGTTGAGTTCTCATTTTCTGTACCTCCAGGCTGCCTTCTTGTGTAACCTTGGACTACCTGATCTCTCTACTCTCACAGGAGTGTGTGGAAGGGGTGTGTTGGGCCCTGTTTGCAGAGCCATAGTGTGATGTACTCCAGAACCGTTGGACACCGTTGAGCGGTCACTGACTATTTACTAATTGTACGAGAGTTGTTGAACGCAGAGCACCCACATACTTTTGAGTTGATTGAGTGCTACATAAAACTGTTGAAGAAATACATAAAGAAACAAACATCGAAGATCTTTATGATCTGGCAGTAAATAAATGAGATCAACACAGTCACAGGGTTGAGTGCCCTCAACAATCTCTTGCTGGTACTCTTTATACATAAGCTGCATATGGCAGGTGTGGCAGTAGATGGGGAGATTTTGGAAGGGTTCACTGACTAGGCAGTGCTCCATCTATTAAGATGCTGGTTTTAATTCGCATTAACAAATTGTGTAAATTGCCCACCAAGTTTGATGAAATTTGCTCTCAGATGCAAGCCTTGTCTGGCATTTCAACTCAACAACTGGGTCCAAGTATTTATATAAAGGGTTATTAGCAAAATACTTAGGAAAGATCATTCAGATACACTATATTTGATGCGGTGATAGGCTCATTACATTACTGATCAAACTCGTGAGCCTTTGGTGTCTCTATACTATAAATCAATACATTTGAGGATGTGTTATCAATACAAGGTTCAGATATAAAAATTGTGTTCGCAAGACCAAGCGACTGCTCTTCAAAATATGTCAGTGTAGTAGATAAGGCCCATGGCAGTTATGGTGTATTATTTTATATTAAATAGTAATACACATTTCACAAAAGAAAATGAAATTGACATTGATGCGCATGTTCTCCACTTGTTCAATACATGTGTGGAAGCTTGCGCTTTTGCTTCCCATGCTATACCTATTCTGCATGTATGGAAAGCTTGCATTTATGTGCCTGCTCTGTTTGTAAATAGTGTTTGCACAGATGCTGCCTACAATGTTCTTCTGAGTAATAGAATCCTTCACTGCTGCTGTACTGGGCGTGATCTGCGCATATTGCTGGCAGCTGCCTTATGTTAAATGGTGGCTAAATAGAGGTTCTGTAGTTGCCAACAATCCATCGCTATGAAATTATCTCAGTTGGCCCGTTTCCCTTAAAGATCGCCCATCTCCCAAGGCAGATGTAAAAAGCTTGTGTATTATACTGGCCAATAAACTTACCGGGGGGGGGGGGCCCACTGAGGAAAATGTTGTCCAGTTTTCTTGGCCTTTTAAGAGCCATCTGTAAGCTGCTAAGTTGGCTACCAGTATCTGTTCGGAGAGTAGTCTTTCCAGGACACCTTTATTACTGGAGTTCCCTATACCTGGGAAGTCAACCTTCAATTATTAAAAAATTCAGGTAATCCTAAATGCGGCGGCTCAGATCCTTTTGGGCATCCCTAAATATCAGGCTGCCCCTCCTGCACTAGCCACATCTACACTGCCTACCGCTACAAAAGAGGATACCGATTGAAGCTCTTTGCATGGTCCACCGTGCGAAGTCCATGAAGCAGCTGCGAAAACATACGGTTTGCCCCAAAAAGAGAGCTACGGTCTAGTAGCCTGAGTAGACTCTCCATTTTTAAGGCGAAGAAAGCCAGGAGTGGTGGACGCTCGTTTGCATACCTAGCCCCAAGCAGTGGAACACCCTACCCCTAACCTTTGGTTTACTCAGTTTCAGGAAACAACTCAAGACACATCTGTTTACTTAAGAATACAATATAGAACCTGGAAGACCCACCAGCACTGAGAAGCCCATTGGGTAGCAATGCGCTTAATAGATTCCTTGATTTGATTTGAATAACAGAAGTGTTCTTGGCTCTGCTCCCATGCAACCTTTTCTGTTGGTCAAGGAGGCATAAGAAAACGGTTTCACTGTACAAAAAAAACAAAGCTATTGTCTATGTCAATATAGTATCGTTATTCAGAAGATAGCAAGGTGGTTTCAACTGGACTCATCTTTTCACTTAATAATGCGTTCTTGGCTGTTATGATTGGCTTTGATGTGTGATGCTACTCCCTATTGGGGGAGGTGAGCACCGTGTTGGGTGATTAAATGAGGTTGTCTCAGATGTGTTAGTGGATTCGAAGTGCAAAGACTGATCTGAGCAAATACCTGCTCAAACTCACACTGTGCTTCTGAAGATAATTGGGGCTGGAGGTAGGTGTTTTGCTGCACTTTCCATTCGATCCAAGGATTATGAGATTGAGTGTGAGGACTTTCTTCTGAACGTAAAAAGATACATACTTAATGCATCACAGAGTTGTGGGGGGTAAATAATGATAATGAGCTTTCATTGATTACAATATAAGGCAAAGATAAGGTTGGTCCTGGAAGTCGTAGATATTCTGGGAAACATGTCGACATGATGCACACACACAGTTTACAGATGGAGATTTGCCAGGCAACCTGGAATATCCAGTGAGTGTTTCCAAAAATGCTGAACTTAAATTAACACAATATAAAGTCCTGCTTAGGGCATAAAGAACACTCCATAGCTTACTTTAGATCAATCAGACAGTGATGGCCATCTGCCATAGGTGCGGAGCAGCAGACTCGGATCTGATGCACATGCTCTGGTGCTGTGCCACACAGAGTGCTCTGTGGTGGGAGGGAGCAGAAACACTATCTGAGATCTCTGGGCGATCAGGGCGATTACAACAGAAGAGGTGCTCATCGGGGCTTGGTAGTAGGCCTAGGGCTGCGAAATTAGAAAATAAGTTCATACATTTGGAACTTGGTGTTGAGGCAGATAGCCATGGCTTGGAAAACCTCAACCCCTCCCAGGAGCAGTAAATGAAGACAGTTATGGTGAAATGGGCAACAGCAGAAAGGGATTCACTGGCCACCCGGCAGCATGGATGCAGGAGACCCCCAAGTGTGAATGCATGTGATGTCATGTTATTGGCCCTTTAGTCCAAAATGATAAGATGCTGCCATAAGGCGTTGAGGACTTTACTGTCTAATGGAGAATTGTGATGGAGAAGATGCGCACAGGGGTAGATGCGTCTCCTAGTTTTTCCTTTCATTTGGAGCGACACATCGAGTGTGCACAGCCTCTTCTTGCAGGTGAAAAGGCTATTGCAATGGTGGGGTTCAAATGCTGTCATGTTATAATGTTGTGATTCAGAGTGGTGGGGGAAAATACATTTGGTGGGGGGGGGGCAGAACTTTGATTTGGGATCAGTTGTAAGTTTCTTTTGTAAAAAATAATGAGTACCAAACTGCATGAGCGATATGTACGTGATAACTGAACAGGCCTTACGTTATGTGTGAAACTGAACAAAAATAATTTTTAAAAAAGCGTCTCACCGTAAGTTCTTACAGGACCTATTTCAGTGTGAATTTAATCAGACTACCATTTTTGCAGACCTGTCCCTGTCTAATTTCAGGCTATGCCCTTGCTTTGGAGTCCAGAGTGGCCATCTCTATCTCAGGCTCAACGTTGCTTCGAGGTGATTATTGGAGAGTGTTCTGGTTCATTGAAAAATACTCCCTCTCGTGTAACAGACCGAGAGCCCCCTTCATTGTTGCCTTAAAGAGTGTGAGAAGATTTCAGAGGACCTTGCTAACTTTCCACCCTGAAATCATGGGATCCCAAGAAAAAAAGATCTACATGTGTTTTTTTACATAAACTTGACCATGGGAAACGTAGGTAACCAGAGAAAACAGCCTGTCTAGCAAAAAGATTCAATTAGCCACGGGAAACTTAGATAAGTAGAGAAGACAGGCTTATATCAAAAAGATAAAATTAACCCTGGGGAATTTTAGGTAATCTATGTAAAAGAGGCAGCCTAGCAAAAAGACAAAATTGGCCATGGGGTAACTTAGGTACCCAGAGAAGAGAGGCTATCTCGCAATCCCCTCCACAACCATTCTGATTCCCACATTTGTACATTTTGTGCCATCGCAGTCACAGGGGAGAGTTCCCTGATTTGTCTGGTGGCATGGCCTAGGCAAGCGAGGAAACACTTTGACTCTGCCACAGTGCCACATTACATACATGGACACAGAGGCAAAAAAGCCATCGGTAGGACTTAAAACACACAGCTCAGAGAGCGCACTTTGGAAGAGGAGACCCTATAGATGCACTAGTCACTTATTGCACCTGCCTGAAGGGGGATCTCGGTCACCTTTCAAATGCAGGTCCGATTGCTGCCTGCATAGTGAGAGGCAGACTAGCTCTTTAAAACAACTGGTCTGTCTTTCACTAATGTCCCTTTCCCGGTGCAGGTGTGAGTTGGCAGCTTAACAGGAAATTGGGTATATTGTCCCGGTCTGTGCCAAGTGCAGCCAGTTAAAACAAAGGGAGACCATGCACTCTACACCTAAGATGGACCCAAGTTTGTGCTTTGACTACTGTCTTTGTGTAATGTTAAAAAGTCAAACCCAAAAGAAAACATGTTACTTCATGAACTAATATTCAGAACCTTGGACAGTGTCACACTGGGTCATTCAAGATTACCACTCGGTCCAATACACTTTCCTGTTTCGTTTTAGATTCCACACTGAAAACTAATTTAGAACAGTTGCAAAAACTGTAATACCAAATAAAGTAATGAACTTTCGTGGTAAGGTTTTAAAACCTTAAGCCTCAAAAATTGATGGACTGTTGAGCTGTGTTAAGTCTCAAAAGTGAGGCATTTCTGAAAAATAACGTCTTGGCTCGCACAAGAATGGCGTGAGGTCTGGGAGGAGGAGCAGGCAAGCCTTTCCTTTGTCAACAGTGCAGAGTACATTATGAACTACGTAGTTATATATTTCAAACAAAATTAAACTTGAGACAAATGCAAAGATCAAAGGAAACAATGCTCAAGTGTGCAAAAGGGTTCAAAAGTGAGGGTGACCACACGGTGCTGGTGAGAAAAAGCAGAGAGCATATAGACCCAATAACGTGATCAAGTGAGAGCAACTGCGCTTGACAGAATATGTAAAAAAGGCATCGCATGACAATTTGGTAAAGTTGCAATCCATACGCCTATGTCTCATACTTAATTTTGTTTGAAAACTATAACAGCTAATTTTGCTTTTATGGTCTCATCTCATAATTACAGTTCTGTACTGATTTAGTCTTAAAAGATAGATTGCCAATTATCTTGTATTGCCAAATCTGAACCCCTGATGAAACTTGCCAGACCCGGTTGCTTTAATACATTGTACCCTGTGTCCAATCATTGTCTAAGTTTTTCTTTTTATATATTCATGATAAGTTAAGGCAGGTAACAGCTAGTGAGAAAGAATAAGAACAATAACTGGCCTATCAAGAGTGATATTATTAAAGGGGTGTGAAGGGACGGGGTGGATGGTTGGGGAATGTTGCTTTGATATGCAGATTGTTACCATGAACCACTCTGTAAGCACTGTTATTGCGATACTTTTACAAATAACCACGCACTCCATTGCGGTTACACCTACCGCTGAATATGTAGAATATCGTGATTGGTTCTTCCTCTTGGGACTAATGGTATGTACCTAAAGACAGTATATTTTTATCATGTCAGGATGATATTAAGGAAAATCAATAAAGTATGTTTAAAAAATATAAGTATCATTAAACGGGTAGGGCTGTGCAAACATACACTCTTCTCTTGCAGAAGAATTTCGCCTCGTTTAGAAATATCTACCTAAAAGTATTCCACTAAATCCAGAGTCTGAATTTCATGCTTAACAAATTCTTTCAGGTTAAAGTCAGGAGAACTGATACCTCTAGGTAGATGGACACCACCAAAGCCAAGTAGTTGGAGAATAAAATGATGTGGAAAAAGGTGGAAAAAGCTGTTTTACAAACCATAAATCTGTCTTGAGTAAAATTAATTATGTTTCAAGTTGCACCACAGATCTTTTTCATACTTTTGAAGAGACTGCTGCTGACTAAAAACTAGGAGCGAATACTTTTAATCTGCAAAAAAACATAGTTTTGAACTAAAATACTCAAAAAGTGGAATTATGCTGTTCCTCTAATGGCAGAGTTACAGAGTCAAGAAAGACCGGAACCAATTAAGCCCCACGTGGGGTTTACAGTTGGGAATCCATTTGTTGGATTGTAATGCCCTCACACACCCTTTCAGGTGTCATGCTTTATCATTTGGGCTGCTCCTCATTGGGTCGGCGGTGCAATACCAAACGAGCTCCCTTTGGTAGGGGCACTTTATCGGAGATCTTTTCCCAACAGCCGTATGGTGAAGTGCGGGTGTGGGGCCAGAGCTGTGTAGATTTAGTGAGGTGAGTTAAAATAGGGTTGAGAGTACCTAGAAGGAAATATTTTTATTCTGGGGTTCTCCTATCCTAAGTAAAAACATCAAACAAGGCACTCATTCGAGTGTAATGTTTCGCGTTGGAATGTCCTTTGTTAGAAAGTGTGGGTCAACATGTTTCTCGCTTTACGTGAATGGTACTAGCGATTCTTCAGGCCAGAAAAAAACGATCTACACCTAGAGTTAGTGGTATTACTATTACTCACAGTAAAAAGTGTCTACTGATAAATGTACCTGTTGTAAATTGGATCTACCAAATTCAGTAAAGTACCCAGGCATCAACAGTACCCGGCGGATCACGCATAAGCCTTTGCTCCTATGTGTGCAAGAGGTTCTCTGCTTTATGCTGCATCCATGACCTGCCCACTCCACCGGGTCCGGGAACTAAAATACAACTTAGATTTGCACCCACAATACAAGACCTAGAATTAGGTACAGTGACTACTGTAAGCAGCAGCAGACAGACTGAGAAAGTTCCATGACATTACTCTGTACGATGCAATTGCCTCAATTAAATCTGACAATCCCACATCTTGGTTCTTCTACTAAAAGGAGGCCATGATGTATTATCCTCATTGATCATGGAAATAGTAATCGCTTTTTTAGAGAAGGGGACATTCCATACTCACTAAAAGAGCCATTGGTCTATTCTTGCTACAAACACCCTCATTGAACAGACAAGATACTAACTACTTATGTCCACTTCCGCTCTATAATATCTGCCTGCTATTGAAAATGTTATAAAAGGGCTGCCACAACCGACTTGCAATAGCACATTCAGCAATATGATATTCGGGGACAGAAACAAGCAGGGTTTTGCTCACATACAGGATCAGAGATTGCCCTGATTGGTATCCATATGTCGACACTCAACATTGATACTGAAGATCCTGACTTTGACTGGTTGGCTGCATTTAACACACTAACCACCTTACTCCCCTAAATCAAATAAGGGACATGGATGCCAATTAAGACAGGCAGCAGGTTTGAGTCAGTTTTGGTCAAAAGAAAAGTCAGAGTAGTACTTGGTCTGGAACATGCTGAGATTTAATGAAGAAAATCTGGTTTAACCTCAATAAGGCAAAGATAAAGGTTTTAGTACTTGATGGCCATTGGTTAGAAAAGTAGGCTTCAAGGTACACCACTTTCAATGTTTGCGACTCAGACAGTATTGCATAAAAGAGAAGCTTCCATACTAGGCAGCACAGCGCACTGCCTTTAAACAATGGGTTCACCTTCCTGTGGACGACCCCACATTTCATATGGATAGGCAGGTCATGCAACCAGGGGGATCCCATTAGGGCCATTTACACCAGCCCGCAATAGATCACTCTCAAGGAGCCGAAAGCAACTTTAAGAGTTGTCTGATCAACATCTCTACCTGGATGACGAATTGCTGCTTGAAATTAAATACCGACAAAACTGAGGTATTGTTTTTCAATCAATCCTCTCTGCTCTCCGATCTCTGGTGGCCGTCGGAGCTAAACCCGCCACTGATCCTAGTTGATTCTGCTAGGAATCTTGGGTTTCAATTTGACACGCACCTTTCCTGTAAAGCCCAGATCTGCCAAGTCTCCTGGTCCCAATTCTGGAAATTAAATGACTTGCGGGGATTCTTGTATCTCCTGCCTATGGACTGTAGGAAGACTGTGTCCATGCTATGGTTACTTCAAAATTAGACTATGCTAATAGCTTATATTGGGGTCTTCCAGCTTATTTGACTCAAAGACTCCAGATTATTCTGAATGCTGCGGCCAGACTCATTAGAAATGTGCCATTCCGTCACCACATTTCTCCCCACCAACAGAGCCTCCACTGCCTGCCTGTCCAAAGGGGGATAGATAGAGTTTAAGGCCCTAACTATTACCTATAGAGCAACCAGGGAAAGGGGCCCTGTTTACCTGAGACTGAGTCTCCGGAAATATCACCAGACTAGGGCTTTGAGATCCAATCTCCATCACCTACTTAGGATTCCTTGTTTTTCGAAAGCCAGTATTGGTGGTCGAGCTTTCTCAGTGAGAACTGCGTCTCTGTGTAACTCCATGTCTGACCACCTTGGTAAGTCAGAGACTGAAAAAGCTTTTAGGAAAACATTGAAAACCTGGCTTTTCGGCCTTCCGTAGTCCACTCCTTTCTTTCTTCCTCTGCTGAATCCGCTGTTAGCGCTGGGACACCTCCGTTGGAGGTAGCTGTGCGCTTTATAAGTGACCAATTGATTGATAGAGCAGTACTGGTTAAACTTTGACATACAACACTTCATGCACTTGGCTGGAGGGATTTGATTTGATTTAAAATGTATAAAGCACAGCAATCGCCAAAGGGCATCAAGGCGCTGTAGATCAACCATCCGGAAGTGGTCCACTAGTATACCAGCATTAGACGGAGCATTTCATGGAGAACAGCCATGTCTTAAGAGCCTTCCTAAAGGGCAGGAGCTGAGGGATGGCCCTTTTGTTCAGAGGAAGAGAATTCCAGAGTTTGCTTGCGGCCATTGAAAATGCTCTATCGCCCCATTTCTTTTTTTGGTTCTCGGTACTGTGAGCAGCAGTTGGAGAGATGAGCGGAGGGGTCTGCCTGGGAAATACCAACTAAACATTGTTTTTAATCTTGATATATAGAAGATTAAGCGCCTTATGTACAATGCAAGAGATTTACATCTATTGCACTTATTGAGAGGGAACCAATACATGGTTCCTAGCCCCTACCCAGTGTACTGTCTTCTGGGAATGTTCAGAATAAGTCTCGCCAATGCATTCTGCACCACCTGGAGTTTATGCTGCGTGTTCTTGTTCGAATCCAGGTACAGCGAGTTACATTAGTCGAGTCTGGACAGGATAACTCTGGCCACTCGCCTGCGGGACTCTTAGAAATTGGGCACCCTGCGGACACAACCTGGGTTCAATAAATGGGACCTTATTGGTCTCTCCAGAGTGGGAAACTCTAGTCCCAGGGACAGGTTATTCCCATAACTGACTTGCAACTGAAACTACCAGCTATCACCCACTGAGACCTTTTGATGCCTGCAGATATGACATGCATTCCGAGCTGAACTGCCTTGGGGAGTGGACCTCCCTGAGTCTTCGCCCCAAGAAGACAGGTTACTCGATGACCACATGTTCCGCAGGGTGACTTCCCTCGTGTATCGAAAACAGATCAACAATTCACCGGACACTCTTCAACACTTGCCGGAGCAATGGGACCAAAATCTAGGGGTCTGGAGGATAATAAATAGCCCAAGGCCCTGGCGTCCCCAAGGGAGGTGGCTATTAAGGCTGGGTGTAGCTTAGTACAGTTCAAAATTATTCTTATGTCCTACTTTGCATTTACCACCATGGTAAAAATGGGCAGGGTAACAGACACGGGCTGCCATAGACAGTGTGGTCCGGTGGAAACTTTTTCACATTATTTGGAGTTTCCCCGCCATACAACATTTCGGAGAGTAGGTGGTGGCCTTCATGAACAACCAATGTGGGAGAGATATAGAAGTCTCCACTAAATGATGCCTGCTAAATATTTAGGAGGAAACTGACCTAAGGCACATGGAGCAGACCTGGATGAACTTGGGTCTGGCAATAGCCAAACGCAACATTGCACATCTATGGGGGTGGGGGTGGCACCTGCACCACACCCAAGGCTGTGGAAGCAGGACATGGACTCGTGCATGGCGACTGAGAAAGTGATATACGAGGGCCAGGGTTGTCCCCGGAAAATGGCAAAAATCTGGGGCATATGGACTACAGAGGGGTCCCTGTACTTCCCTCATCCCAGCTGGTGCTGCTGCATCAATTCCTAATGATTACAACTCAAACACCATGGTTTGTGATGCAGGGGTACAGGAGGGAGGAAATACAAATAATTTTTAACAATATTCAGTCTGTAATGTTGCCATATTGTGGTGCGACGACGTGGGGTATACTTGTCTGTTTATTGCTTGCAATGATACTAATAAAAATAACTTTTTTTTTTTTTAAAGAGAGAACCTACTTGCGAGTCATATTTGACTTCTGTCTGACCATAAAAAGTAACACATAAAGGATGATATATTCATCAAACTACCATTTTAAATGACTGCAGAACACCTATAATCCAGCTCTATAGAAAGAGTGGGCATTAGTAGCTACAGCTATCGAAGAAGCTAAGCCCACTTAGGGTAACTCTCTGTTGTTAGATAATGTGAAAAACCCAAAAGTATCGAGAAACTCAGTACTTTGTGCCATCCCAAATATTCTGAAGCGATCCCATACATCCCAATTTTTCTGTTCTGGGTGTGTCTGTGGAATTTAGCTTGGAGGCGTATTGTGCAATGGTTCAGCACCTTGATAACTTGCTTGCTATCCAGATCTAGATAGCTCAAGGAGGGTCTTCGTGAACCCTAATGTTTGCCCTTCAGCCAGTGGGTCAGACAGCACTGTGCCCCTCTCAGTACCTGGATCGTCCCCCCTTGGACATGAAGCTCTTGACTTGGGTACTGTTAGGAACCCTTGGGTCACGATATACCACTTTTTTTTTTTAATACTCGTACACCTTAAACTTGATCTATGCAGTAAGCATATTCTGTTGTTCTATAGTTCTTGCCTATAACACTAAGACACCTGATTCCATTGTGTTAGAAGATTGATTTCCTCCCCTGCAGGTTGCTCCATTTGTAATCAGTATTTTCGTAACATTTCTCGAGTTTGTGGTTGGGTAGTAATTGTGAACAATTATTAAAGAGTTACTGCTTTTGCCAGAGGATCACAATGCTTCTTGTTTTCCTTTGTTTATGAACAGCACATTTTGTACACTCTTTGTGTACACTGATTGCAAATAATTTATATTGTGCGTATTTGGGAAACCAGTTGTTGCAAATTCAGTTTTTGTGTTGTTTTCTGATTTATCTGATTTATGAGTTAGATTGATTGGTTTCGATTTGTGGTGCACCTATATATCAGTGGCGGCTCCTCCGCTAAGGCGGAGGTGCGGTGCCCCACTGCTTGAACTGCAAGCTGAACACAAAAATAAAATGATAATGATGTTTGTTATTATCATTTTATTTTCTGTATTCAACTTGCAGCTGAAGCCATGGGGAGTGGGACTGGGCTCCCCGCATCACAGAGGGAGGAGTGGTGGCAGCACCTAAAGTGCGCATGTTGGTTTGGCCGGACGTCTCGGGCCGGCCAAAGCGTCATGCGCACTCTGCATGTTCTCCACGCAGGCTGTATTGCAGTCTGCTTGGAGAACATGCACAGCCTGCCAGCCACATCTTAGTGTCGTGCCACGGCACTCAGACCAATAACAACGCTGCTAAAGCAGCATGGTGATTGGCCAGGGGATTCTGGGAGGCTGTGTGCTTCCTGCGGAAGGAGAAGGGAGGACGGAGGAAGAAGAGGCAGAGTTTGGCGGTATAGGTAAGGGCTTTTTTATGTTTTTTATTATTTCCCACCCCTTCCCGATCCCACCCCATTATCCCTGTTCGGTAGCAGCCGCTACAGCTATATATTTATAAAATCTGAAGTATTATTATAGTGTTGTTCTTTTATGTAGAATAGCACCTTTAGCTGGTCATTTCTTTGTTAGTGTAGCTATAATTGTTTTTTACTGTTACCAGTCTTGATCATTCCCTTTGAGCTAGACCTTGGCTAAGCATTCAAGCCACTCAGAGATTCATAGCCTTGGATCAAGCACTTACCCTAACGGTTAGTGAAAGACTGGACACTTGCAACCCCGCTGACATAAATCAAAATATTACTGACAAAGCTCATTGTTTTAAAAAGCTGAAGAAAGCAAGGATATGCAACTGAAAACCTGATCAGATCACTGTCCCCTTCTAGTGTCACAAAATCAATTAGTCGGTCATCAGGAGTTCTATGCCAGCTTAATGTACAACATTAATGGTAATTCAAAGTCTCTTTTAGAGGGTAACAAAATTGCTCTGGCACACTCTTTTTATGGACTCCATATAATTCATTACATCGATATTGATGAGAAGCCTGATACTTATGGAGCCAATTAAAAACGAGTGATTATCTCTAAGAAATAACAATTTGATGTTACTTGTTGGAAATCTCTTTGAGTTGCTATAAACGGTATAAAGGAAGATATGATACGATTGTTTTAAATTGTTGTCTGAAAAAGCCCAAAGGAGCCTCTGTTCAGGTCTTCCCTATCCACATAATACCCAGATGACAGGATGGTGCTGGTTTAATAAAAAAAAACACACATACAGAATAGAAGGCTAAAAAGCTACCATATCCTACCAATCCTCTTGCAACATATGTCGTGTCTCATCTGTTACCAGTGACTTGTTGGCCCATATCTGTCCTTAAAAAAAACCTTCAGAAGGTTATTTCTCGGAGTTAACATGGAGGAAAGCTGTGAAGGTATATTTGTGAACTGTTTAAGGAATGGGTTTGGAACTCATGTTTACAAATAAAGTGGTTGCCCGAAACCTCGGAAGTAGGTCAGATTAAAACAATTATTCCAATGGTATGTCTACAAAGTGCTACAAACAGCGCTGAGAGTTCACTAGGGAACTGCTCATAAATGCATTTAAATGCAAAGCAGCTTCTAAAGTGAAAGGTATACTGTCGCATTTCACTGCTCTTGGAAACAATCACATTAAGCATTGATGTAGCAGTTATAGAAGAACAGCTATTTATTTTGCAGGTGTTGTCGTTTCTGGTCCATGCGTTTCTCCTAGAAAGGGTGATTTCTTAGCAATTAAACCAACTGACTTTCAAAGTGCCTGCTTTCCAATTGCAGTACCATAGGTTATCAAGACAAATAAAGTGAATTTAAAGTGCATTGTCGTGTTATGTTGTGCATTAAAAAACCATGAACAGGTTACTGCAGGCCAACATGGAAAATTAAATCAAACAAATCTAGGTAAGCAAAGAATTAGAACTAGGTAGAATTCGGATCTTTAAAAAACAGCAGCCCGTCAACTTTAGGGCTCGTCAGATTTCCATAAAACACTGTCTAAGACCTCAGCCCTGTGGTTAGCAATAAGCATATTTTTTCAACTACAAGGTGGTGCGTTATTTATGCTTTTGTCAGTTAAAATCACCGGCATATTTTACCCCAACCAAATATATTCTTTTTTTCCTCAGGTCTGCAGTAAGCAATGTACTGATATTTTCTTTAAAATCATGAAACACTGTATGTGTTATTTATAGTTATTTATTAGTTACACACGACTGGTATGTTTACGCCTTGGAGTAGCTTTGCGCGTTATAAGTGCCAATAACATAACACATTTTAAGAGCATCAAATATATATGTGTTTTTTCTAACGTGCTGAGATCAACTGGCCGAGAAATTGGGGACCTCCCCCCACTCCTAAAACATCCATAAAAAAAAACTGAGAATGTGGTTAGACAAAAACCTATCCATGAAAACTCAGGGCAAAAAACTTTTGTCTATCTACTTCGGCATCCTACAAATGATCCGTAAAATCATGAGCCTAATCCCAGAAAAATCTAGAAAGACGGTGGTACAGGCTCTTGTGGTCTCGCGACTGGATTACGGCAACTCTTTGTACCTCGCCTCTCCCAAATACTTCACAGACAGGATGCAGGTGGTCCAGAGCGCAGCAGGCAGAATGCTTCTCAAGATTCCCAGACATGAATCAGTTAGAGAATCTCTGAAGAAGCTGCATTGGCTACCAATCCAATACAGGGTTAAATTCAAGGCCCTCTATATGGCCTACAAAGCCAAGCGTGGGAGAGGCCCGACCAAGTTAAAATCCTTGGTCTCCCCATATGCTCCCAGCAGGTGCCTTAGTTCAGGGGCCAGCTTCCTGATGAACACCCCAAATATAAGGAAAGTAAGATGGGATGGAAGAGCCTTTTCACACCTTGTCAAAACTTTGGAATGCATTGGGCCCAGAACTAAGATTAATCAAGAATGAACAGTGTTTCAGAAATAAACTCAAAACCTGGCTGTTCCCATGAGACCTCACACCATATTTGCTCCTCTTGGCAGCGCTGGGAAGCCTGTGGGTAGCCAGGTGCTGTATAAATCCCTTAAACATATACATAAATGTGCACAAAATGCTTGACAGTTCTTTTTAATCCATCTTCTAAGAAGTAGGCGGATGCAATAGGGTGGGATTGATTGAAATCTGAAGGTGGATGGAGAGCTGCAGCCAATTAGCTTGCAGCAAAGGGACAAGATCAATCCCTGTTCTGTGTAGCTGGGTAAGAAAACTCAGCCACATTCGTAGAGACAAAGAATGAATATAATGGCCTATACGATCATGCTGCTGCTCCTATAGCAATTTACATAGCTAGCCCAACCTGACCACCAGTACAATGTTCTTCCACAATTCAGTTGCCAACAAGATTCCAATATAATTTATATGATTCGGCTAGACTATGTGACTATCATAACGTAAGTTGCTAAACGGCTTATATTTGTACTGCAAAAAGAGAGAGTAAAGAGAAGGAAAAGTACAACAAGGAAAGAAGTGATCATCTCACTGGAGCAGGCAACACCAGACAGGTCTTTGTCAGTACTCTTGGCCAATCCCCCATGTGTTCACACGTGTGAACAGAGAAAGAGAATGCAAGGAATGAGCATATATTTAATTCCGGACTAACCTATCGCATCACTGCTCTTGCCCTCAATGCTTTCTCCTAACACTGACCATGCCTGTCGGGTGGCGAGTGATGTTACTGCCTTATTCGGTAAACTCTATGGTACACTCATTCCTCCCCTATGTGAGGTGCACTGTAGGGCGCTTTATTCAATAGAAATATCCTGAAGACTATTAAAAATAGTGTCAGATAAATACACCTATCAACTTTATTACTGGTGGATCTACACGCCTGAAGGTACCTAAAATATACCATATATTTAAACAAACAGTAATTAAAATGGCAAAATGTTTCTCCACGTATGAATTGCAGATTCAGCAGGACATCCAACACTTGGGGGCCATGAAAGAGTTTGAACTTTTATTTCTCTTTATCCCCGTCTCCTTGTGCCATCCAAATAGAAGTTTGGTAGATAACCTAGTCATGACAAGACATATTGGATGGCTTTCTGCTAATTAAATGTGGAAGAAGAACATTGTATTTGGTCTAGTTTAGCCATCTTTATTTTTCGGATTGATGTATAATGAGGGTGAACCCACAGACACGTTACAACACCCTCACACTCATCTTTCCTGACATTTAGTTCTATAGTAAGACAACAGGAGGTGCCCAAAAATGGTGGCACCAATGGTGGAATTATAGTTTGGGCCTAAACATAATAACTGTATCTCACCTGCCAAGGAGGCGTGAAACTCCCATTTCACCTATGGTGGCAAAATCCCGGCACTGGTGCCAGGGCCGGCTCTAGGCATGTGCAAGCTGTGCACCTGCACAGGGCCACCAAACCCCAGGGGCCACCACGCCAATATATATCCTTCATATATTAATCCTCTGAGGATGGATACATATTTGCGTGGTGGCCCCTGGCAGGGATTTGGTGGCCTCCGGCTCTGTTCCACTTCTAAACTCCCTGGCCACCTCCCCTCTTTACTGGTCTGCATACTCCGCCCCGCCCGGACCACCTCTTCTGGGCCCCCTAACTACGCTCCCTGCCCAGGGCCACCATGAGCCTAAAGCCGGCCCTGCTGGTGCTGATCACTGGTAGGTGGCACACTGATTCTGGCCACTGCCAGGAGCAGGCAGCCTGCCCCTTTACTGCCTACTGTTGACTAGTGGGCCCTACTTGCTTCAAGATTTACCCTTGGTCACAGATAATCATGTGGCAGGCAACAAGGAATCTGTATTGACTTACCAGTGCCTTATTTCAGAGTGAAGGTGGCATCAAACAGCTCACACATTCAAATCTACCCCCACTCCTTCCGGTGAGCAGATGTGGATGGAAATGTTATCCTAGAGAATGGTGCACTCCGATCAGGAGCACAGACACATTACATCTCCTGAAACACCACAGACATCTCGGTGTGTTTTGGATACTTGCACAAGAAACAGAGTGTGGAAAGGCGTCAAATGATGACAGGAAGTGATTATATTCCAAAAGTAGATTTCTTCCTTAAAGCACCTGGCCACCGTCCTCCAGTTCCAGTTGAGAAGCTCCGCTCACTTCACCCTCTTCAGATATTCTCTCTGATATCAAACCCTCATATACCAACTTCAGCGGTGCACATTCTGCAGCAGAATCTGCAATCAAAAGCACAATACCAGGCAGCGCAGTGCTCACCGCCTCCATGAGGTGGAATGTCTAGCAGCTTGTGAATTACGCCCACAAAGACTCCTGTTGTCAGAAATAAGTGATCAATGAGTTTAAGGCTGTTTGGTGCATCCATGCTGCTCTGCTGGTTATCTCCAGCCCTGAAACAGACAGAAAGCACCTTTTTCTCGACCCTCCCCTCCAACCGTGAGCCAAACATGAATGTCACAATGTCCATCAAACGTGCCTTCAACAATCGCCCTGTTTATCCTGAAGATCCAACGTTCAGTAGATGTCCCTGGAGAGGAAGCTGCTATTGGTGGAAGATTACTGCCCACTAAAACCGAGCCCTAAGGGTGTTTTTAGTCTTCACACTCCGCTCCCCCTTCTACCCTTTTTGTGACTGGCATAACTAACAGCTTGCCGACAAGTAGCACCCCGAAGGGGTAGTCCGGATCCAGGGATTAGTGAGTACATGATGGATGCACTTCTTGTCTCAAGCGACAGATGATCATCTGAGGCCAGGACAGCGCGTGCCCTGGTTAGCTGCTCCTGACTGTGCAGTTCCCCAGCTTCTCTCTGCTTTCTTCAAAATTCATGTGAAACAGCAGCAAAAAAGCACTTCCGGATGTTCGCAGATGCCATCCAGTAGCTACGGTGCAACTGGTGAGAGGGAATGGGGACCTTCTGCAAATACCTAAACGACTTCTGTAAAATGCCAATGCAGAATTTGAGAAAAGGAAGAGATTGTGATGAAGGTGGATCTGTCTTTCTACTCTCGTTTTTTTAAATTTTATTGCCTGCAGTCATAGAAAGACTTCCACCTACATCATTGCAGACAAAGAATATCAGGGTCTACGGTGGGAAGACTAAGGGCATCATTAGGATGGCGAGCGGACTTCGTCCGCCCGCCATCCTCACGGTAAAAGGGACCACCCAACATATGTGCGGGGGTCCCGTGAGCGACATTAGGACGCTGGTGGAGGGACGCTGGTGGAGGGGTCAGGCAAGATGGCGGACTGTGAGTCCGAGTGAGGAGACGCTGGTGGAGGCTCTCGTGCAGTTCACTCTGTTTTACTGCTATTCCTTACCTAAGACTCTGTTGTCGAGTCAAATGGCAGCGGGAGCATAATCTTGGGCGTATCTTCAAGGCAGGCTGTGCTTCTCGAGTGGCAACCGGAAAAAAGTGTCTCTTCGGAAAAATCCGTGTGTAGTGGCGTGTAGTGGCGACGGAGGTAGCAAGGTGGACGCATATCGGACTTCGGGGTTATGCGCCTGGATCCGTGGAAGAGCTACACCCGAACCCTTCACTCGGCGTGGGTCCGTTTGACTCCCCTTCCTTCATCACAAGCCGGGAATATCCTACGAGAGGAAGTTGGAGTAGGAGACGAGCCGAGATCAGCGTGTCAGTATCGAGCATCAAGGGAGCAGCGTGGGCGGCGTAGAAACATTGTATCAGCTTCCCGGCTTTCTTCGGCTACAATGGCCCCAAAGAATCCGACAGGAACCTTACGGCAGCAGAAGCCAAAAACAAGAGCTGACACGGCAGCAGTACAGGATGCAAACCAGTCTGTAGCTGGGACAGTCGGTAATGCTCAGCCTGCCACGAATGTGAGTACAAACTTGAATTCAACTGCAAATAATGAAACTACATTACCTGCCTTAACTATGGCTGAGGGGGTGCAGCAAGCTACTCAGCAGACAAATAACTTTAATGCAATTACACCAAATGTTGATGCTGAGACTGCAATGGCTTCTGGGAGTTGTAGGACAGGAGCAATTCCGAAAATTCCTGGTATGTTTAGGAGGAAATCTGTTAATCCTGACATAATTCAGAAGTCCTTAGATAAACAAGTAGATGCTGAAGAGCCAGCTAATGGTGTGTCTAATGGTCGAAAAAAACGTGATTTAATTCAAAAAGCAGTGACCTCCGGTGATACTCGAGGGGATGATACTGAGTCCTTGGACTCAGCGGGCAATTTCTACTCTATGACTGACCTATCTCAAGCTCTGGACGCTGATAATACAGATAATACAGATGATTTGGCTCAAAATAATGGGTTATTGCAGGAGTGTATAGATCAAGAAGACCTTAGTGTCTCTGAGGGCTCAGTCTCAGACCCAGAGGAATCCCCGAATAGACTTGAGTGGGGGAGAGAGGAAGAAGCTGAGAACTTAAATAGACCTAATTCGCCTCAAAGGCATCTAATCTCTGGGTCTCATAATTCCTCTGATGACCCACCCGAAATAACGCTGGAAGTGCTTTATAGAGTTATGCTGCACCACAGAGAGGAGACTAAAACTGAAAATCTTCGAACTCAGGGAGCAGTAAAAAAGCTACAAAACAATTTGAGGAAAGTAGTGAAAATTTCGAACGATACAGTTATAAGAGTCACAGAGACGGAGAGCAGGATCTCACAAATGGAAGACTCTATGGCACAACAGAAAACACAGCTGGAGTCAATGGTGGGCTTGAAAGAGGAAATTAATTGGAAACTTGTGGATTTGGAAAATAGAGCCCGCCGTAATAATCTTCGAGTCCTGGGTATACCGGAAGGGAAAGAAAATACAAACCCACGACAATTTATGATTGATCTTTTCTCCGCTGCTTTCCCTGAACTAAGTCAATGGAAGTGGGAGACCGAAATTCAAAGGGCGCATAGATTTCCATTTCAAGCAAAGCATGATACAGCCTCAGCCTCACCCTCTAAACCAAGAGCTATTCTTATCTCATTGAACAATTTTCTTGCAAGAGAAGCGCTTTATGATTTAGCAAGACCAAATAAAAGGCGCAAGGTTCGGGACATTGAGTTCTTTGTTCGACCAGACTACTGTCATACTACGGTCCAAATAAGATGGCAATTAAGACAACTGATTACACCATTCCAGGCAAAAGGAGCTCAAGCATTTCTATTAAATCCAGCCAAGCTCAAGGTGATACATAAGGGTCGATCTACTTTCTTTACATCCGAGGCAGCGGCCAAAGAATTTTTGATGTCTCTTTGAGAAGCTTTCTGGAAATTTATTTTCTAAATTCTGATTAAGACACAAGGAAAACATGAATTATGAGCAAATTTAAAAGGAAAAAAGGAAAAAAGGGAAAATTTGAAGAAAAGGAAGGGAAAAAAATAAATAAATAACAATTGACATATTATATGAAGGAGAAAATTTGCTTTGAAAGAATCTGTTATAATTGAGCTAATTATGGCCTTAATGATTATGAATGTAGTATAATAATCATGAGCTGAGCCGCACGATGAGAACCACTTAGCACTCATCACATCATCAATATAAGGGACATTATGTCCCTTTGCCCTGACAGTACTGAGGGGTGGGGGGGGTGGGGGGGGCTCAGGGGGAGCTCAGAGTGGGGTGTGGGGTGTGGGGTGGGTGAGGGAAAAAATGAAGTTGCAAGCAAAAACAGATTCTATGTTATTATCGTGGTTTTGTTAGCTTTTGTAGTTACATTTTTATGTTTGGATAGGTGGCCTGTCAGAGAGAAAAAATTGAAATTCTTTAAGGTCATACAAGTATATTTTCTGATTAAGGGGATGGTTTATGTGGTGCCCTATGTGTTAAATTTACACTGTTATAAATATTGTTATAGATGGGAAAGTTACGAGTGTGTTCTTGGAATATATGCGGTTTAAATAATGGAAAGAAGAGGGGAATAGCGGCAGCAATTATACAATCTATGAAAATTGATTTGCTATGTATTCAGGAATCACATATAACTTGGAAGGACAGACATTTATATAAAGATTTAGGTATGCTGCTAGCGGTATGTACATCTCAAGGCTCTACAACAAAGGGTGTTGCCATTCTGTTTAGAAAGGGTTTAGGTATACTAATTCGACATAAAGCAGACAAATATGGTAGATGGGCAATAGCAGAGTTTAAAATTAATAATGTATTATGGTCTATCTGTGCTGTATACGCTCCGAATGTAGATGATCCTGGTATTATAGACAGTATAAACCTTGAACTATCTAACTGGTCTCCGTTGATGATACTATGTGGCGACTTTAATATACACCTAGAGTTGAACAGAGATATATCTGATATATCTTGCTATCAGGGAGTTAAAAAAAAATCTTTTTTGGCATTACGATCGTTGGTATTAGATCATGGCTTAGCTGATGTAGCTTATGAAAAAAAATCTTTACCCTCTATGTATACATTCTTCTCCCATCCTCATAAAAAATTTGTACGCATAGATTATTTCTTTCTTAAAAAATCACTTATTTATGATACAAACTTTGAGTTATTTCCACGCATAATATCTGACCATAATCCAATATTGATTGAAATTAAAACTGATGAAACAATTACTCAACCGAGATCCTGGACTTTTGATCGCAAATTATTACTTGACTCTGACTATATAAATACATTGGCTTTATGGATGAAAGAATTTTTTGATATTAATAGAGGTACAGCATCAATGCAGATTGTCTGGGATACGTTCAAATCAGGGATAAGGGGAGAGACTCTTTCATATACAATTAAAAAACAGAAAATTATGCGTGAAAAGAATGAGAAGCTGTTTCAGAAAGTATTATTTTGGGAGAAAGAATTAATCACAGCAATAATACATCAACGACCAACCGGGGATATAGAATCAAGGTTGGCAATTAGTAAATCTATCTGTTATGAATTTTTTGCAGAAAAGTCAGCAAAACTGATGGCAACTTATAGAACTCAGATATATGAGATAGGGGAAAATACAGGGAAAATCTTGGCAAATAGAATCAGACAAAAAGAAGTATATAATACCATTAATACAATTCAGGATGAAACAGGGCAAGTTTATTACAAACAAGAGGAAATTTTGGAAGTTTTTCGTAAGTTTTATTGTAAACTATATATACAAGAGGACGATAACTACTCATCTGATATGTGTCTGAATTTTGCCATGGGAAATCTTCTGCCATCCCTCTCTCATGACCAAAAATCAGTGTTAGATGCCGCGATTACATGGGAAGAAATGGAATGCGCCATAAAGGCATTAGCAATGGGCAAAGCAACCGGTCCGGATCTTATTCCGCTTGAGTTTTATAGGTCCTTTAGCAAACATATAAAGAATGATATGCTGCTTGTATTCTTGGAGGCACAGAAAGGTTTACCCCCAGACTCGTGGGCTGAATCAATAATTATGACGTTCTTAAAAAAGGACAAGGATCCACTTAACCCAGCCTCCTACAGGCCAATATCTTTGATTAATACTGACAGTAAAGTTTATTCAAAAATACTCGCCACAAGACTGTCAAGAATTATACCAACAATTGTTTCTCGTTGGCAGCATGGCTTTATTCCCAATAGAGACACGGCGGACCATGTACGCAGAATTATAGCAATGATGGACTGGTCAGAAGCCTCTAACATACCAATAGGAATCACTCTCCTAGATGCTGAAAAAGCATTTGATAGAGTAGCATGGCCCTATCTATGGGACGTGTTATCTATGAAAGGCTTTGGGCCAGGAACAATAAATGCATTTAAGACATTATATAAAAATCCAGTTTCAGTAATAAAAATAGGTCATAGTAAATCTGCATTATTTCCCATCCAAAGAGGAACACGCCAAGGATGCCCGTCTTCTCCTCTTCTTTTTGCTATATATATAGATATTTTTCTTAACCAGTTAAATAGGGATGAAAGTATAGTTCCAGTACAGCTAGGAGGTACAATATATAGAGCCCTTGCATATGCTGATGATTTAGTAGTGGTTACTAAAGATACTGAAAGAACGTTTTCGAGGATTGAAGAACTAGCGGGCATATTCGGATCTTTTTCCGGGTATAAATTAAATTTATCTAAAACACAAATTTTGTTTACAGGATCAAACCCACCTCCTATTACAAATATAGTTACAGAAGCAGTTTACTTAGGCATTAGATTAACTATACCTATTTCTAAGATACCTAGTATCAATTACATTCCGATTCTTAAAAAGGCTAAATCAACTTTGGAAAGAATAAACCATTTACATTTATCTCTTCATGGTAGAAACAATGTTTTAAGGATGCTTATATTGCCGAAATTTATTTACTTATTTAGAACAATCCCTTTGGAATTTCCTTTAAGTTTTTTTCAAGAAATCGAAAGAACCGCAATAAGATTCTTGTGGGGCTATAAAGGCATTAGAAGAGCATATAAGAAGCTGATTATACCGAAAGATAGGGGGGGATGGGCCGCACCTCATTTTCTATTTTATTATTTAGCTGCCGCACTTCAATACATGTTTCCCTTAATTGCGGGCAATAAAATACCTATTATTTGGGCACAATATCCAAATATCTATGAAATGGTAGTAGGTACTGATGCGAACTATCATCTGCTAAAATTCATTGAGCCAAGCTATTATAAAAAAACAAAATTTAAGATATTGCTGGCAGCATATAAAGCTTGGCGAATTATTAAAAAAGTGGTGGGAATTAGAAAAATTACTAGATATACGCCACTAAATTCAAGTCACTGTTTTCCCACTATATTTAGAGACCAGGTGATGAAAAAATGGAACGATAAGGGGATTACCGCTCTATATAATAATTCTGAAACTTTATTTTCTTTCAGTGAACTACAAAGTAACTTTAAAATTCCTTCTTGTGATTTTTTCAAATTTTTACAGATTCATAGTTTTTTAAATTCACCTTCCAATATAGAAAGACAAGATTTAACCCCAATCTTACTTATAGATACTCTAAATAATAAAAGAAGAATTGGGTCCTATTATAATACTTTAATGACTTACCTTGAGGATGACCTTAATAAATTGAGGGACAAATGGGAAGACAAGTTAGGTACAAAGGATGTATTCTTGGAAGAATCAATCAAAATGGCCACCTCAATTTTATTTTCAGGGCGTAATCGCACTCAACATTACATGATCTTGTGTGATTTATATTACACGCCGGCAAAAGTTTTGAAATGGGGGAGCATTACTGGAATTAAATGCAATCGCTGTAATTTAAGAGGGGCCGATACTCTACATATGTTTTTCTCGTGTGTAAAACTTAATGGATTAATTTGTGATGTTCAGAAATTTATAGAACACATTCTTTGTAAAAATATTGTCTTGTCACCTGAACTTATATTATTTGGTGTTTCTAAAGAGTCAAAAGATTTGGAACAAACGAACTTATTATTTATTATGATGGCTGAATTCCGTGCATGCATATCTCAGGACTGGATTAGTATAGATTCACCATCTTTCTATACATGGAAGGGACGTCTCCTTGTTAGATATAAACTTGAATCAGCAATATATGCTACCAAGGGGAAAAAAAAGAAACAACTTGGGTTAAAAATATGGGCACCAATTCAGAAATGGATCAATGAAGTAATGATATAATGAACTTTCTATACTGGTTACTCATGTATTATCTGTTTTTTTGATATTCTGAATGGTGTTGCTTTTTCCTCTTTTGAATTTTCTGTATTACATATATCTTGGTATGATCTCAGGAAGGAATTATGTTATAGTCTGTTTAAGCTTGCAACTCAAATATCAATAAAAATATATATAAAAAAAAGAAACAGCAGCAAAAAAGCACTTCCGGATGTTCGCAGATGCCATCCAGTAGCTACGGTGCAACTGGTGAGAGGGAATGGGGACCTTCTGCAAATACCTAAACGACTTCTGTAAAATGCCAATGCAGAATTTGAGAAAAGGAAGAGATTGTGATGAAGGTGGATCTGTCTTTCTACTCTCGTTTTTTTAAATTTTATTGCCTGCAGTCATAGAAAGACTTCCACCTACATCATTGCAGACAAAGAATATCAGGGTCTACGGTGGGAAGACTAAGGGCATCATTAGGATGGCGAGCGGACTTCGTCCGCCCGCCATCCTCACGGTAAAAGGGACCACCCAACATATGTGCGGGGGTCCCGTGAGCGACATTAGGATGCACCCGCCACACTGGCGGATGAATCCTGCATTTTCAACATTGCAGCGGGTGGTTCTTTCAGCACCGCCCGCCGCAATGCCAAAAATGCATGTCTTGCATGTACATGCACAATGTGGCAGGCACCGCGCGGTGCCTGCCATGTTGTGCATGCACATGAAGGGGGGTACCATAGGTACCCCCCCATGTGCCCCCCAACATCCTCAAAAACTGCATGCCTGTTGCCGCCACGGAAAGGCTCCCTCCCGCCTGCATCCTGATATGGATGGTGGTGTCTAGCAGATACCACCACCATATGAAACCCTTTTCCGCTCCGTCGACTTGTCGACCGGGCGGAAAAGCGGCGGGCGGTCTTCCCGTCCGCCGCGGTCCCCCCGCCATACTAATATGGAAGAGGGAAATGGGTGGCGGGCGGGCTAGGATGTAGGGCGGATCGCCACCGCCATGCGGGCGGTGGCGATCCGCCCTACATTGTAATGGGCCCCGAAGTGTTGCCAATCGAGCAGGAAATCACAGAAAGGTTCAGAGCTGTAAAAACTGCATCTGTCTTATGATATGCTATTATTACCTCCCAAGTCCCAGGCACCAAATGAGACTTCTGAGGTCTATCCTTTCGTTATAAATGGATTGTGCCAATGTGCTGTGCCAGGCTCTTACATGGCATTAATGGGCTTTAGTGGGGCTAATGTCCAGCCGTGAGAACTCTTGCAATTCAACAAGCCCCATATCACCCCAGCGCTAGGACAGCACCGTGGCTTGCCCGAAATACTGCACTCGCTCGCAGTTAAATGCAAGCAGCACAGTAGCTACTACAGAACATAACACCAAGAACACCTGGTAAACTATTACCAATGAGGTGGGCACCCCATGGGTTCCTATGGAACAGAAGTTGGTATAAAACTAAGAATGTAGTTGCTATGCTCTAATTGCTAAAGGAAGAAATAACAATTTTCCAGCAGTTTTGAAGCTACCAATAACTTAAACATTCAACAGCAGGTAGATGATCATGACTGCCGGTCACAGCCTATACATCACCACGTTAAGAACAATAAATACGTGTTATTAAACAACTTATTCATTTTTTATTTCTCGGCCTCTGCCAGATGAAATATCTACCTTGGTGGGATTAGTACCTTTGATCTGACAGGTACCCACACACACACACACTTTCTGCACTGGCTCGGTTTATCTAGTAACAACACTACAACTCCCAGAATGCATTTATTTGTTAAATTAGCGTACAGAGCTGGATGGAAGAATCCAATTTCCTAATAATGTCTCGTTAACCTACCCTATTAAGGCACGAGTACTTTAAAATGAGGGGGCGCACAATGCTCAAATCATTAACGCACACCTGTAAACAAGTAATAAATACTTGATTTGAGGAGGTAAGTGAGCTGTAATGCTACAGTCCAGGGCATCACCAGCCCGGAAACGGCATGCCAGAAATGCGCCTGCCTCGCCCGACCCTTGACCTCTCCTGTGGGGTGTCTGTGGGTGGTTGAGAGCCCTCGGTGCATTGCAGGACCCTATCATGTGTCGGTGCAGGCAGCGCGCTGTCTATAGCCAGCCGCCTGCAGGGAAACCCTATCCAGTGACATAATTAAAACATGATCTGATTACCGTCCGCACTGGGTGATTGCGGTCTCATTAACCTTTGTGCAGATCCACCTGAATCCATGTCCCGGGAGGCCAATGTAGCAGGAGGGTGTTGCGTATGACACGTAAACAGATTGTTTAATTCTCAATTCGGCCCCTTCCCCGTCAATTAAGCAGGCTCTTTACTGGCCAGGAGGCGCTTCATTTTCAATTTCACACATTTGATGTCGAGTGCGGCTTTTTGTTGTGGTACTACACCTAACGCTCCCTCGCTAGGCGCTAGTCTTACATTTGAAGCAGAATCGCAAAGAAAGACGGGATCGGGAAACGAACTTGATTGTTTGAGGCTCGAATCCCAGCCACCTCGCCCGACATAACTGTGTGCTCCTGGGCGACTAGGTTTTTGTCTCTTTGCTTTAATTCCATAAACTACCATACCTTGGACTTCTTAGAGACATGCTACACGCATGTATTCACCACACTATAATATTCAATTTAGATCTTCTAAACCCACCAATTCTTATTTGAGGGGGACTCCCTCTCATCCAGCCCTGTCGACATTCCCATGTGAGAAATGTGCTGCGCCTTGATTGTGGGAGGGCGAGGGTCGTGGTGTCAGCGATGCTAATTGTGAGCAACCTCTCGTGCAGGTGGTCCGAGAGAAGTGCGCCAATGAACCTGGGGATATTTACAAGGCTATTGTGTCACAACAGCAGCTTTTCGCTGACCTGTGTGCAGCCGCCCCTGTGCGTGTTTACCTCGCAGCTGCGTCGGTTTAGGTTGTGGAGCCGCGTGTCCTGTGAAGGTGCAGCCTGCACCTTGCTCTGCCTGATGGAGAGGGTGTGACCTCCATCGGAGTCTTCTTCAGAGAGAGGACCTCAAACTATCAAAGGCTGCTTCACCCCGACATGTAATCCGAGAAACTAGGGCAAAGGCCGTTATGACCTACATACTGTACCGGGGGAGCGCAGCAGTGGGAATGTGCATTGTAATTAGATGTATGGAGTAAATCACGTGGCGTGTTTCATCAGGACTGCATTGTTTCAGAGTTATTCGTGATCAAGGCGGGTTTTGAAGCGGAGGCATCCCCGCAGTGTGACAAGGCGCAGTGTGACACAAAGAAAGCGATGCTCCCTCGTGTGTGTGGAAAACGCCCAAGTGCAGCAAAAACACACACAATGAAAGATGCTGAATTTGTAAATTATTAAAACAGTTATTTAAACAACGTCACCACGTAACTTAGAAGCAAACACTTTAAGCGTATGTCACTTATTTTCACTGTGATATACCTCGAACCGTTAATTTAATGTGCTCCGTATCATCCATTCTATTTATAAATCAGTAGAGATAAAAATCATCAAAAACATGAAGAGTACGTACAAAAAGCAGCACTTACCTTACTATGTGCAAGGAATCTAAAGCAGCAGCGCGCGCGATCTGTGGCAAGGTTCCACTGGCTGTCAGACGCACGCAAGAACAAGGCAGCCTCCTGAAGAAGCGACCCGAGATCCTGAGGAGGAGAGGTTTGAAGGCTGCTCACCCGAGTCCATCTGCACCCTGCACCTGCCCCGGTGCTACAGACCGCAGCCACACCGCCAGCGCAGACACGCTGCCCGCGGGTCCGCACTGGCTCTCAATGCGAGCAGCGAGAAGGCTGCCTGCCAGATAACATTTCAGAGCCCCCTCGCCTTCACAAGACAAAACCCTGGCCGCTCTCCACGGCTTGATAGCAGATAGGCAGAATTAGCTCCCCGCATTCCTTCCTCTCAGAGCAGCTAATGGCAGCAGGCTTGAGGGTTGTCAGGTGGCCGCTGAAAGGCATCCCCAGCGCCAAGAACGGGACGCCAATACGACTCTCTCTTTCCCTCCGTAATTTCTTCGGGGTGTGACCTTTTTCCTTAGTCCCCGTTAAAGCAGCCTCATATGTTACACTGTTTTCCATAAGCAAAATGGCTGCCCTTTCAGCACTGCTGCAGACAGCTCATTGGGCTCCTCTGGCTTTAGGTAGCCATGGCAACAGCCAACAGACAGTCCAATACAGCAAGCATGGCTGACCATGTGCAGGTCACCAGCCCTGAATGTTAATTTATTTTACTACAGCTGTGCTGTGCATTAATTACTCCGGCTGGAGTTTTGTTTTGGAAATGTTTTACACCGAGTAGGCAGGGGCTTTTGTTTTGAAGAATATTGTTACCCCTTCTTTCTCGCGCACGTTGGGGCAGTGTAAACATGGGAGGGCTGGGAGTAGAGAGCGTCTCTGGTGACTAATGGCATTCGCACTCTCCTTTAATGTAATGTCATTGATTTACGGGAGAGCGTTGCAACGCAGCAGTCAGCTCTTTTACATGCTTGCTCTGGGTATTTGAAATGCGGTCGCTTGATAATGTGTTAACGTTGGGTTGACTTTTACATAATAATGCCTCAGAGGTAAAACTCCACCAGTGTTGGCAAGTCATTTTTATAGTCCTTTTCTTGACACAGTGTTTTGGTCGAAGCTGTCATTTATTTACTCGAGGGTTGCAGAGGATTTCTTATACTCATTAGGCGTCATTCTACATAAAGCACAGAGCTCCATATAGTGAGAGCAAGCCTCCATTTATTAGAACAGGTCTGCAGTTAATTCAACAGTCATATCCAATTTGTAAGCAAGCCTCACTAATACAGAGTGAAGAACCTGACCATCTCATCTCCCTTAAAGCGCACACATAATGCCAAAGTATTTAAAAGAAATCACTCACGAGCCAAGCTTACATTTTCCGCCAACCATCTATCTCATAGGTTAGGGCTATCTAAATGGGTGATCCTAGGGTCAGATATATATAGCCAGTTGCTTCCTACCCCTAAATGATCTATATTGTTCACCAATGGGCAGCTGCCCAAAACATGGTGTAAGTGGTTTCACCGTCCACAACCAGAACATTCATGCTGGTAAAAGCAGAGCTGGCAGAAAAATGTCTGTTAAATCCCCAATATGCTTCCCATGGATCCCCAGGCTGTCCTTTTCCATAGATTTCCCGCCCAACTCAGTATGAGATGTTCCAGGAAGGGCCGTCACAGGATTGGTATACCATTAGCTGTCTGAGCAGCTGGTGCCAGTCAGGTGGTGCCTTCTACTGCAATCACAGCCCTGAATCAACCCACCGCCCCATGGCTTCGCTGGAATGATGCGCAAATGAGCTCTAAATTCCTCATCATAAATGTACCATACAAAACCCCCCAAATCCATCTGCTCTTTTCAAATAACATCAGTATATTTAAAAAAGAGCAACTGCTCTATCAGTGTGACACTCACAGTATACATTTGCATTAATCAAAACTCTAATGTTCAATTATCAATTTTGTATGGAGACACTAGTCCACCTAGTTATTTCCCATTTTTCCTCCTTTGAGCCATCTTTCGCTTGTATCTATCTGTATAATAACGTAATCATATCAACAAATTCTCCGAGCCAAATCTTCTCTTTTTTCAATGATTCAATAAATGTGCTCTCAAGGGCATCGTTATACCCATCTAATGCAGCTTTTTGACCTTTACAAACATATTTCCTAAATCCTTCAATTTTCTTATTCTCTGGGTAATGTGTATCTTTTGTTGTCAGCATGCCACCCTCTCTGTGCCTGCATGCCTCCTCTACATTCCATCTTCTTAGTTCTGTGCTTGAATATCCTTCAATTTATTTGGGTTTGTTGTCATTAGTGCGACTGTTGACCTGGTGCATGCTTATGTGTGGGCTCACATTAAAGAGTGTTAAATACTCTCCATCCCATCCACGTTTTTCATCTCAACATTGGGAATGAGCTGCTGGAGCCCACTGCTATCCCTGGTACATTGCATGAATTCTGAATGCTGGATATTGTGTCTGTCGATATCTTCACATTGAATCTACACTGTATCTGTGAACTGGTATGGGCAGCAAATTGATTGCAAACTGTAACCAAACTGCAAGCAGAAACCCTAGTCACAGTAGGTCAGTTATGCTTCTCCGTTGTCTTTTTTCTTCGTTTTTCTCTTCACAGCCAGTCAACCATGCACGTGGCTTATACTTCCCTTCAACTGCAACGGAGCATTCACTGGAAGGGTGTATTACCTCGTGTGACATATTGCTTTCACTCTTAAACACATGCTTGGATTGGATGTGTTCAGGCCTGTCAGAGGTGATGTGATACAATAACTACATTTGGAACACTAAAGAAGAACGTTTAATTTATGTGGCAATAAGGAAACTTGAGGAATATCTTTCTTTCATAGACTTTGAAAAAATTAGAATTCAACTATTCTCCTCAAAGTTCTAGTGCATATCTCTTGGAGTAAATACTAACTGGTTGCATTAAGTCATAATTCAATCATTATTAACAGTTTCAAATAGATTCGTTTTGGCTCTGGATGCTTTTATCAGTATTCTGTAAATCATTTGGCAAGCCTTATTGAAATTATACAGGCTAATTCTGCAAACATTGCATCTGGAATCAGTTTTCAACCACTCCAAGTATGCACAACTAAGCAAGGTGTTGCAGTATGGTAATCATCCACCATCTTTTATGAATGAACAAGGTCATCTATCAATAAAATGGGAAAGATGGCTTAGACTTGTTAACAATTGTATGTTAGCCATTGATGGTAATGCATTCCCCTCCTAAAGAAAAACGGATCATTTGTTGTACCTACTAGGATCTGAAGGAGAAGAAATTTCCACTCACTTCAATTGGAACCTCATCAAGGTGTTGCTGCAGTAGAATATAGCTGTTACTCTAAAGCTCTAAACTGGCTTAAAAAGCAGTTCACAGAATAACCCCATGTTGGCATGAAAAGGCTCCATTTTATACACATCGTCAGTTTCTGAACAAATCCATTGACTCTTATGTTGCAACCATAAGAACTTTGGCAGCAAATTGCTGCTTTGGAACCTTGATTTATACTTACACAAGTGATTAAGTTATCCTTTTTATGTTCACACAAAAAAATTCAGGAGCAATTGCTGATATCCCAGAATCCATCACTGGATGACTTGATTGATATTGTTAAGACTGTGGAGTGTTAAATTTCTTTATTCAAAACTCTAAAGCCATTTGGAGGGATGGAAGTTGCCTCCATTTCAGCAATGTAGCAATTGGATGAATTCAAACAAGATATGGAACCAAACAAGATATGTGGCAATGAAATTTGTTTCATAATTTCATTCAGAGAGTAAATGATCTTGCACTCACTGTTATTCAAAACCACATATTGCCTCATTTAAATCTTGTCCTGCTGTTGGCAACAAATGTTTCAAATGTGGAAAGATTGGTCACTTCTCAAGTGCATGCGCATGAAATGGAAATCCTGTAGGATTTATATGGTACCAAACAAAGAGAGTATGCAGTTCCTAAGGGGACTGGAGGTGAACAATAATGGGGTGAGATCCAATGGTGGCTAACAAGAGGGAGGTTGGGGAAACCTTCCTTTCAGAATGAGGGCCCTCGCACACCCAGCCCACTGGGTGTCATGCTTCATCATCGGCATGCTCCTCCTCGGGTCGGCGCTGCAATACCCGACGGGCACCTCAGTGGGGCCTCTTTGGCGGAGATATTTCATTCCTTGCCATTTGGTGCAGTGTGTGTAAGGGGCCCTAAAGTGCAGAAGTGCAGTGGTGTGGGTTCTAGTCGACCATGTGAATTAAAACAGGGGAATGGGAGGAACAGGGAGACTCATTTTAATGATCCTGCCTCCCACCCTGATAAAAAACAGAGTGGCGACTGTCTACGGTAAAGTTGCAGACAGTTGCATTTAAATTACCTCAGTCAACATGTTTCTTGCCTTTGTAGTCGGAAGCATCCGGCAGCAATTCTTCAGGACCGAAATAAGATGATGAATCTACACTCAATTCAGTGGTAATGTGGTTTTACCAGTTTAGTTGCACCAGAGGAATGTGGTGTCCGTAGGTGCAGTAGCCAATCTAAAATCTACTTAAGACTGGCCCCATCGAATTTGCGGCATAGAAAACACATGTTAAAGTAACGATTGTCATTGTCTTGCGCCCACTCGGTGGAGGACCTACCCTGCAGTGCCGAACCCGGGAGGTGACAATACTCCTTGTAGTGTTTGCAATTTGAATGAAGCTGTTGTTTACAAAATTGGATGAATAATATTTCAGACCACCAAATTGCACCAAAAGTTAGAAGTAATCAGTATTTCCTATGATGGAGACATCAAAGTAGAATAGGCATTTTACTTAATCCCAATTGTAAAAAAACATTTTTTGTAAAGATATAGATGAGGGTGTGTGTGAGTTAAGAAATGATGATGACAGTGAATAGTTTACTAGATTAACACAAATAAGTATTCTGGAAGTAATTGGGGAAAGCAACACATTTCACATACACAACATAGTGCTTAAGAAGAATCCCAATCCTGTAAAACACAACCTTAGATATATTCACATGAAGCCAGGTTGATTTTATCTAAGATGTTACGGAAATGTATGAAGCCAGTATAATAGACCCTTCAGATGCATAAGGATGGTTTTCACCAATTGTACCTGTTAAGAAGAACATGAGTAATTTGAGATTGTGTGTCGACCTAACCTCTGTAAATAAACAAATGAAGGCTGATTGTCATCTTTTACCATGCATAGAGGACTTACTAGCTAAAAAATGATGTAGCAGTTGTGTTTTCCTTAGACTATGGTGCGGAAGGGTGGGAGACCTTCCCACCAGAAGGGTAGGGAGATCTTCTTGTACACCAAGGGATGTGAGGTAAACGTTCTCCCAGGGTAATATACAATAAACAAATGATCATCCCTCTGCCTAATGAAGCAAAGTGTGGTGGTGTGTGTGCACCATGACTAAGCACCACTTCAGTGAGAAGTGGGAAAAAGGAAAATAATCCTTTTTTATATACAACCCTCACCCACTCTAGTAGTGGCGTGCTTCATCATCGGGTTTACCTTGACTCCTAAAGGTCAGGGTGAGTTCAACCATGTTCCAGGGATCTCTTTGTATAATAGTAGTCAGGGGAGCTATACATAATGAGAAATTCCTCATCTACTCCAAAAGTATCCCTTTATTTGCAGGTCGGGTGGGAAATGATAAAAAAAAACATATAAAGGGCAAAAAGGATACAATGGTCTTATAACCGTTATAGTGCAAACATGTTTCTGTCCAACAATGTTGGCAGTATGAAGTCCAGGGCATTCATCATGGTGGGTTTGTTTTACTAATAGAGCCCTGGTGACCTCTATGTTAAATATGCACAATAAGATTTTAGGCATGCACACGCAGGCAATATTTTCGCATTTCAATGGTACAGGGGGAATGGGTATTTTCAACCCACAAGCTGGGCACGAGTGGACCTCAGTAGGTACATAGACTGTAGGGACCCTTGACAGAAGTTTCGCCACAGGTCCATCCTACTTCCGCTCCCTGAGGGTCTTGAAAAGCTTCTCTTTTTTATTAGTTGTTAAATGTGCTCCAAAAAGACATTCATTATACACACATAGGCTGTTTATTTGTCCTTTAGAACCTTATTTCCCAATCTCCATCCTGTTTAGTTTTCTCCCCCTCGGTGGTAATATATATCTTTTATTGCCTGCATGTCACTCCCTGCCCGCATGCCTATATGCCCTCTTGCCTATTTTACATTCCATGTAATTAGTACTATGCTTGTTTACCCTTTAATTCATGGTGTACTGTTGTCAGTTAGTAAGACCGCTGCTTACCTGGCACACACTTCTGTCTGGGCTCTCAATAAAGAGTAATAAGTCTTCTCCATCACATCAGTGTCTTTCATCTTTACACCCTGTTAGAAATGGGGGTCTCTGGTTGGCAATGGTTTGCACCTATGTCCAAGAAGGGAACCTTGCTTCTAGTCAGGGTAATAGAGTTACCACATTAGACAATTCCGGCTCGCCCGCTTGGTAGCTTGACATGAGTAGACAAGCTTATCCCAGAGGTAGTGTGTAAAGCATTTGTGCACACATACTGTAATACAGTGAAAAACAATATAAAAGGACACCACACCAGTTTAGAAAAATAACTAAACTGTATCTAAACTAAACAAGACCAAAGAGAAAAATGACAAAAATCCACAAAACACATACCAAGATAGCTGCAAAAATAGGTGCTGTCAGTTCCTTAAGACCACTGAGGAGGAGATGCGTCAGTTCCTTATTACTCCAGGGAAGGTGAGGTCTCAGTTTCTTGCTGCTCTGCAGGGGACGTGAAGCGTTGGTTCCCTACTGTTGTCGGGGAGTTGAGTCATCGGTTCCTTACTGTTGCCAGGGAGGTGATGTGGCGGTGGCGGTGAGACAGTGGTTCTTTACGACAGTGCAGTGTCGATGGGTTCAGGAAGTCACCCACATCCAGGATCGGCTCAGCGATGATGAAGCACCGGTTGTTGAGGTCAGGGCTGTGGTGCGAGTCGGGGCGGTGAGTCATGGGCGGCTACGGTGCAGGCAGCGGCCTCAGTGATGGCGTCTGAGTCGATGCGGTGCGGCGTCGGGGCTGTGGTGCAAGTCGGGGTGGTGGGTCATGCTGTTCATGAGCGGTGCCCACGGCTTCATTACTGAGCGCTTGCCAGGGTCGGTGTTGTAGTTTTGCTCTGTGGCAGCAGAAACAGCAGTTCCAGATGCAGGAGGACAGAGAAAATGAAGTCTTTGTACCATGGAGATCTTCTTCAAGCAGAATACACAGCACACAGCAAAGTCCTCTCCTTGGCAGAAACATCCACTTCAGGCCAACCCCAGACAGCACACAGCAAAGGGGCAACACTTCTCCTTCAGTTTTCCCAGCTCTTCTCCTTGGCAGAGGCTCCTCTTGAGTCCAGAAGTAGTCTAAATTTCTGGGGTATGGGTACCAATATTTATACTATCTTGGTCGGGTAGCCCCTTTTGTCCAGTTTCTTGCGTAGGTCCTCTGCCTGTTCGTTAAAGTCTTTCACATTTTAGCAGAATTACCCGACCAAGATAGTGGATAAAGCATTCAAACGAGCGAGTAACAATAAAGGGATGCCCTTCTGGAACCTGCACCACAGGAACCAAAGGAAGAGAGACCAATATGCATAACCACATTCAACACTGGCTCCAACCAAGTATTGAAAATAATCAACAAACATTGGCGCATACTCAACTACGGCCACTGTAGCGTATGTCATTTGACCAAAAAGAGCAGAAATATAATTTTCAACAATGACACAGTTTGGGAACAACGCTGTTTCACAAACTGCAACAGTTAGAATGTGATCTTTATGATCACCTGTAGTATCATCCTGCCATTTGGGATTATACTAACATTGTACCTCAGCACTCTCGCTGTGATGTACATCTAAACCTGTAATTGCAGAATTTATTCATACACAATTTTTATTGACAACCTTTAACGAGTTTTTTGACACAGTAGGTACATGTGATCAACCAGGAAGTGGGGCAGTATCAGGGCAGATAAGGACGCATTTGCACACAGACAAGCGCAATACACGTTAGCTACCGCTAACGTTTGCTTCAGAGTTACCCCACTCTGTTCAATGTTTAGCATCCTAAGAAGGGAGTACACACACAGCAGGATCCACAGGAACAACCGGTAACTGATTTACCATATGATGGTGGCCATTTTGGAGAATTCGTGTTCTAGCAGTACCTACGCTGTCATGCACAACAGGCGGAAGTAAGCGTGTGTAGCATGTAGAATTTTCCATTACTGGACGGCCATTTTATGTAGGTTAGCGTTGTAGTAGTTGGAAACACACATGCGCCAAACACGGAAGGCATCAGGTACTTAAGCTGCTTCACAGCACAAATCCCTTGTTTCGGAGCAACAGATAGGCATTGCTGGGGCGAGAGAGCAGCTTAGATGACCTAAGTACGGCACAGCCGATCCCCTTAGAGAACGAGCATTCTCAGGAGCAAGGCACTGCTTTTTCCGGGACAAACTTTTTTTTTCTCATTACGTGAACACTTTGTCTCCCACAGTGTTTGACTACAAGCACTCCTCCCCTCCCGTGTAATAGCTCATGGGGCTATAGTTTGACTACAAAAGTGTATGTTAACTCTGTTTTATATTTGTCCCTGTACTTCTATTCTACATAGCACCTCTCCAGCCATCACATGAGATTTCTCCTGCATATAGAATGAAGCTACAACGAGATTTAAATACCATGGATATGGTCCACCATAAAGTGTGTGTTTTATGTTTTGTACTGTCTTGTACATCAAAATCAAGGGCATCATGGCACCCACATGAATCAATTACGAGTAGTTGTGCACTAAAGAAAAATATATCATTAGGTAGACCTTCCACGAGCTTGGTGATGTGGTCTTGTAATTATCAAATGAATGTGATAACTATGCTTTATTCTATCCTTCCAGATTGCATAACAAGAATATAACAATCGAGTATTGTATAAGTGCACGTTTCCTTTTTTTTTTTTCTTTCTGTTTTTTCTTTATTTTTTTTATTTTTTTTATTTTATTGGAGTTCATGGTGCATTGACAAAATACATAATTAATCACAAGCAAGGTATAGAAACATCTGATACAATTACATGATCACTCGAATATAAACAGCTAAAAACACATTATTTGACGTGGGGATAAAAAAGATGCAGAAGATCCATCAATAAATATAACAATACAGTACATTTCAAGTTCTTATTCTGTCCTCCAGCCATTTCTTAACCGGGGCCCATAATCGTCTTCCCATCTCTCGTTTTTTAGCACCTTTAAGTTCATAGAGACAAGACTCAATATTATAAATACCCAAAAATCTAGAGATCCACATCTGAAAAGAGGGGGCTGTAACATCCTTCCATCCGGCCGAGATCAAGATTCTGAGCACAGCGACCGACATAAAAGCCAAAGCAGCCTCATCCTCTGTTAAAACCAGTTTAGAATCTGAGCCAAATAACATCAGTGTTGGGGATAGATTGATCTTACGACCTAGCAGCCCCTCCCAAAATTTTGTCATTCCATCCAGGACAGGGGCCAGCCGCTCACAAGTAATATACAACAACAATTAGTAGGGGAGGGTCCGAGGGAAAAGTTTAACGACCTTACAGGTAAATACCCCCAGTGCAGCTCACAAGTAATAAACATATGTAATAAGTCTGCTTGCCCCTTATTGCATCTCGGGCAGCAGTCATCATTCCTGACACCCCAGACAAATAGTTTGGCCGGTGTATGATACAGATTAAAAACTGTTTTAAAATGTTGTGCCCGTAAATTGGACGCCCAAAAGATCTTTTTATTTAACCATAATGCTAGGTCCAAATCTACATCCGGGTTTCCCAATTTGATTGCAGAGTCACTTTCTACTTTTCCTACATCATCCAGTAATATGGACGTCAGCATATTATAAACCTCTTTTATCTTCCTACATCCTCTTCCAATGCCCTCAACCACAGGGAAGTCTACCAGGGGTTTAAGTTTTGGCCTAAAAGCCTGTATGATACCCGAAATTTGGCCATATATAAGCCACTGATTTACATGGAGGCCATATCTCCTTTGCATGTCCTCAAACCCACTTATCTTGTCTCCTACCATTAGGTCTCCAGTAGTCTTAACCCCTAAGCCCTTCCATATTTGTAGGTTCCCATCATTACTTAACTGAGGAAAAAGACTAGAATTTTCCAAAAGAAGAGAAGGGTTAATTTTAGGGACATGAAAGAATTTTAAGATTGATTTCCATACTCGCCATGCCCCTAGTAGGGTCTTAAATCGTGCCTTCCTATAGAACCTATATTCCAGTTCCGTCAACAATAGGCCCGTTGCTTCCCCCCATCAGCAGTTTGAAGATTGGAGGGGGACCCTGACTGTCTACATTAGTCACGCCAGTGTCACATTGGAACAGAATTGACATCTGGATCAGGAGACAGGACCAGTGATACAGTCTCAGGTTTGGGAGTGCCATCCCACCCCTTTCCCACGGAAGGGACATAAGGGTTGTTGATCGTCTAACCTTACCATACTGCCATATGAACCTAATAAAGGCAGACTCTAATTTCTTCAGAATTTTCTCCTCTATATATAGGGAAAGGCTCAAAATAGATACAGCACCCTGGGAAACATCACCATTTTTAAGACATTTACCCTCCGAACCAGAGAAAGATGAAGAACATCCATCCTTTTCAGTTCTGTCTCTATGGATTTAATAAGGGGGCGGGGGTAGTTCTCTTCCACTATCTTACCCACTGATGCATTAATCTTTACCCCTAAATATATAGCAGAATCAACATACCTTAAATCGGGTCTTGGTATATTCCTAGAGCAAATTATCTGGGTTTTGGATTCATTCAAAAGATATCCAGAGCCTTGACCGAAAACTTTAGCCATCTGTACCAATTCCGGGAGTGCCTGCTGCGGATTTGTTGTGATAACCGCCAGGTCATCAGCGTAGGCTAAGATCGTATTTTCGTAGCCATTATATATCACTGGAGATATTCTTGGGCACTCTAAAATTTTCTGAATAAGAGGGTCTATGTACAGAGCGAATAGTATGGGGGAGCAGGGGCAGCCCTGCCGTGTCCCTCTACTTATATTAAACTTATCTGACTTCTCCCCCATAACCGTAATTGTTGCCACTGGATCTATATACATAGCCTTGATAGCCCTGATGACATTCGTACCAAAACCTCTCCCGACCAAAATGCTCCAGATGAAGCTCCACCCCACCCGATCTAAAGCTTTTTCTGCGTCGAGCAGGATCATGGCCATCTCTTCCCCCGCGGCTTCCTGGCCATCAAAAAAGTTATCACTCTACAGGTATGATCTGTCGTACCACGCCCAGGAACAAAACCATGTTGCCACGGGGAGACGAGACCGCATATGATCTTGCCCAACCTCTTCGCCCAGATCTTTGAGTATAGTTTAGTATTGGCATTTATTAAGGATATAGGCCGATAGGACCCCGGTTTCTCAGCTGGTTTACCTTTCTTATGAAAGACTATAACATTAGTTTCTTTCTACGAGTCTGGGACCACACCCGAATACAGAATCCCGTTAAATAGATCTACTAAAAGAGGAACGATCTCTTTTTCCATTGCTTTGTATACCTCCAAGGGGAGACCGTCAGGGCCAGATGCTTTCCCTGGCACTAACTCTCGTAGGGCAGATAAAACTTCATCAAACGTAATATCCTTATCGAGGGCTGTTCTTGTTAAATCATCCAAGCAGAGTCCATTGTCAATACATCCCTCCTCCTGATTATTATTAAAAGGATCCTCCTCATATAATTTCTGATAGTATTTTTTAAACACCACCAGAATATCCTTTATCTCAGTATATGTTATCCCTTCCTCTTCTATACACACAATCGCATTCTTAGATCTTTCCTGTCTAATCCGTAGAGCAAGTGCTCTGCCAGCTTGCTCTCCCGTTTCGTACCTCTTTGCCTTTGAGCATTGATACTCCCCGATTGCTTTCTGTGTAACCTCCTTCTGCAATGCCGCTTTTACTGCCAGCAAGACACCCTGACTAGCCTCACTATTACCACCTGAAGCAATATCCTTTATATGTTGTTCTTCCGCCTCAACCAATTTATTAATTAATTTCTCTACTTCACTCCTATCTTCTCTTCTAAGCCTGGCGGCACAGCTGATCGTTTCTCCTCTCAAAGCAGCTTTAAAAGCCTACCAGACCCCATTCCGAGATGTGCTGTATCTATTTGCCGCAAAGAATTCACCAGCTCATATCTTCAAATGGTCAACAAATCTACTATCTGCCAACAGCCTTCTGTCAAAAGTCCAGTTTGTCTTAGACCGTTCTAACCCTCGCATAACATAGTTTAGCAACAGAGGGTTGTGATCTGAAATAACCCTTGGGAGTCTACATATCTTAACTTTTTCAGATTCTAAAACAGAGACAAAAAAGAAATCCAATCTTGAATATCTCTGGGCTGGATTAGAAAAGTAAGTATATCCTGAATTTAAGGGTTCTTTATCTCTCCATAGATCCTGAAGCCCATGTGAAGCTAACATAGCTTGAACCGCCTTATAAACTTTGGGTTTTCTCCTCTGATACGATATGCCCAACCCCCATTCAGATGAGATATTCAAATCTCCTGTAAAAACCAAAGGAGAGGGCCAATTTGCAAGCTCTGTTTCTAGAAAATCGTAAATTTCAGGGTCGTCCTCATTAGAGCCATATACCGTACAAATAGTAAGGCCCAATTCCATCTCGATAATCACCCATCTTCCATTGCTATCTACTTTCACTTTCCTCGCTTTCCCTAGACTTTTCTTACCTAGAATGGCGACCCCCTTAATAGTTAATGTTTGAGTTGTACAGGCTAATAATTCAAATCCATTTATGAAAAGCAAATTCCTCTTCAACCAAGGGAGGTGGGTCTCTTGTAAACAGAGAAGATCTATTCTATTATGTTTTACCACGTATGCTAATTTCTGTCTTTTCCTCCAATCGTTTAATCCCCCCACATTCATTGTACAAATATTAATGCGTGCCATCAAATTGAGTGTAGCAACCTATATCAAAAATCCTTTCAGAAATCTTTTTCCTTGCTGGCATCCTTTGACCATTACCAATTCTGCACCATTCCCTCCTTTTTCCATTTTTTGCCTTCTTCTCACCCTCCCTTCCCCCTCCCTTTACCACTCCCCCCTCCCCTCCCTCTCGCGCCTCCCTCCCCCGCCAATCCGTGAGGCATCCTGGGACCAAGGGGCCCCAGGTGTGGGCGACCGAGTGATCCGAGCATCACCGCTTGCTTGATCGCCTGAGATAACAAAAGTCTTTAAACATATAACAGTTCAGCTGGCTAACTTTCCCCCTCCTATTTTCTTAGTTCAGAGAGTTCATGCTTCTGCTTGGATCTCGCTTGTAAAGTTCCTTAATGTTCCTTTGTAGAGTACTCTTAGACATGCTGGATTTAGCTGATAGACGGTTGCTCCAATCTTCTCAAATGGGGCAAAGAGTTGTCTCAACCTCCATCGGCGTTCAACCGTTGTGTGGGCAAAATTCGGGGCGGACAAAGAACCTGTTTCCTTGATATTCTTTTCTACTCGTTGGTCTAGCCAGGTCATAAATTGCTTCACGTAAAAGAAAGTTTCCGAAGCAGACCAGAATAGCTCTTGGGTACTGATTTTCTTTTATAGGTCTCTTAGGGAGTGTCAGAGGAAAGCGATGAGCACGTTGAACTTCTCGTTCCAATTCCCATTTTGAAAGCTCGGGCATGGAAGACTTTAGAAGGTTGACAATATATCCCTTTGCATCACTTCCCCTTCTGCAATTCCCACGAAGCGTAGGTTATTTCTTCTTCCCCGGTTCTCGAGGTCCTCCACCTTTGTCATTAGGTCTTCAATAATTGCAGTTTAAGATTTTTCTCCACCATGAAGTTTAATGACATCTGCTTCTAGATTTTCTGTGCGGCTCTCCACAGAGGCCATTCTATCCACTATCTCCGTACAGTTATTATCTACCTTCTGGATAGCGCCTTGGAGTTGTTGAATTGCTTCATGATTCCTTTGACTATCGGTTTTAACATCCAAGTGAAAATCCTTTATGGTCCTCAGGACCTCGCTTAATGATGGTTCTTCAGAATCTCCTAGTTTGTCAGTATCATGATGTTGTTGTTTTCCCTTGCTCTTTTCATCTTCCCCATTTTTTGGATTTTTAAGTTCTGTGTCTCCTTTAAATGTAGGAGTCTAACTTTTCCGGAGGGGTCTAGATTTTTTCTTTGCTTGGTCCTGGTTACTCCCCTGATCCGTTGTTTCGTCATCTAATGGTTTGTGAGATTTTCTAAATTTGGATTTCTTCTTCTCCACTTTCTTTTTAGATGCCGAATCTCGACCAGGTTCATTATTGTTCTTTATATCGGTCGCTTCCAGATTGACAGTTGGCGGGTTTTCGTCCTCGCTAATCGCACTTGTGCCTCCAATTTCACTTTCAATTTCGCTAGAAATCGATACGCCAGTTTCATAAATTTCAGAATTAGATTCCTCTGACGATTCTTCGCTCCCAGCTTCTAATTCTTTATCTCCAGCTATGATTTGTCCGTTAGCGTGCACGTAGTCCCGATCTTGATCAATCGGATCTGTGGCCATTTCCGCCATTTCTGCACCTGTGCTAGTTAGATTTGGATTTGTTCCATCACTGGGAATCTTATTCTTCATTATGTCCTTTAGCTTTCCATTGTTGTTGTTATTACTGCTACTATCGTCTCCCTTATCGCCTACCATCAAGGATTCCTTTGAGAGCGGTGTAAATATGTTAGAGATCCTTGGTTGTGTTTCATCACACAAACCTGTTAGCTTTGCTGCGGCCTTCAAGCTTTTAATAGTATGCACTCTTTTAGCTTTTTTAAGCAGAAGTTCCATCTTTTCATCAGCTTGGTCATCGGATTTCTCTTCTTCGAGGTTGCATTTATTTAGCTGCTCTTGTTTCTTCTGTTTTCCCCTTTCACCATCTTTCTCCTTCCCTTTCTCCTTCTCCTTCTCCTTTTCGGCATTTTTCAGGGCGTTTTTGCTTTGACTTTTACTTTTCTCCGAGTTGTTTTTATGTTTTACTTTGCCAATAGTAGTGCCCTCCATACCTTCCTTTCCGTTTTTGGCCTCTTTAACTTATTGTGTCTTCAATCCTCTAGTTTCTGGCCTTCTAGTGGAGCCATTAATTTTTAGTTGGTGGCTCATCGTCTGTTTTAAGCCACTTTCATGATCCACTGTCACTGCGTTTTTTGCTGCAACTTTGGTCACCTCATTTACCTCATTTGCCTCGATCATCTCATTAGCTTCATCCTCTGAGAGCACCTTGCTCGCAGATTTGCTCGAGTTTGTTTCAGACATTTTCTGTACTAACTGCACTATTTGTGCTTGAGTTTGAGTCTGTGGTGCTGTTGCCACCATAGAGGTTCCAACAAAATCCTTGAGGTTGAGAAAACCTGTATAAGTATATTTCCACTCTTGCCTTTCCTTAAAGATAAGCTTTATCGTGTTCCTGTGTGGGTTTACTCTCTGCTGAGGCTGTGTTACATTTTGCAGCAGTCTATGCTTATTTTGCTTATTTTTATATATTTTTATATGAGGATTCTCCTTGTGTTTACTGCCCCTTCCAGATTTCCTTGATATGATAAGTTGGAGTGTGCACATGTAGACAGTCAGGGTTTTCTCCAAAAAAAGGAAAAGGGTGCCTTACTCCACAGACCCTTGTGAAATAGAAAGTTTTTAGGTAAATTACAGACGCTCCCTAGGCCCTGTGTTCTGGGGCGTGGCTATCTCCCTATCAGCAACCAGCAGGCAGTGCTCTGATGAAGCCTCGCACATTTCACAGAGCCACCGTGGAGGACAGCAGACACAGCGCACATTGCATTGCAGACGAAAGCCAGAGACGGCTGAAGAGGCTCAACAATCCCTCCGTATCGCACAGCAGGCACAGGGTGTCTGCGCAGAGCTCCACCACTCTGCCGAAAACGCGACCCTGACAACCCCCGGAAGGCCGGAGGGCCGGGAGACCAGATCAACAGGGGAAAGAGAAGTCGGGAGGAACCATCCGTGCTCCAAGCACCTCGCTCCTTGCCGACTGCGCACCGCTGCTCAAAATCCACCCGGTGTACACAGCGTGCAGGTCCGATGCGGCGTCTGACCCCCAGCTGCTCGACTACCGCCACAGGTTGCCAGCGTTCCAGTTCCAGTGATCCACCTCTCACTCGTAGCGCTGCCGGGTTTTCCAGGACTTCTGGTAAGATTTTTTTTTCCCTCGCTACTTATTCAGAGTTGCTCAGAGTTGTTCAAGGTTGTTCGTGATATTCGGGGTATTACACAGCTCTCCCAAATCAAGCACCAGCCATTAAGATTCTCTCAGACCCTCAGAGCAAGATCGATGCGACTGCTCACTCCGACGCCATCTTCACCTTTGATCTAAAAAACTCAGTGCCTATAAGTGCACATTTCCATTATGCACACAAGACTGCTACATTGATTAGGCAGACCACACTGTTGTTTCTCTTGAAGAGTGGTGTAGGGATCATCTGTTTTGGTCCCGAAGAGAAGCAAAGGGGATGGCTTCGAAACATGTAGACTAGGGAGGTATTAGCTCATCATTGCATACATCCTCCGCTCCCTATTTTCACTAACACCCGCTGTAGGGAGTATTACATTTTAGTTTCCACACAACCAGGTATTTTTTAACCTCACTCTATTCACTCTGACCCTACCACTCTCACACAACACATAGCATCACCTCATTAAGAAGTGCTCCCATGTCTCAGTCGGTCGTACCACGCCCTGTCCCGCAGTGGGTTGGGAAGAACCTGATGATGAAGCATGCCACCAAGGGACCATTTAGTGGGTGAGGGTTATTTTAACAAAATATTGTGTTTTCCTATACATTCTAAAGAACACAAGCAGTTCTCTTACAACATCTCATTGAACTGGCCTAGGAAAGATTCTACTAATTAATAAGTAGAATGGGGACTTTCTATGTTTTTTCATGATTTATAGAGGAGGGTGAGTCCACATCCTACCGAACCTCTTCACTCCCTTTCCTGTTTTGTTTATTAACCTTTCTAGCAGCCTTATTATCCAGCGCTGTTCCCTTCGGTTTGTTTTCCTGTACTCCCTTTGATTCCTGCCACTTTGTCTTTCCAGTTAGCTCAATAATACCACCCAAAACCTTATTTCCACTTTGTCTGATCCCAGAGGATATGCTCTCTGAATATACTGACTCTAGACTGACATTCAACTTTGATACGTTTACGTATTTAGGGATGAAGATATATCACAAACGAGCAATTGGTGGATGGCAATTTGGGACGGGTCCTGATGACTACTAATCACTAGCTCTTGTTTATGACCCAGCTACCATTGTCCTAAGGGAATAGGATGGCTGTGGCCAAAATGCTGGTTCTTGTAGAGTTACTTTAATTTTATGTGAAATTGCTGATCATTATTAAGTGTTTTTTTTAAGCGAGCTTCAAAGAATACTCTCTCAACTCATATGGGGAACACAGAAGTGTGGCACTTGCCAGGGCTCAAATGCCCAATTGTGAGAGTGGCCTGGGGGCACCAAATTGTGAAGTATATAATCTGGCTGCGTTGCTATAGTGGGTGATGAGATGGGTGGACAGTATTGTTGACTCAGTCAAGAGGAAGGATATTAAGACAGCATTTTCAGAGGCGGGTGTTTGGTTGTGGTTTCTTGGTTTGGGCAGACTCCCTCTCTCAACCACTTCGTTGTGTGTGCCCATGCGTGTTGGGCGAATCAATTAAAAAGGAATGGTGGCACTATTCCATACTTACCCAAGATACCCCTATGGTCTCTCCCCATGTTCTGAAGTATGGCGACAATGCATATCTGTAGTGCCTGAGAAGAAGCTGCGATAGGGACGATTGTATATATATATTTGCTGATGCACTGTTTTGTCACTTTGTTAAATTAGAGGGGTCATGCCGAATAGGGGGAGGGCACTTCCTAACACATAGGAACCGATTCCAATCTCGCTCGGAAGGGCACCGAACACGATCTGGCTGGAAAAAGTACGAGCCGTACGTGTGTTTTCCGACCAACTCGTACAGCTGTACAAGCGAACAAGTAAGATGCGAGAAACACAAAATCACTGACCAAATCATTTCTGGGTCCGAACCGCTCCGTACATCTCGTCCGCAAGCAAACCGTGCCATGCAATGGAGGCGGTTTCCGACCGATCCAGTATGATGCACGATTCGGACAGCCGGATCGAGTCGGAGCCTCCGACACGTAAATGCTCCGGGAAGCGAACTTCGAGGGTCCACGCTGGGCCCCCCTTACCCGTAGTCTTGTGAGTCAATCACAGGGGGATACCCAATGGTCTCCCCTACACATGCATGTACGGTGTGGGTGGCACAGACGCGTCCCCACTACAGTGGGCGCCCTTGTGCGTAATGTAGCTTTTTCGTCAATGGGAGTCTATGTACGCGTCGTACAACAGGCTCCCATTGACTTCAATGGGGCTCCGAGCGACCCATGTCCGTCAGCGCTTATTCGCATAGTACTCGGGCACTCAGAGCACCGCTGCACAAGTCTGTCAGAAAGCCCTCCGGATCAGAGTCGGACAGAGCCTTCTCCTAGCGAGATTGGAATCGGCTCCTTAGAGTGCTTGTAGTGGAACTTAGATGGACAAGGGGTGTGTGTGAGATGGAACCAGAGGAAACCCCTGCTTTTCCTTGGAATCACTAGGAAGGCTATAGATGTGCTTTACAAAAAGCTATTACCGGACCAATGTTTTGCGAGCAAGATGGAATTCTCAGCTTGGTCTACCCCTGTGTGACGATATACAAATTAATTATATGTACCAAACCTATTTATCACCTGAGCACATCAGTAGCGTATGTTGGTGCATCTTGCGAGTGTCTATGATGTGGCTTGGAGGGTGCTGATTTCTAACATATGAACTGGACGTGTGCAGTGGTGGGGAATTATTGGCCACATTGGTTGCAACAGTGGTGGACATAAATGGAAGCCCTACAGTGCAGACACCAATGGTGTGCTTGCTGGTGCAGTTTTCTCAGATCAAAACCTACCAAATATATCTGCTGATTTGGGAAAATGTAGGTTGGCTATGTCTTGAAATACAACTTTTGTTCTGAGCCTATGGGCAAGGGCTGGGGTGGAACACAATGCTATGTTTCAGAGTGCAGGGAGGGTGAATGTAGAGCATGTCATGTCATGAATGGGGCATGGTCAAGCTCTAAACAAAATCTGATGAGCATTCATCCTTATTCCCCTTCACTCATAATAGCAGAACTGATGATTGTAGTGGTGGGTATGTGTCAATGATGGCCATGAGGCAAAATGTTGTTGGGGATTTGTTTTGCCGGGTCAGTTACTCAATTACCAGGCCCCCCACTACTGTCGATCAAATGTACTGGTGAATTATGTTGGTACACTTTTTCCTTCTTCTTCCATTGACCATGGCTAAATATAGCGTTATGTGTAACAACTCTCGGGCAGTTGTTTTTGCCTTTATGGCTATGGGCTGTATTCAAAAAGGTAAGCTTACACTTTTGGTGTAAGTTTAATTTTTTTTTGCTATTCACAAACTAGGAGTGCAGTTTTAGGTGTAGTATCTTTATGACTGCAGAGATTCATTTAGTAACCAAAAGGTAAACAAGGTGGTTATTCTGCTTTTATTCAGAAAAGCTGGTACAGTAAAAAGGGTGCATGCAGCAGTAAAGCAAGGCAGACTCAGAATGAAACCATACATTCCAAGGTCCAATGCAGATACCAATTCCAGATGACATATTGACACTCTACATTCTATACATTCTACAACCCCAGCTCAAAGCCAAGTTACTACACATCCCCTTTCCTTAAAAAACAAATACAATAAAAACAATACTAAATGAAACAAGGACACCAGCAAAAATGCAAGTAATGGTGATAATAGAAGCAAAAAGAACTGATCACCTAAACACAAAGGTGAATGTTTATTCACACACAAAATCCTCAAGAATCTTTGGGGTCTTGATGTGTCTTCCACTTCTGTTGGACCTTTCTGCAAATCCAGTCTCCCCAAGTAATCCAGAATCACACTTTGGTGCTGAACCGTCATGTACAACACACTCACGCACACTACCCAAATCAGGTACAACCTCATCATCTCCTGAAGTCGTCTCCAGACAAGGCAGAGGAGAAGGCAAAAGCCTTAGATCACCTTCTCTCTCACTACAAACTCCTCTCTTTCCAGTGGGCAACAAATCCATCCACCAGTAATCGCCCCTTCCCTTTACCTTGACATTTATTCCAGACTCAGAGACCTGATGTCGTGCTAAGGCAATGCGACTCATGTGGTGAACACTATCATCATCCAATACCACAGTGTTCCGCATGACCTTAGTCACTGTTCTGGGTTCAGAAAATCGACAGTGTAATTTTCCAACTTTTATCCACATTTTACTCTTACCATTTGTCCAACATCCAAACATACTTCTCTAGCCCCATGCTTGGCATCAAAATAAGCTTTGTTTTTGCTCTGAGAGTTTGTAATACACTCTCTTAATTGATTACTGTCCCACTCATACCTCTTGCTCCTTCCCATCCATTCAGGATCAATCTTGCAGTAAGGAAATCGTCCTCTCATAAGTCCAAAAGACTTTCCCCAACCGTATCATGGACAGTAATTCTATGCGACCAAATCAATTTATCCAACTCATTGTCTCAATTTTTTGTTCCTTTGCTAGCTACTTGTAACATACCCTTGAGAACTCTGTTGACCCTCTCCACCACAGAATTGCCTCTCGGGTGGTACAGAGCAGTAAACCTTTGCTAATGCCAGTCGATTCCATACATTCTTTCATGATATCCGATTTAAACTGTACATCATTCTCTGTAAGGATGGAAGCAGGAAAGCTATCTCTAATGAAACATTTTTCAAGGAACTTAATAACCGTACTTTCTAAACAACTTCCACTCAACCCAGCTAGAAAATAAGTCCACTAAAACTAAGACGTACTTACTACAACCATCCTGCCATACCATAGGTCCCATAATATCCAGTGCAACATCTTCCCAAGGTAATTTAGGACAACGCAAGCAAGACATAGGAGTGTTGAGTGTTTTTTGAGTGTTGTCAGAGCTCTCACAACTTACACAAGGAAGTACAAATCTTTCAATCTCAATATCCATTCTGGGCCAACAATACAAAGCATAAATATTCCTCTTCGTCCTAGACACACCAGGGTGGCCTTCATGCTTAATGCAAAATATTTTTTGTTGCATACTTTTAGGAGGAATAATTTTCATTCCTCTACATACAAAGTCATCGCCCACACTTAACTCATCCCTCACTTCCCAGAATGCTTTAAATTCCAGGTTACTCTTGTAGTCATTTGACCATCCATTAGTGATCCTGTACTTTACCGCAAGTAAGGTCTCATCCTTCTCATACTCCTCCTTCCATATATCCATTCGCAAACCGCAAGTGTCTGAAAATGTGCTGGCAACACAATAATCACTCCAAAGATCTTGATCCATTTTTTCAGTGGTAGTGATAATCTACTGAGGAAATCAGCAATGTCGTTCTTAAGGCCAGGAACATATTGCATTTCGTAAACAAAATCCTGGAGCCTCGTGGACAATCTAGCAATCCTAGCAGAGGCTCTGCTTAAAGCCTCCATGGTAAGTAGTTTTGTTAAGGGGTTGTGGTCAGAGAGAAGAACACATTTCTTCCCCCAAATGAACTTTCGGAAATGTTCCATGGCCCAAACACAGGCTAAAGTCTCTCGCTCAATCACTTCTCCTACGTTGGAGACAAAGAGCGTGAAGCGAAGGCTACAACCACTTCTTTACCATGCTTTTCCACTGTGACAACACACCACCCAATTCAGTGCCACTTTTATCAGTGGTGACACAGGCATCGGCACATGGGTCAAAACCTTGTAAAGTGGGAGCATTAGAAATTGTTTTTTTAATTAACATAAAGCATTCTGGCATGCGTCACTCCACACAAAAGCAGCTTTCTTCTTCATCAATTGACGCATCTCATACGTTTTCTGAGAAAAATGATTAACGAATTTCGAATAAAATTCAGCTAAAACAAGGAAAGATCTGAGTTCGTCCTTGGATTTATGTAGAGGAGTGTTAACAATGGCATCAACAAGTTTGGTTTTAGGTTTGATGCCGCTGTCACAAATTTCATGCCCTAAGTAAGTAACAGATTTTTCTGCAAATTTACACTTGCTCCTTTCGGCTGTCAATCTATTATCCTTAAGAATCATAAGTACCTCCCTGAGAGTAGCATCGTGGTGAGTTTTTGTTCTTCCGATATCTAAAATGTCATCTTGAAAGAAGACAACATTTCGGGAATGTGACCGAACAGCTTTGACATCAACTATTGAAAAACTGCCATGGCTGAAGCCAAACCGTTCGGCATACGTTTAAATCTATAACATCCAAAAGGTGTACAAAATGTAGTGAGGTGTTGACTCTCGGTATCTAACACAACTTGATGGTATTGATAGAGCGCAAGCTCACCTGCTCAACATACTCACCTGGGCCCATAAAACTAAGTATATATTTAAACAGGTAAACTTACAATCAATCAATTTTTAAATTTTACCATTCGGGATCTATACCTTTAACTTACCAATCTAAGTCACCGATACCTAAAGTCCTAGAGGTTCAAGGGAGTTAGCAAGAAAATAGGTAGTATAATAACATTTAACATTTCATTAAATAACTACAAACTCTGGAAAGGTTTACGTTCTTTTATCTAAGTAAACTTTAAATGCTGAAACCATGAAATCAATAATTTCTTATTTAGAATAATGAAGATTGAAACAAACATATGCAAATAATTTTGGAAAGGAAATATCATGAAGCATTTAGAAAAAAAGGTGGGTAGAGAATAGGGAAAAAAGTACAATGACAAACCCACACTTTATAGTTACCTAGAATGGTGTGACCAACCCTGGCCATGGCCTGAGACAAAGGATAAGAATCCCAAAGTGCAGGTGCCAGCAGGAAAGAACAGGTGCAGATCAGAATCAGGACAGGTTACAGACCAAATTGGATCAGGACAGAACGTCCACAGGCTAAGACCGGCACCCACAGCTAAAGTGTAACGCCAGTGTCGCAACTCTCTCTGCAGCTAACAGCTGAACCTCGACTGGGTCACCAAACTCCTCTCCAGAACCCGGATTGGGTTATCGAATCTTCTGACAGAGTGCTCCGCCAATACTTCTGCTATCGATCACCTATTGAGTGCGTTGGGTCAGTGACAGGTCAGCTATTCGGACAAGTCGGACAATCTAACTAGCTAAGCCTACCCTAGTTATACTATTTTCCAGGTAAGTGTACCACCCCCAAATGTTGCAAATGTGTGAAATCCCACAATTTTATTGGACAAAAGACGAGGAGTAATCATCACACCATATTGATATGAGGTAACTTGTCAATCATGTATTTAAATATTCCCTCCCATAACTTAATCTTCCCATGTACTTTTTATTCCGCCCAGTAGTGACTGTAACAATAAGACATTTAACATTTTATTCAATTCAGCTTCCTTTGGCAGGGTGAGGAGGTCACTTTTCATAGTTTTTTAGTCCATGTCAGTTTTGTGTCACTGAGTCAAGGCCATTGGCTTCAGTGGCTTGGGGTTTCTTTCGCACAGGCGCAGTCTCTCCAAGATGGAGTTCAGAGGTACATTTAGGCCCAAATACGATGCATGCAAGAATAGAAAAGAAATAGTTTTAGTGACACAGAATAAAATGAATGCACTGTATACCACTTCTTTCTACTCTATTCCCATTATTTTATTTAAACTATTGCATTAAAGTTAGGCAAAACAAATAACTTAGCCAAGCAGCGATGCAAGCTTCTTGCACGTTGGGACAGAGAACAGCCATCTTTAATTTTTTTTTTTTTAAGAAGTTTTATATAGCGCTAGCTTGACTGGGAGGTATGGGAGCGCTTCACAACAAGTAGAGAGCAGAGCAGAAAGCAAATATAAAACAGTCAACGAGACGTTCAGGATACGAGTCAAAGTGGAGAGGGTGACAAACTGCATCGTAGAGGAGAGCAGAGGCGAGCGAGCGTTACCTATCTGTTTGATAGGGAGAGGTCGAGGAAAAGGATTTTGAGCTGGCTTTTGAATTTCGGGAAGTAAGGAATAGTTCTGATGTGGGGGGGAATAGAGTTCCATATTTTGGGAGCATTTCCGGCAAAGGACCTGACCGCGGTTTTTTGTTTTCGTGCTTTTAGTGGGATAAGAAGTAGGGTTTTAGAGCTTCTGAGAGTCCTGTTCTGACCCGCTTTTCTGAGTTTGGATGCCAGATATTCGGGTTTACCTGTGTGAAGGGCTTTATGGGTGAGGCAGGCTGCTCTAAAGTTCGCCCGTATTTCTATTGGTAGCCACTTGAGTTCTTTCAGTGCCGGAGAAATGTGATCGAATTTCTTTATTCCAGTGACCATTCTGGCGGCCGCGTTGAGGGTTGTTTTCAGAGGAGCACGGTGAGTTTTGGCTATTCCCGAGAGGATTGCATTTCCATAGTGCAGTCGTGACAGCACCAATGCTTGGGTGGCTTGTTTGAGATCTTTGGATGGAATGAAAGGTTTAATTTTGTTTAGAAGTTTCAAGTTAAGGAAGGCACTCTTTGCTGAGATCTTGATGAGTTTGGTCAAATCAAGTTTAGAGTCTAGCGTGATGCCTAATGATTTGACTGAGTCAGCTAAGGAGAGGTTCCCATTGAGAGCATCAATATCTTTTAGCCATTCGATCATTTGTGGGTTCTCTTCTTTGTTCGAGATAAGAAGAAGTTCAGTTTTGTCTGGGTTAAGCATTAAATGGTTGCTTGACAGCCAACATTGGACATCCTTTAGTGTTTCATTTAGTCTATGGATGTCTTTAGAAGAGGAGATTTCCGGGTAGAGTTGTGTATTATCAGCGTAGAGGTGAAAGGGCATGTTAGCTTTTCTGAGTAGGGTGGTGCGGGGTTCCATGTAGATATTAAAGAGTTGGAGGGAGAGCACTGAGCCTTGGGGTACTCCCCTTATGACTGGGTGGAGGTCGGATTCATAGCTTCTGATTTTGATTCTTTGTGAGCGGTTGTGCAAGAATGAGGAGAACCAGTTGAGGACCACGTCATCGAGACCGGCTCTTTCTTCCAGAGCTTTGAGGAGAATAATGTGATCGACCGTGCCAAATGCCGCGGATACGTCTAGGAGAATGAGGAGGCAGCAATGGTCTGAGTCCAGTGATTTGTGTAGGTCATCAATTACTTTAGGGATTGCAATTTCTGTGCTGCACCCTTTCCTAAATCCTGATTGATGAGAGTCGAGAAGGCTGGTATTGTCAAAGTGTTGAGTTAATTGGTAGAGAACACATTTTTCTAGGATTTTGGAGAGAAGAGGAAGGTTAGAGACGGGTCTGAAGTTGTTTAAGTCATTTTTGTCCAGGCCAGGTTTTTTTAGTAGTGGGGTGCCTTGTCCCAATTTCAAACAGTCTGGGACTACTCCAGTTTTTAGGGAGCTGTTGATAATCCTGCACCACAGTGGGGCAAGGCAGAGTTTCAGTTTTTTGTTGAGTTGAGCAGGAAGGGGGTCAAGGGTGTGAGATGAAGGTTTCGAGGTGGCGATAAGTTGAGTATCTCTTCTTCTAGAATGGGCTGAAAGAGTGACCAAGGTTTAGTAGAGTGCTATCAAGCACCCCACTGTGTCTGCTGTGGGGAGGGAGGGAGCGGTTGGTGGTCAGAGAGTGCTCGATCTTGGAGATCTTATCATCAAAGAAGTTGGCGAAGTTGTCGCATTGTTCTTTGTAGGCTAGCTCCAGGGAAGTATCTGGTGTGCTGTCTAATGATACTGAAGAGTTCCTTAGGTCTATTTTTAGCGCTCTCCAGAGCAGAAGAAAATAGATTTTTTTGTTCTTTATGTGATTATTGTATTTTTTCCGGATAGTTCTGAGTTTGTCACGATGGTAGGAAGTGGGCAAGTTCCTCCAGCGTCTCTCTGCGGCCCTTAGTTGTCTCCTTTCTTCATTGGTGTCAGAGTTGAACCAAGATCTGGATGGGGTGGCTTGCTCTTTTTTTTGTTTCAAGGGTGCTAGTTGGTCAAGAAGGGATCCCAAATTTGCGTTATAGAGCGAGGTGAGGTCGTTTGTGGAGAGATCTTTGTCATTGGGTAGGAGCAACTTGAGTCTCTCTTCCATGATGTCCAGGGGGATCTGGTTTAGATTTCTTGACCATTTGGGGGGATCTTGAGCAGGGAGCAGGGCTAGGACTCTTTGGTTGATGCGGAATAAAATCATGTGATGATCCGACCAGTCCACTGGGAGGAGGTTGTCGATCGGGATTACGTCTTGATGGCCAATGATGGCATCCAGGGTCGCTCCTTTGTTGTGGGTTTCTTCAGAGCAGTGTTGGGAAAGGTTATTATCACAAAGTAGATTGTTGAGAGAGTGAATTAGCGGGAATTCCGTTCTCATACAGAACTGTGCATAGAGACCTGGAACTTCGGTGAATTAGGATGGCCCAAAACTCACCTCAGTACCCAAAATCCCCTTACCGAGCTAGCTACAGTGTCTCATTGGTCATAACAAACTCCCAATGCTTAGACAAACCAGAACATGAACTTAGATTACCTCAGGTATCGTGGAACACATGAACACTCTTTCGCTATATAATCATTTCAAACCAGAACGTGGAGTAAATGAGGACACATGCATATTTGAAATATTTATTTACTAATGCAGGGATCTCAAACGCAGTATCTTATATAATACGAGCAAACATATTATAAGCAACAAAGTTATCAGCATAGTTATCAGTCCATAAAAGGCGAATGGTGACAGCATACTAAGATGCTGAAATGAATAGGAATTAACAATACCTAATTCTCACCCTCCCTATTTAGCATAGTATTTTATATCTATGAAGGTCTCATTTGGGTTTTAGCAGGGCGGGCCCATACCTCAAAATCTCAGTGGCCGAGGATCACATCATCTTCCACCAGCTCTCTGCATGCGAAGCACCATCAAGTGTGTTACGTGTGTATTCAGCACAACAATATAAAACCCACCTAGAGCCAGATTTTGGCAGCAGCATGTGTGTTATGTCTATGGAGGTGCGAAGATCAGACCTCACAACAACACTGTGTCAGTTGTCCTTGGAGCCTTCAGCACTCAGTGTGCAGACAGTGTACAGAGCAAAACTGATATCAGAGCAATAACATATTATTTCTCAAGTAAATCACGAAGCTCTTCTGGGTTGAAAGCTAAAACAACAATTATGGGTCGTGTGCAAAATGAAGCGAAAAGGAAAAATGGCGTTTAAACATTTAATAAGCTCATGCTAACTTAACACAGTATATAGAAAAGAATTAGCTATATGACACCCCCCCAATGATCCGAGCACGGTCAAAAATCAAGGTAAGGTAAGACCAGAACAGGGGCATAACATGAAAGCAGAGTTCAATAATAATGAGCTAAGCTAATTTTCATAAACATACATGACGGCCTACAGTGGCCAAATGGAATGGTCTAAACTTTTCAATACAAGGCCCCCTAGTTTAAGTCAATAGGCCTGGTGCGTATAAAAAGAATGTCCAAGGCATCTCAGGACAGGACTGAATATGCAAAATATGCAGCAACAGCCTCCAGCATGAAATCCCTGTCATCATCCGAAAACAGTTCAGCCATCCAATCAAGTAGAGGCAAAGAACAAACGTGCTCCTCCAGCACTGGATCCTCTAGCATCAACAGAGGACAACTCGGTGGGTTCTCAAGAAAGTTCTGTGCCAAGAACTCATGCGCCGCTGCGAGTATGTCCCAATGACCCATTAGTCCATGCATCGCTGCCAAGGCCATAATCCTTTCGCCAGTACAAACCAACTCGTGAGCAACTACGGGGCTCATCAGATCATTAAAATCGACGTTAGGAGACACCGTCAAGCAGAGACACAAATTAAAGGCCCAGTCGAAATCGCAGCTCAGGCAATGAAACACAGGCTGGACACATGTGAAATAGGAAAATCGAAACGATAATCCAAATGCCGTGCTTAAAGTCGCCAGCGGCAGGGTGCCATAGTAATCCAGCATCCGGTTGCGAAACAGTGGCAGGAGGGGCTCTGCGGCTTCCAGCGCAGGACGGGCATCCATGTTTAATAAAGCAAAATATCACCAAAACGCCCACAGCTAATACTAGCAAAACAGGGAAGCCACCAAACAGACTTGGAAATAAAAAATGAAAGAAGGCAGGGATGACTCCAAATATTTTCTCGAATGAAGTCACGAGACCACTGCTAACTAATTTAAAAAAGTGAGCAAGGCCAGAAGTGGAGGAGGCATTAAAGATTTGATGAACCAGCTCGCTAAAATGTAACGGTAAATCAGTATTTAAAAGCGCCTGCACCTCTGTGCGCGTGTTAGCTATGTGAAGGACGAATGTTTCTCGGGCCGAACTCAGGGCCACCTCTTTTTGAGACAAAAGGGCTCTTATTCTACTCATACCATTGAACTCCGCTTTCAAGGTTGGGATGCGCGGCCAGATGGAAACATCTGAATTCCCATGAGTAGGGGGATACAGAACGTTTTTGCAACATACAACACGTTCTGATACAGTTACCACATAAGCAATACCTTTAATTAAACCACAACACTCTTTGTTATTCAACAGTAAATAACTACCGTTTGCCAGTAATGTGAATGTGGAAACGATTGCGGGAACCGGAGTTCCTTTCAAAACACAGGCTAAATTAGGCCGGTCCTGATTACAGGAACCATGTAACTGGATGTGCCTGCATATCAATGAATGGTCAGGAGACTCCGTGCATTCTTCCCCATTAAGATACACCTCTTTTTCGTCTTTCAGGCACCTATACGTGAACGGAAGAGACCATGCCTTGTGGAGGAATGAGCTCCCTAATGGTTCATATCTCCCTATCGCAATATATCGCATACAATTAGTAAGCTTGTACAAGGCGAAAGGTATAGTGATTAATCTGTGGATAAGTCACGTTGCAGCAGTGGCCTCAGCTACAGAGAATGGTAAAGATTCCAACCTCTCAATATGTAACATTGAAAAGGATGCGTCACGCATTGAAAGCAAGCGCTGTTTGTCAGTCAAATTAAATGGGGCAAAGAGGGAGGACACGTTCATGTAATTTCAGGGCACTCTACCTGCCTTAAGTGTCTGCAGGGTCCACGCAAATTGCATTACAGAACGCAATTGATTTTGACCATGGTATAACACAGACACTTCATCATTTACAATATCAACCAAAGAAGAAACAATATTATTCAACGTGTAAATGCGGGAAGAAAGCATGTTAATACTATTATCGACAACTGCAAGCACATTTTCCAAATTAGCTTGATCAATAGCCCTCAGGCGCTTAGCAGCCTCAATTTGCGAAAGTTTCCAGATTTCATTGTAAACAGCATAAATCCACCGTTTAGATCTACCACTAGCCGGGCCCTTTATGAAATCATTTAAATCGACATTGTCAGTTAACTGGGATAGATGTAGTTTAACTGCAGTTAATGTAGAATGTTGTAGCCAATTCTGACATAATTTGCCTACTGAGTAAGTGGTGACAGTATGATCAGTATCAAAACGGGGATCAGGCCTGACTTGCGTAAAACCTTCAGCTAAACCCAGAAAGCGACGTTGGCAAGAATCAGAGCTTCTGTGCCACATCAGCCAAACCTTCGGATCCAAACAGGATACATTAAAGGATGAATTATGCAATAACGTTTGCAATTCTGGAATGGAAAACTTTGTGAAATTATTCCAACCGGAATATTCTTCCAAAACAGGAATAGTAGGGGTATTCAACTTTTTTGAAGTAGCCAATCCAAAGCATGTTGTCTGGGAAATAGTAGAATTTAAAAACAACATATGATTCGGGATGAGACATGCACGGTGCAAAGCCTCAGTGCCTTGTACCTGCCAACTTTTAGAACCCCAAACCGATTTAAGGTCAATGGTTGCCTTCCATAGCTCGTAGTCCTCAACATCTAATTTGTCTAGGAAGGACTTCGAGTACAACAATTTAGTATTGGTAAGTCGAACCTTGGACATGGACTTTTGTGTCATCTTAAAATAAAAGGACTCAGGACTTGATTGATTAAAGTCGGTAAAATAAGTGTACTTTTTCAAAAATTTACTGGAGCTGCCTTGTAATGGTGCTGGGCAATGTTCCCACTGTGTGTAATTTACAGTACCCCTCCTGGAACTCGTTTTATGTAGAAAATGGTTACCAAAATGTTGAAAGCAAAATAAATCACCATAATTAGCAGATTCTAAATACAAATCTTCAGCATCAAAGGCAGCATAATATTTCAAATCAGAGAATAATGATTCTACGGCCTGAACATCCCAATCATCAGAACGTATGTTTTGTTTCACCACATCCCCCATGTTCACTCTCAGTACATTAGGGACATTAACTACTTCTGTAGGGCCATGGATTTGAAATTTAACTGCATCCCACACAATCCCATCAAGAACCGGCCAAGCAGTGATGTTAACAAAATTCAAGTCTCTCTTCAGTCTGTGTTCTGTATGTGGCGAGGAATGTGGAGCCAAAGTTCCATTTAGGTGACGAATGCAAGTTCTTTCCTCGACATAATGTCCATCGATGATACGGAAAAAATAAAACAAAAAACCTATTAACATAAAAAGGTAAACTGAAAAAAGCACCAGCCAAATATATGTCCAAGGGGAATCAAAAAATGTTTTTTTAAATAAAGAGGCATAATTTGCACAACGTGAGGGTTTTTTCGAAGTCACTGAAACAGAGTCAAAGGAGAACCTGGATTCTGTGGCCAAACGTGTCTGTAAATCAGGCATCGACAAATCAGCAGGATAGGCATAGTCTAGGTCATCAATGTTATTAACGGGATAAGTATTCAATAATGGATTGGAAACAGCAGGCATCTCGAGGGCCACTCCTGGCTCAGCATTAGAAGTAGTGGCCAAAACAGAATTTCTCACAATCGAAGGACAGGAGACTGCTGGTGTCATACTATGAAGAATCGGCCACCCTGTGTATCTTGACATTGTCAATAGAGATAAACCTGTTTTCCTTACGACCTGGAAGTGGTGGTAAAATGACTGTTCTTGTGCCCTTCACTCCAAGAACGGGAACTGGTGCTCGATAGGAAGGACCAAATTCGTTCTTGTTATCGATCTTCTCTCGAACCAGTTCTCCAACTTTGGGTAGCCAGCCAACTACCGGGATCTGCAACGCATCATCCGATGTGGAGGGCAAATGTTCCTTTGCAAGACTGTCTCTGGTATTTTGTAGATCCTGTAAAACATTGCAATGTTCATCTACGTCAAAGGCCGTGGCCTGGGCCACGCAGTCTAGACCGTCGAGGTCAGGGACATACATCTTGATACCAAAGAGCATTTCGTACGGGGTCCGCTCTTTGATACCAAAGAGCATTTCGTACTGGGTCCGCCCACCCAGAGACCTTCTAGGGAGATTATTTAGAGCACGCTGCACGCCATTGAGATGGGCCAACCAGTTTCTGCCAGTGCCTATAACTCGTGCTGTCAAAGAATGCTTTAAGTCACGGTTCATTTGCTCCACTACACTATTACCCCCAGGTCTGTACGGAGATGAAAACCTGACTTGGACCCCCAACGAAATCATAGCATCCTTATACGCCTTAGAGGCGAAAGCCGGACCCTGATCCAAATGGAAGGTACCACAGGCAAAAATCCCTACAAAGACACGCAAATCTCTTATGACAGTCCGTGAATCAGTGCTGCGATGGGGCCATACCCACACAAAGCGTGTGGATTTACAATTTACATTAATCAACCTGCTACTAAGATGTACGTATACACAGTATCAGAAGAAAAAGGACCGCAGTGATCTAAATAAACGCAACCCAGTGGTTTATTAGATATGTACAACTGTGTCTGTGGCGGACGCGCAGCAGTCGAAGGCTTAATCTGCTGGCAAATGTCACATTGAAGGACATAATCGCGCGTCTGTTTGTACAGTCCCCGCCACCAGAATCGTTGTTGTAGCTGAGTTACTGTGGCTGAGACGCCCGCATGCGCAGACGCCACACCTTCATGCGCCACTGTAATCAAAGTAGCCCTGCGATCCGAGTTGGGAATCAACCGTTCCCCAACACCAGGAATTTTCACATAAGGAACCTTATCGGGACTTTAGTGGTATGTGTACGTCGAAGGGAACCCCGCAGGATATTTACCTCCCTTCTCAGTGGCAGCCACAGCCGCCAAGATGTCATCATCTATTTTACTTTTGGACCGTGTAACCGCTGCAACTAAATATTTTGATACTGCAGATTTCTCAACTTCATCAGCAAGCGAGTTACAGACAGCGTGAACTCCAACACGCTGATGGCCGAGAGTATGAATCTCAAACACAAGTGGCAACTGCTCTTTAAGCTCAGCCACTCGGACCCAGATCATTTTATGTTTTATTGTGCTACCCTTGGAATCACGAAAGTCATTCTGAATCCAAAAGAACAAGTTCTCATTGTAAGACTGGACACAGTAGTAAGAATCACTTATGATTAGAGTTGTCACACTTGGATCAGCGTACTCCAATGCAAGCATTAGAGCACAAAGCTCTGCTGATTGTGCGGTGCAGTCCCCTAGCGTCACGTATGCACGACACTGGACTTGAACTCAACCACAATGGCGCATGCGGAAACGTAGGCATGTTTAGAGCCATGCTCAACCTGCGCCGAACCATCAGTGTTAATGATGCAATGGAAATCCTCCAAGCGCCGCATTGCTAAAGGAGCCGGATGAACAAATTCATACTGTAAGTACTCCTGCGACCGTAATGAGGCGTCGAAAATAAACGTGACATCCTGGGACATCAAGGATGCAGCCCATTGTATCCACCGAGGGTGCAAAGCTTTGGAATTTGGTACACTGGCTTTCGTGACTGCCTCCAAGGCAGGACACGGGGTAACAACCAACATGCGCTTTCCCTGTGACAGGGCATGTTCCTTAAGAATTGCCATCTGCACAGCCGTCAAAACTTTCTCCACAGTGGAAAAGCGCAACTCAGCCGAAGTGTACAAGTGTGACTTGTAAGCAATAGGTACTGTGTCTCCTTCATTAAAAGTCAGGTACATGAAACCCACCGTCCCAGGGATAAATCTTATCACCAGGTTGGTAAGGTTATCACAAATCAGTAAGTATTTAGAAGCGAGCAGATCAGCTTGCAAAGACTACAGAATTGCTGAATGCTCAGGCAGCCAGCATGATTTGTAAAAAGTTGGTTGTATCAAAGCATACAAAGGCTTGATGCGTTGGGCATATTCCGGAATGTATGTCCTCCCAAAATTTAAAAAACCCAGTAAAGACTGTAATTTTTTCAGTGTTGTCGGAGCGCGCAGTTGTACGCATTTCTCCAGGAAGTGAGGAGCCAATCCTTTTCCCTCATTGTTGAGCTCGTAGCCCAGAAACAACACTGTGTACTCCGCATTGTGCGATTTTGCAAAGTTGAATTTGTAACCCAAGTTTGCAAAGGTACAAATAATCCCGTTGACTCGACACAGATGCTCTCAAAGTTCGTCGTCTGTGAGATATATGTCATCCACATACGAACAAGCATCTGGGTCGATTCTCTCCAAAAGAGAGACTATGCGGGCAGTAAAAATCCCAGGACTATTCTTATAACCCATAGGCAAACGCCGAAATTGTTTTTTGACACCGCCGCAAGTAAAGGAGGTCCATTGGGAACTTAGACCATCCAATCGATGGGTATAAAAACCATTGGAAATGTCAAGCGTGGTTTTAAACCGCTTACGCACAAGACTATTCACTAGGGCAGAGCCGTGAGTATTATGTACTGCACAGTTACCGCAATGCAAGTTTAAATGCCGGTAATCCAACACCAAACGATATGAACCGTCTGGCTTGTTTACAGTAAAAAGAGGGTTATTCATCGGTGACACACATGTTTCAATTACACCTTGATATTCCAATTGTTCAAGGATAGCCGCGACGGAAGCCTTAGCTTCACGCCGTATGGGATATTGAGGTTGAGGTTGTGGCTGAGACCGTATAGGAATCTCGTGGCATGGGGACAATTTATCCCAACCACATTGATTGCGGTACACAGTCGGCGCTAGAGCCAGAGCCCACTCTTCTGCAAAATGCAGCGCATCCTCTTTCGAGACTGTGTTCGCGAAACTGGGAAGGATTACCTCCTCCCCTCGCGGAGCTGCGAGAACAAAAGGTGGGGGCCAGTCAGCCTCCGAAAGCAAAATGTCATATGTAGACGAAAGATTTTCCCAAAATACCCCTTTAATGGTTCGCTGTATGTCACCCTCGATTAACAGGACAATTTCAAAAAGTCTATCAGGGGGAGCAACTCTTGTATCAGCTGTTTCAATCACAACATAAGTATCAGTCGCTGTCACCTTCAGTAGAGGACGCAGGGCCTCACTCACTATGGTAATCTCTGCTGCGCTGTCCAGCAAGGTCAGAGCCCACGTCAGATTACGAAGCCGCGTTCTCACTATCTGTGGCATATCGATGCGCTGTTGAGGCAGCGACTGTCTTCTTGGCAAACTGCGGTCTCTTAGGCGTAGAGCCTTCCTGCTTTTCTGCACCGTTCCTCGGGCGGGGCTGGTCACGTCCTTGCTGGCCACCCCGACCCCTGCCGCCCCCTCCACCACCGGTTGTCGGGGCCGATGAGTCCTGAAAGGAACGAGGAGAGCATTGGTCAGAAGCCTGAAATCGATTAGGAGATTTAATCGTCGCGCGATCGCGCAAGTCATAAACACGTTCCGACTGCGTAGGCAACGGAGACGCAGGACGAGAAGCCTGGGTTTGTTGTTGTTGCTGTTGCTTTCCCTGTTTCTGTTTTTTAGGCCAATTTTGTTTCTTGGACTTGGGCTGAACCTGTTTCCGAAGTTTGTCCCTGGGGCTGCTTTTTCTCCTTAACAGAAAAAGGCTTAAGACCCTTACTATTGTGACCCACGGTTTTATAAGCCGCCACAATAATTTTCGCTAACTGTCGGGGTTTCTCGGCATCGGGAAGCGCCGCCAAAGCGTTAGCAACCTGAAAGTTCACTGCATCCCCCTTGACATTAGCAATTATGAGATCGCAAACCACATCAAAGGTGCCACACAGGCGCATGCCCAACTCAACTGCAGACTCCGGTCCTTGATCATCTTGAACACGTATAGACGGGGTGCCGTAGCACCTTGCATAGACCGCTGCAAAAGTCTTACCCCAGGTCTCACAGTCAACGAGCTCAGTGGCCAAATCTTTCGGCAAACTAAGTGTAAGAATCCAGTGTTTTTCACCAGGAGTTGTATTAGGAAATACAGCTTCCAGCTGGTCAAATTTCTCAGCAAGCCAGAAAGGAAAATCATCCTTATCCTGGGGCTTCTTGCCCATTACGGCATTGACCATGACGGGACTGAGTTTCAAACCACCCTGCCCGGCCGGAAGCGCCGCACCCCCCGGGGCTCCACCCGGAAGATTATGGCCCATGTAATGCACTAAGGCTCTAATCACAGCAATTGCGACTACGTGTAATCGTCTAAGTTCAGCTAAGGTACAATTGCCGTGTAGAGGATGAGGAGTAAATCCAGCCAGAACAGGCCAACTAGCGCCTGGAATGGACAAAGGACCCAACCATGGAGCGGTCAAAGTTTGGGGTAGGGCGCCACCAAACCAAACTCGATGCTGCCAAACGTCAATAGGAACATCCTGTGCCCTGTACGGAGTATACTCATTAGGTACAGCCGTGGGAGTGTATGTGTGGAATACACGAGAATTAGCGTCCACCTCCGGATATGTCACCCACGAATAAAATAGTTCGTAAGGGTAAGCAGCATCCGCACTCACCACCATTATCACAGCCAAGCCTTCCAAAGGGACATTGTAAGCCCGCAAATGATCTCGCACCCCAATGCGACTATGCTGCGGTATGTCCACGGCTTGGGCCATGACAGCACAGGAACGTTGAAAAACAAAGGAAACTTTGTAGCACGACTGGGTAGTAATTCAAGGAAACCGTTTTAGTAAGAATCAAGCTTGAAAAGACCTATTTCAAAAATAGGTAGGTTTTTCCGACACTACCGTTTTCCGGAAACGGCAGTGAAGGGGTTAAGGATTGAATGATATACTACTCGAGTGTCATGATATAAGGCCAACAACGTATGGGCGCCATGTAGCGGGAATTCCGTTCTCATACAGAACTGTGCATAGAGACCTGGAACCTCGGTGAATTAGGATGGCCCAAAACTCACCTCAGTACCCAAAATCCCCTTACCGAGCTAGCTACAGAGTCTCATTGGTCATAACAAACTCCCAATGCTTAGACAAACCAGAACATGAACTTAGATTACATCAGGTATCGTGGAACACATGAACACTCTTTCGCTATATAATCAATTCAAACCTGAACGTGGAGTAAATGAGGACATGTGTATATTTGAAATATTTATTTACCAACGCAGGGTTCTCAAACGCAGTATCTTATATAATACGAGCAGACATATTATAAGCAACAAAGTTATCAGCATAGTTATCAGTCCATAAAAGGCGAATGGTGACAGCATAATAAGATGCTGAAATGAATAGGAATTAACAATACCTAATTCTCACCCTCCCTATTTAGCATAGTATTTTATATCTATGAAGGTCTCATTTGGGTTTTAGCAGGGGGGGCCCATACCTCAAAATCTCAGTGGCAGAGGATCACATCATCTTCCACCAGCTCTTTGCATGCGAAGCACCATCAAGTGTGTTACGTGTGTGTTCAGCACAACAATATAAAACCCGTCTAGAGCCAGATTTTGGCAGCAGCATGTATGTTATGTCTGTGGAGGTGCGAAGATCAGACCTCACAAAAACACTGTGTCAGTTATCCTTGGAGCCTTCAGCACTCACTGTGAAGACAGTGTACCGAGCAAAACTGATATCAGAGCAATAACATATTATTTCTCAAGTAAACCACGAAGCTCTTCTGGGTTGAAAGCTAAAACAACAATTTTGTGTCATGTGCAAAATGAAGCGAAAAGGAAAAATGGCATTTAAACATTTAATAAGCTCATGCTAACTTAACACAGCATATAGAAAAGAATTAGCTATATGACAGTTGGTTTTGTTCCAAAGAAAAACCAAAGTTGGTGATGGATGGAGCGTTGACACTACAAACACTCACCCCAAGTCAACTGATCTGGGTTTAATCCATTACCGTTCTTTAGCTCACTCCACCACCCCAGTTCAGACATGGCCATATGCAAATCAGTCTGACCCTGTGCCTCATGGGAACAGTCCAGCCCGAACTGCTAAGCCATGTCTTCCCTGGACCGGAATCAAGCTTCCCAGGACCGGTTTCTGGCATTACAGCCGTCTTCAGCCGGGCTTGCTTGACTCCAGCGTAAGTTGAGATCGCCCAGGATTATGAAGTTAGTGTCTTTGAGAGCGCAGTGGGTGATAGAGAAGGTGAACAACTAAAGGGCGGTTATCCTTAGTCTTGATGGTGACAAATAGACATTCAAAAGAGCTGTATTTGCATGAATCCGTTACAGCGATGTCAATGTCATCTTTATGGATGATGGCTACACCCCGCGTTGACCTTTTCTGTCTTTGTTGATGATGGTGAAACCTGGGGGTACCAGCATGTCTTGACTGGGTGGGGAGGTCTCCTTTAGCCATGTCTCCAGGATGAACGCAATGTCAAGGTTCTGAGAGAGGATGGTTTCAGTTAATTCATTGTATGTTTGGGGTTGGATCTGCAGATAATGAGCATGCAGTTAGTCGCTGGATTATTTTTGTTCAGATGCTTTCCTAACGCGGCCCTCGGTATGGAGGTGAGTAAGGGCGGGGGTCTTAAAGTTTTCACGAGAGGGAGGTCTCTTACGAAGCCCGTGATCACTTGGATATTGGAGTTAGTGGGCATTGGGAAAGAGGAGTCATAAGTGGAGGCTAGGTCCAAAGATTCTTTGGCGGACACGGCTGCTTTCGTTCTGGATGGTCTTTGTTTTTGTGTCTCCACATCCTTGTTAGTGTAGCTCTGATCTCCGGGCTTGGTTGCTTTGATTCCTGTGAGAGATTGAGGAGGGATCATGGTGTCGGTTTAAGTGGGCCTCAGAAGTCTGTTCCCACGTGCGGGAGCAGTCACAAGTTGGCGTTTTAGTGGGGTAGACTCAGCCAGATAGTAAGGCATTGATTGAGAATGTTGGGGCTTTCTCGCCTTGTCTAGGTTGGAAAGGATTTCATCAAGGCCTCTGAATATCATTTCTAGTTGGTTTTCTAGTAGATCCAGCCGGTGAGCCATGTCTTTCGAGGCTGGTGGCATGCAGTTTTGGTTTGGGACAACTCGTGGGGTGGGGGGCAGGGTCGGTGGGAGGGGGTTGGGGAGTCTCAATGTGGGAGTGGAGGTAGATAATTGCTTCTCCTGAAGGGGCCGGTTGATCAGGGAGGGGGCCTGGGTTGATGCACAAGCAAGTCACTTTACGTGTGCAACCTTGCTCCATCAGTATGCCGCAGATAAATCCAAAATGGAAAACCACTTGGCATGCAGAGTCAAGGATAGCATCTCATCAATTCTGGGCAGAGGAAACTGATCTACCAGAATGTTGTTGTTTAGATACTTCAAGTCAACACATAAATGGGCCTTTCCAGTGGACTTGCAGGCAACGACCAACGGAGAAAAACACTCTGATATTTCCAATGGTTCGATTACATTTGCCTTTAACAATTTTTCCAACTCAGCTTTGTCCTCATCTCTAACTATGAAGGGAATATTATGTGCTTTTTGTACTTTTGGAACAGCCCCTTCCTTTAATCGTATTTGATTAGTAAACGCTTTAAGTTTTCCCATATTACATGCAAAAACTGTAGGAAATTCTTGTAGTACCCATTTTTTAGTGTCCTCTCCGTCACATGAAATAAGAACTTGCTCCTTGCTGTTAGGATCAAGGATTATGTTTAAACCTTTCTGGTATTTCCACCCTAACACAGATGGCCCCTTTTTGGCAATCTACAATTTACCTGTAGAATGTCTTTCCTTGAAACGGAACACCAAAACTCTGTAACCTAAGAGATCAATTTTCTCTCAGGTGAAATATCATTTGGTACTAACCAATTGCCAATATTGCTTGTGAAATAATTTTCCCATATATCTTGTGAAATGATGGTGTATGAGGACACTGAATCAGCAGCAAGTTGAATTGACATGCCACCTAAGGAAACTTGACACATGGGTTTAGAAGAGGAACAGTCAGAAACATTAAGTACAACCTTTTTCTTTTGAATACATTGCGTTTGCACCTCTTCATCACTAGAGCTAGAGTGATGTTCTTGCTCCCCTTCTTGTACACAAGCAACTTTACCTTTAGGTTTCTTTTTAGACTTCCTTTTGCAAACTCTGGCAAAGTGCCCAATGATGCCACATTAGAAACACTTTGCTGACTTAGCGGGACATCTATCATACTTAGCTGAGTGAGAGGGACTGCCTCACCTATAACATATTAGGTTGCCTTTTCTTTTCGGATCAAAATTTTCACCTTTCTTATTCTCTGCTTTGTAATCACGGTTACCCTTATGACTAGAATTGTTCACAGAAGTTTTTCAAGTTTTTCCCACAACCTCAGTATCTTTCTTGTCATGAGAAAGAGTGGCTTTCGCACAACGTTCAGACAACTCTGCTTTTTTTTACCATGACAACAATATCTTTGAGGCAATTCTCACCTTCCACCCATAATCTGTCTTGCGTGGCCTTGTTTTTAGTGTACATAACAACTTGTATTCATCATGTAATTGCACAAATCTACATTTGCTTGCCAATTTCTTTAAAGCTGAAACATATGCTTTAATATTTTCATGCTTTTCATGCTCTCTCGGAAAGAAAGAGTGTCTGGTAACAGCAATGCAAACAGAGGGAGAAAAGTTGTCATCAAGATCTAAAATTGCTGCTTTAAATACATCCATATCACCTCCCACTCTTTCAGGTTTTTGCAATTCATTATACACAGGTAAACCTTCAGGATCTAAACAATACATAAGGATACTTTTTTTCCTTTCTGGTGAAAAATTTCCACTAAGATCTTCAAGGTTATCAATATAATTAAGAAAGTCCTCTTTCCAGTCATTCCATGTAACAAGTGGTTCTCCAGGTGTGGGTAAAAATTCCTTTGGAGAGTTAATGTGCATAGAAGATCCACCAGAATCACCCAGAGCTGTGCTTGTGTGTGCTGTAGATATGGCTAGAAAGAAACAATAACACACTACTGTATGTTTTTATGTCTTTTTCCCTTTAAAAGACAGCTACTGAATGCCCAAGTTGAAAAAGAAACTCATGTGGTGAGACGAGTTAAAAAATGGCTGCTGTGCGTACTCTTTGTGCGTGATGACGTCAGCTGACCTTTGAGACGTGCGCAACGTGTTGTGGTGCTCCTACTGCTTTGCCGTCACAAACTGTGCTGCGTTACGATAAGAAGGTTGCACAAGCGAGGTGCTAAGCCATGGAAACGGTGGAGTGGAGGAGCATGCCGGGAGTGCAGGATTTAGTAGAATTATGATGGGTTGTGATGCCCACCTAATCGCGCACTGTTCACTTGGTGCTATGCACCTTCAACTATTAAGCTATGAATCAACTCGCTTTCATTTGTCAACAATTATACTTTTAATCATATTTTCATTGTCGACTATTCATGTTATTGTTCATTATTTACATAACATCTCATTTTCAGCATTCAGTATTTTGGTTTATGAGCATTTACTTTGCTTTACATTTCATCTTGGTTCAAACCAAATTTTTTTTTATATAAGCATTTCAACAATTTTCACATTGAAGCCCAATGCATTTCGGCACCAGTGGGGTGCCTTCATCAGGGGCAGTTCTGTAAGAGTAAAAATACATGGTGTAAGTTATCAATGTTGTACTTTGATTGGGGGTTCTGTATTAGGATGGATGTGATGGTTCACATACCTTAGTGTTTCTGTTATGCGACTTACGTGTTCCTAGAATCGCCGTTATCAACCTAAGTATGTTAGAGATAAAACATAATATCTATTTGTGACCCACTAATGCCTAGATGTGTTCAATCTAATCAGTCTCTCGAAGATTGACTACATACCTCGTGTTCTTTACCGTAGCTCTCTGTAATAACAAATACAAGCACCCTTACAACCTGCTATGCGTTCTCAAGGTCACCAAAACAATGAAACCAACCTTAATAAACAATCGAAAAAGTTACTGCTCCATACCTTATCTTCACTGTAATGGCGTCTAAAGAAACAGAATGAAAAATAGTGGTGTGTTACCCACTGCTACTCAAGTACTATTCACTATGACTCAACTAGATGTATATTCTGCTCCTACCTTTAAGATCCGCTATGTCTCCTTGAACAATCCCCGTTCTGTCACTATTTTCATGTCTGCTCACTGTGGGGTCTCTTGATATATTAACTTTGTGAACTCCGCAATGATCGCGTAGTTGAAAAATAAACATAGAAAACGGACTATGTTCGATATTCACGAAAGTTGTAATCCTGACTGGACGCCATCTTGTAGTGGCCAAAATACCCACGTTCTAACGTTGCGAGAATGAAGGAAGAAACATACTATACTCGGTGTTCATATTCAAGACTGATTGTACTCTTGATCTCCCAATCATGAGCCATGACCTTGTTTGTAGTCCGAGCAGTTGTGTCCTGATCTAATGAATGTATACTCGCCAAGTGTCTGTGTCTAATTGCTATGCGTGAATCTCTAACTCTCTACTCTAGCTCTGGATAGTGTGTGACTAGTGTTTGTGGCCATGTTGAATTGTGATTTCATGATGTAATGTGACATATTTACATATAATTAGATCCAATGCGACCTCTGCGAATACATCTTATCATTCGGTTATGTGGATTCTTGTGATACAGTGCATTATCACATTATTTGTGCATTAGTGTTCATATTATGCATTATAATAATCTCAACAGGTACAATTAGATCTATTGACTACAGGTCAAATTACTGGTGCATTGGTGTTCACATTATGCATTATAATCATCTCAGCAGGTACAATTAGAACAATTGACTATAGGTAGTGTTCATATTATGCATTATCATAATCTCAACAGGTACAATTAGATCTATTGACTACAGGTAACATGCCAAATCATACTTATCATTGAGACCTATAGGTACCATAGTTTTAAGGTATTTTATCCAGAATAACTCCCTTTGTAGCAATTTCTGATGGTTGTTAACCCCTGGTTTAATTTGAACCTGTTCTAACACTAAAAATCTTAATTGCGAGATACTGTGTTTCTCAAGGTTCCAATGTTGTACTAATGGTGAAGTCAAGTTTACATTACGAATTCGGCTTTTATGTTCTGTAATCCGAACTTTTATTTTCCTCTCCGTTTTCCCAACGTACATTTTTCCATACACAACATTCTGTGTATTGCAGTCACTAGTGTGTTTTAATTGAATCTGTTTCCCTGTTGTTGGGTGTGTACAAACATTACCATGTATCACATTATTACAATTTGTACAATTGAGACAGCGTGTTGTTCCTTTGTGTGTTATTGTCAATTTTGGTTGGTGCTTGTGTTTTAGTATCTCTTTCAAATTCAGTCCTCTGGCGTACGCGTGTAATGGAGGTTCATTGAATAATCCATTAAAATCTCGCTCCATAACCAGTAATTCCCATCTCTTATTGATTATTTTTCTGATGTTGTTCGATTGAGTAGTGTATTTGGTTACAAATACCATCCTAGTTTTTTGGATCCTTTCCCGAGTTTTCAGTAGTTCAGCTCTGTTCATCTGTGCAACCTTCTGTATCTGTTTTTGCAGTGTCTCTGCCGGATAGCCTCTCTCCTCATATTTTTGTACTTGTTTTGCCAATGTGGTTTCACAAGTTAATGGGTTTGAACAAATACGTTTGATCCGAATTGAAAGTCCTGATGGAAGTCGTTGGGAGCAATCGTTGGTAAGATCTGACTAGCGCGGCGCTGCACTTACTGACGTTTTTCACGCGGCTTGGAAACACTTCATAATCCCTTGTTGTGGCGCTTCTCCTCATGTGTTTGGCATGATGGTTGCAGAAGTAGAAGAAGACACAAATAGTTTAAATTCCAACACAGGTCCCAAAATGTATTAAAAATATGAAAACTGCTCCAAATCCAGGGTTCCTTAAGTTTGCCAGCCCGTCGCCAAAATTTATGTAGTGACCACATGGGGAACAAGGTGGTTATTCTTCTTTTATTCAGAATAGCTGGTACAGCAAAAAGGGTGCATGCAGCAGATAAGCAAGGCAGACTCAGAATGAAACAATACATTCCAAGTTCCAATACAAATACCAATTCCAGATGACATATTAACACTCTACATTCTATACATTCTACCACCCCAGTTCCAAGCCAAGTTACAACAACTGTCCTATCTTTTTATGTGCAGAGTACTCTGCAGTCATAAAAATACTACACATAAAACTACATTCATAGTTTGTAGATAGCCACAAAATAGTAATCTTACCACAAAGGTGAAAGTTTACCTTGGTGAATAAGGCCCTATAAGTAGATGTTGTTATTTCTCTTTAGTATCCGGAAACATGTTTTTTATTAATAATATTGTTTGTTGATATGGTATTGTACAGTTTCAAATTTATGGCGTAGCCGTGTTACGCTTCGCTATTGTGCACATGATACACGGATATGTATATATTAGCATCTATGTATGGCACAATTTTGACTTCTTAAAATGAATACAAATCCACCCAAAAAAGTTGAGTCTGTAAATGCATTTTTTAAGAAAATGGAGCTGGGTTCCATGGGAATTGATCAAGGGTCCAGGCTCCCTGAAGAGAAGCAGCATGTATATGTATATCCCATTTCAGAACATTCTAGCATCGACCACTTATCTATATGTTTCACAATTCTGTGAGCAGGTGTAGGCATGAGCTCAGGAAAGTGAGTTCAACCACGGCTAGATGTTTTTCAAACATTTGACCAATACACTGAGTTTCTTTTTCTACAAGTAGAGCAGTTTTTGAAAATCATGCATTCAGATGCAAAAGTGCTTCTCACTTTGGTTGCAAGACGAGAACGTCCAATAAACAAATCATGTTGAGACAACATGGCCATAAACAATTTACATTATTTAAACATTATGCTGAGCATGACCCCCACCCCCAGGTGCTATTCACATTACAACCCATTACATTGGCATACAGATCAATATTTCATCAAATGAAACACTTCCTGCCCTTCACTTTCACCTTCTTCTCTAGCCTGCAAATTATTTTCTTTTTTTATCATTAAGAAGAGGCATAGGGTGAATTTCAGAGGTCCCCGTTACCCATTATTTAAGTTTTAAGAACATGAAAGTGCAAATAAAGAGGCACTATCATAGCAAACATCATAAGTATCACTTTGCGTAGCTTAATTCCCGAAATCCTTATACACTCTTTAAGCAGGACCTGGGGTTCCACCATTCCAAATTATTATCAGTAGTATGCAAATATTTACATTCTTTTTTGGATATTGGCGGTTTGCTGATGCATATTCCTTCCAAAGAAATATCAGTGACATAGAGACAGCACTCAGTCCCTACAATCGCCCAGATATCACCCTTTGTAGCCAAATATATAACCAAGAGCCACTTTGTTTTGCAAAGTGAGAGCTTTTGGGTAGTCCATTCAGTGTTTATACTTTCAAAAGCATCAGCAGTAAAGTTGGTTTCTTCCTTCAATACTTTAGTTACCTTTTTAATCACCTTTATTGAGAGTCTAATTCCATGCCTTGGAAACAGAATTCCAAAGAACTTTGCAGTCTCTGAAGTCTCTCTTTTGATTCTTCTCTGCATGGCAGAAGGATGACCAGTCAAAAGGCCGATAATTTGTACATTCTATCCCTGAAAGAAGGAGTCAGACCGGTCTTTAAGCGGACACCACTGATGTTACTAAAGATGAAATTTAGGAGGGAAAGACAACTCTTGCCAATTCAACTTGAGAAATAAAATAAAGGTATCAGGTCTCTGGGTTGGTCCAAAGTCAAGTCGCACAAACTGTGTCCCCTAGAGATACTGTTGTTGCCCTTTTCACAAACCAGTCATCCTTCATTAGCAGATAGATGGATAATTATTTCCATTCGATTGGGTCCGAATCATAGGTACACCCTCTTGTGAATGACTTGGCACATGAAAACCCAACCAGCAAGAAGAAATGTTTAGCTCTCATTTAGATTGGCCATATACTCTAGGAGCATGTTTTCTTTGTACACTTATCATGTATTTCTAGGGAGAGCAGTGAGCACTGTCCCATTGATCTCTTCAGCTCACCAAATGCCCTTTGTAGTTGACACAGCCAGATGCTGAACCAAGCAATCTGACTTGTTACAAAAAGGATGAGGCTGGCACAGCAACAAATAATGTGTCTGGGAAGCTTACCACTAGTGAGTTCACAGGTCCTAGATGTGAACACAAGGAGGGGATCTATCCTCATTGCTTTTCTCTTGTGGGTCTGCAAAGATGAGGCCTCTTTTGTCTGTTGACTATTCTTCTCCAAGCTGTGCACTTCTCTTGCAGTGTGATGCATGGATCTAAGCAGGCAATACACTTCAATTTATAGGCAGTGCTTTTGATGAGCAAAACTTGATAGGTGCATCCCCATGTTGGTTGGAGTGATGTCTTGTGCTTATGTATCTTCACATACATACAGTTACCACGTTGCAGATTGTCAGAAGCCTCAGGCAGGCTGATGAGAAGTGCTGATTGAACCTGAGAACAGAAGCTGTTGAGACAGCTACTATGTGGTTTGAAATAATTTAAAGTTACTTTATCAGACAGATGTATGCTTCACAAATCTGGACAGTCTGGAGAAGTTAAAGGTAGGATCATGGGACTTCTGATGAGTATTTTGTTCAGACTCTACTCAGTCATTTGGTTAGGAATGTCTCTCATTGACATACGCGCTTCAGTGTAAAGCATTTGGCCATTTGGGGTGAATCTCAGTGCATATGTTCAGAATTGTAGTGAATGGAAGTGTAGACACAGTGACAATGTTTGTGGACCCCTATAGTTGTCACACAATCCTTGCACTACTGATTATACAAAGTCACTCCCAACCTTGAGTGTTAATTCAAAGTTTGGGATAGATTCACTTATTGGTCTCTTGGCTACTGTGATGATGTCTGCCTTGGTGCAAGAGACAGCATCCACCCACCAGGAAAACATACGGATCATTAATTATCAGTACAAACTGAGAGGAACAACAGGGAGGCATCTGAACAAAGGCACCTTGGATGTGTATAAATGGCCGCCAGGAGAAGGGATGAGCTGCTTGGAGGATTTTAACACTCTTACCAACATTGTATGTTTGACAAACCGCAAAAGAATGGCAATAGGTTGAGCCATTGTTGGAAAATATAGAACAAACCAGTGAGTATTAGCAGCTTTTATCATTCCATCTCTACTACCACGGTGAATACCACGATAGAAACAAGTGAGATTAGGCAGCAAAATCCTAAGAGCAAACAATTTATTGTCCTTTTCTTGCCTGAGCTCATCCTGATGGCTGTTGCATACATAGCTTCTCCAAACTCTCTTTTCATGTGCGGGTGCTTGCTCCTGTACAACAGTGAGGTAACCTAAAGTAGACATAAGACATTCAGCGGAATGGGACAAATACAACTTAATGTTAGAATTATGTGATAATACAACTCTTATAGCAGCTGTATCAGCAAAAGCAATACCATGAGACACATATTACTGAGAAAATTGATATGCAGCGCATTTGTCCACAGCCACCTCCCTTGCAAGGTGGAGGACATAAAGAAAGCTTTTTACATAACACTAATTCTTTATTGGTTTACCTCATGAAGTAAAGGATGCCCCTTTAGATCCAGAAGGGAATAAAATCATGAGCATCTCCAAACGCAAATTGTAAGTTGGGTAAGATAGTAAAACTCATGTTTATTGCTAGGATACAGACTGTAGTGAGGGCACAAACTAAGCAACCTGGGCAGAAAAAACTCAGGTAATCATACACTTTCTACTATTGCATGCTGTGTGAAAGTATTCCCTGCCTCCAATTTCCCACCATCGTTTCTAAAGTAAGATACATATCCTAAATATTAACTTTGCAATAATATTGGTGTACTATATTGTTTGCAATAAGATAATGGTAGATAATATCATTCTTCTGACGTATTTTTAAAATAAATATTATTATGATTTTTATTTTTTGACGTATTTTGTAAAATGCAATTGAAATTAATTTGACTAGTTTTTGGAAATGTTTATTTGTGAAAAGGTCTTCCTTATCATTTTATTTTAATCTGTTATAATGTAACTAATGTTATTTATTAACTGCTTCAATATGCATTAAATTATTGTATTCATAATTTTTTTTTCTGTGTTTGTGGGATTTGCTGGAGAATAGGTTGGGTTGTGTTTTAAAAAACAAAATGTTGAATTAATTGGGGCATATTAATAGTTTTATATTTACATGTAATACCATAATACCTTTAAAGATATAAATCGAAATAATTTATACATTTTGTGGTTTTAATGTTTATAATTAATATTTAATATTAAATACAATTTTTTTTTTAAGACATGAAGGTTAAATATTAGTATCACTAGTAACATACTATTGATCCAGCGATCTGGGACTAAAACATTTCTACAGACATGGCCCAATTTCATTACCCAACAAGTCCCTTCACGCTGGATTAGTGAATTACTAAACAAATACCAAACTTACCAAAATCCAATTTGTATCTTCATATCTAATATACCAATTATGGCGATACAATCTTTATATACTTGACAGGGTTTGGCAAACTAATACTTGGTTCTAAAAAATTACTCATAAAACTAAAAAAACACCTCTATTAAAGACATACTCAATTGTATATTTATAATGTTTATCTAAATAAATATGAATAAAATGCTCATCAATGCCAACATACAGTACACATCATGGATCAACACAGAGTAACAATATCAAAGAAAATAATTACAAAAATACATTTCACCAGACGGTGTATAAAGGGGTGGAAAGGCGAAGAGACAAAAGGTTCAGAGACAAATACATTTGCAAAAGATTATGCAAATTCAGCTTTCTGTCTATACTAACCAGGTTGAAATAGGAAATCTACTCCCTGGCCATGAAAGCAGTAAGGCCCCTCAAGAAGAATTGATGAGGCAAAGCCTAATCCGAAATCAGCAGACAGGAACAGCCAGCTCAAAAATAGGAGACAGCAAACAAGGGCTCTCCTCACGTAGGTAGGAAAGCAAGCGACCATCCAACCTTCGACTAACCAACCTAAAACCCCTCTCACCAGGAACTTCAATTATACCCTAAAGCCCAGATGTCCAACCCACACCTGTGTTGGAACAGAAGGTTTCTCTACACTTGATTGGTTAAGGTAGGGGGTGTACTGTCACACCACTCTCGTCATGTCGATTTCTCTCAATGTCTTATTGTTTATTTATTAATCACTCAGCTTCCACCCCAGGAAATACATATTCAAGGCACTATCATAATGTTCACTACCTTCATGCCGGTTATGTAGCAAACTTTGTATAACATTTGTCCTTCTGTGCCACATCCAAAGGAAATGTTCTTTTACTCGATGAAGAAACAGTTTCTTGCTGCTGACTTTTGGCAGGCACACAGAACCCATGAAGGACACTCATCATCCACTTTCACCATTTCCTTTAGTTTTCTTTTTCTGAATTTATTTCTCATTTCATTAACCCCAAATGTTCTCTACAGAGCAGAAAACCGTGCTTCTACAGAAAACAAACACAGGCATTATTAATTTTATAATGCTTTCAATTACACACCCTACTGCATTTATCCAAGCGCATCCCAAGTTAATATTATTTTCCTAGCAAACGCTAATGAAGTGCACAAAAGCAGCATTAGTCCTTTTATTTTCATTTATCCAGAAGCCTTAGCGGCCTAGTCCAGTGCTTTAGTACTCGCTTGCGCAGTAGCATTTTCCCTCATGTTAGGCACTTTTCTACATTAGTTTTCACCACACTGTTAATACATGTTACTGAGGGTTCAATTTGAGCAGTTTTTATTTTTTGAAACCCCGCTCCATTAATCCTTCCTTTGATGGCATTTTGATCCATCACCAAAATACCCACCAATACAAATTATCACTTTCATAAAGCAGTTGTTCTCTCTCATTTTATAATTATTCCATCCAATTCCTTAATTATTTCATATTCATTTCCTTTTCTATCCTCTAATTCGATTTCTTCTCTCTTTCTCTTTCTTGCTTTTCGTTTCACATCAGATGTTTCCTTTTTGCATTTACAACACTTATAGATCAGAAAAATCGTTAGTATCGCTGTAGCCACTGCAATGATAGGTGTTAATATACTCCCTAATACACTATTTCCGAAGGTAGAAAACCAATTTCCCACAGAGGAAAAACTCTTACCAAGTTTCTCCCAAGCACCATGAACCTTCGGTTCAGCCAAATCTTCGAAGATTTGTAATGTTCTTGATATACCCCTCCAGACTCTAACTCTTATCAGGGATAACTGTGCAACATTGTTGTACTTTTTAACATATTGCAGACTCCACCCTCTTTAGCCAATAGCACCTCAAGGGCAAGCCGATTTTGTAAAACCATTGACCTAATTGCAACCATTTTAGTATGAACCATCAAGAAACCACCAGCAGTGTCAGTTGATAAACGATCAACCACTGTGGTCAATTTTTTAATTTTATTTGAATTTAATATGACTCTAACTGAAGGTATCAATGCTCCAAAAATATCTCCTCCTATTTCCGAAAAACTCGCTCCTCTTTTATCACATATTAATGCATTCTTTAATTCATTGATTCTATCATTCTTATAAAAAATGGTGCACTTTTGGAAAGACTATACTCATATAGCAACATCCATACCAATATGCAGGCAACCTATAATAGGCATTCGTACCACACACATAATAGGTCCCCACAAAAGCAGGATCAGTCCCTCCTTTTATCCCAATCCTCCTGTAATTAGGAAAGTATGATCACATTCACTAGAACCAATGAAATAATTGTTATGGTTAGTTTTTAATCTAAACAAGCAAAGCTTTCCTCTGTAATGCCAGTCCAGGGTCATGGTAGAGTATGTCTCACCCTTTTTATAATCTCCTTCTCTGAATGCCCATGGAGGTACATGAGACTTTTGCTCAGCAGCCTTTCTCTTGAATTCCTGCCTTCTATCCTCTACCATGTTAATAAGTTCTATTTCTTTGAGTCGCAATCTACAAGTTAGGTTGTGCCTATGTGCATATACTGTATCTATTGTCTTTGTCATATGGAAAAATTCTCTCATATATTTTGCGTTATTAGCACTACTCACTCTATTCATATTCTTTCTAACTGGAATTTCTGAGAACACTAAATCCATGTTAAAATAATAGTATTGTAAGCTACCGTTCTTGTAAAGCAGACTAGTAAACACACTACAAGACACTCCATATGTTAAAGGTCTGTGATGGTAAGTCACCCCCTCTGAGACAGACAACGGTAATTGCATACACACATAAAAATCTCTCGCATCCATTGTGTCTACATATTCATACAACAACTTAGTAAAAACATTTAACGAGAAGTCATTAATTGATTTATCTTGATGGTAAATGCTATCATCTTCCATCTATATTATTATGTTAGATTTCTTCAAGACTTTTAGAATCTACTTTTTTACACATCACACCTTTAGTATTATTTTTGTGATTAGTTACTATTAAGACAGACAAAATAACAATTAGTGTTAACCACACCAACATTAGTTTTAATATATTAAATAAGCAAGCAATAACACATCTACGTTTAAAACTATGATTTCGATATCCAGTCTCTGCTGTAACTGCCATCTCTAGAGAAATTTGTATCAATTAAAATTTATTTTTTGAAAACTATAAAAATTAGAAAACTATAAAACTATGCCTATAAAACTTAGAAAAACTATAAAACTATCAAAGTAGTGTTACCCGAAAACTGTAAACCTTCTTTCTTCACCCCCTCTTTTTTTTTATATCTTCACCTCCTTTAATTCAATTTCTTTTCTTCTTCGGTTTCTTAATACTTCACTGAAGGAAAAAAATGTTTGCACTTCTATTTACACAGTTCTTTTCTCATTTTCTTTTTTCTAATTTTTTTTGTTTTCATTTACCGCCAATCTCACTTTAAATGCACACTCAAGCAGTCTGTGCCCTCACTCAGCAAGCTGAGAGGCGTAGGCGACTGAGAGTTTAAATCTCCCCCCTACCGGCACTAAGACATGCCAATGTGTACATCAAAGCACCCACTGAGATAACTCTATTTTGCCAGCTCCTAGAGCTAGATGGCCTTTGTCTTAGGACCTCCCCCCCATAGTGGGGGTCCCAGCTTGACCCCAAGAGTAATCAGGCAGCATAATCATAGGACCTGGAAAAAGGGAGATAAAAACCCGCAAAAAATAAAACGATTCCCTCAACTCCGGGTTCATCTCGTTTTCAGTATGTTCCAGGAAGTTCTCTTCTTTTGGCTACCAGTTCTCAATAGGTCCAGCTTGCAAGTCGCCAGAACTAAAGATTGCCAGTCAAAAAAAGAGGGAGGAATAGAATCTGTCCATTTTATGCAGATTTGTCTACTAGCCAGGAGCACAGCATAGAAAAGTAGCAATCTTGTGTGACCGCTAACATTATCTTGAAGGTCAAAAAATGACCAAGGATAGATCGATAATAGAGGTTCCTAATAGGTCCGACAAAAAATTGCCAACACTGTCCCAAAAGGAGGTCAAAGCTGGACACTCTTTGAACATATGAGAGTCCGAAGACGAGGCCAGTCCACATTTCTTACAGCAAACAGGCAGCTCTTTATTGATTTTGGAGAGCTTCAGCAGAGTAAAATAAGCCCTGTGTATAGTGTACAGATGGTTCCTTTTTAACCATGCCGGCTTTACTATGTTGTGCAGGAGTTGGCACGAAGTTTGCCACAAAGTGACACAATCATGATCTAGTAGAACACTTCCCCATAGATCCTCAGCAAGGTTAAACTCTCAATCCACTGCCTCCAGTACTGCCTGATACCAGAAGGAAACTTCCTTCTTCCCTCAGGGACTGATCACAAGGTTGTACTCTAGCTTGTTGCCTTCCCCTAATAAGCTACCCCTGGTCGTTTGTATCTGAGCCTGAACCCACCTAGTCAGCTGGAAGTATTTAAATCTAGATAGGCCTGGCCCAACCCTCTCACTAAATTGTTCCCATGTTACCAGAGTGCCATCTGTGATCAGGTCCCCCCAAACTTCGAGACCAGAATCCCTTAGCGGTATCGCCAAGCTGTCCCTCAGGCATTCTGGAGCCCCAGGGGAGTCCCATAAGGGAGCCATTCTAGAAAAGTAACCAAGAGTGACTGACCTCCTCAAGTCTGCCTGAGTTTTACACAGGTCCTGCAAGATCTTTAGCCATACTTTTTAGAAAAACGTAATATCCCCAAATTTAAACAAAAAACTCTCCACCGGGAACTGTGCACCTTGAAGCATTGCTAAAAACATCTTTCCTACTCCAATATTGACCGGCATTTTTAAAAGCATACGGGCATGGGAGAGTTGGAAAGCCCAAGCGTAAAGCCGAATATCGGGCAAGGCAAGGCCCCCCTTCTCTCTTCGGCGTCTCAGCTTTTTTCCAAGCTAACCTCAAAAATGTATAGCCCCAAATAAAAGAGTTAATCTCCCTCTGAATCTTGTCAATTTGTGATTTTCCAAAGTAAAGTGGGATACATTTAAAAGGGAAAGTGATTTTTGGAAGTATCGACATTTTGGCCAGGTTGACTCTGCCAATGATAGAAAGGGGGAGCGAGGCCCAGGTCTTCATTAGGTTTACACACTCTCTCACCACCACAGTCAGATTAAACTCAGCAATCTTGGCTATGTCTTGCACTATATTGACCTCTAGATATCTCATTCTGGGTCTTATCTGATGTTGATACTGATTTACCTCCTGATTCCAAACATTACCTCGGTTTTAGCAGCATTAATTTCGTACCCTGATACTAGACCGAACTCCTGCGCTTGACTGATAACAGCTGGAAAAGCCTTATTTAGCTTGGCAGTGAAGATCAAAGTATCATCGGCATACAGGGCTACCTTCCTCTCCCACTCCCCATAACTAATAGGCTGAATGTTAACATCATCTCTTAGCCGTTAAGCAAATGGCTCAATGTATAGGCCAAAAAGGAGAGGGGAGAGTGGGCAGCACTGTCTAGTACCCCTAGATATATTAAAGGGTGCTGTGACACTGCCATTTACCAAAAGTCTAGCCGAGGGACTCTTATATATCGATTGTACTGTACGGCAAAACTTCTCGCCAAGATTGAATTTTTCCAAGACCTCCGACAGGAATACTCAATTCACCCTGTTGAAGGCCTTAGTGGCGTCCAAAGTCATAGCTGCTAAGGGGATGGAATACGTAGATGCCAGATCTATTGCCCCGATTAGATCATAAGTTAGGTGCGATATCTGGCGACCTTTCACAAAACCCTTCTAGTCTGAATGCAGGATATCTCCAGCCACTTTGCCTAGACATGCTGCCATTATAGAGGTAAATATTTTATAGTCGGCATTCAATAAAGATATGGGTCTATAAGACCCACAATTGAATGCCGCTTTCCCTGGTTTCAGGATCAAAACTATGATGGCCTCATTCCATGAACCTGGCGGGATTAGGCCTTCTTGTAAAATCTGATTGAAAAGTTTAGTCATAATGGGTATAACCTGATCCCCTATTGCTTTATAGATCTTAGAAGGCAAGCCATCTGGCCCTGCGGCCTTACTGTTCTTACTATTGAAGATAGCCTCCCTTACATCCGCACAGGAAAATTCCCTGTCCAAATACAGTTGTTGCTCAAAACTGAGAGAGGGAAGCAAGATGTCCTCAAGCCACCTTTAGGCACTCTGGCTATCTACATTTCCATCCTCCTGATAGATGGTTTGAAAGAAGGCCTGAAAAGCATCACAAATATCTTTGTCAGTAACTAATGTACCCCTTTCATCTCTGATCTCCTTAATATAGCTCCTTGCTCGATCCGATTTACTCTTCCAAGCAAGGAGTTTGCACACTCCTTCCCCATATTCGAAATGGGAGATCTTACTTTTTTTTTTTTTTGTATGTTCTTATATAGCGCACGACTACCCGGAGGCATCTCGGCGCTTGCCTTGGGAACCCGTCCTGGTTTTTCCCTGTGAGATAGCCCCTAACGGGCATCCCCAAGGTGAAAGCCAGGCATCCCGCCGCGGGGGGCCGTTGTGGAGATTAAGCAAGCTTAATGCCCAGAGTTGCAGAGTGTGAACCCATGATTAGGTCAGGCACCGAAGTGAGAATTATCGAGTCCGTGGACATTTGAGCTCAAGACCCTGCCGCGTCGGGAATTGAACCCTGGTCCCGGGTCTGACCTCTGCTTCAGGGTCTGCCTGCTCTAACCAGTGAGCCACACTTCTCCACTCAGTGAGCCACTTGCTTCCCACCTTCGCATGAGCCTAGTATTCAGAATGTTCTCGAGCTGGGCCTTTAATCTACCGATCTTATCTCACTTTTCCTGCAAGGTTTCCGGAGGTGCCAAAACTGAGAGGTCTACCTCTGCATTCTTCAACCTGGCTTCCATATCTGTGATTTCTTCCTTATATTTTTTGTTCCTATAACAGGACCTATTTGTAATTTGGCCACGTAGGTAGGCTTGCAAAGAGTCCCACATTCACCTCCAGAAACCATGAGGCTTCTCGTGAGAGAAAGGAAACTTCTTCCTCCCCCAAGAGTATGGCACGGTTAAAGGACCAGGTCCTAGTTAGGCTGGGCGCTTGGCATTTCAGAGTCAAAAGGACCCCAGAATGGTCCGCGAGATGGGGTGCCAAATATACTACGCTCTTAAACAGGCTCCTTAATGAATAGCTAACCGGAACTAAATCAATACGTGACTAGTGCCTGTATTTAAAATTCCGGTACGACACCCCTTGCTGCTGTCCTGATCTATCCCTCTAGATATCTGATAGAGTGAACTGTCTCATGGCCCCCAGCAAATATTCTCGAGACTTGGAAAAGACCACAGCCCTATTAGTTGGAGTTTTATCCAGAGCAGGGTTCAAAACAATGTTGAAATCCCCTGCCAAGAACATTGGCTCTGGGTAATCGAGTAAGTGTAGAAAAATAGACTTCAAACTAGAAGGATCGTCTTTGTTAGGACCATAGTATCCGATTAAAGTTAACAAGGTATCCATTATTGAATCTTTTACAATCACCCATCGGCCATTTGGATCTTTTATATGAGAACAGACATGGGCCCTAGCTGACTTCTTAAAAATAATTAATACCCCTCGAATATTTGCAGACTGATTTGTGCTGACATGGGAGCCCACCCAACTATGAGGCTTCAACAAAGAGATCATTTCATCTTCCAATAGATGTGTTTCCTGGAGGACGATGACCTGTGCAGATGAATCCCGCCAGTACTGTAAACTCTTATCTCTCCTTAGTCTAGTGCGCAGGCCATTGACATTCCAGGAAAGGATCTGAAGGGAAGTCATGGCGGCTCCCTCTTCCCTACCCTATTGGAATATGCAGTGTCAGCTTTCAACACCATCAGCGCCCTTCCGAACACCCTTAACCTTAACTCTGAGAATGGACACTTCCAAAATGGCGAAAAATGAGGATTATTTTTGTGTTTCCCCCCCTCCTCCCACCCCTACCCCATACCCATACCTATCCAGCCCCCACTCATGGAGAACCCAACCCCCAATCATCCGGACAGATAAAGTCCAGATAATTGCATTCTGAAATTTCCCACCCACATCCACCTCAAGAAAAACTCACCTAGAAGTGGCAAGAAAAATAAAAGGAAAATAAAACGTGCAATACTAACATATTTATATCTAAGCCAGCCTATTACAAAGCGATAAATATTAGCCTAAACTATTGTAAATATTGTGAATATAAGAAAAAAAGAATGGAGGAGGAGGGAGATATTGTCTATGACGATCATGATCTTCTTTTTCTCTTCTCCCTTCTCCCCCTTCCCTATCTATAGGACCTAACTGTTCCCCCCCCTAGGCTTTTTGCATCAAAAGGTACAGAAAAATACTTAATGCGTGCTTTGTATTATATTTTACAGCCCTATATTTTGAAAAATAAGCTGTCTATGTGGCAGGTGGCACGGTAGGCAAGACAAGGGAAAAAAAGGCTAGAATATAGAGTATACCTAACCCGACTGTAGGTTTGCAAGCAGATCTTCAGCCTCCTGTACCGATCTCACATTATACATTTTATTTTGGAACATGATCTTCAGAGAAGCAGGAAATTTAAGTTGGGCCACTGCTCCCAGCTTTTTAAAATCCTCCAACATCCTGCCCAATTCCCATTGCCTATCTAACGTGACTCTAGCCAAGTCTGATATAATCTGGAAAGGGAAGTCCTTTCACTGAGTAAGTGTGAAAGTTTATAAGGATTTTCCTCGGCTTAGAGTGATTCGGTTTCTTCTGAAGGGTTCCCAGGGGATTCTCTGGATATCCCTGTCCAGTTCCTCCTCAGAGAACTCTAGATCTAGCGATTCTTTTAGAAGATTGATTATGAAGGGTTTAAGATTGTTCCCCTCACTCCCGTCTGGGACATTCAATTTTCTTAAATTATTTATACGGGAGTTTTTTCTAATGTTTCCAATCTGTCCCGTAGGACCCCTTCTTCTCTTTTCAGTGCTTCAAAATCCACTTTCATAACATCAAGCTGCTCCGTTAATGCCCCTACATTGGATTCTAGTGCTTCCGTCCTTGTATTTAGGGGATCCACTTTTTTATCCAGAGATTCACAAAAGCTCCTGATCTCTCCTTGGTTTGCAGCAAGGACCTAAAAACCCTTTTTTATGTCCACCGCTAATGAAGCCATAATAAGCTCCAGGGAGGAGATCGAGTGAACCTCTGAAGCCGGAGCCTCTAGACGTTGAGCTGTTGCTCCTCCATCCGGAAGTCTCTCCACAGAGACCGAACTCTGGGCCTTAGATGGATCCTGAAAAGCTTCTCGAGAGACCCCTTCGGGTGTCTGGTCCAAAGCCTCTTTCCCCTCTTTCACTACCTCCATCCTGTTATCACTCATCGCTGACCCAGAGCTTTCCATAACCACTGAAGCTCAGTCCTCTGCAAGCATGAAACCCCCCGGCTTTGACTTTGCTATTTCTGAGGCTGTTTCTGAGGCAGGGGTTGCAGGTTCACTCAGTTCGGATACTGACTCAATTACGGCCTCTCCACCCAACCTTCCAGCCTCTCCCTGTCTCGCGAGAATCAATATTTTTGGCAGGACCTTAAAATATGACCTTAAGGATGGCGTGATCTTAGGTTTAATATCTGGGAAAAGTCCCTTAACCTTGGTTGGTTTGGAGTTCTTTTTTTTTTACTTCCCCTGATAAGAAAGTAGAGGTGTTCTTCTTATCTATTTCCCCCTCCTTTTGGGAATTTGCCTTCCAATTAATGTTGCTGTTGTCACCACTGCTACTATTACCGTGATCTTCACCATTACTCAACTGTAACAGGTCAATAGCTCTCTTGGTCAATTTAGCCCTTACAAACCCTCCTCCTCCCCTACGCCTTTTATCCTTTTTATAACTCTTACTATTACTCAAGAGGGAAACAGAAGTAGGAGCAGAAACAGAAGTAGAGGTAAAAACAGGAGCTAAGGCTAAGGCAGCGCAGCTCACCTCAGCAGGAACATCAACTGGGACAACTATACCTTGATGTTGGACACCCCATCGACCCACAGACCTCCGCAGTCCTGTGGCTTAAGAGATGCGCTGGCCGACCCAGTGCTACGGACACACTGTTCCCGGCAGTCCTTGCTGCTCTCCTCAATCTCCTCAGTCTGCTCCAGGTTGACTGCCACTCCTCTGATGCTGCCCCTGTGGAGTCCGGGGGCCACGACTCTCCGACTCCTCCTCAGCTCCAGCACTGCTACCCCCACCACGTTGAGCCGAGAGGGGCGGAGGGAGTGAAGGGATTGGAGACTGGGGCAGGACAGCTGCCTGCACCCCCGCTGACACACATCTGCAGGAGACCGACCACTGACAAACCCCAAAATGGAGCCCAGACCAAAGCCCAAGCGAGCCCCCCCACAACAGCCTAGGCGCCTCAACACAGACGTACTTGGAAATAGGGGATCCCAAGAAACATTTGCAGAAAATATCCACTGCTGAGCCCACTAGCCCACTAGGGAGGCAAAGCCAGTGATTTCCAGTGATACTCAGCAGTGCGCAGTATCAGAGCCTATACTGGCACATTAACACAAAGCACCTTGAAGTAGCTTAATGCCATCTCCAGTCTGAGGGACAAGCGGCACAATCCACTCTCTAATCACTAGGGCTCCACGCCCACCGCCAGTCTACAGTCTTCAGTCTTTGGAATTCCCAAACGGCCATCATACTGCGGCAAACCTCAGCAAACACTCTTGTGGCCCCGTCGAATCCATGCCTGATGCCTGGTACCCAGCCGATCGCACATCCTCTTCACAGAAAAGCACTCCCAGGTGCCGACGTCCACGGGGGATGTAGCGTTTAGGCCGCCCGTTCACTCCTCAACACCTCGTTGGCTTCTCCAACCACAGCACAGGAGCCGCGAGTGCGACCTGCAAGCCGCCTTGGGTCTCCCGAGGACCAAAACTCCCCCACCCCCGAAGGGAGCAAGAGCAAGCGCCGCCACCCACAGCGCCAAAGGTGCAGCCGAAAAAAAGAAACCCGGGACCAGACCCGGGATCAAACCGCCGCCACCACTCAAGACAAGCGGAGCAAAGCGGAGCAACCCCGATGGCGAAGAAAGAGGGCTAGAAAAGATAAACAAACTCACAGGTCCTTGCAAAACCCTCAGCACTTCATTGCCAAATTAACAGAGCATTGGAGGAGCGGTTAGGATTTCAGGTGCAGCGGCAGCTCAGCGTGCTGCCGCCATGTTCTCCTCAATTTCAAGGTACCTACACAGTTCTTTTAAGGTGGTTCAAAGTTGCTTGGCTCTCTCTGTTTTGTACCAGCGTTTTCTTTGCTCTGAACTGTGTGCTCAACTTCTTCCAATACAACATATATCCATTCTGCAGCTGTGTATTTCTTGTTCGGAACTCTTACTCTTTTTGTTTTATTAACTGATTCTTCTTCTGTATCACTTTTCTTTGCTTGACTTGATTCTTCAATTATCATGTCTGGTGTTTTCTCTTTCAGAGTGTATTTCAGTCTTTTAACTCCTTTTGGCCAAACATCACCTTTTTTTGATTTTTCAACTTGCACAGTGTCCTCTGCTTCAGTATCAAGTTTGTAAGTTCTTTTACTCAATTCTTTTCTCTGCTGCACTTGCTTTTGATTTTCATTTAACACTTCTCCTTCATCACCTCCAACAGCAATCTTATGGGACCCAGTAGCTGGTGCCTGCTTTATTGAACTATTTATTTCTTCAAGTACGTCTTCAACACTTTCAGAATCTGTAGCTTCAGACTCTATTGTTTCACGTTCTTCAGCTTCTGGCTCTTCTTGATTCCTTGCCAGTCACTGCTCTTCTTCTTCTTGTTTTTCAAGTGGACTTGGGACTCTCCTGGTATGACTTGTATGTATCCAATTCTGCAAGCCTCCACACTTCACTGCTGTTGTTGTCACCAGTATTACCTGGTAAGGGCCATGCCATCTAGGTTCCAGACACGACTTTCTTACATGCTTCTTCACCAGAATCCGTTCACCTGGACTTAAATCATGTGCTTGATCTTGCTGTGTTGTGGTTGCAATTTCTCCAACCTGATGAGACACAGAACGCACCACATCAGCCAATCCTTTGCAATAATCAAGTACTAGATCATCAGTTATATTCATCATTATAAGTTCATGAGGTGATAATCCAGTCTTTTTTATTGGGAATGCTTCTCAGACTCATAAGTACCAAGGGTGAAGCATCTGGCCACTTCAGTGCTGTGGATGAACACACCTTAGATAGTCTTGAATTTATAGTGCCATTAATTTGCTCGACCACACCTGAGGCTTCAGGTCGAGAGGCCCAATGCAGTTTTTGCTCAATTTGTAATGCTGCACAAATCATCAACATTATTTCATTATTAAAATGTGTACCTCTATCTGTTTCTAAAGAGACTGGAAATCCAAATCTAGGAATGATCTCTCTCAAAAGCAATATAGCAACTGTTAAACTATAATTTCTTCTTGTTGGATAAGCTTCTACCCAACGAGAAAACAGACAGACAACAACCAACACATATTTCAGTCCATTACAAGGAGGGAGCTCTATAAAATCATCCTGTAACTGCGTAAAGGGTCCTGCTGCTTTTCCAATCCACACCCAACTAACAACAGTCTTTCTACCTGGATTTTGCTGCTGGCACACTACACATCTCTGGCAAAGACTCTCTGAAATGATCTTGAACTTAGGATTGCACTATGACTGTTTAAAAAGCCTAATCATAGCATCTCTTCCTACATGTATTACTCCATGATACATCCTTGCCATCTGAGAAAGTAAACAGTCTGGCATTACTCGTCTACCATCCACATACACCCATACTTCATCTGCAGGTCTCCTTTTACAACCTGTTTTAATGCAAATCTCTTTCTCTTCTTCTCTGGCTTCTTCTTGCAACTGTCTAACTTCAACCCATGTTTCTATAGAAGTGACAGTTTGTATTCTTTTTTTCTGCTCCTTTAATATTTGATATTGAATTTTGTGCAAAGAAATGAGCCGCTTGGTCTGCATATCTGTTCCAACTGGTCACATAATCATTTCCTGATTTATGTGCTTGCCATTTGACCACTGCAATCTCTTTGGGCAATTGCAATGCATTCAGCAAATCTTATGAATCTTTACTATTTCTGATCGGGGATCCTGAGAAAATCAGAAATCCACACTGCATCCACAATTGACTAAAATCATGCACCACCCTGAAACCATATTTAGTGTCCGTAAATAAGGTTATTCTTACATTTCTGCCAATTATACAAGCCCTGGTCAAAGTGACCAGTTGAGACATTTGGGCTGAATGTATCCCTCTCAGACAAGATGCTTCAGGATGTGCAAACTGCATATGAAGCACGCAATGCACCATTTTCATCTCTCAAACAAGAACCACCAACAAACATCACACAATTTAATTCTGGTAAAGGTGTATCTTGTGTATCTTTTATATCAGGCTTTGGTTTCATACACAACACTGTCACATCCAAACAATCATGCATCTTGTTACTGTCACATTTCCAGCACCCAAGATCACTCTCTCATATCTCGTCAAATGACTACTCGTCATATGCTGAGTTCACGTCCTTGTCGGCAAATTCTCAACAGAATGTGGCACATACACTTTCACTGAATGTCCCATCACAATTGATTCACTCTGCTCCAGACTCACACAAATAGCAGCTACTGCTTTCAAACAACCTGGCAAGGTTGCAGCCACTAAGTCCAAAGTAGCAGAGAAATATGCCACTGGACAACCCGCCATTCCATGTGTCTGCGTCAAAACTGAAAGTGCACATCCGTTCTTCTCACAACAGAACAATGCAAAATCTTTACAATAATCTGGCATTCCCAATGCAGGTGCTCGACGAAGATTATCTGGCAACTCAATAAAAGCCTTAATGATTTCTTCATCCAATTCAATCGGCTCAACTACATCTTTGTGAGTCAATCTCTGTAATGGCTTGGCTAGCAGTGAAAATCCACTGTCTGCATTATCCAACCATACCCAGAAACATCCGAATTTATTTCTGCTTTCTCGGAGGACCCATTTGCAAGATCACAGCAATTTGATCTTGTGATACTTTCCTGACTCCTTTCTCAATTTTGTGTCCCAAATATTGAACCTCTTTTTGATAAAACTGTAATTTTGCTGGTGATACTTTATGCCCATCTACTGCCAAATGGTTCTGAACAGCAATTGCATCTGTCACACATGCTTCTCGTGCCTATTATGCCACCAATAGATCATCGATGTATTGCACCAATCCTGAGTCTTCTGGCATGACCAATGAATCCAATTTTTTTTTTACATTTGATTGAAAATTGAAGGACTCTCTGTATACCTTTGAGGAACTCGGCACCATGCCAAAACACGATCTCCGAACTACAAAGCAAAAAGATATTTGCTATCCTGATGCAAGGGTATCGAGAAAAATGCTTGGCACAAATCAATCACTGTGAACCATTCCTCATCACAGGGAATTTGGTAAAGAATTACTGATGCGTTTGACACTATCGGACAACAAGGTACTACAATTTTATTAATTTTCTATATTTGCCCCTCGGTTTCTTTATTCCCATAATAGGTGAATTACAAGGACTCCCTAGTATCTCTCTCAGAATACCTTGTTCAATCATTTGCTCAATTACAGGAGTGACTCCCGCAATGGTCTCAGGGTTCATTTTATACTGTGGTGTTTTCGGAAACTCTGCACCCTGTTTGAATAAAATTTGAATAGGATCAACACCCTTCATCAATCCGATGTCTTTTCCTCAAAAATCCCACACATTAGTTGTCACAGTAGCTCTCAATTCAACAGACAAACCCCTAGCTGTTAATAAAGGATACAAATCATTCACTTCTGCCCCTTGCCTTGCTAAAATCACTTTGAAAGCAACATCCTCATCTGGTGTTTGAAAAGCAATACCATCTGGTGTACTCTAGATGGTGCAATTCGTTTTACACAGTAAGTCCCTACCTAAAAGGTTTACCGGACTCGTATCACACACCACAAACCAATGCAAATCTTTAAACTCTCCAGTATGAACCTCCATTGGTTTAGTCACTGGAGTTCTAATATGCTTGTTTGAAACTCCTACAACTAGGATAGATTCTCCTGAGAGGGGTAGGTTTGGAATTTCTGCTGCTCTCTCAGTAGAACCGTTAGCACCAGTGTCCACAAGGAATGTAATATCATTACCTTCCACTTTCCCACCCACAAAAGGACCTGATTGATCTACCTCTAGAGAAGCGCCAGGCACACACTCTTCCTTCCCCCTCAGGTACCGTCATTGAGGTGAGTCTGAATCACTCTCAGGACACTGCAACTAATATTGCTAAATCATTTGTGCATTGCGATTCTTACCAACTTGTTCACTTGCGTGAAATCCAGCATTCACATTGTATCTTTGTACCTGAGCATTCACATTATTTGGCATAGGAACTTAGGGTACTTGTACCTGTTGTACCTGCTGTACCTATGGTGTAACTACCTGTTGCTGTTGCAGCTGTTCTGCATCTGTGGATTACAATTTTTAACCATTCCATTATTTCCTAACAACATTTTACACTCGTTCTTCCAATATCCTAACCTTCTGCAGGCATGACAAGGCTATTTCTTTTTCATCTCTTCTTTATCACCTTTACCTCTACCCTTTCCTGGTAATTGCACTTGAACACCACCATCTGGTACAACATTCATACTAGGTACCTACTCATTTTGAATATTCTGATTCTGCCATTTCAACTGAAAACCTGTTTGCGAAAAATCAACATATTTCCCATTTTTCTGCTGTGCCGCTTTCACCTGTGCCCACATCATTTCTTCCTTCATTTTCTTATGTCTAGATTCAATATAATCACTACAATACTTTGCGTACCTTAGTATTTCATCCGCTGTCTTGTTTTGCCAACAAATCAAATGCTGCTTAATCATATTACTAATCTCAGGTTTCAATCCAAACACAAAATGTCCCATATCTTTGTCAGTTATACTTTCAAAACCACTATACGATTTGAACACCTGTAAAATTAATTCGTAAGAAGCATGTACTGTTTTTTTGGACTCCTGAGTCGTTTTGCTAATTTTAACTAAATCTGTTTCTTTTGGGCAAATCTTACTCTTCAAATAAGAAATCACTTGATTATATTTCTTAATTACTTCTTCTGTAGGCACTCCAGTTTTAACATCTCTAGGATATTCCTCTTTCTGCCAATCAACTGCAATTTTACATTCATTCCATAAATCAGCTGGGACTACAATTTCAAACAAACAATCCAAATCTTTTGATAAGACCTTTGAGACTTTTACAAACCTCTCTACCTCTTTGTACCACTCGACAGTCTTTTCTCTCAGTCTGTGAAAATCGTTTGTGAAAGACAATATGTCCTGTCTAGTACAAGCAATATGAACATATCCACAAGCCGGAACTTCTCTCATTGGATATATTATTTCAGCAGGTTCTGTTTCCCTTAACGGAAGCAAAGGAGATACAGTCACATCCTTACTTACAAGCATTTCTTCTTTCTTTGTCGCCCATCTACCTTTCCATCGTTCCAATTCAAGCAATTGACCTCTTTGCTTTAGTGTTTCCGCTACAAGCTAACCGCCATGCATTAATAATATCAAGCTGTGGGCTCAGTGACCCAATTAGTTATTGGAACCAAAATTTCAAACCCCCTTTTCTTGGATTTAAAGCCGGATCGTGCATATATTGCTTTCTCCCAATGATAAAGGGCTAGCAATTTCCCCAGCCAGCAATATACTGAAGGTTTTTTTTATCTAGCCAGACATAACCTCAGCACCACCATCGCCACGAAGAGCATGGAATGAAATGGAATAGAAAGACAATTTATAGAGCGCAATAATTACCCTGAGGCGTCCTAGCGCTGACAGACACTGTGAGCAGAAGAGGTGGGCCAGACACCTAATTAGGCTTTAAGAAAAGAAGGGTCTTTAGTAGTTTACGGAATGCCAGCAGGTTAGATTCTGCTCGCAGGTGGAGTGGGAGGGAGTTCCATAGCCTGGATGCATTATACAAGAAGGCACGGCCTCCACATCTGGCTTTCCTGATCCTGGGGACCGTCAGTAGAAATGAGGTCGATGATCTGAGCTGCCTGGCGGGGGAATATGGAGTTGCCAGGGAGCAATTAATGGGCGGGCTAGTTTCCCATATTACTCGGTGGATGGTACATAGAGATTTGAATTTGATTCTTCGCCTGATTGTCAGCCAATGTAGGCTCCTTAATCCATCCCTAACTGATGTTTGGTGGGGGGTTTGGAGCAGTGTGCCGGCTGCATAGTTCTGCACAATCTGCAATGTATTCAGGGTCGACTGGGGGGCACCCAGATACAGAGCGTTTCCGAAGTCCAGTCTAGACTGGATAAGTCCCTGGATCATGATCTTCCTGGCCTCAAATGGTCACACGGGAAGAATCTTCTGTAATACCCGAAGCAGGCCAAAGCAGGTTGCTGAGAGTTTTGAGGCTTGGGCATTGAAGTTGAGAGCTTTGTCGAGCCAGATGCCCAAGCTCTTGATTTCATCTTTGGGCATCGGGGGGGAACCTAATGAGACGGGCCAGAGAAGCTTGAGAGCCAGGGGGGAGGGGTTGCCCAGGAGCATTAGCTCGGTCTTATCACTGTTCAGTTTGAGATATGACATGGTCATCCAGTTGGAGACCTCCTCCAGGCATGATATCAGATTGCCGGGGTTGGATTCCAACTGGTTGAGGGACACCCCCAGCTAGATGTCGTCCGCGTAGGTGATGATTCGTACTCCAAATGGTCGGACGACACCCGCTAGTGGCTTCATATAAACATTAAACAGCGTTGGGCTTAATGAGGAGCCCTGGGGGACGCAGCAAACTAGAGGTTTGCTCGGTGATGTGAAGTCGCCCTCGAACATTCGAAAGGAGCGGTCGGAGAGGAAAGATTCTAGCCAGGATCTCGCCTTACCCGACACTCCGATGTTTGTCAATCGTAACAATAGTGTGCTGTGGTTGACAGTGTCGAAGGCGGCACTTAGGTCCAGGAGGATTATGGCTGCTGAGCCCCCCCTGTCCATGATCATCCGTGCCTCCTCCGTCACTGCCAACAAGGCGGTTTTGGTCCCAAGTTTGGGCCGAAAACCCATTTGTGAGTCGTCGAACAGGTGGCTAGTTTCAATGTTCTCCATTAGTGCAGAGTTGATATGTTTTTCTAGCACCTTGCTTGCCCAGGGGAGGAGGGAAATTGGACGATAATTCTTAGGATCAGTTTGGTCGAGGCTAGGTTTTTTTAGAAGAGCCTTGACCATCGCCTGTTTCCAGAGAGGTGGAACTGAGCCTGCAGTTCTGGAGGTATTGAGTAGATTAAAAAATGTTGGGAAAATGTTTTCATTTACCATATCAATGGTTCGCGGCGGAGCCGGATCCTTGGGGGAGCCTGATTTTACCTGAGGGGCAATAAGTTTGAGTGTGGCCATATTGATTTGGGGAAAGGACTGCAAGGATTGGGTGGGGTAAGTCTCGGGGATGAATGGGGTCTCTCCCTGTGAAGGAGCAGGGTGGGTCTGAAAGGAGGAATATATCAATTGAATTTTTAAGAGAAATAATTAGCTAGATCATTACAGCGCGATTGGCAATTCTTAGGGTTGGGGCACGGTTCTCGCCGTTTCAAGAGAGTCTTTACAATCCTATAGATTTCTTTGGGTTTAGAGGCGGCAAGATTAATTTCCTCCGCAAAGAAAATTGCTTGAGCGGCTTTGATCTCCATGTTGTAGGACCTGATCGAGTCTCTGTAGGTGGCTTTGCTAACAGGGGAAAAGTCAAGTCTCCACTTCCTTTCTAGACGTCTACATTTACTCTTAAGTTTCCGCAGTTCGGGAGAGTACCAGGGGGCAGTTTTAGTAGTCCGCTTTGCCTCCATCCTCCTCAGAGGGAGAACCGAGTCTAGGGAACCAGTAATCCACCTATTAAAGTCCTCATTTGCTAATGTGGGGTCAGTGTTAGTGAAGCGTCTGGTTTTGTCTAGAGTGGATTGCCATTCAAATACAGGGAGCTTAGGCCAATTTCTCCGTAGGGGTAGAATCGTTTGGTGAAGTGGTTGGGAATTGAGGATGGTCCAAGTGAAGAAGATTGAATGATGGTCAAACCACCGGATGGGCGTAGGCCTGCACAATTCTAGGCCCGGGCAGTTGCTAAATATCGGGTCGAGAAGGTGTACTTTAATATGAGTGGGGCTGTCCACTCTCTGGGTGAGTTGTAGCGCCTCTAGGCTGGATATAAGGTGGAGGGCGGATGGGCTAGAGACATCATCCAGGTGGATATTGAGATCCCCCAGCAGGGTGAAATTGGCAGGGATAGTTGATAGGTCAGCAACTGATGGGGGGAGATTGTTTATAAAGGTCGTTGCCGTTCCCGGTGGGCGATATACTAGAATCCAAGAGAATCTGTTAATGGGGAATAGATCTATTACAAATGGCATGCTTTCACAGTTCGAGATGGGGGGTGGGAGATCCGACACTGGTGGGAGTCTTGAAAAATGATGGCAAGTCCCCCTCCCTTCCCTGTCTTGCGATTTTCATGGACAATTTGGTACCCCTGTTGTAAGGCCTGGACCAGATCAGGTTCGGACTAATCACTGAGCCACGTTTCGGTTAGGAAGATGGCATCAAGGTCGAGCTCCTGAATGAGAAGTTGGAATTCTATGGCGTGCTTCACGAGGGATCTACAGTTTAAAAGGAGCATGTTCTACCTGTCTATGGTGGTGTTACTGGTAGAGATAGGCTTAACTTGGAAGCCGCACGTGGGACAGAAAATTGCGGGGCGTTCGGATGCCAGATATGGTCACATGAGGTAGAAGATTTATCCATGAATGCTTTGAGCTCCCTAGCACTTTAGCTCTTCCTTTCTGGTGCCCGAGATGTAGGGGTTGTGGCCCCTGGCCCTGTGCGGCCACGGACGGGCGCAGACGGGCTTGCCTTTGGTGCGCAGGTGGCGCGCCCGCTGCGTGCGTCCACTGCGCGGTCTCGAGGTGGGCTGCATATGTATTTTTAGGAGGAGGAGTCAAGGGGCGTATCTCGCTCTCTCCCCGTTCCGCCCTCCACTCAAGCAGCCCTGGGCTGTGGTGGACCAGGGTCAGAGCGGGAGGCGTGCGGCGGAGGGGCTGAAATCTGGAAGGTGACTGGGCTTAAAGGTACAAGTTAAGTTTTAAGCTTTTCACGCTTCAAAAGTGCCGGATTCTCTAGTTCATGGTGCAGTTAAAATGCGGTTTCATTCTTTGAAATAGCGCAAACAATAGAGATTTCAAATTTTAAAAATCACAGAGACACACACACTTCCCGCATTAGGGTACGGCCACACACACAGCGCTCATGTAATCTGAGGCGCGGTGCGAGGCTATGGGCCTAATGTAGGGCAGCTGGATCAAGGGGCGAGTCTCGCTCTCTCCCCGTTCCGCCCCCACTCAAACAGCCCTGGGCTGTGGTGGACTGGGGTCGGAGCGGGAGGCGTGCGGCGGAGGGACTGAAATCTCTAGTTCAATAGTGCAATTAAAATGCGGTTTCAGTCTTTGAAATAGCGCAAACAATAGAGATTTCACATTTTTTAAATCACAGAGACACACACACTTCCTGCATCAGGGTACGGCCACACACACAGCGCTCATGTAATCCTAGCATAGCCCATTTGGGACTGTCATACCTTGCTTGCTTATTGCCAGCACAATAACTTGTGCCGTAAGGTCCACCTCAAATCCCAACATATATTTCAGATAGTTTCCCACTTCTCCGACCAAATTTGCCAATTTGGGACAAGTTGCAAACATATGGACGCTATCTGCAGCATGGCAGCTGCAGCATGAACAGTGAATCCAAGTAGAGACTCCCCATTTAAAGATCCGTGCTGAGGTAATGTAAAGATTCATCCAGGTTTTTAAACATTGCACTTGTATGCTAGCCAAGAAGAATGCAGTCTGACTTAATAGCAGGGAATCCTCACACTCCCCTACCCCTGCTTGTAGCTGTTCTTGCCAGCGATCAGTATGTTTCACGAGATCATCCTCCTGTAAATTGCTAAGTAATTTATACAATTTAGAGATTGATGCAGGAGCCCCAAGAGCCGCCTCCAGCAATGGAACTTTATGTCCCCTGATTGTTTTTCTAGATTGAAAGTCCCTGACTTGCAAAAACTTAAAGAAATGATTGTTTCCAATCCCAAATTTCTTCTTAATTATATCAAATGAGTATATTGTGTCATCTACCATAAGGTCACTAATATATCTGATGCCCTTGTCTATCCATATTTTCATATACCCTTCTTGGAAAATTTCCGGTAGTAAATCATTATCACCTAAAGGGGTATATCTATGTATCCTATTAATTTTTTTTCATTTTCCTTTCTGCAGTCCAAATTTTGAATGCTCCCAGCAGAACCTTAAATCTCACTCTTTTGAAATACGCAAAGTCAATGTGTCACATAAAACACCCCTGAACTTTGTGTCCCCGTCATATGCTGTAGAGCTACGGCCCAATAATAGATCTGAAGATCAGGGGCGGACCACACCTCTGTCTTTAGATAGAGTCATATACTTTAACGCTCTATGGGGCCGTTTCCCCACCCACAAGAATTTTGAAATTAAATGATTAAACGCGGAGAACCAGGCCATATTAATTTCCACAGGGATAGATCTAAAAAAATACAGAATTTTAGGCAAAAACAACATCTTTAAAACATTACATATTCCCAGGAGTGTGAGATAGAAACAGTTCATTCTATCAAAGTCAGCTTTAGTCTTATGGAGCAGAGGTTCCAGATTGATTTGTACAATTTCATCCACGTTAGCAGAGATTTCCACCCCAAGATATCTAGCATTTCCCACTAAACGAGTATCATTCAGATCTGCTCTGGAATTCTTCAAAATCAGTGTCTTGTTCCTATTAAGAAAATAAACTGATATTTTACCAAAGTCGAGAGCTTCCTTTTCTACCTCCTTAATAGTTTCCAATGGATTAGCTGTTGTTATGGCAAGATTATCAGCGTAGGCTAACAGCCTTGTATCTCCACATTTACTTTGAATGGCCTGTATCCTATTGTTCTTGATAATTTTACAAATGAAAAGGTCTATATATAATGCAAATAATAATGGTGAGCAGGGGCACCCTTGCCGTGTGCCCCGAGCGATCTTTATTACATCAGATGTGGCTGACATCAAGGCTATCCTGGCCACAGGAGCCTGGTACATACACCTAACAGCTCAGATAAGACCTTTTCCCAGACCTTTCCTTTCCATGATAAACCATAGAAAGGGCCAGGAGACCCTGTTAAAAGTACTGAAGGGGGGCAAGATGGCAGCTGCGTCAAACGCTGCAGAAGTCTCCTCTCCTACCGCTATTGCCTTTTTGAATTAATTGAAGAGGGAAAAGCAGGATAATGGACTGAAAATGATCGAAAAATGTACTGTATTACCCCTGACGCTCTGGATGGAAAACTGATGAGGTTTCTAGTGGAGGTCGCGACTCGGACTGCCTGGGTTCTAAAGCTCTTTCAGCTGACGGCATCTGACATTAGATGCGAGTTGTTTCTGAAGTTACAAGGAGCCTAACCATACATTGTGTCGGCAAAAGGATTGTCTGACCCTGCCGCGGGGAAGATTGCTACTGCTGCGGTTGACATGCTGCCAAAAACTAAACTGCTCAGAAATGATCCCAGCATGACTGGAGGAGCTAAGGGATCATCACAAAATCGGCGTGCTACCACAGAGGTGAAAAACTTGAATCGCAGCCTGGGGCTAAGCGGCAATGTGCAATCCAGCCTGAATAAGGATGGTTCTTCCAAAGTGGATTTGGGGGGAATGGAAGCCGGAGAGTCAAAGACTGAGAGGGCAACCAGACCTAAAATGCCAGTAGTTCCCGGGATGTTTGCGGGCGCTGGCTCCCAAGTACATCAGGGGATAAAAACTGGAATAAAGGTAAAAGCAGCGGCATCTCCAAAGCTAACAGTGATTGCGCTAAAATAGCGGATCTGACGGGAGGGGCTGCAAACATTAGCATTGACAATATAAGTGTGAATCCCTCAGAGTCAGTGGAATCTGCTAAGTCTGATATTGGTCCTGACATTACCTCTCAGAATGTGTCAGAAACACAGGTCATAGTTGAGCAGGTGAGTCAAGACGAGAGCATTTTTCAGAAAGAGGCAGATAATGATATGATACAAGATGGAATGGTACTCCCTCATACAGCAATTCTTGAAGCACAAAGAGGGCTTTTTAACCAAGTGCATGACAGATCCTTAGGCACACCTGACTGTGAAAAATTCTACTCGCTGACTGATGAATTGGAGCTGTCCAATAATAGTGGTAAAGATGGATCAGATGATGACTTTACTGAGGAAGAAAGCGGTAGCCCTCCTGTGAAGCCAGACACCCAGAAACGCATCACAATTAGAAGAAAGAAGAGCTCAAGGGGGTCTGATAAGGACAGGGGCTTTACCTCAGATAATAGTCAATTAAGTCAGCTGAAATGGGACTATACTGCTTCCCATTCTGTGGGAAGAATGGAGATTCAACTTAAAATCCAAACAGAGGCTTTTGAAGCTATCTTAGAAAGTGGCGGCGCTATGGAGGGAAAGGCTCCGCATCCTTCGATGGAACTAATATATGCTACACTGCAACAGGTGCAGGCGGAAGCTCGTCAGGAGCATAAGAGGGCCCACCTAGCCACCAAATAATAACAGGGCGCAGTGAGTAAGGTGAATAAGGCTTGTATAGAAATTTCATAATGCACCGCTGTGCTGGGAGAAAGTGTCTTTCAATTGGAGGCCAGTATGGAAACCTCGGAGAAACTTTCCACAACTAACGAAAGCAGGATGACCCATGTCCTATGGAAACTTGAGGACTTTGAAAATAGGCAGCGCCGGAATAACCTCAGAATCCTTGGGATTGCAGAAAAAGCTGAGGGGGATGATATACGTGGATTTACTTTGAGGCTGCTTAAAGAGGCCTTCTGCGAGCTAGCTCATTGGAATTGGGAGGAGGAGGTCGAAAGAGTGCATCGGTTTCCTAGAATGCTTAAGAAGAGGGCAGGTCAAGATGAGAAACCAAGAGCTATTCTCATATTCTTTGGCAATTTCCTTCTCCGGCGATCTATATTTGAAAAGGCCAGACCTGATGCAAGGAGGGCGGCCGGACTTTTGCCACACCACGGTGGAGAGGAGGTGGAGATTACGCCTATTAATTAAAGTATTTTTAATGAACCCGGCTAGACTCAAAGTTATTTGCAGGGGCACTTCTTTTTGAGTGGAACTTCTATTTCAATTAATGGTGCCCTTGGAATAATCCAATCCGGACTCTCCTGATATAACAGAGGTCTCTTCAATAACTTCTCATCTAATAACTCATCATCAATTTCATTCAGACCCATATCTAGTTCTGAAGTCTCTATATTATTCTTTTTCTCCGTGCACTTTCCACTAGCTTGATCTTCAGCAAACGTTACTGGATATAATCCATATTTAATTACATCTCTTCTCCACCTTTTTATCTGTGGATCCCATTTAGCCTCTGAATACCATCTCATTCTATTTCTAAATTTCATTCCATTCCTTTCTCTCTCCCTTCTGTTCGCCTCATGTTCCTATTCCTCAAGCGCCTCATACTGCATAGGTATAGAATTCGGTTTTAACGAATGTATTCACCTCCTCAAATTTTCCAAAGTTTTTAAATTAAAGGTACCATGCTCTGGGAAAGCTAAAACTCCATTGTTCTCTGTATATCTCACCCAATTCTCTAACCATGTACATGTATGATATCCAAGTTCTATCATCATAAAAGAAGCAGGCGATCTTGCAGGAGGTACAGGAACTCCCTCTCTAGTAACTATTGGTTTATCTTTTGTAAATAAATCTTGTAATAATTTTTACCAGCTTCATTTTCAACTCTCTCTTTTTGCTAAATATTTCAGAAATCAAGGTAATCCTTCCATAATTCCGCTCGCTCTGTTCACGCTTGTCCAATACCAGCACGACTCATACTAACCAACAAGTCAAAGCACAATACACACCGGCTATTCTGACCAATGCCAGCGCTGCTTTTTGTTACGTCAGTATAACTCCTACGATTGACCCCCCCATTTACAAACATAATACGGCAGTGTACTACAAAGTCTTTCTAAATAAATTCTTATTAGGAACGACATAAAATGCTGCTACTTTGTCTGCTTCACTAAATAAAGCTAGGTTGTTCACTCAAGAGATCCTTTCATAACCAGTAAAATAACGACCAGCGCACTCTACTTCTCAATCTCGTGAAAAGAGTGTCTTGGGACTCCTTTGGACATGATTCCCAAAGTTTCGGAAGAGGACTTTCACAATCGCAGTCAAGTGAAATTAGGTATTGGTACTCCTTTAGGTGTACTTTCTAAAGTTTCAGAAGAGGACTTCACTATTACATCCAGCTTACTTACTCACTTCGGAATAGGTCCCTTAGAATAATATCAACAGCTTTTCACTGTTTGATATTACACCAACCTACAAAGCACTTCTCCAGTGAGATACTTTTCCACACTCTTCCACTGCCCCTGAGGCTAAATCAACCTCCCGGGATCTTAGGCAACTCCGTACCCGTACTTCCATACTACATTAAACAAAGAAACTAACTTTTCATATTAGTAACCAAAATCAATAATTCAACCATTAATTTGCCAAAATAGTCAATATAAACCCTCAGTCTGCTACCAAAACTGATCCAGCGATCTGGGACTAATAATTTTCTACTGACATTGTCCAATTTCATTACCCAAGAAGTCCCTTCACGCTGGGTTAGTGAATTACTAAACAAATACCAAACTTACCAAAATCCAATTTGTATCTTCATATCTATTATACCAATTATGGCGATGTGATTTTTATATAGTTGACAGGGTTTGGCAAACTAATACTTGGTTCTAAAAAATTAATCATTAAACTAAATAAACACCTTTAATAAAGACAGACTCAATTGAATATTTATAATGTTTATCTAAATAAATGTGAATAAAATGCTCATCAATACCAACATACAGTACAAATCATAGATCATCACAGAGTAACACTATCAAAGAAAATAATGACAAAAACTCATCTCATCAGAAGGTGTATAAAGAAGTGGAAAGGCGAAGAGACAAAAGGTTCAGAGACAAATACATTTGCAAAAGATTATGCAAATTCAGTTTTCTGTCTATACTAACCCAGTTGAAATAGGAAATCTACTCCCTGGTCATGAGAGCAGTAAGACCCTCAAGAAGAGGCAAAGACTAGTCAGGAATCAGCAGACAGGAACAGCCAGCTCAAGAATAGGGGACAGCAAACAAGGCCTCTCCTCACGTAGGTAGGAAAGCAAGCAACCATCTAACCTTCGACTAACCAACCCAAAACCCCTCCCACCAGGAACCTCAATTATACCCTAAATCCCAGACGTCCAACCCACACCTGTGTCGGAACAGAACGTTTCTCTACACTTGATTGGTTAAAGTAGGGGGTGTACTGTCACACCACTCTCGTCATGTCCATTTCTCTTAATGTCTTATTGCTTATTTATTCATTACTCAGCTTCCACCCCAGGAAATACAAATTCGAGCCACTATCATAATGTTCACTTCCTTCATGCCGGTTATGTAGCAAACTTTGTATAACCTTTGTCCTTCTGTGCCCCATCCAAAGGCAATGTTCTTTTACTCGATGCAGAAACAATTTCATGCTGCTGACTTTTGGCAAGCCCACGGGACCCATGAAGGACACTCGTCTTCCACTTTTACCATTTTGTTTAGTTTTATGTTTTTAAATTTCTTTCTCATTTCATTAACCCAAATGTTCTCTGCAGAGCAGAAAACCATTCTTCTACGGAAAACAAACACAGGCATTATTAATCATCTATAATGCTTTTCATTACGCACCCTCCCAATACTCCATTTATCCATGCGCATCCCAAGTGAATATTATTTTCCTAGCAAACATTAATAAAGTGCACAAAAGGAGCATTAGTCCTTTTATTTGTCTTTGTCCAGAAGCGTTTCTGGCCTAGTCCAGTGCTTTAGTACCCGCTTGCGCAGTAGCATTTTCCCTCATGTTAGGCACTTTTTCACATTAGTTTTCACCGCACACTGTTAATACATCTTACTGAGGGTTCAATTTGAGCAAGTTTTATTTAGCGAAAACCCCGCTCCATCAATATCGATTCATTTACATTTATAAATATTTATAATTAAACTTTGCACATTTCATTATTTCAAATGTATTTTTAAATTAATTTTGTAATATAAAAATGTAAGTAGAGGTGTATATAAAATATATGTGAATGTTGTTAAAATAAAAAATAAAAGTTTGTAAAAATTCCAAAAGAATTTATAAGTAGATACAAATAGTTAAAATTAATGACTGATTAATAAGGTATTGTATAGGAATTGAGCCTTTCCGACACTCATCGTCGGTTTCACTTTCGACCTCCTAATTACAATGTAGTCGGTCAGAATTGAACCCGGCCGGTCAATCCGGCTGGATTCCGACGGGCTCAAGGAACCCAGCTGCCAGTTGGAGACCGTCCCATAATCCCAGTGGATGGCGTTTCTGCCATTGTGATTATGATGCTCGATTTCCCATAGGCATTCCATGCCAGGCTTTCCGACATGGAAAACCTGTCGGAAAGCGAGTCTGGGGACATCTCGCAGGGCCCCTTTCTCCTTGCGGCCTCTTAGTTGGGGGGCGAGGGGGCACCTATGGTGCTTCCCTGTTGATCCCTGCACCACTTGGCAGGCACCATCAGGTTGATGCCACTCGGTGCAGGGATTAACACAATCTCCCATTTTCCAATGGGAGCTTGTGCTATTGCCAGTTAACAGCTGTAGCACAAGCTCCCATTGAGAAATGGGAGCATGCAACTGCACCATGTGTGGTTGCATTGTAATTGTGGTGTTAGGACCCCCAACCGGAGGTCGGTCGGTCCCAAGAAGGTGTTGATCAGAGGCAACTCCGACCAACATCGTAATAAGGCCCAAAGTCAATAGTTCTTTAACCATGGTTTCGTATAGAAGATGTTATGACTGTTGTCTGTTGGGGAGTTCAAAATTATAGATCCATACTTTGACATTATACCTTCAAAGATTGGGAATTCATGATGTTATTTCTCTTTGTTCCAACTTAAACTATTCCTGCTTTTAGTTGAAATAATATCATGGCAATAATTCATCTTACTCAGGTTACCACGGGGATACGCCATGTGGGGCCCGGTTTCATATATAAAACCACAGGGACGTAGTCCCTCTCAACCCTTCGGACAAAAGCTAAATCAGGATTCCCAACATTCAATATTAACTATAAAGTAATCTATTAGTGATGATCTTCTGCCGTCATACATCATTTTGGCAGAGGCTGTCTGACCATTGATAAATGCGTAACTGGTAACCAAAAGTTCAGAAAATACTTTACCCTTCTTGGTCTTCTTGGTTGTCTCAGGGACTCTTAGACAATAATCTTCCATTAAAAGCTCACTTTTGATGATCAGGTCAGACGGTTGCGTGTTAAAATCACCACAGATCAATTACAAATTTTTACCCGTATACCTTCCTCAGATAACTTTCGGCTTCCGATTTCCTCTCTAATCTGTTCAAATTTCATCCCCCAAGTATATGCACTTTCTCCAATGTTCTTGTGACCTGGGGTTAAACTAGAAAATCTGTTACCCCAAAGTATGTGCACTTTCCAGCAGTGTTAATTGGACTGGAGTAAGAATAGTTAATCTGACCTCACCTCAAATATATACATTTTTCACAAAGTTACAATAATTAATGTACCCCCCACCAACTATATCCACTTTTCTTAATGTTAGTGTAATTGAAGTTAGAATTGTAAATCACATCCCTACAAATCTGTGTACTTTCCCAATTGTTGGTCACAATGGAGTTAGAAAAATAAATCTGACACCCCAAAGCAAGTGAAATTTTCCCAGTGTTAGTGGAACTGGAATTTGAATAGTTAATGTAAATTCACCTCAAATACAAGCACTTTCCCCTCTGTTAGTGGAAATGGAGTTTGACTAATTAATTTGATATCAGTTCTAATTTATGTACTTTCCCCGGTATTAGTGGGATTGGAGAAAGAATTGTGAATCATATCCCCCAAATATATGCAGTTTTACCAATGCCAATGGAATTGGAGTTTGAATAGTAAATCACACCATCCAACAAATTATTTTACTTTCCCCAATGTTACTGGGGTGGGAGTTAAAAAGGTAAATTAACACTCCAAATCCCCGTATGTATATTCACTTTCTCCAGTGTTAGTGGGACTGGAGTTAGAATAGTAAGTCTGTACCTCCCCTTAATATTTGTATTTACTTCAACGTTGGTTCCTCTGGGGTTAGAATAGAATTATGATGTCCTGAAAAATATACCCTTAATCCAATTTTATTGAGTGGAGTTACAATACTATGGGCCTTATTCCGACTTTAGTGGTCCTCCAGCGGCATTGTCACTGCCACTGTGTCATCCACTGGAGGACCACCAAGGTTGTGGTGCGTCCGCCTGCTGGATTATGAATGCAATCCATGGCAGGTGGGTTTTGCAGTGGTGGACTGATGGCGGTCTGACAGCGGTGGTCTGTTATGCTCATGTAGACCGCTGCATTGAGTGTGCCAAATGAATGTTCCTGCATGGTGTGTCATGCATGCTACATCATGCAGGAACTGGGGTGCAAATCTAGAGGGGCGCATGTTGTGCCCCTGCATGTACCACCAGGCCCAGGAGTGGCAGGGGACACTGATAGCGCCCCATTTGTTGCCTCTATGCCTCCCTTTTAATGGCAGGCTCACCGCCATGTAAGGGGTGGAGGACAGGTAACTCGTAATATGCTCAGTGGTACAGCAGCGACACCGCCAGCAAATTGTAGACCCCTGATCGCTGACCACACAGAGATCCTGGCTTGGCAGCAGTCCTGTGACAGTCCGACTGACACACTCATAATACTGCGGGCGGGCCCACAGTATGACAGTGGTTGGGCCTACACCGTGAGAACGGCGGTCGTTTGGACCACTGTACTCATAATAAGGCCCTTGGAGTCAACCCTGTAAATGTACACATTTACCACAATATTAGACTGGTGTTAGAATAATAAATATAACTATCCCAATTATTTACATTTATCTTGTGTTGAATGCATCTATAGTAGTGTATGTCATATAGAAAGTTATTTGCATTTAGTACGTCTTCATTAAGAAATATAGTAATCAAAGGGAATGGACACTTGATACTGCTTAACCATTGGTTAAGATGGAACACTCTCATAAACGCGGTGTTGTTCGTGCGGTGTATGTCTTTCTTCCGCCCCTCACACGCGTTAGGGCATTTATCATTGAGTGTTCCAAAGACGTGCTATATGCCAAGCCTCACCCAGAGGCAACCTCTGGTCTAAGTAGCAGTGTCCAGAGATAAAAAAGGGGGAGGGGGAGAGGGCACCCAAAGAAAAAAGGAATTTTATAAAAAACAAATACTGCACCAAAAATATTTTAATGAAAAGGTGGAGTATAGTTATTAAAAGAGGGGGATTTCGGTATCACTGGAGGTCGAGTTAATGAATCTCCTTATACCTTGGTATTTACAGCATCAACATGTTTCTGCTCCATATCGCCCAGCCGGGTCTACGGAGCATTCGTCAGGACAATACAAATAACACACAACGAAAATATTACTTGCACAATTTGTGTAGTAATGTTGTTCCAAATGTAGTTTATTCTGAAATTTTCTCTTGAAGTGGTAAAGTGCAGCTTCAACAGGCGGCAACAGGACTCTCTGGTCCCAGACAGCACGAGGGGAATTCCCGCGACTTGTGCTGTCCCTGCCCCTGGATCACATCTTTGATTACTAGATTACTGTTACTGGGGTAATGAATGGACCCTCTATCCTCCTCCCTACCTTCTGATTATCCACTTCATTAAGAAATAACCATTTAAAACACTTTTGATAGTGTTAAACAAATAGGTCAAAATGTAAAAAATATATATTTTATTCAACATTTATAAATTAACTAGCAGTCCGCCCCAGCGTTGCCCGGGGTTAGAAGGGGACTGGGGGCAGCATTTCAGGCTTGCGTGCACTCCCGCTCCGGACCCCACCCGCCATGACATTGTCCGTGTCCCGGAGCCTGAGCCTTACCTCAGCCGCCGTTGTTCAGGGCCAACCTCCCGCCCTGTCCCCCTCCCGCCCGTGTCCCGGAGAGCCTGAGCCTTACCTCAGCAGCCGGTCCCGCTCCAGGCGCTTTTCCTCCTGTAATTCACCGTTTGCTACCTCGCGCTCCCCGCGCATGAAGCAGTGCCAGTCACTCGAGGACTCACCTCCGTCCGCGCTCTAAGGGATTGTCAGGTCCCGCTCCAGGCGCCCCGCCCGCACAGGCCGCCACTTCGCCCAGCAGCAAGCAGGGCCGCGGCAGTCCTCCCAGCAGGTCACGATCTTCCATCAATGGGCACGATCTGCAGAGCTGCACAGCCTCGGACACACGGGCAGCACGATTCACCGCCATTTCAGGAAGTGTTGCCAGGGAGTGCAAATGATGTCATCACACAGACGTCGCAGCCGGCGCTACTTGCAAGGGACTACTTTATTTTTATTTCAAAATTTTTTAAACAAGGTATATTTTTTATTTTTAATAGCCTATGTCTGTGGTTCCCAAAGTGTGCGCCGCGGCGCCCTGGTGCGCCGTGATTAGAAGCCAGGGGCGCCGCGGCACGGCGCAGGATTTGGGTCGTTGAAAATGCAGCCGCATTTCCTCCCCCTCCTTTGTGCTGCCAGGTCACTCTGCATCTCAATTACTGATTGATGGAGAAAGCCTTTAGCTCTCACACGTGGCAGACATTGCCCCAGGGCACGCATCTCCCGGTGTTTTCTTCTCGCTCCTATCTGGACTGTTTCTCTGAGCCCGGTGCAGGAGCCTGTCCTGTTTCTCTGAGCCCCTATGTAGCTGACTGTCTTGCTTCTGGGACCCTGTGGAGCAGCCTGTTCTTTTCTGTACCTCGGTGGAGTAGCCTGTCCTTTTCTGTGAGCCCGATTGCGCTGCCTGTCCTGTTTCTCTGCCCCCAGTGCAGTTCTTTCAGCAGGGGCGTAGGAGACACTAAATTTCTGGGGGGGACAGGGACAACCTTGTGGTCTTTCCAGTGACCCTTTAGAAATCGCCTGTTGCATGAGACCGTACGCCCATTTATATGATCAGATAGTTTTAAAGTGAAACATTGAGAAAGGCACGCATGTTGTCACAGTTTGTAAGCATTCTTTATTGTTATTTGTATTCACAAAGTAATTAGACAAATGTGGAAAAATCATGTATAGTTTTTATAGTGCTACTCATAGTTCATTCAGTTCTATGATCTGCAAGGTACACGTTCTTTGAAGCAGGTACATTAACCCTCCGCCCTACTTTACGATGAGCCAAAACTTCCACTAGACACAATTTTGAACTCTTCTTGTCACTCTGTGAGTCTCTGAGGCTGCTGTTGCCCTATTTTTCTGCAAGGAGAGCCTGTCTTGTCTGAATGCGCCGGGTCCACAGTAGGCATTGGGTGGGTGGGTGCAGGGTCAAGAGCCTGGTGGAAAGTGTTGGGTGGGTGGGTGCAGGGTCAGGGGCCTGGTGGAGGGTGTTGGGTGGGTGGGTACATGGTCAGGGGCCTGGTGGAGACCGTTGGGTGGGTGCAGGGTCAGGGGCCTGGTGGAGAGGGTTGGGTGGGTGGGTGCAGGGTCAGGGGCCTGGTGGAGACCGTTGGGTGGGTGGGTGCAGGGTCAGGAGCCTGGTGGAGAGCTTTGGGTGGGGGCCTGGTGGAGACTGTTGGGTGGGTGGATGCAGGGTCAGGTGTCTGGGGCAGGGGCCTGGTGGAGAGCATTGTGTGGGTGGGTGCAGGGTCAGAGGTCTGGTGGAGAGCGTTGGGTGGCTGGGTGCAGGGTGCAGGGTCATAGGCCTGGTGGAGAGCGTTGGGTGGGTACAGGGTCAGAGGCCTGGTGGAGAGCGTTGGGTGGGTGGGTGCAGGGTCAGGGACCTGGTGGAGAGCGTTGGGTGGGTAGGTGCAGAGTGAGGGGCCTGGTGGAGAGCGTTGGGTGGGTACAGGATCAGAGGCCTGGTGGAGGGCGTTTGGTGGGTACAGGGTCAGAGGCCTGGTGGAGAGCGTTGGGTGGGTGCACGTTCAGGGGCCTGGTGGAGAGCGTTGGGTGGGTGGGTACAGAGGGGAGAAGGGTGCAAGGCAGAGGGGAGAAGGGTGCAAGGCAGAGGGGAGAAGGGTGCAAGGCAGAGGGGAGAATGGTGCAAGGCAGAGGGGAGAATGGTGCAAGGCAGAGGGTAGAATGTTGCAAGGCAGAGGGGAGAATGGTGCAAGGCCGAGGGGAGAAGGGTGCAAGGCAGAGGGGAGAAGGGTGCAACGAGGAGGGGGAGAAGGGTGCAAGACAGGGGAGAAGGGTGCAAGGTAGAGAAGGGTGCAAGGCAGAGAAGGGTGCAAGGCAGAGGGCAGAAGGGTGCAAGGCAGAGGGGAGAAGGGTGCAAGGCAGAGGGGAGAAGGGTGCAAGGCAGAGGGGAGAAGGGTGCAAGGCAGAGGGGAGAAGGCTGCAAGACAGAGGGGAGAAGGCTGCAAGGCATAGGGGAGAAGGCTGCAAGGCAGAGGGGAGAAGGCTGCAAGGCAGAGGGGAGAAGGCTGCAAGGCAGAGGGGAGAAGGGTGCAAGGTAGAAAAGGGTGCAAGGCTGAGGTGAAGTAGGGTACAAGGGGAAGGGGGAGAAGGGTGCAAGGTGGAGGGGGAGAAGGGTGTAAGGCAGAGGAGGAAAGGGTGCACGGCAGAGGGGAGAAGGGTGCAAGGCAGAGGGGAGAAGGGTGCAAGGGGGATGGTGATGAAGTAAAAATTTGCCCCCCCCCCCCCCGAAAACATTTCTGCGGATACCCATGATCAGAGCCCACCTCACGTAAACTTCTTGTAACGCCACAGAGCTCCTTGAGCCTTTCTCTAGCCTGGTTACTTTTAGTGGGAGTGCTTTATACTACTCTATGTATGCATTGAGATGTACTTTATAAGATCTTTGTGATTGCAAATAAAGTTTTATGACCGTGATGGCTACTCTCTGAATCCTTCATCACGTCTAGGCTTGATTCTTCATGAAGATCAGTGGTTCCCAAAGGCTGCGCCGCGGCACCCCGGTGTGCGGGTAAAAAAATTGTGGGGAGCCACGACCAACTGCCAATTAGGTCAAGGGAGCCACGGGTCAAAAAAGTTTGGGAACCACTGGCCTATGTCCTTCTGCTTGCCTGAGGTTTTCAAAGATGTCTTGGGTGGTTGGATTGGTGGTGTACTTTTCGAGTTTACCTGGCTCAAAGGACACAGTTCTCTCTTTATAATAGTAGTATAGAAGTACTAGTTAGTTTTGTTTATATACTAAGAAAAATAGAAGGTATTTTTAAATGTGTATATTTATTAATAAAATTACAAGAACATGGTTATTCTAAATGGAGAATAATTTGTCAGTTTTTAATAATTTTGCGGCAACATCTTTCAATTGAAGTATACTTTCATTGCTTTAAACAAAAAGTTTATTTATAATATTTTTAACATATACAATTAAATATTTTATGTGCAGCATATAGTTATTTTTAAAAATACATTTTTAAATAATATGATTCTCATTATAAAAGGAACCATTTTAAAGATTATATTCAATGTATTTTGTAATTAGCGACTAAGGTTCAAAAGTACATATAAATTAACAATCTTTTTTAACTATAATTCTTTCATATACCTTTTTTTATTGTATATTTTTATAATTTTTTAATACTTAATAGCCATTTTCAATTATAAAAAACACGTCCTTAAAGTTTTTTTATTCCAATTAAAACAGCATTTTGTTTCACTGTTAAAATATTTGTTTTCTCTTTTACTTCATTGTTCAACAGTCAGTGAGGCGAATGGAGGCTGAATCGTGGCTTGTTCTTTAAACGTACAAAGTATAGGTTTAGGCCCGAGGGTTAGCTAAAATGAATATCTTTATGTGTGTCTTCATTCTCTAAACCTAGCATGAGGCCTGTTAGTAACACTGTTCATGCAAGTTTTATAGGTAATAGAAAGCATGCCCGTGGGCATACAGCAAACAAGTATATGAGGCTACATTAAGTGCATGTACCATATCATGACAAACCCACAACTATTAAAGCCCTTGTGTGTATGCCTTGGTATTGGAATGTATTTGTATCGTATCTAAATTTTTCTGTCTTAAGGTTGTGCCATTAGTGTTTTGTACAAAGTTTTTTTATGTTCTCTAGAGTTTTCTAGACCCACCAAGTGCGGATTTCAGCCCGCCTCAATCAATCAATCAATCAATCAATCAGGGGGTTTAAAGTGCGCCACTCACCCCTGAGGGTCTCAAGGTGCTGGGGGAGGTGGGGTGCAGCTCCGAGTCAGCCGAAAAGTCAGGTCTCGAGGCTCTTCCTGAAGGTGTGCAGATTAGGGGAGCGTCTGATGTTATCCGGGAGCTCGTTCCAGGTTTTGGCTGTGATGTAGGATAAGGCTCTTCCACCTGCTATTGTTTTGCGGATGTGCTGGGTTTCGAGATCGGTGGAGTGGAGGTTTCTATTGGGTATGTGGAAGGAGACTCAGTCATTGAGCTATTTGGGTCCAGTGTTATGGAGGGATTTGTAGGCTTGAGTGAGTAGCTTGAAGGTTACTCTCTTTTTTATGGGGAGCCAATGGAGGTCTTATAGGTTTTGGGTGATGTGCTCATGTCATGGGATGCCGAGGACGACTCTGGCAGCAGTGTTTTGGATGGTCTTGAGTTTGTGTAGCAGGGATTTGTTGATGCCAGAGTAGAGTGTGTTTCTGTAGTCCAGTCTGCTTGTTATGAGTGTGTGGGTGACGGTCTTTCTATCTTTGGGGGGGATCCACTTGAAGGTCTTGCGGAGGATGCAGAGGGTGTTGAAGCAGGTGGAGGCGATAGCGTTGATCTGGTGGGTCATGATGAGGGAGGAGTTGAGTATGATGCCGAGGTTCCAGGCATGGTCTGTAGGGGTGGGGGGGGGTGGCCTACAGCGGCAGGCCACCAGGTGTTGTCCGAAGCTGTGGGGGTGGGTCCAAGGATGAGGACTTCTGTCTTCGCCGAGCTGAGTTTCAGACAGCTGCTGCTCATCCAAGCTGCAACGTCTTTCATTCTTTCCTGGAAGCTTAGTCTGGTAGTTTTGGGGTCCTACGGGAGGGAGAGGATGAGCTGGGTGTTGTTGGCATAGGATACTATGCTGAGTGCATGCTGTGTGATGATGGCGGCAAGGGGGGCCACATAGATGATGAAGAGCATCAGACTGAGCGATGGTTCTTGGGTTATTGCTTAGTTAATCTCTGTGGGTTCGGAGAGAAAAAGCAGAAGTCTGATCCTTTGGGTTCTGCCGGTGAGGAAGGAGCGGAGCCGGTCAAGGGCGGTTCCCTCTTTGCCGGCGTCGTGGAGTCTGGCTGCGAGGGTGCGATGGGAGACGGTGTTGAAGACTGCGGAAAGGTCCCACAGGATGAGGGCCGCGGTGTGGCCTTGGTCCAGGAGCGTGCGGATTTTGTCTGTGGCGGCAAGGAGGGCAGTCTCTGTGCTGTGGTTACTGCAGAATCCAGATTGGGGCGAGTCGAGGATGGCGTTTTCTTCGATGAAGTTTGTCAGCTGGGCGTTGATGATCTTCTTGGTGACTTTGGCTATGAAGGGAAGGAGAGAGATGGGTCGGTAGTTCTTCAGGTCCTTCGGGTCTGCCGAGGGTTTCTTAAGGAGGTGCTTGACTTCTGCATGTTTCCAGTCTTCGGGGAATGTGCCGGATTCGAAGGAGGCTTTGATGGTCCGTCGTAGCTTGGCATTATGACCACGATGGTTCTGTGGAAGATGTGCGGCGGACAGCGGTCCATGGGAGCTCCTGAGTGAGTGCTCTTTATGGTCGTGATGGTATCTTTAGTGGTGACCAGGGTCCAGGCGGTGATGGTGGGCTGGCTGTCGTCGCTGGAGGGAATGGTGGTTTCTGGAGTCTGTCACTAAAGTTATCATAGAGGGCCTTGATTTTCAGGTGGAAGTAGGAGCTGAGCTTGTTGCAGAGGTCCTGGGAGGATGTGACAACTGTGGCTTCGCTGGGGGGGTTTGGTGAATGACTTGATGATGCTGAAGAGTTCCTTTGAGTTGCTGGAGTTGGTGAGGATTTTGTTCCAGATGAAGGACCTCTTGGTGGATCTTATAAGTTGGTGGTATTCTGTCATGGCGTTCTTGTAGGTGGTCAGGTCTTCAGGGGTTCTTCTACTTCTCCATCATTTTTAAAGACGTCTGCAGAAGCTTCTGGCTGTTTGATGGCCGGCGGTGGTGAACCAGGTGGCCGTCAAGGGGTGTTGTCTGTCGGGGTGTGGAGGGGAGCAAGCTTGTGATCCTGTGGTGTAGTTCCTTGGCTGAAGAGTTGGCATTGGTCGATGCGGGGGGGGGTCATGGATGAGGATGGAGTTGAGGTGCTTCTCTGTGACCTTGCTCCACTTCCTTCGTGGAGGGCATGGAGTGGGTTTTTGAGAGGTGGCAGTGCTGAAAGAGAAGTGTACGCAGTGGTGGCCCATCCAGAGGGGCTGCGTGGAGTGGCTGAAGCAGATGTTGTTACCTCCTGCGAAGATGGGGTCAAGGGTGTGTCCTGCCTTATGGGTAGGGGGGGTGAAGAGCTGCTTTAGTCCGATATTGGCAAGGATGTCCAGAAGAGCAGTGGAGTTTGGGTCACTGAGGTTGTCGAGGTGGAAGTTCAGGTCTCCGATAAGTATGTAGTCCATGGAAGCGATGGCATGGGGTGCGATGAGGTCAGCGATGGTAGTGGTGAACAAAGTGCGAGGGCCCGGTGGTCTGTAGGGGAGGGTGCCATGAAGCGTAGTTCTAAGGCTAGTCTGTATCTTGAAGTGAAGGTGTTTGGAGGTGGAGTGGGAGTCACTTGTGTTGGAGGTGGAGAGTTGGAGGGAGCTCTTGCGTGCCATGGCGAGTCCTCCTCCTGGGCGGTTGTTACGGTTCTTCCTCTGGATCTTATATCCATCAGGGATGGTGGTGGTGATGTCGGGGGTGGATGAGGCATTGGTCCAGGTTTCTGTGAAGAAGGCGACGTTTGGCAAGAGGGTGTCGAGGGGGTCCCAGATTTCTACAGCATGTCTGTGCAGGGACAGCAGATTTGGGGCTCGCTTTGAAAGACTCCTAGCCTAGCACCTCCAAGAATGGGACAGATGTCTCTAGGTATCCTTCAATACGCAGATGATACATTGAATATGGACCCCACAAGAGTGGGGTTTCAAAGAGCTCTAAAGAGGCTGGTGGCCTACAACCAGGCAAATAGTTTGCTAATTAACGAAAATAAAACAAAGATTATCATCTTTTGTAAATTTCCTCCTAAAAAGCAAGCAACCTGGTCCCTCTGTGAACATCGAATTAGAACATCTACTGCCTATAACTACTTGGGGGTGTGGCTAACAGAGCAAGCCACAGCCTTCAAACATATAAGGGAATTACCGGCGAGAACCAATAAAATAATTTTAGCCCTAAGATGCCTGAGTTACCGACTAGCTAGTCCATCGTTAGAAGTTAGTACCCATGCTGATAGTACTCAAGGCCAAACTAATGCCTGCAATCACGTATGGTCACCCAGCTTTCCCAGGGGCCCTATTGAAGATTATTAATACAGCCCAGGTAAAAGCCTATAAATCAGTGCTGCAGGTACCCATATACGCTAGAAATATCAGGCTAAGGCTGGAGATAGGCCTAAATAGACCGATCTGGCTTTGCAGGGGGGGATCTAATAAAATATTACATCGTAGCACTAAAAGCCCCAGAAAAGTCCCTTAAGAACTCTTTAAATCTGATTTTCAGGGCAAAGGGCTCCCCGTGGCAAGGTAAGCTGGACCAAGCTATATATCACCTGAAAATAGAGGCTGAGAGCATCCCTCTCAATGAAATTCTCAACTCCGCTTGGGCTACAGTCGTGAAGCGCAAAGTCCAGACTCTCTCCTTCGAATTTGATCAATCCTTACTCCGTTACAATTCTTTCACATTGCCATTAAAAAACTCATATATTTCTGGAAAAGCTCAACCTTACATGCGCAATGCGATTACGGCCCAAGCCAGTAGGAAAATTGTGTTCTTCCGTCTCATTGCCCTCAGGATCCAGGACAAATGGGCACGAACAGACAACAATGTTTCCTGTCGGCTATGTAATTATCACAAAGAATCTTGGCTACATCTCTTATGCTGCTGCCCAAAACTAGCTGCTGATCCTCATTGTCTGCTGTGCCCATCCCTAAAGGCCAAGGGCCTCAGAAAGTGCAGGGAAGCTTTGGACTGGTGTGTTTTGGAAACAACAACCTGCCTACTGGCCAGAGTTGGCAAGTTCATTCACCAAATAAGAACAATACTCAACTCCATGCAACAGGAGGTTGACCTGAGATCTCCATTAACATAGTAATCAATTCAGCTGGTGCTCCATTTTGGTGGAAGCTTCCTAAGTTAAGGACCAGTAGAATGGCCAAATAGGCAACAAGAGAGAGTTGGCCCTCGAAGGGGGCTTAACTAGACCTGGAAACAATAACTGAGGAAGTTCATGCAAATTTGTTTTTTTTTCTTGTTTCACAGGTCTAACTACAAGCTGGGGTGAATTGGAGCATATACACAACTTATACTCATGGTGACGCATTTTCCTTTTGGGGCATTCTGTTAAAAACTGCGCCCATGCTGGCATGGTGCATGGAGGGACCTTTGACCCTGCTCGCAGGCAGGTCGCTCCCCAAGCCACCACACAGCCGCCAGCTGCCTCGTTGCTCCTGCCGCCGCAATCTCCCACTCCCTCGTTCCTGCCGCTGCTTCCCTGCGGCCCGCCCCCCCTGACAGCCTTTGGCCACCCGATCCCGCCTCCCAGCTGCTCCTCCCTCCCTTTCTACCTCTGAAGGGGGCTGCGCAGTGGCGTAGGAGCGACCTTTGACCATGCTCGCAGGCAGGTTGCTCCCCACACCACCACAGCCGCCAGCTGCCTCGTTGCTCCTACCAACGCCGTCTCCCGCACCCTCGTTCCCACCACTGCATCCCTGCAGCCCTGCTCCCCTGACACCCATTGGCCACCCCGCTCCCACCTCCCAGCTGCTCCTCCCTCCCTACCCACCTCTTATGGAGGTCGCGCAGCGGACGCGCGCAGCGGGCGCACCGAAGGCCCGCCAACGGCAAGCCCTAATGCGCCTGTCCTCGCCTGGACCGCGCCCAGCACCAGAACCCCTGGACCCCGCGAATGCCAAAACACCAGACTCCGCTACCACGCCAGCACCCTCCACACACACAACGCTGGCCGAAACCACACCTGCTTCCAAGCCACACTGAAACGGACTTACGGACCTTTCACCTGCCACACCTGCAGCTTCACCTGGGACAGGACCACCAAACCTCCAAGGACCGGACCCAAACACCTCCGCTGCATACTCCTCAACACCCGCTCTGCACGCAAACACGTCGTCGAGCTTTGGAATATGCTCGACACCTCCGCCCCAGACGTGGCCTTCCTGACCGAAACCTGGTGGAACGACTCCTCGGCGCCCAACATCGCCATAGCCATCCTGGACGGCTACAAGATCACCCGCAGGGATCGCGCCAACGGAATCGGAGGAAGAATATCCATCATCCACAAGTCCACCCTCACGGTCGCCACCCACGCAGATGACACACTTAACACCGCCCAACACCTGCACTTCCGGATCCACACCACCCCCACCACCACCCTCAGAGGAACACTCATCTACAGGCCACCCGGACCCCAAGCACAATTCAGCGACTCCATCGCCAACCTCACCAGCACCCACGCACTTGCCTCCACAGACTACATCCTCCTCGGGACCTGAATTTCCACCTCGAGAACAACAACACCAACTCCGCCCCCTGATCGACAACCTTGCCAGCCTCGGCCTCAGACAACCCGTCACCGCACCCACCCACGCCGCTGGCCACACACTGGACCCCATCTTCTCCACAGGCACCCACGTCGCCTTCGACCACACAATCGAACTCCACTGGACCGACCACCGCTGCATCCATTTCACCTTCAACAAACGAACCACGCACCACCGCACCCAACAGCTGCCTCGCCGCTGCTGGAGCAAAGTCACCGAAGACCAGCTGATCACCACCCTTGCACAGAACCCACCCACCGACCCCGCCAACCCTGATGCCGCAGCCCGCAACCTCAGACAGTGGATCGACGACTGCTCCAACACCCTTGCCCCACTCAAGAAACCCTCCAACAACCACGCCAGCAAGAGAGCCACCTGGTTCTCCGACGAGCTGCAGACCTCCAAACGCGCCTGCCGGAAACTGGAGAAGATATGGCTCCACAAAGGCACTCCGGACAACCACGCAGCCCACAAGGATGCCAACCACAGACATCACCACCTCTTCAGATTAGCCAAGAGATCCTGCTTCAAAGACCGCCTGGATAGAAACACACACAACAGCAAAGAGCTCCTCAGCATTGTAAAGGAACTCTCCAACCCCAGCGCCAACGCCAACGACATACCGCCCTCACAAGAACTGTGCAACTCACTGGCCATCTTCTTCCACCGCAAGATCGCTGACATTCATGACAGCTTCAACACCATGACCACCCCTACTACGCCAGACCCCACCTTCCCTGTGAATAGCGCCAACCGCCTGACCTCCTGGTCAAACGTCAACGACGACAAGACACACAAGGTCATGAACTCCATCCACTCAGGATCTCCGTCAGACCCGTGCCCACACCACGTATTCAACAAAGCAGACGCTGCCATCACACCCCAACTACGGAAGGTCATCAACATCTCCTTCGAAACAGCGACATTCCCGGAAAGCTGGAAACACGCCAAAATCAGAGCCCTCCTCAAGAAGCCCAAGGCGGACCCCAAGGAACCCAAGAACTTCCAGCCCATCTACCTGCTCCCGTTCCCGGTGAAGGTCATCGAGAAAATGGTCAGCAAGGAACTGGCCCGCCACCTGGAAGACAACAAGATCTTGGACCCATCCCAGTCCGGGTTCAGACGAAACCACAGCACCGAGACAGCCCTCATCGCTGCCACAGACAACACCAGGCGCCAACTAGACAACGGTGAAACATCAGCCCTCATCCTCCTTGACCTGTCTGCCGCCTTCGACACGGTCTGCCATCACACTCTAAAGACACGCCTCCTAGAAGCCGGAATCCAGGAGAAGGCCCTGGACTGGACCACGTCCTTCCTCTCCGGCAGAACCCAGAGTGTCCGCCTCCCGCTGTTCCGATCCGAGGCCACCGACATCATCTGCGACGGCCCCCAGGGCTCATCCCTCAATCCGACGCTGTTCAACATCTACATGGCCCCCCTAGCACATGTGTCCCGCCAACACGACCTCAACATCATCTCCTACGCCGACAACACCCAGCTCATCCTCTCCCTCACTAAGGACCCGCACACCGCCAAAACCACCCTCCACGAGGGAATGAAGGCAGTCACCGACTGGATGCAGAACAGCTGTCTGAAGCTAAACTCGGACAAGACGGAGGTACTCATCCTCGGACCCACCCCCTCAGCCTGGGATGACTCCTGGTAGCCGACCACACTGGGAGCAGCACCAACACCCACCGACCATGCACGCAACCTAGGATTCATCCTCAACTCATCCCTCTCCATGTCTAAACAGGTCAACGCCATCTCCTCCTCCTGCTACAATACCCTCTGCATGCTCCGCAGGATCTACAAGTGGATCCCGACCAAAACAAGAAGAACGGTGACACAGGACCTCGTCAGCAGCAGACTAGACTACGGCAACACACACTACGCAGAAATCCCAGCCAAAGACCTACGATGACTACAACGCATCCAAAATGCCTCCGCCCGACTGATCGTCAACGTCCCCCGCCACAGCCACATCACCCCCCACCTGAGAGACCTATACTGGCTCCCCGTCAACAAGAGGATCACCTTCAATCTCCTCACCCATGCACACAAAGCACTCCACAATGCCGGACCAGCCTGCCTGAACAGCTGACTCAACTTCTACACTCCGACCCACCTGCTCCGCTCCGCCAGCCTCGCTAATGTCCCCCGCATCCAACGAACAACCTCCGGCGGCAGATCCTTCTCCTTCCTCGCCGCCAAGACCTGGAACACCCTCCCTACCCACCTGTGGCAGACCCAAGACCTACTCGCCTTCAGAAGACTCCTCAAGACCTGGCTCTTCGAGCAGCAGCGGCACCCCCTCCCCTTCAGCGCCTTGAGACCCTCACGGGTAAGTAGCGCGCTTTACAAGTACTCTGATTGATTGATTGATTGATTGTATTTTAGCTATTTATTGTAAAGTTTTTTTGTAATCATATAGTTAATAAAATAATTAATTCATGTGGGAGCGCACTTTCAGGAGGATGTACTTCAGGGCTTCGATGGTGTTGGCGTCCGGCGTGCGGGTGTGGGGGTGGTGAAGGTTTGGTCACAGTGACGGCAGGAGAACTGTCCGTGGGTGGTGTTTGCCGTGGACAGCTGGCAGTTTGACTCAGGACTCAGTCAATGTGCCAATCTTAATCAGAAAACCAGTTGAACTGCAACACATACCCAACCCACTAAGCAATGTTTGAGTAAGATGTTTTTCAGGTAACATGCAGTAACAAGAGACATGGCTTGTGCAATAAGTGGAACACTAAATCCTTTTTCATTAACGAACAACTCAATCAAGGATCACTAACAAACAGAATGTAAAATGTAAAATATTTTTTTCAAACTAAAACTCCAATCTAGTGCTCACGATATGAGTTGTTACCATAATAAAGACAAATATTAAGGCAGGAAGGAAGTTTATGAGTAAGGTGAACAAAAGGTATACTAACTCTAGCACATTAGTAGTATATTAATAATAAAGAGCTATCTTGAGTTTCAAAGATGGTCACACCTACATACCTTATTCCAGAACAATGAGATCTAGTTTCAGCTCACAAAGGCAGCTGTGCGTGCTCATAGTAAGCATGGTCAACAGCGCTACTGGCCAGACAGCTAGTGAAGTTCAACTGCCTTTCAGTTTCAGTTAAGTTGGGTGTGTGACGGTGTCCATCCTTCTGTCTCCTGGGCTGAAGCTCATCTTTGACTTTTAGCTCTATGTAAAGCTTTTATAGAATATTTCAGGCTTGTTGAAGACTTTTATAATATTTATTCAACAAAGAATATTGTAATGCTACTTTAACTATTTTCAATCTATCAGGTAGTATTCTCTTGGAAAGACAACAAATGTGACGACGTTATCAGATCTTCTAGAAACACTATCATTTCATAATATTGATAAAATATAAGGATGATCAAAAGTTATGATTAAATGCCATGAATATATTCATGCAAGCTTGATTTTCATATGTGCAGGAATAGAACAATATGAAAAAGAATGCAGCGTGTTAGAATCACACAGGATTGAGTGAACTAGAAGATTCATTCAATGAATGATGGATTGTCTTCTCTGAAGCAATGAAATTAAAACACAAATTCCTTTGCACAATATGAAAAAAGGCATTGTGTATTTTTTCATAACAGCCCAAGGAGCTGTGTTTTGACAGATATAAAAATTAAGCTGTAATTAGTAAGAGGATTTCTCCGTGTAGGAGCCACATGATATATGCATCTTCTGCCAAAGAAAACGGGTACTTTGTGTCTCCTCAATTCTCAGAAGGATGGGAGGATATATGTTGTTACTTTTTTAGCCATTATTTTTTGGGTTGAAGTAAGATTATAGGGATCAAACATGATTCTCGTTTATAAGCTGCCGTGGCACTTTGCCCACTTCCAAAGTTTGTAAAGCCCAATTTAATTGTGTTAGGGATCTGATCTGAGATTGTCCATGTAAAAGATGTAAATTCTCAAGAAGATGCTGGGCAGATCAGATTATAGTGCTCAGACGCACATCTGGGCAGGGGCTACCAGTCATCTAAGATCCTGAATATATTTCCCTAGGTCCCACTGTCTGTCCTGCGTAACTCTGGAAATATCCGACCTGATACGAAAAGTCCACTTCTCATTTGAGTAAAACCGCCAGCTTTAAGGGCTTCAGTCAGAATTTTTTCCTTAACGGAGTATGACTTAAAGTGAATCGAAATTTTCCTAGGATTTTTCCTGGCTGCCCCTTTTGTAAAAGGATCCAGATGAATCCTCTATATGTCCTCCTCCAGTGCATCTGGGTCGATAAAGGGGATACAATCCTTTTTTAGATTGATCATAAACCCTCTAATGTTCTCTCCCTCTGAACCTTCCAGAACGTTCAGTTCTCTAATACTGTTTCTTCTCGTGTTATTTTCTAGGGACTCTGTTTTGCCACGGAGATCCTTTCCCCCCATTTTCAATGTCTGAATCTCTCATAGTTGGCCTTGACCTCCCTATCGAGTTCCTCTTAAGAAGTTCCATCAACCACATTCTTTCCATTTTCATTCTTTCACTCATTCAACAAATCTTTATTTGGCTTGAGCGGCCAATAATATAATATATATATAATATAGACTATAATAAAAAAAAAACACAGATATCAATAAAAACATCCATGGTAGAATACTATAATAATACAAATATCAATAAAAACCTTCACTGGATCAATTACAGCAGCATCCAATTACAGCATCCAATAAATGGACACACAGGAATAATACATGCCTCATTAAAAACCATTCAGTGGGTCAATTACAACAGCTAAGACTGACAGTACAGTAACTGAGCACACGCTTAAAAGAGTTGAAAATAGAACTATTGACCATATCGCTTCCAAATGAAAAGTTATTCTCTGGTAAAAATGTATAGCAGCTAGACAAATGTCCGGGGTTTCCAAGTTGGTTAAAAATCTATACCCTTCAAGATATGAATTAAAAAAGCCGGTGCGCCAAGGAGGGACTAGAACTTTGTTCTCAAAGATTTATAAAGTGCACAAAAAGTATAAAAAAGTGCAAGGTGCTTTGACGTATCGTGGAAAGTTAGCCTGCCACCTGCCTTGGACTGGAAAGGCCAGTAAGAAGTGTACAGTACCCAAACGTATCCTTGTCAACTAAAATCTATAGTGAGTATTTTCTATAAAACTCAGATAAAATTTTACCTCCCAATTAAAACTCATGTATTCCAAATTTGCCAAAGGTTTGCATACACATGTGTCCTGTTCATAGCAGGCAGCCTTAACTATGGGTTTCGCTGCATGTGGTATTTGAGATGGTTTAAAAAAAACACTGAGCCCTAGCTGCCTAAAACTGAGGCGTATATATGCAAGCCAGGGAATACTATCAGAATTACCCGGGCCAAGCAATCCTGAAGGATGAGCCTAGAGAATCCCAATTCTGGTGTATTCCATACCTTTATCCATAAAAGGAATGGAACCAAACCCACACATTCCTCTAGAAGTTGTAAGCCCACCTCCGAATGACAAAAAAGGTTAAAGTTCCCTGCGGTGCAATCAATAGTCTCTCAAGAAAACTATTTTCTAAAATGTAAAGTCTAGAGCAGCCATAATACCCTGACACTCCTGCCCCCTATGAAGCCATGGAAAACACTTGGCATTAAAAAGAGCTATCATTTCTTTTACAGGTCTATGACCCAATTTTACTGCAAATTGGAAGATTGATTATATAGCTCTATTGGTTTACTGAACCTTTAAGATTAGCAGTGGGTCCCAACTTAGCTGTAAGTAAAAAAAAGACCCAAATAGCAGACATTTGATAACTTAACTGCCAGATGTCCCTGGATATGAGAAAAGCCTTGGACTTAGGTCTTTTCGACCCACATACCATTACATAGGATTTATGATGATTTATTTTCATATCCAAAGAAGACACAAATTTAACAAAGGCTTTCAGAGCTTTTCGCAGAATGTTTGCTGTTCTAGCTAAGATGAACACATCATCTGCGTAAAGAAGAAGGGGAATAGGCCGATTGCCCATTCTCAGAAAATCCAACTTCTCTTGCAATAAGTGGGTCTCTAAACCATTTATATAGGTCAAGAATAAAATGGGAGCTAAGATGCATCCCTGCCGGATGCCCTTGGTCAGGACTATAGAGGGGGTACACTCACCTCCAGGGCATACCGAATTCTTCCTAGTAGTATTAGAAAGCAGTCTCTGAAGGAGAGTGGCACGGGGTTCTTCCACTCCCATGTCCCCCATCATATCCCAGAGATTTGCATGGTTGACAGTGTTGAACGCACTCTACAAGTCCATGATTCCTAGATGTAGATTAAAGTGTTCATTTTGGCTTCTAAGACATCTCAGATTCCCTGTATTTTACCCCGATTTTTCTCTGATATTGCAAACTTTCCTCTGATTTCTTCTGTCAACATTGAAAGCATCTTCTCGAGTCCTAGCTGGCTTTCTTGTCCTTGGGGGCTTGAGTTTTGTGGCTGAGATCCATGGAGCTCAGGCTGGTCTTGCTCTGTGCTGTTAGTTAGTACCTAAAATCTGTTGCTGGTTTCAAGTACCTTCACCCTACTCCCTATCTCCCCCATATCAATAATAATTCTGCTCTGCGACCCTGATCCGCGTGCTTGATGGGCAGAGAGGGTAAGGAAATACACCCGTCTTCCTTTTTTGACAGAACTTTAAAAAAGGAGTCCAAAGAGGGACTCATCTTACTGCATACTGTTGATTTGCCTCCTTTCCCAAAACCTCCTATGGAATGCCCTGTTCCCCAGGCCAATTACAAGGTTAATTTGAGGGGGTTAGAATGAAGCGTGAGAAGTTGGTTTTCATTCCACATATGTATCTCCTCCTTTCTCCCAATTTTATTATGAGGGAAGGGCTGGTTCACTCTGGACAGGACACCAGGCGCGTTTTCCACATAGATTGCCTTTTTCTCAAAGCATATCTGTTTTTGAAGTGTCTGATTTACCTTCCTCCAAGTCCCTAGCCCCAGAATGTACTGACTTTTTGCCTGCTGCCTTCTTGCTTGCAGCAGGAGAATGGGAAGATTCTTGTGGGTTTCTTCTTCCACGTTCTCATCCTCTTTCTGAACTTATATGGGGCCCGTTGTCATTTTCTACCCTCTTGCTCCCAAAGGACGCTCCTGCAGAGGGTTGAGATGAGGGCGGCGACACCCAGCCAGTCCAGCCAGCGTCAACGATGCCTGGAATGCCCCAAAAGCAAACCTGGTACTTCATTCCATAGGTCCTGTGATTCTGTTTTTCAATGTGCATCAAGACTGGGCCAGTAGTCAGTGGGGGTGCTACTTCATATCTTTAAGAGCAACTGTGTTGTGATAGGGACCCATGGTGCCGTGATATGGGGGTATGGAAATGCTGAACTGTTGCAAAAGGTGGAAACAGCTTTTTATGTAGACTGCTCACTGTTCCACAATCCTCGTCCACCATCAAGGTCACTCTGAGGTTGGATTAGACTATGTTAAAGACCTCATAAAATTAAGCCACCTACTCTCATGGCTGAGGGTGTAGAGGAATCCTGAGGGAAAATCTACAAGATCAATTATTGCTGACTGTCTAGCTTTGGATAATGTGCCTGCCATTTATGTTGTGACTGGTCTGCATCAAACAAACCATCACTACATTAAGTATCCCAGATATGCACCCTAAGCCAGAGAGTGCTGTAAATAACTCACGAGATCTAGTCAAAAGCTTGTTTTTTTCATCTTCGTCAACAGATTTGCATTGAGGAGAGACAGAAATCACAGTCTGGAAGTGATTGCTTCTACCAAACTTGTGGTCTGACCCAGATTCTTATTAAAGTATTATTACTAACACTCAGCATAGACTTCTCCTCACCCGATTATGATTCAATGCTATCTATTTGTTGCTGGCATTGCCAAAACAGGGTTCCTGGTTCTCTGACCTTCCCAGGTGTCCCTGTGATAACGCCTCAAAGCAGAGTACCTTCCATTTTATAATGTTGTGCACTTTCTATGCTCCTCACTGGAAATGCTTTTTAGTTCCACTTATTCGTGAACCAAATATTACACAATATTAACAAGCTATTATTTTTTTTCAGCAGATAGGCAGCCCTTGAGTTTGTTATGCAGTGATTTGTTCCATAAAATATTTATTGCCTATGAGGCAGAGATATTGAGCATCTGTGGCTTGTTAATGTATCTTATTGCTTCATGCAGGTCTTTTATTGCCGCTACACAACGGAAAGACAGACTTGAGAGTTTTATAAATATCCTATCAATTACTGTATTTATTTATGTATTTGCGTATCTTTTTGGCCAGATTAGCCAAATAAAGATAATTTGACTGACTGACTGCTCTCATTTGTGATCTGGGAAAAGTGGTACATGGGAGACAACGGTGCGGGGAGGGTAAAAGCTTTAATCCTTTCTTCATGTGACTAATTTGGTATTTCTGACTTTTCTTAGGTACCTTTAAGACCCCTGACCTGACATTCTTGATGATTTTTGAGAGCTCCCTCTGCAAAATTAGGAAAGCCTACAATTGGGCAAACCAAAGTTATTCTTTTAGATTCTTACATATCGTGTATCAGTTTTATTATCCATTCTATATAGAAAGTAGCTTCATCTCATTGCACTCATTCCAAGTCTTTTAGCACCTGCGCATGATTGTTCCATACTAGATGTTCATAAAATGGGTGTAAATCTCCATATGTGGAACCTTAGTAATTTAAAAAAATTATATTCCCATTTTAACTTGCCTCAACCACAAAGAGCGAAAAAGAGTATTGGTCACTGGCCACCTAATGGCTGTTCATATCGCATGAGGAAGGATGATAAGTGCTGCTGCAGGAAAAATAATGGAGGGCTCTCCCAGCTATTGACAGCTCATGTCCAGGAAGAAGGGTGGAAAGTATATGTTTGCACCCGGACAACTATGATCCGGTATTTGGACAAAATATCAAGTTGTTAATATCATGCAACAGAAATATTGGAGAAGAATATTGCGATGCAGAAACATTGTTGTCAAAAGTATTGTTTTTTCAGGTAAGTAATATTGTTGTTAAGAATATTGTTGGTATTAATATCATTTTTAATAACATAGATTTAAAAAATATTGTTTTCATTTTTGTATGTTTTACTTCATATATTAATTTTATTTGTTACTATTGTTTGTATAATTGTTATTATTTTTTTAAATTAAAAAATAGTTTGCAATTGTAAGTGATTTAGATTTTTTTATTTACTTTTTTATTTAATTTATAGTGATGTTGCTGGTTTGTGGGGGATAGGATGTAAAGTTAATTGAGTAATAATTATTTATTAATTAATAATTGGTATGTGAGTATGCAATTGGTATTATTTATATATATTATGTAATACAGCTTTTAAAAATAAACATTATTGCCTTTTTGTAAAAATAAATTTGAATAATACTGTTTATATCAGTCGGTAATTGCCGTAAGGTCAGCTATAGGCGCCCCTTCCTGACAGTTAATTTCTGCGACTCCTGTCTTCTCTCGTCGCTTTTTCAGTAGCGAGGCAAGAACCGAACCTGGACGTTCTCCCTCACCATAAGTTTGGGCCGTCACGTACTTCCCTAGGCGTTTGAGTTCAGCGTTAGTTGCTTCATAATATTCTTCTAGTAGTACACATTAGCACTTGTGATTTTTAATACTCATGTAGCCATATTTTGCCACTAACTCATCTTTTTTCACATGGTCCTGACGAAAGCCCCCTCCATTCTCTTTCTGGGGCTGAAACATGTAGCAAACACAAAGAGATGATGGACGGAGCGCTGAAACTTTTCAGACACTCACCCCCAGTCACAGATCTGGGTTGAATCCATCATCATTCTTTAGCTCACTTCGCCACCTCAGTTCAGACCCAGCTATATGCAAATCAGTCTTGACCCTGTGCCTCATGGGAACAGTCCAGCCCGAACTGCCAAGCCAGGTCTTGCCTGAACCGGAAGCTGGCATCCTGAAACCAGTTTCTGGCTAACACCCTTCATCAGCCAGGCTAGCTTGAATCCAGTGGCAAAGTGAGCAAGGGACCCATGTCTGGGCATACCTTGCCAACTTAGGACAAGCAAAGCAAACACAAAGAGATGATGGATAGAACGCTGAAACTTTTCAGGCACTCACCCCCAGTCGCAGATCTGTGTTGAATCCGTCATCATTCTTTAGCTCACTTCGCCACCTCAGTTCAGACCCAGCTATATGCAAATCAGTCTTGACCCTGTGCCTCATGGTAACAGTCCAGCCCGAACTGCCAAGCGAGGTCTTCCCTGAACCGGAAACAAGCATCTTGGGACCAGTTTCTGGGTAACACCTTCATCAGCCAGGCTAGCTTGAATTCAGTGGCAAAGTGAGCAAGGGACTCACATCTGGGCATACCCTGCCAGCTTAGGGCAAACAAAGCAAACACAAAGAGATGATGAACGGAGCGCTGAAGCTTTTCAGACACTCACCCCCAGTCACAGATCTGGGTTGAATCCATCATCATTCTTTAGCTCACTTCGCCACCTCAGTTCAGACGCAGCTATATGCAAATCAGTCTTGACCCTGTGCCTCATGGTAACAGTCCAGCCCGAACTGCCAAGCCAGGTCTTCCCTGAACCGGAAACAAGCATCCTGGGACCGGTTTGTGGGAAATATGTATACCTATCACAGACAAATATGAGTCAAAACAACCCCACTAGTTGCACTCTTGGATTTTAACATATCATGGGCCGCCACAAATAAACATATTTGGCAAGGATTCCCAGATATATTTTTAGCCTGCACATCTCACATCACACCAACACACCACACCAGCTCTGCTGTAATCAGGCATCGTAGCACAACCGGGCGGCATTCGCCCACCCAGTTTGGAACCCAATGATAAATCATAACACCAACTAAGTTGGTGTGTGAGGGGTCTTTTAACACAGCCTAGTGGTTCTGCGAAACTCTTTATTACCACAGTGAGTCCAAAACCTTTTTCTCATCCAGTGGGTATGTCCACAGTGTTTGTACACTGAATTTGGGGATAGAGACGTCCCTTTACCTTTCCTCGCTCTCCCCCCATTTTTGTATGATACACATTCTTCTAGTAGTACCTTAAATCCCCCCCCAACACTGTCATCCGGTGTGGCCAGGGACCTCTGTTCTAGTAATTTAAGGGAATTCTCCAATTATGTGAGTCGCACGCAGAGCGCTCACAAAACCCCTGAGTGTTTGCTCATGGCTATCCCACGGATCAAAAACTTTGAACGCTTCCCATACTGCAAATGTGTCAACTGACCCTATGTTGCACGCAAAAAAAGTATCTAAGGCTTCCGCAAGTTCTGATCTAAAAACTGGGTCCAGGAGTGAGTATGGGGGGAACCGCCAGGTGAAAGGAGAGATGTGTTTATTTGTGCGTTCCACTACCAGCAAGACAGGTGAGTGATCTGAATACGTCCTGGGGAGTACCACACAGTCTCAGGTCTGGCTGCATAGTTGTAAAGTGTCCTGGAGGCCAACCAATAATCTATCCTGGTGTGTAGGTTTTGCTATGCTGAATAGTGTTTGTACACACCCTTCTCTGTGAGTCTCTCTCTCCATACATCACGTAGGTCCAATTGTGGCATTGCGTCCGCTATAGTCTGAGCTGAGGCTGAGGTACGTCTCTCTGGGATCCCCGATCGGTCCATACACGGGTCAAGGGTACAATTCAGATCTCCACCCCAGAGCTGCCAGTCCCCTCCATAGCCTCACATTTTCTCGAGTATCTTTGCATAGATTGTAGGATTAACAAAGTTAGTGCCATAGATGTTAACTAGTGTTAGGTCTATTCCTTTACCGTCACACCTCGAAACGGCAAATCTCCCCTCTGCATTCTAGTCAAGCGGCTCAAGCCTCAATGCAGACTTTTTGATTAATCCAGGTGATCACCCTCGAGTATGAGTTGTTAACCCCGCAACATGGGTGTTTTCTGTTAACCCCTTACTATGTAGAATTGGACTATTAAGAGGCAGGTGCGACTCTTGCAACAGTGCTATATCTATATTGTGCCTGGTTAGATAAGCCGGGACCTTCCTGAGTTTCCTGTAGTCGGTAAGGCCACGAACATTCCAGGTTAATATGTTTACTTTACTCTGCATGGTCTGTGTCATAAGTGCTACTCGATCTTATCGTTATCGTTTTTACACATGTTTTTATGCTTTTTTGCACTCCGTCCGTGTAATATAAGCAAAAAAGTATCGACTCTGTGCCCCAACTCCATCCACCCCCTTACACGCCAAGCATACCCCAACTGTGCACAGGTGGAATCCCCCCTTACAGTCCCAATGCTTCATATAAACAATCACATCTGGTGATTAACACAACAATCGCAAAGTAGTTAAACATTGAATAGTGGTTCTGACTCGTGGGCGGATGTTGCCTCTGCCCTTACTAAACTAGACTATGATAAGTAATGAACTGCGCATCTCGCAACGCCTATAACATCACTTGCATCAGGTACTCTGCATAATCATGTTTACTTTGTTACACCTGTTTGGCGTAATAACACCAATCTAGTTTTGGAGCCCCTCTTATCGGACTGCTACTATCTTTACTGATGTGTATCTTGCCTTTGTGCGACCTTACACTTTAAGATTCCAAGTACTCAGCGGCCCTTGGAGAAATAATTATTGCTCTTTATTTAGTCCGACCAACACTTCAAAGTCAAAACTTTAAACTGTCAAATTGAACATCCCAGCAGCAAGTCTTGTTCATCCAGACTTTCCCCATCGCTCCATCTTCGCCTGGCAGCTGGCTGTTGGTCGGTTTGCCTCTCGGCCACTCCTTCAGGGCCTTCTGCAGCGCCTTAGGATCCGTGAAAATCAGCGATCTTCCCTGTCTGTTCACTCTAAGACGCGCCGGGTACAGCATGGCGTAGTCCAAGTTCTGCTCTCTCAATAGCCTTTTTAGTGGCGCAAATTGCCTGCGGCTTTCTGAACTCAGAGCGTGAAATCAGGGTATAGTGAAATGGTGGATCATGGAGGATTCATATTGTAGCGTTTGTTTCTCCCGCGCAGCTTTCAGTGCCGTGTCCCTATCTCTGTAGTTCAGCTATTTGGCGATTATAGGTCTCGGTGGTGCCCCAGGAGGAGGTTTCGGGCCCAACAAGCGGTGTGCTTGCTCCACCACGAACTTTGAGGAGAACGTTTCGGCACCCAACAGTGTCACCAAAAGCTTCTCCACAAACATCTCCATGCTTCCTACACTGGTAGTTTCCGAAACGCCCGTAATACAGATATTACTTCTTCGTGACCTGGCTTCTGGGTCTTGAGCCTTATCTTGGAGAGACTGGAGCGCCTTCCCCATCTGGTTTTGGATGGTGTCAGTTTAGGTCTGGGCCTCTTCCACCTCCGTAATTCTGTGCTCGGTCATGTCTATGCGCTCCGCCTTATTGTTCAAGTTTTCTGTCATTCTATCCATTTGATATGACAAAGAATCTATCTTGCCATTGATGGTGGACAAGCTCTTTTGTATAACAGCAAGAGTGATGTGAATGTCACCGTCGAACTGGATCCAGCACATCTGACTGTGAGTTTGCACTGTCTTCAGGCATGGGGTCCTGCTGTCTGGATTTCATTTGGTCGAATTGCAGTTTTGTCTGGGTTTTTTTTACTCTCCCCATATCTGCACAGTTAAAGTGCACCCACCCTACGTCACAGTGAGTCCAGTCTGGACAGCAACACCACTGCAACATAGTTTTCGTGCTAGTAGTCTTCCTCCAAATCTATGTTAGGTCTTTGTTGAAGACACAGCTCTGGCCTAGTTATTCCAGATTGCTCTGCAAGCGACTATGTGCAAGATCTCTCAGGCCCAATCCACAGTAGAACCCCTGGATAGCCTGTTGACGAGCTCAGTTGGGCCCAGCGTCCCCCAGTCATGCGGTCTGTGTTCCCAACTTAACGGACATGGCACCAAAGAGTAGCTGTGTTTAAATTGCAGTTAGTCACCCGGTAGGGCCGCAGTCCACGCCGCTGCCTTTGTATAGTGTAGCATGTCTTGCTGTAGCCCTAGGGAGCTATACGGTGCAGGTATTTCAGTGAGCTCATCTAGTTCCCCATTTCGCACTTGGTTTGCCAATGCACAGTACTTGCAGCTTCTATTTGCTTTGGTGGTCGCCGTAGGCCCAACCTGTCTCTCACTCACCGGTCAACCAGCTCTCACAGTGTCAGGTGGGGGAAGCCAACATAGTCCTCTGGGCAGACTCCGTTGCCGCACAATACTTTCACCGAGCTCCGCAGGCCACCCACTTGCTTCTATTGCTCGCAGATCTAAGCGTTGTGGCCAATCAGTACCTTCGGGATCAACAATTAGTGCTTCACCATTACCTTCATAGCGGGGGGGTCGACTAATCGCCACTACGCCCACAGTCGATCCGGTATTCCTCTTTAGGCTCCTCAGTTTATCAATGTGCGCAGCTCAGTCTCAGCGCTATCTCTCTTTTCCGAGTCTCCGACCTCCGCAGCGCGGGTGGACGTGGCCCCGGCCAGGCGACCCAATTGCATAATGCGCCCCTAACTGCTTCCCAGCATACTTGCGTGCTCTCGTCGGACAGTAGCTCCACAGGCGCAATCCAGCGCCTTGCCCGGCAGCAGATTCCGCCTTCGCCACCGGCGGTTCTGCTACTTCTTCTTAGTTGTCGGTCTCCAGGAAACTAGCCGGGAAGGTTCTCCTTGCCAACCGGACAGCACGGGCAGCCGTTAAAGATGAAGTCTACCCCCTCCGGCCAAAGGGCAACTGTGCCTCAGCTTCACTCTGTAAGTCCGCCCTCAAACTCCTCCCTCTCTGGCACTTTGTGGTCACTTTTCGTGCGTTGCCGCTATGGTGTTCTGGGTGCGGATCAGGCCTCCGCGTCAAAGCTCAATATCACTGGAAGCACGGTGTTGCCAGGGCACCGAGTCAGCTCTTTCTAGAGGTAAGGCTTTCTCCTCATCAATCGTCGTAGTTTAGGCAGTTTAAACTACTCTGATGCAGGATTAATTACAGATATTGTGGTTGCTGGTTCGAGCGCTAGGTCTAAACGGCAATCTTGGTTTTAGGTAAGCTGCGCCCTCCAAATACTTTATTAACTTTCATGGATATTACACAGACAGTGCATACCATCAGGAGTCCTTCTACAAGGTTTCTACATCCCATCATACCCATCAACTCCCAAATAGACCACAAAAGTATTACTGCTCAGGTGAGAATTACAAATGTAGCACATAGAAATAGATGCAGGGTAATAATGGCAAGTTCTCACCTAGAAAATCTAAAGTAGGCATTAACATCCACTAAGATCAAAGAACTCAACCACATCTAAGATATTCAAGGTACAAGGAAAAAGAAAAGGTACAAGGAAAAAGAAAAGGCACAATTTACAGTCTGCATAGCTCTGAATTCCATATAAAACTGTGTAACTCCCCGGAAAACCTGCTTTCATGTTTGACTTTACAATACATAAACAACAAGGCGATACAATCAAACCCTGATGGCCCCTGAGTCTGATAACCGTTGCCCATATCTGTTGTCTCCCCAAACTAACATATCTGGATGAAAAGACACTGACTCTGCAGTCACGTTTCCGGGATCAGGCACTTTCTGTCACTCACATAGTGTGGACAACATAGCCAACTAGGTCGTCAGATCATCTTAGAGTTTTTCATCCTTAAGTAAAAGGTGCATCCGCACCCCTCGACAGTCGCCCACTCACAGATATCCTTCGACTATGCGTCAGAGGTTGGTGGTAGGGAACTGAGTCATGCTATAGCGAATCATCTTGTTGCCAAGACCAGCCCTAAAAGGACACATTTTCTGCTTAATTTCTTTAACGCAGGGGATGGGAGCAATCGCAGTAGTACTTGCTGGATCTCCAACGGGACATCCCCGCCCATAGCTACCTTAAACCCAAGCAACAATGATCTGCCAGTAAGAGGTCAGGGAGATACAGTACCAGACCATATGAAGAAAGTCCATCACTGGGGCCCGCAACATGCGCAGCCATCTGGGCGGGCACCGTAAATGGCATGCAGCATCCGCGGAGTGAGGTAAGTGTGATGTACTAAATTATATTGTAGAAGTTTGAAAGGCGTATTGGGGCTGACCTTCCATACTCCCTCATGGACCTTCACCCACTCCCTGGCTGACAAGGGTTCCCCTAAGAGGGTGTTCCATTTGGTTTGTATATTGAGCTCCACTTGCGTCAAGTCCTCTAAAAGAGCCTGGTAGAGATGTGAGATTATTCGGCGGCGTTGGGCAATTCCAAGTACTTAACTGGCTCTTCAGGAAAGAACAACTTCACTTCCCTAGCTGTAGTGGCGATTTTCATATATTGAAGATATTGCCCAGTTCCCACAGAGATAAATGCCATTACCTCCTCTTGTGTGATAAGGCGCTGCTCAACATATAGGCCCACCATAAGGCTACAGCCCCCATCTCTCCATCCCTGTGCCAACATGGACTCAGCTATGCTCAGAAAGGGCCTGATTGCCCACAAAGGCATTTCCAGCACATACAGAGCCCCCTGGATAACACCCTCCCACATGTCTGCTACCTTTCATATAATAATAGGAAACAATGATGGGTTGCAGAGATCAGATACCAGGAGGGTTGGCAAAGGCTTCCCCTCATGAGTACCCAGTAGTAGCCATTTCTCCCAGCTAGCCTGATGTGATGCCCCAAAACCAGTCCCAGGATGAATGTTTCCCGTCCAGGGAGGACCTGACTTGGCTGTTAGGGCCGGACTGTGCCATTGAGGAACAGTGTCAAGACTAATTTGCATATGGCTGATTGGCATGGTGAGCAAAAGAACAATGGATTAACCCAGATCTCTTGACTGTGGTGAACGTTTGATTTGCTCTGCATTCCATCCATCATCTGTTTGTCTTTTGCTTTCTTGCCCTAAGTGTGCCGGGAATGCCCTGATGTGGGTCACTGGCTCAACGTGCCACTGGATTCAAGCTAGCCTGGCTGATAAAGGGTTATGCTCTGAAACGGGCCCCAGGGTGCCTGTTTCTGATCCAGGGAGGACCTGGCTTGGCTGTTCGAGCTGGATTGTTCACATGTGGAACTAGGTCAAGACTGATTTGCATATGGCTTGGTCTACACTCCGGTGGCATTATGAGCAAAAGAACAATGGATTTAACTCAGATCTCTGGACGGGGTGAATGTTTGATTTGCTCTGCATTCTAGCCATTATCTGTTTGGGCCATTCCCAGCATGATCATTAGAGTACTGTACTTAGCTGGCTCTTCAGGAAAGGACAGCAACACCTCCCTAGCTGTACTGGAGATTTTTGTATATTGAAAATATTACCCAGTTCCCAGAGAGAAAGAAGCTAATGCCTCCCCTTGTGTAATACAGAGCTGCTCAACATATAGGTCCCCCATAAGGTTACAGCTCCCAAATCTCCATCACTGCACCAACATGGACTCAGCTATGCTCAGGAAGGGCCTGATCCCACACAAAGGCACACGCGGCTCATACAGAACCCGCTGAATAACCCACCAGATGACACCCTCCCTCATGCCTGCTACCTTTCGTATAATCTTAGGAAACTATGATGGGATCCGGAGACCAGACCTCAAGAGGGTCGACAAAGGCTTTCCCTCATGAGTACCCAGTAGTATCTGTTTCTCACAGTTGTTAGTCTCATTCAGCCAATGGACCATTTGCGGCACCCAAGCTGCCAAATAATATAATTCCAGATGAGGAACCTCAAGATCTCCCTGACACCACAGTCTCTGTAGAGTAGCTAGTTTAACCCTTCTGCATTTGGATCTCCATAAATGATCCTCTATTAAACTATCTAGTGTTCAAGAATAATTCATGGGGATCACATAGAAAGTATTCTGTAAGACATAAAGACAGCGCAGTAATATTATCATTTTCACAATCACAATCTTGCTCGTAAGTGATAGAGGCAGTTCCCTCCAAAATCTAATTGAGGCACATATCCCTTCCGCTATCCTTTCAATATTAAGATCTAGAGATGTCGGGCCATGCGGGCCAAGCAAACTCCCAGATAGCAGGCATCATATGTTACCCAAGGCGCTTCTTTTGTCTGGTTGATGAGCGGGTTTAGTTGGTTGAGTCTATATGATTGGTTTGTGAGTGAGTATGTGTTTGGTAGTAGGAGTGAGTGATGTATGTGTCTCATTTTATTGTTCTCCTCGTTCCTGGGCTGATGGTACATGAATTATATGCAGTCCTCATTCAATGCACTATGTATTTTTTTGTACTATGCACTTTTGACAGATTTTTCTACAAATATAAATGATAATAAAATAATTTAAATACTTTTAGCTGTTCTGTGGGCATTTTGCATTTTACATTTTTTGAACTTTTTAGTTCTTTACATTTACATGTTGTTCTAATTAATTAGTTACCCAAGGATACCCCATTGCGGGCACCTTGTCTCTTGGTATTCTGACCAATCCAATCTCCCTAGGGGAAACAGCTTGGATTTATTAGGACTAAAACAGCGGCCCAAGATGTCCCCAAATGTCAGCATAACCTTAGAAAATGGGGAGCTGAATAGGTTGATTGCTGGAGATAGACTAAAGTGTCATCGGCCTAGAGGGAAACCATGTGATTGGTGTCTTCCAGTAATATACCCGATGGACGCATCCTGCGATGCAAGATCTCCACCATTGGATCCATGGCGACTGCAAACAAGAGTGGTGACAGGGGGGCATCCCTGTCGGATGCCTCTATACAGAATAAATGGTTTGGAGATTACTCCACCCGATCACACCATGGTACAGAGCGCTGAGTGGAGCAAGTAAACCCACCGGATAAAGTCAGGTCTCAGCCCTTTTTTTCTACATAAATAAGATCAATTTACAGAGACGAAGGCTTGCTCTGTATTGCGGAGCGCTAGGGCAAAATTGTCTGTCAAGAGATGTAGAGCATGCTAGACATGGGCCAGCCACTGTAGATTATGAACCGTGCTACACCTTGGAATGAACCTCGACTGATCTGAAAGGATGAGGCAGAGCAAGAGGGGAAGATGACGCATCGCCAATGCACTACTTAGAATCTTCATATCTATACTGAGGAGCGATATTGGCCTATACAAAGAAGGAAATGTAGGGTCTTTGCCCAGTTTCTGCATTATGACCATGAGAGCCAACCACATAGAGGTCGGCAAAGAACCGGTATCTAGGACTTCATTGTAAGCCTCCAGTAGCCTGCCAGCCAAAGTGGCTATGAACTTATGTAAAATTCCACAGGCAATCTGTCACTACCCAGCATTTTTGTGGGTTTCAGGTGTCGGATCACTGAGAGGATCTCCTCTTTAGCACTCAGAGCATCCAGGGCCTCTGCTGCATCCGTATCAAGGTACAGAAGCTTGATGGCTGCCAAAAACTCCTGAATATCGTCTGGAAGGTAGAGTGTTCGATACCTTCAAAGATGGGGCATGAAACACCCCATTAATCATGAATTGCATATGTATGAGTTCCTGTGTATCTGTATGCAACTGCAGGACAGGGGCCACAGGAGCCTCACAACGGACCAACTCTGTCAGCAGAATGTCCGTCCTTTCTCCCTCCATATGCAGACACTGCTGGAAAGCAGTATAAGTGTGCCTCTCTGACCTGCGTCAATCCTCCACTAGCACCTCTCGCGTTTCGCACCACTCTGGTAATATATGGGGGGCAGAGGAGCACCTCCTCCAATTCACCCAGTTTATGCACTTGAACACGGATGTCCTGTTCCAGCTGTCGATCCCGCATGATGTTTTTATACATACCCCTCTTAATACAACTTTTATGCCCTGCCAGACAAGTGCCCGTCTCGACGCAGGGCCTAGTTTTCCTCAGAGATTGTCGCTGCAAATGGGGTGCTGGGAGGGGTCCATCAGGGCCTCTGCATGAAGTTGCCACAGAGTATCGCAGGTCAATCAGGCATGCCACTGAAGCTCAGCAATAATGGAGAGTGATCCGAAATATATCTGGTTAGATAATGTCAGTCATTGCCGGCACAGAGTCTAGGGAGACAAAACAATAATCTAGATGACTGAATGTACCCATCGCCGGAGTATGACAGGAAAACTGTGCTGCCCAGGGTGGCGCTCCGCCAGGCATCTCATAGGTGCAGACCATCCAGCATATCGTGGAGTGCCCTGATAAGTTAAGGTTTTGTGTGGGCTCGAGGAGGCTCTTGATCTAACATTACATCCAAAACACAATTAAAATCCCCTGCTAACACCACAGCCACATCTATATAGAGAATCCAGCAAAGAAGGCCGGACAATTGGAACTTAGAGCATTGACATTATTAAACCAAATCTCCTGACCCTGTATTGTCCCATGTAAAATGATATACTGTCCTTTCCAGATCCACTACATGATTCAGTAGTTTAAAAGGGGCTTTGGAAGCAACCAAAATAAGTGTTCCCCGTGCATATCCGGAGTAGGAAGTAGCATGAATCTGCCACCTCCTTTTCCTCAGGTAGGGAATGCAGTCGTCCCAGACATGTCTTTCACGTAGAAATGCCACAGCAACCCTGACTGTTTCAAATAAGCAAACACTCGCCTGCACTTCTCAAAATTAGCTATTCCAAGATCATTACAGGTAATCAGTTTTGTCATGGAGGTAGCCACACTTCCCAATTCATCCATCCAACTTCGCCTGCAGGTCCATCATCCATCATGCCCACATCCATACCACCAACAGGGGGGCCCATACAGCACATTTGACAAGGCCTTTTAACATGAAAGCATAACCAACAACCATAACCCAACCATAACATGAAAAATATACTCTTTCCCCAGCCCAGCTCCCCTGTCCCTTGGGCAGTACAACCATCCCACCTGTCCATGTTCTGACCAGCAGGAAGTTAGTGAATGTCGCCTCATATCCCAAAGATGATTAAAATAAAAAAAGATAAACTGAAACAATACTCCACCCACCGGCCTCCTCCCTCAACTTGTGCTGTGCAATGGGCAAGGTCACTGGGGGAGGGGGGACTGTGGCCAAAGCACTACAGCCTCCCTATCACGTCCATCAGCCCCTAGAGGGTAGGCGCCGCCATCAACACAACACACATACCTAGAAAAAGAGAAAACACATATACATAACAGTTTCAAAGCATTTGTGCACCCAATAGGAGCACATCTTATGGCCCAATAATATACTTAACCAGTCCTGGGTTCTTGCCCCCCCCTGCCAAAAGACAAGGCAGAGATCTCAAACCATCACATAACTGACTTTCGGGGGCCGCTCGAAGCACTCCCAGACAGGTTTCAGTCTTCCTGTTGCTCCTGCCTCATCAGTGTCACAGACTATCTCAGTGGCCTGTAAAGTTCCATCAGGGCAGATGAGGATTCTCTTAGTCCCCTCGTTAGCCTTTTGGTCCCTCCAATCTCCTTGATGGCACCGCCACGCCCAGACCAGCCTGGTGATGGTTGTGTCGATCACATTGGGGATACCGGTCGGTTACAAGAGCTTCCTATGGAGTCCAACCAGTCACTAGCCTCCGCGGCCAAGAAGTAGAGCACATTTCTTTGATGCTCCACTCTCAATTTTGCTGAGAGGAGGTGACTGTACTTAAGATCTCGGAGTCTTCATTGATAAAAATGTTTTTCTTTGATCTTGCACTCTTTGAGTATTGTCAGGATAAATGGATATAGGAAACCCTTCAAACAACATAGGCCCCGGGATACGAGTGGTTTGTGGGATTGAGTCCCTCTCTTGGAAGTTAAACAACCAGGCTATGATTGCTCGAGGGGGTGCACAAGGCCTGGACAGTAGAAAAAGGGCCTGTGTGCCCATTCAGTGGTACAAAATGTAGCGGCATATTCTCAAGGAGCTATCACAGAGAAAACAGCACTTTATCCCAGCCAATGTCACGATAAATTTATCATCCCATTCACAAGCTGGTGCTAACAGCCCATAGCAGCGGTTTACCTGCGATAGCAGCTGCAAAAGACAACGCCACAGATGACCCAGGCAACTATCGCTAATGAGATGCAGAGTAGACGTTACCGTGCCAATAGCCATGACAACACCAGTCCGCAACATTCTCAACGACCAGCCAGATCGGCGATAAGAACACAAAACATGCAATGAGGCACGTTAGCAGCAGGAAACCAGCACCTGCTCTGACCTGATGCAAAGTCGGACCACAGCCTGCACCACAAAAGGGAGCCCAGCCCAGAGGCACACCTGAAGGGCAACAGGTGCCAAGGAGCCACTTATCATGCAGCTGGGAGCCACAACAGGACCACAACACCCACCGCCACCTCCCTCAGGACTACACCCCCCCCATGCCCCACCCCGTGAACAACCCACCACCACCAACGGACCAAGACACTGCACATCAACGGCCCAACAACATGGAAAAAAAGCACCCGCCTGCTGTCGCACAATCACAGCAATCAACACACATATGAGTACAGAAATCCTGAGTCATTCATGCACCATTGAAAGACCAAACAAAATGCCACATACTAATTTGTCTCCAAATACCTATTGTTAAGAGTCAAGGCGGGCCATCCCTGGACAATCTGTGAGACACAGCCTGCAAGACAATATCCAAGATAAAAAGGTGTGTCAGGCACTCAGCAAAGGACAGGAAGAGAGAGAAAGAGAGAGACTGAACAAGGAGCGCAATGCCAATCGTGCCCTTGGCTCATGCAAACATGCCAACAGCTGCGCGTGTCCTGAAATTCGTGCAGCCCAAATCACAGGCCTGGCATCAAAGTCAGCGCGAAGGCCACATCACATCTCCGAAATGCAAGCTGTAGTCAGACTAAAATTAGGAATGAAAGCTCCTTTGTTCATACACACAAGGTGGAAGGCCAACCTACCCTCCGACCTTGGTCCGGAATGCGGCTGGCACACCCTGCGTGAGATACCAAACCAGTAAGCATGGGCGGAAAATCCGTTTCGCTCGCGGATTTTGCGGATTTTCGGTAAATTCGCAATCCGCGAGATTCGCGAATCTCCCGCAAAATCCGCAAATCCGCGAGCAGCGGATTTTGCTCGCACTGTTCGCGTGAGTTCGCGGCTTCCCAGTACAACTTCGCGCCCCGCGAATAAGTGCAAAATTGCAGAAATACGAACTTAGCAAAACTGAAACTACTTACCAGGTTCAAAAGTTCAGGCTCATCATTAGTAGCCATTTCCTGTAGTGCTTCCTGAGGGGCCCCTCCAGAGTTCAGTTGCCAGTTGCAACTATTATGTGACCCTGCTCTGAACCTCAGAATAGTTACACATATGCCACAAAGGTCCTGAATTACAGCTAAGGGAGACAAGCAGGAGCCAGGCTGGAAGTTCAAATCCATTAATCAGCCCCTAATTCATTATTGTCAGTTGGGGCAGGGCAGGTGTTGTAACTAATTTTGCAACAATGAAAGCTCTTAGCAAGTGCAAAAGATCACTAATCAGGAAGCACTAAGGAAGCAGGTGCCAGCTAAAAAAATATTCTGTGACACATTAATCAGCCCCAAATTAATTCAGGTCACTTGAGGCAGGGAAGGTGTGCTTGCGTTGCCACAATAATGTACACTGACTGGACAACCAGAGGGTGCTGTGATGAAACAGAGGGTGGCATGGGTGGGCCAGAGGGTGGCATGAGTAGTCAGAGAGTGGCAGTGGTGACAGAGAGTGGCAGTGATGAAGAAGAGTGTCCCAAACAGGCTGGACACGTAGAAACAACAAGTTCGCGAAACTTGCGACCCGACAGGTAAGTTCGCAATTTGCGACATTGTACAAAACCCTCGCGAACTGGCAGAAACCCGCGCAAACACAAAAAAAAAAATCCGCAAATTCGCGAGTTTTCGCGGATTTTGCGGATTGCGAGTTCGCAAATCCGCAAAATTCGCGAACGCGAGATGCGCAAAATTCGCCCATGCTTACAAACCAGCCTCCAACGACTCCCACACCACAAACAGCGCTAATGAAAAAACAATGTGCCTGTTGGGATATGTGCCAATGGCAGTGTTGCGAATCAGTTGACGTCTGAGTTTCCGTCTTGCATACGTCACCTGCGTCCAGCCCTGGTTCTACTGTTGATCATGCACATTCGAGTGGCCCATGCAGTTCTGAATCTCCAACGCAATGGTAGCTGAATTGGATTATGACCTGACAGCGCGCCTCCTGTTGGCTCATGACCAGGAGTGTCACTGGGATACCCGTGCATGGGATGCACTAATCTTTGGCATATGTGCTGGCAGTTGTGCATGGGCGATTGTACAACTCCTCGTGTGCAGTGACCACATCGAGGCACTATCCTCTTGGGCTGTGTTGCGGATTGGGGAAACGGCGTGGACTGAGAACATCTGGCCAGACCAGTTAATGGATTGGGTCACCCTGGTGTTCCTTGAACCCGACAAAGACGTACTATTGGAACACATTGCCCACGTTCCTGCAGCCCCATCAGATTGTCACCCACAGCCCAGGTCCCAACACCTTGTTGCATTGTGGGGGATGCTCACATATCCCACCACAATAGTGGACATGTCTGCCTTCATCTGGACTCTGATTGCATGTGCATGGACCTACGCATGTGTAAACACACCTGTGCAAGGTGAGGCACTTCCATAGTCAGAGCAGCACAGTGTCGTTTGGCAATGTTCCCTAATCGGACATACTGCTGGGGGGAGCACACTCATGGCAATGTAGCACGACATGTGACCTTGTCGGACCCTTCCACCTGATCACCGTCAGCAGAGGAGACAGTCGGTATTGTATTCTCGCACAGCACTATACAGACCCCATGGGTTGTGACTCATGTCCCCTCACACGGGGCAAAGGGCAGACACCAAACATCACATGACTCGTCCAGCAAGACAAGGTGGGCTGAGACCCTTACCATCGTAATGATTTGTGTACATTTTTGCACCGCCATATCTTGCACCTCGACATGTTCCCATGCTGCGTGTAAGTGTCTCAAGCATGTCACTGCATGTTGTGGCCCTTGCCTTGTCCGTACTGACACGCACAGGCCAATAAAGTGTCCGCAACTTCACTACTGTCCAACTGTGATGAGTGTTGATTAGATGTACGAATCGTATGCCACAATGAGCATCGTCCCCACACAGGGAGGGATTGAGTGACGTATGTACAATGGGGGTGGGTCCCTTTTGACTGCTCCACCTCTGTGTGCCAAACACTGTGTTTGGGATAGTTGCTTGCAGACCTGTGTACTTACAGTTCTCCAGCAATGTGAGTATGTTGTCCAACCTCTGTCCATGTGGAGGAATGCTATGAATCACAACTGGATGTGTCCGCACAGATGTGTGTGAGTAGGAATGCGAAGTGAACTTCTGATGTCACATGTGATGTAGGACACCACTTCTGGCCTGCTACCGATTTGGTCATTCCTACACGCAGCCCTATTCAATACATGGACGTGTCCCTATGTTGGGGGTAGTGAGATTGTCGTTAATGTGCAACGAGGCCACAGCTAGTACTCATCTTCACAGACATCCAACTGGCCATGTTGCTCAGGGTTCAACATGCACATTGATGTCATTTACAAGGGTGTACCTTCTTGTGCAACAATTGTCTATAAATACATACATACTTTCACACTTGAGTGAACATAGTCATGACACATCTGTGTGATTTCAAATCTTTTATTGAAATTCTGGTGCATCCCGGAGCTGGAGCTGAACATGGCCATGCTAAGCCCACATTACATGGGAGCCCAGTGGTGGGCCAATCAGAGCCCGCTGGGGATTAGTAAGTGATTTGGGAGAGGGAGAGTGCAGGACGCTTCAGGATTGCTATGTTATTGTCAACAGTGAAGATATGAGAGTCCATGTCAGGGTCCAGGTGTATGTTGCAGAGTGTTCAGGGGGTCAGTGGAAGGTGTTGTCCCAGGGCATGATGCATAGGTCAGAACCAGGCAGGGACAAGTCATATGGCGATGATGGATGCTACTGCCTCCTTCCTCACATAGTAATTACCATCCACATCTTAGTCCTCTGATACTTCCTCAGTGTCCGGTGTGTCTGGTGTGTGTGACTGGGTAATAGCTGCATCACTGGGTGCCACTGACACATCAGGGTGCGATGGTGATAGAACTGCATCACTGTGTGCCACTGACAGATCAGGGGTCGGAGAGCTGTGTGTTGCAGTTCCCGCTGTAGTCATCTCGGCCCGGCTCAGTGGCAGCAACAGCAGGATGATGAACTGCAAGGCATGGGAGCTACATCTCGCTGGTGTTCAGCCATGGCAGCCATACTTCCAGCCTGCATCTGCTCCATGGTCTCAATTGTCCTGTGCATCTGTGCCAACTCTGTGCTGTCATCACTGGTGCCTGTCTGACTAGAGAGTTCTTGTATCCGAGAGATGGCACCAGCAATGTAAGCCAAGGATTGTCGTGGAGCATGGTGCGGACAGTGTGTGTCCATTAGGAAATGTAAGTGGTCCCTGATGGGACTCAGGCATTCACGTATGGCATCAAGTGTTGCTGCCACAAGCTCAAAACCCACCCCAGCTGATCAGCCAAGTCCATCTGGCAACCCAACACATTTTAAGTCCATCTGGCAACCCAACACATTTTGTTCAAACTCCATGTCTTTTTTGTGGGTGTCTTGGGAGACAGCCGTGGTGATGTATGTTTCCTGCTGTGGGTCTGTGCAGGTGGTGGGGTCTCCTCGAGGCAGCTGGGCTGCCCTGCTCCTGGAGGTGAGGTGTGAAGGCTGTCCATTAGCCATTGGTGGGTGTCTGAACAGATGTGCAGGTTGTCCTCTTCATCATCACTGATGGAAATTGTGGTCTGCTCCGCATTAAGTGTTGTTTGTCCCCCTGCAATATTAAGGGGAGATACATGTTAACAGAGGTTCCCATGTATATTGCCGCTTTGCAGATGTTTACATGCATACTGCATAACAATGCACATTGTGACTGTTTTGGTGCAGCTGGCTATTTTATGGCAGACAGTGGGTTTTTTGAGTACATGATGGATGTGTGGTAGTACCAAGACATTGTCATCACACAGTGTCAGGCAATGCCAGATGTGAGTGGCCAGTTACTACGCACAAGCGGAACCTGTTGTGTCTTCTGTCCTGTTGTGTAGGTGTTGTACTCTGTCCCACATTGCCGTCATTGGTGATGTTCTGTGGTTGCTATGTGTGTGTGCTGCATTGTGGGGGGAGTCAAGTCTACAGCTCTAATTTCGTGGACCCTTGCCCCTTTGAGGTGGTGTGCCTTTGAATTGTGTGCTTTTCAGGGGCTGGGATGTTTGCGACTTAGGGCATTTATGCTCTTGCACAGATTTTGTAGCATTGTGCAGTGTTCGTCTGCTGTGTGTATTGGACAGCATGGGTTGTAAGTGCACGTGGATGTGTCAGAGTGTGATTTGCCCCTTTGCGGATGTGATCCATCCTGGGGCACCTCCATGTTGATTCATGCACAATGTCATTTGTTTAGGCTGCTGCCATGCTGTCGGTCATGCAGTGTCACTTGCTTAGTCAGTGTAGCTCACACAGCCATTGCTTTTCTGGTTTTATCCTATGTGCATGGATTGGTAGTGTTGTCTGTTATTCGGTAGGAGCCCATATGTGTACATGGTGGACGGGGGCCTACTTGGTGATTGTATGTGTGCTGCAGTGTGCCAAGGGTGTCATGGACACGTTACACTGTCATTGTGCTTGTGCGGTATGCTACACATGACTGTGAACATGTGCCATTGTGCCCATCTCCCTCTGTCCCCCCAGTCCTGGTCGTCACTCACCCTGTTGCTGTTGTGTCAGGTTGTATCGTGCTGTGTCTAGGCCCGACTTCTGCCACAGTCTCCACACTGGTGACTGTGGCCTCCATTTCCTCCAGCTCATCCTGTGGCGCAGGACTCCCACCTCCAGTCGCCGTTGCTGCCTTCCTGTTGGCGGCGAGTTTATGTTTGGTCTGGCTTTGCAAATCATGCCAGCGCCTCTTGACTTCCTCCATTGACCTCCTCGCCACTCCGACTGCATCGAGGTTGGTGACGATGGTCTGCCATATTTCCGTTTGTGTTGCCAGTGCTGCACTGGAGGTGACGAACAGTTGTTGGTAATGTCCTATCACCTCGATGATGATCCGGTCTTCCTGTGGACTGAACACCGTCTTCCTCTTCTCCTTGCCCTTTCCCGAACACGGGGTTCCATGTTGGTCCTCCGTGGGGTTTGTAGGGTTCAGCTTTTCCTCTGAACTCGGTCCGGGTGCATCCATGGTGCTACGCAGTTTGAATTGGTTTTGGTGTGTTTTTTTTGTTTTGGCTTTTATAGTGCGTTTTCCTGCATGACTCGTGGGTATTGCAGAGATGTCGCTGGTTATCAGTGATTTTGGTATCGCACTTTGGGGGATCGCAACTTTTTGGACTTTCGTGTTTCGCATTTTTTGTTAGTCGGGTTAACTTTGTGCAGTTGTTTGGGCGCATTATCATGCTACTATTGCATGGTGCCGCCATGTTGGGAATTGGGCGTTAAGACAGTGTTACTTTCTTGCGATAGACTGCGATATGCACAGTTGCGCTAAGTTACTTTTGCGATGGTTATCACATGTTCTTGAGAATATGCCCCTTAGAGCGTCTCTTAGGGGCAAAAATATTGGTAATCCAGTCTTCCAAACAAAGTGTGTCAGGTTGCCTCTCTGCTTTTTCTGGCAATCCCACAAAGCGCAGATTGTTTCTGTGGCATCTCACCTCGGAATCCTTCATACGATCATCTAAGCGTACTGCCTGTTGCTGAGGACTAGTGATGGTGTCCGGGAGAGTATTAACCTCTGCTTGTAAGATACTCACATTTTGTTCCGTGCTCCGATAACCTTGTGCAAATCAGTTTGCAATAAGTTGACGTCTATGGCAACATAGTCAATTTTATGAACCATCTCATTCCTTGAATTCTGGATTACCGCCAGCACATCCGTGAGAGAGGGGGCAACTCCAACACTTGTGTCAATGTTTCTCTGCCGCCATCATGAACTATCTTCTGGGTCCGTCCCCTCTCGGGGAACCGGTAGTGCATTAATGAGAATTTGATCATCTGGGTTGCCCGATACCCTTTTTCCTTTACCATCGTGAGACTCAGTATGATGGCAAGCATAGGGCACCAATAGGAATCAGGAAGGGCCCACTGCAGGGATCTCCGCCAAGCCTGTCCTCCTATGGCGGCCTTCCAGACAAAGGTGCCACTGTGTGGAAATCAGGGGGCCTGGCAGCAAGCCCCATTCAAAACATTACCTTCTTTGCTTTTGAAAAGATCCACAACAACCCTACCCCAGGGCTCCCAGGCTAAAGGGGACAACACACAGGGCCGGTAGGGTAGTACTGGAAACAGCAGGGGCCAATGCGGCTCTACTATGCCACCCTCTTCATTGAGCACCTTACACCTCCTCCAGAAAGCACTCCGGAGCTATTATCTCTGTAAAATAGACTTCTTGTCAGGAGGCCACTCTCTGGGGGTCAAATCAAGAGATCTACACTTGTATATACATTCTCTTCATTTCCAGTGGAACCTCACTATCTTTCTCACTTGTAGCTGTTGGTATCTCCCTCAGGAGGCTTGTGGCAGCAGGGCTTTCAGAATCTATGCTGGGCCCTCTCAAAGGGGCCCACTTTCTTTGGGCTGGAAGGAATGCACCTCTTTCGAGTTACTACCCACCCCAATCACTGCTCATCTCACCTCAGGGTGGCTTGTAGTTGACTTTGCCCTAGCCATTCGTCCTCTAATAGGGACCCAGCAAGGGCAAGGTTTCTGCCTCCGTGGTCCGTTTGCGTGTCTACCACAGCGTTCATGCAGACTCTTTCAAGATTCTTCCTCTTCACAATCCAGCCTGTTTGCTTGCCCCAAGGGTTCAGCAGGTGGAGAGTTGCAGTTGCTCCCCCAGGAGGCCCTCAGGGCTGCCGCCCTCTCAATGCTCACAGAGGAGCGCACACCGTTCACAGCAGCAGCCTATGGCTAACAGGCCTCCTCTTCGTCGCCACTCTCGGCCGACCACAGGGGCATCTCCACTACACCAGCATCCCCAACAGGAGGCATTCCCATGAGCGTAGCCTGGCCAGGACCCCATTTACTTTGCAACTCATGTCGGGGCAACCCCATTGTCGACAGGTGAACCCCTGGTCTGACCGACCCTCCAACAGAAAATGGCACTGGCTCGACTATTCAGGGCTGCACTTGTCCCTCTTGGTCCAGACAACCCAAAGCAGCAGCAGAAAGCCCCAGATTCACCGCAGAGGATCGCCGGAGTCTCTAGTGACCAACAGGAATTATTTCTTGGTAGGAGAACTGAGGATACAGGTAGGATTCTGCTTGTGCTGACAGGACCACCTACAAGACCGCCTACATTGGCATCTTGCTCGGCCACGCCCCAGCATTATTTTACTTATATTTTGGGGGCAAGTTGCTACGTCTTTAGGGTACTAGGGTGGGGAGTTAATTAGGTAACACTTAATTAACAATTTTTGATTTATTATTAAGTATGTAATTGGATATTGATTATGTAAATTTTGTAATGATATATTTTATGTGCGGGCTGGTGGGTTTGAGTGGTATAGGCTTGGAAGTTAATTAGGTAATTAACAATGCATTAGTAATTTATTCTTAATTATTGAATTTATTATTAATTATATATATTATGTAATACAGATTTTTTTATATATATATTGGTTATGGGTTGCTAAGTTTGTAGGGGTAAACGGTGGGAAGTAAATTAAGAAATTATTTTAAAAAGATTCATAATTAATCTATAATTAAATATTTAACGGATTAATAATTAATGTAAATTGTGCAGTTACATTTTAGGTGTGAGTTGCTGAGTTTGTAGGGTTGTGGGGTGGGAAGTTAATTAAGTAATAATGCATTAACAATTAATTATTAATTGTTAATTAATTATGTAATTAATGATCAATTATGTAAATTGTGATACACTTATTTATTATATTTTATTTTAGGAGTGGATTGCTAGGTTTGTAGTGGTATAGGGATGTGAAGTTATCTTAGTAATAAATACATAACCATTATTATTTAACCGAAAATGAATTACATTGGTTTATAATTTTTTTTAGTTGTTGCATTGAATATAAAATTTCATTTGGTTCAAAAAGCCATCAATGTGCACAAGCAACACCCATATAAATAATACTGTTTTAAACAATCATGTATATTTACATTTGGTCACACAATGTACAACAAGAAAATTACTGAATTCATTTACAACTCCTAAACAAATGAATATATTAAAATGACCTTGAGTGACCGTGCTCATAATTAATATATGATGGTATATATACAATAAAACACACTAAAAAGAGCTAAATTCATATCAAGTGACAAATGGTTTGGTCAAATAATATCTGCAGTGCACAAACAACTTAGGGCCTGATTACGAGTTTGGCTGTCCTTAGGACCGCCAAATCTGTGGTGGTGATCCGACCACCACCACACTGCTGGACTGCCAACAGTATTATGAAAGCGTTGGTTGGACCGCTACAAGATTCCCTGCACCGCCGGGATCAAGGACCCTGCTGGCCCAGTGGTCTGTAACCGGCAGGAACATGCTGGTGGTGCTGCAGCGGCACCACCTAGCATATTAAGAGTTACCATTTCACCACCCTTTTCATGGCGGGGAACGTGTCATAAAAAAGGGTGGCTGAATGGCAACAAAGAGGGCCCTAAAAGGGCCCCCTGCCAGATTTGGGCCTGGTGGATGCATGATTTCCACCCCCTTCCTGCACGGTGTGACATCAATGACACACCGTGCAGGAATATGCTGCAGGCGCTCTCACAGTGGCAGTCTTCATATTAGGCTCTCTGTTGAGCCTAACATGCAGACCACCGGCGCATCACCCGCCTGCCTTGGATTCCACTCGGAATCCGGTGGGAGGTCTCACTACAGCTTTGGTGGTCCTACAGCAGACATCGCCTAACGCCCGTCCGCTGTAGGACCACAAAAGTTGTAACCAGGCCCTAAGTCATTACTTATTTACTGACAGTGTGTGCAGCCATAAATTGTGTAACTCTTAGATTCTAGCAAACTGGGTGTATCACCCTCCTATGAGGATTGAAGGAAGTGACACGATTAGGGTCACCCGTGTCACTTTCAACCACCTCTCAGCCTTCCTCATAAATGAAGAGTCGGTCATACAGTAGAGAATACAAACCATAGATATTTATTAAAAGTGCACTTGAGTGGAGTTTGGTCTGACCAGCCTCCTTGGATCGCTGGAGAGGGCCTGAATTCTTCCAACAGAACAGCGTATAATGTACATTTTCAGGATCACTAAAGACACGCCCAGACTGGAAATTTCCAGTTGGTAGCTAGTGAACAATGGAGATAAAGAAGGATGAGTTGCAATACCAGGATTAAGTACATGTTATCTCAGAGCCAAGGTTAATCAGCCTGCACCCTCCGCTCTAAGGGTGGGAGCAGGCCTATCTAAGTTGAAAGGTCACAATGACAAAAACAGTCTATTCATTAGCACAGCAAAGCTCAACGTTGGAGAAATAAGAAAAGGGATTATCGCAGCTGCTTTCCATTAAGGCAGACAAAGTGAGACCGAAATTAGTTTCGATCATGGCTCAAAATGGTGCTGTGAATGCTAGCTTTACACAGAGCAATGTACTTGCAGGATGAATGCATGGCATTTACATTTCAACAGATCCTCCTTTTAGCAGAAGCAAACAATTGTAAGGGTGAGAGAATGTAGAGTGCAGGGTAGCATGTAAACAACAAATAAACTTCAAATTTTAGAGCATTCCAAAGGAAGAGGAGTCTTCAAATATACCGTTGTCTGTCCTCATGAATCTATCTATCTTTCTGAGTCATAATCACATTATTAGTATCATGGATGGGCACCTTCTGCTTTGGGGTGAGGAGTGTGATACAATAAGAGCAGCATACTTGGAGACTTTGGACACAGAGGCAACAAGTGAGGAACATATCAGCGTCTATCGCTAGAAAAGCAAGGATCTTCTAACCCCAAGATGCGAATATGCCCCAGAACCACTCAGAGAGTGTCCAGGAAGCATTCTCTTGGTGTATGTCGGATGAAAGCGTATGCAACTTCTGTATGGCAGCATATACATTGGGGGCATGGTCTGGGATGTATATTAAACAGCTATTGCCAATGATGCAACATGCCCATTCCCAGATCAGCAAGGATAACTTCTAACACCACCCGGTTTTGTAATGTAACAAGCCTTGTAGCCTGGAGCTCAGCAGTAATGTTCGTCAGTATACTAGCCATTGTGTTAATAACCCCTGCAACAACCCTTGTCAACCGACGAATATTAAGACATGCGGCCCCAAAAAGGTACTATTCCCTTCATGGAAACCTCAAACTGTTACAAAGTGGTGTCTGATCAATATCTTCTATATTAATAACCCTTCTAACTCTGGGCGGGTATGCACTCCAACGCTGCAGCCGATGGTCTTTGTGGTAATTTGACGGAGCTATATACACGGGAGGTAGGAGGTAAGAGAGAGAACACCTGCCCAACCATCCCTCTGGGATCGAGACATAACCTCTAGGGCGGGCTATCAGTCGTTCCCAACACATATGTGGATTTGCATCTGCTCTCCCCTACCTCTATCTTCCCAGTCCCCTGTTATTGTTATTGTTATTGTTATATTTTATTTATTTATTTATTTATGGTTTTATAGAGCGCGTAGTCACCCAGTGGGTATCCCAGCGCTGAACCTTTTGCTCGCAGAGGGGAGTGGTCGGGACAGCTTATATAGCACCAAATCACCTGCAGGTCTCAGGGCACTTTTGAACTGTCAGACACAACAACCTAGACAACAACCTGGACACAGAAACTAGCTGGGTGTTGACCACTAAAAGTGGTATTGACTTATCCTCAGTAACATTACGACCCAGGAAAGACTGGAAATATTTTGACATGTTGAACCTTTGAAATCAGCTATTTCCATTTGAGACCACGTCCCAATCCTTACCCCTTTGTACACATGCATGCAGGACCTTAAGAACAATCTACCAAATGGCTCTCAACCTGTTGAAACACCCGGGGAAGCCCTATGCTGGAAATGTACATTCTGCATCATGGTGCTGGGATCAACACAAGTTCTCTCTAGTGTATCAAATTGGGACGCACCGTACTGAGCAATGCAAACCAACCCTCGCAAATGCTCATATAGGACAGTGGCATGGACAATAGGTTCTCACTTTTATGAGTCGCTGAGGGAAGTAATCCACATACCCAATAATTAGTGGTGTTAGACGCATTATAAGCCGATGCAACATTTGTATAAACACATTATCCTTATCAGACTTTCAGTGCTCTCCTTTGTGAGCGGCCAAAGTAACAAACATGTGTCCGGGAGGCAAAGGTGTTGTCCTAATCAAAGAGCTTGCAGGATACTTTTCCTCTAAAAACCAAGTTACCCCTAACACAAATATCAATGCAATTGCAATTATGGATACGAAAACTATTTTACTTTTTGTGGCCCAACCCCGCAATAGGTGCGGGGTTCAAACGGCTGTTCTTCTGCAGTAATGGGACAACCAAACAGATACATTGTGGAACCAAAGAAAAGGGGGCTACAATTATGGCTACTAGCAAAAGACAAAAGTTCCCAGTGTTTGTTAGAGCCTCACTGGCAGACTCCTATTGTTCATCAACATTTGCGCTTTTGAGCACTGGCGGTGGAGCTGTTTGATAGCTCTTGAAGAAATCCCACGTCGTCCAGGATATCGTACCTCCCTCCGGGGAAACACGTTTAATGGATCCTGTCCAATATCCACACAATGCACCAATTTCACCTCTCCCTAACCTATTGTTGGTACCATAGGCAAGGTACGCCCTGACTTGCACAGTCCATCCCTACTAATCTGACTCCTCCTTTGGTGCACTGTTCCTCTGTTGAGGGCGCAAATTGTACCTAGCTACTCCAGGCACAGAGGGGTCTGTAAAGTGGGGTTCAGACACAGGGGGCCCAGTAGAAGGCGGTCAAGAATTGCCTTAATCTCCTGAGGTACTGCTGCTGTCAGTTCCGCATCATTCTCAGCATCTGTTTGGGTCCACATAAGCCTGGCATCCAAAAAAGGGATGAAACGTGGGACTTGTTCCCACTCGGAGTCCTTAATCTCATCAGTGACCCACTGATCATAGGGCAAGAGGCACTCTGCGGCAATGCGGGCACTGTATCCAGTTCTTTCGGCCGGTGACCTTGATAGCAGTGCATGTGGCAAGGAGCACCTGGACAGGCCCCTTCCACCTCAGCTCCAGACTCTTCTTTCTCTGGAAATTTCAGACTAACACATAGTCCCCCGAATGTTATGGCCTGACCCTTCGGGTACTGGTAGGAGGCAGTCCTGGACCTGTTGGTGAATAGAATGCAGACGTTTAGTTAACTCATACAAATTGTCCACCAATAGAGGATATTCAATTTCTGAGATCTGACATGGTCATGGGACGCCCCAAACATTTGCTGGGAGACCATACACACCTCGTAGGGTAACAGTCCTATTCTAGAATGGGATGTCGTTCTTGCGGACAAAAGGGCTAATGGTATAGCATCTGGCCACTGCACCCCCGTGTTCTCCTGAATCTGTGCTAATTTCAGTTTGAGAGCACCGTTCAACTTCTCAACCAAACCTGGAGACTAGGGGGGATTCGCAGCATAAAACTTTTGTCTGATATGCAGTCCCTCACAGATTAACTGAATAACTTTCGTGTTGAAGTGAATTCCTTTATCACTCCAAATCAAACGGGGCAAGCCGAAATGAGGAAAGAACTTCTTCGGGAGTACTTTTACAGTCGCTATGGCTGTATTCTCTTTGGTGGGGTAAGCCTTAACCCATTTACTGAATGCACAGACGACCACTAACACATTCTTCAAATTGTTGGCTCGGTCCGTTTTTATTAAATTGAGCTGGAGGACTTCAAAAGAGCAGCTGGGAGGTGCAAAATTACCTGGTGGGGTAAAGGAACCCTTTTCTGGATTGTGCATCCTACACACCACACAATATTTAACCAAATGAGCAGCTGTCTTCGGGATGTTATCATTTTGCCGTACAGGGTCTAGCAACTTGCAAATACCTTTAGCACTAATATGAGCTGGCCTGTGCGCCATGGTGATTACTGGAAAGACATGCATCTGGTAACATCCATCTCTGTTTCCCTATCTTATCAGTCCAACACTCATCCTCATCCAAATGTGCTGTGCTTTCCTGTCATATCGCTAATTCTTCAATAGTTGCCTCGCTCTGTATCTCCTTGACATTTTCCAGCATATCCTCAAATATAGTGACCTCGGGCACCCACCTAGTTGGACCTGCTACAAACATACTTTTAATCTTCGTTCGGGCTGTCTCCTTAGCTATCTAGTCTGCCAAGGTGTTCCCCTTTCCTACATCATCAGTAATTTTCTTGTGTGCGCTAATTTCTTTGGGAGTGTCAAAGCTGACAAGAGCCTATGTATAAAGTGGCTGTGCTGGATCCTAATCCCATGGGGATGAGAAACCCTTTCTCTACCCAGGGTAGTCCAAATTATGTGTGACTCCGAAGGCGTACTGACTATCAGTATAGATATTGACAGCCAGTTCCTCACTCAACTCACAGGCTTGAATAAGGGCAATGAGCGCTGCAGCTTGGGCCAACTAACAGGGAACTCGTGACATCTCAACTACCGTGTGCAGCATTGTGATTACATATGCAGCTGTTGTAGTGCCATCTGGTAACTTGAAACAAGAGCCATCTACATATAGTTCCCCTTGGAGATCAGATAAGGCAACATCAGTCAGGTCTACCCGTCCTTTCATCTCTTCCTCTGTCCGGAAGATACAATCATGTATGTCAATTTCCTCACTTTTGGAAGGGAGGGGTAGCAATGTAGATGGGTTCAGAGTGGCATATCTTTTGATCGTGACATGTGGTGCAAAGAGAGTTAGCTCATAACCAGACAGACTTGCACTGGTGGGGTGCTGCATCTTAGTCTTATTCAAAAGGGTATCAACAGCATGGGGTACCATGACTGTGAGGCCAGTATCAAGTACAAGCCCAGCCGATTGTCTTATCGAGACGTCCACAGCCGCGACCGCTCTAAGACAACTTGAGATGGCTCTTGTGACAGGGTCAAGAAGCGCAGAAAAATAAGCACACGGCCGTTGCTTACTTCCAAAGGCCTGTGTTAAAATAGAAAGTGTACAACCAGCCAGCTCGTGTACGTACAGTACGAACAGCTTCACGTAATCAAGCATACTAAGCACAAGCGCAAAGCACAACTTTTAATTGCTCAAAAGACTGCTGACATTCAGGCGTCCAAGGCAAGGGTTCATGCACATCTTTAGTGGTTAAGGCTAGCAAAGGCTTTGTTAGTAACGAATAGTTAGGGATCCAGTGTCGACAATAGGAAGTAATGCCAATAAAAGAGCGTACATCCTTTTAGGTCTGAGGGCTGGGCATTTTAACAATGGTACCGATGCGCTCAGGAGCTAATCTCCTACTGTTATATTTGGGGGTCTCTAGTTGGCACAGGTAGGTACTTGTGACAAATAGGGACCCTTGCCTATAGTCAAGGTAAAGGGGATACACTCCTAAAATAACCCCTGTTCACCCCCTTGGTAGCTTGGCACAAGCAGACAGACTTATCTCAGAGGCAGTGTGTAAAGCATTTGTGACCACATAAAGTAACTCAGTGACAACACTACAAAAGGACACCACACAGGTTTTATATAAAAAATAAGTATACTTTATATTGAGTTACCACAGTACCAATAAACAACAAGAATCCACTATACTGTTCTTTTAGATGGTAGTTTTAGCTTAGTTAAGTTCAGTTCTTAAGGTGCGACACTTTACGTCAATGTACCTTACGATGCATTGCGCTTCCACAACAAGTAATGTTGCAGTGATGGAAACGCGGCAAAGTTTGGGTGCAAAGAAATAAAGATGACGCTCGCTCCTTGATGCAACACGCTTCCTGGTGATGTGGCGGCGTCTGCTGTGACGTCGATCCTCTTCTCCGGCGATGCAAGACACTTTACAAGATGCGAGCCGCGACCGGCCCCGCAACAAGCTTCCCCAGCGATGTGGCGGCGTCTGCGGCGACGTTGATCCTCTCTACTGGCGATGCAAGCTGCTTCCACAACGATGTGAGCCGCGACAGGCCCTGCGACACTCCTCCCGGTGATGCGGCGGCGTCTGCGGTGAAGTCGATTGTCTTCTCCGGCGATGAGCCATGACAGGCCCTGCGACCTGTTTCTCAGAGATGCGGCGGCGTCTGATGTGACGTCGATCCTTCTCTCCTGCGACACGTTCCCGGTGATGCGTCAGCGCCTGCTTCAACATCGATTCTCTTCTCCGGTGATGCGGGGCACTTCGTGTCGTGAAGCGGCAGTGGCAGTTCTGCGACACGCTCCTCAATCTTGAGTCGCGCTTCCAGCTCCTTGTGACACGCAAATCCCCCACGAAGTCCATCACAGCTGCAGGCACTTCAGGAAGACTTTGGGGAGCTGGTGGGTGAAGAGTTTCAAGCTCTGTTCCAAGCCCTTGGAGATCCATCCAAAGTTGAAAGTAAAGCAGACAAAGTTCTTTCTCCTTTCTTTGGCAGTCAGGCAACCCCTGCAGGCCAATGTCCCAAGCAGCACTTCCGCTTAGGGATAGTCTCTCCTCAGTTTTTCAGGTTCCTCTCCTCAGCAAAGTTTTCTTCTTGTAGTCCAAAAGTGATCTAATTTCTTGGGATCAGGGTCCCAATATTTATACCCAAAAATCCTTTGTCCTCTGACGGCAGAGGGGCCTTTGCCCAGTCCAAATCAGCTCTGAAACACCCTGTTTATAAGACTTCTTCTTTCCTTTCACAGTGCAGGGCAGAAACATCAGACGCCCCACAGGAGATGGAGCCAGCATTGTGGAAGGCAAGCACAGCCCTGGGGCACTTTGTTGACAGGATTCCTTCGCTTCTTTCAATGTGCAGGGCAGAGACAGCAGACGCAACACAGGGGGTGGAGCCAGCACTGTGGGGTGCAGGCACAGTCTTATTCTGGTTCCAGGTGCAACTCCTCCCTCTCATGTAGATGCAGATCTCTCTATTTACCACTGGACTGACTCATTCTGTCTACTGGAATCCCCCAGCCCTGTCACTCAAAACTCCAGACAAGGAATACACAACCTAGCAGAGGCAGGCTTTAGATAGTTAGACAAGAAAATACCTACTTTCTAAAAGTGGTATTGTCAAACACAGAATGTTAAAACCAACTTCACTAAAAGATGCATTTTATCATTCTGAGTCCAGGCATACTAAACTCGATTTTCTACCATGTTCTCAGTCAGTTCGGATTATAAAATGTAATAATCTAACTGCCCATTCTGGCCTAGGGAGAATAGGTAGCCTTGCAGTAATGAAAAACGAAAAGGGCTGTAGTTCACTATTAGGACATGCCACACACATCAGGGCTTGTCCTACCTTATACTTACAATGCACCCTGCCCTTGGGCCTACCATAGGGGTGTCTGATATGAAGAAAAGGGAAGGTTTAGGGACTATAGCATAGCAGTACAAGACTACACATAGGCTCTGCAATGGAAGATCTTAGACACATTTTACAAGGCTGCTTCTGTGGGTGGCACAACTAGTGCTGCAAGCCCACTAGCAAAAAACACAGTTGATGGACAGAATGCAGAACAATGTCTTACATTCACCCCAGTACAAAGATATGGGCCTAAATCCATCGGTTTTTTGCACTCCACACCACCCTAGGTCATACAATGGCTATATGCAAATCAGCCTTGACCCTGTGCCTCATGGGAACAGTCCAGCCCGAACTACCAAGCCATGTCTTTCCTAGACCGGAATCAAGCATCCAAGGACCGGTTTCTGGCTATCAGCCTTCTTCAGCCTGGATAGGTTGACTCCAGTGATGTGGAGAGCCTGGAACTCACGTCTGAGCATACCCAGCCCACTCGGGGTGGAAATTGCAAAAAACACAGTTGATGGACAGAATGCAGAACAATGTCTTACATTCACCCCAGTACAACTATCTGGGCCTAAATCCATTGTTTTTTTGCACTCCACACCACCCTAGGTCAGACAATGGCTATATGCAAATCAGCCTTGACCCTGTGCCTCATGGGAACAGTCCAGCCCGAACTACCAAGCCATGTCTTTCCTAGACCGGAATCAAGCATCCAAGGACCGGTTTCTGGCTATCAGCCTTCTTCAGCCTGAATAGGTTGACTCTAGTGATGTGGAGAGCCTGGGACTCACGTCTGAGCATACCCAGCCCACTCGAGGGTGAAAATTGCAAAAAACACAGTTGATGGACAGAATGCAGAACAATGTCTTGCATTCACCCCAGTACAAAGATCTGGGCCTAAATCCATTGTTTTTATATGCAAATCAGTCCCTTGCTCACTTTGCCACTGGATTTAAGCAAGCCGGGCTGGAGACGGCTGGAATGCCAGAAAGTGGTCCTCGGAATATTGTTTCCGGTCCAGGGAAGACATGGCTTGGCAGTTCGGGCTGGACTGTTCCCATGAGGCACAGGGTCAGACTGATTTGTATATAGCCATGTCTGAACTGGGGTGGCAGAGTGGGCTAAAGAACGGTGATGGATTAAACCCAGATCTTTTGACTGGGTGTGAGTGTTTGATTCAGATGCTCTGTCCATCACCACCCCCTTTTGTACCGCTTTTGGCCCCCATGAGTGTGGCAGGGTATGCTCAGACGTGAGTCCCTTGCTCACTTTGCCACTGGATTTAAGCAAGTCGGGCTGAAGACGGCTGGAATGCCAGAAACCGGTCCTCGGAAGCTTGTTTCCAGTCCAGGGAAGACATGGCTTGGCAGTTCAGGTTGGACTGTTCCCATGAGGCACAGGGTCAGACTGATTTGCATATAGCCATGTCTGAACTGGGGTGGCAGAGTGGGCTAAAGAACGGTGATGGATTAAACCCAGATCTTTTGACTGGGTGTGAGTGTTTGATTCAGATGCTCCGTCCATCACCACCCCCTTTTGTACCGCTTTTGGCCACCATGAGTGTGGCAGGGTATGCTCAGACGTGAGTCCCTTGCTCACTTTGCCACTGGATTTAAGCAAGCCGGGCTGAAGACGGCTGGAATGCCAGAAACCGGTCTTCGGAAGCTTGTTTCCGGTCCAGGGAAGACATGGCTTGGCAGTTCGGGCTGGACTGTTCCCATGAGGCACAGGGTCAGACTGATTTGCATATAGCCATTAAGCATGGGCGGAAAATCCGTTACGCTCGCAGATTTTGCGGATTTTTGGGAAATTCGCAATCCGCGAGATTTGCGAATTTCCTGCAAAATCCGCAAATTCGCACGCAGCGGATTTTTTTTGCGGCTCGCGTCGTTGGTGATACAATTTTTGCGGCGCGCGGCGTTTATCATCGTTTGCCGAGTTGTTTTTCTCGATATTTTGCGAGTGCTGCGCCATTTTGGATCTTGCTGTGTGATCCCGCGGGAATTTGGCGAGCTCGATTACGTCATTGCGGCTTGCCAACTTGCACAGCGAGAGTTTGTCAACGCGAGTACGGCGAGATCACGTCTCGCGGTACTTCGCAATTGCGAGATTTGAGATGCGGCGAGCAGCAACAATCTCGCAGAAGCGAAAATATCAAATATGCAATTCTGCACAAGAAATCCACCAGCAAGCAGCATAAACCTTCTTGAAATGATGATTTTTATCTGAATAACTCCTTAGGTTGACATTTGCCTGCACTTTTTTAGCGAGGAGTCCATTTTGGGGAGGGGGGGAGGGGGGTGGGAGGAAGGAAGTGCCCCACAGTCTTCAACTTCCTGTTCCTGTCCAGCAGGCTCCTCCCAGTGCTTTGTCCATCTCCTGGTCACTTTTCATTTGGATCTGGAGCTGGAAGGATTACTTTTTGTGGATGCTGCTGGATATTTGGATTTGAGGCCTTTTTGACTTTCCTTGGATCACTGTTGGATTAGAAATTTTACAAGTAATTTTGTTTGGGGCATTACAGTTGCTGCAACTAAAATTTTGGAATTTTCGATTTTTGGGCTGTTTTGGGGCCTTTTGTCCAGGGGTACTCAGTGGTGGGGGGACTGAGTCTTTCTGTGGGTTGTCTTGAACTTAAACATCATGGAGGGCATGGATGGATTGGGATTGTGCTGATTTTTCAGTGATTTTCGTTTTTTGGGGCTGTACTTGTGGCCTTTTCACCAGGGGTATTTGAGTCTAGCATGGGCCTAGTCTTTCTGTGGGTTGTCTTGAATTTAAACATCATGGAGGGCATAGATGGATTGGGATTGTGCTGATTTTTCAGTGATTTTCGTTTTTTGGGGCTGTACTTGTGGCCTTTTCACCAGGGGTATTTGAGTCTAGCATGGGCCTAGTCTTTCTGTGGGTTGTCTTGAATTTAAACATCATGGAGGGCATGGATGGATTGGGATTGTGCTGATTTTTCAGTGATTTTCGTTTTTTGGGGCTGTACTTGTGGCCTTTTCACCAGGGGTATTTGAGTCTAGCATGGGCCTAGTCTTTCTGTGGGCTGTCTTGAACTTAAACATCATGGAGGGCATGGATGGAATGGGATTGTGCTGATTTTGCAGTGTTTTTCGATTTTTGGGTGTGTTCATGGGGAGGGACAGGCCATGTGGCTGGTGGCCATTTTGAGTGCTGCTACAGGCACTGGCCATGTGCTGGGAGGCAAGTGGCCATTTTGAATGCAGGCTTTGTTGTTAGGCCGGCAACCATTTTGGCTACTTTTCAACCTTTATGCCCAGGGGTAGTGAGTCTTGCATGGGCCTAGTCTTTCTGTGGGCTGTCTTGAACTTAAACATCATGGAGGGCATGGATGGAATGGGATTGTGCTGATTTTGCAGTGTTTTTAGATTTTTGGGGGTGTTCATGGGGAGGGACAGGCCATGTGGCTGGTGGTCATTTTGAGTGCTGCTACAGGCACTGGCCATGTGCTGGGAGGCAAGTGGCCATTTTTTATGCAGGCTTTGTTGTTAGGCCTGCAACCATTTTGCCTACTTTTCAACCTTTATGCCCAGGGGTAGTGAGTCTTGCATGGGCCTAGTCTTTCTGTGGGTTGTCTTGAATTTAAACATCATGGAGGGCATGGATGGATTGGGTTTGTGCTGATTTTTCAGTGATTTTCTTTTTTTGGGGCTGTACTTGTGGCCTTTTCACCAGGGGTATTTGAGTCTAGCATGGGCCTAGTCTTTCTGTGGGTTGTCTTGAATTTAAACATCATGGAGGGCATGGATGGATTGGGATTGTGCTGATTTTTCAGTGATTTTCGTTTTTTGGGGCTGTACATGTGGCCTTTTCACCAGGGGTATTTGGGTCTAGCATGGGCCTAGTCTTTCTGTGGGTTATCTTGAATTTAAACATCATGGAGGGCATGGATGGATTGGGATTGTGCTGATTTTTCAGTGATTTTCATTTTTTGGGGCTGTACTTGTGGCCTTTTCACCAGGGGTATTTGAGTCTGGCATGGGCCTAGTCTTTCTGTGGGTTGTCTTGAATTTAAACATCATGGAGGGCATGGATGGATTGGGATTGTGCAGATTCTTCAGTGATTTTCATTTTTTGGGGCCGTACTTGTGGCCTTTTCACCAGGGGTATTTGAGTCTAGCATGGGCCTAGTCTTTCTGTGGGTTGTCTTGAATTTAAACATCATGGAGGGCATGGATGGATTGGGAATGTGCTGATTTTTCAGTGATTTTCGTTTTTTGGGGCTCTACTTGTGGCCTTTTCACCAGGGGTATTTGAGTCTAGCATGGGCCTAGTCTTTCTGTGGGCTGTCTTGAACTTAAACATCATGGAGGGCATGGATGGAATCGGATTGTGCTGATTTTGCAGTGTTTTTCGATTTTTGGGGGTGTTCATGGGGAGGGACAGGCCATGTGGCTGGTGGCCATTTTGAGTGCTGCTACAGGCACTGGCCATGTGCTGGGAGGCAAGTGGCCATTTTGAATGCAGGCTTTGTTGTTAGGCCTGCAACCATTTTGCCTACTTTTCAACCTTTATGCCCAGGGGTAGTGAGTCTTGCATGGGCCTAGTCTTTCTGTGGGTTGTCTTGAATTTAAACATCCTGGAGGGCATGGATGGATTGGGATTGTGCTGATTTTTCAGTGATTTTCGTTTTTTGGGGCTGTACTTGTGGCCTTTTCACCAGGGGTATTTGAGTCTAGCATGGGCCTAGTCTTTCTGTGGGCTGTCTTGTACTTAAACATCATGGAGGGCATGGATGGAATGGGATTGTGCTGATTTTTCAGTGATTTTCGTTTTTTGGGGCAGTACTTGTGGCCTTTTCACCAGGGGTATTTGAGTCTAGCATGGGCCTAGTCTTTCTGTGGGCTGTCTTGAACTTAAACATCATGGAGGGCATGGATGGAATGGGATTGTGCTGATTTTGCAGTGTTTTTCGATTTTTGGGGGTGTTCATGGGGAGGGACAGGCCATGTGGCTGGGGGCCATTTTGAGTGCTGCTACAGGCACTGGCCATGTGCTGGGAGGCAAGTGGCCATTTTGAATGCAGGCTTTGTTGTTAGGCCTGCAACCATTTTGCCTACTTTTCAACCTTTATGCCCAGGGGTAGTGAGTCTTGCATGGGCCTAGTCTTTCTGTGGGTTGTCTTGAATTTAAACATCATGGAGGGCATGGATGGATTGGGATTGTGCTGATTTTTCAGTGATTTTCTTTTTTTGGGGCTGTACTTGTGGCCTTTTCACCAGGGGTATTTGAGTCTAGCATGGGCCTAGTCTTTCTGTGGGTTGTCTTGAATTTAAACATCATGGAGGGCATGGATGGATTGGGATTGTGCTGATTTTTCAGTGATTTTCGTTTTTTGGGGCTGTACTTGTGGCCTTTTCACCAGGGGTATTTGAGTCTAGCATGGGCCTAGTCTTTCTGTGGGGTGTCTTGAACTTAAACATCATGGAGGGCATGGATGGAATGGGATTGTGCTGATTTTTCTGTTTTTTCCCCGATTTTTTTGTGGTGTATAACTGAACTGATGTTCCTCTGTCTTCCATTGTTTTTAGGTGCACAAGACTCAAGAGAACCACCAGTGCCAGGAAGAAGTCCTGCAGCGGTGTGTGTGTGCAGCATAACGTCACGCGACGTCACGTCTGGCCTCAGACAACTCTACAATTCGTGCAACTGCGGCCTGCTGTCTGACCTGCTCTGAAGAAGATGGCCCCAAAAAAAGTTCTCCGTAGCTCCTCTAGCAAGAAAGTTGCTAGTAAGGAGCAGAAGAAGCAAGTTACCAAGGAGGCTGGTGTGCCAACCGCCACGTTTTTTGGGAGCAAAAAAAAAAGCACGCCTGCAGCAGCAGCAGGATCTGCTGGGGACCAAGCTGGGAGCAGCACCCCTGCTCCATTGGGTTCAGTGCCTCCACCACCACGCCAACTTAAGTCCAAGCCCTTGAGTGCTTCAGAGACAGTCAGTGTACTTCTCCAATCACCATCGACCAGTGATGTTGGCTCATCGCAAGAAAGTAGCAGCAATGTCCCTGAATCAACACAGGTTGTTGTAACTCATCTGACAAGTGTTGAACAACCACAGCCGCAACAACAACACCATGTGCAAGTACACGCCCAAGTGCATGTGGAAGGAGAGGCAGCAAAAGGGGATGCGCAAGCAGAGGTGCATGGAGGGTCACAAGTGCCCACAATAGTTGTTCCTCCCGAAGTAGGGGCACATCAGGAAATCGACAATGAAGCCGAGGTATCATTGGAAGCCACTCCTCCTGATGATCATTCATTGTCTTCCACATCCCTAGCAAGGAAAAGATCAAGGGGGGTGTCTACATCTTCTTCAAGCCCACCTCCTTCTGATGATACAGATCAAGCTTGGGAACCACCACTGCGGTCTAAGAGTGAGGCACACCATGATCTGACAAAGGTACCTAAGCGTAAAAGGAAGGTCGTCGAAAAACTCATAGCTATGGAGTGTGATGAGGCTCAACAAGAAGTGACAGATACTGCTGGTGATGAAGCCTCTCACGATGACGACGAGCCAGTCATCACAAAGGTCAATGCAGCCCCAGCGGCCATGCAGCAAAGAGACATTTTGACCCTATCCCGAGAAGCTGCTGTGCGTGATAATGATGTCGACGAGGAGGCAATGGAAATGGAAACACAACAATCATTAGATTTGGAGTTAACTAGTACACCAACACCTACCGCTTCCATCTTTCTTCCTCGCAAGAAGGTACCCACCTCCACCTCAATTCGTGGTGGTGAAAGTGCAAAACGTACTGAAGTTCGGCAATCCACATCCTCCACTTCATCTGGCATTAGCAGCAGGACCACAACCACCAGTATCGCCGCCTCCTCCGGCCCCCAAAGACATTTCAAGTCTCCAATTTGGGACTTCTTTAGTGTTTGCCCAAAAATGGAAAACGTAGCCATTTGTAGCATTTGTAAGCTTTGAGTTAGTCGTGGTAAGCTTGGTTCTAACTATGGTACCGGAGGTCAGAGAGGTCATCTTAGGAGAGCGCACCCTGTCCAATGGTTTCCGCACCTAGAGGCGGTCAAGGAAGCCGGAATTGCACGTAATGAAAACGTTGATTTTTCATCTGATGATGACGAGGAGGAAGAAGACGATTCAAACACTTCACTTACACCCAGTACCCCTGTCAGCAGCACACCCCATGTGAGGCACACTAAGAGTGTGGGATAGAGTGAGACATCAATGCGGAAAAGTTCATCAGCGAGCGTAACTGGGTCGAAGATATCATCATCATCCCGTAAATCCTTGGTCCAGGGCAACATTAAAAAGATGTTATTTACAGAAGCGCAATATGAACGCAACCACCCACTGACGCGTCTGTATAACACAAAGCTGGCTAAAATGCTAGCTCTGGACCTTCTCCCTTTTTCTTTTGTAGAAGGGGTTGGTTTTCTAGAATTAGTGGCAGCGCTCTGCCCTAAATGGAAGGTTCCTAGCCGGTTCTATTTTGCCTGAGTTGCGGTTCCAGCACTACATGAAGATGTTCTGAAGGTGATTGGGGCAGCTTTGCAGAAGAGTGCTGTTCACACTATACATATGACAACAGACATGTGGACCAGTGGCGCAGGCGCTGATTACATGTGCATCACTGCACACTGGGTCTCTTTTTCAGGGGCTAAAGCAAAGCTAAACACAGGTGTTGACACGGACATTGTTTTTAAAGCTGCTCGGAAACATGCAACACTAGCCATGTTTGGTTTGGAGAAACGTCACACAGCAGAAAACATTTTGGATGTCTTTAACACAAAGGTCCTTAACTGGCTGTCCCCACTAAAACGCCAGGTTGGTTATGTTTCCACGGACAATGGCGCCAATATAGTTAAGGCCATGAGGGACAGTAACTATTTCAGAGTGCCGTGTTTGGCGCACTGTATAAACCTGGTTGTCCAAAAATTCTTGGGTAATAAAGGCAGTGCAGCGTACAGCATATTGGACACCTGCCGAAAAATGTGCAAGCATTTCAGCCATTCTTTTAAGGCCCGGAAGCAGCTGAGGAGCCTGCTATATCAACGCAAAATGCCAGAGAAAGCACTCATCCAGGAGGTGGTAACACGTTGGAACTCAACCTTCTACATGCTTGAGCGTCTGTATGAGCAGTATACGGAACTCGATCAATATTTCCTTACAGAGGGTACAGAGGAGCTGAGGATGGGTGCGGCGCAATGGAACATAGTTCAAAGCCTGACACGCATGCTTCGTCCTTTTGAGTTCTTCACGCGTGCAGTCAGCAAGGAGGACTGTAATTTGGGAAAAGCTATCCCATTGTTGTACATGCTGGAGGACCAACTGAAGGAGGTGTGTTCTGTGTTTGAAAAAGATGTAAAAAACCAAGACTCTTTTCTTCTGGCTGCGAAATTATTAGAGCTCCTACAAGGTGATGAACGTCTTCAAAAGATCCACTCAGAAGAGCATTACATTTGTGCTACTATTCTGGATCCACGCTACAAAAAGGCGCTGGCAGGCCAAGCATTCTTTCCTTTTGATGATGAACATGTTCCAAAGTACAAACATTGGCTAGCCTTGTCAGCCAAGAGGTTTGAAAGAGAACGGCTGGAAATTGAAGGAAATGGCAGTACATCAGCAGGCCATCCCCAGTCAAAACAATCCACTTCTGCACCTGTGGCTGTGGCACAAGTGACCACTCAGCCGTTAAAGACACCGGCAACCGGTTCATCTGCACGAGACACAACAGAAACATTGGAGGCTGAAGAGGATTGGCTAGCTCTGCATGGGTTTGGTTCTCAAAAGGTCAGAGGCACAGCAAGAGCTAAGCAAAGTGGAGGAACCGTGGATGAGGACCTTGAGTCGATGGTGAAGGACTATCTGAATGATTCAACAGAGGTCTATGTTAATTCTGACCCATTGGCGTATTGGCATGGGAAAAAAGAATTGTGGCCACAGCTCACCAACCTGGCTTTAAACTACTTGTCTTGCCCACTCGCAAGCGTGTCTTCTGAACGGGTTTTCAGTGCTGCTGGTGGCATTGTAACTCCCAAACGGAGCCGCCTCTTGCCCAAAAATGTGGAGAGGTTAACAATGATCAAGATGAATCAGCACCTCATACCACCAGATTTCAGAGTACGAGAAAGCGTGCCGGATGAAGAGGAGGTGACCAGCAACATAGATGAGGGAATTTCTACTCTGTCAGGTGACACTGAGCTCACCCTGCCTGAATTCGCAGAGTATGATGACGAAGCCTTATTCTCATTCCTGGACCGTGATACCGAGCCCTGAAAATGAGACAACGAATCAATAACTTTCTTTTTCGTCCTTATTCACTTTTATTCCTGTGTGTCTGTCTTTCTTTGTTGTGCACAGTTAATATATTTCAAACTTTAATCAGATAATCACAAAAACAAGCCCATCAGCAGAACTGTCTTCACTGGTTTGCTAATTGATTTGAAGTTGCCGCAGTCTGCATTCCTCAGGTTCACAAGTTCAGAAGAACATGCTCCTCTATCCTCCTCCTCCAGACTCCTATTTCCATCAAACCAGAGGGCTGGTTTACGCCCAATGAAGAAAGACTCAGCACTTGTGGGGGTGTTGTTCTACCTCTTTGCAGGTGAGTTGACGGCTCTGGGACCATTGTTGGGAAGCTCTAATACCGGATAAAAGTGTTTTGGACCAAATCCGAGGCGCAAATTTTTTAGTGTTTTTGCTGACTTGCTTGCCTTTGAGGTGCTCTTAGGGGGTGTTCCGTCTGTTTGTGGGTGAGTTTCGGGGTCTGGGAGCACTGCTGGGACACTCTAATCTTGATAGCATTTGCTTTTCAGGAAATCAGTGGTGGTAACCCCGACTTATGGCCTAGCTACGCAGCGCGTTTGGACCGAAGGCCGAGAAATATTGCAAGTATGAGATTTTGCTTTTGGCCTGTTTGGGGGTGTTATGCTTCTTGGCGGGTGGGTTGGCGGGTCTTGTGGCATTCCTGGGAAGGTCTAATACCGGGTAGAAGTGGTTGGGACAAAATCCAGGCCGATTTTTTTTGGCTATTTCTGACATTTTGCTCAATGTAGCGTTTTCGGGGGCCTGTTTGGGGGGCTTCCTGGTGTTTGTGGGTGGGTTTCGGGGTCTGGGCGCACTGCTGGCTATATATACTTTACTTTGCAAGAGGTTTGAAGCAAATCCATGGTGGCAGAGGGGAGTTAGGGCCTAGCTGCAGAGCGCGCGCGGAGTGATTTGGGAAATTTGGGAAAAACTGACAAAGTCCCCATTTTTGTACTTTTGCTCTTTGGCTTTTTGGGGGTCTTCTACTCGTTTTCTCCTGGGTTGACGGCTCTGGGGCCATTGCTGGGAAGCTCTAATACCGGATAAAAGTGGTTTGGACCAAATCCCAGGCGGAACATTTTTTGTGTTTTTGATGACTTGCTTGCCTTTGAGGTGCTTTTAGGGGGGGTTCCGTCTGTTTGTGGGTGAGTTTCGTGGTCTGGGAGCACTGCTGGGACACTCTAATCTTGATTGCATTTGCTTTTCAGGAAATCCGTGGTGGCAACCCCGACTTATGGCCAAGCTACGCAGCGCGTTTGGACCGAAGGCCGAGAAATATTGCAAGTATGAGATTTTGCTTTTGGCCTGTTTGGGGGTGTTATGCTTCTTGGCGGGTGGGTTGGCGGGTCTTGTGGCATTCCTGGGACGGTCTAATACCGGGTAGAAGTGGTTGGGACAAAATCCTCGCGGAAAAGCCTTTTGGCACTTTTTGTAACTTAGGGTTCGTTAGGGTTAGCCCTAGCAGCAGGATTGCATGTGTTTCCGGGTGTTCTAGATTTTTGCAACTGAGTTCTGGGGTCTTAGAGCACTCGTGAGAATGTGTAATTTTGGTTGCAAGTCATTTGAAGAAAATCCATGGTGGGAAAGGGGGGATTTGGCATAGTTAAAGAAAGCCTTTGCCACTATTCTTAACTTAGGGTTCGTTAGGGTTAGCAGTATTTCTATTGCATGTGTTTGAGTGGGGGGGATTTCGAGTCTTGGAGCGATGCTGGCTATGGATACTTTTGCTTGGTTGCTTGCAAGTGGTTTGAATGCAATCCACGGTGGGTAAGGGGTAATTAGTAAGGGGGTACTTCGGCCTACTTTTACTTTCAAAGTAAGTTTTGTCACCAGTTTTCTGCTAGGCCTCGTTTTTTGAGATTTGATTGGGGGTCTTCTACATTTTTGCGACTGGCTTTAGTAAGGGTCTGGGTGGGAGCACTGCTAGGAAGATCTAATTTTGTTCTAAAACACAGTTTACAGTACACCTAGCTTGAGGGGAAAGATCCGCTACATTAATTTGCCCCTACTTATTTATCCTTCAAAAGGTGACTCAGACAGAGTGCGCACTTTCAAAAATATTGTACTGTCTACTAGGAAAATCAAATTGTGACTTTTTGCACTCCACAGCCTACATACCTTATATTTATTTATCAGTGGTGTTGTAATATTATATCACTTCCTGTTTTTCGTTGAATAATTACAGGCCGGGTTTCAGTCTCTGCAATGGGGAAAAAAGGATGGAGTCACGCTTCACATTAGCGAGCCACAATTCAGCATCAGGCAGGCAGTGGACAGGGTGTCTTCTGGTGACCAACATCGATGGACGAAGCGTCGGCTGCAATGGAGGAGTGCCGCTAATAAGAGGATTTTTTTTCTGCAGGCAACTTACTTACCACTTCCAACAGGACAACTACAACAACATAGATACAGTATCCCTTGCCTTTTTCTCTGACTGTGACTGCATTTCTTGGATCTCTCTCTGCTTCTAAATTGATCCCTTAACACATCACTTAGTCCACTCCACTATCACATCTGCACCACACATAGTCATTTGTAAGTGCTCCTACGTAATTCGCAAGTCGCAGCACGCCCCAGCCCGTAGAGGACTGGGATGGCCCCAATGATGAAGCATGTCACCAAGGGGCAACCCTGGTGAGTGAGGGGACACCTAGAAAAAAAGCAATTTCTCCTTTTCTATCTACTATACCTTCCAGACCAACCCCATTGAGTGTTGTTGTGAATGGATTTATAGTGACCAGCAAGGCTCTCAGGTATCTGGCTACAGAGACCTTATGTTGAATATTGTTATCAATAATTCCACACACGCCCTGTACTGTCGCATTCTTTCTTCCACAGTTGTCGAAAGTACTACTTACTTTTCACTGACATGCATGCAGTAGCCAGTAGTGCATGCACTTTCAAAGATTGATGGATAGGTTTGTACCCAAAGAATTGTTTATGTTCAACTGTTTGTCTATGCTGTGCTTTTTTTACAGGGTGTCTTCTGGTGACCAACATCGATGGACGAAGCGTCGGCTGCAATGGAGGAGTGCCGCTAATAAGAGGATTTTTTTTCTGCAGGCAACTTACTTACCACTTCCAACAGGACAACTACAACAACATAGATACAGTATCCCTTGCCTTTTTCTCTGACTGTGACTGCATTTCTTGGATCTCTCTCTGCTTCTAAATTGATCCCTTAACACATCACTTAGTCCACTCCACTATCACATCTGCACCACACATAGTCATTTGTAAGTGCTCCTACGTAATTCGCAAGTCGCAGCACGCCCCAGCCCGTAGAGGACTGGGATGGCCCCAATGATGAAGCATGTCACCAAGGGGCAACCCTGGTGAGTGAGGGGACACCTAGAAAAAAAGCAATTTCTCCTTTTCTATCTACTATACCTTCCAGACCAACCCCATTGAGTGTTGTTGTGAATGGATTTATAGTGACCAGCAAGGCTCTCAGGTATCTGGCTACAGAGACCTTATGTTGAATATAGTTATCAATATTTCCACCCACGCCCTGTACTGTCGCATTCTTTCTTCCACAGTTGTCGAAAGTACTACTTACTTTTCACTGACATGCATGCAGTAGCCAGTAGTGCATGCACTTTCAAAGATTGATGGATAGGTTTGTACCCAAAGATTTGTTTATGTTCACAATTGTTTGTCCATGCTGTGCTATTTTTTCTTGTCTCCCAAAACCTTTCCCAAAAACCCCCGTACCCATCCATTTTTCAAACCCTAACCCTCTTCCCCCGGGCTGTGTGGTTTTGATTGATGTGTGACTAAATTACAGCAATAAATCCACACACTTGCTGGGGAGGATAAGGTGATAGCAACAGGCTGGTGAAGAAATCCGAGGATATATTCTTACTCTGCTTGACAAAGACCCATGGCTAATGTGAAAGAACTTCAACCGAATTAGTTATACTTTAACATTTGTTAGGCTACAATGTGGCACTGTTCTAGTGTACTTCTGTCACCTGCTATATTCTCTATTGTACCGTTGTATTGCTCAGGAGGACAAACCAGATTTCATTTTCTTTTTTTTCATAGGCAAGCAACTGCCACTGTGTCACACCACTAGTACCACCGCTATGAGGAAATTTTATCCGCCCAGGATTGCCAACCTTATTTGCTGTTTCCTGTGGAGCCAGCCCTGGGCCTAGCCCTACTTGCAAACAGAAATTACAGGTAAGATAGGCGTTTGGTTGGAGGTAGTATAATGGAGTATTAGGAGAGACGAGAGATTTGATTGACGGTAGTACTACTATAGTCCTAGGACTATTCAGGAAAACAAACTTACTGTTATGTTAAACCCCCACCCACCAGACTCAAAAGCAGTAAAAAACAGGTATGGTCAGATAAAGTTTCAAAAAGTATATTTTTATAGCCCTAACAAAAGAATCTCCCGCAAGACCCTCCCTAACCCCAACAATTGTCCTTCAAAAGTCCCCAAAAATCCCAACTCCCAATTCCCACCCCCCAAAAGTCTCTAAAAAAGGGGCAAGGGACACTATGGCAGGGTGCTGTTGGAATTAGCAGCCAGGGCATCATGCTCCTTGCGGAGGGTGGCAAGTTTGAAGCGGAGGCCCTCCACCACGTTCTTATAGTTATGGACCTCCTGCTCCAGGTAGGACAGTCTGAGGGATAAGCGGCGCCGGTGTGCCTTGCAAATCCTGTGAGGGGCAGCTGCTTTCTTTGCTGCTGGGCGGTGGCGTTTGGATTTGGTAGCCCGGCTCCGTACCGCTGGAGCACTGCGCTGGCTGGCAGCCCGAACGGAGGAGGATGCAGCTGTCCCAGTGGACGTTGTTGTTGTACCAGACTGTGTCTCCTCCTCCTCCAGGGCCACCAGCCGCCGATATTCAGCGACAGTGGCATCCAGCCTCCGTTGCCGGGCCATTCGAGCCAGCTCCTTCCTCCTTGATGGTGTCTTGGATTTGGAAGGAGCAACTACATGAAAAAAGAAAGACATAGTCTGTAACCAATGCTCCTTAAGATTAACACAAAATGATTGAGCAGAAAGTTGTCACAGTACAAGTAGCAAATTGAAAGCATAGTACATAACTATTGAGGACAGTATCTATGTAGCCTCCGACTTCTTCATCCTTGCTCTAACATTAGTGGGAGTTTAAGGAACAAATTCTACGAGCACTATGGACTTCTATTACAGTCGACTATGACAGTACACCAGTCTTATTCTTCTTCTTCTCTCTTGTTTAGGAAAATTGGTACGTTATCTTATGCAAGCCGGCATAATGCCAGCGCAGTGAACTTGCACCCGAGAAAAACAGACGCACACCATGGTGAGTGAGACAGACTTGCGTTACTGTACCGGTCCAGTACATGCAGGTGGTGAAGCTCTTACTTTTCTATTACGGGTGGCACTGAGAATACTCTGTTAAAAGGGCTACTGCTTAATTAATTTAGCTTTCACCCTACAGTGCAAATGAGTATTAGAAAAGGAAAATGAAGAAGCTAAATTATCTGATTATCTATCACTTCACATGGGATGTATTTGATGACATATGGGATGACTTTAGGTGCTTTGCTTATTATTGAGTGAGCAGTGATACCCCCACACATGAATGACGTACTACTACTAAACTAAAGTTATTAAGGGAGGTAGGGAGTGTCCACCGTAATAACCGGATATATGCTGTGCTTGCAGTTGCAATACAAACTACTGCTACTATTCATGGTAGTTTTTGGACAACGTTACAACTTCTTTTCCTTGCCTTCCCTACACTGGAACGGACGTGCGGGTGCGGTGTTACATGCTCTTCAAAGTAACACTTAGTTCATCCAGTGACCGTCTACTCTCTCTAGATACACATATGCTATCTAAGAGTCAGATAGTACCATGAATGATCCAGGCATCCATCCATTCAAAGTATATTACACACATACAGTTTCTGTCTCACCCACCCAGGCTGTTCTCCTTCCACCCATCCTTGCTTCATCATTCACCCAGCCATGCACCATACCATTTTCTTACCTTCCCAGCCACCTCGGGGACCAAGCAAACACATATGATTCTTCTTTGCCAGTCATCATTGCATTTCTCGTGCTTCCACACTTACTTACACCCTTCTTCCGCTTTTCGTTCATCCCATCCATCAAGTTCACCTCAGATCTGATTGGGATTCTTCTCGCCAAAAACTTCACAGCTAAGTCGAAGTACATTTAGAGGAGGCTACTGCCTGCTTTTTTTATAATACACCCGTGCAGAAAGCACACTCTGCAGTCTTCAATCTCAATGACTAAGGAATGTATAGCTTACCTCTGCCCGCCACCACCGTGTGAACCCTCACAGGCATGTCCTTGTCCGGCACTTGCACCGCCTCCTCCCCAGAGTTGTCCTCCTCGTCCAATGCCACCACCACCTCCGCGCTGGCCCCGTCTCCAGATGTTCCACCTACAAAGTACATTTAATAATGTTAGAATACACCACTCACTACTATATAATATTTGGTCTAGGAGGAAGAAAGAATTGTGAAAAAAACAGTATACAATTTAATAATTTATGACTGTGTACTCTAGAGTAAAAATGTCCCTTTTTCCAGGGAAGGCTGTTGTCTTGCTGCACTTGTTGGCACAACTGATGAATGTTTGCTTTTTACTTTTTAACACGCACCACTTTTTCTCCTAACAGACAGAACCTTGACTTCTAAGAACACGAGCAGGATCAAGTTCAAACCAGGTGAGAGCTCGGCTCGACCACAAGAAATGTGTCCAATTAATCGTCAGCACTAAGCACTTTTCCATTTTCAGTTACAAGTTCACTTTTATGACAAACTTGAATTTAATAAATGTGTTTACTTTTAATAAAGCTTTTAAACTTAACTATACTCTGTGGTTTTTGGTCCTCCAGACTAGAGTGGATGAGCTAAAGGTTTTCGAATTTTTGCAAGCATGAGTCCGTGCCTCTGCCATCGGTGACTTTGGGAGCTAAATGACTCTGCCACACTATCTAGTCAGTAAGGAGATTGGGGGTTCAACTACAAAGTCTGTTATCACTGAGGTATGTGGAAAGTCTAACAGTTACAGCACCTATTATGATTGATAAGCTAAGCGATGCATTATTTAGTGTCCATAGTTCTGTTTGTGCAGATTTGTCCCTGCAACAGTAGTAGAATGGGTTGTCCTCCTATCCAAACCAAAAGTAAAGTAGTATCTTATTCTTTCTTGGTGGTCATTCACCTTTTTATTGTTGGCAATGGTCAAAGCATAAACATTTAGAATACTTGAAAAGACATTATGGACAATCCCAGAGGACTGCACTCAGTGCATAGAGCTATTGCTGACTAGAATGGGAGTCCAATGGAAATGCCAAATGTGCAATCTTAGTTAGCTACACAGACAGACTAATGAGAATAATCTAGTAATACCACACGGAGTCATAGTCGAGGCAGGATAAGAATTTAGTTCCTGTCTACAAGAGATCAAAGACGATTTAGAAAAAATCGAATGAGGAACGCTAGGAAAAAATAAGTACTCTATATTAAAATTAAAACTTACTGGGGCCAGCAAAGGAGCCCTCGCCTGCCCGGTCCTGGCCTGCATCGTCAACAGCACCCTCCTCCTCCTCCTGTGTCCTCCTCTTGCCCCTGGGGGAAGCTGATGTACAACATGAAAGAAAGAAAAACAGAAAACATGGATGATATTTCTCAACCAAATCAAACATTTCAAAAGAACTAACAAAGTAACAAAATATTTTTGCGAAATAGCAAATAGGGAACGACTCCACGGGATATATTATTGACCAATCTCATGTGGTCGACTACGTCATTACTTTAGTATTGCTTGATTTGCGGACCGTCGAATTGGAAACTACCCTATGTAACTCACTAAACAAAGTACTAAAAAGGTTTGCCTAGGATTGGCAGGCAGCAGTCCGCAGCACGCAAAGTGACAGCCAAAGTCCATCGTGATTGAAGATCAGCGACAACACTAAAGTTTCCTACTACATTAACCAGTCATTAAAATACTCAAACTATTAATCCACCACCACTATTTCTTCTTATCGCCATGTGTACAAAGGAAGGACTGGACTTGAGTCTGTAGGGGCTGATTTAGAAGGCCCTTGCGGCTCTTTTGCTCCATTGTTGCGTGACTTTTGTGACGCAGCGACAGCACAAAAGAGGCGCAATGGTGCGGCGTATATTAACAACGTGACGCATATGGGAGATGCATCACGTTGTAAAGCCCTGCGCCAATAGGGGGCGTTCCGGCGCAAGGGAGGGCGTTCCTGCGCATGAACACATCCTAAAAGTGGCTGAGGTAAATCTACAAGATTTCAATCAGTCACTTTGAGGACAATGATGCGTGACTCAAACCCTGCGCCTGCTTGAAGCAGACGTACGGCTTGACGCAGCATTGGGGAGATAGGGCACCCCAGAGCATTGATGGAGCTGCACCATCGTTGCGACGCAACTCCAGCAATGCGCCGCCTTTACGGCACAGATGCGTAACGCTTTGGTGACGTTTTGGGCCCATGGCGCGCCGCATTGTAAATACGGCGAACCATGGGTGATGGTGGCGTGACGCACAATTACTGGCGCATCCCTGCAACTTTACAGGGATGCGCCGGTAATAAAAATCTGAACCTTAGTGTGTAGCATTACGCAGTTCTTTCAACTACACTCATACATAATTTCACAGGCCAATGAAATGAACACAAAATCTAAAACAAATAAGCATAGTAGCAACACTACTGAGAAGAAGGAGAGCAGTGTACCTGAAATGCACAGAAGATTTTGAAATAAAATTTACCTACAATGTAATGAGCAGCATTATTGCTCTTGGTAAAAAACAAAAATTTGCAATATAATAACACAGCAGGAGAAAACATAGTAGTAAAGACATAGCTACTACTACTCACCAAGCCCGGGGATCTCAAGGCCAAGGAGGTCGAGCAGATCTCGCTCACGGGTCAGGACATCCGTCCAGCGGTGGGTGGCCTGGTTGTAGGTGCGCCAGACCCGAGAGTGGTGGTAAATGGCCTGGCACACCTTCTCCCACCGCTTCCGGCGCTCCCGGGCCCCGTACCCGGCACTGATCTTGCCGCCTCCCATGATGGTCCTGGGGAGGCGGCGCTGAACATAAAAAACGAGTTGGGCCACCTCCTCCGGGGTAAAGATCTCCCGTGGCATCACTAGCTCCCCCCTCAAACACCCGCACGGGAGCCGGACACGGGGTGCGGGACCCTTCCCCTTCTCGGGATGCTTCCCGGCTCCCTTCACCATGGTCTGGGTGGAAAGGAATAAAGAAAATAGAATAGGGAAGAGAAGAAAAGAAAAGAGTTTACAAAAGTAGTTTAAAATTAACCAAAAGTAGCAGTAAACACAAAAATATAGGGCTAGAAAAATAGAGGGATAGATAATAAGTAAAATAGATAAAAAAAAACTTCAAACAAGCAAAGGATGGCAGAGATTGACAGAGGATACAAAGACCATGCCCAGAACCATAGCAATGAATGAGAAACAAGATGACCGCGCCCGTTCACGACCGCGCGGGTAAGTTCGCGCGAGATTTTCCTTGCGAACACGCGCGAAACTGTACTGGCAAGACGCGGACTTTGCGAGATTACACTTCGCGCCCGGAAACGGAAATAGGTCAGGCAAACAAGATGGCTGCGCCCTTGAACGACCGCGAGGGTAACTTTGCGCCTTGCGCTACGAGCGGCTCGCAAAAACGCACAAAACCTTGCCAACTAACACGCCGCAAAAAAAACAAATTGCATTTTCGCACAAATTTGCGGCTTCCGAATCCGATCTCGCGCGTGTTCGCGCCCCGCGAACCCCACGAAATTGCAGAAAAACGAGTTTTTCAAAACTGAAAGCACTCGGCAGGGGCAAGAGTTCAAACTCATCATTAGTAACAATTCCCGGTAGTGCTTCCTGACTGGGGCCCCTCCAGAATTCAGTTGCTAGTTGCAACAATTGTATGGCCCTGCTCTGACCCTCACAGCAGGCTCATAGAATAGCTACAAGTAGGCCACAAAGGTCCTGGGGAAAAAAAATGCACTGCAACAGAAAGCAAAATTACAGATAAGGAAGCAGGTGCCAGACTGGAATTTTAAAACAGTGACACATTAATAAACTAACCCCAAATTAATTCATCTCAGTTGAAGCAGGGCTGGTGTGCTTGTTTTTCCCCCCCATAATCTACAGTAATGATGAACCAGAGGGTGGCATTGATGTAACAGAGGGTTGCAGTGGTGAAACAGAGGGTGCTGGGAACCTGTGATGATGAACCAGACGTAGAAACAACATAATTCGCGACCGTTGCGCGCCAAAATGTAAGTTCGCAATTGCGAACTGGTACGAAACCTTCGCGAACTGGCAGAAATCCTTGCAAACACAAAAAAAAAAATCCGCAAATTCGCAAGAATTCGCGGATTTTGCGGATTGCGAGTTCGCAAATCCGCAAAATTCACGAACGTGGGATTCGCAAAATTCGCCCATGCTTAATAGCCATGTCTTAACTGGGGTGGCAGAGTGGGCTAAAGAACAGTGATGGATTAAACCCAGATAAATAAGTCAAGCAAACTCAAAAAAAGAGGAAAGGAACAGGGTAGAAACACCCTGACCCCCTAGGCCTGATTAGGGGGTCCCACAAGGGTCAAACAAGGGTGGTCCCACAAGGGCCAAACAAGGGTGGTCATTCACCTTTTTATTGTTGGCAATGGTCAAAGCATAAACATTTAGAATACTTGAAAAGACATTATGGACAATCCCAGAGGACTGCACTCAGTGCATAGAGCTATTGCTGACTAGAATGGGAGTCCAATGGAAATGCCAAATGTGCAATCTTAGTTAGCTACACAGACAGACTAATGAGAATAATCTAGTAATACCACACGGAGTCATAGTCGAGGCAGGATAAGAATTTAGTTCCTGTCTACAAGAGATCAAAGACGATTTAGAAAAAATCGAATGAGGAACGCTAGGAAAAAATAAGTACTCTATATTAAAATTAAAACTTACTGGGGCCAGCAAAGGAGCCCTCGCCTGCCCGGTCCTGGCCTGCATCGTCAACAGCACCCTCCTCCTCCTCCTGTGTCCTCCTCTTGCCCCTGGGGGAAGCTGATGTACAACATGAAAGAAAGAAAAACAGAAAACATGGATGATATTTCTCAACCAAATCAAACATTTCAAAAGAACTAACAAAGTAACAAAATATTTTTGCGAAATAGCAAATAGGGAACGACTCCACGGGATATATTATTGACCAATCTCATGTGGTCGACTACGTCATTACTTTAGTATTGCTTGATTTGCGGACCGTCTAATTGGAAACTACCCTATGTAACTCACTAAACAAAGTACTAAAAAGGTTTGCCTAGGATTGGCAGGCAGCAGTCCGCAGCACGCAAAGTGACAGCCAAAGTCCATCGTGATTGAAGATCAGCGACAACACTAAAGTTTCCTACTACATTAACCAGTCATTAAAATACTCAAACTATTAATCCACCACCACTATTTCTTCTTATCGCCATGTGTACAAAGGAAGGACTGGACTTGAGTCTGTAGGGGCTGATTTAAAAGGCCCTTGTGGCTCTTTTGCTCCATTGTTGCGTGACTTTTGTGACGCAGCAACAGCACAAAAGAGGCGCAATGGTGCGGCGTATATTAACAACGTGACGCATATGGGAGATGCATCACGTTGTAAAGCCCTGCGCCAATAGGGGGCGTTCCGGCGCAAGGGAGGGCGTTCCTGCGCATGAACACATCCTAAAAGTGGCTGAGGTAAATCTACAAGATTTCAATCAGTCACTTTGAGGACAATGATGCGTGACTCAAACCCTGCGCCTGCTTGAAGCAGACGTACGGCTTGACGCAGCATTGGGGAGAAAGGGCACCCCAGAGCATTGATGGAGCTGCACCATCGTTGCGACGCAACTCCAGCAATGCGCCGCCTTTACGGCACAGATGCGTAACGCTTTGGTGACGTTTTGGGCCCATGGCGCGCCGCATTGTAAATACGGCGAACCATGGGTGATGGTGGCGTGACGCACAATTACTGGCGCATCCCTGCAACTTTGCAGGGATGCGCCGGTAATTAAAAATCTGAACCTTAGTGTGTAGCATTACGCAGTTCTTTCAACTACACTCATACATAATTTCACAGGCCAATGAAATGAACACAAAATCTAAAACAAATAAGCATAGTAGCAACACTACTGAGAAGAAGGAGAGCAGTGTACCTGAAATGCACAGAAGATTTTGAAATAAAATTTACCTACAATGTAATGAGCAGCATTATTGCTCTTGGTAAAAAACAAAAATTTGCAATATAATAACACAGCAGGAGAAAACATAGTAGTAAAGACATAGCTACTACTACTCACCAAGCCCGGGGATCTCAAGGCCAAGGAGGTCGAGCAGATCTCGCTCACGGGTCAGGACATCCGTCCAGCAGTGGGTGGCCTGGTTGTAGGTGCGCCAGACCCGAGAGTGGTGGTAAATGGCCTGGCACACCTTCTCCCACCGCTTCCGGCGCTCCCGGGCCCCGTACCCGGCACTGATCTTGCCGCCTCCCATGATGGTCCTGGGGAGGCGGCGCTGAACATAAAAAACGAGTTGGGCCACCTCCTCCGGGGTAAAGATCTCCCGTGGCATCACTAGCTCCCCCCTCAAACACCCGCACGGGAGCCGGACACGGGGTGCGGGACCCTTCCCCTTCTCAGGATGCTTCCCGGCTCCCTTCACCATGGTCTGGGTGGAAAGGAATAAAGAAAATAGAATAGGGAAGAGAAGAAAAGAAAAGAGTTTACAAAAGTAGTTTAAAATTAACCAAAAGTAGCAGTAAACACAAAAATATAGGGCTAGAAAAATAGAGGGATAGATAATAAGTAAAATAGATCAAAAAAAACTTCAAACAAGCAAAGGATGGCAGAGATTGAAGGAGGATACAAAGACCATGCCCAGAACCATAGCAATGAATGAGAAACAAGATGGCCGCGCCCGTTCACGACCGCGCGGGTAAGTTCGCGCGAGATTTTCCTTGCGAACACGCGCGAAACTGTACTGGCAAGCCGCGGCCTTTGCGAGATTACACTTCGCGCCCGGAAACGGAAATAGGTCAGGCAAACAAGATGGCTGCGCCCTTGAACGACCGCGAGGGTAACTTCGCGCCTTGCGCTACGAGCGGCTCGCAAAAACGCACAAAACCTTGGCAACTAACACGCCGCAAAAAAAACAAATCGCATTTTCGCACAAATTTGCGGCTTCCGAATCCGATCTCGCGCGTGTTCGCGCCCCGCGAACCCCACGAAATTGCAGAAAAACGAGTTTTTCAAAACAGAAAGCACTCGGCAGGGGCAAGAGTTCAAACTCATCATTAGTAACAATTCCCGGTAGTGCTTCCTGACTGGGGCCCCTCCAGAATTCAGTTGCTAGTTGCAACAATTGTATGACCCTGCTCTGACCCTCACAGCAGGCTCATAGAATAGCTACAAGTAGGCCACAAAGGTCCTGGGGAAAAAAAATGCACTGCAACAGAAAGCAAAATTACAGATAAGGAAGCAGGTGCCAGACTGGAATTTTAAAACAGTGACACATTAATAAACTAACCCCAAATTAATTCATCTCAGTTGAAGCAGGGCTGGTGTGCTTGTTTTTCCCCCCCATAATCTACAGTAATGATGAACCAGAGGGTGGCATTGATGTAACAGAGGGTTGCAGTGGTGAAACAGAGGGTGCTGGGAACCTGTGATGATGAACCAGACGTAGAAACAACATAATTTGCGACCGTTGCGCGCCAAAATGTAAGTTCGCAATTGTGAACTGGTACGAAACCTTCGCGAACTGGCAGAAATCCTTGCAAACACAAAAAAAAAAAATCCGCAAATTCGCAAGAATTCGCGGATTTTGCGGATTGCGAGTTCGCAAATCCGCAAAATTCGCGAACGCGGGATTCGCAAAATTCGCCCATGCTTAATAGCCATGTCTTAACTGGGGTGGCAGAGTGGGCTAAAGAACAGTGATGGATTAAACCCAGATAAATAAGTCAAGCAAACTCAAAAAAAGAGGAAAGGAACAGGGTAGAAACACCCTGACCCCCTAGGCCTGATTAGGGGGTCCCACAAGGACCCCAAGGGCCAAACAAAAAAATCCGCAAAATACGCAACGGATCCGCGGATCCGGCCACAAAAAAAAATGAAGTGCTTCATTTCTATTTAGTCCCCTGGTGGGCCAAGTCCAGGGGGCAATATTTTTATTGTAATGGGGGACCCAGAGGGGCCTCCCAGCCCCGGGGACCGCCACCCCCGGGGCTTATAGACTACATGGGTGGGGGGGCTCAAAGGCCCCCCAACCCCTGGGACCGCCATCCCCCGGGGCTTTAAGAAAATATTTGCGGGGGGCTCACAGCCCCTCCGCAGCCCCAGGGACCGCCACCCCCCGGGGCTTGTGATTTTAAAAAAAACCTGTGTGGGGGGCTCGGAAGAAACTACACATTTTCCAGAAAATTCAAAAACATAAGACGCCAACAGTTATCAGCAACTGCAAGCAACCCCAGCAAACCCACAGAACAGAGTGAATCGGAATGGAGCTTAGAAATTGAGTCCGATGTAGAAGGCAACACCAGTGGGAACCCAATGCAACATCAGTAAAAGAATTCTGTTTTTTTACGCATGGAGCGCATGATGAGCTTATGCCCTCGGCCACCCCGCCGGGAATGGACAAAGGGCAAACAACAAAGTAAAAATCAAAAAGAAGGCGCAGTAAGGACAGACGCTGGGTAAGGCACTGCGCAAAAACCGAGAAAAACACAATACAGACACAACAGATGCAGATAACTCACAACTTGGACATTGACAACACATTTATAAATCTAACCAACATGGAATTGAATGTACAAGAAAAGGAAATTTTATCGTTAGGCCTCAACTACTGCACTGAGACTAACTTTGATGCACAGACGAGAATAGATGTGTTCCAATTTGTCCCGAAATTAAAATTACAAAAGCATTTCATGAACTTGGCCAAAAATGCTAATGAACAACCGGCGGAAGCAGCACAACCAGCCTCCATCACTGTGGCAGACATGAACCTACTCAAAGTTCTAACAGCATTGGAATACAAAGAAGCGCTAAGCCAAATATCTCCTACTGAGGCAGCAACAAGATCAGACCTAGACATATATCAAACAACACGTACTCCATTTAGGCCCAAATCTGTTTTCATGCCCCTACTACCCAAAGATGGCCTAGACATGTTTTCTGATGATGTAATCAAAGATTTCAAGAACTTGTCTCTACTCAGCACCAAAGACTTTATCAACAACAACTACAAAAAAAGAATGGACTACAACAAAAGGGTGATCAATAAAATCAAAGCAAGATCAGACATTGTTGTGAGGTGGTCAGACAAAGGAGGGAACATGGTCCTTTGGCCTCTATCGATGTATAATGAGGAAGCACTACGACAATTGCAGGACCATAACTGCTACAACCGCATCAGTCCAACCAACATTGCTGGCATCCAAGAGAAATACCACAATGAACTATACCGGTGGAGAGATGCAGACCTCATAACTAAACCAGAATTGGATTTTCTCAAAAATGACTACCCTATAACACCGCAGCCATACCTCATACCAAAGGAGAACAAGAATGCACAACAGCCACTTGGCAGGCCCATCATCTCCGCCATGGGTGGCCTGTTTGAGAATACCAGTAGATTGATAGACTTTTTTTGCAACCATATGTGCAAGCTTTGCCTGCCTTTATCAGAGACACTGGATATTTCTTAACTAAAGTGTATGAGTGTAATTGGAATGCAAATTATGTGTTTATGACACTTGATGTTCAAACATTGTACACTAGCATTAGACATACTGATGGGCTTAAGGCTCTCCAATACTATCTAGGCAAAAGACCCATAACTATTTGCTTCTACAGATGGCAGAGTGGTGCCTAGAAAACAATACCACTCTCACTGCTCCATCAGGATTCAAGCAAGCCGGGCCGAAGAAGGCTGAAATGCCAGAAACCGGTCCCCGGTAGCTTGTCTCCTTTCTGGTGAAGAATTGGCTTGGTAGTTTAGTCTGCCCTGTTCCCATGATGCACTGGGCCAGGGACAGACTGATTTGCATATAGCCAGGTTCTGAGCTGGGATGGGGCAGTGAGATAAATAACGGTGATGGATCAAGCCCTGATCTTTGGACTGGGTAAGAGTGGTCTGTTTAACTCAGACACTCTGTTCATCACCACCCCCTTTTTGTAAATCGTTTTTGGCCACTATAGGTGTGGCAGGGTATACTCAGACATGAGTCCCTTTCTCACTGCTCCATCAGGATTCAAGCAAGCCGGGCCGAAGAAGGCTGAAATGCCAGAAACCGGTCCCCGGTAGCTTGTCTCCTTTCTGGTGAAGAATTGGCTTGGTAGTTTAGTCTGCCCTGTTCCCATGATGCACTGGGCCAGGGACAGACTGATTTGCATATAGCCAGGTTCTGAGCTGGGATGGGGCAGTGAGATAAATAACGGTGATGGATCAAGCCCTGATCTTTGGACTGGGTAAGAGTGGTCTGTTTAACTCAGACACTCTGTTCATCACCACCCCCTTTTTGTAAATCGTTTTTGGCCACTATAGGTGTGGCAGGGTATACTCAGACATGAGTCCCTTTCTCACTGCTCCATCAGGATTCAAGCAAGCCGGGCCGAAGAAGGCTGAAATGCCAGAAACCGGTCCCCGGTAGCTTGTCTCCTTTCTGGTGAAGAATTGGCTTGGTAGTTTAGTCTGCCCTGTTCCCATGATGCACTGGGCCAGGGACAGACTGATTTGCATATAGCCAGGTTCTGAGCTGGGATGGGGCAGTGAGATAAATAACGGTGATGGATCAAGCCCTGATCTTTGGACTGGGTAAGAGTGGTCTGTTTAACTCAGACACTCTGTTCATCACCACCCCCTTTTTGTAAATCGTAGAAAACAATACCTTCATTTTTGACATACTCCTTTACAAACAGATTCAGGGAACAGCCATGGGTACTTGCTTCGCCCCAGCTATGCTAATTTGCATATGGGCTGGTGGGAGGAGCAAGTACTCATGGTCAACCAAAACCAGGCCATGACACAAAACGTGGTACTCTATCAAAGGTACATAGATGGCATCTTTATCTTGTGGCAGGGCTCAGAAGAAAGTGCTATCAGATTTGCATCGGAACTCAACAACAACAATCTCAAACTCACATTCACCTGCACTACAAGCACATCATCAATCCATTTCTTAGACCTATAACTGTATGTGCCTAATGACAAAATACAGACTCAAACATACAGGAAACCCACATCGGGAAATGCCATACTACATGCCCAAAGCTTCCACCTCACCATAATTAAAAGAAAGCATACCCTATGGAGAGTGCCTCAGGATGACGTGCAGCTGCAGCAGACCAAGGGACCTCAAGCAATCTAAAGAAAACCTCTTCATGAGACTTAGAAATAGGGGCTACAACAACCGGACACTAGCTAATGCAGAGGAAAATGTGCCAAGAGGAACAGGAGGGATCTCCTGTTCACAGCCAACAACGATTCCACACTCACCAGGATAAAACCCTCTAGCAACACCACCTGACTCATCACAGGGTATAACACATACCATGCCAACCTTCGGAAGATACTCAATAGGCACTGGCCTTTGGTGCGTAACAACTCGAGTATAGGCCCCACATGTAGCAAGTCTCCACCATTCACTTTCAGAAAAGCTAAATCCATGCTAAATGAACTGGTGTGCAATGCTCCAACTACCAGCAAAGGAGCCACTTGGCTCAAACAAACTAGAGGTTTCAGGAAGTGCGAAAAATGGACAGCCTGTAAACATGGCACCAACACCACCACTGTACAACTCCCATTCAGAAACACACCCTATGTCATCAGAGGGAGCTACACATGCAAAACCGACTTCGCTGTCTATGTCCTCCAATGCACTTACGATAAGAGGTATGTAGACAGCACTATACATCTAGTTCACGTGCGGATACTTCAACACCTCCTGGCCATCGCCAAAGATGATTCGGCATACCAGGTAGCGAGGCACATTAACACACATCCCGCAGGCAAAGCACAAGACCTGGCCTTTTTTTTAATTAACAGCGTCCCTAAAAACATCAGGGGAGGCAACAGGCAATTGACAATAAGAAGGCTAGAATCTAGATATATAATCCTTCTAGATTTGAAGATCCCAAATGGGATGAACGCAGATGAGGGTCTAAATGTGCACATCTAGTCTTCAGCTGCTTGTCCCGCTCAGTCTCACCGCTCCGTAACATCAGGAGCTCACTCTAATATAGTTTTAATAAGCTTCGGTTGACACATTATTTACCCACTCTTATGCTTTTCCTATTTTTGCCACACAACATCATAATGAGACACTCGCACAGCAGCGTTCCTAGTTGCAATCATGGGGGCATTAAGGGACTAGATTAGACCAAGTCCCCAATCCACCTGGGTTTATACACCCTGGCTTACCCAAAGGTTAAACAGGTTGTTCTTTGGCGTAGAATCTGTCAACGATACAGTCATTAATAAATTACGTTGACATTTGTGCACTTGCACATCACACTGACATTATATGAACTATTGCGATATACGGTGACTAGCCGCCCCCCCCCCATCGTTGTCAATAAAGTCAAGTAATTTGAACGCTTACAGTGACGCTCAGACCACATGATGTCACGTGTGACCCCCACCTCACAGCACTTTGTACATATTGCATCACAAACTTTTTCAGATATTTACACACAGCTATGGTAATAATTATAATTGTGCATTTAACAATTAACAGGATATTATCATAGAATGTATCAATATTGCGATTACCTGTTTGATTTATCTGTGTCCTAGCACACATTGTATTTGAATTTTTGCACGACCATGCAGAGACGGAATAACTCTTCTATGTTGGTTGATGTGACAACCACCCAGTTTTTGACTTGTCAACTTGTAAAATATATAGCAGGCATTTGTGAGAGACCAGATGTAGTGAGGAAGGTGGTGCATACCGCCGAAACGCGTCTGAATCATTCGATCGCAATAAAGTAATCTTGCTTTGGATATTATTCACCGTGTCAGCATGAAAGTTGGACTGGTATTCGATATATATATGCTTTAAAACAACAAGACGCAACTAAACAACCAAAACCAAAAGGAACACTACCCGGAGCCAGCGAAACGGAATCAGACGCTAGCTAAGGAGAACAGACAACGAGAGCGGAGAAAACAACCGCACTAAAGAGGTTTTCTTTTTTAGAGGAAATGGAACTGCTATACTTGGATCAACAGAATCCAAAACCAAGAGGGAGAGGTCGAGGCAGAGGAAGACCGGGGGGCCGAGGGCGAGGCCAATATACAAGCTTAAACCCAAGCGCAAAACCAGAAGAGCAAAACACTCCAAGATATCCATTGCGCAGTCGCACTCTGACAAGAAAATGATCAGTGAAAAACATCATGATCTAGTTCCAAATCTGATAATCAATTTATCCAACTACACATTATCAGCAACAGAACAGAGACTGCTCAATAAAGGCTTGACCTTTAGCCCCGAAAAACATCACGATGGTGTGCAAACCAAAATAGACATCTACAAGTATATCCGTAAGTTAAAGTTGAAGAAATTCTCTGTAAAACCACTGATGAAAGCTGTGGAAGAGCCAACAAGTAATGAGACTATCCCTCAAAAGGGATACACCATCTCAGAGATACCAAGTTTAAAGACAGCCTATGAATTGGCACATGATGAGAACAAATTGACAATAAGGGATAAACAAATGCTTAGAGAAATGGAAGTTCCGCACAACGTACATTCTAAAACAAATTTCAAAAATCAATCCAAATTCTACCCAGTATTGCATCCAGGCAACCGAATTGATGCATTTCAAGATCTAATTAATGCGGACCCTGACAACATGAAAAACAACGACAACAACAAAAAGGAAAATGTATCCTGGAATGAACGACAAGCACTAAAATCTCTCAAAGAAAACCTACTAACTGAAATAAAACCTGTCGACAAAGGCGGAAATATAGTGATCCTCAATAAACAAGACTACATAGATGAAGCCAACCGACAACTCAACGATTCGAACAATTACACCAAGCTGAAAGACAATCCGATGTTGGAGATGACAACACAAATACATCACCAAATAACACAATGGCAGGAAAAAGGATTGCTCAGTCAAGAGGAGAAAAACTTCCTAACGGTTCAAAATCCAATTATTCCAACGATTTACTTTCTGCCGGAAGTTCACAAAACTTTGAACAAACCACCGGCTCGTCCGATAATCTCGAGTTGCGGCTCATTATACGAAAACATTGCTTCATATGTAGACTTTTTCTTAGCTCCTATTGTACCGACATTGAACTCCTTCATCAAAGACACTGGAGATTTTCTCCGTATCCTCATGGAAACGGAATGGCAACCCACGTACCTGCTAGCCACAATCGATGTGGTGTCGCTTTATACATCAATTGAACACCAACTTGACCTACAAGCAGTCGCATATTTTCTCAAACAACGACCGATAGGGGAAATCAATCACACAACCATGCTTCTAGAAATGATCAGAACATGTCTAACAAACAATATGTTCCTCTTTAACAACGTGGTCTATTCACAAAAACGCAGAACTGCTATGAGAGTTTCCTTCTCTCCGAGCTATGCTAATCTTACCATGGGATGGTGGGAGAAACACATAGCTTGGAGAGAAGAAAACGATCCATATACCACTAATGTGGTTTTGTGGTTAAGATTTATTGACGATCTTTTCTTACTTTGGAAAGGCACAAGACAAGAACTACTTCAATATATAGCGATACTAAACAACAATGAAGTGGGTTTACAATTTACATTCAATATTCAGGAAAAAGAAATGGACTTTCTGGATACCAAGGTATACATAAAAAATGACAAAATACATACAACCCTGTTTCGAAAAAAGACCTCCACTAACAGCATCCTTCACGGAACCAGTTTCCACCCTGTGTCATTAAAGCAAAATGTACCTTATGGGGAATTTTTGCGTATGAAACGCAACTGTTTGGAACCGATGGAAATGGAAAACAAATTTGTAGAAACGTTTCATAAAAAGAGGATACAGCTTAAAGACTATAAAACTTGGAGAACAAAGAGCCAGAAAAAGACAAGAACAGAGACTCTAATTGATAACAAGAAAGAAAAATCAAACAAAGTCGAAGAAAAACCATGTCTCATTCTGACGTACTCCAAAGAAAGTGTACAAATCAGGAAAATTGTAACAAAATACTGGTGTGCTAAAGAAGGATCCGGACATTGGCAAAATGATTGGCGTCGCACCCTTAATCTCGTATAGAAAGGCCCCATCCCTTGGAGATACCCTAGTCAACAGTCACTTTGTCGACAAAAAAGAAGAATCTTGGTTACAAAAAAGACAAAAAGGATTTACCAAATGCATGTCATGCAAAGCATGCAAAGTTGGGAAAAATCTAAAATCTTTACTTGACCCAAAAGGACAACCATTTGAAATCAAACACAAGATAACCTGTGAATCACACTATGTTGTTTATTTGTTAGAATGTGACTGTGGTAAACGCTATATAGGGTCTACAATTTGTGCACTCAAAAAACGGATGTTAGAACACATCAGAGCTCTACAAAACAAAGATCAAACTTATGCTATAGCGAAACACATGATGACACACAAGAACAAAACATGGCAAAATATGAAATACTCAGGGATTGCAATGGTGCCAGAAAATGAGAGGGGAGGAAATCGTCTACAATAACTAAGACGCCAGACGTCGAGGCTCATTATCACATTTAAGACCAAGGTCCCGAACGGACTGAACGGAGACGAGGAACTGTATGTACATTTGTAAATAGACAATTACTTGCTCGGCAACCAAAAACTGTGGATGATGTGTTGCCCTCTACCCATGTTTCCATTATTATTATTTTGTCACAATTTTCCGTTATTTTGCAAATGAGATTCGTTAAAAACTGCATAATGATAAGTGTTATGTTAGCCCCAGAATCAGGCAACTGACTTGACAATTCCATAAGATGCGAATCATGGATATGAATTGCATAGGAAAAAGTGCAAAAATGTGAGATTAATTTTCTTTGCTAACACAATGCAGATTTGCAGGTCATCTAAGTACATTTTGGATTAAATGCATAAATTGTGTATCTCAGTGTAACATTGTATTTGAATGAAATTGCTTGTCGCTGGAGCTGCCGAAATCTTGTATCATGAATGTCGATATTGGGTTCCCATACAAACGCCTAAGCCAAACAACAAAAATGTATCTATAGCACTTAGCTATCAATAACATGAATTGCAGGAGATATCATATCCCTGTTTTACTAGACGGTAATGGGGTACTCAGCCCGCAAAGACCGCACAGCCATTACAACTGGGATTTAAAACCAATCGCCGGTAGTAACATCCAATTTGGCCAAGCGTTTGAAATGGGAATCTGATAACGGCTTTAACCAAGCTGAGTAAAACGACCCCTCCCACAATGCCTCCTAACTGTCTGAGTGATGATGAGGGTATAATAAGAGAAACTAAAGACGGACTTGTAACTACCGTGATCAGGAACAGTTTTGTTCGAAACTCGTAGGTGAAGGAAGTTTTTTCTGAGCTGGAATAAATTGCTTGAAAACCTACCCGAGAAGTGTGCTTCTTAATAAACACGAGTCTAGTCCTTGGCTCATCGCCAGCACCAGTTGAAAGGTCGCTCCTCCTGGAAAAGGGACGTTTGCTGTTTTATATATATATATATATATATATATATATATATATATATTACCTACTGGCGGTAGCCAGTAGGTATATATAGTTAGGACCTAGTTTCCATAGGAAATCCCCAACATTCTATTGGGAATAACTTTGGCGCTGGTTGATGAATCTTCGCAAATTTCTCAAAGAAGATGGCTCGCTCCGCTCCGCTCCTGCCCTGAAAGTTTGGGGGGGATTCGTCAAGTGGGGGCTGAGAAAAAAGGGGGGTCCCAAAACGTGTTTTCCCCATGTTAATTTCCATAGGACCTTTAGACTCGGCTACAGCTTGAACCGCTGAAGGGAATTACACCAAACTTGTCAAAATAGTAGTGTCTGGTACGCAGATCACGCTTTTGGTAAAATAGTGTAAATCCCTCCAGTGGTTCCTGAGAAAATTAAAAGAGAAACAAATTATATATCTATAAGCGCGCACGGGTGCGCGCACCCCCGCGATTTTTCCAAAAAAACATTTGAGGGGGGGGGGCTTGGGGGGCTTCTCTCTTTCATTTTTGTGTCTATTTTTTCGATTTCGAGGGTGCCCACTCCTCGTTTTGCCCCCCGAGATCACCGCCGCGGCCCGAGCCGCCTGAAGATGGCCGCCTCCTGGTTGTGGGCGGGGCCGGGAGGACGTGGTTTCCGCTTCCCCCTGCCTGGGAGAAGCCTTCGATGTCCGGACCGGTCTCCCGTGCCGAGGGGGAGACCGGGTGATGCAGTCCTGAGGAGAAGTGTGGGCTGGTACGGGGCTCCCGTGTGCGGAGGGAGCCCTGGGAAAAGGGAGACGCTTTGACCGAGCAGCAGCGTAGGTAGGTTGGTGCGGGGATTGGGTGCAGGGTGCGGGGTACGGGCAGCGGTAGAAGTGGGCGGGCGGGACGGAGAGAATAGTCCTACGATTTTTCCTTAATGAGGCATGGTTCTCCTCCCTGCCCAACTGAAATGTTCCTAACTATTTACCTTTGAGCCCTTCCACTTCAGAGGGATTGTGTAAATTGCTGAATCGTTTGCTTCTGCAGCCGGTTTCATTGCTTTTGCTTTATTTCAATATGTATTTGTGCGCATGTATCGTCTTGAAAAATGGTTTTGTTCGGATATACCATGTCTCCCTGTAATAGTTAGCTATTTGAAATGCTGTATATCTGAATTGATATTTTTATTTAACTGCATCTTCTCCTTCATGTTTAATGCTGTTTTATTTCTACCCCGTTTCACTTTCCGTGAGGTAACCTGGTAAATCCACATTGTATTCAGATTTGGTTTTGGACGCAGCTATTTGTTCAATGGCTGGTAGTGGTATTTTGCACAAGTGGCTGCACCACCATTTTGTATTTCTCTATTCCCGCACCGAACATAGTAAGTGGCTGCCATTGTGAGATTGCTTTGGAATATGTTGCTGCGGGATGTGAGAATAGTGCATGTTTCATGGAGCTTTATTTTACTTTTTCATGGGTTTTTTCACTTGGTAATTCTTGATTGCTTTTTGGTTTTTGCATGTTGTTTATTTTGCTTTGTAATATTTGTAGTAGTATGTGACTTTATTGCGTTTCTCGATGTTGACTACTGTAAGCATCGTTCTTTTTTATTGCTTTCTATAATTTGTATCTATTTATGAACTCAATGCATTTTTCCTGTCTTATGTGAATGGCTCAGTTCTAAATCAAACGAGTCACTGCTATGATGGAGCAACAGTGGGGAACAGAACTTGCAAACCACTGTTGCTACATAATAAAGGAATTCAAAGCTGCTCTTTCCTGGCTCTGAGAGCCTGTCAGAGCAGCGCTGCGAAGAAGGTATCAATGCTTCCGGAGAAGAGAGAGGGAAAGGTACGTAGTGGTGGGGATGGGTTGCAGGAGGTTATCTAGTTTGTTTTTTGTTTTTTAATTTGGTACATGGAGAAGAAAACATACTACTGCTCCCCATTACTCCATTGCTCCGCTTGGCGACTGAAAGCAGGGACAGATGATTTTGGGAATATACAACACAAAATTAGAGATGGGTAAAAAGTGAATTAAGGGTATATTTTTCACCTTGGTGTTCTGAGTGACATCATAGTTAACTTGAGCTTTGCTCTCATTGCCTACTTCATGTCACTCAGAACCCCATGGTGAATAAGATATCCGTAATTCTTGGATGCTCTCCTCTGTAGCATTATACTGCTAGAAGTGTTTTCTTTTACTTTGCAATACTTACAGCATAATTTCATTCATTTTATTGCGCTTCGAAATGTATGTGTACTACGTGGAGTAGGTGCAGTTGCTCCTTGGTGTATCTGTCTCTGCCAAGTATCGGTATCTTTTACATTGTAGAAAGCTCATTGTGCAGTTTGTATTTTTCTTTTAACGCTCTGCTTCTTTTTCCTCTTTATTTCGATTGTTGCTTTTTCCATTTGCTTCTTTGGTACTCTATTAGGAGCACTGTTCTTGGTGCAATTTTCCTTAACGACTATTCACAATTAAAGCACTTCACCCATGACTATCTGAGGACAGGTAGGAGACATGCATAAACCAGCATATATTTTAGTCTTTAAGTATAGATATATATATTAGCTTTTAAAAAACCAATGAAATTCACTGAAAAAACCATAGGTTATAGACTATATATAGTTAGGCATTAGCTTTCATAAAACCTTGGAAATTCACTGAAAAAACCATAGGTTTTAGCCCTTATATAGTTAGGAATTAACATATAAAAAAACCATTGAAATTCCTCCTATATAGTTAGCTGGACATTTTATTGATATAAAACCAATGAAATTCGACATATAGTTAGTTGCACTAACTATATATTTCGCGCATCCGCAATCCAATGCTGATGATGTCACATATTACATCATTCATGACATGGTCAGTGACATCACTGATGACATCACTGATGACATCTCATTTAACATCAATGATCACACCACTGATGATATACTTCATGTGATAATACAATGCACCTCCTTACACTCTAATATAACTTCTGTTACACCTAGTGTAAAATACAGAGTATCATTTTTTAACCTATTGACATACCAATACCATTTACTACATACGCACTCACTGATTCCTACGTCTACACACACATTCATTCAGTCACCCATATGGTCACTCGTACATGCAGTCACTCATCATTACAACACTATCATATGCACTCATACACCTATGCAGACACTCACACACTGCCACTCATCCATGGAGTTACTCACACACCTAGTCAGTCCTGTAAAGAATCAATCACACTTTGATTTCTTAATCTATACAGTTAAACACAGAACAGCTTACATTTTCAGAGATATACTAACACATACTTACTCACTTATACAATCAAATCCTTCATCCGTACTCTTATACATCCACTCATTCTTCAATATGTAAAACATATTTAAACTTTACAAAAACACACAGACACTGGAGGATGTCATCAGTGATGTCATCAGCGATGTCATCAGTGATGTCACTGACCATGTCATGAATGATGTAATATGTGACATCATCAGCATTGGATTGCGGATGCGCGAAATATATAGTTAGTGCAACTAACTATATGTCGAATTTCATTGGTTTTATATCAATAAAATGTCCAGCTAACTATGTAGGAGGAATTTCAATGGTTTTTTATATGTTAATTCCTAACTATATAAGGGCTAAAACCTATGGTTTTTTCAGTGAATATATATATATATATATATCTATATTTTCCCTTCCTCCTCTAAGGCCACCAAGGATGGCAACGACACACACAGATGGATTTCAAATTTATTTTTTCTTTATATTGCTACCTGTCATCAAAGATAGATAGATAGATAGATAGATAGATAGATAGATAGATAGATAGATAGATAGATAGATAGATAGATAGATAGATAGATAGATAAAATTTGGTTTTTATAATAGTAAATTTAAAGAATTTAAAAAATATTATAATGTAAAATATTTATTTTTCATTATAATTGTTACATTATATATATATGTATTTATATAAACACACACACATACATATGTATCTGCTTATATAAATATATATTTTTATATAGTATTAAATATTAGTAATATCTATTTAGTTAAAATTATATTAATGGTATACAATACAATATTCAAGATTTGCTACTTTAAACTATATGTATATTAAGAAACTATATTTTGTATGTTTTTAACGATATTAGAGTGAAACTATATTGCTTTCTCGATATTTTTGTATTTCATATCTATGACACAATATGTGGGTTACACGATATTGTTGGTTTTGATATTCTGTCAGTGATCCCTATGTTCCACTTTCCCCCTGGCATTGAGAAATCTTTAGTCCGAACTAAATGGGGTTCAAAGAGCAAGGCTGCTGAACGAACTTCCACTGGTTGACTGCATTCTTTTGACATGGAATGTACTGGGTATGTGAACCATATGCAATGTCACTCCAGGGCCAACTCCTCTTTCCTAAGATTCCAGTCATAGCACACTTCCTAATATCCTGGATTCCACTTTTCCTATCTGTTTCCTTACATCCCTTTAGAACCCTTATCAGACATTGTTATACCAAAACATTATGAATTTGAAAAAGATACTACTTTAAACCAATAAATACAAAATCCCGGCCTTCACTCGTACTGAAGCCATAGTGATTCCTGTTATCAGGATTGTCAACGATAGCTTAAAAATCGGATTTCAGTTGATTCCATAATACATCTATCAGAAGCTGTGGTCACAGGAAAAATTGAGCTGGGTAGGGGGTCCTGGCAAAATCAAAGGCGTCAAGCTTACCAAGAATTAACAGTATAGTTAATTCTAATAGTTATACCCAATTTCGGATTGTTCTTAGAATAAGTCACCTTAAATGATCAGATCATTCTTTTTCTCCTTCAATATTTTCCTGTTGTGGAAATTGCATACAAATGAGATAAACTGATAATCTGATTAAATTGCAGTTTACAGTCCAATTTTACTAGCAATGAATAGGCCTATCAACAGGTAGAAAAATGTGTAGGGTCTTCAATTAGGTAACACCCTAATTAAAGACCCAAAACAATTCCCTACCTCAGGTGTACAATGTGAGTATAAGGTGTCAAATAAATCTATTTAAAGGACTTTGAACTCTCATCCACATCATGCTGCATGCTTCAATTTAGGGTATGCTCTTTTTTGGATTACCATTAGAACTCATGCAGTGTGTTGGGTAGCCACTATAAATTGTTGATCTGAATAAACTGATAATCATTAGAGCTGTCATGAAAGGTCCCTACTGTTAATGCTTTTTCTGATATGTCGCCTAAACCGTGTAGGTTAGCTAGTGTTAAACTGTTAGTATGCCACCTAACTTATCCTCCCTAAAGCTGTGTGAGGTTAGTTATGTCCTTTTACTATGACTTTACTTCCAAATGGTTGAACACAAAGATCAGGCATAACATCATAAGTCATATGTTGTCAACATGTATCTACACATTTTTCATTACCCAAAAGGGTCATGCGCGTTTATCAGGACACCAATAGTGGATAATGGATGACAGTTATCCTGTCATGCAGCTAACAAAACCATATACAAATGCAATATACACTAATATCATTGGGATTCCATCCCTTCATAGTGCAAACTTGGTACTGTGTTCACTGACAGCTTTGTCCAGGAAGTAATGGATTCCCACTGTATTGGGCCGAAGAATGTCCCTGTAAAAATAAGTAATAAAAGATGGAACTGGGGCTGAAAGAGGAGGCAATGGGGAGATATACAGGTGAAGGGAGGTAAGTTGCTGTACTGGAAGTCTAAGTGGTTGCAGATCTTGAAGCTTGTTCAGATGGTGAGGTATTCTTTTTCACCTTAAATGGTAATCCTTCATCACTCTCTTCTCCTTTCCCAAAAGAGGTGAGCACTCTTTCCAGCATGAGATGTCTCTGTCTTCATTTCGTGTGTGGCTTCGGTCTCCCTCTCTCCATTTCTTGCTCTTTCTGCCTCAGTCACTTCTGTCCTTTGCTTTCTGCCCCTCTCAGAAGATATCATCTCCCCATGCATCTGTCCAGCTAATTAATGTGTAAAGCAAATGTCAATGCTCAGTGTAACAATATAATTTTCTCCTTAGTTTGAGAGACTGAATAATGATACATCCTTAAAGTGCAGAATGTGAATAGTTTTTGTTATCTGGGGGTAACTTTTACCAGTGATGGTAGGTGGGGGCAAGAATTAATGAATGTTCGAACTAAGATGAGCAAAAGCTCTTATGGTATTTTTAAATTTGCATCTAAGCTGGGGGACAGACGTATCAAGGACATGCTGGAAATCTACAAAGCACGCAGTGTATCCATCGCCCTTTACGGGGCGGGGCTTTGGGGTTACTGCAAAACCGACTGTCTACAGGTCGAAGAAAATAATTTTCTGAAGAAACTATTGTGCCTCCCTAAGTCCGCTCCAACAGAGCTGATTCACAGAGAGGCGGGGGTTTTTCACCTGACTGAGCTCGCCTCACTTAGGCCCTTATTGCTTTATCGTGCAATTTGGCTTAAGGAAGAGACCGAGTTCAATCAACTTATTATCAGGGATTGCCTTACATTAGACAACTGTATGCTGATACCGTGGCTCAAATATGTTGTAGATTGTTATAAAAGTATCTTTGATATTAATTTGTTGTCAGAAAACTGTCCCCCTAGAGGCCTTGTGAAACAGGAATTTAAAAATATCTTTATGTTACATAAAGCCCAAAAACGTTCAGTAATAACTAATTCCCTCGCTACTGTTAAAATTTACAATAAATATATTTCTGTTGAGGGATTTCAATGTTATCTGAATGTTGTAACTAGGCCAACGCACAGGTTTGTACTAACCAGATTAAGAGTTGGCATTGCTCATGTATTAGTGGCCTTCCCTCATCCTAAAAAAAACCCTGTGGGCCCATGCCCATGTGATGGACATTCCAAACAAAGCACAATGCACTTTATGCTTTTTTGTCCCCTATTTCAGAATGTTAGGATCTCCTTTTTAAAACCATTATTTCTTAAGTATGGAGTTTTAAATGTGGAGGGTGCTATGTGTTTGTTATATAACTTGGACCACCCCGACGTATGTTTTTATACTGCCAGTTTTATATGTAAATCGATGGCTTTTAGGAAAGGTATGAGTTTTTAATCATGTTTGTATTTTTAATTCTGTTGCCTGCGTGCTATGCTTTTGTGGTCATTTTTATCATGTACCGAATAAAGCTTCATGAACTGAACTGATACATCCTTGCATTGAAAAAATAGTTTCTTTTTTCTCTATGCTTTGGGTCTTCAAACTCAAACTATAGATGAGCAGCTCCAAAAGAACAACTGTAGTGTAGAGAAAAAAATAGATCTAAGACACTCATGTACTACTATTCAATTAGTGGATGCAAATTGCCCCCCACCTTTTTGCGAATGAATAATATTTTCCAAACAGATCTATTTACAAATAGATTGGTTCACAAAATACTGAATCACAGGGTGTCACAGAACAAGGTACCTAATTAATATTCATTGTGAAAGTTACAATTTGCAATTTCCTGTGGTTTAGAACCCCTGCCTTTTCGTTTATTTTTAGCCGACCTCCCTATTTTATAACCCAAACAAAGTCTTTCTCTCCTTAAAGTCAGGAAACGGCACATTAGTTATCTGCTCAATGCAGACAACCTGGTACCACTGGATTCCACCCCATTTAAGCTGCAGATGAAAGTATGCACCCCAAAAAAATATGTAGTTAGCAGAACCAGCTTAATATTAATTTGGGGACGACCAAGGTGTTGGTCTTTCATACAAAAGTCCCACAAATTAGCTGGCATTTAAACGGCTGGGAGGTGGAGTCAGTTGGTTCGTATAAATATTTAGGTTTGTCTTTTAGGAGGAGCTTTAAATGGGTCATACATTGGGAACATATTAAGCAGTCATCATTGCTGCGGTCCAGCTGTTTGTCCAGAGTTATTTGGAAATATGGAGGGTTACCTTTATTGAGGGCCTACCAAGGGAAAATATCCCCCCATTGGGCTTGTAAGGCACTGAGTTCCTTTACCTTGGTCCCTCCAATGAGTGGAACCGATTAGAAGAGTCAGTCCTCGGAAGACTTCTGTCACTTCCACCAGGCACCATGGTCTAGGCCATATGGAGGGAGATAAATCTTACCTACTGGAATTTGTAGGCATTTACCCGTTTTTAAGATTTTTTAATATGCTCTCAGAGGATGAAGAATTGATAAAGGTCTCCAAACTATGCTGGGATGATATCCAAGGCCATGAAAGAAGGTGGGCAAGGGAATTAAGTAACAGATTGGGTGGTGTTAAGAACCTCGATTCTGAATGTGGTATAATTACATCATGGTCCCCTGTTCCAGGTAAACAAGTATTGAAAGAGTCTGCAGCAAAGGTGCCTGGCTGCAGACTGGCCTACCTGAGTCAGAAACCTTCAATCAGTTTTTCAATACCATCTCTAGGTCTGGATACTGTTTTCCCCTACCTGACGCAGGTACCTGATCCCAGCCTGCAGAATGAAATTTTAAGGGTAAGAGTGAGATGTAATCCAATCCATTCAGCAGGCTCAGGTTGGCCTAGGGTTCAGGCCCGGACTGGCCGTTGCGGGCACCGGGCAATCCCCCGGTGGGCCGCATGGTTGGGGGCCGGATCTGGGCCCCTGGGGGCCGTTTTTGTTACAGGGCCGTTTTTGCAGCTATGCTGCAGAAACGGCCCTGTAACAAAAACGGCCGAAAACCGGCCCTGGCACAGTGCGCGGTCGCGCCCCCCTCCCCCTCCCGGAGGGGGGTGGTGGGGCGGCCGAGCACTTTGCCAGGGCCGGTTCTGGTTCCCAGTCCGGCCCTGCTAGGGTTCAGGATAATAAGGGTCTTTGTCCCTGCCCCCTGAATCTAAAATGCTCTTTGTTGCCTATACTTATAGACTGTGTTTTTTATCTTTTGAACGAGATGACATTTCTAACCTTCGTTTTTCAAATACGGAACTGTACAAAGGATAAAGGCTGTAGAGTGGCTGTCAGAAATGCGTTATTTAGATGTGGCAGTAGGAATTGCCTGTTTTTTACGTTGTGTTAAACAGAGTTTTAATGATGATTACAGTGGGGGAGGAGGGAGCAATGGGTTGGCCTTTTAGGTGTTTTATTAATTTTACACTATAACAGTTTGTAAGTATATTTTTTATGTTTTATGGACAATTGTTCAATTAAACTTGTTTCCTACCTACCAATTCCCTTTGATTGGTCACAATCACAGGAACGATTGTCTGCAAGGGTCAGCAGATCACCAGGTCTGTGATTGTTTTTATATAAAAAAACTTTTTATTAAATGTAGGCCATTTTCCGTGAAACAGGACTGCTTTTTAAAAATAGTTTATTTTCCCTTAAAAAGGATTCACTGAAAGTTGGCGGTAATTCCGTGGGCCATAAGATTCATGAGGGGTAAAGGGTCCACTTGAGGAGTTCATATCTTATCAATTTCTCTCACAAACCATTGATATATTCCTCACCAATTTGTAAATTGGAGAGGGGGTGTCCCTTTCACAGCCTCTCCTATTTGGACTAGCTGGCAAAACCCATTTAACAAGTCATAGACAATTTTCTGAATCGGAAAAGGGCTTTCATATAGCTTTCATATAGCACTTACAACCACAGAAGAGGCAAAATAAGCCCCATTGCTGTCCAAGGGCCGGATGTAGGTCCCTTTTTTGTGCTTTCAAATGGGAGATCGGCCTGTTTGTGACTGCAAAAAAGGGTCATGCCATGTACAAACGCTATTTTGTGAATCACTGACTCACAAAATAGTGTTTGCGACTCTCACTATTAGGAAGGGCCGCCCCCTTCCTAATAGCAAGACTTACTGCCATGTACTATTGTTTTGCGACTGCATTTACGGCCGCAAAACACGTGTAGTTTACCACCTACTTCAAGTAGGTGGTAAACCACTTGAAAACTGGAAGAGGTCTCCAGGGGACCCCTTCCCCCTTGTGAGTGTGTGAGAACATATTTTTTAAGAGCAGGCAGTGGTCGAAGGTAGCAATGCCTGCCCTTAATAAAAATGAAACTGAAAAGTTTCATTTTTCTTTTTTAAATGTTTCCCACTTTCTTTTAAGGAAAATGGGCTGAATTTAAAAAAGTGTTTTATTTAAAAAGCAGTCCCAGACATGGTGGTCTGCTGGCCCCAGCAGGCTCCCATCCCTGGAAGTGCTAGCCATTCCCAATGGGGCAGCAAATTGCGCTTGCCTCATGACTATTGATGAGGCATGCAATTTGCGAACCCATTGGGGATCGCTAACAGTTTCTGTGACACTGTTGTACATCGCATTTTGTGAGTCGCAAATTGCGAGTCTCAAAGCGATGCAATTTGCGAGTGGCAAAATGTGAGGGTCGTACATATGGCCCTTAACCTTTTGCGAATTGAAGGGTATGCGATCACAAAAGGGATTTGTACATGAGCCCCCACATACTGAAGACCATACTTGCAGCAGTGCGTCGTGCTCTAAAATGGTTGTTAATGAAGTACATAGAAGAATAAGGCAGACTGTTTTTAATAATCGCTGAAAGCGGCACAGGCAGTCCCCACGCCCACTCCATAGATACATGGACATATTTTCAGAGTTAATTCTATTCCCGATATCGAACATCGATTGGACAAACTGCCGAGGCGTGCGCGTGGGCGCCGCAGCCTACATACAGCGCGTGCGGCGCTCGCACAATAACAAGGCCGCCTGAGAGCTCTTCACATAGAGTGTGTGGGTTTGAGTGAAAAACCCCACACGGACAAAGCTGACGTGATGATCGGCGCAAACACACGACGGCCAAAAATAACCAAAACAAATGGCTCAGGAAAAATAACTTTCTTTTGAAAAGCGAACAAAGCAGATTTTATTCCGCATCCATTTACATCCAGGAGGCTGTGTTATGTGAGCACACCTGCGCTCTCGATTGTCCTCTCAGAATTCAAATGTACAGAGGGATCCAGTATTTAGAGAGGCCCGACTGCAATATGGTTAGAACGAAACGAGAATGAATATCTCCAGAGACAATAAAACAGGACTTAATGTGCCACTCCTAATTGCATCCTTTGATGTTAAATTTGAAATGACAAAACACCGAGGCGTGACTCACAGGACATTTAGCTCAAAGAAGTAAAAGTTATAAAAGGTGACATTTGTGACCTGGAATTGCTGATTGTGATTTGTGGAATCTTCTGTTCACAAATGGCAAGAATGCTTGAGTCCCTCTATGTGTGCCAATTTGTGCGCGCGAATGCGATTAACACCAACAAAGCCCCCATTCTGAGAATTCTCATAGATCCAGAGTCGACTGGCACACTGGCAGGTAAAACCTGGCAGAATATATTTTCAGAAAGTGCCAGAAGATTTCCTTTGTGCTCTAACCTACCCTGTAAAAAGTGGTCTCAGAAATGAAATTAGGGGTAACATGTGCTCCAGATTTAAGAGGAAACTGTTCATATAATGTTTGGCAAGCTCATGCTGATTGAGAGATGATGCAGAAGACCCAGAAAGTGGATGGAAGATGCAAGTAAAGGGCCTCATAAAATCACAGACAACTTTACAGATGCCAATAGCACCCAGAAACAAAGGGGCATATCAACAAGGGCCTTATCTCTGCTTTTTTGGCTTTAAAAGCCAAAAAAGCAGTGATACAACTATTGCCCTATTTACAAGTGGGTGCTAACATGCATTAGGGCATGTTAGCACCCGTTTTCCCTGACGCCTCGCTTTGCATCTCTAATGAGATGCAAAGTGAGCGTCACTGGGCAGTACTGCTTGTAAATTATCGCTGATGTGCACATCGCGATATTTACAAGGAGGGCCACGCATTTTAGCAGACCTTAGTTTTTGGCGAAAACGTTGGCAGACGTCTGCTAAAATGCTGAATTACCTGTACTTTACATTGGGTTGGATTATGCTGATACAACCAAAGGGTCGTATCAGCAAGGTTATCGCTGTTTTCCATGGAACATCGCTGGAAAACCAGCGATGTTCCATGGAAAACGCCGCTATCGCTGGAATAATTATCGCCATTGCGCAATGCATTGTTTAATACAGTGCTAACATGGCGATAATTTCCAGTGAGAGAGCGCAAATTGAATAAAATGTACGAGTGCACCACACCTACCTGTAGTACGCACAAATCATGAAGAGAAATGCCATAAGTGCTGATATTATATTCACCTATATCCTGAAATGTGTAGTTAATCTAGAGATTTTATATAGAAGTGGAATTAATGTAGAATTGTGTGAAAAAGTAACCTTACTAAGTGTGATTAGTCCGGATCCATATTATGTAACTGCTAATGAAAAGAATGTCAAGCACAGAAAGGAATAGGCCTCATGGTCAGAGCTGAAAGGGTTGGGAAAGGGGCCTGCACATATCAATATGGATTGCACTAAACGTTATGTAGTAGTTATGTTTAATAGTTTTATATTTGATAGATGTGTTTACATAATCCTAAAGTAGAGTATTAACATGATAATTAGTAATGAAAAGTTTGAAGAGTATAATCGTTATAAGAATTGTTGTAGGCCTGAAATGTTTAAACGACTCTGAGTTACACGTATTAGTTTGTGCCAAGGTTTGAATGTTGCAAACTTTCGTTAGAAGTTTATGAGAATTGGGATCCGAGCTGCAGATGTCTGTCTGCAAGGGAAGGGGGGATCCAATTATAAATGAAATGAATAGAGGTTTGTTCAGGAGCCTGGCACAGACATGGAGGAGGGTTCAGGAATGTTTTAAGGGGTATCGGCGGGCCGGAGAAGAGTCTGAGAAGCAAGGTCAACTCTAACGCACGAGGCCCAAAAGACGCGCAACATGGAAAAAGCCAGAAGCAACACCACGTGAGGGGCGTCTCACGAGGGGCGTCTCAAATGTTGTTGTACGTTTTGTATTAGGGACAGCACCCCTGGGTGGAGTTAGAGCAGATGCCTGAGGACCCTTTAGTGAGCGGATGGGTAGGCAGAGAGGGGTCATGACTGGAGGATTATAGGTTTTCACCAAGAGACTAAGAGTGGGTGATCTTCTTAGGAAGTCACTCACAGCTGACACCTTTTGACAGGTTGAGACTTTGTTAAGTAGGGATACCATCCAGATCAGGGTAGGGACAGCCTAACCTGTATTTTCCCTCCAGCCCTAAATGACGGAGAGATCACAATACGTGTCTATGCTTGCAGCCCTGTTATTTTTAGAATTGGTATTGGTAGTCTTCTTTGCTCGTCTGAGGGTTTTCAGAGAGCACATGTATGTAGTTGGGCCCATGTATCTTGTGAATCTCATTTTGAGATGTCTGTACTTGCAACTAATCCTTTTTAGATCAAGAGTGATAAGGTAGTGATCAAAATCTCGCCCAGCAGTTGGTAGCTACAGAGGATGGTTGCCTTCTTGAGGAAGGTGATCTAGGCCAGGTTAGATTACCCCCAAGGCCCCTAGAGATCGATGATCAGAAGAACCGCCCGCCGAAGAAGGTCCGGATGACGTGAAACAGAAAAGCAGCAGTATCGGTCGAGAGTGAGTATAAAGGGTCATGCGTGTTAGATTGCGGTATTTTTGTATTGTATCTATGTTGTAATGTCTGGCGGAGTTGAATGCCTGTAGAGTGACTGTGGAACAGGTTGTGACCGCGCGCAACCGGTGGAAATCTTAAGTTCAAGGAGAGCTTAAGTGGTTCGGGTGTATCGGACACCCAGAGTAATTGTCAACCAGAGTGAAGGGGGTCACGAGGTACCATTGATCGCCCGCAGGACCGAGATAGGGGGAACGTAAGAGTGAGTGCGTGAGTAACGGACGCTGGTCGGAAGTTACTGTGTGTGTAAGAAACCTATCAGAGGGACGATAGACATTTCGTCAGTTGTGGTGACAATTACAGATAGACTGTGGACGTACAGTCGAGAGAAGTGACTGCTTGGTCGGAAGTAGTCATTTTTTCAGTGTATGAATGGGACGCATGCATGACCGGGAGACGAGCTGAGAAAGGAGGGGTGCTGCTGCGAAGCGGAGACGAGTGACGTCAGAAAGTGCCGCGCTGGGATTGGCCGGTCGGAGCAAGACCGCGCTGCGATAGGCCATCTAGCAAAGCCGCTCTAGGATTGGTGGATTGTCATCAGGAAGTAAACAGAGTATTGAGGCTGGAAATTGTGCGTATAATTATGAAGTGTTTTAAATGGTTAAGAGCGGCTTTTAAAAAAGAGAGGCGGAGATCTTATGAAGGGGAAGAAGCCCCGCCGGAGGGTACGCCGGCTCGTTATATGGCGGCAAATGTTGGGCTGCACACATTTTTGTGGATATCAGAGTGGAGCAAGATTACGGAAGGAAATGAGGAACTGACGTTTCCAAAGTACGGGACGTTCAGACTAGAGGTGTTACACAGATTAAAAGCAGTTATGACCTCAATGAGACCTATGCCTAGACCGACCCAGTTTGAAGCTCTCAATGCCTGGATTAGGGCCGCGCACGAGAAGAACCTGAATAGACGACAAGAAAGGGTGAAACGATCGGTAAGAGCAGTGCAGGAGGCCAAATGGGATGCGGATGCTAAGAGATGGAGAGTGCATAACATGGAAATAAATAAATTGTACCCAGTGTTAGAAGCGCCCGGAAACAAAAGCCCACTAGAAGAAGATGATGAGAGCGAGACAGAGGACAGCCTGATAAATAGGTTACTCACAGACAGGCCACCCCCGTATAATAAGGAGACAGAAGAAGTAGAGCGCAGCGGAGAAGGGGGGGCCAGTGTAGGGGAGTATAGACCGCTTCCCGTTTCTCATTGGGTTCCTCCCGCAAAGAAAGAACTGTCACAGCCTAGTCCATTGCCACAGGTGGTCGGGAGGTTTGTGGTACAAAGGGTGCCAGAAACGGAGTGTGCCACATCCTACGCACTGCCAGATGCCCTGCAAGTACCTGTTACTATCGGTCCTATAGTATCGATTTATGACCCAGAAAAAGCACGGGGGGAGGAACAGGTACGGAGGGATAGGGAAAACGCAGAGATGGCAAGAAGGAATGATACCATCACTTCCTCAAGTCAGTTACCCAGACCGAGAGACTGGAGCACCCCAGTACACACAGCAGTAGATCCGACAGGAGATCAGGGGGGCCCTAGATGGCCGATGGATCTAAGGGGGGCAAGACCGCCATCCTTCCAGGAGTTCAATGAGTACATGAAGAAATGGGACGAGGCAGTAGAGGCTCACAAGAGCATCATAGCGGCGGAAGCTGGAAGGGAAAGCCAGGACAGCAGGACCCGGACTCACTACGGGGCTGAAGAAAGCAGTCCGGAGTGGGACGGGAGGGGACAGGAGAGTAGGGGAGACACCCATCATACTAGGAGTGGAGGTAGATCAGATCTGGAAAACAAGAGCCCTGAGTGTGGGGGGGTGTCCCGCCCAATACATAGTGAAGGAGACAGGAGAACACAGGAGTACAGAGACAGCTTCAAGTGTACCCACTATGTGCCTGGCAATGGAGAACAGAATGGGAGTTGCGAGAGGCCTCGCCATAGCCCCTGTGATTACGGACAAGAGCGCAGTCCGGGGGATATGAGGAACCGAGAAGGATCTTACCAGATACTGAGTGACACTAGAGGGAGAGAGAATGGCGACCGGAGGGAGAATAGCAGGGAATCCTACCGTGGGGAGAGAGAAGAGAGAGAGAGTGGACAGAATAAAATCGGGGGTAACAGGCCCGTGTTCCATCATCTTCCAAGATCGGATGGCCGAGCATGGGACCTAGAGAGATGGGAGCAAGGGAGAACTCTCCTTAACTCTCCTGAGCCCAAGCGTAGGGCTCGGAGTTGGGATGGTAGAGAGGCCAGTGAACCCCCTTCGAAAGACATACTGAGAGCGGAGATAAAAGCCAAAAGACTCGATGTCGCCAGCTTAAAGTCAGATCTGGACGACATGGTGGATGGTACCTTGCCGTTGGAAAGAATGGAAATGTATGAGCAGGATGAAATACTGTTCATGGCAAAGGACGTCACTCGAAAGGCGAGGACAATCCATGAGAAATTAGTTGAACTGGCAGGCAAATATATGGTGGACCTGTCAAGGACCAAAGCATTACAGGGTAACCACAGGCTACATTATACAGATCGAGACTTAGATGAGAGGAGAACAATAGGGTTAAAAACACACATACGGGAACTGATCACAGGAATAAGGACATGGAGGGCACTAGATAAATGGGAAGAAAGGTGGTCCAAGAAAGGGACCGTCAGGAGAAGCGTGCTTGGTATGACACCTGGAGGACTGCAGAGAATAGAGGCATACCCTTTGCGTGAGGTTGCAAACGGGAACTATGTGCATGTGCCATGGAGTAGGGGGGATCTAGCAGCCTTTACTAATTCCTTCCCCAAATTGAGGGAGAACCCTGTCGAGTGGTACAAACAAGTGGAGAGGTTTGTAAAAATCTCCAAGGTCTTGTGGATAGATCTGAACACTTTGTTTGACATTGTGGTACCCGGAGATTTGTGGACCGCATGTAAGGTTAGTGCCGAGTGGCCCACAGCTGAACCAGAGAGAGATGCCCGGACTAATGGCCCGTCCGAGACTGTCATGGTAAAATATGAGAGAGTGATGACGTGGCTGAAAGACAAGGTGCCGATGCAGGACATAGACTGGGTCAAAATAGATCGAACCAGACAGGAACCCAAAGAAACAGTTCATGAATATTATGAGAGATTGCTGAAAGCGTTTAAACAGTATAGTGGGTTGGACGTAATGGACCCCAAAGACATAGGGCAGTTTGTGTCTAAATTTGTATTGGGTCTGAGACCGGATATTAATTTGATGATTCAGCAACATTCAATTTGTTGGCAAAGTAAACCGCTGGACGAGATCCTGCGATATGCTAGGTATTGCTGGGATGAGATTGACTCGAAGGCCAAGAAGCTAAAGGAGAAATTAATGGTGGTACAGATGCAGTCAGCTGGTAAGGGTGGACAACAGCAACAGCAACAGGGAACAGGAACTGGGGGAAAGAAACAGTATAGTCAGAACAAGGGCAATGAGGAGAATACCACCTTTAGACCTAGGGTAGACATAGCCACATTGAAAAAGACGACCCGGTGCCACCAGTGTAACGAGGTGGGGCATTGGAAACGCGAGTGTCCCTACAACGTTGAAATTGGGGAGCAGGAGATAGAGGAGGAAGAGGTCCAAAGTACACCTGCGAGGGGGTAACGCCGTACCAAGGAAAGGTGCTCAAAGGGGGGACCCCTCCTCCACGAGCCCAGTTCCCTCAGCCACCTAGAGTGGGGACCATGGGTAAGACATATAGACAGATGCCTCTGTTTGTAGGAGGAGAAGAATGCTATTACGTTGATCCGCTGACTGGACAGAGAGTGGAAAGAGAAGACTGCACCCTTGGGGCAGCCTTAGAGGTGGACCAAAGGGGACCCTATGTTGAAGCCGAAGTGGCAGGGTGCCCCACGACCTTCCTAGTGGACACAGGAGCCACTCGATCCACGATTAGGTCAGCCGCAGTTCCAGGTCTGCCCATGTCTGGAGAGACCATACAAGTGGTGGGGGTTGCAAACAGGAGAATAACAAGCCCATTGACCGAACCAGTGCAGGTGAAGATAGGGAAATACAGCGATGAGCATCAGTTTGTGGTTTGCGACTCGAGCCCTGTATGTCTGCTAGGACGAGACCTTTTGTGTAAATTAAATTGTACAATATACTGCACCCCACAGGGAGTGGAGGTACTGACCAATGACGATGATGCTGACTTCAAAGTCGCAAATTCAAGAATATGTGTGGAGCTGTATCCCACTTTGACTGTGGACGAGCTCCCATGGGATCTGAGAGAGACAGCACCAGAAGTGTGGGATTTCACTGGGGAAGAGTTTGGACTGGTCAAGGGGGTGGACCCAGTGAAAATCGTAGTGAAGCCGCATGCTGAGTTCCCAAGAACACCCCAATATAAATTGACTCCAGAAACGATTGCAGGAATAAAACCAGTGATCGAGTCTATGATTAAGCAGGGAATACTGAAGGAAATCGTGGGTAGTCCATGTAACTCCCCGATAATGGGTTTGCAGAAACCAAATGGGAAATTCAGAATAGTGCAGGACCTTCGAAAGATTAATAACATAGTCGTTTCATGTTGTCCAGTGGTACCGAATCCATCAGTGATACTGTTTCAGATACCGTTCCAAGCCGAGTGGTTTACTGTGATAGATCTGTGTCAGGCCTTCTTCTCGATCCCTTTGGACGAGGAGAGCCATTTTCTTTTCGCATTTAAGCTGGAAGGTCGCGTCCTAACATGGTGTCGTATTCCCCAGGGGTATACAGAGAGCCCATCGATCTTCAATCAGCTTCTGAAGAAAAATCTTGAAAGTCTAGTGCTGCCCCAGAAGTCAGTCCTGGTCCAGTACATAGACGATAAAAAACAGAAAGGGAGGTCTCCTCAAGAAACCAATCCAGGGACGAGGAGCTCAAGAACAACAGAAAAACAGGGTAGTCCCTCTTATTTGATTTGAGAAACAGGGGATAGACCTTGTTTATGTCGTGCCACCATAGCTCAAGAGATCTTCACAAATAAAGCCACTAATAACAATTGTCACAAAAATCAAATACAATTCAAATAAAATATCTCACAGATTTATTAAAAAAGATTTGTACAATATCAAACATCAAATGACTGTGCCACAGTAGCAAAATTAAAAAAGAGTGTCAGCATCATGCAAAAATGATGTACATCTCTGTAGTTTACACATTACACAATTTAAAAACAGCAATAGATTAAAAACCAAGTTGTCGACGCAGCGTTTCGGTTCCTAAGTTGACACCTTCATCAGGACAGGGTTTAGAAACGGACTCGTGTAATCTTCGAGTCGTGATTTCCTCTAATTCAATCTGAGGGAAGTATTCCTTAGTGCATCACAGGACACAACAATCGAGTCAAATTCGATAATTCTAATAAGGTCTCCTTATATCTTGGTAGTATCAAGGAGATGACTTAGTAATGGAGGAACAAGGAGCCACCGGTGTATGGGACTGTTATTTTCTCAAAGTTCCCCTTTCAAATGAGGGACCAGCAGGGAATGCAGCACGTGACTGGATGTCATCAGGCTATTTGCATATAAGGGAGGGTTTGATTCCTTGTCAGGGTTTAGGAGGTATTTTTCACATTCACCCCCTTTTGTCCGAGATTCGGCCTCCCTGCTCCTTGTTCTCTCCGGGTTCACAACCCGATGAACCCGGAGAGAACAAGGAGCAGGGAGGCCGAATCTCGGACAAAAGGGGGTGAATGTGAAAAATACCTCCTAAACCCTGACAAGGAATCAAACCCTCCCTTATATGCAAATAGCCTGATGACATCCAGTCACATGCTGCATTCCCTGCTGGTCCCTCATTTGAAAGGGGAACTTTGAGAAAATAACAGTCCCATACACCGGTGGCTCCTTGTTCCTCCATTACTAAGTCATCTCCTTGATACTACCAAGATATAAGGAGACCTTATTAGAATTATCGAATTTGACTCGATTGTTGTGTCCTGTGATGCACTAAGGAATACTTCCCTCAGATTGAATTAGAGGAAATCACGACTCGAAGATTACACGAGTCCGTTTCTAAACCCAGTACATAGACGACCTTCTTGTGGCGTCAGAAACAGAGGAGGCTTGCAGGGAGGACTCCATTGCCTTGTTAAATCACTTAGCTGAGAATGGGCACAAGGTGTCCCCGGGAAAATTGCAGTACTGCCTGACAGAGGTGCAGTACTTGGGGCACAGAATTGAGAAAGGCAAGCGAAAAGTGTCCCCAGACAGGATAGAGGCGATCATGAAAATGAATGCGCCTAAAACACAGAGAGAAGTCAGGATGTTCCTAGGGATGGTGGGGTATTGCCGACAGTGGATCGCAAACTTTTCACTGAAAGCAAAACCCTTGCAAAAACTGACACACAAGGAGGTGAGTGATCCGGTACCATGGGACAAAGACTGTTTGATGGCGTTCCTGCAGCTGAGAGAGGACCTGTGTCGTGCTCCTGCTCTGGGAATGCCTGATTACGATAAACCATTCTTGCTTTACTGTTGCGAGAGGGAAGGTTGTGCGCTGTCTGTGTTGGTCCAGATTCATGGAAATGCCCGTAGACCAGTCGCTTACTTCTCGGCTACTTTAGACCCAGTAGCCGCAGCGTTGCCCGGATGTCTCAAATCCGTTGCTGCAACAGGTGTCAGTATTGAGAGATGTGAGAATATTGTGATGGGGCATCCGTTAGAGGTGTACGTGCCCCATTCCGTTGAACTGTTGATGACCAGGACCAAAACACAGCATCTGACTAATAGCAGGCTCACGCACTATGAGCAAGTTATTCTTGCTGCAGAGAACGTGACCCTCAAGAGATGCTCTGTTTTAAACCCTGCTACCTTGATGCCACTTCCAAATGATATCGATGATGATGAATGTACAGACCATGACTGCCTCGATGTGACTGAACTATGCACCAAACCGAGACCCGACATCGTGGATAAGCCACTGACAGACCCCGATGAAGTTTTCTTTGTCGATGGCTCATGTGTAAGAGACGAAGTTGGGCAGTTGAGAGCAGCTTATGCTGTTTGTACAATTACTGGAATTGTGGAAGCTGGATGCCTGGAAGGAGTACACTCCGCTCAGGTAGCCGAGATTATTGCATTGACGCGTGCCTGCCTGGCAAGCAACCAAATTCGAGTCACCATATACACCGACAGCCAATATGGTTACGGGGTAGTTCACGATTACGGGCAGTTGTGGTCTCAAAGAGGTTTCATGACCTCTTCAGGCTCTCCCATTCGCAATGGAGAGTTTGTGCGTTTGTTGTTAGAGGCTTTGCAATGTCCAGTAGGTATCGCTGTTGTAAAATGTACCGCACATACTAGGAACATGGACTTCGTGTCACAAGGCAATAGATATGCCGACGAAGTTGCGAGGTACTGCGCAGAGCAAGGGTACTCTTTTACCGAGGTGGAAGTGGGCGGAATACATGTACGAACTGAATTAGCCATGATATTGGAAACTGTCGACTCTTGGGATGAGCTGAAGTGCATGCAGGATAACGCATCTGATTTTGAGAAACAAACTTGGGAAAAGGCAGGATGTGTGGTGGGTGAAGCTCATTTCTGGGTTTCGGCAGATGGAAGGGCAGTGTTACCCAATGAGATGGTGAGCCCAATGGCTAGACAGATACATGGTCCAGTACACTTAGGTAGAGATGCTATGCTGAGGGTATTCAGACAGACCTGGTATAATCCTAAGTTCAGAGTAGCAGCCGAAGCAGTGTGCCAACGTTGTGTGACATGCCAGCAGTTTAATGTAGGGAAGAGAACTCCAGTTACATTGAGCCACATAGGGAGGTCTGGAGGTCCATTCAACAGGATGCAGTTAGACTTTATAGAACTACCCAGGTGCAACCGCCTTCGTTATGTCTTGGTGGTTGTTTGCGTATTTTCCAGATGGGTCGAGGCGTACCCTACACGGAGGTGTGACACCCTCACAGTAGCCAAGTTACTGCTTAGGGAGCTTATCCCTAGGTTCGGGGTGCCGGCCTCTTTGGAATCAGATAGGGGAACGCATTTCAACAGCGAGCTTGTGAAGATGATTTGTGCGGCTCTGAACATAGATCAGAAATTGCATTGCAGTTACCGACCAGAAGCCTCAGGAATTGTGGAGCAGATCAATAGCACCATAAAGGCTCGAATTGCAAAGATGTGTTCATCAACGTCCCTGAGTTGGCCTGATGCTTTGCCATTGGTCCTTATGAGCCTCCGTAGTACCCCAGACAGAAGAACGGGACTATCACCGCACGAGGTGTTAATGGGGAGAGCAATGAGGTTGCCGTCTGTACCAACTGCTGCATTGTTAAACATCACAGATGATATGATCCTGGACTATTGCAAGGGGCTGTCTGACGCCATTCATTCTGTGTCCCTTCAGGTGCAGGCTGCCGAGGTTCCGTCGTGCCAGGACCTGTGCCACGACCTGTGCCCTGGTGACTGGGTGCTTGTGCGAAAGCACGTAAGGAGAAGCTGCCTGGATGTTCGTTGGCGTGGGCCCTTCCAGATCATCCTGATCACGAACACTGCAGTAAAGGTGGGAGGCCTGCCCAATTGGATCCACGCGTCGCATACGCGGAGGGTTTCGGCACCTCTGGAAGACACAGCTCCTCTCTCGGATAGAAGTCCAGCTGCGGACCGAGAAGCCATAGAGGGGACCAGCCAAGCTGTGGAGGTGCCAGAAGAAGCAGGGAACGAGTCTGACCAGCCTGAGGACGGTCAGTACAACAGCGAGACGGACGACGCTACTGAAGGTGAAAGTAGCTGGGAGTACGAATCAGACACTGACCAGGCGGAAAGAGAGCGAGAGCAAAGCAGAAGGACAAGGAGCAGGAGGGTAAGACGTGGAGAAGCCAGCTGGCCTCAAAGACGGAGTTCAAGCCTGAGGTCGACTCCAGAGAGAACCCTTCCTCCGATATCCGAAGACTCAGACCTGGAAGAAGGTGCTCAGGGAGCTGCAGCACCGGATCTAAGAAGGTCAAGAAGAGTGCGTGTGCCTAATAGAAGATACGCCACCCCTGAGTGGACATATCTGGCGACAGATGTCTTGGGAACGAGCGACAGGGAGGATCAGAGCGGTGCTGGTGTCCAGCTCTGAACCCATCATCACAGTGGAAGTACAGCTGTTAGTACCCGGAGTCAAAGCAGAAGGGTCACTAACATTTACACTCCCCAACCCTCCCCGCCTCAGCAAGTTAAAGCACATGTTTTTCACAGAATTGCAATTCCCCGACTTTGGAACAAAGATAACTAGTCATGAAGAGCACGTTCTTCATTTGGAAATATTGAACTATGCTGTCCAAGCCGCAGGAGCAAACCTTATAGTTGATGCTTAAAGACTTTGTAAATAAGCAAGAAAAAGAAGATTACCTAGCGCCTAGGAAGCAGAGAATCTTAGGGACTTCCCTTTGAGTTGACGGAGAAGGGCTAGGGTTGTCTGTGTTAAAGCTATAAAAGACTTTTGCTAAGAAGGTTGCCAGCTTCCAGTTGTGTGGTTCTAAAAGACTGAAGGAGCAAAGGAGACTGTAAAGGAACGAGGAGAACAGAACTTTGTGTTGAATTAAAAAGGAAATCCTTCAGTCTGACGAAATGGAGGCAGGCACCCCGAATCGTAGGGCCAAATGTATAATAGGCACACTAATAGTAGGAGTGATATTTTTAATAGTTTTAGTAGTTACAGTTTCTTATGTAAAGGGACATGAAGATGAGGCAAAGGTAACCGATGAAAAACCTGTAGTGACACCCAAACCCACTGTGGCTGGTATGAAGGGGGAAAACACACAGGAGAAAGCGTTATTAGCAGCGGAAGCCCGTAGGTTACATGTGGATAAGTCCCAAGGCGACTTTAGGTCAAACGCTTATGCTAAACTTTTGTATGAATACGTGGATGCCATGGAGGTTAAGGACTGTTACGTCTGCATGCAGTTGCCGGCGTCTGTAGATGAAGGCATTAGATATCACCACCTCCCGCTGACATATGGCATTACATGTAGCTTGTTGCTTAGTATATTTTATGGGAGAGATAGTTTTGAATACTATTTCTCCAATTATGACTCGATATTACCAGAGGTCCCAAATTATAAGCAAATGAATAAATGGGACTACTGGAAGAGTGAAGACAGATTGGCCAAGTTCTTCATTCCTTGGATTACCTTAGATACTTCACATGCCCGTAGAAATAACCTGACATGCAAGGTGTCAGAAGTCGAGAAGAAGTTCATAGGGCAGGTGGATGATCGATATAGAAGACAAAAGATCTTGAAGAAATCAGGACAGGGAAAAACAGATTGGACCGAGGAAGAGAAGACACATAAGAGAAAGGGTAGTAGTGGTCCAATAGCTTTGGATAAAACGCAGAGAGGAAAGTTATGTCTTCACAGAGCCAAAACGTATTATGAGAACGTATCCGTAGGAGAGGTCAGTTGTGAACATGCTTTCAACTTAGAATATTATACCAAAGATTTCCTGAAAGGAATGCAAGTGATTCCCAATGTGTATTTTGTATGTGGGAGAAATGCCTATGTGAGACTACCTGATAACTGGTATGGATCCTGTTATTTGGCGATTATCTTCCCCAAAATATATCATGCCCAAGACTTAGAGATCATCGAGGGCAAAGCTTCAGCGAGGGGGAGAAGAGACTTAGGAGATGCAGAAATGGTAGGAGATGTGTTTGGAGCTGTTTTTCCTCTTTTAGGACTGATCCTCACTGATGTCAAAATTAGACGACTGGCTACAGTCGTAGACAGGTTGTCTGCCAGCACTGCTCAGTCCTTAATGCTGGTGGAAGGAGAGATGCAATCGATAAGGGCCATGGTTCTTCAAAACCGTCTTGCATTAGACGTCCTGCTAGCAAAAGAGGGCGGAGTCTGTAAGGCTTTGAAGGTCCAGGAATGTTGTACCTACATTCCAGACAATTCAAAGCCCCTTGAGAAAGTTATTAGGAACATAACGGATATTCACAAGGAGATCGAAGACCTGAGTAAAGAAAATGTATGGGAAAAGGTGGGCCATGGAATGAGCGAAGCTGGAGGTTGGTTCGCCAACTTAGGAAAGAGTCTTGTGTGGTATGTGCTGAAACCTATCATCATAATCTTGATCTGTGTGATCATGTTGTGGGGATTGGTCAGGGCATTCAAATGGTACAGAGCAAGGAAAATTGAAAGAGCCCGAGAGGAACAGTTACAGAGATTAGCTGCCATACAAGACAATCAGTACAGGAGCCTGAGGGCTCTAGAGACGCAGAAACGAGGTACATTAGCAATCACTGCAGTTTAGATGTTAGTGATGACCCCGAGAGGTCATCAAAGGGGGGAACTGAGAGAGCGCAAATTGAATAAAATGTACGAGTGCACCACACCTACCTGTAGTACGCACAAATCATGAAGAGAAATACCATAAGTGCTGATATTATATTCACCTATATCCTGAAATGTGTAGTTAATCTAGAGATTTTATATAGAAGTGGAATTAATGTAGAATTGTGTGAAAAAGTAACCTTACTAAGTGTGATTAGTCCGGATCCATATTATGTAACTGCTAATGAAAAGAATGTCAAGCACAGAAAGGAATAGGCCTCATGGTCAGAGCTGAAAGGGTTGGGAAAGGGGCCTGCACATATCAATATGGATTGCACTAAACGTTATGTAGTAGTTATGTTTAATAGTTTTATATTTGATAGATGTGTTTACATAATCCTAAAGTAGAGTATTAACATGATAATTAGTAATGAAAAGTTTGAAGAGTATAATCGTTATAAGAATTGTTGTAGGCCTGAAATGTTTAAACGACTCTGAGTTACACGTATTAGTTTGTGCCAAGGTTTGAATGTTGCAAACTTTCGTTAGAAGTTTATGAGAATTGGGATCCGAGCTGCAGATGTCTGTCTGCAAGGGAAGGGGGGATCCAATTATAAATGAAATGAATAGAGGTTTGTTCAGGAGCCTGGCACAGACATGGAGGAGGGTTCAGGAATGTTTTAAGGGGTATCGGCGGGCCGGAGAAGAGTCTGAGAAGCAAGGTCAACTCTAACGCACGAGGCCCAAAAGACGCGCAACATGGAAAAAGCCAGAAGCAACACCACGTGAGGGGCGTCTCACGAGGGGCGTCTCAAATGTTGTTGTACGTTTTGTATTAGGGACAGCACCCCTGGGTGGAGGTAGAGCAGATGCCTGAGGACCCTTTAGTGAGCGGATGGGTAGGCAGAGAGGGGTCATGACTGGAGGATTATAGGTTTTCACCAAGAGACTAAGAGTGGGTGATCTTCTTAGGAAGTCAATCACAGCTGACACCTTTTGACAGGTTGAGACTTTGTTAAGTAGGGATACCATCCAGATCAGGGTAGGGACAGCCTAACCTGTATTTTCCCTCCAGCCCTAAATGACGGAGAGATCACAATACGTGTCTATGCTTGCAGCCCTGTTATTTTTAGAATTGGTATTGGTAGTCTTCTTTGCTCGTCTGAGGGTTTTCAGAGAGCACATGTATGTAGTTGGGCCCATGTATCTTGTGAATCTCATTTTGAGATGCCTGTACTTGCAACTAATCCTTACCTTATAATAAACCTTTGAAAGCTAGAAGTTGTTTGTGGTCCTTCTGAGCGGAGTCCATTATTGATTGAACTAACCTGGTAAGAGATGCACTTTCTTCCCTCAATGACAGGCAACAAAGATTCAGACGACCAGAACGGGGTTTTAGATCAAGAGTGATGAGGTAGTGATCAAAATCTCGCCCCAGCACCAGCGATAAAAAATCTCACGCTAAGTGCGGCCAGCGAGAATTATTGCTGCTGCTTGATAATGTGCCCCAAAATAACTAAGGGGCATATCAACAAGGGCCTTATCTCTGCTTTTTTGGCTTTAAAAGCCAAAAAAGCGGAGATAAAACTATTGCCCTATTTACAAGTGGGTGCTAACATGCATTCGCGCATGTTAGCACCCGTTTTCCCGACGCCTCGCTTTGCATCTCTAATGAGATGCAAAGTGGGCGTCACTGGACAATACTGCTTGTAAATTATCCCTGATGTGCACATCGCGATATTTACAAGGAGGCCCATGCATTTTAGCAGACGTTAGTTTTGGGCAAAAACCGTAGTTTTCGCCAAAAACTAACGTCTGCTAAAATGCCGACTTACCTATACTTTACATTGGGGTGGATTATGCTGATACAACCACAGGGTCGTATCAGCAAGGTTATTGCCGTTTTCCATGGAACATCTCTGGAAAACCAGCGATGTTCCATGGAAAACACGGCTATCGCTGGAATAATTATCGTCATTGCGCTATGCGGTGTTAATACAGCACTAGCATGGCGATAATTTGCAGCGATAGCCGGTGATAAAAAAGCTCATGCTAAGCGCAGCCAGCGATAATTATCGCTGCCACTTCATAATATGCCCCTAAATGCGAGCAAATTGAAAACCCTACCTTCTCTTTCATCACCTTTAATAGGGTTGTCACTCTGGTTCGAAAGCCCTAAAATAGACTCTCTGTTGTAAAGAAAGGCTCAAGACACATACTAAATGGGTATTCCTCTGGAAATCAGCAGTATGAGGACATAGTCTTTGAGCACCTGAGCCTGAACTCAAAAAATACGTTTCAAGTCAGAAGCAAAAAAAGTTGGGTTCTGAAAGTACCTCATTATCCCTCTTTTGCAAGATTAAGGATATACAAGGGCTCAGCAAACGAACACATGATACTTTCCATATATTTATGTTTCCTCTCTGAATATAGATGTGGATCTGACATTGTGGCATGACAACAATGGAGGTAGGTGATATGACCACCACCTACAGGTGGGCGGCTGGAAACTGATTCCTTCCAATCAGAGAAAGAATTCCACTCTTCCATAATTGAAGTTCATCAAGCCTCATCCAACCAGTCTAAACACCCTACTTGTGCTCTTTATTTAGGCATTTGTAATAAATAACGTCCTAGATAACAAACCATTCAACACCAAGCAGCGAGACTGATAACCTCTGCCTCTTGCTTTTTTTCACTCACTACTCTTCTCACTAAGCAACCCAAGATGGCCGCCCGGTGAGGTGCTCCGGCCGGGAGCTCCCGGTCAGTGTTTCCTGTTTTGGCCCTTAAACTCCTTTTTCCCTGGAACTTTCTACGGTATCCGGACAGCGGACATGGAGAAGACTTTGGCCGATGCCCGGTGGAGCACTCGGTTAGGCTATTGGGGAGTATGGCTCGGGTCTCTCCCAAGGCCGTCTCCTACCCAGCCGGAGATCAGGGCATGGCTTACCTCTCCACGCTGATACTCCTCTTTTCGACTCTACCGCCTCCCTCAGAGCTTTTTGTCCATAGGATGACTGACCAGCCTCGGCGCAGCTCGGGCTCCTTTGGATGGCTCCAGATGGCGTCGGATTGCTGTGAGGCCCTTCACCACTCTTGCTTGGACTTCGTGACGACTTGACCGATGCCCAGTGGAGCCGCTAGTTTCGGCTTTCGAGGTGTCTGTCCCTGGGTCTCCCGCAGCCGTCACCTACCCAGCTGGACATCTGAGAAAGTATTCCTCATCCCCTTTGCTACTGCTGTTTATTCTTCACTTTGCTCACTTCATCGGAGTTAGTCGCCGCAGAAGACCGATGATGGGGCCTCCCATGGCGCAGCTTTCTCTCCTTCGGCGGTCTACCTCTCTTCACTGCTGCCCTGCTGCCTCTTCATGCAGGCCATCTGCCGGGATGTGTTTCACCGTGTCCCTGACTTCTGAAGTCTCATGAGGTCATCAAAAATATGGGGGCGTGGGTGCCAGGACCGGCGGATTACCTACACCGATGCCCCAGTGGTCCCGAGCCTGCTCGCCTCACCACCCTTCTGCCCGCCCCTAACTTTGAACTACGTACTCTCCTTTGAGTACTTTCTTTTGGCACTTGTTTCATGCTCCTTGGCTTGCATCTATCAACTTTTTACCCTCTTGACTTTTGCCCTTTTGTTCCTGATCACCACCGATTCCCCGAACCCACCATCTTGTTTAACCTATGTCATTTCCCCCCTTCGCCTCCGGTTCTCCCCCTGACGATCCTAAAATGTATTTCTCTCTCTTTCTGGTCTGCCTCCCCCACCCCCTTCCCGGGTCTCTCCTATCCCCGCACCCTCTCTCATAACACCATTTCTCCCCCTCTACCCTCTCTCCCACCCTTTTCGATTTTTCCACTATCCTTGTTAACTCCCTGCTACTCGATCTTTAATTACTTCTCCTTTACCCCATGTTCATAGCTACGATGCATGACGCGTGAATCAAACGATTTTCTCTTGTTGCCTCTTCTGCCTCTTCTCCCCCTCCCCCTCCCCCTCAGGCTCCCTTTCCCCTCCCCCTCCTATCCTCTCACTCATATTTCTCGTCCCCCCCTTTCCCTCTCGGCCTCCCTTTATTTGTGCATTCACTCTGAAATATTCTGTGAAAAATGTTTAATTTATTATTGTTAACTCGCTCTTGTTCCTTATGTAAAGCGCTCTGATACCTTCGGGTCTAGCCAGCGCTATATAAAACTCATTAATAACTAAATAAATAAATAAGCTTTACGGGTCCTCCCCTTACTTTGTAAATTCCAAACTGACTAAATATATTCCCTAGTAAACAAAGAAATAAGGGCTCAACCAGCACCCCTATGTTATGTCTTTAAAGTAAGTTTAAAGTATATGTAGACACATGGGTGTATTAATAGCACCCTTCAACAAGAAAAGAGAAATGTCCATAAATACTGCATCATAGCATGACAAGAAGGATCCAAGAGACTGAGATGTCTTCGATGTCTTTATTGATTTCTTAAAAGATTTTCCAGCACAACTTGCCACTTGCCAACACGTGCTTCGTCTCTAACGAGACTTCCTCAAGGCAGATCAATTCTTGAAATGTTCTTTTATAGTCAAGCTGCTAGATAGTAATGCATAGAAATCCAGGAGATGTGCAGGGAATTTCACCGTAATAAAAAGATAGGAGTAGCAATCACTTTATGCAGAAACAACCCTGACGCAACTTGGACTGGCGGTCCACCAGAAAAATAGCCCTTGGGAACGCTGATGGTGAGTATCTATCAATAGTCAGTCTGTCTCGTATGGCTAACCGGCTTGTTGGTGTCCACGCCCATAAATGCAAGACACCCACAGAAGTATGGGGGAGGTAGCACCGGGCAATAGGGTCGTTATAGCAAAATTCAGAGGTGTGGTGGTTCAAATAAATGTATCCAGATTTTTTGTAATAATCACGATGTAAACCTCCTTAAAAAGTAAGCTCCTTCCGGTATCAGTATAATTTGATTGGGGGCAACACACCCAAAATAGTAGTATTCGTCGTGTAATCCTCCTTCAAGAAGTATATTCCTCACGGTATCAGTATATTCAATCAGGGGCAACACACCAGAAGTACATGTAGCTTCTGTTTAGGCCGTGATAAGCCTATTCCAAAGTATAGCAATAGCGGCACCCTACCAAACGGTATCCAGTAATGCATAGAAATCTAGGTATCTGCGCATCTCCTGGATTTCTATGCATTACTATCTAGCACCTTGACTATAAAAGAACATTTCAAGAATTGATCTGCCTTGAGGAAGTCTCGTTTGAGACGAAACACGTGACGGCAAGTGGCAAGTTGTGCTGGAAAATCTTTTAAGAAATCAATAAAGACATCGAAGACATCTCAGTCTCTTGGATCCTTCTTGTCATGCTATGATACAGTATTTATGGACATTTCTCTTTTCTTGTTGAAGGGTGCTATTAATACACCCATGTGTCTACATATACTTTAAACGTACTTTAAAGTCATAACATAGGAGTGCTGGTCGAACCCTTATTTCTTTGTTTACTAAGTTACAGCACACTCTTGTTGTTCTTCTGTGACACCTTTGGGTAGTAGGTGCAACAAGGGCTATTTGAGCACCCGTTTTTGTATACTTCTTGCAAAATTAACAAGTTATATCCACTTGTACAGCTTACCAGAGGGCTTACTGGGTTAACGAATGTGCTGACGTATCTTCGTTGGAGAGCGCTACTACCCATATCTTGCAAATAAATATATTCCCTCACCTACAGCTCAGCCTCCGCATTTCTGTTGATTGTTCCATGCTTTGAAAAAAATCTTTGTTAGGTGTGAAATCGATCACCTCGGCTAAGAAACAATCTTCATCTTATATCTGTCTTGTCCCTTTCCGTTTTCAGGAAAAAAAATCACAACATCTTTGTTTTCCAGCTAATTTGTCTCCATAGCCATCAGACACTTTATATTCATTTAGCACTATGAGACTCTGTGGTTTGTGTATATGGGACTTTTAAATATTCTTCATAACTTTGGAGAAGCTGAGGAAATGGCCACAGCACTTGTTGGCCAAAGCATTAATGATGCCACGGCCTCAGATTTGTGGGGTTGGATGTTTGGCACATAATTAACATAACATATGTATTTGCAAAGCGCATATTCACCCCAGCAACGGGGCATCTCAAATGGATGAAAGGCTGAGTGGTCCTGCTGGGATTTGAACCTGTGACCATGAGGTCGAACACTGGCCCCTGCATGGATGCATTAGTCCACTGACCAACCATATACACAATGAACAAATAAAGAATGCAATGAAGTTATAGCAATAGGTATGTCTAATAGGTGTGTGTTCCTACTAGACTCCTTCAGGGAGTTCCACTATGAGTATGGTAACAGTAAGTAGCATTACAAAGGGCAAAGCACATCTTTAGTAGACACTGCGGGTTTCCAGCCTGCTCAGTGATGGTCACTCCATATCTATGGAGACCTTGTGGTACATCTTCATATTGTAACTTGCTAATTCATAATGAATCATGAAGATCTCATAGAGATGTAGTCCCTCCCCTACAACTATGGACTTAGTCATCAGAACAGATTGCCCTTTGCAATCTACCTTCCTTGTGGAGAAGAGCATTCGGTAACAGTCATCTATTACTAACTATGACCTGAAGGTAACTCCCAAAATAAAACTCCACAAATATTGACTGTAATGAGATGGGCTAAAAGCCAGGCAGATCAATCGGAAAGAAGACTGAAACCAAAATGCTTTTGGACAAAGATGTCTCTGTTAGAGAAGCAGCGCCTTGAGACCCCCACGGGTGAGTAGCGCGCTCTACAAATTTATTTATTGATTGTAAGGGATGACCCCCTTGCTATATCAAGCCATTGCTCCAGCAGTAATCCACAAAGAAGGAAAAATGTGCAAGCATCCATATACAATTTTTAAAGACCGGGTTCTCTAATGAGTGGGTCAAAATACCAAAACTACTGCTTGGACTGTCTCTTAAAAGTCCTTGGTTTAGCCTACGATTATATACCCAATAGCTATTTGGGGATTCTCTTTGTTGCCGTGGGCTATATGTTAGGAGGTGTAGCTGAATCGCACCATTCCAGCCCAAGGACCTGCAGCTGCTTGCCAGACCCGCTCCGCGGGTCCCGCATCGCCATCTGAGGACTCTGACAATTATCTGCTCCAGAACTAGCGCTGAAGCGCTGTGATTGGGGAAGGTGAGGGTTGAAACGGCGATAGGGCTGCGAGCGTGAAAACAGGGACTCCGTTTCCCACGAGTCCCTGTACGACCTTCTACCACCACCTGGTCCGCTCTCCCTGCCTGGCCGCCCCACCCCCTGACCACGAAGGATTCAAAACCTGCCTCTCTTCGTGACCCTGCGGGATTCTCTTTGTTGCCGTGAGCTATCTGTTAGGAGGTCTAGCTGAATCGCACCATTCCAGCCCAAGGATCTTACAGCTGCTCGCCGGACCTGCTCCGCGGGTCCCGCATCGCCATCTGAGGACTCTGACAATTATCTGCTCCAAAACAAGCGTTTAAGCGCTGTGATTGCGGAAGGCGAGGGTTGAAACGGCGACAGGGCTGCAAGCATGAAAACAGGGACTCCGTTTCCCAGGAGTCCCTGTACGACCTTCTACCACCACCTGGTCCGCTCTCCCTGCCTGGCCGCCGCGCCCCCTGACCACGAAGGATTCAAAACCTGCCTCTCTTCGTGACCCTGCGGGATTCTCTTTGTTGCCGTGGGCTATCTGTTAGGAGGTGTAGCTGAATCGCACCATTCCAGCCCAAGGACCTGACAGCTGCTCGCCGGACCCGCTCCGCGGGTCCCGCATCGCCATCTGTGGACTCTGACAGTTATCTGCTCCAGAACTAGCGCTGAAGCGCTGTGATTGGGGAAGGTGAGGGTTGAAACGGCGACAGGGCTGCGAGCGTGAAAACAGGGACTCCGTTTCCCAGGAGTCCCTGTACGACCTTCTACCACCACCTGGTCCGCTCTCCCTGCCTGGCCGCCCCGCCCCTAATCACTTCCCCTCCTTATATATCAGGCAGATTATACTTCTGCGCGGGAGCGTCCCGGGAGAAGCCCAGGACAAGGGCGGGGCCATCTGCGGCCATCAAAGGACGATTAAGGACGGGACGGGCCACCCCCAGAACATTTGCTATTATTCACTTCTTGGTAAGAATCATGCCCCTTATTGTAACGCGAATTGTACATCTGCTATATAAAATCAGTATTGTGCTCACCCCACTGTGATCCAAATATTTTTCACACATCTGTAGCCTAAAAGCCTAATTTATATTTCACATTTTAATTATGGCCTCCCTAACGGGGAAAACTAGTAACATCACTGTTAAAACTTCAAATGGGGTAGCTACTGGCACGATTGACCAATTCTTTAAGCGTATTTCAATCGTTTTAGAGAATGAAATTGCCGATACAGAGAAGCGTCTTTCCCTCGATTTACTAACGGGAAAGCGCTCCTCTCTAGGACAAATAGGCCAAGCACCTTCCCCGGGTATGGCAAACCTAGAAGGAGGTGACCCTCCGCCATCGGTCATAAGGGAGGAGGACGATGAACTGATTTGCCTTAGTGAAAACATTTCCCTCCAAAATTCTTCGGTCGGGACGGACACCACGGGCCTATCAAGTTCCCCAAAACTATCCATCGCCTCCCCCCCAACGACAGATCAGAGTGGCAAATCGAACATTAAAGGAAAGAAAAGGAAGAGAAGGGGTTCACCCCAAATGAAATGTCAGGCTAAGTGACTAAACAATCTAATTCCTGCAGCCCAAGTACCCTTACAGCCACCAGAGATTGTTAATTCAGTGTCTCCTAACAATCCCCTAGTGATGCCTCGTGGCTCCAACATAGAGGGCGAACTCTTATCTAAATTAGAGGTCATGGTTAGGTCTCTCCTACTTCCCCTGTTTGAGATAACGAGGATGATCAGTGCAAAGCTAGACAAACTAGGTGACCAATTAGAAGGAAATAAAGTTGTTTTGGCAGATATAGTAAAAGCTCAGGCTAAAACTGTCACTGGAGGTCCCGCTGTGACTTGTACCTTGACCACAGAACAACCCTCAACTAGCACCTCAAATGTGAATACTGGGACTATAACTGGGAAAAAAGCGGTGGGTAAATCCTCAAAAATACTGCCCTCTAAAGGACAGTCCACCCAACCAGTAAAGGGCCATTTGAAACAAAGGGAAACTGCAGTCGTTGAAGAGAAAAGGGTACCTGAGAATAATACTCCATCTAATAAAAATAGAATAGAGAATGAGAATGGGGAACAGCCTCCACAGCGGTCCTATAGACACACGATCAGAAAAGTAGACTTACCACCTGAATCTGCCCCCTTTACCATCATTATGACAGGAGTACCCGAGTTAGCAGAAGGGGTGAGGGAAAACCATCATGCCCTAAAAAAAAAACAATCCATTGGTTAGAACAAAATAGACCACTCCCTGCCCATGTAAACGGAGAAATCCTAACCATGAGGCCTGCAAATTGGGTGGGATCACGACCAAAGGACAGGAAAGGGGATGCAGTAATTGTAAATTTTAAGGACCACAGAACCGTGAGATGCATTGGAGATTGGTACGAGGCAAGAGGGGGGGATACCATCTCCACGCACTATGTTAGTTACTTTTACCCAAGAGATCCTTCATCCTACCAAAAAGCTAATTCTGAAAGAAGGAACCCCTTTGAATGGAAAGAAGTGGGGCACCAACCTTTTTTCCAAAATCCGTATAACCACTCAAGTTGGCCACCATCATATAGGGGGCTTCATAACAATAGCTTCCCAGTAAAACAGGGATTTAACCTGCCCACCTTTAATCATTTTTCAATGCTGTATGGATTAGATGAAGTGGACTGACTCACACCGACTACTAACGGGGATGTGGGCCCTCCATTAGTAGAGATACTAGAGAGTTCCCCCTACAGTTCCCCCTACAGGAGGCTACTCCAAGTGAGGTACCCTACGCACAGAAAGGTGGAATGGTATCACTCTTGTTCTGGAATATAGCAGGACTTCGCGCAAAGATTGAGGATGGTAGTGCCCTAAATTATGTCAAAGATTATGGGGTTATCTGCTTACAGGAGACTTGGGCTACCTCGGAACAACACCTGATGGGCTATACAACTTATTTTTCCCCAGCAAAGGCAGTTACGCATGGAAGGGCAAAGGGCGGCCTGACCATTTTTATAGCAAACACCATACCTTGGTTGAAAGTCACGGCCCTCCAAATAGAATCAAATTATCAACTACTAAGCCTATCATTTGGGAAGAAGGAGACTGTTCTCCTGGTAAATTTTTATGACAAAGGACACTAGAAAGTATGAGCAGGGCCTGAGGGATTTTAAAGACCAAGACACATTCCCTAACTACATGTAGAAAAACAAAAAGAGTGTCAGAGGGTCTATCCAAACTATGTAAGGGTCATTAAACTAACAGAGCAGTGTCAACTCATCTAACCAAAATAGACAGAATTGTTGGATACCCTTGATCACTTACAGGATATCCATCAGTCACCACACGGAACCGCCCTTCATCATTTGGCATTCCTGTAGTTCACTAAGATTGGTACGTCACTGGCTCAGAACCGGTAAGGTCAGATGGTATAATCTCCCAAAGAACCAAGTGGCGGCCAAACAGTGGTAGAGTGTCACAAACTACCCATCAATTCGTTTGGTGGGTGACTGATTTGCAGTACTGTGAGAAAGGGTGTGTAGAGAAGTGAGTGAGAAATATCTAAAATTGGGTGAGTGAGCAGAAATAAGAAAACTTTATTAGGTTCTGTGCTCGCTCCGCCAATATTAAAAAGCAGCATAAGTAGGTTTAACAAATATCTACTCTGATCTTACATTGGTCAACATGTTTCAGCAATATTCCAGGGACTAACGAGTCCATTGCTTTCATCAGGACCGTTAAATGTTCAAAGGCTACTGCAAAAATTGAGGTGAAGTGTAAAAAACTGAATATAGTGACTCAGTATTAATAATTTTTACAACATGAAAAAAGATCACCTGATATATGAGGTGTATTCTTCTATCTGTAGAAAGTATGTTCATCACTGTGATGGGGAGAAGAGAAAGACACAGCCTAATACTTGAATAATGACCATATACACGTTGACAAAGCATAATGTTATGTTACATATTCAGCTTTAGAACAGCTGTTCTTGATTTGTTAACACATCGTTGGTAATACAAATATGGACATATGAATATGCCATTCAATTACTCCATCTTACCATGCTAGTGGGAGTAAAAGGCTCCACCCCGCCTGGCAACGGCTCAGGGCACGAGGGAAGCACCGCACTATTATAGGAAGCAAAAAACAAACAAACGGAGTATGTTTAATGCTTCTAGGTCTCTTTGAAAATAAAACACATAGGGCAGGCATCATCAAGCTTACCTCGCTGAAATGGCAATCTACCTCGCTTATCAAAGCCTACACAAATATTACTATGTCGCTAGTGTGCGAGGCAGTATCCGAGCCAGTGAGTTAACATAAAAATAACAAGCGCATCAGCGTATTGAATGTTAAATGGCGCTGAACGCTTCTGACGAATAAGTGCCGGTTTGATGAAAATCCGTCCCCCGCGGGTGCAACGGGCGTGCGTTTAAAAGAGCCAGCATGATTAGGTACAATGGCCTCAGTTTTCAGGTCGATCTATACCCATAAGAAAAGCTTACCTCTCCGTCGGTACTCCTAATCCTCCATCTGAGCCAATTGGGGAGGTATCGGAGCCGACGCGAGAGGAAGTTTTAAGGAGTCAAAACGATTGGACGTACGCGATCACCTGGTTGGTTCGTCCAATCAGAACAGGTTATAGAAAACAACGCGATGTTTATGTTCATTCCGCCATGCTGATAGGCGGACTAGTAACCTGTGTTTAGTATTGCAATTTCTTATTGGACCATCATATTGTTGGTATGGCTGCTAGGCAACAGAGCAGCAGGAGTTACTTGTGCTTTACATTCCCTATTACAATAAGCACGTAACCAGCTAGTACATTGATTAAATGGTGTTAATACAGGACTCTCTGATGGGAAAGAATTATGATATTTTGGAAAACAATTATGATATTTAGGGAAAACGGACACTATGCCATTTACAAACAAATGCCTCCAGATGTCTTATGGCAGACATTCGAGACGGAAAGGTGTGATGTCTTTTGGCTCCAGATGTCTTATGGCAGACATTCAAGACGGAAAGGTGTGATGTTAAACCCCAGACTCCATACACTAAATATTCACAGTCAGTCTTTACGAATACCTAATAGGAAACAGGCTCTTATGTATAACCCCATTATTAGAATACAGACAGGGGAGTTTACAGACTGAACCATGAAGAAGCGTATGCCTTTAGGCTCTTGTGTATTGCCCCTTTATTGAATGCAAAAAAAGGGGGGGGGAAAGGTTACAGACTGAACCATGGAATGTCGTCATTCAAACCATTCTTGTTGGTCTGAAGTTTGAACACCCATTTTTGTTCTTTACGCAGTAGAAAATTGGTGTAGTCTGTCACATGGGGAGGAATGTAAGGTTGTTCAAGTACTGTCCAAGTAAAAGCAGTGGGGTCGTGTTTTTTATCCAGAAAATGTGTAGTTAGTTTAGTGGCCTGTCTCCTGCATCGGATTGTACTTTTGTGCTCTGAGATACGTAGTTTGATTTTTCGGGTTGTCATACCTACGTATTGCATGCCGCATGGACAGGTGATCAGATAGACCAATCTCTCACTTTTGCAATTGGTGAATCTGACCTGTCTCCACGGTCTATCGGTGCCAATGTCAATCTCCGTTGACCTGGTGGTTTGTGGGCAGGCCTGACATGATCCGCATGGGTGATGTCCCACTATTGGTGGAAGATCCCAGATGGTCCCTAGAGCCCTAGGCACTTTTATCTGGGGTCTGGTATGGACAATGCGATCTCGCAGATTCGTCCCCCGTTTAAAAGAGAACACAGGTGGTTCAATTTCTTTTTGTCCGGAGTTAAGTATGGACCAATGTTTTTTTACTATTTTCTGTATCTTGTTTGATAGTGTCCCAAATGTTGTAACACAGGTCAATCTGTTAGATGCGGGTTTTGGTGCTTTGGGTTCTAACAGGGCTTGCCTGTTATTGTTACTTGCCCGTTTCATAGATTGTTTTACCAGTCTCGAAGGATATTTCCTATCATGTAGTTGATGTTGTAAAGTTTTGGCATGTTTAGCATAACATTCTTTGGTGGAACAATTTCTCTGTACCCTCAGGAATTGCCCATACGGTAGATTCTGTCTGAGGGACTTGGGGTGGTGGCTATCGTAGCATAGCAGAGAATTCTCCGCCATTGGTTTTCTGTATAATTCTGACTGCCAGCCTTCAGGTGTAGAAAAGATCCTTAAGTCCAGAAAGGCTATCTCAGTTTTACTTGCCTCTATAGTGAAACGGAGGAAGTTGTTCCTGTTGTTTAACCAATCCAGAAAGGACATGAGAGTGTCATGAGTTCCTCGCCACACCACTAGTATATCATCAATATACCGTTTCCATAACCTTATGCAGGCACCAAATGGATTAGAATCAGTAAGGACATGCTCTTGCTCGAACACAACTTCGAGCAAGAGCATGTCCTTACTCAACTACATGATAGGAAATATCCTTCGAGACTGGTAAAACAATCTATGAAACGGGCAAGTAACAATAACAGGCAAGCCCTTTTAGAACCCAAAGCACCAAAACCCGCATCTAACAGATTGACCTGTGTTACAACATTTGGGACACTATCAAACAAGATACAGAAAATAGTAAAAAAACATTGGTCCATACTTAACTCCGGACAAAAAGAAATTGAACCACCTTTGTTCTCTTTTAAACGGGGGACGAATCTGCGAGATCGCATTGTCCATACCAGACCCCAGATAAAAGTGCCTAGGGCTCTAGGGACCATCTGGGATCTTCCACCAATAGTGGGACATCACCCATGCGGATCATGTCAGGCCTGCCCACAAACCACCAGGTCAACGGAGATTGACATTGGCACCGATAGACCGTGGAGACAGGTCAGATTCACCAATTGCAATAGTGAGAGATTGGTCTATCTGATCACCTGTCCATGCGGCATGCGATACGTAGGTATGACAACCCGAAAAATCAAACTACGTATCTCAGAGCACAAAAGTACAATCCGATGCAGGAGACAGGCCACTAAACTAACTACACATTTTCTGGATAAAAAACACGACCCCACTGCTTTTACTTGGACAGTACTTGAACAACCTTACATTCCTCCCCATGTGACAGACTACACCAATTTTCTACTGCGTAAAGAACAAAAATGGGTGTTCAAACTTCAGACCAACAAGAATGGTTTGAATGACGACATTCCATGGTTCAGTCTGTAACCTTTCCCCCCCCCCCCTTTTTGCATTCAATAAAGGGGCAATACACAAGAGCCTAAAGGCATACGCTTCTTCATGGTTCAGTCTGTAAACTCCCCTGTCTGTATTCTAATAATGGGGTTATACATAAGAGCCTGTTTCCTATTAGGTATTCGTAAAGACTGACTGTGAATATTTAGTGTATGGAGTCTGGGGTTTAACATCACACCTTTCCGTCTTGAATGTCTGCCATAAGACATCTGGAGCCAAAAGACATCACACCTTTCCGTCTCGAATGTCTGCCATAAGACATCTGGAGGCATTTGTTTGTAAATGGGATAGTGTCCGTTTTCCCTAAATATCATAATTGTTTTCCTAAATATCATAATTCTTTCCCATCAGAGAGTCCTGTATTAACACCATTTAATCAATGTACTAGCTGGTTACGTGCTTATTGTAATAGGGAATGTAAAGCGCAAGTAACTCCTGCTGCTCTGTTGCCTAGCAGCCATACCAACAATATGATGGTCCAATAAGAAATTACAATACTAAACACAGGTTACTAGTCCGCCTATCAGCATGGCGGAATAAACATAAACATCGCGTTGTTTTCTATAACCTGTTCTGATTGGACGAACCAACCAGGTGATCGCGTACGTCCAATCGTTTTGACTCCTTAAAACTTCCTCTCGCGTCGGCTCCGATACCTCCCCAATTGGCTCAGATGGAGGATTAGGAGTACCGACGGAGAGGTAAGCCTTTCTTATGGGTATAGATCGACCTGAAAACTGAGGCCATTGTACCTAATCATGCTGGCTCTTTTAAACGCACGCCCGTTGCACCCGCGGGGGACGGATTTTCATCAAACCGGCACTTATTCGTCAGAAGCGTTCAGCGCCATTTAACATTCAATACGCTGATGCGCTTGTTATTTTTATGTTAACTCACTGGCTCGCATACTGCCTCGCACACTAGCGACATAGTAATATTTGTGTAGGCTTTGATCAGCGAGGTAGATTGCCATTTCAGCGAGGTAAGCTTGATGATGCCTGCCCTATGTGTTTTATTTTCAAAGAGACCTAGAAGCATTAAACATACTCCGTTTGTTTGTTTTTTGCTTCCTATAATAGTGCGGTGCTTCCCTCGTGCCCTGAGCCGTTGCCAGGCGGGGTGGAGCCTTTTACTCCCACTAGCATGGTAAGATGGAGTAATTGAATGGCATATTCATATGTCCATATTTGTATTACCAACGATGTGTTAACAAATCAAGAACAGCTGTTCTAAAGCTGAATATGTAACATAACATTATGCTTTGTCAACGTGTATATGGTCATTATTCAAGTATTAGGCTGTGTCTTTCTCTTCTCCCCATCACAGTGACGAACATACTTTCTACAGATAGAAGAATACACCTCATATATCAGGTGATCTTTTTTCATGTTGTAAAAATTATTAATATTGAGTCACTATATTTAGTTTTTTACACTTCACCTCACTTTTTGCAGTAGCCTTTGAACATTTAACGGTCCTGATGAAAGCAATGGACTCGTTAGTCCCTGGAATATTGCTGAAACATGTTGACCAATGTAAGATCAGAGTAGATATTTGTTAAACCTACTTATGCTGCTTTTTAATATTGGCGGAGCGAGCACAGAACCTAATAAAGTTTTCTTATTTCTGCTCACTCACCCAATTTTAGATATTTCTCACTCACTTCTCTACACACCCTTTCTCACAGCACTGCAAATCAGTCACCCACCAAACGAATTGATGGGTAGTTTGTGACACTCTACCACTGTTTGGCCGCCACTTGGTTCTTTGGGAGGTTATACCATCTGACCTTACCGGTTCTGAGCCAGTGACGTACCAATCTTAGTGAACTACAGGAATGCCAAATGATGAAGGGCGGTTCCGTGTGGTGGCTGATGGATATCCTGTAAGTGATCACGGGTATCCAACAATTCTGTCCATTTTGGTTAGATGAGTTGACACTGCTCTGTTAGTTAAATTTTTATGACAACCTAATGGGTAGTGAGGCGGTAAAAATACTTGGTGCACTCCGCCAAAAACTCGGTAAATTGATAAACCAAATGAAACTCACGGATACACCGAGTATCATTTGGGGGGGGGATTTTAATCAGTACCCTTGTTCTAGAATGTATACTAATATCTGTGGGTTGGTGGAAAATCAAGACAAGCAAATTGTCCACTTTAACCACTCTATGGTAGGAGACTCTTTAAATGAAACTTTATCCGAACTAGGCCTAGTGCTAATAAATGAGGTAAAAAATCTTCCGGGACGATTGGATCCAACTTATTTGGGGAGAGGGTGTGAGTCGACTATAGATTACATCCTAGGTACTACTACATTGGCAAATAAACTTAAGGAGTTTAGAGTGTTAGTAAACACTCTAAGTGACCATGCGGCTTTGGGTGTGGATCTATTTTTAGAACAGGGGCAGCTCTCACCCCAGCTCATAATGACTGCTCACTCCCAGAACAACTTACATCTATCCAAAATGAATGGTTATGCTCTAGGGTGGGGAAAGATAGATCCAGCAGAATTAACAGCCAAGGTGGTATGTGCGGTATATCCGGCCATATTGAAATGTCTAGATACTGACAGAGGGGAAGAGGAGGTCCTTCAAAACTTTGGCTTAATTCTGGAAAATGTAAATAAAACACTAACTGTAAAGAAGAAAGGGAATAGGGACATAAAAAAAGGATGGTTTAATCATAAATGTACATTGGCCCACAAAAGCTTAAAAAGAGCACTATCTAACAGACCTAGAAATCAGGAGGAAATAAAGACGCTGAGAAGGTCTAATAGATTAGCCTGCAAGGAAAGAAAATTAGAACTAAAACAAGCCCTGTGGAACCAACTACATGAAAGTTCCTTGAATAAAAACAGCGAGACATTCTGGAAAGTGGTAAGAGCCCCGTTTCTAGTTGACAAAAAAAAACAACCATCAGTAGAGGTGGCGATAGAGGGACCAGCATGGGTAAATCATTTCTCAAAAACCTTCGGTAAAAACCTAGAAGCAGATTTTGCAGGGGGGAAAAATTGCGATAATAATACCCAACAGTTAAACTCTCTTCCAATCCCATTAGTTTTTGCACTAACTGAGGTTATTGATGCAGTGAAGGCTAGTAAAAGTGGGAAAGCCACTGGCCCAGATGGGGTACCAGTGGACTTCTTTAAATACCAACTAGACTTGTGGGCCCCAATTTTAAAAAAGGTATTTGACTCCGTTATGAAGTGTGGGCTACCTAAATCCTGGACCCAATCTATTATGGTCCCCGTCTTTAAGAAAGGTGAAAGACAGGATGTCACCTGCTATCGTCCAATCTCGCTCCTGGATTCCCTGGAGAAAGTCCTGGGCAGAGTGGTTCTCCAGCGTCTACAGGAGTGGGCCGAAGACGGTGAGATTCTTTGTGATATCCAGTTCAGCTTCCGAGAGGGTTTCGGGACAACGGAGCAAGCCCTAAATCTGGCATTATTGATGGGGAAATATGTCTCAGTAAAGCGGGGCAGGTTGTATATGGTCTATGTTGACCTGTCCGCAGCGTTTGACTGCGTTTCCCATTCAAAATGATGGTCTGTTCTCACTGAGATGGGGATAGATCAGGCCCTCGTAACTTTCTGAGAGAGCTTTATTCAAACGCCTCTGCTAGAGTACGTTTTGGAGTGAATGGCGAACTTTCTGTTTCGTTTGCAGTGGAGCGTGGTGTTAGGCAGGGTTGTGTCTTGGCTCCCTTTCTTTTTTCCCTCTATACAAATGGGCTTGAGGTTGAGATGTTGAGGGGGAGTCAGGACCTTCCTCGAGTAAGAAATCGGCCGGTCCCCGCTTTATTATATGCGGATGATGCTGTAATACTCGCACGCACTCCGCGCGAACTGCAGAAGGCACTAGATAGGTATGCAAGGTTTATGGGCAGCCTGGATCTGCGCATAAACATAAAAAAGACTTACGTCATGGTGGCAGGAATTAGGAAAAAAGGGGGAAAAGGTATCTTCCTTGACAGCGAAAGGATTGAAACTACTGCCCAATATCCATATCTTGGCATTATGATGGATGAAAAGATAAACTGGAAATCAGCCATAGAAGCTCGAAAGCACCAGTTGTTGCGAGCAATCGCTGCCCTAAAAAAATTCTCACAAAAACTAGGAAAGAGGCCCCCAGTAGAACTGCTCCATATTTATAAAGCAAAGTGTCAATCTACCGCACTTTATGGGGCAGGACTATGGGGACACAAAAACACTAATTCCCTACAGGTTGCACAGAACACCTTTCTAAGATTCCTTTTGGCAGTCCCCAGACGTGTATCTACTTTCGCCTGCCATATGGAGCTAGGCATTCCGCATATAGAGGACTTGGCAAAAATACAACCGCTCCTGCTTTGGCGACGTATCTGGACCACGACGAAGAATACCTTTTCTAAACAGATAGTGACAGACTGTATGTCACTGGATTATGTGGGGAAAATTGAGTGGCTCATGTATGTAAAGAACTTCCTTATAGATCTAGGGCTTAGTAAATATTATTCAGCCCCGGAACTAATTGGTGAAATATCCAGAAAAGATCTTAAAAAAAGGGCACTGAGCCATGTAGAAGAGTTACGAATTTGCACTGAGGCAAGAAAACCTTCGGTCCAACACTCCATGGCGGTTATGACCACCCTGGAGATTGAGCCATATTTGACATATGTCCAGTCACAATTCGAGCGTTTTCTACTGACAAGATTCCGAATGAATATTTTCCACAGATTGGTGGCATTCCCGACAAAAAACAGTTGGGAAGAGTGTCTACCAGTGTGCCCATGCGATGACACATCAGAACAATCCACCATGCACACTTTTCTGTTTTGTAAATTTTTTTCTATACATCGGAAACTTTGGCTAATCCCACTGTTAAGAAAAATGGGTTTAACCACATCCGCGCTAGTTGAATTCTCCTCCTATGCTGGGATTTTAAAAAACCTCATCAGTGTGCGAGGAGGCTACACCATGACGAGCCCAGCTCGTCATGAGCCTGGAAGGGGTTAAGAAGATGTCGCCCCGCCATGCTGCGCTTGCAATTTGTAGAATCAGAAATGGCTTGCAAATACATAGCGACTTTTTTCAAATGTATTTTTAAGCTTAGAGTAAATCTTTGATAAAATTCTTTTGTACATTTTAGGAAAAATTAGAGAAACTGAAAAACTGTTCGATATGTTTAAACTCTTTTTACATTTTTTAAAGTAATATCAAACCTAAAGAGGGGAAAATTACTCTTTTTTATGATGTAACAGTAATAATTTGATGACTGTATATGATAAGATATGTCTGTTGAAATTCTTTTATGGTTTTTTATGTACCTTGAAAACCGAATAAAGATTTACTTACTTACTATTTGGGGCATCGTAATGTAGAGGAAAAAACTTCAACCTGTTTTTTTTGTCCGAGTGCATGTTAATGTTTAACACCATTCTCAGACCTGTTCCCTCTGCAAAAAAGTTGTCTGACAAAAGCAACCTCTCCCCATCCTTGAAGAGCTATTTGAGGATTAGCTATGGATACAATCGGCCCCGGTTGTGATTGGGATCAAGGATTTGGAGATTCATGTATACCACTTCCAAAGCGATGGACCAATTGAGTGATTTAATAAAGCTTTGTAAAGTCTTTCCAAAGAAACTGGTAGTTCAAACATAAAATATGAGAACCTCCTTCCCTGGAAATTATTTGTGATGAGACAGGCACTACAAGCATCCATGGGATTACACGCTTCAAACATATTTTGGCTGACAATTCAAAGACATTACAACACACCCTATTATCCTTTGTGTAGTTGCAAAATACCACTACGGTTTGTGAGTTTGTATTAGACGATTTCCAAAAGTGCCAAACCCAATAAAATAATCTATGACCAAGGAACCAAGTTTAGAATGTTTGATATCAAGGTTCGAATCCTAGTTTCTTAACCCTCAAAAATGAAACAACTGCTTTCTCAGTTGAGAGGGTTTTTTGTCAGATCAGTGATCTGGCCTATGGAAAATGTAACACTAATGGGCCAAGGGCTAAAGTGACCCTGTACATAAATTCCCTTATGAAATGTCTGGACCCAGAAAGTCATCATAAGAAGCAGATGACTGAAGAAATACTGCTTGATATGCACCTTATTGGCCCAAACACACAAATAACCTGGATTTATCATGTATGCTAAATCTCTTTCCAGGTGAGCTATGATATGTAGAACAAGGCAATCATTACTGTTTTGAAAAATTCAGAAGGATATAAGAAATATATCTCAATATTGGAAATTTAGCAGCAGCTGGCTCCTCAGTGCGTATGAGAGTTGAGAATCAACAAAAAAATCTAAAAGTGAGTGGAGATCTGAGGTGGAGGAAATTCAACCAGCGGATTCTCACAGGTATATAGCAATTTCTCCACAAATGAGAGATTAAATTAATGTCTGTAACAAGAAATGGGAGGTGATTACAAAAATTAAGACAAACATGGCTAGCAGTTTAGACTTCGAGTGCTATGACCAAGGTTGTGTGTGGGTGTTGGAGGGGTGCGGAGCAAACTTTAAAGGGACTGATAAAACAGTATGTTACAATAAATGCTACGAAATGCCGCCTCAATGGTTTATTCTTCAGGTGGAGATATATGGGTGTATCCTGCAGGCGACAGGTTTGAATCGTTGTAAAACAGATTAGCTGCAGAGAGGTGGCTATACCCATTGAGTATCTGATGTTGTCCTGGTTTGTTTTCTATATTTTAATACTTAGTTGTGTTTTCCTCTTTATACATGCAGTACTTCAGGTACCAGAATGCCAAAAATAAAAAAGAACTGGAAGAGGTATTTGTACTTGATAGGGTACAACGTTAGAGCTCTTGCTATGATCTGCAGGTAACAGTTTGTAATCCCAGTGAGGAAGCTCAGTAGTTAAGGCACATGCTGCAGATGACTATGTGTGCAATGTGCCAGTAACAAGTTCCAGTTGCTGTAAGACAGGTAGGTGGGTCAAAACCAGCTGCTGAGATCTGTGTGTGCCTTGGAATGACAGGTTTAAACACTGGTAGCGGCTGATATCTGAACGTGGAGTGGTGCAATACTTGCCCCAAGTTCAGCGAATTAGCACAGCAAGCAAACCTGACTAGTTTTTGGAAGGTTCAAGATGGGGAATAGGGTTCTCCCCTGGGAACATTTTAAAATAGTGTATTAAAGTGCAATTTTCACATGAATTTGTTAAAAAGCCATAGGCTCTGAAAATCTGCGAATGAAATATTCCAGTAATTTCACGGTGTGCCAATGAAGCCTAACGCTTACCAGGGGTTGACTTATTATTTCAAAATATGCTATGGGAACTCCCAAATATGCTAAGAATTACCTCCAGTGTGCCATTGCTAGCTTTTTGTGCAGGTTCCCCACTTATTCCAAGAAATATTTAAAATACTGAAGCACAGGACAGAAGCGACAGGGCTGTACTCTTCTGGGCTGAGCTGTGTAATGAGCATGAAAGGATCTGTCTGCTCCCTGGCCAGTAGAGTTGTTGGCTGATGCAGTCTATTCCTGGAACTACCTGAGCCAGGATGGAGGTTTTGGGGTGTGTGTGTTGGAGGAAGAAGATGAGCCTCCACGAGCTAGTAGGCTGAGTGGGTGCCATGCTCACAGCTCGCCATATGGGAGGAGACTGGCTCAGTATTCAGCAGCTGGTCTTGGTGGGCGCTCTGCGATCATAACTGAACTCTCAAATAAATAGTTAGAATCTGCAAAGGTGCTGTTAGTGTTGTAGAGAGCCCACTGTGGAGGTAGAGGAAGCATTGATGATATAAACCACATTAGTGAAGCAGCTTTTTGTATACCCCTGTGCGTTCTCTGACATCTTATTTGTTTTACTATTATTCAGGGCTGTAACTTAATAAGAGGGGTCTGCTTCTGGCCGACAGGTCCTCAACCTATTGTGTCATATCCCTCTGCATGTGCACACACAGCTCATGAACAGCAGGCACAGCAGGCACAGTTCACCACACTCAACTGATCTACTGGATCCTAACCCCACCTCAGTGCGGCTCCGCAGAGCTGCAGTGTCTTTCAAGTGGCTTCAATAAAGTCCCTCCCGCCTCCCATTGTAAACGCTGCCTTTTGCTGAAGCCTTGGTCCCTGCCCTGGAATCATGGATGCCTGCTAACCTGTTTATAAGATTGAAATCCTGCTCCTCAAAGTAGTGATGGACACATATTTAGACTTGTTTGCTCCTCCTGTTCAGAAGAAAGCTGTGAAAGATGCCTCACAGCACATCTGTAATGTATCATGGTGTTCCAATGCCAGAGAGCTGTAAACAGAAGGAGCACGACATAGGATGCCAGGCGCCCATCGTAGAGAAGGGGTCTTAAGGAAGCAGATGTGGCTGGTGTAGGTGTTTGTGCAGCCTTTCTCCTCCAACCTGCTTCTCCCATTCTCTACTACGGGGAATATCTCCCAACTGAGGGACTTCCTGCAGCTGTCCCCCAAATCTCTGGTGGAGGGCATACACTGTGCAGTGTTTGAAGAATGAAGGTGAAAGAGGCATGAAAGGAACCAGAGTTCTCTCTTGGGAGCTGCAGGATTGTGGACTATCATTGGATCAGATAGAACTGGTTGGGTAACATGAACAAAGAATACAGAGTGTACAATGGAATGTCAAAAGCCCGGGTGCTCGAACTACTCAAGGGAGACTGAAAAAGTCCATGAGACGGGACAAGAGGCCATGGGTGGCAAAAGGAAACAAGGTCACAAAGCCAGTGCATACCTGGGCAGTGTCCTATCATACTCAACTCCTGTATTCACCCTTCTTGGAGATGAGGGAGAGCCCAAACCTGCCTTACAGATACGGAAAATATACAGCAACTACAGGGGAGCAGAGGGAGGAAACCACCAAGTTCACCTGCTGAATTCATAACACAAGAAGCCATGAAATCCTCTGGCGCCAACACCTTAGTAGAGCCTTGAGAAGTTAACCCCCTTAGAACAACAGACCCATTAGCCCCCTGAGGAGACAGCTCCCACCCAGTCAGCCTTCAATCTCCACATTCTTTAAAGCAGATGGCATATGAGAATTGACACCAACAGTAAAAGTCAGTCAAATCCATTAGCTGTTCAACAGACCACATGAAATCAATTCAAGAAATCTCACACACTTCCCAATTCACAGTGACAAAAGTTTGTAACAGGGACATGCTACTGCCAGGTCCTCAAGAAACCATTACATTAACCCACCATCCTAAAATATGATGTTTCATTCCTGGAGGTACATCCAACCTGCAAACCCCAGGCTCTCATCTTGCAAAAAGTGACACCAAAAAAGCAACAAAAAACAAATGAACTCACAGGACAAAGGACGAAAAGTCATACTCCACCACTGATGCAGATTTCAACAAATGCTGTACTCAGATTCCTTAAAGTAATTCATGGAATAAACACAAAACTCAACCATGATCATAGCGTACCAAGGACTGGATTAGTCAGTACCAATAAACCAACAAGAACCCTCAGAGAGATAAGCAGTGCCTCAAATAGCGATGCCTTAGGAAGCGACAGATGGAAGAATGGAACTACAAGTCCAAAGGACTCCAAGGACCTGTGAAAAACAGAACTGAGAACTCTGGAAAGCCACCACAATATGAGCCTTTCACATGAATTTGTGTCTTTCCAACTCTAACGATGTGAAGGGCTGTCCTATAAAGTTTGGATGAGCCAGAGTAGTTCATCACCTTACAGCGATACTTAGACTACTCCTGTCTGGATTCCCAATCTCCAAAGAGACAGAATCATGAGGAACAGGATCAATCAATGTGAAATTGACAAGAAAGCAATCCAAAATTCAATTGAAAAAGCTTCAGATACCCAAAAAGAGCACAAAAGTGAATTGTTTTGTCCCACAAACCAAGGAAATGAGCACAACAAAATTATCAAAGACCACCAGAATCTGCTTCTGGAAAATGAATAGCTTTGTCCAAGATCTGTGCTGCATGAACTGCTTGCATATTTGCAAATATAGAAAAGCCAATGTATGCGTACAGAATCCCAAACAACAGAAACCCCCCTGACCTTTCTTTTAAATCAAACAGAACATAAAATGTAATTAAAAGGGACCCCAAGCACGCCACTTCTCTCAGTGGATAGTAAAACTATCAGCAGAGAGGAACTAAAATCAACATATAGACCATAGAGGAGGGCAGAAACTGAGCAGAAAACTCACAATGACTTAGAGCCTAGTTTAGATCTCGCCAGAAACAGGCCAAGAAGAATCCGGAACCACACACATGGTGGAATCCCAAAAGTTGCAACAAGAAAGACCCTTCTTAGACTCAACTCTCAAAAACAAGCAAATAATCAAGGCATCTTCATTATGGGAACAGGCACCAGTTCCTACATAAGGAAGAGAACCCCACTCATAAGCCTGCCAAAGCAACTAATAAACGTACTCTCGACAGCAGTGGGGAAAAGTCAAATTAAAGAGAAGAAACCTCTCCCACTTAAAAAATAATTTAAGGCATAAAAATGACACTCCAAGATCATAAACCATAGCATCATAAAAATGGCTTACAACATCCCCACAAATTCTGCCAGAGCAGGTGGCAAATGAAATACGCACAGCTGCAAATGAAACCTGGACAACACTCATTCTGACAGAGATCTGGGCCAATGGAGAATGCAATGTCGAGCCAACCAAGACACCCAAGAATGAGAACAGTGGCAATCATGACACACAGAAATCAGGGTGAGATCACTCTGAACAATCTGCTGGGAAGAATTTTGAAATATATGCCTAATTTTAACTGGCCTTGGACATCAAGCCTGCAATTAATATTACACCCTGGAACATATCTGGCATTGTAGCTGAGGCATCAGACCCAGAAGGAAAAGAATTCCGTAAGATTAGGCCATCAGTTTACCGCAAGAAATGTGGTGCTTAACCACTTGGGTACCATATTAGTCTTCCTGCAAAGGCAAACAAAGATGGTAGAATTTCCAGGGGACTACAGAACCAGCGGGAGGGTAAATAAAATTAACTAAATGGTCCAGGTTTCAAAATCCAGTCAAGTGTTACAGATAACAGACATTGATCTAACTGACAGTTCAACCTTGAGGGTAGTAAACATATATGCTCAATGCCCTAGCTCAAGGGAAGGTAAAGACCTGGTGGCACTGCTGGAAGACACACGGAGAACAAAATCCCTCCACAATGCCAAGTCATCTTAGCAGGGGACTTAAATACCAAGGTAGGAATTTTGTGGTGAGGACAAAGACGTGTTTATAGAAGCCAGGTGATACCAGGGGGCCCCTTTTCGAAGCCAAGTTTATCCATAAAAAGACTCAAATAGAAAGATTCTCTAAAAAAGACTGTTTCACAAACTGTTTGATTTCAGCTTTCCACACTGTAACACATAATAAACCATTCCTATATTGTTTGATGGGAGGGCATCTTCACTCTTTAATAATAACTTAATTCCCCTAGCAAACTGGACACTATTCTTAGACCTCTGACCCTGCTCGCAGGCAGGTCGCTCCCCACGCTGCAGCACGGCTTTGCCTGCATTGTTTTTGCCTAATCTTGTATTTTTCCCCTGTGCCTAACTTGCTTTCTTGCCCAGACTTGTTTTTTCCCCTGTGCCTGTACTTGCTTTCTTGCCCAGACTTTTTTTTATTCCTCTGTGCCTGAACTTGTTTTCTTGCCTAAACTTGTTTTTCCTTCCTGTGCTCACTAGCAGCAACCACCTGAAGTGCATCCTGCTGAACACCCGCTCCGTCCACAGGCACGCCGTAGAACTCTGGGACCTGCTCGACGCGACAGCACCGGACGTCGCCTTCCTCACCGAAACCTGGATGAACGCCTCCTCAGCGCCCAACATCGCCACAGCCATCCCGGACGGATACAAGATCACCCGGAAGGACCGCATCAACCAGACGGGAGGAGGCATCGCCATCGTACACAAGAACACCATCCGCATCTCGACTAACTCCGACGAAACCTTCCCCGCCGCCGAGCACCTGCACTTCCAGATACACACCGACCACCGGGACCACGCACACAGTTCAGCGAAGACATCGCAGACTTCATCAGCCCACACGCCCTTCCCTCCGCCGACTACATCCTCCTAGGGGACCTCAACTTCCACCTGGAGAACCACAACGGCAGAAACACCACCGCCCTGCTGGACAACCTCACCAACCTTGGACTCAAGCAACTGGTGAACACCCCCACCCACTACGCCGGCCACACGCTTGACCCCGTCTTCTCATCCAGCAAGCACGTCTCCTTCAGCCACGCCACCAAACTCCACTGGACCGACCACAGCTGCGTCCACTTCAGCTTCAGCAGAACTACGACCCACCACCATCCGCAATGGGCCCCCCGCCGCAGCTGGAGCAAGATCACCACCGAAGAGCTCACCGCCTCCCTCAGCCAGAACACTCCCACCAGCACAACGGACCCCAACGAAGCAGCCAGCAACCTCACCAAGTGGCTGACCGCCTGCGCCGAAGACCTCGCACCACTAAAAAACCCTCCCAGCAGACCCGGCAGCAAGAAAACCCCCTGGTTCACCGACGAACTCAAGGAATCCAAGAAGAACTGCCGCACCCTCGAGAAAACCAGGCGGCTCGACCCCACCACAGACAACAGGACCGCCCTCAAGCACGCCACCCGCAAACACCATCAGCTGATCCGCGACACCAAGAAGACGGCTCTCAAAGAACGACTGGACAACAGCACCCTCGACAGCAAGGAACTCTTCAGCATCGTCAAAGAGTTCTCCAACCCCAGCGCTGGAATCAACGACATCACTCCCTCGCAAGACCTCTGCGACTCACTCGCCTCGTTCTTCCACCGCAAGATCGCTGAAATACACAACAGCTTCGACGCACAGACCGTGCACCCTACCACCAAACCAACGCCCGCCACCACCACCCTCTGCAACTGGACCCCGATCAGCACCGAAGACACCACCCGCAAGATGAACTCCATCCACTCAGGATCACCAACCGACCCGTGCCCACACCACGTCTTCAACAAAGCCGACACCATCATCGCACCCCATCTCCGAGACACCATCAACTCCTCCTTCCACACCGCCACCTTCCCGGAGAGCTGGATGCATGCCGAGCTGACCTTCCTCCTGAAGAAACCAACGGTGGACCCCACCGACCTCAAGAACTACCGTCCCATCTCGCTCCTTCCTTTTCCGGCCAAAATCATCGAAAAGACCGTCAACAAGCAGCTTGCCACCTTCCTCGAGACGAACGGATCCCTCGACCCCTCGCAGTCCGGCTTTCGGGCCAACCACAGCACCGAGACCGCCCTGATCGCAGCCACCGACGACATCAGAACCCTGATCGACAACGGGGAAACAGCGGCCCTCATCCTCCTGGACCTCTCTGCAGCGTTCGACACTGTCTGCCACCGCACCCTAGTGAAGCGCCTCAGCAACATCGGAATCCGAGAGAAAGCACTGGAATGGATCATCTCTTTCCTAACCAGAAGAACCCAGAGAGTCCGCCTCCCTCCGTTCAGATCCGAGGCCACCGAAGTCATCTGCGGCGTACCACAAGGATCTTCTCTCAGCCCGACCCTCTTCAACGTCTACATGAGACCCCTCACAGCCATTGCACGCCAACACAACCTCAACATCATCTCCTACGCCGACGACACCCAGCTGATCCTCTCCCTCACCAACGACCCCACCACCGCCAGAGCCAACCTCCATGAAGGAATGCAAGACGTCGCCGAATGGATGAGGAACAGCCGCCTTAAACTGAACTCAGACAAGACGGAAGTCCTCATCCTGGGATCATCACCCTCCACCTGGGACGACTCCTGGTGGCCCCCGGCCCTGGGCATCGCTCCCAAACCAACGGACCACGCACGCAACCTGGGCTTCATCCTGGACTCCTCCCTGTCAATGACCAGACAAGTCAACGCCGTCTCCTCCTCGTGCTTCAACACCCTGCGCATGCTCCGCAAGATCTTCAGATGGATCCCCACTGAAACCAGGAAGACCATCACCCAGGCACTCGTCACCAGCCGACTGGACTACGGGAACGCCCTCTATGCCGGAATCACAGCCAAACTCCAGAGAAGACTGCAACGCATCCAGAACGCCTCCGCATGACTCATCCTGGACATCCCCCAAACCATGTACCTCAACGACCGCATGACCTTCTACACGCCCACCCGCCAGCTACCATCGACCAGCCACGCACTCGCCAACGTACCGCGCATCCGCAGAGCCACCGCCAGTGGAAGATCCTTCTCCTACCTGGCAGCCAAGACTTGGAACTCCCTCCCCACCCACCTTCGACGAACCCAAGACCATCTCTCCTTCAGGAAGCAGCTCAAGACCTGGCTGTTCGAGCAGTAACATACCCCCCCTCAGCACCTTGAGACCCTCCCGGGTGAGTAGCGCACTTCACAAATGCCATGATTGATTGATTGAGTTCTCCCGCCGCCCGCCCGTTTTTCCCACTGCTGCGTCCCTGCGGTCCTGCCCCCCTGAAATCCCATTTGCCGCCCTCTCCCCCTCCCAGATGCTCCTCCCTCCCACAACCCCCCATATGGAGGCTGCGCAGCGGCCGCGCCACTGGTGAGCCGAAGGCCCATCTAAGGCAAGCCTGTCTGCGCCCCTCTGTGCCTTGACCGCGCCCAGTGGCAGGACCCCTGGACCCCGCAAACTCCATAACGCCCGACACCACTACGATGCCAGAACCCTCCATGCACTCAACACCAGACGATCACACACCTACTTCTTGGCCGCCCGAAGCACACCCACGGAGCTTTCACCTGCCGGAACTGCAGCTTCACAAGCATCCGCACCACCGTGCTGCCGACCAGGAAAGAACCCAACCACCTCAGATGCATCCTTCTCAACACCCGCTCCGCCCGCAAACACGCCGTTGAACTCTGGGACCTACTCGACTTAACCTCCCCAGACGTCGCCTTCATGACGGAGACCTGGCTGAACCCCGCCTCAGCACCCCACATACCCATAGCCGTCCCGGAAGGGTACAAGATCACCCGCAGGGACCGCACCAACGGAGCAGGAGGAGGAATCCCCATTGTCCACAGGAACACTCTCAGAGTCTCGACCAACACCGACGACACCCTCAGCACCGCCGAATACCTGCACTTCCAGATCCACAACGACCCCAACACCGCCCTCAGAGGAACCCACATCTACCGACCCCCCGGACCTGACCACAGTTCAGCGACTCCATCGCCAACTTAATCAACACACACACCCTCGCCTCCACAGACTACATCCTCCTCGGGGACCTGAACTTCCACTTTGTGAACAATAACAACACCAACTCCACCACCCTGATCGACAACCTAGCCAACCTCGGACTCAGACAACTCGTCACAACACCCACCCACTCCACCGGTCACACGCTTGACCCCATCTTCTCCGCAAGCCCCCATGTCTCCTTCAACCACACCACCGAAACCCACTGGACCGAACATCGCTGCATTCACTTCACCTTCAAGAAACCCACCACTCACCACAGCACCCAACAGATGCCTCACCGCTGCTGGAGCAAAGTCACCGAAGACCAGCTAACCACCACCCTCACCCAGAGCCCACCCACCAATCCCACTGACCCCGACACCGCCGCCCCCAACCTCAGAAGGTGGATCAACGACTGCGCCAACAACCTTGCCCCGATCAAGAAACCCTCCAACAGTCACACCAACAAGAAAGCCAGCTGGTTCACTGATGACCTTCGGGCCTCCAAGCAAATCTGCCGAAAGCTGGAGAAGATCTGGCTCCGTGAACGAACACCGGACAGCCACGCAGCCCACAAGAACGCCACCCACAGACACTATCACCTCATCAGATCCACCAAAAGGGCCTCCTTAAAAAAACGCCTAGACAACAACGTGCACAACAGCAAAGAGCTCTTCAACATCATGAAGGAACTCTTCAACCCAAGCTCCAACACCAACGACGTCCCACCCTCTCAAGACTTGTGCAACTCGCTAGCCACCTTCTTCCACCGCAAGATCGCAGACATCTACAACAGCTTCAACGCCATGACTGCCACGACAACCACTGAGACCTCCGTCCCCATGACCACCATCTGGACCAAACACCTGCTCTCCTGGACCAACATCAACGACGGCTACACCATCAAGATCATGAACACCATCCACTTCGGATTTCTGTCAGACCCATGCCCACACCACATCTTCAACAAAGCCAGCACATCCATCGCACCCCATCTCCAGAAAGTCATCGCCTTACTCAAGAAACCCAAGGCGGACCCCAAGGACTTCAAGAACTTCCGGCCCCTCTCCCTGCTCCTGTTCCCGGCAAAGGTAATTGAGACGACCGTCAACGAACAACTGACCCGCTACCTCGAGGAGAACAACCTGGACTTTTCCCATACTGGGTTCCGCAGCAACCACAGCAAAAGAACGCCCTCATCGCCGCCACCGATGACATCGAGTCCCTGCTGGACAACGGAGAAATGACGGCCCTCATCACCCTCACCACAGTCCCCCGCTTCCGAAGAGCGACCTCCGGCAGCAGGTCGTTCTCCCACCTCGTCGCCAAGACCTGGAACACCTTCCCCATCCACCTACGGCAGACCCAAGACCTGCTGACCTTCAGAAAACTCCTCAAGGCCTGACTTTTCGAGCAGTAGCAGCATTCCCCACCCCAGCGCCTTGAGACCCTCACGGGTGAGTAGTGCGCTTTACAAATGAAATGATTGATTGATTGATTGACACTAAATTGCTATGGAGAGTTGAAAGTTGCCCAAAAGGCTTTCATATGGAACTAACAGTGCATGTCTGTTCCGGACCCCCCTGAAACTCTGGTAAGACGTAGAATAAAATGGGGAACAATTGATCAGAAAACCCTCAAAGAATGGCTGAACCTACCAGAGATCTGCATGTTAAGATACTACATCCTAAACAAAGATGAAGGAAACACCCCCAACACATGGGGTGAGTAAAGATGCAAAAATGTGCTCTCTTCAAGAAAATAACTAAAACAATCACTCAGAGGACCGCAAAACACGCAAATCTAAATACACATGACAAGAAAGCCATCATGGTTGATCACCTGGTTCGATGATGAATGCCTCAAAAAACAGAAACAATCATCAAGGCAACTAATAGTAAGAAACTCCCCTAAAATATTATTTAAAATAATTGTACAGTTCCCTGATTAAAATTACAAAAATTTATTCTATCACAGCAAATCGAAAAATCCTCAGCATGTGAGCTGGTTGTGTGCTGAATCAACTGAGATGCCCCAGTGAAGGTTAAAGTTACAGAGAAAGATCAATCTATCGCTTTGTGAGTATTGGTCATATGCAAAGTGGACAAATTGCTGAGGGAAGGGGGAGCTGTCACTTGGCAGATGGTAAATGGCGTGCACTTTGGACCAAGAAGTTCCAAAGTAAGGCATTTGAATGCAGAAAAAGAGATACAGGATAGATCTCTACATTTAAGAGAATTTCTGAATATGATCATGACACCTCCCCCGATTTTGCAAAGTCTGTCAATCCTGTAAATGGGCTAATTAGGGGGGGAGCAGAAGATTGAAGATAGTGTGGGAAGTGTCATTAAACCATGTCTCAGGGAGGGTCAGAAGATCAAACTTGTATTGAGTAATGGTGTCTGAGATTTTCAGCGTATGTTTTGTTGCAGATCTGCAATTGTGAAGCATACAACTCATCTCTGAGGTGACTGTGTTAGTATTGGCGGTGCCAGGGCTTTTAGTAATGATGGGCGTGAGGTTTATATGGATCAGTGTCTGGGTTGTAAATGTTTGGTGTTTGGTCCGGACAAGGGAGATGGGAGGTATAGTGCATTGATTTGTGTTCATATGGAGAAGAAATGGTGGGGGAGTAAGAGATGGTATAACTGGCAAGTAGATTGATAATTTCAGTTAGGGATAGATTATGCACACCTCTTTTGGGGCAAGGGAGAAGCAAACTTCTCTGATCTCTGAGTTAAGTGTATGGGTTATTGCGTTTTCACCAAGGGGAGTAAGGAGTCAAGTACAAGGGACATTTTAGAGCTTAATTGGGAGATAGTGGCTTCAATCTGGGAAATTGTGGAGTTGAGGAGACCTATTTTATTGTCAAGGGAGTGCAGAGCTGTGTACGGAATGTTAAGTTGCTCAGCAGGGGCAACAGGCTTTGTGGAAGGTTCATCTCGAAGGGTAGCATAAGGAAGGGGGGAGGTAGTAAGGAAAAGTGGGGGGTGGATTGTGGTGTGAAGGGTGCAGAATCTGATGTAGGTTGGAACTGAGAGTGGGTGCTGCTGTGTAGAAAAAAAGATTCTCAGGGCATATTTTGAAAGAGGCAGACATAATTATTATTGGTTGAAGAGAGGAAGGGAAAGAGCTGAGAGAGGAAAAAGGTTTCTGGGATAGCGAGGAGGAATGGGAAGGAATAAGGGGTAAAGGGTCTGAATAGTAGGGGGGTAAAGAGAGGGGAATAGGGTGGGGGTGCATTAGCTGAATTGAATGAAAGTAAAGGGGTCCGTGGATGCGAGAAATTGTCCAGGATGGTGGAGGGGGAATGCAGAAAGTACTTCTTGGTTAGAGAAAAGGGGAGGGGAAAGGTAAAAGATATCATGGGGGAGTATATGGTTGAGTGACTGTAAAGGAAAAAGGTTGTGGGGAGGAGTGGTGCAAGGGGTCTAAAGGAGATTAAGGGAGAGGAGAGTGAGCATGGGAAGGAGGGAAGGGTGTAAAAGGAGGTGGACAAGGAGGGGGAGGAGGAAGATTAGATGGTGGAGAGGTCTGGTTAAGCTGGTGAAAAATCTGTTTCGGGGGGCGGGGGGTCTTTGAAATCCAAGGATGATGCGTGGGACTGGCCTTCTGGAACCACAGTGGCGTGGGAAAGGGGAGTGTGTAGTGAGGGTTGAGTCTGCAGGAAAGTCAGGAGGGATTGTAGTCGAATGGGGGGTTAGCAGGGATGGAAATAGGTGGTCAAATGGAGAGAGACAGTTGTCTTTAACTTGAATCATGACTTTGGCATTATTAAGTAGGGAGATAGTGATTGAAACATTGAGCAAGCTGAAGGGAAATATTTTAGCTGGTAGTAGTGTGGGATTGTGGAGGAGGATGTTACATTGATTAAGTTGTTGAAAATAGTATTCCAAGATGAAATGTTGTGGGTGAAGAAGATGAGCTCGGTTTTGAGTCTCCCATATCAGCTGATGTGGCATGTGTCGGCGAAGAGTGAATCAGGAACTTTTTGAGGGTGTTGGTTTTAAACCTTTTTAGGTGGCCGTGGAAAGGTTGAGAGGGTAAATGATCTGATAGCAGTTGGCACCAGTTTTCACACACTTGGTTGACACTGTTGTGAGGTAGTGGGGAAGCGATGGGAATGGAGGTGGGGCGAGAGCTGGGAGGAAAGTGGATGCATTGAGAAATATAAGGAGGCAACAGCGCATAGCTCAGGGGAGCCCAGATTAGACAGGCAAGAATAGACACAATAGAAGAATGGGTGGAATAGAGATCAATGCAATGGGCTATGGTACTAGTAGTAGGAACAAAGGAAAGGGGGATGAGTGATCAGATCCCAATAATACAAGCATAATATAGCCAAGATTATACTATTAAACAAAGGAGAGGGGGCAATCAAATCACAACAGTGCAAGCATAATATAGGCAAGATTATAATCTAAATTCTTGCCCTAACCGGTGTTTGCTGGTCTTTCAACATGATCCACCAATTAGTAGTTCAGCTTGAAGTTAAAGTCTTCTAGTGAAATCCTATTGGAGGTGGCTTTCTTAGAAATGGGATTTCTGGTTGGCTAGGGCAAGTGCCTAAACCAGGTAGAAACCACCACTCCAGTCACGGCAAGGGAGTTACATGCATGAGATAACCCCTACTCACCTCCTTGGTAGTTTGGCATAAGCAGTCAGGCTTATCCAAGAGGCAATGTGTAAAGTGTTTGTGCAGCACACTCACACAGCATCGACACACTAGGCACACCACAACAGAAACTCCACACAAGGTTATATAAAAAATAGCCTTCGTATTATCATAAACACATTTGAAAATAATCACAAATGTACACTGTGCCATCTGGCACTTGACAATGTTTCATAGGGGATTATATACATGACAGGGCCAATCGGGCCACTGTCAGAACCATCAGAATGCAAGTAGTGAATATAACAGACCCAGTAACTACTGGTAAAATACTGTACTCAGCATCATCACGTTAGGCATAAACACATTATGCAAAAGAACATTAGGCATAAACACATTATGCATCACATTAGGGTTTTGCGCCCTACCAGCACCTCAGGTGCTCACAGGCCCACAGGCCTTCCTGGGGGGCCCATCTGGGACTTCCCCACAATGCCCTATGTCCACTAAGTCAGGGCACTAAGCTGCCACTGCAGCAGAGTGCAGCCCCAACTGGCCGGCACCAGAAATGGGGGGTTGGGGGGAGCGAGGGTGTCACCCGCTCTTGTCTATCCTGACACAAAAAAGAAATGCCCCCTCAAAGTTGCAGCTGCCTGCAATCAGGTGGTGCAGCTGTGTAACAAGTAGGCACCAACAGAGTGCCTTTAGCTGCCTCTGCAGCAAAGACAATGTGTGCAATGCTCTGGGTGGTGGGGGTGCATTTAACCCCTTCCTCTTATCAAACACAAAGGAATGCCCCGGTCGTTGCAGCTGCCTGCACTCTGGTGGTGCAGCTGAGTAAATCAACACCAGCACCCACAATGCCTTGAGAGCCCCCTTTCACTGGGGCTCTTCCGGTGCCATTCACAGGCACCAACAAAGCCTCACCCTCCAAGGCTGTTCTCCTTTGCAATCAGCACCAACAGCATGCCTCTGGAAGCCCCACTCACCGGGGCTTCCCTCTCAGGAAATCGGGGATGAGACAGCTGCTGCGGGGGGAGCCCGAGAGGCTCCCTGGATGTCCAGCAAGCCTTAGGGACTCCGTCTTGGGTCCAGGCTGCACGTGGGGCTCTCCTCTCTATAGGGGAGCCCCACCTTGAATCAAGTACAGTGCTGCCTGCCTTCCGCTCCGGCCGCGCTGCTTCCGGGTGGGCCCGGCCACAGTTAGGCTTCCTTGGGCCAAAGCTCCGCCCCAGGTCAGGCTCTTGCCTAACTTCCTTTTCGCTGCGGGGGCTTCCTGCAGTGTTACCATGAGTCGCAGCTCCTGTGTCCCAGCGCCTCAGGTCTTCCTCCAACAGCAGGGCAGACCTCCCCCACCCCTGCACACAAGCCCACTCTGGTGGCTCCAGCACACCACAGACTCTGGCAGGGCTCCCAGCCCAGGTCAAGGGCCAGTAGGCCAATCCGAAGCACCCTGCCTGCCTCCCACGTGAAAACCGGACAGGGAGCAGGCACTGCTCTGAATCTTCTCGGGCAGGCAGGTCTCCTCTTGCGCTTGAGCCCCCTTATGGCCAGGGACACCAGCAAGGCACCAGCAGGTATGCCAGCATGCAGGGCCTCCCAGCTGAGGGCAACAGCTGGGCCCCATGGCGGTCCCTCCGGTTAGTATCTCCTGGTCCAAGTAAGCACCAAAAAGCACACAGACATGGGGTCACAGCCTCAATATTTATATCAGGCTTAGTCTTTGTTCTGCCCTGGCACAGAGCTTGGGGAACCAGTCCCAACTGGTTCTGGGGGGCACTGAAGCACTTTCCATATAGTGCTCACACCCTCCTTTGTCAGGTTAAGCTCTAACCCCAGACACACCACAGGGGGGGGGCGGATCCAGCATTGAACAAGGCAGGCACAGACCTATTCAGGGTCAGGGGCTACTACTCCCACTACTCTAAATGCAGATCTGCCAATTCAGCCTAGCACTGACTCACCCTGACCCTCTGGAGCCACACACCCCACCAGTCCCTGTCACTCCAGAGCCAGGCATGCAATACACATCAGGCAGGCACAAAGACACAGAGCACACAGAAATGCCAACTTCTAAAAGTGGCATTTCTAAAATAGTGATAATGAATCTGCGTTCACCATTACGCAGCATTTATTATTACTATTCCAAACATACCAAACTTGACCACGCTGCTCCTCTCATATCATATATTACCACGGAAACACTAATCAGGGAATCCCCAATGCATTCCTATGAGAGGGCAGCCTCACAGCAGTGAGAAATCAAAATGGCTGTTTGTCACTACCAGGATATGTCACACACTTAAGGTACATGTCTTAACTTTTACCTATAATGCACCCTGCCCATAGGGCTAGCTAGGGCCTACCGTAGGGGTGTCTGACATGCAGTAGAAGGGGGGGGTCACAGATGTGGCACCCACTTTAGGTGCCGCATCACAGCTGCAGTAAACTGCGCGCACAGTCCCTGCAATAGCAGAGGCCTGAGACAGGTTTGAAAGGCTACTTTGGTGGATGGCACAATCAGCGCTGCAAGCCCACCAGTAGCATTTAATGTACTGGCCCTGGGTATCTGAGATGCAATGTTACAAGGGACTGACAGGTAAACTAAATACGCCAAACAGGTGTAGACCAATCTTACTATGTTTACCACAGAGAGCACATGTACTTTACACTGGACAGCAGTGCTAAAGTGCCCAGAGTCCTAAAACCACCAACACCAGGTCAGAAAGAAGACTAGGAGGAAGGCAAACGTTTCAGGGATGACCCTGCAAAAAGGGCTGATTTCAACATGCTTCTTTTTTTTGTTTAAATCTGCTTATTGTTATTTCTTAAAGATTATTTTAACAAAACATAACATAACATAATAGCCCATATACATATTAAACATCCCCCACCACCAAAGATCATTGCATATTACAGTGTTTGCATCAACATTATATACTCTCAGTGCAGTCGCTAGTTTGCAATTCTAATGCATGTTCAGGCAATGGTCTGGCCCATGAGCTCACAAAGAGAGTACGAGAAAGAGGGGAGGGGGACGATATAGAGAAAGACAAAAGGAAAATCTCGGCGGTCATTTATAGTATACAATTGTACTGGGTGACAATAATGTTTGTCCAGCACGTCCACACAAATTAAGGGTCATATCTGCCCAGGTACTGGATCAGCCAACCTATCTACATAGTAAGAAGCAGTTGTACGCACCCTTGTCTGTGAGTCCAAAATGCTTCTTTAGCAAGAAATGAGTTTTGATGAATTTAAGATCCCCAACACATACTACTTGCAAGCAGTTACAAACGCTGTAGAATCTACCTCACCTCAAACCATAGTAAAGTGAGTTTGTAGCCCAGCAACAAAGTATGCAGTCAGCGGTGCACGGCACAGCACGGCAAGTTGTGGGTAGAGGCAAGTGGTGCCACAGAGTAAAAAAAAAGTAGCTGGCTCTCTAAGTCAGAGTAAGACAGTTGACATGTTTATATCAGCTGCACATCGGGCCTTATAGGGATGTTATTAGGGCTGAATTTTGCACAGGGCTCGTTGAGCAGTGTGGAAAGGCAGGCGACGCCGTGGAGTCAGAAAATGGTGGTGGGCTCATTATTTCCAAGGCAGTCAGCTGTGTGGAAGGCAAACCACACCATAGATTAAAAAAAACAAAGCTGTCTCTCTGCGGAGTACATATTTTACACCAGGGGTCTCCAAACCGGTCCTGGAGGGCCGGATCCATGCCAGATTTTTAAAATTACTACATGTATCTCAATGAGGATATCCAAAAATCTGGCATGGATCCGGCCCTCCAGGACCGGTTTGGAGACCCCTGCTTTACACAGAGCTTGGCGAAGTTTACTTGGCCACTGCATATATTTGTTTCATTCCCATCTCAAGCGTAGTTAAAGGAGTTAAGTCGGCCTATATGAAAGCTGAACCATGGGCGTGTGAAGTTAACAAATGAATACAAGCATTGGCAATATCAATAGGTCTATATTTAAATGAATGTTGTATGGTAATGTAAAGAATTACTCGAAAATAGCATGGAAAAGGATATGTATTAGTGTGAAAGTAAAGAACTGTAGAATACTATTGGTGTAAGTTAAAAGGTCAGGTGACAGTTGCACTTTCAAGCTAGACCTTATCATCCATGTAGATTAATGGCTGCCCTCCTCCCATCTGTGCTGCTGGCAGAGAAAAACACCATAGGTTATCCAGTTATCTTAGGCACTTTAATAGCATTTCAATGGGATGTATGATGTTAAAACGCATACTTTTACATCGCATACCATTACAACGCGATTTTTACAACGCAGGATCCTTTACAACGAATGTCTTTACAACGCATGTCATTACATAGCAGATGCTATCACAACGCATGCCATTACAACGTAAGTATAGGTAAGTATATTTTTTTTAACATTGTAAATAATAAATATTTAATTAATTTAATTTTAATTTATTTAACATTGTAAATAATAAATATTTAATTTATTTCATTTATTTAAAGTCGTTTTTTAAAAAACTGAACCCTTAAAATACCCCTATACCCCTGTACCCAAACCTAGCCCTGAAACCTAAAAATACCCCTGTACCCCATAACCCAAACCTAGCCCTGAAACCTAAAAATACCCCTGTACCCCATAACCCAAACCTAGCCCTGAAACCTAAAAATACCCCTGTACCCCATAACCCAAACCTAGCCCTGAACCCTAAAAATACCCCTGTACCCCATAACCCAAATTAAATAAATGTTTTAAAAAAGATAAACTTACCCATACTTACATTGTAATGGCATGCGTTGTAATAGCATCTGCTATGTAATATAATCCGTTGTAAAGGCATGCGTTGTAAAGGATCCTGCGTTGTAGTAGTTGCGTTGTAACAGTAGTCCGTTGTAACAGTTGCGTTGTAACTGTTGTTTCCCATTTCAATGTCGTGAGCTCGCCCCTGAAAGTTCAGACTCCGGCAGTTGGAAAAATAAACAAAATGATCACAGCTGTGTAGAGGGCAAGTACATTTTGTGGAAGTACAACACTTCTGTCCAATCAAAATGTGCTCCTGGCTCCTAACATTTGGGCGGAGCCAAAGCCCCTCTCTAATGTGCTCACATAACTGTCTGGTTACAGCTGCACTATCAAGCCAGACCATGAAAATCCATTTGAGCCATATAGGCTTCCTTTGTGGTGGCAGACTTTCCTTCTTCTGAATTCTCATTTACTTATTTCGTGGTAATACATTTCTGTGCACAACAAGGGAATGCCTATGATTAGAAACACCCCCATCATTACATAGCTTTGTTATGTAAAGTGAATGTCACCTGATAGCTCAGGTTCATTGTTACCCAACTCAGTGCTCCTCATTTGACCTGTCACAGAAGGATGAAAAGCTGAGGGGCCCACCACATGAAACACAGGCCCTTGAAGTGGTGCATCAGTTCACTGAGCCACATGACTGGCATGGTGGCACAGCCATATATAGAGTGGCACTGTTTTTGGACATTTTTCAGAGTTTTTGCTAAGAAAGACTCATGCTGAAAAAACTGGGAAATTGCATAGATAGAGGCTTCTCTTTCACATGCCACTGCAAAGGCCATGATAGTGGCTGTAGGTTGTAGGTTATTGAAAGGAATGTTTGGTCTGCTGCTTGTTGCAGATCATGGGTTCTCCTTTTTCCTTCAATGCCCTATAACGGAGGTTTATGAAAAAATGATAAGCAAAATCACTCAGTGCTCGGCGAAGTGTACATTTCTACTTCATATTTGTGCGAAGTTCATAAGTTTATAACTTCAGGAGGGTATAAAGTTGTGGACTTCACACAACTTTGCCAGTGGACACAATTTCTAGCACCATTTTTTATAGTACAGTTTTTCACGCAACAAGCATGTTTTGCATGTGTTTATCTTCTGAAAAAATAACTTTTTGTGGACCATTTCCATTTGTATTTGGGGAGCTTACACAGTTGTCAGTTTAAAATAAAACATTTAAAGTGGATGGAAATGAAGTTGCTAGGCTTTTTACCCCCTAATTAAAACATACAAAGGCAGACATTACTTTTCAGTGCACAGCAGCAATAACATTTGTGGTTCTGTGTTGCTCAAGGGGAAGCAAACAGACCTATTCTCTTAAAGGGCTTCAGTCAGGACATACACTTGGTCCTAGGCAAGGCTGACAGTGGTTACTTTACTCACTAGCACATCTCACATTTATATGAGACCTTCTATAAATTTCACTTCATCAGCTCCACACAGAGTACAACCTAATCCAAAATTAATATAATAATTATTTTGTCACATTTTAAAACTACTAATTGCATATATGGACATAGCTATTTGAATGTACTTGTGGTACTGTCTTGCATGGAGTGCATTATGGGTAGGGTGAATTTACCATATCTTCTGCAGGTTGCAGTAGCATATGTGACCCAAAGAGGTCCCTAGGAACCTCTTTTGGTCACATATGGTACTGCATCCTGAACATAGCTAGGTAAAAAACATTGGCATTTATAATGCCAATAACTCCAACTTCAACAAATGTGAGACTGATTGCTTTTCCAATACAATAGATCACGCATTTGTTAGAGCTCTTGGCGTTGAAAATGACAATGTTTTTTACTTTGCTTTTTATACCATGGGCAATAGTGCTATGCAAATATAATAACTCTACTGCAAATCAAAAAATGAAAGTAAAAAAGATTGTTATTTTCAATGCCAACAGCTCTAACTTTAATAAATGCGAGAACTATTGCATTGCAAATGCTTGTTAGCACTGGCATCTAGGAGGGGTTATTTTCTTATGCAAACCTAGATCTGACTATATTAGTAGATCAGACTTTAGATCAAAAACAATATTGGTGCTTGCGTTGACTAGCCCAAGTTACAACCAAATAATGTTCTCTTAATGCAAAGTTATGCAAACCAGCACAAAGGCCAAGATTTTCAAAGGTGTCACAATTCAGTGAAGCAACTAATGCTGAGTTGTGTGAAAGGGAGAGAGCAGGCAAGCACTGTGTCTTCTGAGATATGGACTATCCTGCTCTCTCCTTAGGGCGTGTGCACAATCAGGCTGCTTGAAGCCACGCACACACTTTTGCACCATATATGTGTACTGGAAGGGTACGCTTGCAGTACAAAATACAATACTTAGATTAACTTTCAATTTTTCCACTTCAGATGTGTGGTGTACAATACAGCACACGTGCAAAGTGGTAAAAGTTAGGTGAACTAAAAGTATTTCCCCTTTTTATGCCTGCTTCAAAGTGGTATTATCCTTTCATGCAAAACTCTCTCTATTAAAGTTAGAAGATAATGTTATGTACCAAAAACCATTGGTGGGTGTGTGAGAACACCCATGTACCACCCAGAGAGTACTCCCTTGATGCAGAGCAGAGAGCTTTGCACTGCTTTGCGTTACTTTGATGCAAACTTCTAGCTCAAAACAAGTTTTGCTTCGGAAAGTAAATCCCAAAAATGTTTGCGCTGCTTTTTGTGATTCAAACCCAGCAAAAATAGTTTGTAGACCTATGCCAAAATGTCTGAGAAAAGGTCATATTTCCAGCACAAAATATATTTTGCGTTGGAAAGTAAATACCCTTGCAAGGGTTTTCACCTCTTTGTGTAATTTTGTGTGACTTTGCTCAGTGCAAACCCTTGGTAAATCTTGCACACAGAATGTGCAGACAGTTTGTGAAGAAGGTTTGATTCTCTTTCTCCAGCCCTCTTTAACCTCTACGTAGAATATCTATGTGTGATTTTCAGAAACTATGGGATTATCTTCCACCACTATGCCGATGACACCCAAAATATGCTTGACAATCTCTTCCCAGGAAGATGTTGCACTGTTTTCAAATTCTTTCTTAAAGATTCAAAAACGGTTGTTCAACCACTATTTAAATCTCAACCCAAAAAAAGCAGAATTTCTTTTGATCTCACCTCCGAAAGCAAAAACGCCAGTGCACGAATAGAATGCTAACTTTCCTGCCGTGGATGGTTGACCTGCCATTGTCCAGAGTTCCAGATCCCTCGGCATCACCCTTAACAATCATCTCAATCTTCACAGCCACATCGCAGCCATGGCCAACAGCGCACAACTCAAACTTAGGCAGCTTTGGGGAACTGAAGGACCGGGTTTTAGAACCCAGCGGCGAGGGAGAACGCCTGAAACCTTCGAGTTCCCCTGTCTTGGCAAACAGAGACACAGGATACTTCTTGATGACGTCAAAGACCAAAGTTTATTGGCTACAACCAGGAACAGAGATCTACGAAGCACACACGGGTGGTTCGTCAGAGACTGCACAAATTCAATAAGCGGAGCATGGTCTTTTATGCCAAAAATCAAGCCTCAGGCAACATTACAAATTAGCATTCGGTGCATACAAACTGACCAATGACAGTGTAACATTTTGAAAGTAGCGTATGACGGCAAACTCAGACAATCCCATTTTCCGTTGTCCAGCCCACCAGAAGTGACCACGTACATTCCAGATTTCCTGTTCGATCAGGCCGGACAAACCCATCATAAAGCCTTCAACCCAAATCAATGATTATGTCGTAAAGGAAAGGCAGAAGCAGATTGGAAAGGAGATAGAAAGGTGGGAGCAGTGTACCATAAACTCGGGCACGTCCTGCTCTTTGATCTTTATCAGACCAGCTGCTGAACAAGGAACTGGCTCAGCGAGGTCGGCCTCGGGCAAGGAGTCAGTTCTGCCAGGTCATTCAGAAGTCAGCTAAGACGTACGTGTCTCAAGGACTCGTTCGGCCACGGTCATCGGGCCTATGTTAGGGCAACCACACAAAATGGCTGCCGTATACAAAATGGAACCCGGAGGTTCAAACTAAATCCTTAAATACAGAGTGTTCTCCGATATCGATTCATACGAAAACACTCAAACACGCTACACTCGCCATTTGCGGTCTGCTGACACCAAAATCGTCCATTTCTGATGATCTTTAGTGAACGAGTTCGGAACCATCGAACCCAGTTCGCGAATCACGGAACCACAGACCCTCCTTTTGCCCTTACATAGGCAACAGTCCCAAACCCATGTCAATCTGAATCCGGATCTATATTCATCAGATCATCAATATGTTGCTGTAGCATCATCCTATTACTTAGTACCTGTCTCTGGACAGGTCTCCTTGCACACGAAGTAGCACAGAGGCCACAAATTGCAGGAGCACACTGTACACAGAGACAGAACATAAAAAGGATTGCTAAGACCATCCCAATGACCATCAAAATCTTCCAACCCCAAGTGGATATCAATCCCCATAACCATCCAATCAACGACCAATCCCCTTTGTCCAGATGGACAGAGTCGGAGATCTTATGTAGCTTGGAAATGGCCTGGAAGACTGATGGAGTGTTGTCTGGAATGAAAATGCAGCAGCTCGATTGAATCAGCTTACAAACTCCACCTCGATCTGCTAGAATAACATCAAGGGCAACTCTATTTTGAAGTGTCATGAGTCTATCCGACTGGAGCTCAGCAGTCAGGTTACCAAGGGCACCAGCAGTTTCAACTATGGTGGATTCAACCACTCTTGTCAACTGGCAAATTTTTCCTACTGTTAGCCATAGGTCTCCAGAACGGCAGAAAACCCTTAAAGAAATCTCCCAGTTCTTGTCCTGCAGTGTCTTCTTGACTAAAGACACCTCTAGAAACTCTCGTCTTATGGTAATCTGCCGCAGCTGTAAAAGTGGGAGGTAACAGAAAGGAAATAAAACATGTGCCCGAGAAGTCGGGGGGCAACCATGTATATGCTTTGTCATAGCAAACAAAGTAGGTACCCTTAGCAGCTAGGAACGCTGGGGAAGACTGAGACGCAAATACATAAGTCTCAGCGCAAACGCTCTTCCCTAACTGAGCCTTCGGATTCTTGCCATTGCCCTGCAGACAATAGTGGCCCTGATGGGGCACTATCCAAATCGGTGGAGAACTTTTCGCTCGCTGGTTAACACTCAGACTAACTCCATATCCAGTAACGTTCCAACAACTATATGGTTGTCTCTCATCTTTCGGAATAGTCTCAACTGCATTAGTCCCTTTAACCATGTCGACTATGTCTCTAGCTAAAGCACTATTCTTCGGATTGTCTTTCGGTGAACGTAGGGGGTAGACACTATGGGCATAGATAAACATCGTTCTGTAAGCCCAAATCAAACCATTAAAGCTAAAGGGCAAAACTAAATATGGAATACCCTTGTCAGTTGTATGAGGCATCAAACCACAAATCCAACAGTTTGTCATATTCATCACTAACTGGTGTTGGAGCAAAAGTTGGATGAAGGAATTGTTAGCAAATTCCAATCGTCTAACTACGTCATGCTCAGGCAAAGGATGAAAGGAATGAGAAGAAATAGTAGGTGAAAGTGTAGGTTGCACAGTGGGATTAGACGTCATTTTAAAAGAAAATGTTACATAACCAGCTATAAATATCATAAAGCTCAATAGTAAAAATAAAGATGGTATCCAAAAACTTTTCTTCGATATTATTTTACATATTCGTTTTCTAAAAGTCAGTGTCTGTACAGGTCTCTCCAACTCAAAGAAATCCACCCTAAACTAAATGTGCTGCCCGCGGTGGTAGGTTGATTCTGCTTAGGAGTGCCTCTGCTAACCCAGGAAGGCTGCCCAGAGCCAACAGAACCCTCGACCTAGTGTCTCAGGCTTGCACTCCCAAGACTGGTAGCAACCGCGACCCTAGCAGCAAGAACCGGATGGCCGTTCAAAAAAACAAAAATGAGTAGATCCTTGGTGGAGAGTTAACCTGCAAACGGAAAAAAAATCTTCAAACTTTATTAGTCTTTATTTATTTGTCTGTGACTCTCGGTCTCAGATCATAGCGACTCTTTCCAGCTAATTCTTGATCAGTGAACAAAAGATGCGGCTCTGTGGTGTCCAATAGATCTGCAGGACGTACTGATTCTTGCAAAATACTATCACTCTCTTTCTCTGAGTTTGTTCCAATCAGTCGAGCATCGCTGAACGGTATAAACCGTGGGACAACTTCCGTTTCAGAGTCTGCAAGTCCCTCCTGGACCCACTTATCGTATGGCAAGGGCAAAGGTGCCCTCTTGGTATGAGACCCGTGGATCCAGTTGCGCTTGCCTTGCACTCGGACCGCAGATCTTGTTGCCAGGAGCACCTGGTAGGGCCCTGTCCAACGGGGCTGTTCGTTCTTGGTCCGTTGAAAGTTACGTACAAATACCCAAGACCCAGGTTCAATGGAATGGCCTGGATCTTCTGCAGCTTTTGGAAGGCTGTCATGTACCTGTTGGCGTAAAACACTCATTTTAGTTGTCAGTTCATGCAAGTAGTCAAGCAACACAGGATACTCGAGGTCTCTAAACCTCGTTGGTCTTGGTACGCCCCAAATGTTTGTCGGGCGACCAAACACAACCTCATATGGACTCAAACCCATTCGCGAATGCACAGTCATTCTTGTGGACAGAAGTGCTAACGGCAAAGCATCTGGCCATTGCAAACCAGTGCTCGCTTGGATTTTGGCCAATTTTAACTTAAGAGTGCCATTATAGCACTCGACTAAACCAGCTGATTGGGGGTGATTTGCAGCGTGGAATTTCTGCCTAATTCCGAGACCCTCACACACTCTCTTCATAACTTGACCCACAAATTCACTCCTGTTATCACTCCAGATAATTCTCGGCATTCCGAATCTCGGAAAAAACTCCTTTATCAAAACCTTTGCTGTGGACAAGGCAATATTGTCCTTAAGCGGGTAAGCTTCTACCCATCTAGAAAAGGAGCAAACAACCACTAGCACATATTTTAAATTGTTGCATCTCTCCATATGGATGAAATCTAGCTGCAAAGCCTCAAACGGGTACGTAGGAGGAGCAAAATGACCAGCTGGTGTTGGAGTTCCCTTACCAGGATTATGCATCAAACACACCATACAGTTCTTGACCAAATTCTCTGCGCATTTGGGGATTCCCACGTTCTGCCAAACCGGGGCCAACAACTTGCAACTCCCTTTCACACTAATATGTGCCATTCCATGAGCCCTTGTAACAACTGGAAGCACATACGCGTTAGGCAACAACCATCTCTGATGCTCTGACAAATCAGTCCAACAACCATTCGAATCCAATCTACCCTTGCTTTCTCTCCATTCATTCAACTCTTTCTCTGTGGCTTCACCTTGAATCGATTTCACGCTCTCAATGGTATCTTCACACATACTCCTCTCTGGAACCCATCTCGCTGGACCCGCAACATACATTCGACTCATCATGTTTCTTGCAGTTTCTTTCACAACTTCATCCGCAAACGCATTACCACGACCAACATCATCCGTAACCTTTTTATGGGCACTGCATTTCACAATCGCTACTCGCAATTTTAACGTAAGAGATTCGAGAAGTTCATTCACCAGTTGCCCATGCTGGATTTTCGTCCAATGCGATGTCAAGAATCCACGTTCACGCCACAAACGTCCAAAGCTATGAACCACACCAAACGCATACTGACTATCCATGTACACATTCACTCGTTTTCCTTTCGCCAACACACACGCTCTCGTAAGTGCGATTAATTCAGCTGCTTGTGCTGAGTTATGTGGGATACGTGCAGCTTCAACAATGGTATGCAAAGTCGTCACAGCATATGCTGCAGTCGTATCACCATTCGGCAACTTAAAGCACGAACCATCAACCCACAAAGCATCATCACAGTCAGGAAGAGGAGTATCTCTGAGGTCTACTCTCCCTTTCGTCTCTTCTTCGGTTCTTAGAAAACAATCGTGCTGTTCTTCACTATCGTCAACTGTATCAAGCGAAATCAGCAACAATGTAGCTGGGTTTAAGGTATTGCACCTTCTGATGTGCACATGACTCGCTAACACTGTAAGCTCATACCCTGACAACCGAGCACTAGTTAAGTGCTGTGTCAGGGAGTTTAGAATGCATAATAGAACTCTTCGTAGCACCAGTGTCTAGCAGAAAAGGCTCTGACACACCTGATGCAATCACTTCAACATAAGGTCCACTCTGATCTACTGGAACTGAAACAACTCCCTCTCTTTGTCCATGGCTGTCCTAACAATTGTTACCACTGACTTCGTCACCTTCAACATAATAATCATCTACGTAGTACTGTGCTGTCCTACCAGACGAATTCTGCTGCTGGTCAAAACTATTCATCAAATTCTGCGGAGGCAAAGGACGCACGTTCTGTCCGCGACCTCTACCTCTAGGCGCTCGCTGAGCACCTCTACCTCTCACACCAGAAGCACCATTAGCTCGTTGTAGCAAGACCGGACAACTATTCTTGTAGTGACCCTCTTCTTTACAATACGCACACTGATTAGGGCCATACGGAAAACGCTGTTGAGAAGACTCTTTCCTTGGCGAGTTTCTTGAATACTGTTGAGGTTGCTGATAATCACGCTGATTAATAACACGGGGTGGATAAGCTTGTTGTAGAAGAACTTTAGTCTTCAATTCCTTAGTCTTCTTATCCGCTTTCTCTAACTCATCCTTACGTCTATTCTCATAGTATTGAGCCGTAGCTAGAATCTGCGCCGACGTCGAAACAGGCCAAGCACTCTCAGAATCCTTCAACTTAGTGCATAACTCGGGAAGAAGATTGTGCACAAATTTGTCGACAAACAATCTCTGGCCACCTTCAGTGGCCATATCCTGCCCACTATGATCAACAAAAGTTTCTTCAAAACGGGTGAAAAAATCTGACACAGTCTCATCTTTCTTCTGCTTACATGCAGACAACTTGTCCCAATTGACACGGACTTCAGGCATCAAAGTCTTCATGAAAGTAATAATCCTACCAGGAAGTTCCGTAATAATATTTTCGGTCTTAGCACCTCCAACTTGTCTATCATTCGCAGCAACAAGATTAACCCACGAATCACCCAATTCATTATCATGATCTGTATGTCGAATGACATTCCAGATGGGCTGTGGAACAACATTCCCAAACAACATATCTATGTCCGCCAAATTCATGATGCACGAACTCACAGTTTGCGTAAGCTCTTTATAATATCCCGCTGGATTTTTCCGCGGATCAGGCAAAGTCTGCTTAAACGCTAGAACTTCAGCACACTTCCAAGGAACATGTACCCACACTCGCTGAAAGTGCGCAACAACAGGTGGCTGAGCAGTTGCATCAGCAGGTCTCCAAACCGGAGGAACCTCTCGCATCGGATACTGATGCGCTTTTCTCCCAACTGACGAGTCGGGCTCAAACAGCCGTTCAGAAGAATCATTATTTCGAAATGACAACAACGATGACACCGCTCTCTCGATGTCGAAGAGACTCACAATCGTTCCCTTCGCAAACTCAGAACGCAATCGAAACAACTCTTCAGGAGGTTTACCCACTTGATCCATCCATTGGTCATGGAGGAACGCACACATAATCTCAAAAACATATTGTTGCTTAGGTGCTTCCCATTGCCAGAAAACATCCATGATACCCTCAAGATCGTACTGAGACGCATACGTAACCCATCTACGCGCCATGTGATCTAAAACCACTCGTTCATCTGTATCAGGCAGTTGACTACGCGACTGTCTACGCTCACTCACAGGAGACATACCCAATTGTCCCAACCAAGGAGTTAAGAAACCAGAAAAGGCAGCAGCCATCCGCTGCCTAGGAGAAGGAGTAGTCGGAAGAATAGGGGAAGATGAAACAGTAGCAGAAGAATCCAAAGTCGGAGCTGAAGAAGTGTCAAGAACAGTCATAGAAGTAGCAGTCGAAGGAGGAGGCAAAGTTGGCGGCCCCAGAGGAGGCTGCGCCAAAGGAACAGTAGCCAACGGAGGAGCTGGCTGTAGAGGAATCGCAGGAGGCAAAACAACCGGCAGTTGCACAGCCACCACTGGTGGCGGTGGTGCCGTAGCATTCTGCGCATAGGGTGGAGGTGAATTTAACAAATGCGACATTAAAGGATCTTTCACAAGATCTTTCTCGTCTTTCTGCTCTTTAGGCGGCAAGACTGGGTAGCATCTATCTACCGATAACTTCCTCACTCTCAGCATCTGTTCACTTTCTTGTTCTTCTTCATTATCTCTATACGCAATGGCAGCTTGCACCATTGACATACCTTGTTCTCGCTTATTCTTTTTCGCCAATTTCATTTCTTTCTGTTTGGCTTCTTTGCGCCATATGCGAAAAGAGTCAAACATCGCCGGCCGGGCTTTCTTCTTGAACAACTTCACCTCGAGGTTATCTAGAATTTCAGTTTCAAAACTACCGTAACGGGGCCACTGTAGGACACCGTCATTCTTTGTATATTTTACCCAGATTTCATTATAACTAATAGGGCCCACACCATGTTTCACATACAAATCGTATGTAGGAGTTCCGATTGGAGGAACCAGACACGAATCCTCTAACCGGGAATCCCTCGATATACCACAACTAAACAAATGTCTAAAACTGCTAAAACCAGGCATCTTGCTCACTAGTCTAGCTTCAAACAACAAGGGAAATCTCGAAACAATAGTCTCGTGAATACACGAATCCCTTGGCTTTGGGGCCTGCAGGTACCAAATCAAAGCTATCCACTAAAGGATACCAAACAAGTTAAGGACTAGGAGACGCTACGCTTATACTTAACTGAAATGTCGATGGCGTCACCAGAAGACCCGTCAATCGTCTCGCTCTACAAACGTCTAGGGCTCCAAAACAGGGCGACAGTCAGGGCAGCAGTTCTTCGTAGCCGTCGGAAAGCGGGAAACCTCGCTGCAAAGACTTTCGGACCACGACGACATACAGGGGTCGATGAAGTGGCTGGCCTTCCTCCAGAATTTCTACACAAAGCTTCTCACAAACCTCTGGCTTGGACCGGTACCGCTGAAGTCGCCCCACGTTGGACACCAACTGAAGGACCGGGTTTTAGAACCCAGCGGCGTCAGGGAGAACGCCTGAAACCTTCGAGTTCCCCTGTCTTGGCAAACAGAGACACGGGATACTTCTTGATGACGTCAAAGACCAAAGTTTATTGGCTGCAACCAGGAACAGAGATCTACGAAGCACACACGGGTGGTTCGTCAGAGACTGCACAAATTCAATAAGCGGAGCATGGTCTTTTATGCCAAAAATTAAGCCTCAGGCAACATTACAAATTAGCATTCGGTGCATACAAACTGACCAATGACAGTATAACATTTTGAAAGTAGCGTATGACGGCAAACTCAGACAATCCCATTTTCCGTTGTCCAGCCCACCAGAAGTGACCACGTACATTCCAGATTTCCTGTTCGATCAGGCCGGACAAACCCATCATAAAGCCTTCAACCCAAATCAATGATTATGTCGTAAAGGAAAGGCAGAAGCAGATTGGAAAGGAGATAGAAAGGTGGGAGCAGTGTACCATAAACTCGGGCACATCCTGCTCTTTGATCTTTATCAGACCAGCTGCTGAACAAGGAACTGGCTCAGCGAGGTCGGCCTCGGGCAAGGAGTCAGTTCGGCCAGGTCATTCAGAAGTCAGCTAAGACTACGTGTCTCTAGGACTCGTTCGGCCACAGTCATCGGGCCTATGTTAGGGCAACCACACAAAATGGCTGCCGTATACAAAATGGAACCCGGAGGTTCAAACTAAATCCTTAAATACAGAGTGTTCTCCTATATCGATTCATACGAAAACACTCAGACACGCTACACTCGCCGTTTGCGGTCTGCTGACACCAAAATCGTCCATTTCCGATGATCTTTAGTGAACGGGTTCGGAACCATCGAACCCAGTTCGCGAATCACGGAACCACAGAATCAGACAATTCATTCCATTACAAGACCTTAAAATAGTGGTTCAGTCACTCCTAATCTCATGACTAGACTCTGGGCTTACCCTTCTCTCAGGCATTCCCAAAGTTCACAGAGGCCCACTGAGAGCAAATCTGCATGCTGCAGCACGCTTCCTTTTAGGTCATAAGCAATTTGACCACATTTCCTGGCCCTGATAACCCTCTACTGTCTCCCCATTGAAGCACTGGCCCAATTCAAATTTGCTTGCATTATCCACAGAGTGCTGCACTCCTCCTCACCCTCCTATCTAAATGAAAAGAGAAAATCTCAGAAGCAAGTAGGGTTCCAGAAATGCCCAATCCCTGCTACTGGAATTCCCCATTTCAGTTCAGAACGATACATGAACCAGTCTTTCTCTGGCAATGTCACTAGAATCTGGAACCGTTTGCCTCCCTCCCTTCGTCTTACCTCTTGCCTAGTAACCTTCAGAAAGGACCTCAAGCTCCTCCTTTTTGGCAGACATCTTGGTCAATTTAACTACGACCAGATTTATGTACTCGCTCCCACCTTCATTGGTTGACCCCACCATCTTAATTGATGCTGTAACTATGTATTTTCTCTGCCCAATTGCTGTAGCTGTTTCTTGTGGTTACTCCTGCATGCCTCCACTGAAGTAATCGTTTGAGTTTAATTTCTAGTAATGTAACGAACTGTAACCATTATATCCTGCTTGTTACCAAGCGCTCTGATGCCTTCGCACCATGTCCGCGCTATATAAAGTAGCAAAAAGAAAGAAAGAAAGAAAATGAAGACACAGCGCTTGCTACGTGCTGCCGTTGAGGTCATAACTCCATGGCATGCCCCTTTGAGTATAAATACCACCGAACATCATGTCTGAAGGATGCTAACATCATATGTCTGGCTGGCACTGCTGGGCCAGCTGGTCTGATAAAACTCTCGTCTACTTATCTGACACATTCCTTCCTTTGTGGGGCCATTGTTCCTGCTCTGCCTTTAAGTGGCACATGCCTTAAACATTCTGAAGCCTCCTTTCATCAACTCCTTCTAAACTAACGACTGGCTTTGCCTCACTCGACAGATCAGGCTATTTAGGAGGCCTGTACAGTGAAATACTCAGTTCGCTCATATATCTGTATTTACGGGATTTTCTTGGATGGTGCCCAATAAAGCACGCGACTGCCACTGTAATCAACCTGCACCAATAAAAAGGATTCCTAGATGTTAATTAAATCTGTTATGCAAAACGTACAGGGTCTTGGGTCAGCGCTAGTGCTAACATTTGGTGGTAATAGTAAAAGCGTGGGAAATATCTTAACACCATATTCCAATGTGATCCGGAACTAATGCAAAACAAGAAAACTGTTTGTAGCAGCATTATTGACAAAGAATTTTATTGCCGCCAAGCAGGAGGATATATCACCACGTTACTCTTTGCACCAAAATGATGCCTTAAATTTAAATCCAGCTGGCAGGCTTAGTAGGGAGAATGTCTAAAGATGTTTATACTAATGCTCGGCTAACACAGCAAAACAACATGATCACGGAGCCCTAGCCAGAGGCGATTCGTGACTTCTTAAAATAATCATAAAGTATGTTTTTTTAGCAACTAAACAATAAAAAATCATTTTAAAAAATCCTCGTTTTCCCCTTAAATAGTATGGACCGGACTGAGAGTTGCTCGCAGGAAATGTGTGGGGGTGCAGAGAAAAGCGAGAAAGGCAGGGTGGAGATAAATAAGTTGAAGATTTTCCAAATCAATAACGTGCATCTATCAAAACCAATACAGACATATTTGTAAAAAGTAAAATGGTGATAAAATGACTAGGTGGCTCAATGAATGTTTTCGGAATCATCCTAGTAAAAGGCAATCTGGCGAGCGGATGTAAAACAGATGGCGAATTAGGCAGAGCAAGAGACTTACCTTCAGACATGTGCCTTTCCTTTTTTTTTTCTTTAAGCAAGTCTTTATTGGATTTTAGCATATACTTCAGAAACAGACAGCTTATATATCAAGCCTTTATAATAACGAATCTCAGTACACTGCAAAAGAGATTATCTGATGGGCGTGAGTGACAGAACACCTTGGGCCTTGGTATGCGGTAAGGGTAGAAGCTTGACTGACTGTCTAGGGCACGAGGGTCAGGCAGGGTAGAGGTAGTGGTGTGGGGAAGCATTGTTGTTAAAAATACGAAGCAATGGGGGCAGCCACCCCCGCTCAGCAGGGCAGGTTCACCGCAGCAGCTGAGCACCGCAGGTCCTGGTAGCCACGCTCACCACCACCCTCAGTACCTCACGTCAGAGGCCTCTAAGCCCACCACAAGCCGCTCCACATCAATGCCCCCTGGAGAGCACCCTCGACCCATCCAGGAAGATACCGGGGCTCGCTACTGTACCAAAAGTGTACGCCATGAGATCGTGGGTACAAATACAAAGAGGACGGCAGGATTCCACATATAAGCAGGGGTCGGTCAGGAGCCTCCTATGAGCACGTACTGTCGGTCCTCTTGTGTGGCCAAGCCCTTATTGGGTGTTATTTGAAGTGCCTGTGTTCATTATTTACTATAGAAGTGTGCTGCACTACCAGTGGTTAGTCAGTGGTTGGCCATGTGCTATTAGGGTCCTTTTGGGGTTTGGTCACTTTAGATAATGAAAAAAACACAATGGTTCCAGAAAAAGGTTCAACAAGAAATGTAAATCAAACAAAAAGCAAAAAACAGGTACCCACAAAAGAAATTTATAGAAATTATTATTGAATTTTTTTTTTAAAAAAAAGACAATACAGCTCCACAAGTACAAAGAGTATGTGCTCATTGTGTTGCACTAGACTAAAATACAGAAGGAATAAACAGGATAAACAAAAAAGGTTCTAAACAGAAAGGGATTTTCTATTTAAATCAATTTTGCCTGCATTTCAACAAAAGCCAAATGTAATCATTGCTTTATACCAATTTTGCCAAAGGTGCGTCCATGGCTTTTCGACCCTCGTGATTTATTGGTTCATCATCAGGACAGGGAAATACTGTGTATTGTTTCTGCATGTTCTGTAGTGTAACACAATGAGCACAAACTGTTTGTTCTTGCACTGTAGTGTATCTTTAAAAAAATAATATAATACTTTCTATACATTTCTTTTGTGGATACCTGTTTTTTGGTTTTTGTTTGATTTACATTTCTTGTTAAACTTGTATGACTGCGGAAACTACGTAGTTCAGAAGGAGAACACTGCACATAAAAGGATAGACCTGTCTGATAGCCCTGTGGCCCAAAAAGGGTTTGGAGATGACAACAGACCTTTCGAAGTTTGGAAGCCTGTTAATGCGTTCTGGCTGGCTGTCAATCTGAGACATTAAAGATGTGTGCTTCAAAATTCCTGCCTGTTCTGTGGGACTTAAAGGATGCAAATCCCCAGCTATGGATTTTCCTCAGCAGTATTTGGCACTGATATGTGGTAGACAAGTGATTGTATCAATCTCATGAAGTTTTGACTGTGTCAGGCGGCTGCAGCACTTGTACTCCATATAGATTTTTTAAAAGTTTCACAATGCTCCTTGCCATATACTCCCATAAGTTATATTTAAAGAAGCATTGGCAGGTTGCACTGTCTAGACCATCTAACTCAGCCATCTAGGGAGAAAAAAAATGAGAAAAATACGACTACAATAAATTGGCTAAGAGAAGCTATCTATCTCTTCTAAAGTGTTCATAGGAAGAATTGGCTGCAATAGAAAGCCTGCATCACCTATATCTTTTTGAACACTGGTTTTCGTCTTAAACACAACAACCTAAGATGTGTATGGGACATCCTGGGAACATTGTGAGAGAAAGACTTTCAATGTACCCTGCTGGTAATGTTTTTGTTTAAGAAAAGAAACTTGGAGGCGGTTCTTGGCTGTGAACCACTCCTCGAAGCTTCTGGTAACCCTGCTGCTCATCCAAACCAAAACAATGAAGCATTCTAAACACTTACCAGCAGAGAAATGGGGGAGCAACTTTGCAGCATACAGCAGCACTGCTGCAAGACCCTGCTGGCCAATAAATACTTACCTTTAAACCTGAGATGGATCAACCCACTGGGGGCATGCACCAAACATATTTGGAGCGCAGACGAGGTGCATTCTGCTATTAGGGGTATCACATAAGACCGGTGGGCCCATGAGTGACCTGTATATCCAATGTAAGATCTTATCTTATCTTATCTTATGCTGTATTTATAAAGCGCGCTGACACCGGAGGTTTCCTGGCGCTGTGATTAAGATTGAGGGTGAGGGCCATAGCTTAAATGAGGTTCGAGAAGAGCCAGGTTTTTAGGCTCTTTCTGAAGCTTAGTAGGGTGTCAGAGGTTTTAATCAGGAGGGGGAGGGAGTTCCACAGTTTGGGTGCTAGATAGCTGAATCTGCAGCCGCCCAGTTTCTTTAGTTTAACCACCGGAGTGGTGAGGAGGTGGAGATTGGCAGAACGGAGGTTACGAGCCGGACAGTGGGAATTGATTAGAGATTTCAGGAAAGCCGGGCCCTTGGTCTGCCGGGCCTTATATACCAGGCAGCCTATTTTAAAAGCAGCTCTTTGTTCAATGGGCAGCCAGTGCAGCTTGGCCAAGAGGGGTCTAGCAGATTGCCGTTTGGGGGCTTTGCAAATAAGCCTAGCTGCCTGGTTTTGCACCAATTGAAGACGATGAAGGAGGGACTTAGATAGTCCCCAGTAAAGAGAATTTGAGAAGTCCAAGCGGGAGAGGACTAGAGAGATAACGATTTGTACCAAGGATTCGTAGGAGAGTAGATGGGAGATTTTACGAATTTTTCGTAACTGGAACATGCTGGCCGAAATGATGGTACCGACGTGGGATTTAAGAGAGAGGTCGGAGTCAATGGTAACGCCCAGGCTTTTTACCGAGTTCGAGGGACTAGGGGGAGTGCCTAGCTCATTTTGCCAGAAATGAGGGCCCCAATATGAAGGGCTAGTGCCGGGCAGGATGAGTTCCATCTTCTCAGGATTTAATTTAAGCTGGTTAGAGATCATCCATTGTTGGATGTGAAGCATCACTGCCTGAAGGTCGGATGCAGCGTCAGGGGTGTCTAGAGGGAAAATAATCTGCATGTCGTCAGCATAATTGAGGACAGTGCAGTTCCAGTTACTCAATGAGTGGATCAGAGGACGAAGATATAAGTTAAACAATAATGGAGAGAGGGAGGATCCCTGGGGGACTCCGCAGGTAGTGGGGACCTGGGTTGCAGTAAAGGGGCCAAGGTGGACTGTTTGTACTCTCCCCGAGAGGAAGGACTTGATCCATTCCCATGCAGGTCCCTGGATACCCGCCTGTCTGACACGATGGAGAAGGATGTCATGATCCACCGTGTAGAACACGGCCGATAGATCAAGGAGGACCAGTGCCTGTGGGGACCCTCTGTCGGCATTCTCCAGGAGGGTGTCGAGGACTTTTAAGATGACTGCTTCAGTAGAATGTGCCAGTCTGAAGCCAGTTTGATTGGATTCCAAGAACCCAGAGCTCTCGATGAATGCCGACAGGCAGGTGGTCACGTAAGCCTCCAGAAGTTTAGATGTGTAGGGTAAAAGAGAGATGGGCCTGTAGTTAGCAGGGTTGGCAGGGTCAGCTCCTGCTTTCTTCAGAAGGGGAACCAGAATGGCTTCCTTGAACGCGCTGGGGACCTTGCCAGTGCTGAGGGAGGTATTCAGAAGGGGAAGAATGCTGTCAGGCAGAGCAGCAAAGATCGCCCTGAGGATTGGGGAGGGACAACAGTCCCTAGGAGATCCTGATTTGACACGAGTGGTGAGTTCGGAAAGAGTGCTGATGGTGATAGGTGGGAACTGGGTGAAAGAGCAGGGATTGAGCAGGGGGGAATCAGAGGAGCTGACAGGAGTGGAGAGGGGGATAGCATTCTTAATATTTACAATTTTCTGAATAAAATAGGAGTTGAGCGCATTACAGGTTTCTTGAGTGGGGGTCTGAGTTGGGAGTACTCTATGATCGGAAGAGAAGTCGTTTAGGATTTTGAAAATTTCTTTGGATTTATTGCTGGCTGTGTCAATTCTTTCCGTAATATGTGAGGCCTTTGCTTTAGTGATAGCGTTTTTATATTCATTACGGGCCCTCACAAATTCAGCGCGGTCCTCCTTGGAGTAGCCCCGTCTCCAGTTGCGTTCTAGATAGCGTAGTTTGGATTTTTGTGCTTTAAGATCCTCAGAAAACCAGCGATGGGAGTTGCCATGTCTGGTGTGAGCAAATTTAGTGAGAGCGGCGAATCTATCACTGGCAGATAACAGCCAGGTGGTTATCCCGTCCTGCATGGAGTCAATGCCTTATTCTGGGTGGATGGTGGGGCGGGTGTTGGCCAAGAAGTCAAGGAACCCCTGGGAGTCATAGGAATTCCATTTACGACACAGTCCGCCAGGGAGGGTGGGAGCCTTGATTTTCCCTTTAATTGAGATAGTGACCTTGATCAAGTGGTGGTCTGACCAGAGGCAAGGGGAAATGATTGGATGAGACAGGACAAGGTTGTGAGTCCAGATGTGGTCCAGGATATGACCCTTGATGTGGGTAGGGGAAGAAATGTTTTGAGTTAGATTGAGGCTTGTCAAGATTTCAAAAAGTTCAGTAGCATGAGGCTCGGCTCGATCGTCATCAAACCAGTAGTTGGAATCGCCGAACATGGCTAGTTTGGAGTGATGGGTAAGCAGGTTAGCTACCTGTTCACTCAAAGACAAGGGGAACGATGCAGTGGCGTAACGAAACATGAGGGGGCCCCCCTGCAAACTACATGGAGGGGGCCCCCCTCCCATCCTCCATGCCTGTCTAGAGCTCTCAGGCCAGCGACCCGCCACACTGCAGGGGATGCGGGCGATTGTTACACCACTGTCACCAATGCAGCCGTTAATAGTAACAGAACAGTGGATGGTGGAGTTAAAGGTTGAGCGTAGTCTGCCCGCAGGCTATCATAGGTGGTGGACCATTCATTACAGGGTCCCTGCCATCAGTAGGCCGGGGAAGTTTGCCCAATTTTAGGTGGGTTTCCTGATGCAGACTCCTGTCATGATATACAACATCGGGCCCACTCATCGTTTAGTTTTGATAAAAGTGCATTTACTGCTCCTTTCTGTTTCCGTTTTAAAACATTGGACAAAGCGACAATGCAGTATTTCAAAAGCAGAGAGCACATTTTGATAATACATTTTTATTTTTATTAGACAATAGCAATCTTAAGAGGCATTGCATAGCTTCATACACACTTTGACCCCAATTCCATCACAGTCTCTCTCTCTCTGTCAGTCAGTATCTCTCTTTCAGTCAGTCAGTCTATCTCTCTCTGTCATTCAGTCTCTCTTAGTCAGTCACTCTCAGTCAGTCAGTCTCTCTCTCTCTCTCTCTCTCTCTCTCTCTCTCTCTCTCTCTCTCTCTCTGTCTCTCTCTGTCAGTCTGTCAGTCAGTCCCTCTCTGTCAGTCAGTCTCTCTCTCTGTCAGTCAATCTATCACTCTCTGTCATTCAGTCTCTCTCAGTCAGTCTCTCTCAGTCAGTCAGTCAGTCTCTCGCTCTCTATCTGTCTGTCAGTCAGTCTCTCTCTGTCAGTCTCTCTCAGTCAGTCTCTCTCAGTCAGTCTCTCTCTGTCAGTCTCTCTTAGTCAGTCTCTCTCTCTGTCAGTCAGTCTCTCTCTCTCTGTCAGTCTCAGTCTCTCTCTCTGTCAGTCAGTCTCTCTCTCTCAGTCAGTTTCTCTCAATCAGTCTCTCTCAGTCTGTCAGTTTCTCTCTCTTAGTCAGTCTCTCTCTCTGTCAGTCAGTCTCTCTCTCTGTCAGTCAGTCTCTCTCTCTGTTAGTCAGTCTCTCTTTCTCTGTCAGTCTCTCAATCTCTTTCTCTCTCGGTCAGTCTCCCTCTCTGTCAGTCAATCGCTCTCTCAGTCAGCCAGTCTCTCTCTCTCCCAGCCAGTCTCTCTCTCTCCCAGTCAGTCAGTCTCTCTCAGTCAGTCATTCTCTCTTTACCCCAGTCAGTCAGTCTCTCTCTCGCTCTGTCAGTCAGTCTCTGTCAGTCAGACTCTCTCACTCAGTCAGTCCCTCTCTCAGTCAGTCTCTCTCTCAGTCAGTCTCTCTCCAAGTAGGTCTCTCTCTGTCAGTCTCTCTGACAGTCAATCAGTCTATCTCTCTGTCAGTCAGTCTCTGCCTCTCTCTCTCAGTCTCTCTTTCTCAGTCAGTTTCTCTCTACCTTAGTCAGTCTCTGTCAGTCAGTCAGTCTCACTCTCAATCAGTCTCTCTCTCTCCACTGTCTCTCTCTCTCCACTGTCTCTCTCTACTCTCCACTCTCTCTCCACTCTCTCTCCACTCTCTGTCTCTCTCTCCACTCTCTCTCTCTCTCTCCACTCTCTCTCTCTCTCCACTCTCTCTCTCTCTCTCTCTCTCTCTCTCCACCCTCTCTCTCTCTCTCCACACTCTCTCTCTCCACTCTCTCTCTCTCTCTCTCCACTCTCTCTCTCTCCACTCTCTCTCTCTCTCTCCACTCTTCACTCTATCTCTCTCCACTCTCTCTCTCCCCTCTCTCTCTCTCTCCACTCGCTCTCTCCACTCGCTCTCTCCACTCGCTCCCTCCACTCGCTCTCTCCACTCGCTCTCTCCACTGTCTCTCTCCACTGTCTCTCTCTCCACTCTCTCTCCACTCTCTCTCTCTCTCCACTCTATCTTTCTCTCCACTCTTTCTTTCTCTCCACTCTCTCTCTCTCCACTCTCTCTCTCCACTCTCTCTCTCTCTCTCCACTCTCTCTCTCTCTCTCTCTCTCCACTCTATCTCTCCACTCTCTCTTTCTCCACTCTCTCCAGTGTCTCTCCATGCTCTCCCCATTCTCTCTCCACTCTCTTTCTCTCCACTGTCTATCTCCACTCTCTCTCCACTGTCTACTCTCTCTCCACTGTCTCTCTCCTCTCTCTCTCTCTCTCTCTAGCCACTCTCTCTCTCCACTGTTTCTCTCCACTCTCTCTCTCTCCACTCTCTCCCACTCTCCCTCACAAAGTAGTGTGCATTCCATGGGTGTCCGCAGAAATGTTTCCAGGGGGGGCACATTTTTAACTTCACCACCATCCCCCTTGCACCCTTCCCTCCTCTGCCTTGCACCCTTCTTGCCCTCCCTCTTGCACCTTTTCCCCCTCCCCCTTGTATCCTTCTCCCCCTCCCCTTGTACCCTAGTCCACCTCCACCTTGAACCCTTTTCTACCTTGCACCATTCTCCCTCTGCCTTGCACCCTTCTCCCCTCTGCCTTGCACCCTTCTCCCCCTCCACCTTGCACCCTTCTCCCCCTCCGCCTTGCACCCTTCTCTACCTTGCATCCTTTTCCTCTCTGCCTTGCACCCTTCTCCCCCTCCGCTTTGCACCCTTCTCCTCTCTGCCTTGCACCCTTCTCCCCTCTGTCTTGCACCCTTCTCCCCTTTGCCTTGCACCCTTCTCCCCTTTGCCTTGCACCCTTCTCCCCTTTGCCTTGCACCCTTCTCCCCTTTGCCTTGCACCCTTCTCCCCTCTGCCTTGCACCCGTCTCCCCTCTGCCTTGCACCCGTCTCACCCTCTGCCTTGCACCCTTCTCTACCTTGCACCCTTCTCCTCTCTTCCTTGCACCCTTCTCCCCTCTGCCTTGCACCCTTCTCCCCTCTGCCATGCACTCTTCTCCCCCTCTGCCTTGCACCCTTCTCTACCTTGCACCCTTCTCCTCTCTTCGTTGCACCCTTCTCCTCTCTGCCTTGCACCCTTCTCCCCTCTGCCTTGCACCCTTCTCCCCTCTGCCTTGCACACTTCTCCCCCTCCACCTTGCACCCTTCTCCCCCTCCGCCTTGCACCCTTCTCTATCTTGCACCCTTCTCCTCTCTTCCTGGCACCCTTCTCCTCTCTGCCTTGCACCCTTCTCCCCTCTGCCTTGCACCCTTCTCCCCTCCGCCTTGCACCCTTCTCCCCTCCGCCTTGCACCCTTCTCTTCTCTGCCTCGCACCCTTCTCCCCTCTACCCTGCACCCTTCTCCCCCTCCGCCTTGCACCCTTCTCTACCTTGCACCCTTCTCCTCTCTTCCTTGCACCCTTCTCCTCTTTGCCTTGCACCCTTCTCTTCTCTGCCTTGCCCACTTCACCCCTCTGCCTTGCACCCTTCTCCCCTCTGCCTTACACCCTTCTCCCCTCCACCTTGCACCCTTCTCCCCTCTACCCTGCACCCTTCTCCCCCTCCGCCTTGCACCCTTCTCTACCTTGCACCCTTCTCCTCTCTTCCTTGCACCCTTCTCCTCTTTGCCTTGCACACTTCTCTTCTCTGCCTTGCACACTTCACCCCTCTGCCTTGCACCCTTCTCCCCTCCACCTTGCACCCTTCTCCCCTCTGCCTTGCACCCTTCTCCCCTCTGCCTTACACCCTTCTCCCCTCCGCCTTGCACCCTTCTCTACCTTGCATCCCTCTCCCCCTCTGCCTTGCACCCTTCTCCCCTCTGCCTTGCACCCTTCTCCCCTCTGCCTTGCACCCATCTCCTCTCTGCCTTGCACCCTTCTCCTCTCCGCCTTGCACCCTTCTCCTCTTTACTCTGCACCCTTCTCTTCTCTACCTTGCACCCTTCTCCCCTCTGCCTTACACCCTTCTCCCCTCTGCGTTGCACCCTTCTCTTCTCTACCTTGCACCCTTCACCCCTCTGCCTTGCACCCTTCTTGGCCCCCCCTTAACTTCCCCTGCGGACGCCCACATGGTGCTTCTAACAACAGTGCTTACCTGAGGGCACCATTTTGCTGCCTCGTCCCTTCTCATGTGAGCTTTGCCCTGGAGAATACTCTGTCTGGGGGCCCCCCACTCCCACCCTTGTCAGGGTCCCGAGCACTGCTCTGTGCTGCCTCCTGCTCTTGCTCTCTGAGGCCCCCACCTCAGCCTTGTCCCTGTCTCTTCTCTTCTCTTGTGGGGTGGGCTTTGCTTATGGAGAGGAGAGCGTTGGGGCCGGGCTCCGAGCTGCCTCAGAGGGGAAGTGGAGAGTGCTGTCTCTGGGGCCCCCACCCCACCCCATCCTTGTCCCTGTCTCTTCTCTTCTCTTGTGGGGTGGGGCCCCCAGCCCATCCTTGTCCCTGTCTCTTCTCTTGTGGGGTGGGGCCCCCACCCAATCCTTGTCCCTGTCTCTTCTCGGTGGGGGCCTGTCCCTGTCTCTTCTCTTGTGGGATGGGGCACCCACCCCATCCTTGTCCCTGTCTCTTCTCTTCTCTTGTGGGGTGGGGCCCCCACCCAATCCTTGTCCCTGTCTCTTCTCGGTGGGGGCCTGTCCCTGTCTCTTCTCTTGTGGGGTGGGGCCCCCACCCCACCCCATCCTTGTCCCTGTCTCTTCTCGGTGAGGGCCTTTCCCTGTCTCTTCTCTTGTGGGATGGGGCACCCACCCCATCTTGTCCCTGTCTCTTCTCTTGTGGGGTGGGCCGGGCCCCCACCCAATCCTTGTCCTTGTCACTTCTCTTCTCTTGTGGGGTGGGGCCCCCACCCCCACCCCCTCCGTGTCCCTGTCTCTTCTCTTGTGGGGTGGGCTTTGCTTATCAAGAGGAGAGAGTGGGGGCCGGGCTCTGTGCTGCCTCAGAGGAGCAGTGGAGACTGCTGTCTCTGGGGCCCGTCCTTGCCCTCCGGCTCTGACTGAAGAGAAACAATGTTGATACTTTGTTTCTCTTTAGTCAGAGGGAGGGGGTGAGGGGAACGGAGCAGGCTGCACCTGCTTCAGACACAGAGGGAGAGAGGCTTGCTTCAGCGCAGACCTCTCTCACAGCCCTCAGAAGAGCTGAGGGGGCCGGGCCCCCTGGGGGCCCCTTCATTAACTGTAGAGAGTGAGGCCCCCCCGCACTGCGGGGTCTGCGGGGGCGTTTGTTACGCCCCTGGAACGATGGCGTCGGCTGGGTGGGGGCGATAAAGTAGTACAATGGCGAGGGCGCCACCTGCAGTTTCCAGGCTAATGACTATGTTATCTACCCCAGGTAGGGTAAGCGAGGCGGGGGTCAGGAATCTCAAATTTTTGTGTATGATGGCCGCTACTCCTCCTCCGGGGCGACTCAGTGGGCGATTGACATTGAGGATGTAATAGTCCGGGGGGAGGGCCGCCAGGATATCCGGATGGGAGTCTGGCGTGAGCCAAGTCTCTGTTAGAAGCAAGACATCGGGTTTGTACGTACTGAGCAGAAGGAATAGGTCAAGCTGGTGCTTCACCATAGAACGGGTATTTAGGTAAAGCACCCGAAGGAGAGTGTCATTGCTGAGTGCATGTGGAGGAACCGGAGGGCAAGAGTGGGTGATACCGTGGTCAGGCTGGGTACTTAGGCCTGGTAGGTTTCTGGCAATCTCCAGATGGGCAGTACTCTCCCCCACTCTAGGCGGTAGGGGAAAGTTTGAGGACTGCAGTTCCCTGAGTATTTTTGCTGGATACGCGATGTGTGAACCAGGGGTCGTGGCCCCTGGTCCCGGGCGGGCGCGGACGGGCGAAGACGGGCTTGCCTTTGGCGCATCGCCGGCGCGCCCGCTGCGCCTCCGGGATGGGGCTCCATTTTGTAGTGGCCGAGGGCGGGAGGGCGGGAGGGGTCTAGCACTGGAATGCTGTCCCTAATCCGGCTCCTCACCTAGGATGGCCATCCCCCAAGCAGCGTCCAATCGGCTGCAGGAGGTGAGATCGAACACGATCAGCAGCCAAAAGATCCCCAGTATCAGCCAACAGGTCCGTTTTCAGGGGCTATCTGAGCACTAAGGTTGCGGCGGGGTTTTAAAGTGAGAAGGGTGCAATTAGCAATTTTCAAAGTGCTTTTTTAAAATGCGGCGATTTTAAAATTAATAGTAGTCCAAAACACACAGTGAGTCCCGGCTTCCGCCTCAGGACGAATTTAGGCTAACGTACTACACACACACACAATCGTAATCATTGTAGTTTGAATTACCGGGGCTTTTGTAGTGGCCGAGGGCGGGCGGGCGGGAGGGGTCTAGCACTGGAATGCTGTCCCTAATCCGGCTCCTCACCTAAGATGGCGGCCCCCCAAGCAGCGTCCAATCGGCTGCAGGAGGTGAGATCGAACACGATCAGCAGCCAAAAGATCCCCAGTATCAGCCAACAGGTCCGTTTTCAGGGGCTATCAGAGCGCTAGGGTTGCGGCGGGGTTTTAAAATGAGAAGGGTGCAATTAGCAATTTTCAAAGTGCTTTTTTAAAATGCGGCGATTTTAAAATTAATAGTAGTCCAAAACACACAGTGAGTCCCGGCTTCCGCCTCAGGACGAATTTAGGCTAACGTACCACACACACACACAATTGTAATCATTGTAGTGTGAATTACCGGGGCTTTTGTAGTGGCTGAGGGCGGGAGGGCGGGAGGGGTCTAGCACTGGAATGCTGTCCCTAATCCGGCTCCTCACCTAAGATGGCGGCCCCCCAAGCAGCGTCCAATCGGCTGCAGGAGGTGAGATCGAACACGATCAGCAGCCAAAAGATCCCCAGTATCAGCCAACAGCTCCGTTTTCAGGGGCTATCAGAGCGCTAAGGTTGCGGCGGGGTTTTAAAGTGAGAAGGGTTCAATTAGCAATTTTCAAAGTGCTTTTTTAAAATGCGGCGATTTTAAAATTAATAGTAGTCCAAAACACACAGTGAGTCCCGGCTTCCGCCTCAGGACGAATTTAGGCTAACGTACCACACACACACACACACAATCATAATCATTGTAGTGTGAATTACCGGGGCATAAGATAAGACAAGAGAATGGCCCTTTGAGGAATGAACTTGGACTATATCTATAGTCTCATACTGTGGAGGTGCATGTGCAGTCCTTGTACACCCACCCTGGAAATGTTACCACCCCCCCTCCATGAGTACCGTAGTCTGGATCTTAACTATTGAGGTATAAACAATTCACCCACTGTGTAAGTTGTAAATTGAAGATTGGGGAAGCCACCTTAACCTGTGGCTTCTTCCCCTATTTGCAAGAATTCAAGGTGTCAGGCAAATTTAGGAGAATTATATTGGTACTACAAGGGACAATAATAAACTTACTTTACTCTACTCCAACCACTAAACACCTCATGAACAAACTACAGGTGAAATTATCTCTTCAATTGACAAACCAGCACAGGTCCTAGATTCTTCTGCTTCACAGCAAGGGCCTCAGAGAGACAAGACTTAAGTACAGCTTCTATAAAATCTGGAAGGAATGGCATTGGAATATAACCAGACAATTCAGAGCCAACATGTGCCCTACCCCCGCAATGTTGGAAATGCAGTTGACCAGACTGCATAATTCTCCATATTTTGTGGTCCTGTCTCAATCTTGCCCAGTTCTGATCACTGATTTTGGTATCCATAAGGTTGTTATTCATTTTTCTCTACCTAATTTCAATCTACCTCATCATTCTGCAATACATGTGAGAAATCACTGATATGACTGCGCACTAGAGGCGATGGTTCATGAAGGCCCTTGTTGTTGTGAAACTGTGCTTCGGGAGACTTTGAAAAATGCCAATGGCCCTGACACACTCAATCTGGTTCAGGGAGATTATGACAGTGTTGGGCTTGGCCCTTTCTGCAGCATCATCCCCAGACTTTTTTCTTCACTCCTCCATTTTTGCTGAATTCACTTTTTTTGAATTTAGAACTCTGCTTACTTTACATCTGCTAATGTGTGGTAAAGTGATTGTCCTCTCTGCTTAAAACATTGTAGCATTGACCTATTCCCAATTTACATGTTTAATTTACTCATAAGTCCCTAGTAAGGTGGCACTACGTGTCCCCAGGGCCTGTAAATTAAATGCTACTAGTGGGCCTGCAGCACTGATTGTGCCACTGGCTTAAGTAGCACTTTAAACATGTCGCAGACCTGCTATTGCAGCCTGTGAGTGTGTGCAATATTTAACTGTCATTTCGACCTGACAAAGTAAACCTTTTTTCCAGGCTTGAACCTTCTTTTTTAATACATACAAGTCGTCATCCCTAGAGTAGGCCCTGGACAGCCAAGAGGGGCGGGTGCAAAGTATTTAGAAGTAGGACGTGTACTTTTAAGTTTGCATGTCCTGGTAGTGAAAAACTTTTAAATTCGTTTTTCACTCCTGAAAGACCTACCTTTCTAATACAAATCTTTGGAGTTAACCTATTACTTTTTATAGCTGGAATTTACAAAGGGAAACAGGTACACAGTTAATGTTTGGTGTCTCTGAAATTAGGATTTAAAAAACCTAACTTATGGAGAAGTCAGATTTTAAACTGCACTTTTGAAAATGCCACTTTTGAAAAGTTGGTATTTTTACGCCTTACCCATTTTGTGCCTACAGCATGTCTCTGGGTCACCTGACTGAGTGTAGCTGGCAGTTGGGCTTTGTGTATTCCTCCTAGACAGCCACACACAGTAGGGAGCTTCTTTGTGCCTGGATGGGATGGGTCATCACTTGCAGGATGGACAGGCGGAGCTGGGCACATCCCCATTTACACTTGAATAGGCTGTGCCCTGCCTCCACCCAAAGGGCTGCATACCCCCTGTAGTTAATCTTGAGCTAGGGAAGGCAGGATGTCTGGAGATTCAAAGGGAATCCTCTAGAAGCGTTTTCCCCACTTCAAAGGCACAACTGAGTATAAATATTGGACAGCAGACAGCAACTCTTCAGTCCACTTCTGGTCCTGTGGATACTCTGCCAGGAAGAAGGACTGCAGTATTACTGCAAGTACTTCCACTCTACTGCACTGCTGCTCTGAAGGAACTGCTATCCTCCTGCCATCTTGCCTGGCGAAGGGGAACTGGACCTGCAACTTCATCTTGAACTCAGAACTGAGTGACTCCAAGTGTTAGTCTGCTGGCTTCCTGATCAGAGCCTTGGGGGCAGAAAAGAATTGCAAACATCCGGAACAAGCCCCTAACCCCCAAGTCGTGCCTTTCAGGTCAAGGACCTTTGATGTGGCCTGCGGGCACTGAAATCAAGCTTTTGGGCTCTTTGCGATTGCAAACAGACCCAGACACACAGCGAATGCACCGCTCGCACCAAAAATCAGAGAGAAGTGGCACCATCCCATCTCATTGCACTACAACATCTACCACTTGCAGTCGACCGCCAAGGTAAAGCTCCAGCACGCCCGGCCACAACGCCTGGCCTGCTCTTCACGTCATGTCAACAGCCTCCTGTGACGCTCTGCATGCTCCTCATGGCCCTCTTGGACACACACGGGACTCTTAGCACAAAACTTGAAAAGGTAGACCTTCAGCGAGACTAACCTGGGACTATATCCGACCTGAGCTTCATCACAGTCAACCTGAAGTTTTGAATTGGACCTGGTTCAGCACGACCAGTTAGCCACGGTTTACGCTTTGTCCTTTGAGACACTATTTTACTCTCTATTCTTTAAAAATTCATAACTCCGGTTCTACTGATTGGAATTTTGGTCTTGATTTATTTATTAAGTTTTACATTTTTTTTTCTAACTTGTTATGGGATACTTTTTGTGTGGTGTTTTCACAGTTTTTTTATCCTTTTCATTTTCTTTAATATTTTTTATTTTTGGTTCTTATATGAACAAACATACAGAGGAATACCAATAAACAAATTACAACAAAGTTAATGAAAGCTTGGTTTTTCCTTCTCATAGCGCCATTAAGTGTTTAGATAATAAAAAAAAAAAAATGATAGAATTTCCAGCTGGGCAGAAGACAGATAACGACAGAGACGTACAATATACAGATAGGGGATTTAGAAAGCATCAACAATTATCCTTAAATTCATCCTACGTTCAAGGTTCAAGGTTTATTTTTCTAGCTTAATCCTTACACCCAGCGGGCTCCTTATCTTTAGTCCTTTAGCTCTCCCGTTTCGTCCTTTTTTGCATAAAGTACGTTTTCCAAGTTAAAGATAGGTTGGAGATAGGGGATCTAGCCAAGCTGAGGTGATACATAATCTAAGCACAGACATGGCTATAAATACCAACTCCTTACCAGAGTCTTCTTGTGCGGTCACACATAATAACATAAGCTGAGGAGTCAGCTGAACTTCTCTTTTTAAAACAAAATGCAAAAACCCTGAAACCTTGCCTCTCAATGTGTCCAAATTAGAACATGTAGAAAAAATGTGGGTCATATCCAACCCATGGCTATTACACCTAAAACAGTGGACACCTTCAGTACCACCCCATTTGACAATTTTTGCTGGAGTGATATATAAATCGTAAAGAGTTTTGAAATGTTGGGCCCGTAGGCTCACCGTGCATAGCACCGCATTTGCCATTTCTACTGATTTATGAAAACACAAATCTACAACGTCCAACCTGGCCTGCCATTTCAGCGAGTGCTTTTCAATATCGTCATTTACCCCCTGAAGCAAAATGCTATAAACCAATGTGATTGACGGACCAGATATACCAGTAAGGGCTTCCAGCAGTGGGATCACTGAAAACCCTGATGTTCCACCCGCTTTCTTGAGAAGAAAGTCCCTTATCTGTAAAATCTTAAAAAAGTCCCGGCGATTAATGTTAAATCTGGCCATGATTATGTCAAAAGAGGCGATATGTTCCCCAACCAGTAGGTCGCCTATCCTAAAAATCCCTGCATTCCCCCACCTCTGAAAATATTCGTCTGCCAATGTCGCCGGTATCTGATTATTATCTATTAATGGGGTGTATCTACTAAATCTATCAAGCCCTATTTTATTTCTTATCCAGGCACAATTTCGATATGCTGCTATGAGAGTCTTAAAGTGAGTCTTTTTAAAATAGTTGGGCTCATATATTTTTAGCAAACAGCCATTAGCATGTGAACCAATCAGATTTTCAAATATAGAGTGCACATAATTGGAATCAGTGTCCCCATTTTCCGTGATGCCAAATAAAGGCCGATAATATTTTAGAGATGCTGCTAAATAATATAATTTAAAATTAGGTAGACAGAGGACGCCCCTTTCCCTAGGAAGTGATAAAAATATATTCGATCTGCGTGTCCATTTATAAGACCATATAAATCTGGCTATCTCCCTTTCAATCTGCCTAAACCATGGATTTCCAAAGCGATTGTGCGAAAAATATATAGCAGTTTGGGCAGAACCATCATCTTAATAAGATTACATCTGCCAATTATCGACAGCTTCAAAATGTCCCAGCGGCACATATCGCTCTTAATTTTACCAATTATGGGGGAAAGATCTGCCTCTATAATATCCTCGACTTTGGCTCTTAATCGTATGTCCAAAAGCGTGGCCTCTTCTACAATCCTACTATCTACAGCAGAGATATGCCTATTAACAAGAATGTGGGTTTTTCCCTATTCAAACAATAGCCAGAAAATGACCCAAACTGCTCAGCCAATATCTCAGCTACAATCAAATCCCTGCCCAGCTCGGAGGTAATTATGGCCTCATCATCGGCATATGCCAATAGTTTTGTGTCTCTGCCATGTAGACTAAGCGGGAAATATTCACCAAAGCCTCAAGACACCTCAGAAAGGGATCCATATATATCGCAAATAACAGGGGCGAAGATGGACACCCCTGTCTTGTGCCTCTAGCGATCAAAAAAGGCTCTGACTCACCTCCCATGATCTGCAGCCATGCTGTAGGTTTATGATACAGAACCTCCATAGCTTTAATAAACCCTGAGCCTAGGCCATTCGTTTCCAGACATCTCCACAAATAGCTCCATGACACGCGGTCGAACGCCTTTTCAGCGTCTAAAAAGGCTGCCGCCATGGGTTTCCTTAAAACATCTGCTGCATCAAATAGTGAAATGAGCTGCCTAATGTGATCGGCCGTCCCCCTACCCTGAATAAAACCATGCTGCCATGCTGACACTTAATGCTGCATAACTTTATTCAAAAGTGATGCAAAAATCTTTGAATATAATTTCGCATCACTATCTAACAACGTTATTGGTCTGTAAGAGTCCATGTTCAAAGAATCCTTCCTTTTCTTTAAAAAAATTACAATATTAGCTGACTCCCATGAGACCGGAGGGCTAGCCCCAACCCTGACTTCTTTAAACAGATCCAAAATCTCTTGGAAAACTTCCTTGTAATTTTTTTTATAGAACTCAATTGGTATAGCGTCTGTGCCAGTGGCCTTACCAGAGGGAAGATCTAACAGTGCCCTCTGTAACTCTACTTTAGAAATTTCGGTGCCCAGAGAAAGAGCCTCCTCCTGTGATAGTCTCGCCTTAGGTGGAAAGTCAGACTCATGAGTAATATCATCTTCGGCACGCGGGGCTGCCGCAGTATAGAGTTCGCCATAATATTCTTTAAAGGCTTCTCTGATCTCGATGGCATCAGACAATATATCCCCTTGCATATTCCTAATTTGTTTTATATGCCCCGCCACAGTCTGTTATCTGGATCTGACTGCCAGTAATCGCCCTACTGTCTCACTATACTCATAACATTGTTGTCTTTTAGCCTGGTACTTGCCGGCCAATTTATCTACATAGAAATCATTTAGGGCAGCTTTAGTCACCATAATTTAATCTGAGATTATAGAACAGTCCTTGCCATTATTCACGACATAGATTAACTCAGTCTACAAGCAAGCTAGTTTCTGACAATGATATTTAATTTTATCAGCACTTTTTTTTGTTTATTAAGGCTAAATCTCAGGGTCTCCCCTCTAACTGAGTCTTTAAAGGCATCCCATGCCATTCCTGGGGGTGCAGTGTCTTTATTAAACATGAAGAATTCGCGAATCCACCATCTCATTTGATTTACATACTCAAAATCAAAAAGAAGTGCTCTCTCAAAGGTCCATTTTTTTCTGTGACCTAATTGCCCCGCTAAAGAAAATTCATACACTACCGGGTTGTGGTCCGACATTACCCTAGGAAATAATTCTATTCGGGCCTCCTTCAAGAGAGATGGTGAGACCAGAAAATAATCTAGCCTAGCAAAATTTTGATGGGGATATCCTGGGTCAGTGCCCCTCAGGTTAGGCCATGCGTCAATCAAGCCTACATTACTTAATAAATCCTTCAATGCCCTACAAACCTGCGGCTTGCGAATTGTGCTTGCTGCCTGTCTCCTCCCCTGGATCCATTCACATTTAAATCCCCACACACCAAATAAGGAGGGGGCCAAGAGGGGAGCTCCATGGATAAGTGGGTCAATACTGAGGGATCATCTAAGACAGGAGCATATACTGGACACAATGTGAATGCCCGAGCCCCAGACTTAATTTCCATTACTATCACCTTCCATGCTTATCAACAATCTTTCTGTCACAGATAATATTTTTATCTCTAGACAAAACTACTACTCCCTTAGTTCTGACGTCCTGAGTCATAAGTGTAGTCAGCTTAAGCCCCATAGTATCGAATATTTTATAATCTTTACAAGCTATATGCGTCTCTTGCAGATGCACCAGATCTGCCCGTAGAACTTTAAGGTCTTCTTGTACCCTTCTTCTTTTGCTCCCATCATTGAGGCCACAGATATTTATGGTGGCAACGCAAATTTTAGCCATTATTCCTTAAAAAACATTCCTACAAAGAATCCCAGCACGATTAAACAAAAACTTTCGGGCATCCCAACATACAATGTATATTGAATTTCCAAGATAGCCCTGAATCCTTACTCTGGCACCCTCACCATTTTTACACAAACAAAAGATCAGACTCGAAAATATAACTTCATTCAACTGTAGACTGTTCTCACCTCTGAAACCAAACAAAACAAAACAAAACATCACCCTTAATGTACAAATAGTTAGAATGCCTACAGTATCTATCAACTGTACATGCTGCGATGTTCATTAATTACGGCCTGCTTTCTTTTACAAAAGTGAGAAAAAAATCGGGCAAAATGGCACCATCCTTCCTGCAATGGGTAATTACTCTGTCACATTAAAAAAAAAATATTATCCATATAGTCAGCCGAAGTCAAGGGTTAATAGATTTTTCTCAGAAGTGCCATGTCTTTAAAAAGAAGACACTAAAGCTGGATTCACTTGAAACTGTGCCCATTTAAAATGTTGTACAATGGCTGTCATGCTTGGTTGAGTGAAGTATGTTAAATACTCATGCCAACATACACATTGCATAAACCGGTTTAAACATTCAAGGCAAAACAGGCCGCCCGCCAGATTATGACTTTTTAAATCGCTGGCAAGCAGTTCATTGGCGTTCCCACAGCGGCGCCTTTAAAATGGGCACTGCAATGGGATCATCAAAGGATGTTCCTATACGGACAGAAATGCATAATGTTGTGCATTTTGTTTCATAAAAGGTACATGGGCATGCATGCAAACAGGGAGGTACACCATGTGCCCCCCCTGCATGCACCCCATGGCACAGCGGCACCAGGGGGCCCCCTTAAGAACCCCATTGTTTCCTAACTGCACACATTTCAGGGTGGTCACACCACCATGAAATGTGTGGCGGGGAGTAAACTCTTAATATGCTTGGCAGGGCCGTAGCAGCCCGTCAAGCATATTGCAGCCTCAAGATTGTCATGCCACCACCAGTGATCTACAGTGGTGTAACTGAACTTTAGGGGACACCTGCAAGGTACATGGAGGGGCCCCCTCCTGACTTAATCAGAAGCTCCCTGGTCAGGGTACTTTGTTGAGGGTCCCCTAGAGTTTTGGAGCCCCTCTACACCGCGGGGGGATGCAGGAGCCGGTTCACTGATAAAACATCGATGACACAAATATTAATTTTCAAAATATCAAATAAAAAACATAGACTACAAAAATATTGACTACTTTACATGAACAGGTAAGTACAAAAATATTGAAACAAAATTATTGATGTAAAAATATAGATATAAAAAATATCACTTTAAATATATATATGTATAATATATATATATATATATATATATATATATATATATATATATATATATATATATATATATATATATATATATATATGACTACTACTTCAACACAGCTCCTCAATGTCCACTAGCGTGCCCCTGGGCCCCCTCCATGCTGCCAAGCCGTTTTCCCTCCGGAATCAATGCAGGTAGGGGCTGCCAAATGCAAGGCATGTCGTCCAATCGAGATAAAATACCCCCGTCTTCCCGCTTACATCCGAGGGTCGGCCGGTCACCAATTCTATTGATTCCTCAATGTTTGCAAACGCTGCAGCAACGAAAACGCCAGATTTGAATTGGGACTCTTGAAAGGCAGGGCCATCTTTACTGAGTCTCTGGCAGGCGCAGAATATATGAAGGACGATTTCTATGAAGAAATAGGAGGCCAGAGGGGGTTTCAAGCGAACAGCAGGCTTTATTGGATTGCTGGCAGTGGCGGCGGTAAATGCATTTCGGCTTCCTGGCCTTCCTCAGTACCCATCACCATAGTCAGTTTCAACTGTTACTCAATCTTGTTTGAAATAATCGTCTGCAGCAACATGCTCCTCCCCCTAATGTTGTGGACACACCTAGGTAGTTCATCTAATGTTCAAGGAACTACCTGTCCCAGCATGCACTGTGTCGTAGATGTCGGGTCGGTGGCGTGGGAGAGCATCTCCAAGACTGTAGGTCTGTGCAGGCATGCAGGTGAGTGGAAACTACTTCAACACAGCTCCCCAATGTCCACTAGCGTGCCCCTGGGCCCCCTCCATGCTGCCAAGCCGTTTTCCCTCCGGAATCAATGCAGGTAGGGGCTGCCAAATGCGAGGCATGTCGCCCAATCGAGATAAAATACCCCCGTCTTCCCGCTTAAATCTGAGGGTCCGGGCGGTCACCAATTCTATTGATTCCTCAATGTTTGCAAACGCTGCAGCAGGGAAAACGCCAGATTTGAATTGGGACTCTTGAAAGGCAGGGCCATCTTTACTGAGTCTCTGGCAGGCGCAGAATATATGAAGGACGATTTCTATGAAGAAATAAGAGGCCAGAGGGGGTTTCAAGGGAACAGCAGGCTTTATTGGATTGCTGGCAGTGGCGACGGTAAATGCATTTCGGCTTCCTGGCCTTCCTCAGTACCCATCACCATAGTCAGTTTCAACTGTTACTCAATCCTGTTTGAAATAATCGTCTGCAGCAACATGCTCCTCCCCCTAATGTTGTGGACACACCTATGTAGTTCATCTAATATTCAAGGAACTACCTGTCCCAGCATGCACTGTGTCGTAGATGTCGGGTCGGTGGCGTGGGAGAGCAGCTCCAAGACTGTAGGTCTGTGCAGGCATGCAGGTGAGTGGAAACTACTTCAACACAGCTCCCCAAAGTCCACTAGCGTGCCCCTGGGCCCCCTCCATGCTGCCAAGCCGTTTTCCCTCCGGAATCAATGCAGGTAGGGGCTGCCAAATGCGAGGCATGTCGTCCAATCGAGATAAAATACCCCCGTCTTCCCGCTTACATCTGAGGGTCCGGGCGGTCACCAATTCTATTGATTCCTCAATGTTTGCAAACGCTGCAGCAGCGAAAACGCCGGATTTGAATTGGGACTCTTGAAAGGCAGGGCCATCTTTACTGCATCTCTGGCAGGCGCAGAATATATGAAGGACGATTTCTATGAAGAAATAAGAGGCCAGAGGGGGTTTCAAGGGAACAGCAGGCTTTATTGGATTGCTGGCAGTGGCGGCGGTAAATGCATTTCGGCTTCCTGGCCTTCCTCATTACCCATCACCATAGTCAGTTTCAACTGTTACTCAATCCTGTTTGAAATAATCGTCTGCAGCAACATGTTCCTCCCCCTAATGTTGGGGACACACCTAGGTAGTTCATCTAATGTTCAAGAAACTACCTGTCCCAGCATGCACTGTGTCGTAGATGTCGGGTCGGTGGCGTGGGAGAGCAGCTCCAAGACTGTAGGTCTGTGCACTGCAGGCATGCAGGTGAGTGGAAACTACTTCAACACAGCTCCCCAATGTCCACTAGCGTGCCCCTGGGCCCCCTTCCATGCTGCCAAGCCGTTTCCCTCCGAAATCAATGCAGGTAGGGGCTGCCAAATGCGAGGCATGTCACCCAATCGAGATAAAATACCCCGGTCTTCCCGCTTACATCCGAGGGTCCGGTCGGTCACCAATTCTATTGATATTATATATATATATATATATATACCATAAAATAATATACATTACATATATTAAATATTATTATTAATTTTAACACATTAAATTAAATTTCAAATACATGTTAACTAAATATAATAAATACACTTAATTAAAAAAAGATAAACACACAAACATACTAATTTATACATATATATACTTTAAACTAATTAATAAACTATTATTTTGTATTTATTTTAAAAGTTTAAAATTGTATAAAAATAATAATTCACTGAAAAAACCATAGGTTTCAGGCAGGTTATAGTTAGGAATTAGTATTTAAAAAACCTTCGAAATTCACTGAAAAAAACCTAGGTTTTAGGGGTGTTATAATTAGCTGGACATTTCACTCATACAAAACCATTGAAATTCCTCCGTTATAGTTAGTTGTACTAACTGTGACTCTTGGGCCCGTAATCCACTGGTGATGATGTCACATATTACAGCATTCATGACATGGTCAGTGACATCACTGATGACATCTCAAATGTCATAAGTTTTTTAAAATGCTAATTCCAAGCTAAAACCTGCCTGAAACATATAGTTTTTTCAGTGAATTTCAAAGGTTTTTTAAATGCTAATTCCTAACTATAACCTGCCTGAAACCTATGGTTTTTTCAGGGAATTTCAAAGGTTTTTTAAATGACAATTCCTACTTATAATGTTGACCACTTCCCCATATTTTCAACAAGAAACTAAATCTGCAATGCCACCAAAAAAATTAGGCAATAGTTCCACTTACCACTAACAAATTAACATCAACATTTAACTACTGTAAGAACATCGAATATGTACTGCGTGAATTACATCCAACTCACACCCATGTTTAAAGAGCAATATGTGATAGAGGTTCTAATTATACACTCCTGACACCCAAAAAAATCACAATACCCAGCGCCACGACCACCACAACCACCCCCACGGACCCCTCCCTCCTACTACCTCAGAGGCAGCGCAAAACAGGACAATGGACCTTTCCAAAATAATATATCCCCTCAACAGTACACTAGCTCAATCTACAGAGATGTGGCAACCAAGTATGTATAAGGAAAAAGAACTCGAACATCAACAATAATGTACACAAAGCTAAGACTACCAGTGAAATAATATACACAATTCACTATAGAAATCACAAACTTTTCAGTGTGTAGCTATACCATTGATACATGTAGCGTACTGAATAGTGGAGGCAACCATATTATCTCAGACACTGGGGAATATTTTGGTCACGTAGCTGTGCTCACCCCCCCTTTGAAAAAGAAGCGGAGTGGGCTAGTGCAACATAAACGTCAACGTAAGACTATAAAAAATTAGTCTACGCCTTGGGCGTGGTTTACTTCTGCAAAGAGAACAGACTGCGCCGCAGTGAAGGTCCGCACCCTGCCACGGAGCTGCCGCCATGACCACGTGCCTCCTCGATACAGGCCCATTGTGAATTCAGAGCCACACTACCGCAGACGTGTATCTGTATAGACTAGTGCTTTCCATCGACACTGCGGACAGCAGGGTTCACAGCTTGAATTCAACTTTGGATCTAAATTTGTCGGTGGTATCTGTGGTCTTTAGAAAACTTGATTTTAAAGACTTTGCTACCAGTGCGTCCTGCTTGGAGCACGCATCATCGCAGGCTCCACAGAACTTTGTTGCTTCAGGTGCAACTAACTCTTTGCACCACTTATCATCGCTGCCTGCACACACACTAAATTACCAATACTGTGCAGCTCTAATCAATGCCACGTAGTCGTGGGCTCTTGCTATCCGCTGGCTCCTGCCTACACTGCGGTCATCAGAGCTCACAATTAATTACACTGTTGATTTATTATTTGCAGACTACAATACCAAACTAAGTATAATATTTATCAAAACCTGTACAATATCCCTTTATTATGCTTCCTTTCACAACTTTTTTTTATATCACATATAGATTTACTTGAATAATAAATTTCACGCTGCAAGTGCAGAGGTACACTTAATGATAGTCTGCACTGTGGATAGCATAGGTCACAATTTGAACCTCACTTTTTCTTCATTGGAAACCTGAATTTCTTTTTTGGAGACAAAAATAGCTACACCACTGGAAGAATCATCTGATTCTGATCATTTTGTTGCTGAAGAATTCATAACCATCGATAGCACTTTTTTCCCCCTCAAAGTACATGCAGTCCAGTATGCAACATTAAATTCTTTGAGTGCAGCCCGTTCAGACCACGCATCATCGCAGGGTGAGCACATGCTAATCACCAGACATACCACTAACTCAGTACACCATAAATAATAATAATAATAATAATAAAGGATTTTATAAAGCGCCTGGTGACGCCATCTCGGCGTTTCCCCGCGCTGTGGAGAGAGAAGCAGGAGAAAGTGAGCGACCTAAAGAGTGAAAAGGTGAGTTTTTAAAAGTCTCCTAAATAAGGTCTCTGTCTCAGCCAATCTAATATGCAAAGGAAGAAGGTTCCAATTCTTGGCTGCCAGCGCACGAAAGGAGCGCCCTCCCATTCTAGCTTTGTTTATCCGGGGGGCACACAGAAGCCCGGTACCCTTGGAGCGCAGTTCTCTATAGGGCATGTAGGGGATTGCGAGATCCTTCAGATATTCAGGGGCTACCTGAGAGGTAATCCTGTAACAAATAAGGAGCGCTTTAAACAAGATCCTCTTTTTTATAGGGAGCCAGTGAAGAGCCACTAGTGTAGGCTTGGAGGCCGCTCTTCTGGGAAGCCTGAGGACCAGACGGGCCGCCGTGTTCTGGAGAACCTGAAGTTTTTTAATGTTCTTCTCAGTGGTTCCTAAGAGTAGAACATTACCGTAATCAATACGGGAGGTGACTAAAGCTTGAGTCATCGTGCGTCTGGCCTCTAAAGGAAGGAGGTCCAGGGTGCGATTTAAGGTCTTCAGTACACCAAAGCACTTTCCTGCTAGCTTCTGGACGTGGCTGTCATAGGAGAGTCTGGGATCCACCCATACACCCAGGTTCTTTGCTTCCTTGCACGGAGAAGGCATAGGACCTAGACAAGAAGGCCACCAGTCCAGGGTCCAACTGGCCGAGTTCCCCCCAATCACAAGCACCTCTGTTTTTGAACCATTGAGCTTGAGGCAGTGTTGGTTCATCCAGCCTGCAAGCTCCTGCATGCACGTTTTGAAATTAGCAGCAGCCAAGGTGGGTGTCTGGGATAGGGAGATGAGGAGTTGGGTATCGTCGGCATAAGATACTAATTTTATGCCGTACGATTGAACCACCTCCGCCAGCGGGGCCATATAAAGGTTAAACAGGGTGGGGCTCAGGGCAGAGCCCTGAGGCACCCCCTGTTCTAGGGCAATGCTGTCTGAGAGGGAATTGCCTCTCTGAACCTGGAAGCTTCGGTCTATTAGGAAGGATTTAAGCCATCCCAATGCCGCCTTTGTGACCCCAGCCTGGTTTAGACACTGTAGCAGGATGGAATGAGCTACAGTGTCAAACGCAGCACTGAGGTCCAGCATTATGAGCGCCATCGTATGACCCTCATCAGCTCCTGCCCAAAGCGTTTCAGTAGCTCTCAGGAGGGCTGTCTCGGTGGAGTAATTGGTCCGAAAACCGGACTGGGAGCTATGCAAGGATTTATTAGCTTCAAAGTGAGCCATAAGTTGTTTGTTTGCAATTTTTTCGGTCACTTTAGCTAGATAAGGTAGTAAAGATATTGGTCTCAGATTTTCCAAGGTGTCCTGACTTACATTAGGCTTCTTTTTGATAGGTAATACAATTGCCTTCTTCCAGTCATTCGGTAAGTACGCAGAGGAGAAGGATAGTTGAATTATATGCCTAAAGTAGGGTTCTAGTACCTGTAAGCTCTCTCTGAGTATTTTCGGGGGAGCAGGGTCCCGAGGGGAACCCGATTTGACGCTCTTGCAGATGTTTATAAGCGTATCGGGTGTGGGAACCGAGAAGTATTGGAGGCAAGACTCAGTGGAATTAGCAACAGCACTTTCTGTAAAATCACGGCCGGATGGCAGCTTGTCAGAGAAACTGGTATAGATGTTGGTGATTTTATCTGAAAAATAGCGAGCAATCTTATTGCAAGTTTCCACTGAGTTGTCGCAAGGCGCATTATCATTAGTGTGCACAGAAATTTCCTTAAAAATTTTGAAACCACAAGCCTTTATTAAGGCAAAATGCTGTAGTCAAAAAACATTATCCCCAGTGCGGCCTATCTGGACCACCATCATCGCAGTTTACATATACGCTCAGTCCCAAAGGTACTACTAACTCAGTGCACCATAATTCATCAGCACATGGCCGTGTTCAGGCAAAATTTAACTGATTCTTCATTCATATGTATAAAGTGCAATCCGAAATAAAGTAACGTCCCTCAAACCTACCCAAAATCGCCACTTGGCCTTACTGAGCCAGAATTCACAAGAGTAAAAACATTACTATCAGTACGTCCTGCCCAGTCCACACATCATCACAGGCTCCACTAAACCTTGTTCTTTCAGGTACCACTAACTCATTGGAAACCAAACTAAGATTAACACTTATCACACTCTACACAATATCTCTTTAGTATGCTTGCTTTGATTTTTTTTAATATCACTTATAGATTTAGTTAGTTGAATAATAAAATACACGCTGCATACATGTTCGATCTTCTACTTCCACAATAATTGCAGATGATGCACTCCATCCTAAGATGTACACTGCAGACAGCAGGGTTTACAACTTGAATTCACCTTTGCATCTACACTATAGACAGTAGGAAATTCAACCTTGATTTATTTAATGCAGAGACAATTATACTGTATGGATTCAGATTTTGTTAAAAAAAAGTGAAAAAAAGCATTGTTCTATAACTGTACTGACTACTAGCTTCCATGTACACTGTGCACAGTAGGGTTCACAACTTGAATTTACTTTTACATCTACACTACAGACAGCATTAAATTCAGCCTCGATTTATTTAAAGCAGAGAAAAAAAAGTGCTGTTGCACTGCTAGTATACGCAAGCACCTTCAATCGTTGCATTCTGTGAACTATGATAACAAAGAATGTAGAAAATTGCGCCAAAATGTACCTCCACCACCAAGTACCTCTGGGGTATCACCTTCAACTTCATCACCAGACATACGTCCCCATTTTGAGAAAGTTAGAATGCACTAGTTGAAATGCAATTGTTTAATTTGTTATGGGGGGCAAACAGTAGACCTAGTTTACAGAGCAATTGTTTTTTCCCCCTCAAAGTTCATACAGTCCAGTATGCAACAGTGAATGATTTCAGTACAGCCCGATCAGACCACGCATCATCGCAGAGTGAGCACACGATAAACACCAGACGTACCACTACCTCAGTACATCGTAAATAATCGCCACATGCCCTTGCTATCAGTTAGTTACATGAGCACTGTATTTACAATACATTTTCAGGCACGCGTACAGTACGTCATTATTCTACAATAACAGGATGTGGACACAACTCCGAGACTTGAAAACTGATTTCCTGCATCAAGTTTTACTGTCTACCTGAATGACCACACACATATATATATTACCTGCCCTTCATGTGCCAAAAACTACAACTTAAACCTTGCACAGGCCTGTATTACTACAGCTACAACACTCCACTGAATGTACAATAAACATTCATAATCGCAGTCATGTCCACCATCTTTTATGTATGCAACAATGAAGGAATATAGAGTCAGTGATATCCCGTACCTTCCATGTTGGCCAAGTTGTGGAACTTTACAGATATAATGACACATTTGCTTTTAAGACCCGGGTGACATCAGCACTGCAAAATGGACATCCAAATAAGTTAATTTCTCATATAGCTTATGACGAGACAACGCCCATAGCTCCGGAATCATGCTTCAGAGCCTCGCGCAGCACTAGGGTAAGTCAGGCCAGCCCACTCCACTTAGGCTACCAGGAAAACACAAAAACGAAACATAGCACAGATTTCCATTGTAGTAATTTCTTAGTTCCAGGTCTAGTTGTCAGAACAGCACACACTCCCTCATAGTTGGTATACACCCACACCACACCCATCAAACGCATCCGTCACTACACACATGACCGTACCTATAAAAAAGACGGGGCGCACGTGCTGTACGCCATTTTAGAGTTGCTCCCATCGCAAGCGCTGTGATAGCGCATCCTGGTGTTTCAGAGGCCTCATGTAGGCCGGAACCACCTAACAGTGGGCCCAACCACACGGGCGTGGCCTCTCTGGTTATTGAGTTAGTGGTACCGGAGGGACTGAGCGGGTGAAGAACCTGTGATGATGATGCTGGGAGCAGTATGTCGTTAGCCATAGAGATATCAAGACTCAGCACCATATGTGAGACTTCTAAGTGGCAGATTGGTACTACATGATGTAGAAGGTGTCCTGTCCACGAAAAGGTGAGCAGTGAGCCTTGGGTGCACATCGGAGGGACTCAAAGGGCTGTAGCAGACTGGATACAAAAAAGCGACACAGCGATTTAAATGGACGCAGTCCTATATACTGTATCAAATTGCATGTATATTTTATTTTCCAATAGCCGGAACGTTTTTATAATCAGTCAAACGTCCAAAATATAAACTATACAAATAGTTCTTTTAAATGTGAGAGGGAACGTGTGGGAAAGGGCGATGTTATTCAACTCCACATTAAGATAGTAACAATTACCAATCATAACATCTTTCTTTTACTATCTTATAGATGTAGAGCTTCAGGGTGCATTATGTCCTGGCACGTGGTGAAAAACACACTTGTGACAGAAAGGTGAGTTGCGAATATCCTTTGCAGTAACTCTCTCACTTCCTCTCTCCTTTGATAAAAAAATTACACACAATGTTAACTTCCTTTTTATCTTACAGGGTGTGTTTCACAAATTGGGTTCCCCTACAACACCTCTAAAACTCAACGTTCGAGGATTCTGTGATGATGCGTGGCCATTGTAACAAGTTCTGAGAAAGCTGCTACGACACATAGTGCACCCTCTTTGAATCACGCCAATGGCACAAGGTGAGTAAAGAAGCTTGTTTCCGAACACGACAAGTCATCAGTGAAAGAAGAAAGTGGGTAGTGTGCAGCAGCTTCACTGCGTAGGAATGTACAATTACCTCTGGCCACTGAGAATAGATAGGTTACAACAGTTTGAAGGGCATATGTATGAGCCACTTGCACCACTTTTGTGTCACTTTTAACATGGGAAAAGTGGCACAAGAAGCTTCTAAATCTGCCTCTGACTTCCCGGGAAAAACACTCACCTTCGGAGTCCGTGAGTCAATGGCGTGCAACAGTCTAGATACCCAATATTGAGAACTCACCGCTATGCAGTGGGAATGCATGGGATATAGTACTTTGGAAAAAACAGCACACAGACACCTCCTTACAGTGGAACTTGTTGTAATATAGTATCCTGAGTGTATAAAAAAATAAACCAAAAATATGCGTGTGCATTTGTATGTACTATGCTATTACTAACTCTATATACTATCTTTCAGATCAATAAACTGGAGGGTGCACTATGAAGCAGCACGTCCTTGGACACACAACGGAGACAAAAGGTGAGCTACGAGTATTTTCTCCAGTATTAACTGCTCCATCTATAACTTTCTCTCTCTCACACTTTTAATGTCTTTTTTCTCTGTTTCTCTCTCTCACTTTCTCTCACATCGTTTCTCTTTCTCTTTTGAAGTTATGCATGCTGCTGTCCACTTTGACGTGTAGAACTAAAGCTGAGTTCAAGTTGTGAACTCTGTTGGTCACAGTGTTTACACAAGGTAAGCAGAGCGGCCTAGACATACAATCCCTCCAATTAAATGCATTAGAATTAAAAGACGCAAAAGTGGCCCCATGCGCCACTTTTGCGTCACTTTCAACATGAGAAATGTAACACAAAAGTGGCGCAAGAGTCTTGTAAATAAGTCCTAAAGAATATTGTCCTGCATAATGACTTGATCTCTCACCTAATTCTGTCTCATCTCTGAATCATTTTAAATACCTGTTGATCTGTAATGTAAATCTGACGCAGTAGGCACTTCCATACAGACACACGGGCCTCTAAGACAAGTAAAAAGTATCAGGCACACTGCACACGTAAAAATAAGGCAATATCTTCAAGTGTTACCTTGACTTGTAATGTTTGACCTCATTTAGTCACATCGATCTAATTTTAAACGCTAATTTTCTTTTTTGTTTTGCAGATTACCTACCGTACTTCTATTGGACTCCATATCAGATTTTGTTTATTATATTGTTTTATTAAAGTTATGTTTCTAATTATTTATTGTATTGTTATCTTTCAGTTACGTTTCCAGTTATTTATTTTGTTTTAATAAAAGTTAATTTTAAAAAGTATATACGTCTTTCTTTTGGGGGGTGGCGGTCCCCAATAGAAATTATATTTATAATTTGAAGTATACTTCTGAGGTTAACTCTGTACCTGATCTTTACCAGAGTCTATAGCTACAACTAACGGTTCCTATGGAAAAGTTTTAAAACTCCAGCACAGTAACTTTTTCCATTAGCAATATAGAAGCCCATTAGGATTACGGGCGGATCGCCATGCCCGCATGGTGGTGGCCATCCGCCCGTGATCCTACCCCACCCGCCACCCAATTCCCCCACCATATTACAATGGCGGGGGACGCAACGGACTGAAAGACCGCCTGCCGCTTTTCCGGGTTTAATATGGTGGCGGTGTCTGTTACACACCACCATCCATATTACTATGCAGGCGGGGACATGCCTTTCCGTGCCAGGCTTGCGATGTTAGACATTGGGGGCCCATTGCGGGCCCCCAGGGACTCTGGGGGATGGGGGTGCACATGGGGGTACCTATGGTACCCCCCAGCAGTTCCATGCCAACATGGCAGGCACCGCGCAATGCCTGCCATGTTGCGCATGGAAGTGCACAACATGCCTTCCTGGCATTGTGGCGGGCGGTGCTGAGTGCACCTCCCGCCACAATGACAAGAATGCAGGATGGCGGGCACATCCTAATTGCCCCCATGGGGCCCCCGCCCTTATGACGGGCGGTCCCGTTTACCGACAGGGTGGCGGGCGGACAAAGTCAGCCCGTCATCCTAATGGGGCCCATAGTGTGATGAACTTCTAACCTCTGTGCTCACATAAGTGTTCCATGAACGGTTACTATGGTAACAGGCAGAAAACTGTTTGGGGGTAGGGTTGAAAGGTACTGGCTGTACAAAAACCGTTATATTTACCCTGGATCCTCTACATGACAGAAAGGAAAGCAAAGAAAAACAAAACACTGTGTACCAGATTTACAACCCCCTTGCACCTCTTTCACGTCCAAGGCTCCCCCCCCTACAATAGTAGAAGTGTGTGGGCCTCAACGATGACCCTCAAGCCCCGGGAACCACCACCCCCGGGGATTTGTGTATTGTGGGAGGCAGGCTGAGTGGCCCTCCGCCTAGAGCCCTTGAGGGCCCTGGAGACCGCCATGCCCAGGGATGGTTTCTACAGTGTCCCGGGGTAATGAATTTACACATTTAACACGCTAACATCTCAATTAAACGAATATTAATAAACAAAGAATAATCATTAAATGTAATATAATGAAATTATTTCCCACCCTATTCCCCTATAAATCCACAACCTGCTACTGAATTAAAAACGTAAAATTAAAAATAAAATTGTTTAATAACTACTAAAAATTAAAAACATATTAAAAACACAATTATCATACAAAAAATGTACAACACATACATATACAATATATACTATAATATATAACATTAATAAAAAAACGATATTTTTAACAACTATATTTTTGCAAACGATATTAAACACTTCGATATTTTTTAAATCAATATTACTTACCTTAAATCGATATTCTTGACCGCAATATTTTTGCTGTCGATATTTCCGAACCACGATATTTATGACTCGATATTTGTGCAAATCGATATTTTTTATACAATATTTTGTCTCTGCACCACTGGGGCCTATGTTATGCCACGATGGTTCTCTGACCCCTGTCGGTGGTGGTGATCCTAGGGCAGCCTCACCACCCTGGCCATAATAGGGCGGTCGGAAGACTGCCACCACGTGCCACCGTGAGTCTGGTGGTCTGTGGGCCTCTAGACTCGTAATAAGCCCCTTAAAATCCACACTGGAAGTGGGAAAAACAGTGACAGTGCCTTTACCAAAACGACCGAAATGGTAACAACATTACCGACCAACACTTATCTTTCAATTATGCATATAGTAAGATGATTTTGATTAACAATGCACGTGTGCCACAGTAATCTTCCAAGGGGCATCTGGTTTCACTGCCCGGCAGAATCTCTGTACTGCACATGAACTGGCTCACTTACAGCAGCTGAATGTAAGCACTAAAAGGATAGAGAAGCTGTGCTCTGGTGGGAGGGACAAAGAGGAAAGGAATGAAAAATATTGAATAATAAGTAAGAAAATAAATCTGTCAAAAAAAATCCAGTGGTAAGCAATTGGTTGCTCAAAGTGCACTGTAAGAATTGATGATGTCCACAATAAGTCCTCAACAATTGATAGCTAGAAGTTGCCTAAAGGCGTGACCTAAAGAGCAGCCCTGAAATGGTTCACAATAGCTGGTTAACCTGCTTATATTTAATACACTAAACACATTTACAATCCAGCATAAGAGGCCCATTGCAAAAAGGAAATTGGGGTCCGAAAGCAGTGGTCCATGGGACTGCGATCTAATTCTCCTGACGTCCACAGCCGGCACAGGAAGAGTGGAAGCAGGTAGAAACTGGCATTTTCCGAATGCCTTCCCCCTACCCCCTGCCCTAAGTTCGGTAATCACTCCATGCTGTGTAACTGCAGGAGCAATCACAAACCTTTCAGGCATCACCATGCTAGCTACAATGAGGGCTTTGGGGGCTGCAACCTTAATGACTCCTCTTTACACTTGCAACTCATATGGGTTCATAATCTCAACTCACTGGTGGCAGAGTTTAGAGACATGCAAGTCTACACTTTGCACTAAATTTTCACTTGTACATGGTGAATAGCCAAAAGTAAGAGTACACAGTGTAAGAGTAAATTTACATCTGCTGATTTACTCATGTGTTAATTTACTTTTGTGAATACCTCCCAGGTTTGGTAATTTCAATACAAGTGACAAGTATATTGTAATCTTCAAAATATATTCGTCTATGTCAGTGAATGAAGTATTTAATTCAGTGTCTTCATTGTGATTTGCTCTGCATTTGTAAATTTTGTCTTTGCAAAGTCAGCTGTACTACCTTTTTACTTACAAACAAGTTTTTAGCCACCCAAAAAAAGTGGCTCTCATTTGCGGACCAGTTAGCTAAAACGTGAAAATTGGGGCAGTTTTGAATTTGTACATACAGGCGGTATACATGTTTTGCCAAATATGTGAGTCTGCATCCTTTTGTGCTTGCTGCACGTAATCCTTTAGGCATTACCAGGTAATTTAACAGTAAAAAAAGGCGCGCTAGACCAAACCATAAAACAGGCCAACAAACAGTCAAAAAAACGACTCACATACTGATCTGCAAAACTAGCCATTCTAGCACTGACAGATTGCGCTACAGGTCAGTCCGACCCTGATTCTAATCCTCTGAGTTTTACATAACTCATAAAATTGTATATTATATTGCATAGGAAGTTATGTCATTTTTCTGCAGCAGGTTATTGAATGCAAATATTTCTGTTACAGTACTCTGGTGGGCCATCTTATTTTTTTTCTAAAGCTAGCTTAACTTTCACACAAACAACGTTCAGATAGCTACCGTTTTTTAAAAGACCCATAGATGGCTGTGCTGGAGTTCTTGAGGATGTGAACATGTAATTCCCTGCAAGCTTTAATTAGTGAAATGGAAGTCTTGTGTTTTAGACTGTGATTCGTAAATGCCACAGCACTGCGATCGCACAATAGCTGCAAAATCTGGCTTTGAAAAGGAAGTCCCGGCCTCTCCAGATGGGGCACTGATGCAAATGCCATCCTCTGAAAGAGCTGTCCTGTCCAGAGGCAGTAACCTTTGAGAAATGGCAAAGGGGCATACTGCTGTAGGAAAAACCAACTCTGTGTGTACTAGAAACTGCTCTGTGTTTACCACATCGCAGAGATGCTTTGTTCAGCAAAGAAAAGGCAAGATGTACAGGGCCGCTTTAGTATTGTTACATATGAGAATAGTTCAATTAATTTTTAATGGCTTGTTTTATGAGCTAGGCTGAGCACCGAAGGAGGGATGGTGTATTATAATTGGACTTTTACTCGGTGATAAAGGCTAGTAAAGGAGTTTCACAATTGCTATGTAGGCAGTTAAACCTTCACGCAGAAGTGACATATTAATGCAGTAATCAATCAGTGTAATATTCACTATTTCCTGGTAAACAGGGTTGGATGCGCATCTCTTCCTGACGAGGCCGACTGCAACGTTGCTTCTTATAGGCGGCGAATATAACCATTCACAAATGTACTCTGTAAGAAACATCTTATCATCTGTATGTCTGTTCCACTCGGGGCCTCCTTTTCAGAACTCCAGTAATCCCACCCACCACAGTTTACAATAGCAGGGGCTCCAGTAATTCATTGGGGGGGTGACCATCTGATTATAAGTGGAGAATTGGTACTCCTGGTCCTGATTCCAGTGGGTATTCCTCAGCTCCTCATCCTCTCTGTATTCTCTGTTAGGTGGAGTCTATGAGTGAAACTCAATAGACCTGCATCCATAAGGTGGATCAGGTGCTTAATTTGGAAAAATTATAAGTGCCAGCGCAAAAAAAACCTACTCATAAGTTCGCAGCTGGTTAAATTAATTGTTGGCACACTGAAAAACAAGGCTGCATAATCTTGAAACCATCTGCTGCCCATTTAATCCACCACCAGACACTCCCCGTCACTTTATCAGACTCTTGCAGTAGTAGCAGCTGCTAGGAGAGAAAAGTGGTGAGGCAGAGTCAGGGGGGGGGGAATAAAAATACAACTTACCCCGCCGCGCTCTTCAGCTCCCGAATCCTCAGGCACAGAAGCTCCCAGAGTCCCTGGTGCCCATCAGATGCTGGTCTCATGCTGGTATTACCCAGCATGAGAGCAGCACCGGGATTGGGCAGGTCAGGCTGGTTTCACGCTCCAGCAGAGCCTGTGCTCCTGAGCCCTGCTGATATCCCCAAGCAACTGCCGGGAAATATCTAAATGTGGGTGTCGGTTTGGCCCTGCTAAGATGGCCGGCCAAACCCACATACACACTTGCTGCCCTGTGCTGCTGATGGCCCCGCCCTCAAGACTCGGCTGCGACTCCAACTACTACAAGTAAACTAAAATGTTAATAAAGCAGTTTTATTAATGGCATTGTTATCACTTTATTTTACAATTTGATCTGCTGATCCAGCAGTGGGGCAATGCTCCTCTGCCATTACGGAGGAGCTGCCCCTGTCTTACAGGTTCTTTTTCATCCCTGCTTTCTTTCTTTGTCACTTTTTTTCCTATCTTTCTCTTTCTCCATCTTTCCACTTTATGTATTTTTCCCATTCTTGCTCTCGCTAAATTTCCGAGGCGGAAACATAAGTGCCACTTCACAAACAATTAGTGCCAGTGGGCACAACCTGCAACCACCCGCTCAATAAATCACTGGGTAGATCTCGTAATCCTGATTTAGATAGTAACTCCCATTACCAGCCAGATCAGGATTACTGGATAACTTGTAATGAGAGCCTTAATGCTCAACCATTGCTTGGGATTTCTTCTTGTAATCATCTAAATTCTTTAGCCAAATACTACTTCTAAATTCCTAGCCCGGATAAGGTTGGTCCTTAGAACACCTATTGTTTCAACGACTTCCACCCCAATATCTCTTTATAGACAATATTTAACTCTCCACAGAAGAGGGAAAAGAGCCCCACCTCTGACAGTGGTGTAATGCAAAATGATTAGACCTCCCTGCAGAAAGTGGTGTGGGCCCCAAGACTCCCATATCACACATAGATGTATAGATCTTAGGCTGAACAGGGGACTCTTCAAGGGGGTGAGGGGTGCTGTTTCTCTGGGGCTGCAGGAGTCTGACCTACAGATGAAGGGGGTCTCCCAGGCCCCTTTAGTAATAGTGCACCATGTGCTTCGATAGGGTTTCCGAACTTAAATTGAGTTAAATAATTTAGTGCATCCACCTTGCTGCAGCCTTTATGATGAGCCTATCTGGACATTTATTGAAATAAATACAGAATGGAGCAGGATTTCATATGGCCTTCCTTAGGCACCTTTGTGTTTCATAGTCTGTCTCTGCCTCCCAGCCTCTCCGAAGCCCAGTCGCGTCCTAATACTTCCCCATTCTTCCCAGATGCCTACTTACCTGCAGCCAGTGGAGATTTGTCTGCACTGGCCTTTTAGTCCCTAATTCTGAATGGACTGTACAGGTTTGATATCTGGGCAAACTAGTGCTCTCATTCATGCTCTTGCCTGTCTTTGTCAATTTGCCCGAAACGCCCAACTCTCTATTTGTAAAAGTGCAAAGAAGGCTCAGTCCTTTCTATTTGTACTATTTGTATATGGATATTCCTTGAATAACATGTTATTCCCATTTTTAATGTTTTGAGAGAACTCACCGACAAGCATAAGAGTACATAAAAAGTACTGGGGGAGTACCATTAATGGCCTCAAGAAAATGCCTTTGTGAAGACAGCCCTAAGTGAGGTCCAATCCTCACACTCAGAGTATAGCTCATAACTAAACTAAACTCCAAGCTAAAGTCTATGTAAGAATTGTCTATTTTAGGAAAAACTTATAATGGGACTGAATATAAAAACATTAATTGCCTCAATTAGAGGTTAGAATTTTTTAGGGATGTAATTTGCTTTTCACAGATATACTAATGCTGCCGTATTGAAATAGCTTGCTTTGTGTAACTAGGAAATCACAAAAGTATAATTTGCGTCCCGATGTTGAACATGTATTTTGTAAAGTGTGGTGTGGCGTTGAGATGGTGCTGATATTTAGGGTTACAATGAAGTGATACTTCACATGATAAAAAATAGAATCACAGGGTACCTTTTTAACGTTCATCTAGCCTAACCTTCAAGTGTCCACTGGGTACAATGTGTTAAAGGACAGGTAGGATGACATGCAATCTTTACACAACCAACAAACAAGAGAACTTTGATAAAGTTTGGATGAAAAAAATCATATCCGAACTTCTCATAAGCCAACATTCAGGGCATACTCATTACGACTTTCTTTGGTCTGTAGCCGTCGTTAATGTGGGTAAGTACCCCTGAAAGATATCTACTTACCACATTTACATTTAAAAATGTGTTAGATATATTTTGGGCCACTGTAGGCCATTGCCTAATTGAATTCACCAACTTCTGTTTTGTGATGGTAGATCTGTACAGCCAGAAAGGAATTTTATATACTTTGATAATGTATGAGGGACTGCTTTGTAGGCTTATGACTGTCTTAAAAAAATTGAATTTGAGGTAATGTTCACTGGCATGCGTGTATTTAATGATGCTTCAGAATTATCCGACTTGTGGGGATTGTGGCAGTTACGGAATGGCAGATTCTGCGCTGTTTGTAAATACAAGGGTTTCTTTATTGTACACATTATCAAACTGACAGTCAAGAATATTTGGAATGACGTATATTTTCATATGGTGATCTTACTAATTAATATTTTACGTCTTTATCGCAATTTTCCAATTGCCACAATAAAATAATATTGTCTGAACAGGCTGACATAAGTCAGAACTAATACAATTATATATTCTTCTTCATAAAAGTAAATATTTGTAACTCAGCAGAGGTTATAACTGCTGATAACAGTAAGCATAAAGTGACTGTACATACATTTTTCAAACCTGTCTATTTTTCGGTCCTTCTGTCAGGACATGCCTGGGCTGAAATATGAAAGTGAAGACATGTAATTTTAAAACAGTATATACTTTGGCTGAGCCATTATAGTAGACCTTAAACCCCGTTTTAGGTCTAAACGATCTCATTTAAACATTGATAAGGCAAAAAAAACTGCAATTTTACCGGAACATCTATTATTTCTTACATCCCTTGAAAGATAGTCTCTAAAAGAAATCTGTCCGCACCATGGGCTGCGCTCTGAACACATAGACTGAGTTTAGCGGATTCAGACCCTCTAATATTCTAGAGCTCCATTTTTAAAGAGGACAATTTTTAAAAAGACAAAACATTCAAACACAATCACTTCCGTTTAACCGAGCCATCACTACACCCTGGCCACAAGCATGTCTTAAAGTGGTTAAGTGACTGACTCCAAATATGAGGTCTGTATTTTAAAAACGTTAGTTGTGTAATGAAAGTTCACAAGCACGGTCGTTTTCCTGCTGTGGGTTGTGGTAACCGTCTGCTAGTGAGATCGCAGAGCTATAGAGTCACATATGCACCCTCTAGGCCAGTGATTCTCTTCCTTTCCTGCCTGCTCAGTATTGGAGTCTGTGGTGTTACGGAGTTCAAGAGCTGGCAGGGCCTTTCTTCAGGCGGCCCATTGGTTACTGTCAATCAATCTAGCCACATAGTTTTATTGGCATCTTCTGGAGGAAGCAAATAGTGAAGAGTAATCCTTCCTTGGTGTGCATCACCCTAGGATTTGCATCTCATTGCTGCTTGTAAAGGGTGGACGAGGGAAACTGGGCTTCGACTTTAAACTTAAGAACGACCCTCGATCTAACTAAACTAGCAAAAAAATGGCGGGATCAAAAAAGAACTTTAAAAGTCATAAGAAAACCGGATGCTTCTTGGTGTATTTGAAAAGAAAAAAATACAAAAAGGTTAAAAAGTCAAAAAGACCACAGATTGTGCAAAAATCTCAGGGGAATCGGGTGGTGGCCTGGCCTCCCCCTCATTTTGGGGCCCAGATGGAGGCGGGTGAAGCAGGCGGTAGTGGGGCACCCATTTCCGGTGGGAAGGAGTGGCCGCCAGCATGAAGCGCTCTTCACTTTCCATCACACAGTTAACTATTGAGCAACCCCTGCGTTTGTGACTGTAGGTGAGTAGAGGATAGGAGTTGGCAAACATCTTAAAATGTACTCCTAGGTGTGTGAATAGCAGAGAGGAGGTCTCTATTACTTTGGATGCTATTTGTGCTTGAGCAGAAGAACTCCTCTTAAGAGTTAGTGGTCCGCCCTCCTTCTCTAGTCACTCTGCTATGCCACAATGCCTTTCAATTCCAAGTAGGCACTGGGAAGGTGCCCTTACCTCCATATTTAGTTTTACACACCATCACCATAATGTGAGAGTAATTGTATCCAATCTATCAAATGAGGGCATTCAAAATTCTACATGACTTTCAGCAGTAATTTGGGAGACCACTTTTGATCCCTGCCGGACCCTGGGTAGCACTATTGTAGTAGGTGTGCCCCTTGCAAACACAATATCCATCCAGGGTACTCGTGTGGAGGGTCCTATAGAAATATGTCCTAACCATTCTTTATCAAACATGTTCTCACCTCGTTGCTTGTGCACATCCCCTACTACCAAGATGTGCAGAGAATTAGGGTGCTAGAAAAGTTTGTCCTGACTAAGATACTCATGCAACCGAGGAAGAAGTCTCAAAAACAGCTGCGCTCTATAGGAGTGCCCAAAAGCAAGCAATGTAAGAGTGATGCCAGCCAATCAAAGTGATGGTAAAGAAGCAATGCTCCAAGGGAGGGACAAACACAAGATTACCATCTTGGGGCATACATTGGAAGGAAAACAAATGAGAGTGACAAGGGAAGCCAACCAATGGTAAGCATTGGGCAGTCTCCAAGCCCCTGTATGTTCTTGGTAAGTCACAATCGGCCACATGCATCATTGCACCCGTTTCCGATTCCTAAATTGCGAAAATTAGGGAATTGCAATTTAAAAATCGCAAACGGCAATGCATGAATAATTCGCAAATATTTTTGCGATTTCTTAATTTTCCTTAATTGCGATTCACATTTTGCGAATCGCAATTAAGGAAAACCTTCCCATTGATTCCTATGGACCAAAAGGCCCATAGGAATCAATGGGAAGGCATTAACATTTTGCGATTTTCATTTTGCGAATCGCAATTTGTTAATGCATTTCAAGGGTGCTGAGGGGGGTCCAAAGGACCCCCCCCCCTGCACCCTTGAAATGTTTTTTTAGTGCAAGTTTCACACACACATGTCCAAAGGACATGTGTTTGTGTAACATGACACTTTCAAAAATGCTTTTTTGAGCATTTTTGAAAGATTTCGCAAATTAACCCGAGGTTTAACCTCGTGTTAATTTGCTCCCCCTATTTGCGAATTCGCATTTTTTTAAACATTCATGCATTGCATTTAAGGAATCGCTAAAATGCGATTTCTTAAATGCAATCGCATTTTTAGAAATCACAAAAAATTGCAATTTCTAAAAAATTGTTTAATGCATCCAAAAAAGTGATTTTGGAATCGCAAACGGCCGATTTTTGCGATTCGCACCGTTTGCGACTCCAAAATCGCTTGATGCATGTGGCTGAATATGCCTTGCAACAGAAAGAACATGCACTGTGCTCGACCTAAAAATGTACAGCATTGTTTTATTGTTTTGTCTCTGTTTCCTTTCGCTCCTCCATTGCTGAGCTTCCTTTGCTTTTTGAGTTATTTTTGGGTCTGGCACTAGCCAAAGGCTTTTGTTTTTACAAAAATTATATGTACAATATAGTTACTTGTTGGGGCTTTCAGCCAGCCTTCTCCATCCATTGTTCTGTTATTGTGTCATTCACATTTCCTTCCACCCAATACAGCATGCATTATGAGGCAGTAGATCAGTCCCCTTAATGCATTGGCTAATCTCATTGTGAGTGACGACATTCTGTCCTTTCACATGATGCATATATGCACCCCATAGGTCTATTGATTACATGGCAATGTGTTCTTTTTGGGACCCAAAAATATTTTAGTTTTTGGCCAATGTGTATATATTTTTTGAATAACAAGGGTCCGGAAACTGTCCAAATAAAGAAGTCTAGCAAAAACCATAATAATACAAAACAAGCATTGACAAGACCAAAAGACTGGTGTCAATGCCAGACTTGTTTATAATATAATTGATGCTTTTCTCTGTGTTTATGTTCTGTCGTTTTACATGCTGTGGTTGATGTGTTAGACCTTTATATTTGCATGTGTGTTCTGATGCCGTGTACCTTTTCCTTTTCAATAACATATGTGTTACCTGGGTGCACTTTTCAATTGGTTTCAATCGGTTTGCTCGAGCATGCATTTTGCCAGATCCTTTTTACCCACGGTTACACATGTTTTGAGGTATGTGTAGTTTTCTTTGTTAGGCACAAATATTGCCTTTATTTTAGTGGGTTTTTTCAGTTTTGTTTGTTTTATTATGTTTATTTTCAGTTTTTCCATGTTTTTGTAATTATTTGACATACTACATACGATGCCCTTCAACTGACATAACCATCGTAAATGTAGGGAATGGAGAAGCAAAATCACATAAGATTTGGAAATTCATGTATGTTTGTGGTAAGAAGCACATCGAGCAGAATATAGTGGATTGTGTCATGCTTTGCCCTGGGCGTTCTTTCCTCTCAGCCCAACATGAGACTATAGTTGTATTTATTCTGCACAAGTTAAACTCCAGTCGTGTAGAAAAAGTAGCACTGCCAACTATGTCATGCAAAACAGCACTAACCAGTGAGGAAATCCATGCTATTTGAATTAACAGTCATGTGCAGAACACACTGATAGATTAATTAGCATTATGCAATAATTGAGGACCAAATTAGATTAGGCAGCAGGGTTGACAAAATTATGGAGCAAGAAAAGGCAAATGATGAGTCATAATGTGGCACATCTGCAACAGTACTAGCTTGCTATTTTGTCTTTTCAACATGTATTATTTAATACTTTTCAAGATTGTACCTCATTAGTACGAGTTTAACACCTAAATATAGCAATAAGCAATGGTAATGTCATTAGCAAATCAATCAGGATTTATAAAGCGCAGCTAATGACCCAATAGGGTAGCCAGGCGCTTGCAGGTCCTGAAGGCTTATTCCAACAGGCAGTTCGTGAGCACCATTCAGAATCCCAGAAGGGAGGTGATGACCCGAAAGCGCATGGGGAGGTTTTTCTAGGTCTTTACTGCGAAATGGGAGAAGGAGCGTCCTCTACTTCTGCTTCAGTAGATGCGAGGGGTATGGGCAAGTGAAAGGGAGGTGGAGCAAAGTCTTCTCGACAGTTGGTCGAAGTTCCGGGGGTGGTTCATGTAGGTGGGTCCTCGTTGTGTATAGCCTTGTGTGTGTGGGTAAGCATATTGAATTGGCATCTCTTCTGTGTGGAGGGCCAGTGGAGTTGCCTGAGGTGGGGTTTGATGTCGGTTTGTCGGGGAAGGCCGGTAATAAGTCTGGCTGTGGCGATCTGTATGGTCAGAAGTCTCTGTAGGAGGTCAATCAATCAATCAATATTTTTTGTAAAGCGCACTACATACCCGCGAGGGTCTCAAAGCGCTGGGAGTGGGGGCGCTACTGATCGGACAGCCAGGTCTTGAGTATCCTCCTGAAGGTCAGCAGATCTTGGTTCTGTCGTAGGCTCAGAGTGAGGATGTTCCATGTCTTGACGGCGGGGTGGTAGAAGGATTTCCCACCGGTGGTTGTTCTTCGGATGCGCGGGACGGTGGCGAGTGAGAGGTCGGTGGAGCATAGCTGGCGGTTGGGGATGTAGAAGGAGAGCCGTCTGTTGAGGTAGGCTGGGACGGTCTTGTGGAGTGCCTTGTGTGAGCTTGAAGGATAGCCTCTTGTTGACGGGGAACCAGTGCAGGTTTTACAGGTAGGGGGTGATGTGGCCATGGCATGGTACGTCGAGGATCAGTCGAGCCGAGGCATTTTGAATGCAGTGTAGTCGTTTGATGAGCTTGGTCGGGGCTCCCGCATAGAGGGCGTTTCCGTAGTTGAGTCTGCTGCTGATGAGAGCCTAGGTGACTGTCTTTCTTGTATCTGTCGGGATCCATCTGTGGATTTTGCAGAGCATGCGGAGGGTGTTGAAGAAGGAGGAGGAGACGGAGTTGACTTGCTTGGTCATTGAGAGCGTTGAGTCGAGGATGATTCCCAGGTTGCGTGCGTGGTCGGTGGGTGTCGGGGCTGCCCCCAGTGCCGTCGGCCACCAGGAGTCGTCCCAGGCTGAAGGATTGGACCCGAGGATGAGGACCTCAGTCTTGACCGAGTTCAGCTTCAGATGGCTGGTCTTCATCCAGTCGGCGACGGCCTTCATTCCTTCGTGGAGGTTGGCTTTGGCGGTGATGGGGTCCTTGGTGAGGGAGAGGATCAGCTGAGTGTTGTCGGTGTAGGAGATTATGTTGAGGTCGTGCTGTCGGGCTACGTGTGCGAGCGGGCCGTGTAAATGTGAAAAGCGTCGGGCTGAGGGAGGATCCCTGGGGTATGCCGCAGAAGATCTCGGAGGCTTTGGAACCGAATGGGGGGAGGCGGACGCTTTGGGTTCTGCCTGAGAGGAAGGAGGCGGGCCAATCCAGAGCCTTGTTTCAGATCACTGCGGCATGGAGGCGTGTGTGTAGTGTGCGGTGGCAGATGGTGTCGAAGGCGGCAGAGAGGTCTAGGAGGATGAGTGCTGCAGCTCACCGTTGTCCAGCAGGGTACCGATGTCGTCGGTGGCGGAGATGAGGGTAGTCTCAGTGCTGTGATTGCTGCGGAACCCTGACTGGGAAGGGTCCAGGATTCTGTTTTCTTCGAAGTATCGGGTTAACTGTCTGTAGACGGTTTTCTAGATGACCTTGGCTGGGAAGGGGAGCAGAGAGATGGGCCAGAAGTTCTTGAGGTCTCTTGGGTCTGCCTTAGGTTTTTTGAGTAGGGCGTTGATCTCAGCGTGTTTCCAGATCTCTGAGAAGGTCGCGGTCTCGAGGGAGAGATTGATGATGTTGCGTAGGGGGGGTGCGATAGAGCTGTTTGCTCTGTTGAAGACGTGGTGCGGGAATGGTCTGATGGAGAGCCGGAGTGGATTGTGAGCACGCTGGCCCCGGCTAGCAGGGGGTCGTGGTCGATGGTGGGCAGAGGGTCTGTTGTATTGCTGTCTGTTGGGGCCGTCTGGAAGCTGAAGCTGTCATGGATGCCTGCTATCTTGCGGTGGAAGAAGGTGGCAAGGGAGTCGCACAGGGCTTGGGACGGCGGGATGTTGTTGGTGTTGGAGCTGGGGTTGGAGAGCTCCTACACGATGTTGAAGAGCTCCTTGCTATTGTGTGCGTTGTTGTCGAGGCTGTCTTTGAAGGAGGTCCTCTTGGCTGCCCTGATGAGGTGGTGGTGGTTGCTGATGGTGTCCTTGGGTGCTGCGTGGCTGTCCAGAGTTTGTTCACTGTGCAATTTCTTCTCTAGTTTCTGGCAGGCTTGCTTTGAGGCTAGGAGTTCTGGGGTGAACCAGCTAACCCTCTTACTGGTGTCTCTGTGGGGGGGTTTCTTCAGCAGGGCGAGGGTGTTGGCACAGTCCTCGATCCAGTGTCTGAGGCTGTGGGCATGTGTTGTCGGTGTTGGAGGGTTCGGTGGGTGGGCTGAGAGCATGGTTTGCGTGTAGTTGGTCTTCGGTGATTTTGCTCCAACTGCAGCGGGGGATCTGTTGGTGTGTGGTGGGTTTCTGGAAGGCGAAGTGGATGCAGCGGTGGTCGGTCCAGAGGAGTTCGGTTGTGTGGCTGATGGAGACGTGCAGGATTGAGGAGAAGACAGGGTCGAGCGTGTGGCCGGCAGAGAGGGTGGGCGTTGTGATGAGTTGCTTCAGTCCGAGGTTGGCGATCAGGGTTGTGGAGTTGTTGTCGTTGTTGCTCTCAATGTGAAAGTTCAGGTGTCCCAGGAGGATGTAGTCGGTGGAGGTCAGGGCGTGCGTGCTGATCAAGTTGGCGATGGAGTCGTTGGTAGATGAGGGTGCCTCTGAGGGTGGAGTTAGGGTGTGTGTGTGGTTCTGGAAATGCATGTGTTCGGCGGTGTGGAACGCGCCGTTGGTGCTAGTCGAGACCCTGATGCTGTTCTTGTGGACGATGGCGATTGCTCCTCCGACTCCGTTGGTGCGGTCTCTGCGGGTGATCTTGTAGCCGTCTGGGATGGCTATGGCGAGATCGGGTGCGGAGGAGTCGTGTAACCAGGTCTCTGTCAGGAAGGCGACGTTTGAGGATGTTGTGTCGAGCAGGTCCCAGAGCTTGGCGGCATGCTTGCACGCGGAAAGGGTGTTTAGTAGCATGCAATGGAGGTGGTTGGGGTCTTTCTTGGTGGGTGGTTCGTCGGCTTGAGGCTGGTGTAGCTGCAGTTCTTGCAGGTGAAGGGGCGTGTGTGCGTTTCGGGGCGGCCTTGAAGCAGGTGTGGCTCCGCCCGGAGTTGGGAGCGTGCAGAGTCCTAGCGTCGTAGTAGCGGCAGTCGTCGTAGCGGATGCGGTGGCCACGGGTTCTGGCGCTGGGCGCGGTCCAGGCGAAGGCGGGCGCAGACGGGCTCGCCTTAGGTGCCTTCGCCGCGCCAGCGGCATGCCCGCTGCGTGCGGACGTGCAGCTGCCGCCATATATGGGGAGGTGGGAGGGAGGAGCAGCTTGGAGGCGGGAGGTGGGGGCAGCGAATGGGCAGTGGGCAGTCACTGGGGCGGGGCTGCAAGGGATGCAGCGGCGAGGGAGGTGAGGGATGCCGAAGGTAACAGAAGGAAAAAGGGGCACAGAAACGCGAGAGAAACAGGGGGCACAGAGGGCAGAGGGGCACAAAAAAAGAGTCAACAGAAGGCAAAAGGGGCACAAAAACAAGGGAAAAACGAGTGGCACAGAGGGCAGAAGGGCACAAAAAACGAGTGGAACAGAGGGCAGAAGGGCAGAAAAAACGAGTGGAACAGAAGGCAAAAGGGGAAAAAACAAGGGAAAAACGAGTGGAACAGAGGGCAGAAGGGCAAAAAAAATGAGTGGAACAGAAGGCAGACGGGCACAAAAAACAAGGGTAAAATGAGTGGCACAGAGGGCAGAAGGGCACAAACAATTAGTGGAACAGTGGGCAGAGGGGCACAAAAAGCGAGTGGAACAGAAGGCAGAAGGGCACAAAAAACGAGGGGAAAACGAGTGGCACAGAGGGCACAAAAAACGAGTGGAACCGAGGGCAGAAGGGCACACAAAATGAGTGGAACAGAAGGCAAAGGAGGCACAAAAACGAGGGCAAAACGAGTGGCACAGAGGGCAGAAGGGCACTAAAAATGAGTGGAACAGAAGGCAAAAGAGGCACAAAAATGAGGGAAAAACTAGTGACACAGAAGGCATACGGGCACAAAAAACGAGTGGAACAGAAGGCAAAAGGGGTACAAAAGCGAGGGAAAAACGATTGGCACAGAAGGCAAAAAGGGCACAGAAATACCAGAAAAACGAGTGGCACAGAGGAAAGATACCGAATACAAAAATACACGGACACCTAAGAACAGAAGGCAGAACGGGCAGATAGGCACTGGGGCATCGAGGGGAACAGAAGAGAAAACCGGGCAGGGACATGGGGGCAGCGAGGGGTACAGAAGGAAAGACCAGGCATAGAGAGCACGGGACAGCAAGGGGAACAGAGGGAAGAAACAGGAGCACAGACCACGTACAGGCAGTGGGGTAAGACAGACAACAGCAGTCACAGACACAACAATGAAAATACAGGCAATACAATAAAAGCAATAAAGCAAAGGATGAACAAACCTAGCTACGGCCTACCACTGCCACCAGGGATGAGGCGCAGGTGGTAGCCGTTCGGGTGGAGGAGTGCCTTGAACGTCCTCAGCAGCGGCAGCTGGGGCAGGGAGACACAGGCGGCACTGTGCGGAGGGGGAGAAACCTACCTGGTAGGGTAGGTGTGCGTTGATTCCTACGTACAGGGTGTTGCCGTAGTCCTGTTGGCTAGTGACCTGTGCCACAGTGCATCTCCTGAATAGGAACAGCCATTAGTTAACCATTGCAACGGTTCTGTCTTTGTGCAGAACCATGGTTTGGCACTTTTCTTAGTAACTTTTGATCTATTTTAGATAAGAACTATTTTTTGGTGAAATGTGCAAGTTCTGTAGCAGATAATGGATTATTTGGCAAATCCATTGTAATAGCATTTTTTCCAGCACTTACTACACCTTATGAGGTGTCGAAGTGCTTTATAGAGGGTAGGATTCTACTCTAGAAGTCCACGGTTATTGGTTAATCCAGTGGTCTTTTATTGTCATTGGTTATTGTTGATTATTGTGAGTAGAATCAAACTATTCCATGCATTTACTCAATTTGTTTAGATATATTAATTTAGTGGGAGCAATAAGTGAACATTTGTGTGGGTTAATGCAAATGGTGAGTAGGATGAGTAGATAGGCTATTGTTAGATTGTAGGGATATGGTTTGAAAGAAAGAGACAGTGTGATCTAGGAATGAGGTGTGGACACGTTGCAGAAATACAATAACAGAGAGTAAGGCAGGCAGGGATGTGACAGAGCAGGTTACACTCAGACAGAGTAAGGGATGTAGAGGATTGAGTGTGAGCAAGGAGAGGGTTATTTGATTAATATGTCAACAATAATGTTTGATGCTGTGTTTTGAACTAAAGTGGAAAGTAGACTTTTTGAGGCAGCATGCAATGTGAGGACGTAAAAACTGGAAAAAAAAGTATTGATAGTTGAAGGTGCTTTTTGCTGTAGCATCTATGGTGTTTTATTCAGTGACGACTCCTCTGCTAAGGTGGAGGAGCATCGCCCCAATACTCGTTGAGCAGTGCAAACAAAAAATAAAATGATACTAACAAGAAGTTATTATCATTTTATATTTCTTTGCGGGACTCCAGCAACGTCAGGTGGGGCGGGGCTTGCCGCCGTCAGAGGGAGTAGGAGTGGGTTGCACTCCCTCCCTAAGTGCGCATGACAGCTTGGCCCTTTGGGGTCGACCAAACAGTCATGCACACCTGGCATGTTCTCCACTGGGCTGTGTTGCACAGCCCAGTAGAGAACATGCCCAGCCTCCCAGGTACTACCTGAGCAGCCAAACAGACTGCTCAGAGCAATCCCGGTGCTGCTCCTGCAGCATTGTGATTGGCTGGGCGAGTCCGGGAGCCTTGATGCTTCTAGTGGCAGAGAGTAAGGACGGAGGAGACACGTGCGGCGGCAGCGAAGAAGGTACTGTTTTTGTTTTTATCATTCCTCCCCCCACCCCACCACCTCCGGACAAAGGTAGCCACCACTGGTTTTATTTGGCTGTTGATGGGATTGAAACTGCCCTTTGATACATAACATTAATAGCCAAGACTATTCCCATTCTTCTTGACCTTATACTTGGCTCTTTCTAATGTGAGCTACCTATCATGATTAACTTCAGATAGATAGTCCTTTGGGTTAGGCAAGTAAGAATCGAAGGAGTGAACCATCTCTGCAATTGTTTGTGATCAGTCTGTTATGTACTGGTTCTCACCTGGTTCTCACCTGATCACAGTGATCATAGTTGAGTAATAGGACTGTGAGATTTTTGTAATGAGACTGAGCTTATTTGGATTCATCTTGATCTTAGAGGACACTGCAGGGGCATCTGCGGTAGTCAAAGAGGTCAAACATTGTGTTAGCCCTTGTCTTTGTGAACATGTAGTAAGAAAGAAAGTGGGATATTAGTTGAGGGGGATAAGCACCCACCTCAGATAATACCAACAGATCTTGTTAGAGTGAAACACTAAAGTCACTAAATGAACCTGAGCAGAACTCACTGGTAACTACACCACAGAGCAGACAAGCTTAACTTGGAGCCATCGTGTAAAGTGTTTATGCAGTACTAAAACAGTAATAAAGTCGAACAAAAACTATAGAATGTAAAGAAAACTGGAGTCATATTTAATAAACCAAAGGACACCAAAATAAAAAAAAATCCAATAAGGGGAAGAGGAGATATGAGTTTTAGCTAGAAATAGAGCTAAGAAGGACAAAGTGCCAATGATAGTCAATGGTCATGTTAAAAATGGAGCTAGGCTCTATCTGACACTGACTGCAATGGGGGGCAGGTTGAATACATTAACCGGGTTGTCCTGGTCAAAGATTTTACCTTTCACCTTTAGTCCCTTAAGTCCCAATCTACCACAGGAGTATACTTCTAAAGTCCTCCAAGGCATCAGGGGAGGCAATTGGAGATTCTCTGGGTGTCAGGCAGAGGCCAACAGGAGAGTCCAGTCCAGGTCCAGTTGCCTCTGGTCAGCTGGGCAGTTGTAGGAACAGGTCTCTTGTACCTTGTTGTATCCCTGAAGCTTTAACAGGAGGTCAGCCTTATGACCCTTGGAGTCACTTCTTTGTCCTGGGTATAAGAGAGAGAGCAGGTCCGGTCTTCAGGGCTTTTTTCAAATCATAGACAGCAGGTCCCATCATCTTCTATTCTTCGACCGGTCCAGAAGAGTTCTGTAGTGGGTGTCTGAAGATGCAACATTTATGCCTGACACAAGCTAGTGGGTCGTAATGCCTCCTGGGTACACCCTAACCAATGGAGTAAATGTTCCCGGTCATAACCTTACTCACTGTGGGCATTTTCAACTTGTGATCTCTGACTAGGGTGTGTGTAGGGGGGAGTTTACTATAGTAATCCTAGTGTCCTACTACATTTAACAATAAAAGCAAATTTGATACAGGCCCTGAACCCACAACAACCTCAAAGACAAACATCTGGTAAAACAAAGCTGAGTTTTTGGCAGCCAAACAGAGTTCACACAAAAATGTGTTTGTCATCCTGTTTTCACTCTTTGAACTGCATCACTACTGTTATATGTAAACCCAGCAGACCTGACAATTAGGCTTTCACACTGTATTGTCAATAAAGAGGACCGCTGTACTTGGGACTTGTGCAGTGCAGTGAATGGTACAATGAGTGCTGCAGTCCACTGGGAGCCTTTATTTTGCAATCCCTGGGTACACATGGTACCATACATTAGGGAATTATAGGCAAATTAAATAAACCAATCATGTTTATTCCAATGTATCATGTTGAAAGGAGGAGCACAAGCACTTTGCCACTGGTTAACAATAGGAAAGTGCACAGTATTCTGTAGACAGAAAAAAACAGGGTTCAGTAAAAAGGCAAAAGAATCCAGAATGACACTGCAGAAAGGGCACATTTCCAACAATAATTACAGAGATTCTTTGATGGATCACTATGGGAATAACCATGTCTTAACCAGTCTTCTAAACTCTGAGTTATTCTAAGTGGATCTAATTATTTTTTTCATGTAAGATATTCACTAATTTGGTGGCTTTAATATATAAAGTAGTACCAGTAATGATTTTTATTCCTGTTGACTAGAATTAATAGATAAGGTATCAGCCTGAAATGTACATTTTCCGGTTAGCAGTACTTGGTGATTTTTCATTGAATGAATTTTAGTCCTTTGCTATTTATCACTCTGTGGGTGATGCATAATAGCAAGGAAGAGGATCTTCTCGTGATTAAGAGCCAATGGAGAGCCTTCAGGACAGGAAAGATGTGTGTTTGTATGTTTACATTTACAAACACTATTGCTGAATTCTGAATTCTGTTCAATCCTCTCATGGTTGAGAGTGGAATGCGAGTGTTGTTATTGCTTTTATCTTTTGAGGAAATCCAAAATGTGGATAATATGCATGGAAGTGTTTTAATAAGGCAGATATTGATTTAGACAGCTTGTCCACTTAAGCATACATGGAATCCTACTTTAGCTATTGTTTCGTCATAGGTTGCTAATCGTCAGCCACTCTATCATCAAACGTTAGAGAGGGGATCCTATCACATGGTGAGCTCAAATCTTTAATGGGAATAGGATAAATTTGGAAGTTAAGCATTAAGCTGTAGTCAAACAAGCAACATAAAGTTATGGATGCCTTGTGATGTATACAAGTCACCTTCATTGCTTGTTATTATGCCCAAAGCATGGCCATTTTAGGCCAATTCCCCAAATCTCTCTCTACCGAAATATGCATCAATAATGATTTTGTGGGCACAAAAGATATGCTCATTGGCCTTCTCATAAATGTATCAGGTAATTAAACTAGTGAATATCACCTACCAGGTAACACTAGTAACAACCACAGACATCCGATCAACTTTATTCTCATCCCAGTGTACCATGCTTAAGGTCTCTTTTGCTATCAAAGATTGTCAGTGAGCTGGATGATCTTATGCAGCTAATTTAAGACATTCACATAGTTCCTCAAGAGGGCACTGGGAAATGAAATCAGGCGAGAATATGTGGTCATCTAGCTGGATAATTAAACAAGCATTGGCAAAGATACTGTGTAGTATCTGCCAAAAAAAAGGAGAAACAAAAGAACGATGCTGCTGGCTATGAAATGACATTGGCACAATTTTTTTGGTCTATTTACTAATCCAAGATAATAGACAACAGTTGAATCAATAAATAAAAGCAATTAGTTTTAGTTGCGCAAAAGTTATATTTGCACAGTGGAGCAGTCTGGCAGCAAAATGCAGTTCAGGAGTGGGTGGCTGGATTAAGTAGGGGGTAGGAAGGGAGCTACTTGAGACAATGCCCAGGGGAGGCCAAACAAATTATGAAAAAGAAAAGCCAAGGAGTGGGAAGGAATGCAACTAGGGGAAAGAGAATGGAGATGAAAAAAGCATACAAGTCAACAGTTGTGTGGGGAGTGGGAAGGAGCCCACAAGGGCGAGAGCTAGAAAACCCATTCATTCTCATGCTAAGCTCCAGGTAAGAGACAAACATAAGAAGGCGATGACAAGTTATTGAATAAGAAGCAAGGAGATGAGAGTGACAGTAATATGTCTAATGCTCTAGGCCCAGACCTTCCACCCTACCCACACCTGGCTTTATGCAGTAGGTTCCAAACACTGAGTACCCTACAGTACAATGATTGACAAAACGTGTGTTTTACTATTACGAGAGATAATGGCCCCATGAGGCTTAACAAGGTAGATACTTTTCTGGGATACAGTTAATTCACCATTCTTAAAGAGTGACTTGAACCCAGAGGTAATCTCCCATGTTCCGCATGATGCCTGGGTGGTCCTCTTTTCAGATAGTTTCAAACAGTCTAATTCGGTGAGTGCGCGTAAAACCAGTCGGTTTTGTGCTGCTGGACTCCTCTTCTATTGAATAGTACCATCAATGAGGTTTTGTTAGCCCTGAAAGAAAGTGTAGGGGGAAAGCACCAAGCCCTGATGGGTTCCCAGTGGACATCTTTAAAACTGCTATAGACTTGTGGGGCCCAATTCGTATCAGGATACTTAACACAGCTGCAACCAATGTAATTCCATCATCATCGGAACCAAAAAACTATTGCCCAATATCGCTTTTAGATTACTTGGTGAAAATAATGAGCAAGACATTGCTAAAGAGATTAGAGGAATGGGCATCTGAACACTCTATCCTTTCACTGGCACAGTTCAGTTTCAGGCAAGGGCTGGGGACTCTAGAGCAATGTGTGAACTTGGATCTGATAATAGGTAAATATTCTCGTGTTAAAGATGGTGTATTGTGCCTTTGCTTTGCAGATCTAAGCAGAGCATTTGACTTAGTAGATAATTCCATCCTTTGGCCAACTTTGCTTGCCCTTCGTGCCTCTAGACCAGTCATTTATTTCTTGGCCAGGCTGTATGAGAAGTTAACAAGTAAGGTTCGGTTTTGCCCCCATGGGGAGTGCACCATTGATTTCAATGTGAAAAGAGGCAACCAGCAAGGTTGAGTCCTTTTCCCCCAATTGTTTTCCCTGTTTATTAATGAGGTGGGCAAGGCCCTTCAGGTGGTCCAAGCAGATGCTCCACGAGTCGCAGGGGACCTATACCAGTGCTTTTATATGTGGATGATGCTATTTTGATTTTTAGGACACTAGTTGACTTAAAGAGATTAATGAAAACATTTGGGGAATTTATCTCTGCGAGGAAATTGGTGGTTAATAAAACCAAAACTTTTACCATGATATACGGTGACGAACCAAAACATGTAGATACTTCTACATTGACAAAACCTCTATAGCTCCTGTTAACACCTTCTGCTATTTGTGTATTACATATGTAAGTAATAGGGCAAGCCTGAATGAGCTAGCTAATGTTAGAGCTAAAATGAGTAGAAGTGCACATGGGATTTTCAACAAAATTGGGCAGTTGCCCAATCAGAGATATGGTAGTGATTTATGAAGGATAGAGTAGTTGCTACAGCTACCTATGAGGTTGGCGTTTGGTTTTTAAAAATAACAAATCATTGCAGGTCAAAGAAAACTGTTTTAAAAAACATTTATTATGTTTACCTATCTGAACCTCTGCGGAAATTGCTCACTGAGAGGTTGGCCTTTAGTATTTAGAGGACCTGCTCATGCTACGTCCTTTGTGCTTTAGCTTTCTATTTGGATTAAAGACGAGACCAGCTTCACCAAATCAATTATATTACATTGTCTGTCCTTGGACAAAGCCTTAAGCATTACTTAGTCAGGTTACATCAATTTCATTTTTAGTAGTCTGTTTAAGATGTCAATTCAGTTCAATCCTTCACAGGTGAATTCTTTAATCAAATTGTCTATTAAAGATACCATATGAATCATCAAAGGGAATCTCGTATGAGATCTGAAGCGGGAAAGTCAACGGTTACGTTTTAGATATCGCTAATGCTGGAAGAGGGTCGTTAAAGCTATTTATCTAGGGTTAATAATTTATAGAATCATTTTGTATTAACTTGATTCAGATGTGGGACTGTCCATCAATTGGTTGCCATCCCTACAATAATATCCTGCACTCCATATTCGATTCCCTGTCCCTGTGATGGGCAGAGCAAGCAAAGTATGTTATTCTGTGTTTTTATACAAATTTAAGAAGTTTTTTTTATCTAAAACCCCTTTTGGTAGCACGGAACATTAGATCACATATGATTGACCCTAAATTCGTGCTTGACTTGAATGATAGCAGGGTCTGCTTTAATGTTGGAGGATTGTAGAACTATTAACTTGATTCAAGGTCTACTAATTGTAAACAGTGAATAAGGATGAAGTTATTTATTTATTTAATTATCTTAGGTATTGCTTACGATTGTGCATACAGGTTTTAATTGCTTGGATCTGTTTTTAGTCCTGTATTCACATTTATGGCTGTTTATATATGACGAATAATGTTTTTGAATCAAATCAACAATAAAGCCAACCAATAGTAAGCAATGGGTAGGTTTTTTTGTGGCCCGCAAGAGATATTGGGCAAACAGACAACTAATAGCTGTCTGCTAGGCGAGACCTAAAAAATCACTAAAGGAACCTCTCAATCGATTTGTGAGCAACCTGAAGGCATCGGGTTTGAATGTAATCCTGGATGATTCTACCTTTTATTCTTTTTAAGTCGATAAAATGAGCCTTATGAAATTAGGTAACTTCTGTTGTTTGTATTTGTATAAAACATCAAGTATGTAGTAGCAATCGAAATGGAATAGAAATACACAAATAATTAATAACATTTACAGGTCGAGCTGTGTCAGATTAGCGTCATGCACTTGTCATAGATTTCACCCAAGGGGTGCAAACCTTAAGGAGCAGCCTGTGCAGGTAAGCGCAGTGGGGTTTGGGTGGGTGGGACTCGACAGATGGCGACGAGGGAAAATTATTTATTTATTCATTTATGTTTACCTGTACAGGCTGCTCCTGCGAACATTGGATTTTCTGATTCGCCAAGCCTTGATTGGTTTTTAACCGTTCAGTGCCAGTAGTGATGGCATTCATCCGATGTGGGACAATGCTTTGAGACCAACAAGCATTTGCTAATGGTGAAGCTTTCTCCTGGTTGCTAAGGGTGCTGCTGCAAGCAGTTTGCAATTTGAGATGTGGTTCAAGGGATGTGATGGGTGTAAAATATAAGATTCTGGATGTTGTCAATTACCAAGAGGTCGAAATTCAGTGAACTGGTATCTTGGGAGGATGACAAAATTATAGTGGGCTTGGTTAATGAGGCTACTAACTGTCTTATTTCTGATCCTCTTCAAGTGCTGGAACATACCTTTTGGAATACTTAAGAAAAATGAAAACGTGATTCGGAAAACTTAAAGGATTTATCAAGCACAATCAGGAAGTGATTATCTTTGCTTTTGTAAAATTTGTTAAATAGGCATTAAAGTAAAGGAAATGGGTCGAGATCTGTGCTTTCACCGGTGAGGCACTTTAGAACAAATTTACCAATAGCCAGCCTGCGTCGCAGCAGCTCCTGCACACTATGGGGGAGATTAAAAAAAATACATGCAATGCAATGCAACACCCAAAGAGGCTGTACTACATTGCGTGGTTGGGAGGGAGCAGGAAAGCGTCATATCTTCCGAGATATGGCTCTCTCCTCCCCTCTCCCTAGTGCCGGTGATGATTTCAGCTGCCGAGCGCCACGCACACAATTTAGCTCCATAGCGCTAGGGTGTGTGCTTAAGCCTAGCATAGGTTTTTTACAGGAAGGTTATCCCTCCTGAACAAAATACCCTGCTTAGACAAGTTTTAAAGCTTTTCCCACTTTGCATGTGTGCTGCGTGCAGCACACATGCAAAGTCAGAAAAGAAAGGAGAAAAAAAAACATTTCTCCTGTTAGCACCTCATTTGAAGTGGTGTTAACTTTTGGCGTTAAACCCTGTCTGCAAATGTTTGTGGATAGGATTTTGCGTCAAAAGGCCATGTACCACCCATGTAACGCATCTTGGGTCTAAGTAAGGCAAAGCAGTGCTTCGCGCTACTTTTAGAGTACTTTCCAGTGCAAAACAAGTCTTGCACTGGAAAGTAAATTCCCCAAAAACATTTTGTGCTGGTTAGTGTCTTTGTGCTGCTAACGCAGCGCAAAATGTTTGAACATCTACCCAAAGAGCTTTCCTCGCAGGCATCTGCAGACATTCTGCTTCGCCAATATTCACGTGACAAAATTATTTGCACAACCATGTTCAATTAGCTGCATTTGCAGCAGGGCTAGAGTCCGGGTACCACGTGGGTGGACGGCGTCCCCCCACTTATTTTACCGGGTGGACGCCGTCCCCCATGCCAAACAGCTGGACTTCACTCTTTTGCCTCTCAGGGACGATATCGCCGCTCACTCAGCACGCTGCTCACGCGCTGGCTTTTCAGATGCAATCGCATTTAAAGGGTGAGCGAGGGGAGGCAATGAGCCTGATGGTGCAAGCCACCTTTCGTGCTGTCACTTCCTGCTGTGACGTCACTTCCGGTGACAGTGTCCCCCCACTTCTTTTTTTAGGACTTGTGCCCTGATTTGCAGTGATGGAGTGCTGCAAGGGACATCAAACCTGCCTCTCAGGATTCGCGAAGTTCTGTTAGTATCCCTTAAGTGGGCAGTTGTTTCAGTGTTGAAACTCAAGTTTTGCATAGCAAAGGTGACTTGTGGGAGCCTGCATCAGTCCATGCGGTCACTGTCAGCTCACCCCAATGGCCCAAGCTGTCATTTGAGCAGTAGAAGCTAGCGTTTATTGTCTGGCATGCAGTAGGTACGTTTTCAAGAATAACAGTCGCAATTCGTAAACCATTGGAACATTTCATAATCGCATGTGCGGAAGGGGAAGGAGCCAATCCTTCTCCTTGCTATTCAGAATGCATCACAAGTCTGTTATTATGAGTCACAAGATGTGCGAATCATAATTTCATTTTTGATACGCTGCATTGTGGTTTCTCACTAGCTCGTATTCTACCGCCGTGCCCTCTATAGGCTTTGCAACGTGAACAATGTTAATACATCAGGCTCTCTAGGGCTTAGCTTCCTTCTAAGGCCCTGATACCGCGATTTACTGTTACCAGAATTGAGCCCTGAACATGTGTTCACAGCTAAAGGGGGGGAATGGATGTCTGAGTGCTTTTTTCATCTGCACAATTCACCAGGGCAATCCCGGAAGGGAGAATGAAATGCACGAATTCACCCGCCCTTTGGATTTATAGTGTCTGCTGTATCAGTCATTTGGGAGGGAGATTAACCGATCTAGTGGTCCCGCACCTCTCTCTTCGTGAGGGTCTTAGAATGAAGACTATTCATTCTGACAGTCAAACCCACAACTGCTGGAGTCACGCAACTGGTGGATGGATCACGCAAACAGGACTCGTTACCTGAATCAGGCGGCTGTTTTACAGAACAATACATACCTGTTACTCTGCACCAACTGTGATTTCTGGGGCTGTACTGGGAGCTAATTAAAGGTCTGGGCGATGTTTTAATTCAGCCTCACAATGCACGACCACTTTGGATGCATATAAATTGTATTCAGTAAAGGTTTCTCCACCAAATACAATTGAAATGGCCCAACAAAAAGAATATTTACAGCACTATTTATGCTACAAACCAAGGGCTGGATGTACAAATCACTTTTGTGGTTGCAAGTAGACCTGGCAACACCAAAACTACTTTTTATGATATACTACACTGACTCTAGTCTGTGGAGAAGTGTGGCTCAATGGTTAGAGCGGCAGACCCTGATGCACCTAGGACCAGGGTTCAATTCCTCGCCTCGGCAGGTCTTGGGCTCAAAAATTCCACGGACCTGATAATTCTCGCCTCGGTGCCTATTCTAATCATGGAGTCCCACGCTGCAACTCTGGGCGATAGCTTGCTTAATCTCCACAACGGCCCCCTAGGAGTGGATGCCTCACAGGGAAAGACAGGATGGTATTCGTACAAGCGCCTTACTTACATTTAGTTTTTTTCCGACTCTGGAAATGGTTATAGAAATGGATAAAGAAATGCTATTTAGAAGGGACGTGTAGGACACGACCCTTCCCCATAACGATTCTTATTCATATGTATTAATTTAGGACGGGGTTTAGGACTGAAATAGCAGTCGTAAACCATTGAAAATCTCCCAACCCACAAGTTGGGGTGGTAACCCATTCACAAAAGCTCAGGATTACCTGAGTTTCCTTCCCAAGGCAGACTCTGAGCCAGTTTATCTCTGCTCTGGCTCGAAACACTGTAACCAGCTCCACGGCTTCCAAGCATGACCTGCCTAAGGAGAGGTTTATTCTGAACAGACCATGTTCCTGTTTTTTTCTTTGCCTACTTCTTATACCCTACTTTCTTTCTGATTGTCCCATCAGGGCAGCTTCTCCTTTCTGAATGTTTATAAAAGGTTTGTTTCACAGTAGCCAGTGGTCTAAGGGACCACTGACATCTCTCAAATATATTTAAAACAACCATCGGCAAAGCCAATAGGTTTCGCCTATGCTAGATCTATTGGTTTTATCAATGTTTTTTAGACCTGTTACACAGTTACGATGGATGCTGTGCAACATGGCTGAAAGTAAAGAAGAAAAAAACAATATCACACAGCCAGCTTGGACCACGTTAGAGCACTTTTTGTTTTGTTTTTTGCTTTATAACATGTCTAAAAACACACTGACAAAGTCAAACAGGAAGAATGACAGCATTTTTTTTGTCACCTTCACAAATCTCACAAATATCCCGGATAACACTTGCGATGCTGATATTGAAGGCAGTGTAAAATGTTCCCTGTAACGGCGTTTGATTACAAGTGAGGGAAAGAATCCAGAAATGTACCAAAGTGCCGCTTGAGGCCCCATTTTAGATGCGCAAGATGCATTTGAAATACTGCCATGCGATCTGAAGAATACCCCCAAAACTGCCCACACAGCCCAAAAGTAGCAAGACAAATGATGACGCAAAAGTATACAGTAGGGCTGGGGAACAGTGAAATAAGTCCGCACTCAGTGCCAGCCTCTTAAAGCTAAGGGGATCAAAGACATATGTATTCAGAAAATATGCAAGGAAATCCCATACCATAATAAAAGTAGACATCACATCAGCCCGTGATGGAACAGTCCACAGTCTTGTCATGTCGTGGCAGCAATAACGACTGACAATGTAGATGTACTTATAAGAGCTTTATTCCTGCTTCTCCTCTTGACCCTGTCCCTACTCTAACTGCCCCTTTCCTGTTGTTGCCCCTCCTCTTCCCTCAACCCCGAAACTCCTCCCATCCCAGCTACTAGACTGCATACAACATTACATCTCCCCCCTTGTTAACAAAGAAACAACAAAGCTGGAGTTATTCCTAGTCCATTTCCTCAATTAGTTTTTTTGGCTTGAGTATGTCTCGTCGTGGTCTGAGACATGGTCCAGAGTCTATAGGCGCACTCTCCGGTGGCCTTTCACATCTCAGAATGGGACTGGGTTAACTTAGTCTGCTACCATCACGTGGTGCTGTGTCCTTTTCAAGTGCTTCTTTCAGGCCTGGTGTGCACTTCTGAAAATGAGACACATTTCGAGTAATCCTTCTTTGCCCGTACTCGGCAGTGATCATGGTGCCTTTCTGCTGAGTGATAGACAGGGGCTCATTCTTGAATCGACAATCTGTCTTCTTGGTCTGCTCCTGTTTCACTAGGACCCAATCCCCGGTCTGGAGAGAGCGAGACTTTGCGGGCCTTTTTGCGTCCGCATATGCCTTCATCCTGTTTTTCTCCGCTTGATCAGTTCTCGCTGTTTCTTGATGGGTGTGAGTCGGGGACACCGGTGCTGGAGCTCCTTCCCACATCGGGATCCTTGTCTTGATGGGTCGCCGAGCAGAAGGGTGGCCGGACATTTCCCCGTGGTGGCATGTGGGGTGGTCCTGTATGCTCTTAGCACTTCATTTAGAGCTGTTTGCAAGTCCTTTTTCTCGAGCGTGGCCTGCTGGAAGGTTTTCTTGAGTGTGGCCATAAATCTTTCAATGGTGCCATTGGCTTGCGGCCACAACGGCGTAACCCTTCGATGTCGAAAGTTTAGATGCTTCGCAAAGTCATGGAACTCATGACTGTTGAACGGCGGACCATTGTCTGTTTTGAGTTCTTTGGGAACACCCCATGCAGCAAACACCTCGTCCAGCACGGCAATTGTGCTGGACGCATTTGTGGAGGGCACAAACCGAGCTATGGGGAATCTTGAATACTCGTCGATGATGGCCACCACATACCTGCCTGAATGGAAGGGTCCATAGAAGTCCATGGCCAGTTCCTGCCATACCCCTTTCGGCAATGGAGTCATTTGAAGAGGAGCTGGAGGTTCTACGGATCTAACCAGCTGACATTGAGGACAGTCTTTCAAGGTGAGCTCAACCATTTGATCTAGTTGTGGGAACCATACTCTCTCTCTCAAAGCTCTCTTGGTGGCAACTACTGCACGATGACCCTCATGTGCGAGGTTGACTACTCCATGCCGTAGCTGCCTCTGGATTACGATCCGATGGTCCCTCAGTAGGAGCCCCTCTGAGGTGGTTGACAGCTCGTCACTGACGTGTCGGAAGGCTTGCATTTCTTGGCATATTTGAGGATCGCTTGCTTCATCCTCACTCTCATGTCTCCAACGGTGCGTGCGCAATCGGCGCATTACCTTTTGCAGGATATTGTCTTGCACCGTCGCATCTTTAATGGCGTCTATTGGGACTGCCGGTGGTTGGGCTACATCTACTACGAAATGGATATATTCCTCAGCTATCGAGGGACGTGACTCATGAGATGCCTGCGGGTGTCTGGACATATAGTCCGCTGGATTCTCACCCTTCCCGGGTTTGTGAATGATGGTGAACGTGTATTCTTGCAGTCTCAGACCCCATCTTTCAATGCGGGGCGGCATCTTGGCTTTGGGGTTGCCAAAAATGGTGACCAGGACCTGATGATTGGTGATCATTTTGAAGTGCTTGCCGAAGATAAACACATGAAAATGTTCACAGGCCCACACTACCGCTAGGCTTTCTTTCTCGGGTTGGGAGTAGGCCCTTTCGGTGTCAGACAGGCTGCGGCTGGCATAAGCCACTATATGGCGTTGCTCCATGTCATTATCATATTGGGCTAGAATGGCTCCCAGACCCACGGGACGGGCATCTACTGTTATTTCTGTTTTCCACTTGGTGTTGAAGTAGGCCAAATTGTCCGCTGATTCCACTGCTTGTTTGATCTCTTAGAAGGCTCTCTCACACTGAGGGCTCCACTCGAACAGTTGTCCTTGTTTCGTGAGGGCACGAAGTGGATGGCTAATGGTTGTACCTGGAGCAGTAACTGGCCATTCCTAGAAATGATCGAACGTCGCTGACGTTTTGAGGACTTTTGGTAGTGTTGAGAGCGGTGACTTTCTCGGGGTCAGGCTTCATTCCTGCCCCTGAAAACACATGGCCAAAGAACTTGAGAGTGGATTGGTGAAATTCACACTTGTCTTTGTTCAACCTTAAATGCGCCTCAGGAGGGCATGGCACACTCGATCCAGGGCTTGGTCATGTTCTTGGGTTTGAGATCCATAGACCAGTATGTAATCACTGTATATTAGTGAGTTCGGGATGTGCCTGATGGTTTGGCGTATGACCTCCTGGAATATTTCGGCTGCTGAGGAAATTCCAAAGTTTAGTCTTTTGTAACGGAATAGGCCCAGGTGAGTTGCGAACGATGTGATGTAATTTGATTTCTCGTGTAACTCAAGCTTATGGTAACCCTTGTTGAGGTCTAGCTTCGAGAATACCCGGGCCCCATTTAGTGCCGCTATCATGTCGCTCAGGTGTGGCCCTGGATGTCTCTCTCGTTCTATGGCTGTGTTGGGAAGCCTCATGTCTACGCATAGCCTTACTTTCTATGGGGTGCCTTTCTTGGGAACGATCATGACTGGTGATACCCATGGTGTAGGACCATCCATTTTCTCAATGATATAAGCCTGAAGCAGTTCCTGAATCTCGTCTTCCACTGCCTGCTGAAGGTGGAAAGGTACTCTACTTGGGTGTTGAGCAATGGGGCGCACCTGATCATTTATGTGTAATCGAATTAAGCACTTATTCATCTTGCCAAGTCCGCTGAACAGTTTTGGGAATTTTCGGACAATGTCTGGATTATCATGCACTCGATATAGTATTTCTACTAGTCTAAGTCTCTCTGCTGTGGGCAGGCTGAGGAGGCAGTCAGCCTCGGGTCCTTCAATGACATGAATGTATGCCTGTACTGCTGTGGATTCATGTTTGAGTGTTGTTGCAAACTTGCCCAGACAGGGGAGTGGTTTTCTCGCCATCAAGGTGAACACCCTGACATGTGCGGGGCTCAAAGCCGGCGGCGGCCTCATTTTCTTGTATTCGGTCATGGGCATGTAGTTTAGTGATGCCCCACTGTCAAGTTCAAATTTGGTGGCATGAGTCCCCACTTCAATGTCTAACGGAGGATACTTCTTTAATTGATCTGGGTCAGCTACCACGCATATGTAGTCATCTGTGTATGTCGTTTCTCTCGAGTTTGACCTCGACTCCCTCGACGATGACCTTCTGGTCCATTGAGATATGTGCGATTCTTTGCTGGAGTGTGATGACCCGGACGACGACTGTGCTCGGTCTTGCACAGCTTTCGCGTAGTGTCGCTTTCCTTCTGGTCGGGATCTGGTTGTCTCACTCCTTCTCTCCTTATTGAAAACTCCACACATTACTTCAAAATGGTTCATGCGCCTGCATTTTCAACACTGTTGGCCCATCGCGGGACAGGAATCTGTGCGGGGGAAATCATACCCACATCTATAACATTTCCGTGGACGTTCAGGCTTTTTGTTGTAATCCGTTTTCTTTTCTCTTCTTCTGGATTCATGTCGTCGATGACTTTGATGACCATGTCGGGACACTGGACGAGACCTTCTCTAATGGTCACCTGATCTTCTCCGACTGCTGAAGCTTTGTGTCCAGTATGCCTGTTCCTTCCTATCGCCCCGGTCTGACTCCATGTTCTTGGCGTGTTCTTCTGCCTGGTCATATACTCTTGTCATCTCCTAAATCTCGTCGAGATTATGACTTTTTCGTAATAGGCGCCTGCGAAGGGTCTCTGAATGACAGCCCTCAATGACTCTCAGTCGGATGGCATCTTCCGTTGAAAAGGAGTCAAAATTGCAGTACTGCGATAGGCGGCGCAGACGTGCAATGAACGTGCTCATCATCTCATCTTTGTCTTGACGTGCCTGATGAAACACGTATCTTTCACAGTCCACATTTCTTTTGTGCACAAACTTTCTGTTGAGTGCATCACGCACCTTATCATAGGTCCCTTTGTCATCCGTCGGTAGTTCTTTGATGACCTTCCCGATCTCTTTGCCGACCAAATTGCGGAGTGCCATTAGCTTGTCTCTGTCTCCTGTAACTTTCGACCCTTCTAGGTAGTCTTCAAAATCCTCTAGCCAGTCCTGCCACCGAGGACCCATACTTCCACCCGCCACCAAAGTCAGTGGTTCCGGGGGACGTAGATGTGAGACGATGGGCACGACCAGGGTAGCCGCAGCCGCTGCTGCATCTCCTCCATTCCTGATGGATGACGGCACCATGGCTGAGTTGACGTGTCAATGCCGCGCTTTTACTTTGACTAGTGTATGTCCTTGCAATGTTCAATGCTTGTTTTTGCCTTTCCAATGCTTGTTTTGCTTTTGCACTTGCACTCGCCAATGCTTGTTTTTGCCTTTTTCACTTGCACTCACTAATGCTTGTTTTGCTTTTTCAATGCTTATTTTTGACTTTTCAATGCTTATTTTTGCCTTTTCAATGCTTGTTTTGCTTTTGCACTTGCATTCGCCAATGCTTGTTTTTGCCTTTTCAATGCTTGCTTTTGTCTTTCCAGTGCTTGTTTTTGTCTTACTCTGGGGATGCCCATTCACTTCACAGGGATGTCCTTTGCAATTGCCTGACTTCAAGATGGCCGCCACCAGTCGCCCACGAGGCTTGAGTTCCCATGCAGCATCGATCACACTCGGTCTCTTTAGGCACTCACCGAGGGTCTCTTCTCCCAGTAGCTGGGATTTGGCAGCTCCACCTCCACTTCTAGGCCACTTTCCACCGTTCAGGTAGGCCAGGGGCGAGCTCCAGCGTCTTGCATTTCCCGCGTGCCATTCCTCACGCATCGGGGGTGAGACCCGATGTCGGCGAAACCGGCGCTTTTGTTCTGGCACCTCCGCAGGCTTCACTCGCCTCTTGCTGCGCTCTTAACTCGGGCGGGACGCTTCAGGAAGGCTGGGATGGGCTCCCAGTTCCTTCCTTCTCGATTCAGTCTTCGGGACACACTCCCGATTTTGGCGCGAAAATCTCGTCGGACACCGGAGGGGCAGTACTTCACTTTCCACTGCTCCGGAGTTGTTTCACACGATCTCCTGGTCGTGGGACGACTCCTCTACCGCTAGCCTCGAGCTGTAGGCGGCGGCGACTTCAGGGCGCAGACGTCGCAACAGCGATCACATCTTGCTGGTGCCCGGGACAGGGCAGTTCTTGCTCTTGCTCTTCAGCAGGGCTGGCAGGTCACTTGGATCCCATCCTCGTCGCCAGTTGTCATGTCGTGGCAGCAATAACGACTGACAATGTAGATGTAGTTATAAGAGCTTTATTCCTGCTTCTCCTCTTGACCCTGTCCCTACTCTAACTGCCCCTTTCCTGTTGTTGCCCCTCCTCTTCCCTCAACCCCGAAATTCCTCCCATCCCAGCTCCTAGACTGCATACAACATTACAAGTCTTGCTACCCTTCGCCAAAAAGTGCTGCTTTAGACTGCAATACAATATTTAATAAATTTCTGATTCCAATTCAATCATCAAAAAGATTGTTGAAGCATACCACAAATGAAATCACTCCATGCACTTGTCCAATATGCGCAATTTCCGCAAACAAAGGCAGGATGCCCAGTGAGAGACTCAGTGGGCCAGGATTACACCATTTTGCTAACGCCACAAATACAATGCAGCCGTTTTAGCTCCAACATTGTCAGTTTAGACACTATTGGTCAGTTGCCAGCAGTGCCGTTTATTTTGGAATAAAGGGGCCCTCTGGTGACTTAGTGCCTCAGTCTTCAAAAAGTCATTTGGGAGGAATTTTCTCAAAGTAAAACTACTAGTCAACAAAATGCATGAAATCGGCCTATTGTACATAGAATGTTTTAAAGCCAAGATCAAGATCCTTAAAATGTCAATAACTGTACACAACATTTTGTAACTATGCAGACAAGACCCAGCTTCATCCTTCTCGCAATAGGAAGGTCTGCATGTCGCTTCAGGTGTAACAAATGGGGGCAAGGCAACGTATAAGACACAATAATACTGTGCCTCACTTTGGGAGATATAAGGGCGCACCTGAGACACTGCCGTACGGGCTAAAAGAACGTAGGAAGCCATGAAAGGATTGGTCTACAGGCCATGAATTAAAGTTAAAAAAATGTGCTATAACATGGCCATTAAATCCTTTAACCCTTTTGGTGCGTCAGAGGTGGGCGTGTGCAGAGGACGGCTGGGGGCCGTCCGAACCATGCTCACCTATTATTTCACACACAGCGTGTCAGAATTCACGCTGCGGTCAACAGGTTAAGCCAACATGGAAAAAACAAAAACAAACAGCAAGTGGGGTCTGAAAGGCACTCAACACGAGGGCAAGGGGATGGGTAAGAAATGACGGATGGCGGGAGGAGGGGAGTGGGTAAACAAATGACAGATAGTGGGGGGTGGGTAAAGAAAAAAATGGTGGATAGCAGGAGGTAAAGAAATGACAGATAGTGGGAGGAGGGGGTGTGTGGAAAAGAGAATGTATAGCAGGAAGAAGAGGTTTGTGGGGGAAAGTAATGACAGATAGCAGGAGAAGGGGTGTATGTGTGGATAAAGAAATGATGGATAGTCAGGGATGGGAAAAGAAATGATGGATAGCTAGAGGAGGGCCAGGGTATAGGTAACAAATGACAGGTAGCGGGAGGAGGGCGGGTGGGATGTAGAACAAATGACAGAATCTGGGAGGACGTGTGGGTGGGAAAGAAAGGACTGATAGCTTGAGGAGCGTAGGAGGAATATTAAAATAAGCATTTACAATGCAATGGTCTCGGCATTGCTAAAGTTAGAGCTATTGGCATTGCTCATGACATTATTTTTATTTACGTTTTTGTTTTTAAAACATATAAATAAATGTCATTGTCATTTACAATGCCAATAGCTTAATCTCTCGCAAATGCAAGACCTATTGCATTTGCACCCACACACAGAGCCACACACACAAAGCCACCCACACACACACAGAGCCACCCACACAGAGTCATTCACATAGAGCCACCCACATACACACAGAGCCACCCACACAGAGCCACCTACACACAAACACAGAGCCACCCTCACACAGAGCCACACACACACACACACAGAGCTGCACACAGAGCCACACACACGCAGACAGAGCCACAGACAGAGCAACACACAAAGCCACACAGACAGAGCCACACACACACACAGAGACAGAACCACACACACAGACACACACAGAGACAGAGTCACACACACACACAGAAAAAGCAACACACACACACAGACAGAGCCACACACAGACAGAGCCACACACACACACACAGACAGAGCCACACACACACAGACAGAGCCACACACACACCTGCAGAGCCACACACACACAGACAGAGCCCCACAAACACAGACAGAGCCCCACACGCACAGACAGAGCCCCAAACACAAAGACAGAACCCCACACACCTAGACAGAGCCCCCCCCACACACACACAGCCCCACACACACACAGAGCCCCACACACACACAGAGCCACCTACACACACACACACACAGACAAAGCCACAGACAGAGCTACACACACAGAGCCACACACACAGACACACACAGAGACAGAGTCACACACACACAGACAGAGCAACACACACATACAGACAGAGCCACACACACACACAGAGACAGAGCCACACACACACATACACAAAAACAGACAGAGTCCCACACACACACACCTGCAGAGCCACACACACATACAGACAGAGCCTCACACACACAGACAGAGCCCCACACACGCAGACAGAGCCCCACACAGACAGAGCCCCCCACACACACACACACAGAGCCCCCCACACACACACAGAGACCCACCCCCACACACACACACACACACAGAGCCCCCACACACACAGAGCCCCACACACACAGACAGAGCCACACATACACAGACAGAGCCACACATACACATACAGAGCCACACATACACAGACAGAGCCACACACACACAGACAGAGCCACAAACACACAGACAGAGCCACACACAGACAGAGCCACACACACAGTAGTAGAGAGTAGTCATGACCCTCATAAACAACACACTGCAAAGAACAGGCAGGGGAGCGCTTATGTAAATCAAAATCAAACACAGAATAATTTACGTTTAAACAAGTTTCAGAAAAATAGGCCTGTACACAGTTTATTAAAAGTCCCATTTGGAAAGAAAAAGCTGCAAGACCCTGAAAAGTTTATTTAGGTAGCACGTTGACGTCCTGAAGAAAGGGGAAGTCAAGAGTTAGTCATTCCTGCTTTTCTGAAAAGCAGAACAAGTGCATTACGTCAAAATGTGTGGGGGATGGGGAAGTAATGCACTTACTGCCACATCCACGCAGGACACTTCCCAAAAGACAGTGACACAAAGGATGTCTGGCTGCAGCACTGGAGGGGAGGTTCTCAATTTGCAATTTGTTCACAAAACTGCTATGCAGATGTTGGTAAGCCAACAAATTAACTGGGAGAGCCGAGCTAAGAGTCGGCTTAGGCTCTAAGAGCCTGTGCACAAGCCAAGCCTCTAAATGATTTTTCATGTAAATCAAAGACCAGCCATCATGCTAGAATACGATAAGGGTCTTCAAAATTCGAACATGCACTGAGAAACATTCCTGCCTGTCGAGGCCGTACTTTCTTGGTTCCCCAGGTAATCAAGTGGGCAGCTGTCACCACATTAACTCATGCGAATGGAGGCTTTTTAAGGCAAGAGAACCACGAGCTGTGCCACAGCATGGCTTCTAGTTTGAGGTTTCAGTGGCTCGCCCACTTCTACCGCAACGGATGCTGACAGCAAGAGGGGAATTTGCCCATGTGCCACAAATCTGTTGGTTTTTAGCAGTACAGGCAATTATGGTAAAATAATCAGATTCAGGCAGTATCAATAACACTTATGAGCCCTCCAAGCAGAGAGTTTTCCACCAGGTTCTAAGTTAGTCACCTCCTTTGGTACCAAAGAACCCAGGATCATGGTCATCTGAGTAGAAAGTCAGATATCTCTACTCGTGAGGAGATAAGTCCTTGTGTTGTGCATAAACTCACAGACAGGTGAGCCAAAGAGATCCTGGACCCCATGATTTGAAGGTCTCTTCCCGTAGTATCAGGTTCTACCATCATGCACAGATGAGCACGAGATGGGAAGGGTAACCAATCCGACTGAAATTATCAGAGTTAGAGTCCTGTCCACTAAAGTGTCAAAAATATGTTCAGAAAACATTGCCATCCACTTCTTGGCTTCTCTCTTGAAATAGCGCCCAGTCCTGACTGGTTCTGGGTGTATGGCAGTTATGTTACACATCTTAAGAGAGGGATTAACAGAAGGCTCAGAGACACAACAACATACTCGTCGGCTGGGAATCACAGACATTTAGAGTATGTGTTTAAGCCACGACCCTATGATGCCCCCCACTTAAATACCTTCACGAGGTTCATAAATACAATCACATGTCTGAAACAGGAACGGTACCAAAGAGCCCACTTTTAAAGGGCTGGGGTAAATAATTGTGTCTCGCGAACTACTACACCACCCTCTCGAAACCCCTATCTCCCCACACCAACCTCCCCGGTAACTTCCCCACCCCCCTTCTCACCGGAAGGTCTCCTCTATCTCAGTCATGCGTGTGTCCTACTCCACGGCCAAATTGTTGGGCTTGCGTTTTTTGTTCAGCTCCCCGATGCCCCTCAGTAGAAAGCTGGTGCAGGTGTCCTCGTCCCCGATTACAGCAATCAGCTTTCCACGACCCGCCCTGGTCGCTCCTGGGGTCTGTTCTCACACACAGCTGGTCGGCTTCAGACGTGAGCAGAGGGTGCAGTGAATGGCTTTTCTAGGCACTTTGAAAAGTTTGGACGCTATAAAGCCGAACGTTCGCATGAGCAGAGGGTGCAGTGAATAGTTAGTTGTTGGGATCTAGGCTGCAAGTTGGTGAACGCTAGCTTTTCTAGGCACTATGAAACATTCGGGCGTTGTAAGGCTGGACGTTAGCATCAGTAGAGGGTGCAGTGAATGTCTTTTCTAGGCACTTTGAAAAGTTTGGGCGTTGTAAGATCAGACGTGAGCAGAGGGTGCAGTGGTTAGTTAAATTCAAGGGTGCAAGATTAAACGCCAGCTGTTCTAGGCAGTTTGAAATAAGTAATGTTTTTTGTTTATAAATAGCATTGACAATCAGATGCAAGAACCACATTCCTTATATGTAATTATCTGTAAACAGCTCGGGGATTGCAGTTTCGTTACATATAGTTTGCTACCAGATAATCAGATGTCTGTGTGAGAGCTGAGAAAAGACACCAGTGGAAGAGAAAGAAAGAACCATTCTTCACTGCCCTCTCAGGCAGCTTCAGAATTCTGAGAGAAACCTCTAATGCCCGCAGTCTATTTCAGAAGTATCAGACCAGCAGTTCTGCCCTGGACAGTTGGACAGGACAGTACCATCTAGTCATGGAACTTATAATCGCTGCTGAATATGCGCCGTTGGTTGCAGCATTTATTTTTCCTCAAAGGACTTTCACCCAGAGCAAACAAAAGCAGAAACAGAGAGTTAGTGAGGGTCGGGAAGGGGCAGACAGGGTAGCTGGGGAGACCCTGCCCCACCATGAGTACTCACTGTAGGGGTTGGTGCTGCTTTGGCCCAGCTCCGGGGAGTAGCGCTTCCACCGGGAACCCCCGCAGGACATGACCACAGTGCGGATGAACTCCCGCCCACACAGCTTCACCTCGCTCTCACTCGAGCACGTCAGAAGCTGAGGCGACGCCAAAAAACAACAGGGCGAAGGCAGATGGGAGTAGAAGGGCGAAGTGGGCCATGGTGAACCGGCTCAGCAGGCTAGGGGGGCTCGGGTCCTATCACTGCAGCTCCGCCGCTTCCTCAGCTCTGGACTCTGCAGAAGAGGGAAAGCAGCGGCCCTAGATCACCAGAAGTATCAACACTCACACCCGGACCCAGAGTGTGCAAGAGCGGATTGTCTGCCAGCTAGCCGCGTCACGTTAACCTTAAACAATAGAACTACTCAATGATTTCAAGGTTGGCTAGAGTGGATCTGGTGGCACGGTAGGAGTGAAAAACATCCCTATCAGCTCACCGGCGACTTTCTACCTGGGGGCAGGAGCTCGGGGTAGGCTCCCGCTGCTTCCTGCTTGGCTGCCTGTACTTCCGGGTCCTGGGGGAAGCACTTCTGGGTGGCCGCCGGCAGCACGGCGGCCCCTTCAGGTCACTACAGACGGTGCGTCAGAGTGCTTCACAATAGGAACAGTAATGATACAGGAGAAGATTACGAGTGAACAAATTACAAAAGCAGACGTTAAGTTATATAAGGCAAAAGTGACAATTGTGAGCAAACAAAATACAAGAGTTAGCAAAGGGTACATTACAGGAGGAATAGACTGGGACCTCGGCGAGAGGGAGGGTGTGGGGGGTGGGACTTAACAAAAGAGGGAGAAACGCCCACGGATCGCATCAAGCCGGGGAAAAGAGTAATTGACACACATCTCTTCCAATGGCTAGCCTCCATTTACGAAGCTAGCCAATGGAAGAGAGAGGCGGGTTATAGCCCCACACTGTTGAAGTCATTAAATCTTCAGCTCCGCCCCCCCACTGCTTCGCAGTGGGATGGTAGCCTCGACCTAAAAATAACAGCGGAAGGAGGGAAACATACTGCATAGACATGCACTTGTAGAGTGCATGTCAACAACTGAAAAAAGAGTACCTGCAGGAGACTGCGTCCAGTGACAGGAGAAGCAAGTAAACAAGAGTGATGTGGGAGCCAACCAATAGTAAGTAATGGGTGGCCAAAAAGCTTGTTTTACATTTTTTTTTTTTTTTTGTTTAGAAGAGATTTTACAAGCGCTGGGCAGGTGAAGCCCAGCAAAAAAGTGAACTTCTCATTTTTTTAAACGCAGTCCAGTTTCCTTCAAGGTAAACAGACTGCATTTAAAAAACTGTTTTACTTTATTGAAAGGCAATCACAAACATAGTGATCTACTGACCCAGCAGGGCATTATCTCTGTGATGGCCTTCAATTGGCCTAATTCATTAATAATAATAAGGTAAGTCAGATTGCAGCCCACTCCACAAGTGAATTTCCTGAACCGACCTATTTGTGCATAGGTTGGTTGGAAAAATGATTTACTGTTCACAATAAGGGCAGGTGCCCCTCTAAAGTGGTAGGGCAGAAATCCGAGAACCAAGTGGGACATGCGCCCAAACCCAGTACACAGACTCAGCACATGCAAACACATAGATTTTACAAAAAAGTGCAAAAAATAGATAAAAACACCAGTACCCATGCACACACACCTGTGGCAGACTATTAGGTGGTGCCCAGAGATGTCCTCACTGTGCATGCGGTGCCTTGGCCTTAGAGACACTCCTCTATCGCACGTGGACCTAGGGAAGGTTTGCAGGGTATTTTTCTAATGTTGAAGAAAAGAGGGAGGCATGTGTTACCTGAAAAATATGAACTTTTTACACGCACAACTGTATTGCAGTCAAGTCAGCACCTCCGCAACCTTTAAAAGGTGATGGTTTGAGAGCCCACAAAGGCCTGCCGCCTAATATCAGTTTATTTAAAGTTCATCACAGACGCTCCACTACGGAGAATAGCTGTGATGGTCACTGAAAATCATGTATGATTTGATAGGGGAAGGGCAGTGTCACAAGCATGGTTATGAGCAGTACTGGCACACAAAAAAGGGAGGAGAGAGCCAAAGGGAAATTATTTAAAGACCAACAAGGAGATTATCCCATACTAAAACACAATTATACCACAAAAAATCCTCGGATCTATGCTATCATGCAAATATGCCTCAATAAAAAGAAGGATTAGAGTCTCACAAAATCTCCCTTATAAACAGGGGAAAATCCCTTTCCGGGTGAAAACCCTCACCCACCATAGGTGGCATGATTCATCATATGGGTTTCTCCTCCCAGCGGGAGACCTAGTCCCTCTGAGAGCTACAACTCCCTCACTGTGAGGTGGGAGCTCTGGGATGTTTTTAGATGGTAAAGACCGCTCTAGGACGCTAAAACCCCATATGTGAATGACAGGTGTGGTGAGAGCGTAGCACAATAGAGCGTGATTACGTGAATTCACAGTGGTGAGATTAAAACTACCTAGTGAGGGCAAAAAAACTCTTTATGCACTTGCTCGCACTGGTAGGATTAAAAAGCAGGTCAGTGAGTAGTATTGATTTAAAACTACTCTACAACATAAACGGTAGACAGGTTTCAGCCTTAGTGATCAAAAATTATATCTATGCTTTCTTCAGGACCAGATGAATCAAAAAATGCTGCTGCTAGTGCAAAATGTGAGAAAGAAAGAAAACGATACACAATCAGTAATCCTATATATTGCTGATGGGTATTACTGGAGCTATCTGTAAGGGTGAGACAAAAGACAAACAGTGAGACAAGTCAAACAACAATCCTTCAGTTATAATGTGGTGCAAGCTATTCTATAAGGATGAGCCATATCCTCATTAGCAGGTGCTTACACGTTGTTCGAGAGAATACACTTACCCAAAGGTTTTGGATAAGTAGCCATTACAGAGATATCGATGCTGCTGTACACTGGCGCTCCGTTTTAATATTCCGAATGCCTTTTGAATCACAGCTGTGTTTGGAAACCGTTACGTGTTAAACTACACTGTGGCTCTGAAATGTAATCCCCTGCCATTGATGCATTAGCAGCAATTGCTCTATCCGCGTTGTCTGCCTAAATATTGTGATGTGAATGGAATGCCCCTTGGTTAGATAACACTCTTATGGGGTAAACAACAATATTGGTATGATCCCTAATACAAGATCCCTGATACAAGATCATAGTGATAGATGCAAATTCAACTTCGCCAAAACCTGGGTTCAGGCAGATAGTTGTCCTTTGAGTATCCAGGATCTTGGTGCATATGAGTGTTGTAAAACAGCCATGTGCACCCTTTTAAAGTGATATGTATGCTTAGGTATATTGCCTCCCTACACTGTCTTGTCCTTAATGGTTTGCTTTCCTCACACACATTCATTTATAGATCAGTGCCCACATTTGTAATTGCAATGTGTGACACTAGATCTTGTTTCTTGCAGAGAGGGGCCCCCTTCCCTGAGCTGTTGCCAGGTAGAGGTGTGGCTCCTTATCCAAAACCTTTGGGTAAGTGTATTCTCTCGAACAACATGTGAGTACCAACTAATGAGGATATGGCTAAACCTTATAAAACAACATGCGCCACATCATAACTGATTATTTGACTTGTCGCACCTTTTGTCTTTTGTCTCACCCCTACAGATCGCTCCAGTAATACCCATCAGCAACATATAGAATTACTGGTTGTGTATCCTTCTCTTTCTCTCTCACATTTTGCACTAGCAGCATGTTTTGATTCATCTTGGTCCTGCAGAAAGCCTAGATACAGTTTTGGATCACTAAGGCTGAAACATGTCGACCGTTTATGTTATAGAGTATTCTTAAATCAATACTACTCACTGCACTGCTTTTTAATCCTACTAGTGCGAGCAAGTGAATAAAGAGTTTTTTGCCCTCACTAGGTAGCTTTAATCTCACCACTGCATATTCACTTAAAAAGGCTCTATTGCGCTGCGCTCTCACCACACCTCTCATTCACATATGGAATTTTAGCAATCCTAGAGAGGTCTTTACCATCTAAAAACATCCCAGAGCTCCTACCTCACATTGAGGGAGTTGTAGCCCTCCGTGGGACTAGATCTCCCACTGGAAGGAGATACATATGATGAAGCAAGCCACCTATGGTGGGTGAGAGTTTTCGTCCTGAAAGAGATTTTCCCCCTGTTTATACAGGAGATTTCATGAGGCTTTAATCCTTGTTTTTATTGAGGCATATTTGCGTGCTAGCAAAGACCCGAGGGATTTTTGTGTTATAATGGTTATAAGCAGGACAGCAGACTGGTGAAAATGTACTGTGAAATCAAAAATATGACTTAAAGTCACTAGAACCAATGTCGCGTTTGCTATGAAAAATATGAGTATGATGTGCTGGGCCTGAGTGTCCAAACCTAGAATTTGAAAAGATGCAGCCCTGTGATTAGGGCTGTGGCCCATTCCAGCTCCAAAGTTCCTATCTGTACGGTGCCTAAAGGTTAAGTACCCTTAACAGGCTGGGAGAGGCACTGTGACCTTGAGAGGAGAAATACCTGAATGAGACAGAGTGAGATGCATGCTTCCTTCATAGGCATCATTTAGGGGGTGGCCAAGGAAAGCAACTGCTACCCTGATCAGCCCTTGTTACACTGGTGCCATGTAGCGGCAGAAAATTAGCAGAGCTCCAGGATTCGTGTTTACGTTCTCTACTTTCCACTTCTTGCCACATCCTTGGCCCCTCAGCAACAAATATGTGGCTAATGGATGGCTAAGTGTGAGACAGTAGGTTGCCTCTGCAGTCATTTGAAGTCCCAGGGTGTGAGATCTCACTCTACCCCAGGAATTTTACTGAATCAATGTCCATGCCCCTACCAGGATAACTTGGCCCTATCTGTCGCTTACAGGGCTATTGGTAGCCCTAGAGCCAAGCTCACCTGCAGAGCGGCCTATTGTCCCTGCACACCGGATGGTATGTCCTCATTGCTGGGCTGCAAGGTCTCAACTCTGCACCTGGCTCTGTCTACCTATTGGAGTAACCGAGCTGTGGCCTTCACACACAATGAGGGGGCTCAAATATGTACAGCCTTGAGTGTTCTGCAACCCACGCCCCTGCTACACAGCCGTGTTTTGTTTGCACGGTACCTGTGACATTAAAGTGGGCTGTGAGCCGGAAGTGGGTGCATACTAGTGTAGGATAAAAAAAAAAAAACCCATCTGAAAACACACCGCTTGATCCAGTGGGAGGCGCACTTTAACGGCCAAAAAACGGCAGCCATTGTTGTTGGTGGGGATAAAGGAGTAGAAGATCCGTTCACGGTGGAATGTGAACCAGAGGGAGACATTTTCTCTGATACACAGAGTAGCCCTGTCCCCAGCAGTGCAGTGGTACTGGCCAGATCCGCATCAGCAACATCGCAGTGGCAAAAGAGTAAGAGTCAGGCGGAGACACCAAGGGGTCCCAGGCAAGAGAGTACCACAACAAAATGTGTGTTGAGCCTAACAACATCTGGCGTCAAGAAGACATCACCTGCATCAGTGGCACCTGAAAAGAAAAAAATCCAGGCTACCGTTCTCAGCATGTTTAGGTCAGAGGGGCAGTACGAACGCAACCATCCAACAGCACGTTTGTACAATGCGAAGCTGGCTAAAATGTTAGCGCTCGACCTTCTCCCTTTTTTTGTGGAAGGGGTGGGTTTTCTTGAATTTGTGACAGCCATCTGCCCAAAATGAAGAAGACATGTGGACAGGTTGCCAAGCCATTGATTACATGCGCATCACTGCACACTGGATCTCTTTTGTGGGGGTTAGAGAAAAGATATCTGCAGTTGCTGACACTGCTGAGATTTTTAATGCCACTTGTAAACGTGCACGTTTAGCTATGTTCGCCATGGTGAACTCTCATACTGCTGCAAACATTTTGGAAGAGTTTGACAGGCTGCACCCAAGAGTGCTTAACATTCGCTTTGTTGCCATAGACAATGGCAGTAATATAGCTAAGGCCGTGTACAATGGTGGCTATTTCAGGGTCCTGTGTTTGGCGCACTGCATTAACATCATTGTTCAAGACTTTCTGAAAAAAGAAGACAGAGTCAACAACTTACTGACCACCTGCAGAAGAATCTGTACACAGTTCAGCTATTCTTTTAAAGCCTGGAATCAGCCGAGGATCATTCAACATGAGCATAGAACTGTTAAAGCACTCATCCAGGAGGTTCCAAAACGCTTGGAACTCAACGTATTACATGCTTGAATGTCTGTTTGAGCAGTACATACCAATCAGTGAATATTCCATGCAAAGAGGGGATGCTACTGTGAAAGGCATGACCATTGAGACTGACCAATGGGGCATAGTTGAATACCTGATAGAGATGCTTCTTCCTTTCGAGCTCTTCACACGTGAAGTCAGCAAGGGGGACTATATTATTGGCCAAGCTATCCCATTGTTGCACATGCTACAAGAACAGCAGAAGGGGATGTCTGCAGCGGAGCAGCGTAAGGGGTAACACGGAGGTAATCTCGTCTCGATTCAATTACGAATCTAGCAACCAACCCCGACGTTTTTGAATTGCTCATGGAGCCTGAAAACCTTGCATAATAAGTCATGCAACTGCATGGACCAATACCGCTGTAGGCACATTATAGCCTTAATTTTTCACTGTAAATAATCATTCACTTTTACTTATTTACACCTTTAATAGAGTAAGGTGGGGAAGTTGCGCCCCTGTCCTGAAGAAGGAGCACAAGCTCCGAAACATGTCGACGCACACCAGAGGTAATGTCCATAATCACGACAATTAACTACCTCATGCTGCACTTCTTTTATTAGTACCAGCCCGAGGTTGTGAATAAAGTTTTTTCCTGATACCTACGAGCCAGGTACTTTTTAACCTTCACTATACCCCACCACTCACATTTAAAATACCCTACCACTCCCATCACACGCACCACACATAGTCTATACTTTCAGTGCTCCCGCGTAGTCGCAGGTCGCAGCACGCCGCATCCCGTTAGAGGGGTGCGAAGACCCCGATGATGAAGCATGACACCAAGGGGCCTGTTGGTGTGTGAGGGGTATTTTACAAAACACTGAGTGTCCCCCACATCTGTGGTCTACACTCTCCCTGTCCACTATGAGTAGGATTCTTTTTGCTTGTGTTGCAATGTACACAGTTGTGGAGGAAAAAAAAGAAGCCTATGAGTTGATGGAGAGCTTAACCCTTCGCTTATCGGAAAATACAAGGGTGCAAAGAGGAATTGTGTTATCAAAACATTACATTTCTGTCACAATTCTAGATCAATGGTACAAACCAGTACTGAACACACTTATTCCTTTTTCAGAGGTGGATTTTGCCAAGCACAAAACCTGGATAGCAGCAGAGACAGTCGCTTAGAAAAAGAACAGCTGCCAATGAGAGTCCCGCTACTCCAGCGCATAATAAGTACTGCAGGGCAGCCGGTGTCAAGTTCAACTGCAGAGCCTGAGGGCAGTGTGGTTGTCTCACAGCAGTCAAAATGACCAACAACACCAAGAACAACATCAACAACAGAAAGAACAGGACCATCAGCCCCAGTAAAATCGGCACAGGAATGGTATGTACGGCAAGAGCTTGTTAGGTCCAGTGATGAGGCAAAGGCAAAAGAGGCTGAGCAAAGAGAAGCACCCCTGAGCATGAGCGGATGGTCCAGACCTATCTGGATGACCGAATAGAGGTCTACATTGATCAAAAGCCTTTGGTGTATTGGTATGGGAAAAGGGGCCAATGGCCAGTGCTCAGCAAACTATCTGGCATGCCCTGTCGCAAGTGTCTCTTCTGAGAGTGTTTTCAGTGCTGCTGGTGCCAGTGAAAAGGGCCAGTATCGCACCCCAAAACGTGGAGAGGTTAACCATGATCAAAATGAATCAGCACTTTTTTAAAATGGTGGGGCTAAGGGAAGAACCCTGTGGCACTCTGAATTTTATGGGCCGGGGGTCTGAGAGACAGTCCTTTTCCATAACTTGGAAGGATCGTTGTCCAGGAAAGAGCCAAGCCAATCCAAAGCTTTGTCCCTGATACCGATCTCCCTCAATCTATCTCTCAGTATAGCATGATTGACGATATCAAAGGTCGCACTGAGATCCAGCAGGGTGATGGCTGCAGCTCCTCCGTTATCTAGTAAGGCCTTTAATTCCTCAGTAACTGCCAGAAGAGCTGTCTCCATACTATGGAGGGCACGGCAATCCATCTGTGTTGGATGGAGTCATTTATTCTCTTCAAGGAAGTTTCTAAAATGTAGTTTACATGTTTTTTCAACATTTTGCTAAGAAGGGGAAGAAGCGAGATAGGTTGCAGATTGCTGAAAGTGTCAGGATCCAGATGGGGTTTTTTGAGAATAGGTCTTATCACAGCATGCCTCCAAGATTGTGGGACCGAGCCAGACTCTAGAGATTTATTGAGGATACTTCTTAGTACAGGGAGTATTGTCACCTTGAGCAGGGTGTGGGGGTGCTGAGTCGAGGGGGGAAGCCTGATTTCATAGACTTGATTAGTTTGAGGATAGCCTCATCCTCCAGTAGAAGGAATTGTGAGAGACTTAGGCTGATGCTGGTTCACAGGCTATGTGTACCTCCTCCTGCATTGCTTGAAGTGGCGTCTGGAAGAGACTATAGATATCTAACACTTTCTTGTGAAAGAAGGAGGCTATTTCTTTGCATGGATCTTTGGTGGGCGTTATAGATCGATTAGCTTACTGGGGTGAAGTCAGGGTTTTGACTACTTTCAAGAGTTTCTTTGGGGAGTTCATAGACTGGGTAATTTTTTCCTTAATGAAATATGCTAGCACTGTTTTTAACTCTTTGTGGTAGGATCAAATGGCGGTTTTATATTTATCCTTTAGTACTGGATCATACTCCTTTCTCCAGTCCTTTACTAGTCTCTTGCATTGCTTCTTTAGTGTAAGCAGGAGATTATTGTACCATGGGGTATTCCTAGGTTGGGTGTTTTGATTAGAACTCTTATTAGGGGAGCACAGGACTCCAGCAACTGGCCTATCCAGTTTTCCCATTGCTGGTAGTCCTCCTCTCTACTGCCTTCCACCAGTGGCATTGAGTTCAGCAAGGTGTTTGCTCAGGTATCTGGGTCAATTTTTGACCAACTTCTAGTGGCGGTGGGCATAGCCATGCCCTTGGTCTATGTGGCTGGATTGGGTAATCCAAACTGAATAAGGCAGTGATCGGACCAGGGTACTGCGATAACATTAGTTACCGAGACCTGGGGTCATTAGAAACAATGAGGTCCAATATGTGCCCTTTTGCATGGGTAGGGGATGAGACCAGCTGTGTAAACTGAAGGGACTCCATATCATCCTGTGGCCTTTTTGGAGTCAGGCCATCAAGGATTTCAAAGTGGAGGTTAAAATCATAACACTGTAATGTGATTTTTTGTTGGGAACGATTGGCTAGCGTGTTTGGTAGAGCGTCTAAAAAAGTGGCGAAAGGGCCCGGTGTTCGATAAACCAGAATGCCAGAATATGTAAAAGTTGGTGAAAGTCTAATATAGAATTGAGCGCTTTCGCAATCTGGAAGAGAGAGTGGGTTCAAGGAGCAATTAAATGCAGTTTTAAGGATAATTGCTATCTCCCCAAAGTTTTGTTTCTCAATCTACTCTATTAATATGGTAGCCTAGGGGGAGAGCCAGATTGTTGTCTGGGCCAGAGCTATTCTTGAGCCAGGTTTCAGTTACAAAAAGTACATCAAGGATGTCCTCCTCCAACAGGTTTCTAATATCAATAGCATGCCTAGGGATAGACCTGGCATTAATTAATCCAAAACTCCAAAAAGAGACAAAAGGTTTGGTGACTGATCGGAGCTTGTCCCAAGGGGAGAGCAACTGAAAGCCACATTGCTTACAGTCCCTGCAGGGATCAGACCATTTGGAGGGCCCAGAGTAAGTTTGTGAGGTCTAAGCGCTAAGAGCTGCACGCTAGTATATTTTATGAGACCTATGCAAGAAGGAGGGGGATCCTGATCCCTGAGCCAGGTCGGGCGTGGACGGGCGCAGACTGGCTTGGCTTTGGTGCGCCTTCGTCCATGATGTCCATACTATACTCGTCGCAGTCAATCAGTAGGATCAGAGATGATTGATGGAATAACTCGGGACGTTTCAGAAAGTAGCCTAAAAGGTAAACAAGTCAACAACAACCACAGCAGACCTACATGTCTGCGTAGTGGTGAAGACGAGTGTAGTGGTATGACTGACAGCAGTGCATTGATTTAGTTACTTAATTTGAAAAATGCTATGTTGCTGTATATGAGTGCTCTGTCTGGCTCAAAATCTAAGCTAAGGGGAGGTTGGGAAGGAGCTGTGGGCCTGCTCTGTCCTGTTGTTGCTGTAGGTTAATGCTGGAAAAAGAGTAGGCATGATTTAGCCATGCCACCTCTGTAAGTGTTCTTGTTGCACTGCTCCTTAAATTATGCCATTTACCTTTACTTTTCTCCTTGATTTTTCAATATCACTTTTGTTTTTCCATCTATACTTACAGGCCTGCCTTTACCATCTGCTATACTGGGAAAAACAACTCACACTTACCTTACCAATCTGCATCCACCAAGCAGGCAGTGGCACCCAAGATTGACGGACGGAGGGTCCATGGAAGGAAGGACCAAGAGTAATGCTGAGATGCAACTCCCCAATTTGACCATAACATAGTAACTTAGTATCATCATCTTTTAATTTGATACATTTCTTTCTCTTCAATCATCATGACTGTGTGTGTTGTTGTTTGCTTATATATTTGAATCCTACAGCTATTTTTATCATTTTCTTTGCTAGCTTAAAAGGAAGGAAGCCCGGTATAACAGAACATAAAATGTATGTAATTTGGGTCTCTCTGGAGGCAGACAGTCAAGGCAATTGCATAATAATAATAATTAATAATATACTGCTGCCAGTGGTGGCTCGCCTAGGGAGTGCTGCGGGTGGTGAGGCGGGTTGGGGTGGGGGGTAGTTGACTCCGACATATGGCGGAATGGAGTAAACAAAGAAAATAAACAATTTACCTTGCGCACGCTGCATCGCTAACTTGGCGAAGCAGTGCACGCAAGGTAAATTGTTTTTTTATTTATTTACTTAGTTTACTCCATTCTGCCATATGTAGAAGTCCACTACCCCCACCCTTCCCCTTCCTCGCCCCACTACCGCAGCATTCCCTCAGCGAGCAGCCACTGACTGCTGCCCTGTACTACTAGTCTAGTACTACTCATCATTAACCATCAACCATCAAGTCATCATCATGCATGCATTTCCTTTTTCTCCCTTAACAGATTTATGATGGTCGCCTGCCAAGATTGTGTGTTGCCCATTTGTAGTGTCTGTCTTTGTCAAACATTTCCCTCAAAAACCCCTTCCCAACCATTCACTAAACCCTAACCCTCTTCCACTGGGCAGTGTGATTTATATTGAGGTGTAACTAAATTAAATTTACATCAATAATTGATCCTACACTTGCTGGGGCGTATGTGGTGAAAGCAACACTAACTCAAGGCAGGGTGAGGATCTTCTTCTGCTCTAAGTTTATATATATGAATATATATATAGGCCACACTGGCAACAGATTAGATTGCCCACCCATGCTCAGTAGTATTTGCTATTCTATTTTTTTTTCCAGAGCAACATAATTAACCCATTATTAATTATTCATTGCCGTCTTCGATTTATCCTCCTTCCACCACTAAAGGTTACGCGTGTCCACTTCATAGGTCAAGTCAACTTCAGTTTGTTGTAACCTGTACTAGGCTATCCCTGCCACCCTTATGTTTTATTTTACTTTAGCATTGTTTATCATTCATCATCTGGTTTCTTGTTTAGCAGTCTTCTTCTTGTGTACTTCTACTTACTGTACTTCTTTTTTTTTTTTTAAATTCTTTTTATTGTTGCATCAGGCGAATCATAAGTACAAGAAACGAGACATCGCGGGGGAGCGTCAACATTCCGCTCTTCCCATCATTACGCAACTTTTTTAATAGCCAGTTACATAAGATTCATCATGATGAACCCATTTGTCATTTTCACCCCAAACTCCCCCCACCCCCCTCAACTGCAAGTAAAGTCATTAACTGAGAGACCTCTTCTCGAAGCCCCCCTTCCCGCCCTCCACTTCCCCCCCCAAGCAGCGTGACACCCTTCTCTACCACCCCCCCGACCCCCGAGTCTCCCTCTGCCCTCTAAGTTGTGCGACATTGAATATAAGCAATCCCATGGCCCGAACCCTCCGGGAGCAACTATGCTGGAATCAGCGACAAAAGTACCACCCCGGTGATCCACCCTACCACCCGCCCTCCTCCCTGATCGGTCTCAACTTCCTACTCCAATCCATGGTAGTGCCTCCACTTAGCCCATATTTTTCGAAATTTTCGTGGGCACCCTCTAGCTTTATAGGTAATTTGTTCAGCTGCCATATACATATCTAAACCCCTTCTCCAGTCCTCCAGGTTGGGTTTCCCAGGCGCCCCCCACAATCTTGCTATGTCTCTTTTTGCGACTACCAAAGCCAACAGCAGAAAAATGAGTAGGTGCCGTGTGATGTCCACCTCCGTTGACATGCCCAAAAGCGCCAGTTTGGGGTCCTTAGGTATCTCCACCTCCAGTATCGCACTCAATTCACTGAAGACCTCGTCCCAATATTCCTGTATCACAGTGCACCCCCAAATGATGTGGAAGAAATCTCCTGTTTGGTGCTGGCATCGTAAGCAAGAGGTGTCGGCAACCCTCCCCATCCGGAAGAGCCTCACTCTGTCAAAGTAGGCCCGATGAAGGACCTTAAACTGTATGAGGCGAAGCCTCGATTTTTTGGCCACTTCTCGCGGGTGCATGAGTATGAGTTCCCAATCCAGGTTCTCCAGCGTGCCCACATCTGCCTCCCACCTCCCCCTGAGAGCCTGTAAATCACCCAACATGTTATTTGTCAGTGTTTTGTATGTCATAGATACTGCCCCCCTCTGTATCCGTTCCTGCAGTAGGCGGCCCTTGAGTGGTGCAAACTGGGGTATGTCTGTGAGAGATATGTTTTGTGCCCCCCACGCATGTCGCAACTGTAGGTATTTATAGTATTGGGTTTTCTGGAGGCCAAAGTCCTGCTGCAGCGCCTGGAAGGTTTTAAGTTCCCCCCTTGCTATGACATCCCCTACTGTGGAGATGCCGATATCGTCCCACCTTTGAAATCCCCGTAGTTTGTTCAGCTCAGCCAGCCACCCACATGACCATAGGGGTGTTTGGCGGGTGGGCCTTTCATGCCAGCCCATTCTAACCGTCGCTCTGCGCCACGCCGACAAGGTAATCTTAGTCGCAGGGAGGAGCTGGCGGCCCCCTCCCCCCCCATATAAGAAGTGTAGCACCGTCTTATTGCCCCATTTGGATCTCTCTAGTGCATAAGTGGGGTGATCAGCCGGGGCGTGTATCCAATCATTGATCGGGGTAAGGTGTTCTGCCCAGTAGTAGGCCTCCAGATTAGGTAGCGAGATTCCCCCACTATATTGGTGGCGCTGCAGAGTCGTGAGTGCCACCCGGGACTGTTTCCCCAGCCACAAGAAAGAGCGGAGATCAGCATGAATTTTCCGCACTGTCATAGCCGGCAAGGGATAGTACTCATTTTGGAGGGCATATAAAAACTTCGGTAACAGGATCATTTTATACAGGGCGGCCCTGCCTAAAATGGTGAGCGGGAGCGGTCTCCATCTATCCATCTCCGCCTTTGCTGCCACCAACACCCTGTCGACATTGTCTGCGTAGGAGCGCCGCCTATCTCGGGTGATAAAGACCCCCAAGTACCGGAAGCCTTCTGTGGTGTGGATGAGTAGCTCAGGCAGGCACTCCCCCCGCGGTGCACCTTGTGGGTCGTAGAGGATCGACTTATGCCAGTTTATAGTGTGTCCGGCCACTGCCCCAAAGTCGCCTAGTTCCTTGAATAAGGCCGGTATTGTCCTAGCCGGGTCTGTCACGTACAACAGCACATCATCGGGGTACAGGGAGATCTTCTCCTGTTCAGTGGCCAATTCCCCCCAGTGAAAGCCAGTCACATCTCGGTTATGCCGGATACGGATCGCAAGGATCTCAATCGTGAGGGTAAAGAGGAGTGGGGATAGCGGGCACCCCTGGCGTGTCCCCCGCTCTATCGCGAACTCTCTCGACATTCGCCCATTAATTCGCACTCTAGCCCTAGGGTTCGAGTATAGAAGTCGCACCCAATGCTGGAACTTGGGCCCAAACCCAAAACGTTCAAGGGTTCCCATTAGGAAGGGCCAGTGGACCGCATCGAATGCCTTCTCTGCGTCCAAGGAGAGGAACCAGTGTGGCTCACTTCTGTCACAGACTTCCTGGAGCCAGTTGTGGGTGCGCCGCAGGTTGAGTTTAGTGGCCCTGTCCGGCAGGAACCCGGACTGGTCTGGGTGTACTAGGTCCGTTATGACCCGTCGTAGGCGCCTTGCCAGAATAGTGGCCAGGATTTTAGTCTCAATGTTCAGAAGGGAGATTGGGCGGTAGGAGGAACAGTCCCCTCTGGGCTTGCCCTCCTTGTGGATCGGGATTATGGTAGCTAGGGCCAGGTCCGGCGGGAGACTCCCGGAGTCAAACGCATCCGCATATAGCGACTTCAAGTGGCGTGAAAGGAGGTCCCCCGTCCGCTTGAAAAACTCCGCCGGGAAACCATTAGGTCCCGGGGATTTCCCCGGTTTCAGGGCAGCCATCGCCTCCGCGATTTCATCCAAGGACAGGTCGGCTTCCAAAGCCTCGCTATCTTCGGGGTCAACTGCGGAACTTCCATGTTACCCAGGAACGACTGCACCACCTCGCGGTCCCCTAGGTCTCTAGCCCTGTAGAAGTCTTCGAAATAGGTCGCAAAGGCCTCTGCTATAGTGTCATCCGAGGACGCCCGCGCCTTACCAGGGAGCTCAATCCAATCCACCCACCTGGCCGCTCGCTCCCGCCTGCTCAGCCATGCCATGAGTTTCCCGGATTTGTCGCTGACATCATTCAGGCGATGTAGGGTAGCCAGCGCCTGTGTACGCGCTTCGTCCGTGATTAGTTCCCTGTACAACCTTTGAGTGTCTAGCAGTATTCTGAGATGTACCTCCCCCTTCGTTCTGTGGTATTCGGCCTCTTGGGTCAAGATGTTTGCCTCCTCTTTCGCTATTGCCTCAGCGTGTTTCCTTCTGGCCTCCCCTACCCTGGATTGGAAGCGGTCCCTCAACACGGTTTTCATGGCTTCCCATAGTGTAACCCCGGACTGCACCAATCCCTCGTTTTCCGCCACAAAGACTCTGATATCCGCTCTAATGCCCCCTAGAATCTCAGGAGTTTGTATATCCCATGGCGACATATGCCACAGTGCCTGTCCTCTCCCCCTTCCCGCCCTATGTGTACGAACAGCGGGGAATGGTCCGAGATACCCCTCGCCCTGTACTCTGCCGAGTCCCCCGCCGAGAGTTCCTGTCTCGAAGTGAATATATAATCTAGTCTAGAGAAGACTTTGTGGGCCCCAGAGTAAAAGGAGTAAGCTTACTGCGCAGGATGAAGCCACCGCCATACATCGGTGAGACCGATCGTGTCCATTCTACGCGCCAAAGCAGTCTCTGCAGCCACTGTGTGAGGGTTCCCAGATCTATCGCGTGTCGTGGACATCACGTCATTGAAATCCCCACCCATAATCTGTACCGTGTCAGCCGTATCTAGTAGCATGTTCGTGATCTCCTGCATCGTTCGTGTTTGCAATTTGGGTGGAGCATAGACTGACAACAGCGTGTACCTGCGCTTCCTCCAAGTCCCCTGCACCCCGGCAAATGTGCCCTGTGGGTCCAACCATGTGCGTGTCACTGTGAAGGGTGTCGTTTTCCTAATGAGTATTGCTGTGCCCTGTGAGTCCATGGTGTATCCAGCGTGCGCCAGGACTATGTATTGTCCGCGTGCCAGAAAAGCACAGCGGTTCCCCCTCAAATGTGTTTCCTGAAGGAAAATGATGTCGGGTGCTACGCGCTTAATATAGGTAGTAACCAGGCTCCTCTTAATTTTGGAACCCAGGCCATTCACATTCCAGGTTAGCGCCTTAACCCCGGCGCCATCTCGGCTTGGTTCATCTAGTGTACATGCCATTGCACTTCACGAGGACCATCGAGTACCGGACCCCAGGGCCAGGGTAGTAGCAAGGGTAAACTTTCTCGAACTCGCTGCTTCACGCACATCTGTCCCCCTCCCTCCCCAACTTCCCAACACCCCAACATGAGGTAATAACAACACCAACGTTCCCCTCCCACCCCCACCCCACCTCCCTCCCCTTCCAGCTGTGCCCCAACAAGGGACGAAACTATCAATGGGAGCAGGTCAGTCGCCCTCCCGCACATCCCTCCCCAACTTAAACAGTAGTCAGTCCTTCCAAGAAACCATGCGCCCCTAGGACTTTCAGGTAGTAAAAGGTCTGTTGCCCACCCAATAGGACAGCTATCAAACTAGCCCCAGGGCTCAAAACGTGAGTTCCACAGGGGCTGCCAGCTTCGTGGGTGCGTCGTGCCCCGAGGCCTGTCGTATCTGGAGCAAATCAGACCACATGTCTCACAACCGCATCCCAAAAGCCCCAACTGAGTCCATAGAATGAAAAGAAGAGAAAGAAAGTACGAAGAACTTGCGTGGCGTCAGCAGCAGCCCGCCGCCAACACAAATGTAAGTCCCAAACCACTTCACGACTGCGAGTCCTGCGTGTCAATGTCTTGTTCCTGTGTTCCACCTGTCGCCCCCTGCTCCATCTCCTGTATCAACACCTCCAGAGGGTGCGTCGAGCGGTCCGTCGCTTCCTCCATCTCCGATAATGTTCCGTTGTCCAGTCCTCCCTCGTCCGTTGAGAGCCGAAGGGCCCGACCACTGGATCCGGTCTCCCGTTGGTCGGTAACAGCAGAGGACGCGTCACAGTCCAGCAATCCTCCGTCATCCTGACGGGTGTGAGCCTCTCCGCATTCGCGGAAATTGGGATCTCTTGGGCTTCGGTGAGTTCCTCCGAAAGTTGGCTGCCGCGAGCTCTGTCCGGATTCTGCGGCCCTCTTCCTCAGCCTCTCGAAACAGGGGTCTCTCTTCCAGCCATTGCCAGGCCTCCTCCGGGCGGCTGAAGAAGTGCGATTTCCCTTTAAAGATCACCTTCAATTTCGCCGGGAAGAGCAACATATACGATATATTCAGATTCCGGAGTTTCGCCTTGACCAAGTCGTACGACCTTCGCAGCTTCTGGACGTCTTGGCTGTAGTCCGGGAAGATCATGATGTGCGTGTTTTCGAAGTTCAGCTCACCCGCCTTCCTGGCTTCACGGAGGATGAGGTCCCTATCCGCGTAGTTTAGGAAGCGCGCGATGATCGGCTGCGGCCTCGCCCCCTCCGGCGGCCTCGCCAGCAATGCCCGGTGCGCTCTTTCGATCACAAAGCAGGTAGAGAACTGGGCATGCGGGAAGGTGGTACGCAGCCAGCCCTGGAGGAAGGCTGCCGTGTCAGTCCACTCAATCCCCTCTCTAAAGCCCACAAAGCGGAGGTTATTTCTTCGTGCCCTATTTTCGGCGTCATCTACTCTCCACAACAGCTGCCTGTGGGATGCCTGTAGCTCCGCCATTTCTTTGCGGAGCGTGGCGACGGAGTCCTCCGTCTACCCAATTCTGGATTCCACTGTGGTTACCCTCTCAGTGAGGTTGCGAAAGTCCTGGCGCAATAGCAGCACTTCGGATCCTACTTCGCCTATTTTAGTTTCCAACGCCATTCTGGAGTCTTTAATGTCGATTCTAGAGGCCTGGATCGCCTCCAGAAGCGCAGCCATGTCCGTGCGCTTTTCCGGGGGAGTCTGGGGTCGCTCTTTCTGCGATTTCGCCATTGCATAGGTCTCGATGGATTCTTGTCGGGCAGTTCGGGCAGGCCGGTCTCTCTTCCCCATCGTTCCCCACCGGTCAGGTACAAATGTCCGGGAAAGGCAATGCACGGTGGGTGAGGGGGGTCAATCTCAGTGTCTTCCTCGCAGCTCGCCCAGCCACACACAGCGTGCACTTTTTAATAGCCGGATAGCATTAGAAATGTTTATTGAGGATAAGCAAAATTATTTTCTTGGACCCACATGCATTATACACGAAAACAGAGTGAGAGTCATTTCTTTATGTCTGATGGGTGTACTGTAACACTTTTACAAATAAATTCAGTGTAACGCTGTTTTCTACATGTGATCAAGGACAGTTTTACCAGTCGAAACGCGTAATGACTTTGTCTGTGAGCTCACAATGAAGACCAGGGGTGAGACCACCAAGCAACATATGTTGTCCTCTGCCACCCAGGTGACGTGCTGTGGGCCCCCCGCTGTTCAGGCTCGTCCAATGTGCAAGAGCCTCCTCCATGGCCCAAGATCCGGGGGGGGTCCGCTCCGGCCGAGGCCCTCCGCAAAAACGGACTTTCCAGCTCCCTTCGCAGCGGTTGCAGTCACTGGGGGGGAGGAGGGGTCCAGGGACGCGCTGCCGGTCTCGAGCTCAGGCTTCCCCGTACCAAGGCAGTCACTCACCGTTCGGGGGAGCGATGACCGGGCGTCCGCCCATGCAGTCTCCGATTTCCTCCGGCACTCGTCTCCGCCCGCCAGCAAGCTCACGGGGCGCCAAGCCGGTTCCTCGCTCTGGTCACTGCTGGGTCCGTCGGCTCTCCTCGGGCGCCATCTTGCCGTCCCAGCGCGGCTCCAGCCTCCGATGTTTTCCAGGCCGGTTGCGAGCTCCGACCTGCGGGGGAACCGGCGGATCCGCGGTCAGGGTACCCGCACTGGCTCCGGTTACCTTCTCTCAGGTTTTTAAAGTCGTTTTGGGGTGAAAGTATATGTCGGATTTAAGAGGCGGGCCAGGAGCTGAGCTGAGGCACGTCTCACTCCTCCATGCCGCTAGCCACGCCTCATACTTACTGTACTTCTGCTTCTCGCTCCCTAGTCTCCCTCAGTGACTGACATTTAAAAAAAAAAATTCCAATGCAACTGTCTGCTACTGCTATGGCCACCCACCATGGCACCTTAGTACACCAAACCAATTCACCATGCAGCCATCACTTCGCTTAATAAGCATCAATTACTAGTAAGAGAAGAAGTATGGGAGAGTAAATAATGTCTATACTATGGAAATTAATGAATTCACACACCCACATCCTTCCGAGTACATACTACAAAGGGGTTTTAGTTGCAGAATGCATAGACTATGAGGAGAGACTGACAGTAGTAGGACAAGTGAGGGTACTGCATCTATCTGTCGGTTTGTTACACTATTGGCAGATTTCACAAATTGATTGCGGCCCTACAGCAAATGGAGGAAAAACAAGGTGACGTAAAAGAGGAACCCCACCAGAAAAGATTTGCATCATATGTATTGTAAAACTATAAATAATGTATTACCCTAACAAATATAAACAAGAAGAAGAAAAACCCACAACACCTGACCCAGCCCTCGCCTTAACCCCAACCAAAGTGTGGTAAATTAAATAAATATCCATCCATGATTGTCAATGTCCATGTCGAAGTTCAAGAAAAGTAAACCCCAAGTTTCCCCAGCTCCCAACATTCCACCCACCAAAAAAAGATTTAAAAAGGAGCATGCGGCGCCAAAAGTTCCTGCAGGAACAACAGGGATGGGTAGCAGTGGATGATGTTGATGAACTGTATGGGCGGCGGGGGGCTGCCATAACATGGCACCGTACTGCCGGAGGCATGGGGGGCTGGTTAGGGCTCGGGCATTGGAGGAAGAAGCTGCAGCTGCCGCCTCCTCCTTCACCTCCACCAGGCCAACCAGCCGGTGATATTCATCCCGGATGGCCTCCAGCTTCCTTTGCCGGACCCTGGCTGCTAACTCCTGCCTGTTGGGTTGAGAAGGAGTAGCTATATAGTGGCCCAGTAGCCATAGCAGGTGTGGTATCCTCCTCACTTCCTTTGCCCTTAAGATTTGGATGTGATGATGATTAAACTTTCAGGCACTAGGCACTATGGAGTAGAGTAGAAGTATTCTTCTTCTCTCTCTTGTTTAGCACAATTAATCTCGTAGGCAAGCCAGCTCAGTCAGCTTGTGCCCTAGACAGACATACTTGTGACGCAGACTCATGTTACTTTACTACTGTCTGCATGTGGGAGAGCTGTACTACACAATTATATATTTTTCCATTACGGACATACTCTGTTCATTGTTCACAACTATTCAGTCTCAGCAGAAGTACAGTGTACCACTGAGTGTACACCCGAGCAGCAACTGTATTCATCATTTTCAATAAGTAAGGAATATGACTTACCATTGCCTGCCACTACTGCTGGCTCACCTTTGCAGCTGCGAAATCCACTCCCTTCGGAGTGGCATGGCCCTCACTGTTGGCCCCGGAACTGGTGGTGGGTACGCTGACAAAAAACATTTCAATTGTTTTTAGATGTCATATACACCTCCCCTATTTATATTTTACATTAGCAAGATTGATAATACATAATAATAATACAAACACCACACTCATCACTAGCTACAATTTGGATAGTATAGTGGAGTAGACAGTATTGTCCTGTCAAAAATAATATCCAGTTGGGCATTTTGTTGGTGGCAATTTTTGAAAAGCCTCTCAAGTAGAGGACAGGCCAAAGGACTAGACTCAGTCACTAGAGCTAATGGTGCATCTAATTGTTTTTTAAAGAAGAAACAGTGGCCAACTTGGCGGACATGAGATCTCTCTTAGTTGAAAAATCATGGTGCCGTCCTCCTACTCCACCTACTTCCTTCCAGCCATGGCCCACAGTAATCAGTTGCTCAGTGTTCACCATCAACTACTGCTAATAAAAAAAGTACTAGGCCTATATTAGAACAAGTTACATATACCACTTTAGGGTGTCCAACTTGAATGACCACCATTTACTGATTGAGCATGATAAATAAATTAAAAGAAACTAAAGCCTTCTCATCTCACAAACCTGCGTAGAATACCTTTTACTTGGGCATGCAATCTGCACAGCAGATTAGTGCTACTAGTACTAGTAGTAGTAAGGACTCCTTACTACTACTAGTACTAGTAGTAGCCTAGGACCAATGGGTTCAGTGCCAGTACTAGGAAATTCACATATAAGTGGAGAGGGAAAGCTGAGTAAAACCCATAAGAAAGCAATCTACAGAGAGACTGATATAGAGTCAGAGCAGAGGTTAGTCAGATGCAGTTTGATTTGAGGTAAATAAAAAAACAGACACTAGAAACAATGTTAGTAGTATTTAGTAGTAGGTAACTGAGCAAAAATGCGACTTTAAAACAGATAAATTGAAGAGTAATTTGGAAGAATTAAAAGTAGGAAATGAAAATAATAATAGAGCAGTAAAAGTTAGGGATAATATTAATGTATAACAACACCAGGAGGACTTACTGGGGCCAGCAGCAGAGCCATCTACGCCTGAGGCCGCTTCCTGCTGCTCATGGGAGTACCCTTCCAGCTCCTGCACCCGCCTCAGCACTGCCAGCAGACCCAGACTTTTTCTTGCCCCTGGAGGCTGATCATGTAAGACATAATTAAAGAGACAAACAATTATTATGGTTAAATAAATACATATATTGCTCTAAAAATATTTTTAGAGAGGAAACGGCAATTGCAATAACATTGACCCTTCCTAAGTCAGATTAACTTGTAGGAAGTAAGAAAGTAAGTAAAAGAAATAAAAAAAGCAAGTAATAGAAAAAGAGTGAAAAACCTCACTAAAAGGCACAAATAAAATAGGAAAAATATACAATCAGGATTAGCAAGGGATAGATAATAAATGAAAAAGATCAGAAAAATTTTCTAGAAACAAAGGATTGCGAAGATATAGAGAGGATAGATAAACAGGCCCAGAACATAGTAAACAGTGAAAACAAGATGGCCGCGCCCATTGGCGACCGCGTGGTGTAGTTTGCACAATATTTCCTCCTAAGCACGCAATAAGCGTCCCGGAACACGCAATACGCATTCCTGAATGGCAAAAACGCATCGCCAACGGGCGGAAAGAGCAACTCCGCCTGCTTGAGGAACTCCCCGTAGCTCACTGAGTTTTCCTGCGACTTTGCGGATTCCACGTAGGGTGACTCAGCGAACTCCGACCAGGGTTAATCAGTCCCCAGGTTTGTGAGGGGTCATTAACAGCAGGTATACACAGGGCTGGAATCGCAGGCAATGATTTGTTAGCTACTCAACATAGATCAGCATATAATTTTTTTGCTGGACTGTGGCTTTTTACTTTGAAGGAAGTCACCACCTGACACAAAAGGAAGATACTTGGCAGTGTACACCAACAGGCTTGCAATAGCAAGTTGGTAGGTAGAGTCCTGATAGACACCACCTCAAGTCAAATTGTCTCACAAAATGAGAAAAGATACATAAGTGCTGGTTCCTTTAAATGAACAGCATGCCAGCTTGTTGGTGCCAGTGATGCAAACTGCTTGACCACTCACTAATGGCAGCTAATATTCCTTCCGCTACATGGAGGGTAACAATCGCTAGCTTCCCCCTTCCGTCACATCAGATTATCTTCTTCTTCCTCCCATGCTTAGCTCATGTTTCATTGCGTTTTCTACCCAAGGAATACTCTGACCCTCGTTTTCACCCTGCTCTGGCAAATCACTACACCTACATCCAGGACTGCTACACGTGTCATCTAAGGAAATGTGTATTCGGAACACATCCTGCTGTGCGTTTTCTCTCTGTCTGGCTCTTTTTCATTTACACTACTTAAACTCCCTTTCTAATTGTCCTCTCCCTGAGCCGCTGAAAGAAGTTGCATGGGCTGTAAGAATCACAGACATGTGGAAGGGTTAACAGTGGGGCATGTGACTGAAGTCTGGCATATCTGGTATAATATATTGTAGGCATTTACACATACTATTTTTGTAAATTCTTCACATTAATCACACTAATAGCTCTTAAATCCCAACTTTAGGATTCGCCAAATGAAATACAATGGAATCAAAAATGAAAGAGGTGTGCAGATGAAATGACTGAACCAATATGATTGGAAAAACGTTGAAGGTACCGGATCGAAAATATTTTAAACAAAATGAAACTGACAAAGCAAGAAGAGGCAAGCACGCTATGAGATACACTTTTTGATGGTGAACAATTTTTGCATTTAATAGTCTTTCAACACATCATTAGTACTTTATTGAGAGGAAGACAATTAGCTGTTGTGGGGGTGTACAATTTGTTTTCCTGCCAGAGTAGTTTGCAAAGCTCCCAATTGTTGACTTACACAAAGGTTTCCCAATTCACCTTCACCTTCATCCATATTATGTTTAATTTTAAAGGAGAATTCTCAAAGCTGTTCAATAATGCTTCTATCTTCATGTGAAGTCCCTCCTCTTATACTCCCACCAAGTTCAAGTTCAAGTTCAAAAGACCTTTATTCGAATTCCTTAAAATTCATAAAAGTACCAAACATAATTCATCAACAAATATAAAGTAATTAAACATGCAGATAGTAATTAATTAAAAATCAATATACATATAACATACCCTTTTATGCAGTGACAATACAATGTGTTTTAAAAACAATATGCTAATTTCCATAGTAATGTTAACAAAGCTGATTTATCATACTCATGGGTTTTCCATCGTTTTGCGTGCTCGTATAGCCAGTCTTATACTCCCACCAATTCTGGGGTTCCTAGCATATTCCTGCCATGCAAAGGGAATCACTCCTGCTCTAGATACAAGTAAATCTTTTGCCATCTCCAGGGTGAGGATCGGTTTTGAAGAAATTTGCGAGTTTTTTAAAAACTTTTCATGCATTCCCTGCAGTGGATACCAGCTCCCAGTCCCCTGAATATTATTTCCACATGAGTAATAGTACACCATCATTTGGTAATAGTATGCATGTATAAACTTAGGTACAAGTGAAAATTCAGGTTTTGTAATATCAAACCTGGGAATGGTATTGCAGTACCAAGACATTTGTACATGTAATTGGTATGTAGGCGCAGATTTTCAAAGCTGTCAAACAACACAACGCCCAAAGGAGCTGTGTTAAATTGTGGTATAGGGAGAGAGCAGAAAAGAACCATAACTACTAAGAAATGGTACTAGCCTGCTCTCCCCCTAGCTCTGGAGCACAATCGGACTGCCTAAGCACCACACATACACACATTTGCACCGTAGTGCAAAGGTGTCTGCGTGACTCTAGGATAGGTTTCGTACTGGAAGTGTACCCTTCCAGTATAAAATACTATGCCTATACTAACTTTAAAACTTTTCACACAGAGTTTGCTGTACAGGGCAGCTCACATGCAAAGTAGGCAAAGTCAAGAGAAATAAAAGCATTTCTCCATTTTAACATCTGCTTTTGGTGCAAAACCCCACCTACTATGGTTAGTAGATAGATATTTGCATCAAAAACCATGTGTGGTTGCACACAAACGGCCATGGTTCAAACCATGTAACACTCCCTTGACGCAGTGTAACCCAAAAAAGGGCTTTCAGGCCACTTTAAGGTAAATAAAACATATTTTGCACATGTTTATGTCACTTTTATGATGCAAACCCAGTGCAAAATGTGTTTATATCAGCCTATGAGAATGCCTTTGAAATTAAGATCCTAACAATTTTGTTAGTTTCAAATGCACAAGAGCCACATATATATTGCTGTAAAAGTTCTAATTGTTATGGGGAAGCAGAAAAGAAAAAAAACTTTCAATATTTGGTAAGTTTTAAATATAACTTCATGAAGATTGCAAAAAAATCTTTGCAGCCTAACAGGGCTATCCAGGGTGAGTCCCATGATGCCTACGGATTTACACACACTTTTAGGTATACATAGAGCATCATTTAACAAATAATTAAAACAATATAGAAAGGTTAATAAGTTAGCTATTTCACATTTCCTCATTCTCCTTTACATCAATCAATTCTGTTGCTGGGAAACTGCAGATTTTGTTTTTTTTCCTAATAGCACTTGCTGCTAAGCAGCTTTTAATTTTGAAGTCTGTCAATACTTTCCGCATCCCCCAGTGAGCAGATTATAATCATTCTAAGGACCTGTCCAAAGAGAATGCTTTTCTGTGATGGCACTTAAAGCAAACTCCATGGGGGAAGACTGAAAATCTTTTGACTCTCCTTTCCGTGCTGTACCAAGGAAATCTGTTTTTTATTTTATTTGTTAAAAAAACATGTCTATTTCTTCTGTCAGGTGTTCGTTGTAGCAAATGCCAAATGAGCCTTGGCTTTTTTCCAGCCATTTTTCATTTTTTTTTTCATAAATATTGATTTCCCTCCTGATCGTACTCTAATGCATAAATCCATGAAGTCATTTTTTCCCTTTTTTGGCACTTCATTGATGATGTGCTACAATGTCAATTCTCTATGACGTGCAGCATTAGGAATTGTGTAGCTTATTTCTCATAAATCACCTGGTTTAAGAAACCAGTACTTTCTCCTTGACATATAAATAAAGGGGCAAGACTAAAAACTGTGCACCTGCTAATGTCTGCAGGCTTTTATATTTCAAGCAATCCAAGGTGGAATTTACAAAGAACGAACTTATGTGTAATTTGCGGCTTGGTCCCTGTATTTATGACCATATCAGAAATCAGAATTTCATGTTGTTACTAACTTGTGCCTTATGGCCACAGGGCTGCAGGTTTCTCCGTTGACTTCAAACATGATTTCAGAACGACTGACCAATAAATGTGCTGTTTTGAATGAATGATTACCAAATTCAGAGGTGGTCTACTCAATGCAATTACAACACAGTAAGAAAAAGAAAAGATGTTTTTTAATGCTGTGATCTTCTTTTCGGATGCCTTCGCTCCCTCGTCTTCTTCCACCTTTCTTGTGAAATTGCTGGTGGAATAATTGTGCTGCTGATTGCTGATCACATTTACCATTGAAGGAAGAGTTGGAGGATGATGAATGCATGGTAGAAGATTACAAGATGCTTTAACTAACGCATTAGATTAATCCAAGAAAGGGATGTTGTTTGTGCACATAAAAAGAGCGCAGAGTGATTCTTCTCACTATAAAAAGCCAGAGAAATCTGTGGTTTGTTATAGGTATGGAAGCTCAAGTCATGTCGCCTCATTTGGTCAATATCCTGCAATGGGCAAAAAATGCAAGCTATGTGGTCTCACTGGAAATTGTGCTCAAGTGTGTAAGCATGTTAAACAGATCATGGCAATACATACAGCAAAGAGTTTTATGTTAAGAACTGCCAAGAATGAAAAGGCATGTGTAAGTGTAATAGTGAAACTAGAGATGGCAAAAGAATTGTATTGCCTACAAAGGATTTTAGTAAATGTGAGAAACATTTGGAGGTTAAAGGTTCATCCAAATGTGTGTTCATGATTTTGAACACAAAATTGAAACTTATGGCAGATTCAGGTTCTCTGGGGAAAATAATAACAAAGAAATATTTGTAAGGAGAAGTTTAGAAACGTGTTGAGTCTTGAAGACTTGAAAGAATCTGCTATAATTGGACAACGATTAGACGATTCTACTATTGGAATTATTGGCTATTCAAAGAAAGGGAAGTACAACATTAAATTATTTTGCTGTTAAGGCTGTGATATAATTGGCTGAAGGGATCATTGGAAGCTAGGACTGACTTTGGATCCCAGAAGCAAGTAACCTGCATTACTAGTGACAGAAGCAAATGATAAGTTTTGAATATCTTCTCAATTTCCTTTTATCTTCACAGGTAAGCTGGAAAAATTGGAAAAGTATTGTCGCCATATTAAGATCAAGAAAGTTGTTAAACATGTGTGACATTAGCTGAGAGAAGTGTCAGTCAATGTGAGACACGAGCTGAAACAAATTTCGATGGTGGTAAATTATGGAATAATTGAGAAACCTGAATCATTGGAGTGGGCCTTGGCAAGAAAAGCAGACAAAATGTAATATTGTGTGTGGACCTTAGAGCCTTAAAGCTAATATTCTAGTGGATTATCACTTACTTCCCAATATTATTAAAAATATAAGCATGCTGGAGGTAGCAAAACGCTTCTCTACATTGGATTTGTGCTACACATAAAACCAACCGGAGTTGACCATAGATTCAATGCCACTCACTGCATTCTTTACACTCAAGGGGCTCTTCCAGTTCAAAAGTATGCCTTCCGGATTAGCCTCTGTGACATCAGTTTTTCAAAGGGGAATGTTTCACATTTGAGAAGTAGTTTCATGAAGACATACTTATAGTTTCAAGAAATGAACAGGAACCTATAACTCACGTTAAGGAAGTATGTTGGACATTGGAGGAATGTGGTCTTACGATGAAGGGGAGTAAATGTAAATTGTTTTGCAGGTAGGCATTAACAGAGTGAAATATAGATGAGCTAAAGGAAAGGACAGAAGGGGTGCGAGTGTGGTGAGGTGGAGACCGAGAGGACAGACAGTAAGCCAGCGAAATGAGGAGAAAGTCTGAGACTGAGAGGGGTGCAAGAAAAAAAAGCTCTAGGAGTTGAATGCAAGAGCGAGCTGGATCTCACCTGTTCAATTGGGAGATCTCCTGAGGCTGTAGGAAGAGAGAATGAGAGAGTGAGTTTCAGAGAGGTTGGAGAGATGACAGAGGAGAGCCAGTGAGGGAGGGTGAAGACTGGGGAGCAGAACCTATGATATGCAGAGATTAGCCCTGAGTGCCCAGATTGAAGCAGAGAGCCCAAAATAGGTGAAGGATGCAAAATTGTGAATCTTCCTATTGAGTAGTTCATTTTATTAATGATGCACTCCATTAGCTTCCGCCTAATGTGGCTACACCTCAATATAATAAACAAACATTGGCCAAGCCCGTATGTCTTGCCTATGCGATCTATTGGCTTTGTCAATGTTTTAAAGCCTTGTTGTACAGCTACATGGCTGCTGTGCAGCATGGTTGAAAGTTAACAAGGATTGAATTGAAGCAGCCAGCATTGACTGAGTTGTGGCAGTTTTTTTTTATAAGTCACAGCCATGCTGCAAAGCGGACAAGCTACTGTACAACACAGCTAAAAAACATTGACAAAGCCATTAGATCTTGCATATGCCAATGCTTGTTTCCTAACCTGCTTTTGGGGGGGGCGATGCGGCCGAGCTGTTTGCTGGGGCCGGTTTTAGACGATTTTGTTAGAGGGGGGGCGATATTGCTGGCCCCAGTAACAAATACGTCCCCCAGGGGCCCAAAATCGGCCCCCACTCAGGCGGCCCACCGGGGAAACGCCCAGTGCACAAGCATTGGCATACGCTATGGCCAGTCCGGCCATGCCCAATGCACATGCTGCTAAATTAGAAGTTAGCATACAGGAGGGATAATAATTCCAACAAATGTTAAGTAATGGGTAGGCTAAAAGCTCATTTTTAGAGTTCTTTTTTGAGGCACAATAGATTGTTGCTAAGCGCTGCCTGCAGGTGACACCTAAAAATGGCTGCAGAAAGTGTGCAACACTGAAACACCTCCTTACTGTATGAGAGAGTGGTGGAAGGGATCTCTTCACAGAGAAAATATATGCACATTTGCCAGGTTGAAAAAATCGCATCTGCACTTTAATCCTACCCATAAACTAGCGGATATTTCCCCAGAGACAAATTCATCAGTTTACAGTCAGCTATACCCAGAGAACACTCAATTTGTTGCTGTATCATTATGTTTTTGCGTATTATGTTTATCTTATTTATATTGAATTGCGGAAACCGATATTCGCAGGATGTCAGCAAAGAGCACACGCATTTTCTCACATAAGCAATTATTGGGATCATTATGTCTTGTTCTACTCCTTTATATGTGTGATTTCGCCTGGGTGCTTTTTGAACTAATGAGTCTATATCTTTTTAGGCTCACGGCTGGGATCCTGCAACGCCTACAAAGATAGCCATATCTCTCAAGGCCATTCAGAGGAAGAGAGGATTCGTTTGTGTTGGATCTCAGAGTCCTGTCTCCTTTTATCATGGTTCTCATTTTAATTAGACCTCATGGAGGAGGCAGATGATCGCCTAAAGGTGAATTTATCGGCGCTCAAAGTTGGGGTGTGGTTGGGGGTTGGGGGCAGCAGCATCCCCAGGAATAATCATGCAGAGTTCAGAAGGTGAATGAGCAATAAAGACGCCATGAATGTTTGTCTTTATCTTGTTACATTTGCTGAGCATTCAAATCTAGAGGTCAACTGTCAGGCTCTTTCTTCTGAGAAACTGCTGCTTATTCATTTCACATGGAGATTGGTGTTTACTTTTCATTTTCTGACTGCACAGTGAGATGATTATTTTTAAAGTTATCTATGTGTCAATCTTGATCGAGTGCAAGTAGTATGAAGGAATACTGAAGGATGTCATTTTATTCCAGCACATATCAAAATATACCCTTAGATAAGAAAGAACAAAGAAGCCATATTTTTGTAATTTTGAAGTGTGAAGGAAGCAAAGTTATTTATTAGGATGAAAATAAATCAAAGCAATTAGTGACATGCAAATGATAATTAGTTGCTGAAAAACAATTTCCAGACTTTGTTGTTTGTGCTCTGTACAGTTTTGATGCGTAAAACTGTATGTTTGTGAAAATATTGTCCATTTCAATGGCAAATGCGCTGTCTGTAAATTACATTGCACTTCCACGTAATTCTAAATTAAAATATGTGCAACATTGTTCTTCAAAATGCACGACCGGCTAATTACCATGAACCTACCACTCTCATGCAGGCTGGGTGTGTCTCATTTCCTACACATTTTATTTGTAACACGTGGATTTTTCACAATCCGAATGACTTCAGTGATGTAACAATGATGGCAGCACCCACCCCACTCAAGCACCGCTCGGTTAATTTGGTGCGAAAGATTAATAGGGCGCCTAACGACATCCATTCAACTAGTTGGGCAAATTTACCAACTACCTAATGGCGGTAAGGCCACAAGTCGATGAATTAATACTTCCAGTGTTTGGGTTTGGAAGTGAGTTGTGCATTCCTTGCCTTTTGTCTAGTCAGAAGGGAAGGTCTGATTATCTGATAGATGCCTGCTAAAGATCTAATTACTGATATTAGTTACAGTACTACAACAAAGTACAGATGTAATGTTTCAGCAAAACCATTGTTTTGCTCTTTTGGCAGTATCACAGAATTACACTTATTACAATGTAATTGTAGAAAGGTTTTCTACTTAGAAATACTTTCTTACTGTACATTTAATTTCCAAATATTTCTTTTCTCCTTGGATATAATTTCTTTTACTGAATATATAATGTCTAAACCGTTTATATTTCCAAACTCAGTTCTATTCTAAGGTAAGTCTGTCACTAATATTCTGTTTGCGTGGCCTCATTACGACTAGTTCATCTTTTAATTTATCCTGTTTTTACATCCTTCTTTAGTTTTAATTTTCTCAAAATACACGATGAGGTAAACAACTCAGTACAAAGACATATTTCATAGACCGTAAAGTAAGGAGATAAAAGAAAATTCCCAAGTAAATGCAGACACCCCCTCCACTGATGAATTCTCCCCATATATCAATTTGTCTTCGTTCTGTTTAGCCTCTCTGAAGAAAAGAAATCCTTTTCCCCCTTTCTACTTGGTGGTCCCTCCCACAATTCAAGTCTTCGGACTGCACTCCTAGCCCGACCTCGCGATTGTCTTGGCATATGGGATATTTTTATCTCAGTTTACCTTTCATCTCTCCACATATCTCACAGTATACGGACTTGATAGGTTTTGATACCCCATCATCTAGACCCTTTCACTTTAGAGGATGCTGATATCAAGCCCTTAGTGTGCGACAACTATTACTGATAGGTTTGTTCACTGGGCCCTAGGATAGCCGACCATCACTGGACAGTATCTGTGCTGGATACAGTTGTGCACCACTGTTTCATAGAGCCGCTTTACTATTAGATGCTGACAGAGGGTGCACAGTTATCTATGGGGGAAGCAGGAGCTGCAGGGGCTCCGGGCCTCACATGCGGGGCTTAAGATGGATCTCTGTTCTCTGCGACTGTCCTACTATGGCTCTGAAAACTGGGCCACAACCAACCACTTCCGCAAATGATCCTCACTGGTAGGTATGGAGAGCAGTCACAGGCTTCACAGGGAGGTATTGTGTGTGTTTACTGTAATGCAGAAGTGGAGAGGTACTAACTTTGTCAATGTGGTAAAAATGTATGTTGCTATGGTCTTAAACACTAAATTCTATCTCATGCAGGTTGTAGCACTTTACCCTCGGTGCAGAGTTTTGGGTAAAGTAAACAAAAAGGGTTACAAACATCTTCAAATAATTCAGAAGAAATGTTAACTGGTAAGTTCCCAAACAAACCTAATTTAGGTGCTCATTAGGATGGTGGGCGGAGATCAGTCCGCCTGGGTCACGGACCCTTGGCCGATTTGGCATTTGCTGGCTTTGATGGTGAGGCCGGCTCGTTGAAGGGCCTGCAGGACCTCTCGGAGGTGGTGGAGGTGGTCTGACCAGTGCCGGCTGTAGACTGCGATATCGTCCAGGTAGGCGGCGCTGAAGTCTTCGAGGCCCGCCAATACCTGGTTCACAAGTCGTTGAAAAGTGGCTGGAGCGTTTTTCATACCGAAGGGCATCTCTGTGAACTGGTAGTGCCCATCCGGGGTGGAGAAAGCGGATCGTTCTTGGGCCCTGGGGGTGAGGCCGATCTGCCAGTAGCCCGCTGTCAGGTCGAAGATGCTCAGGTAGCGGGCAGCCCCCATGCGGTCGACCAGTTCATCTGCTCGGGGGATAGGATGGGCGTCGGTTCGGGTGACAGCGTTCAGACCCCGATAGTCAACGCAGAACCGGAGCTCAGGGGTGGTGCCCGGGGCAGCCGCTTTGGGTACCAGTACGACTGGGCTGGCCCAGGGGCTGTCTGAGGGCTCGATGACTCAGAGTGTGAGCATTTTGGCGACCTCTTCTTGGATGCAGGCGCGCACCCGGTCTGGGACTCGGTATGCCCGGTGTCGGATAGGAGGACTGTCCCCGGTGTCCACGTCGTGAAGGCACCAGGGGGTGACCCCGGGGGTGAGGGAAAACAAGTTTGCAAATTGCAGCAGGAGGGTCCGACAGTCCCGCTGCTGTTCCGGGGTTAGGGCATCGGAGAGTCGGACCCCATCCACGGAACCATCTCTTTCCCGGGTCCTCAGTAGGTCAGGGAGGGGCTCGGAGTCTTCTTCCGCCCCACTGTCTGTAGCCATGAGTAGGCTGAGCTCCGAGCGCACGAAGTGCGGTTTGAGTCTGTTGGCGTGGAGGACCCGGAGGGGGTTTCGGGGGGACTCCATGTCGATGAGATAGGTGACAGGGCCCTTGCGTTCGACCACCTTGAAGGGTCCTGTCCATTTATCTTGCAAGGCACAAGGTTCGGTGGGGGACATCACCCACACCTGCTGACCAGGTTCGAACTCAATGGAGGAGGCATGTTGATCGTACCATTTCTTCATGTCCTCCTGACTGGCCTCAAGATTGGCTTTAGCGATCTCCCTGAATCGCCTGGTCTGGTTGCGGAGGGTCAGGAGGTACTTATAGACGTCTGGAGGGGTTTTCAGGGGGGCCATTTCCCATTCTTCTTTAACTAGGCTGAGAGGCCCTCGGACAGGGTGCCTGTACAGGAGCTCGAAGGGGCTGAAACCGAGGGACTTCTGGGGGACTTCTCGGTAGGCGAAGAGGAGGCACGGGAGGAGCACGTCCCACTGGCGGCGTAGGGGTTCCTCTAGCCCCATAATCATCCCCTTGAGGGTGCGGTTGAACCGCTCGACCAGTCCGTTTCCTTGCGGGTGATAGGGGGTTGTGAATCGGTAGGTGACTCCGCACTGCTGCCAGAGGGATTTCATATATTTCGAAATAAAGTTCGTGCCCCTGTCACTGACGACCTCCTGGGGAAAGCCCACTCGCGAGAAGATTCCCATCAAGGCTCGGCCTACCACTGGTGCTGTCACTGTTCGAAGGGGAATGGCCTCGGGATAGCGGGTGGCGTGGTCCACCAGGACCAGGATGAATCGGTGTCCTTGTGCTGTTCGGGGGTCCAGGGGCCCCACAATGTCTATTCCCACCCGTTCGAACGGGGTGGTGACGACGGGGAATGGCTGCAGGGGTGCCTTGAGTTTTCGGCCGCTCTTTCCGCTGGCCTGGCAGGTGGGGCAGGCCCGGCAGTGGTTGGAAACGTCATTTCGCATCTTTGGCCAGTAAAAGTGGGTCACCAGACGGTTGTAGGTTTTGTCTTGCCCCAGGTGCCCAGCCAGGGGGACATCATGTGCCAAGTTCAAAAGGAAGTCTCTGAAGCGGAGGGGCACCACCAGCACCCGACTGGCCCCCAATTCTGCGATTCTCTGCTCGCTGTACAGTAAGTCATTGTCCCAGTAGATCCAGTGCGCCCCTGCGGTGTCTCCCGCGCTCTGGGCGAGGGCTTGCTGTCGGAGTCCCTCGAGGGAGGGACAGGTCTTTTGTTCCTGCCGGAATTGTTCTTGGGTGGGCCCCCCCTCTTGACGCCACTGAGCCAGGTCTGGAAGGTCCTGGGGCTGAGCGGGCCCCTCCTGGGCTTGTTCTGGGGGGTCAGTATGGACGGTGTCTCCCTCTGGAGTGATCGGGGGAGGAGGTGCTGGCCATTCGGGTTCTTCGGGTCGGGGGATGGCACGGGCGGCCATGGACCAGGTTGTTACGCACGCCCAGTCCGGGAGGCCCAACATCCCCAGGTGTTCTCTTCTCTCAACCGCCGCCCACGGGGAACTCTCGAGGTCGTTTCCCAGGAGGCAGTCCACGGGGGCATCGTCGCGGACAGTCACTTTTAGCATGCCGGACACTCCTCCCCATTCAAAGGGGACACAGGCCATCCGACACAGGCTCTCAGAGTTGTCGGCCGATCGGACGGGGCAAAGGACGTTTGGCAGGATTTGTTCTGGGGTCACCAGGTGACAGCGGACGGCCGTCACGCTGGCCCCTGTGTCACGCAGGGCTTCGGCCTTGCGTCCATTTATGTTCACCCACTGGCTGTATTTTCTGGTGTTCGCGGGTAGGGGGACCCACGGGATCATGTCTCCCCCTAGGCAAGCCACGACCATGGTGGCAGGTTCCCTCTCAGGCTGCTCTTGCTCGTATTCTTCATGTTCTTCGGAAGTTTGCTCTTCTCCTAGGGCGGCGGCCGCGACCTGGCGGGGCCCGGGAGTCTGGTTCTTTGGGCAGTTCGGGTCGCTGGCATAGTGGCCGACCCGCTGGCACCGATGGCAAGTGACATTGGCTCGGAACCCTGGGCGCATCGGAGGGTTCCCCGCCCAGCCGGGGGCGGGGTGTTGTTGGCGGGAGCTGCCGGGACGGCATCTCTGCCCCGGCCCTGGCCTCCTCCTCCTCGGGGACGATGGTGACCTTGGTTGTTTCGGTTCTGCTCGTTTGGCCCACTCCGGGCCACTCGGGTGCTCTCCCAACGGTCAGCCTCAGCGGCGAGCTGCCGAGGGTCAGTCAATTTACTGTCGAGGAGGTGCTGCCTGAGCTTGACGAAGCAGTTGTTGGAGAGGTGCTCCCATACAATGAGGTTGAAGAGTTGCTCGTAGGTGGTTACGCGGCTTCCCTTGATCCATCCCTCGAAGGCTCGGCTGAAATAGTTCACATATTCCACCCAAGTTGTACCCGGGATCCGGGTGCAGTCGCGGAACCTCTGGCGGTACATCTCGGGCGTGAGCCCATATCGAGTGAGGAGGGCGGCCTTCATGTGATCATAGGACGTCATCTGATGGTCCGGGAGCTGTAGCAGGGCATCGCGGCCTTCATTGACGAACCTCCCCCATAGGCCGGCTCCCCAGTCACTTCGATCGATCCGGTGGGAGGTCATGGCGATCTCATAGGCCTTGAACCACTGTTGTATGTCGTCGTTCCTATAATATTCTCGGACGACATCTTTGAGGATGTGGACTTTTGGTTCTGTAGCACCCGGGGTGCGTGGTTGCTCGGGCACCCCTAGTTCTTTGTTTTGTTTTCGCAGTTCGATTTCAGCTAGCTTGCGCTCGTGTTCGTATGCCAGTCTTTTCTCTTTGAGTTCTCTTTGTCTTTGCTTTTCTTACCGCTCTTCTCGGAGCCGTAAGTGTTCTAAGTTCAGTTTTTGTTCCGCTAGTTTCAGCTCTCCGTCCAACTTGAGCCGTGCCAACTCTAATTCGTGGAGTCTGTTTTTTTCTCGTTCTTGGATCTCTTCCCGGGAGAGACCCGCTCTCCTTTCTTCGGGAGAAGTGGTGTTTGTCTCTGGCGCTTCGACGTCTTGGTCCCGGGGTCTGACGGCACCGGTTTCTGCCCAAGATTCTAGGGCGTGTTTGAAGTCGTCTTTCGTGCTCAGACCGGTGGTAGCAATGCCTAGTTCTATGCAAAATTGTTTTAGCTCTCGATGGCTGTACTCTTCTAATTTCTCCATCTGGAATTTCTCTGTGGGTCCGCTCTCTTTGGTTGACATTGTGGTTTAGTCGTGGGGTGAGTTACTCTCTGTACGGTACGCGTTGGCTCGGATCCCGCCGCTGGCCACCAATGTTAGGCGGGACCTGGAGGGTCGGCCGAGGACAGGGGGAGAGGTCTCCGGGGAGAGCCGTCTCCAGCGATCGTACAGACAAGTAACTCCCCCCCCCACAGATGGACACCACACAAAGATAAGGTTTAACGTTCTTTATAAGCAAATCTTGAAGTACGGTAGTATGGTACAAGGAGGTCTGGACACAGGGGTCCCCTCGATTCTAGTCTCTTGGAAGTAAAAGGGGGTAGCGGGACAGTCTTGTTACCAAACTGGTAGTGGATGAAATGAGGGTTAGCTCACAATCCTCGAGCTCGGCGTTCTAGGAGGTCGGGCCGCGGCAGCGCCAGCAGGTCCCGAGGAGATCGTAGATGGTAACGGGCCGCGGCAGCGCCAGCAGGTCCCGACGAAGATGCTGGTTGCAACGGGCCACGGCAGCACCAGCAGGTCCCGACGAGGATGAAGGTTGCAAGGGGCCGCGGCAGCGCCAGCAGGTCCCGACGAGGATGAAGGTTGCGGAAGGCCGCGGCAGCGCCAGCAGGCAGGACGACAGTTCACAAGGCAGGGCTGCGGCAGCGCCAGCAGTCCGTCAAGGATGAGTTCTTCTAGGTGTCTCTCGACTCCAGGATACAACTGCCCTCCTGCTCTGGAGCTGCCCCAGTTATAGGTCTGGCCTCCTTTGATGTCCGGACCCTCGCGCTTGGAGGTCGGGAGGTCCGGGATGAGGGAGTCCAGACACCCAGCAGGGGGGTGGAGCCAGCGCCCGGGGAGGCTGGGGCGATCGGCACCTGGTGGGGGAGAGCCATCGACACTCCTCTCTCCCATTGACCTGCCAAGTGGTCCGTTCACCTCCCGGGTGGATGGTGGTGCCGGGATGTCGGGGCCTGGCCAGGCCCAGGGTTAGGGTCGAGCTGAGGCCACGCGGCCTCGTGGTGCAGTGTCCAAGATGGCGGCTGGGCCCGGGCAATGGTGCTGGCGGTGGCCCGGGCCAGTGATACAGAGATGTTCGGGGGCAGGCGTCCCGTGTGGGACGGGTCACGGGTGACTTCTGTGGGTAGCTTCTGGAGGGTCGGTGCCCTGGCTCTGTCATGCGGGGAGGGAGCGAGCCCATTTCTGGGGCCTGTCCAACACTCCATAGAATTGTTAGTTTTTGCACCTCCCTCTAAACAGGTTGTGTAGGAGTTTCCACCATTCAATTGCAAATATTGGCTTCCTCCGGTGACCCAATTTGCTTAGACTTCCGATCCATGTTCCCTCAAAGTAATTTAGTAAGTAGGCCAATTTTTCATCGTTTTGGTAAAAACAATCTGATTCAGAAATTGAAGTGTAGAATTATTTTACACTGCCAGGAGATACAAAGGTTAACACAGCTAATTTACATAATTCAAATTGCAGTTTACTGTTAGTGAAATAATCCTCAACTATGGATGTTTTTGTATTTTACACCAAAACACATGAGAAAAGTAAAAAAAAAAAATCCTTAAATTTGGGTTTTGGGGTACAAATTGGTTACTGTATTTATCATTAATAATTCAAAGTCTGACTTTTACTCACTGAATTAGCTTTTACTAAAGATAACAATTCTATGTAGATTGAGGACTATTAATCAGGTAGTAAACTATATACAAATGGTACAGAGCTATTATTAATGTTAGTGTGAAGTGTGTACATTTGGGTGAATGAATGGGGTGTGGATTGAAATGTTCCATCTATCATCCAAAATTCTGAATTCTCAAGAGTTATCAAGTTATATGCTGTGTTAAATATGAATACTCTTTTTTGAGGGTTTTGGTTGTCATGCTGTGAGGAGGAACCCGCTTTTACACCCTCGATTCTTTTTCCGCCTGTCCCTCTCACACATGCAGAATGAAAGGTTCATCACTAAAAGTTAAGGTAAGTTCAAGGGGTATGTTAATGTCGGAGTATGTTTGAGTGCCCACATGTTTTGGATTATGTGTTTGTTTTCTTCTTTGGACCATTCTACGGAGGTTGGGAATAGAGGGCATACTGTTAGCAACATGCCTGGGAATAGTTTGTAATACCACTCGAAAAACTGAGCCACAGGGATCATTAGAGGTGGATGCAAGAATTTTTATGTGCTGCACATGTTCTCTATCTTCTATCTCCCTTGCAGATGCAGAGTGGTTATGATCTGTTGTACTAAGAACAGTCTGCTCCAGATTAACAGCTCTGCCTGTGCAATGGGATGAGTGATAATGCATACACCTTCATTAATTCCTGAGCGTAGTTATCTTCTCCTTCCAATAAAGATATCCATTGTGCTGTACAAGCCTGTTGCCACATGTAGATGAGACATACAATGCTTGGCAGGAAGATGCAATTTGGTTTAAGTTTGCAAATCTTTTTCCTGTTGATAGGGTGGAAAAATGAACAAGTTATTACTCTCTGCAAGAGGTGAAGAACAGACATAGGAATTTTATTTTGGAAGAATATTGGTCTTATAATGATGGTGAATGCAGCGCAAGTTGGACCGCCCGACAAGTAGGCAGAGGTCTCATCTTTCCAAATAATCAAGTGAGAGAATGGACACTTGTAACTACGTTACAGTAAGTTAGGTAGATCACCCTTATAAACGCTATGTTAATTGTGCGGTTTATATTGTTTTTCCGCCCCACATATGCGTTATGGCATTTATCATTGGGTGTTCTAAATTGGCGCTGTATGCCAGCCTCAAGCCTTAGGCAACCTCTGGTGCAGCGTAGTAGTGCCCAGAGATATATAGACACCCCCAAGAAAAGATTGTATTCAAAAGAGCAAATCTTCACCTGGTTGAAACTTTAATTGCCATAGGGTGAAGTTGTTATTAAAACCAAAGGGTATAATTGCAGATCGTGTTACTAGACCTCATTATATCACTTTAAAGAGAGTCAATATGTTTCTGCCCCGTCTCGCCCTGCCGGGTCTAAGGGGCATTCGTCAGGACAAACAATACAAAATAAAAATGCTTTACTCACACAATTTGTGAAGTACTACGTGTTTTTTTTGTATTACCACTCTGTTTCTAGATAGGTGAGGTATACCTGTAATGAAAGAAACACACAAACAAGTATGGGGATACACATTCAGCACTCTCAGTAAATCTCAGTTTGAGACACAAAACGAAGGGAAGGGTGCATATTTTATGCACACAAAAAAGAGAATTCATAAGAGCAGTCCCTATGGAGACCATCGTGTTATCGCTATATTAGGAGACAGTATTAATTACAACATTGTGGGTAGATTCTAGCTAGTTCTATGATCTAGGGAATTCTAGATGTCTCAGTACCCCTGTGTACCGTTAGATGTTAATTATGGTAACTCGATTTTTGTTCACTGCTGTGTCTGCTGTGATAGACTCACTCATTACACCCCGTAAATGCTTAAAAAATGGTGACTACAGTACTATTTCAATGTCGGTATGTTCATTATTGTATCCGCTCGATATTAAAAGTAGGCTTTTAGTTGCCCTTTTAATGTTTATTCACTCTTTTTTAGTCACATTCATACATGGTAACACCGATCATATGAATATTTACCTTGATAAGGTTACCGCCGTATTTCCACAGGAGGGACGAATGCATTGGTCCCAGGCTGAAAAAAGAAATATACGGGCGTTTACATTACCGGACTCATGGTCAAGACCGCTGTTAGTTTGGTGTTGCCGTCATTCTCACCCGCATGTGGCTACAACTCCGCGTCTTGTGCTGGCTCTGCCCCTGGACGCGGAGGTCTCGTTTCCTGCTTCCTTATACTGTGTTCGAAATAGAAAGGGGACTACAAGTGCTTTTTTAGGCGTTTCGTTCGTAAAGATTTATCTACTGTATTTACGAGATAGAGATGCAAAAAATAGTATCTCTACAATTATCGATGTTTTTAGTGATAATTTGTTTTGGGAAAGGGACACATGTATTTTTAGAAGAGTGATCTGTGTAATTTTACAAGAATGGATAACGATTTCACAATTCTTCAGGTCAATTCCAAATGTCTTTAAATAGTCCCTAATTTACGGGACTGTTATAGAGTTATTCAGTGAGTATCTATGAGTTGTAACACAGTCTCATAGTGTCTATTTCATGGACACTAAAGATGGACTATACAAATTCATCACACTTTCTATTGTAGACAGGGGAAGTTTCTACCTACTATAACTGTGTTCTTAGACAGAGATATCAAATGTAGTGCATATAGTATTATTTTGACAAGGGGAACTGTTCTGTGTAGTTTATTCTACTTTATGCAAATTGGTGCCAAGGTATATTGTCATTCAGTCCGTCTAGGTGTGTTTTAAGCCGATCTACCCATCTTTGCTCCTTTTTGAACAGTATCCTTTCTGCATTTGAGGTTTTATCATAGAGCATTTTTATAACTGTCCATCTTAGTTCTTCCGCTTTGTGGCCAAATTCAATGAAATGAGAGCACAGCTTAGTTGTGTTTTTCTTTAGCTTAATGTTACTTTTATGTTCCCCAATCCTTGTTTTTATTTTCCTGCATGTCATGCCAATATATTTCTTTTCACAAGGGCACCATATCGTGTAAATAACATGCGTAGAGTTACAGTTGGTGTGCTGTCTCAGTATCCAGTGCAGTGAGCCCGTACGTCTTAAGGATTTTGTTATCGTTGTTAATTTGCACACCAGACAGGTGCCACATGGATAATGGCCAATGACTGGGGCCATCTCAATGTTTCTTACTTGTGTTGTTTTTGGGCGTTTTACAGGTCGTGTATGCACATGTATATCTTTCATATTTCGCGTCCTTTTGTTAGCGAAACACCCAATATTAAATGCCATAACGCATATGTGGGGCGGAAAAACGATATAAACCGCACAATTAACATAGCGTTTATGAGGGTGATCTAACTAACCTACTGTAACGTAGTTACAAGTGTCCATTCTCTCACTTGATTATATGAAATATTGAATTGGGGAACTGAATGGACAAGAATTCCTCCTCCCTACTTGGTGATTATTAATAGAGGTCTCATCTGCCAGATTATGATGTGACCACCATGTAGATGGTCAGAAATATCCCCTTTTCTATTGTGGTTTGTTCTGCAGCTCGGAAAAGGTTCACAGAACAAGCTGCAATAGAAAAAGGGATGTTTTTAAACATTCAGGCACTGTGTGCCAGGCACCATATTGTGCCTGGCACACGGTGCATGGATGTTTTTGGGAGCACCACATGTGCCCCCTTTGGCCACATAGCAGAGGCCCACAGTGAATGGGGCCGTGCTGGGGGGCCCTAAAGTCCCTTTCTGACAGACTTTCCATGGCGGTGGGACTGCCATGACAAGGCTGTAGGAAATGGACATCGTAATCTCTACGGTGATGTCTGCAGGCACCGCCCTCTTTGTAGGGTTTACAGTCCGACCACCACACCAGCGGGCTTCTTGAGCCTGTTGAAGGCAGTGGTCTGTCCCTCCAACTGCTGCAGTCCGACCGACCGAATCGAAATGTGGCGGTCAGATCGCTATCCTGAATGTCAGTGGGACAGCCACTGAAGGCCTGTCGGTGGTGGTCCCACCAACATCATAATAAGGCCCTAGGTGTTTCAAATTATAAAAAAACAACAATTTTCCTTGAGAGAGGAAAATATAATTACTGTATTGCTCAATAAATCTGACTGATATCCTGTGTTTATCTTAGAGTTGTCTTTAATGAAGTAGGTGCTTGGTTGCTTGTTAGTCTTTGGTATGTGGCTTCTTGAAGCGAGAGAGTGACATTTTGTTCTACCATTCTCAAGTTGGTTGTGGTTTTTCTGAAAAACAAAAATAATTATACCAAAAGTTTATTTTGTGGTTTATTTCAGAATTTCTTTAAAAAAACACAGTCTACGTCCAAACCCTGTCTGGAGTATAGTAGCTGGTGGAGTATGATTTGTAAATTTGATACCAGTAACTCTCCAGCACCTGCTCTGATGGATGCCCCCAGCGGAGTGAGAATAGTAAATGAGCACCCCACACACTGCCCAGCACCTGCCCTGAGAGACGCCCCAGCATAGTGAGAATAGAAAATGAGCCCCTCAGACACTGTCCAGCACTTGCGCTGACGGATGCCCCCCTGCAAACTCTTCAATCTTTCTACTCTTGTCAGGTATTTACAAACAGCAATGAGTTCGCTTCAGCTTGTGGTGGACCCCTCCTTTTTCAGCAAGAAGCCAAAAGATCTTGCCAAACCATAGACGGTAGAGCAATTAGTTCAGTATTAATTAAGAGTAAAGCTCCAGATGTGCTAGTTGCCATTTTATCCACAACCGAAGCCATCTTCCTAATCTTATCATCATTAAGTATCACTCCCACTAGTGGTATCAGTGTTCCAAATATATCTCCCACTAAGGAAGCTCCACTTTCTCCGTTGTGTTAATGTCTGCTTAGGGTGCTGATGTTAAGACTTCTATATTAGTAACATGATACTGTAGGACCCGGCCCTTTTGGCAGGGTCACCCCAAAACTTTTTGATTTTGCCTAGCCTGTTTCTGTAACCTGGTATTGGTGATTTTAGGCCTCTGTGCACTTTTTCACTGTGGTCCAGTGGAAGGTGCGTCCGTTCTTTGTGTATGTGTGGTGAGAGTGAACTGCCCTCCCATAGGAATGCATGGGGAATATGTGTGACCATGGTAGTTCCTGATGTGTGGGGAGTGCAGGGTCGAGTTTGGTATGTGCGTACTCATGAGATTGAATGCTGCGCAATGATGTATGGGCATGATTGTGTCTAGTGTGGAAGTGCCACTTCTAGAAGTTGGCATGTTTGTGTAATTTGTGTCTGACTTGTGATTGGCTGGAGCTGGCTGGTGAGCCTGGCTCCAGGAGTCAGGATGGATCTGCCCCAGTGGTGAGTGTTGAGATTAGCATGCTGATGTGAAGGAGGGGCTGCAGCTGGGACCTGAATAGGGCTGGGCTTTCCCCACACAATGTGGCTCCACCCCCTGTGGTGCGTCTGATGTCCCTAGCCTGGCCAGTGAAAGGAGTTCCCCATAACCAGTTGTAGCTGGTTCTCACATTGCCTGCACCCTGCTAGACAAAGGATTTTGCTGTATAAATGAGGGGCTGTGACCCCAAGTAAGTGTTCTTGTTTCTGACTGGAATCAACCAGGGGCATGCTGCTGCTGGGGCCCAGGGGAAGGCTTGCCTCCCTGGGCCCTGCCCAGCCCCTGGACTGCTGATGGACCTGGATGCCTGGAGGATCTTTTTGCAGGGGGTCCCCTTTGCTCCACTTTGCCCCCAGGACCTTTTTCCTTGAATCCTGAGTTGCTGGGACCCTTCTTGATGCAGGGGTCATCTCTGGGGACTTATGGGGCTGTCCGTGCCCCCAGCGCGATGTGAGCGCTTTATTTTTGGGCAGAGCGCTGTTGGTTTCTGTTGGACCTGGCTCTTTTTGGCACGTTCACCCTGAATCTTTTTGCTTTTGCCTAGCCTGTTTCTGTAACCTGGTGTTGGTGATTTTAGGTCTCTGCGCACTTTTTCACTGTGGTCCAGTGTAAAGTGCGTGCGCTCCCTGTGTGTGTGATGAGAGTGACCTGCCCTCCCATAGGAATGCATGGGGAATATGTGTGACCATGGTAGTTCCTGATGTGTGGGGAGTGCAGGGTCAAGTTTGGTATGTGCGAACTCATGAGATTGAATGCTGCGCAATCCTGTATGCAGCATGATTGTGTCTAGTGTGGAAGTGCCACTTCTAGAAGTTAGCATGTTTGTGTAATTTGTGTCTGGCGTGTGATTGGCTGGAGCTGGCTGGTGAGCCTGGCTCCAGGAGTCTGGATGGGTCTGCCCCAGTGGTGAGTGGAGTGATTAGCATGCTGATGTGAGGGAGGGGTACACCTGGGACCTGAATAGGGCTGGGTGTTCCCTCTGCAATGCTGGCTCCAACCCCTGTGGTGCGTCTGTTGTCCCTAGCCTGGCCAGTGAAAGGAGTTCCCCATAACCAGTTGTAGCTGGTTCTCACACTGCCTGCACCCTGCTAGACAAAGGATTTTGGGTATAAAAAGGGTGCTGTGACTCTCTGAAGATGTTCTTGTCTTGCTACTTGAATCCTGCCAGGGGCGTGCTGCTGCTTGGGCCCAGGGGAAGGCTTGCCTCCCTGGGTGCTGCCTAGCCCCTGGATACATGATGGACTTCGAGGCTGGAGGACTTTCCTTGTTCTTGGGAGCTGCTTGCTCCATCTTTTGGTGCCCAGAAGTTTGTGGGGCCCTCCTGCCCTCTTCACCTATGGGGGCTGTGTTCCTGGGACCCTCCTTGTTGTAGGGGTCATTTTCTGGGGCCTTTGGTGCTGCCTGTGCCCCTAGTACCTGGGAAGCGCTATATCTTGATCGCTGGGCAGAGCGCTGTTGTTGTCCCTCGGGGGGGGGGAAGCGCTCCTGCCCTTTTATGCCTCGCAGGTGGTCGTTCCCCGAGAAAGGGAGAGGCCAGGTTCAGGTTCAGCCTGACCTGGAGGGAAGGGCATCTGTAATCAGTGTCCTGACTGGTTTTTGCTTCCAGGGGTACCGCTCCAAGGTGGGAGGGTGCAGAACTCTGGAAGGGGGTGCAGAGGGACGTGTCCTTGACTCTGACCCCGGTGCAACCTGAGGGTTTAGATCCTAGGTTGGGAGATTAGGAGACTTCCAGGTCAAGAAGGAATCTCTGCCAAAGTAGATCAGCTGAAGAGACTGAGGGGGCTGCCCTTGCTGTGTGATCTGGGGCTCACCTGCAGTTTGTTGATTCCACTAAGGTAGAGGAAAGGGGACTTTGCTGTGTGCTGTGTCCCCCCACCTGCTTGAAGGAATCACTGACATATTATCGAAAGACAGAATATCATCCTACAAAAAATTTGGCACAAAATTATCGAACACAATAATATCGACATCCTATACATAACTAAAAACATACAAAAATATCGGCTACACAATATCGACCTACATAAACATCGATCTCACTAAAATCGACAACATACATATCGAAAGTTTTAAATATCGACTACATTAAAATGTAAACACTAAGTCAAAAATATCGAGAACACATTTATCGACAACAATATTATTGTTATTTTATATATATTGAAATTATTTTGATATATAACAATACTTTCCAACATATTAAAATTAAATTAACACCAAAATGCACATCTTTCATAAAAAACTAGAAATATAATTACATTTCAGATTTATAAAGCATCTAATAATTTAAAAAATTTAAATAAAAGTTTATAATTAAATTATATAAAACTAACAAGCAAAATTATTATTTTACGTTTGCCTTATATATAAAAAAATACCCTAACACATATTCAAATATACAAACTGACCAATGAAAACACTGAAAATACAAATGAACCAATAGGAAACTAATTACTAACCCCAAACCACTATAAAAAGAATTACACACTAAACACAAACCACCTGAAGAAAAAAACAACAGGAGAAAATACATTGGATAAATTCGACTACACAAGATTGAACCTAAAATTCTATGCATTAACAGTAAGTAACTAAAATGAACTACATAAAACTAACTGCTAAAATGTGAAAAATTACAAACATGTTCAAATTACTAATACATATCTACTTTTTATTTTCTCCTACCACTGCAGAATACTCTACTGACAAAGAACACAGAACAAAATTCAGAAAACCAAGATACAACTAACAAAGTAAGTACATTCAACCATTTTCTTAAAAACTTAAAATAAGTTTAAGCTAAATGTATCTAAAAAACTGTAATTGCAACCTAAAAAATATCTCTGAACAATTAACACATATAAATGCATTTTTTCCTAACAGATCAGGAAAATGCAGAAAATAAAGGCCACAACTAAACAGTCAAGTACATCAAAATCAAAGACAGAATTTATAAAAATGTAAGTATATACTATAGAAATGTTTTATAAATTAACTTAAAATACATACATTATTTTTTTAATAACTACAAAATATATTTCTTGTAGAATAACAAACAACAAAATGAGTGAAGGAGCTGAATTTGTTATCAGCCAGAAAGGAAAACTATTACTCTGCTACATGGGTTACACTTATACCCAAGAGAAACAATTTGGGATGAAAGTTAATTGGAAATGTTGCAAATATTACTCCAACAAATGTTACGGAAGGGCAACAACTAGAGGAGCAACAGTGCTTTATACTAGGGAACACAACCACCCACCAAACATAACAGAAATGGAAGTTAGAACAGCATTAGAAAACATAAAAGAGGCAAGCACAAGTTCCCAAAAACCAACAAGCGTCATCTTAAAAGTACAAATTCCCAAAATACCAAAAACAGCGACTACTCAGATGACAAATATTGTTTCCCTAAAAAGAACAATAGCCCGAACAAAAAGAACAACTACTACTACCACTCCACCTCCTATATTATATAGCGATATACATTTAAATCCTAACCAAACTATAACTTTAAACAAACAACCATTTGTCATTTACGACAATGAAAGCAATGATAAAAGACTAATTTTTGGCACAAATATAAACCTCATAAAACTTCAGCAAAACCAATATTGGATGATGGATGGGACTTTTAACATCTGTCCCAAACCTTTTTTCCAAATATACACAATACATGGCCTATATCAAAACCGCAACATACCTCTACATTATGCACTACTACCAAATAAAACTAATTCCACATATATGGAATTATTAAACACAATCAAACAAAAAACTAATGACTATTCCCCTGAAAAAAATAATACTTGATTTTGAACAAGCAATGCTTTCAAGTATTTTAAAAATACACCCCCATACCTGTATTCAAGGCTGCTATTATCACTTTAACCAGTGTCTATGGACACACTTACAAAAGACAACTTTAAGTATAGAATATGCAACAAACTCATCTTTTGCATATCAAATAATTAAACTCACAGCACTGGCTTATGTTCCAGAAACAGACGTAGTAGAACACTACAACCTTTTAATTGATAGCACCTATTATAAACAAAATGAAGCTAAATTAAGTCAACTTTTAGACTACTTTGAAGATACCTAGGTAGGCAGACTCCACAGATCTGGCCACAGAAGAAATCCTAAATTCCTAATACCATGGTGGAACGTTTACTGAAGCACCTTAAATGGTGAATCAAAAACAAACAACGCTGTTGAAGGCTGACACAATGCCTTCCTACAACTGGCCGAACTAAACCAAGTTTATAAAATTGTATTAAATGCCTTCAAAATGAACAAAGCTATCAAGAGTTCAGAATGGAACAATCCATTACTGAACTAAATCCAAAAACATCTAAACAAACCAAACAAATGCACAAATACCTAGAACAACAAGTAAAGTTGTACCCTAGCACAAAAGGCATTGATTATCTCAACATAATAGCCAAAACACTACTCTAAATTACTGTGAACAACAAACAAGTCCTAAAAAATAAAACCAATACAATATAAATAACAATAATATATTTTATCTAAAAAAATTAATGTGTGCAATATATGTACAATTTGATTAAATATATATACACACATTAATTAAACTTGAAATAAATAAATAAAACATAACAATTATGATAATAACATTACCCACCCACAATAAATAAAATGTAAAAAACTTACCAAGCATATTCCAAATGCTGTAGAATCCATCTTCACCAAAACAATCCAATTAGGAAAAAGTTTGCCCCAATAAAAATGAAAGAGTACAACTGTCCCAAAACTGAATAATCCATTCAACAAATATCCTTCGAATAACCATAACAAAACCGAACATTTTTAAAATAGAAAACAAACGCTCTAGGAAACCCAAAAAAATTAAAGAAGTGTTCAAAATCCATTAGTTAATAAAACTAACACACACTTCTAAAAAAAAAAAGACTGCTTCCAATATAACGAACACCAGCATCAAAAATATATAAAACATACATTCCCACCCACATAAAACAACACATAAACACCTACTACAATCACTAGTAACATTATATTTCACCTAAATATACTTTAAACATCGAAATACTAACTCTACAAACAAGCCTAAAACAAGCTAAAAATACGTACAGCCACCATATGTAAATACAACATATCAAACAGTTTAATTTAACTAATTTACTTCTAACAACACTAAATAGTTCCACACTACTATCAAAAATACTTTAAAAACACACTTAAAACATATAAAACAAATGTTACCTTTATCGATGTGAAGTGTCTCCCAACCGCGAGCTGGTCTTCATCCAAATGACACTATACGACCTAAAGCGGTTAAATAATAAAAGACCCAAAACTAATAAAACATATTATTTAATTTTCAAAAATAATCCTTTACTAATTTAAAAATAAATACTATGTTAAAAGAAAATCAGTTTTTTAATTTGTATTAAAATACTTAACAAAAAGTATATATTTTGTAAAATTATTAAAATAAATATTATAAAATACATAATATTTGTTATTATAATTAATAAAACATGGAAAAAATTACAAAATTCTTTGAACCAAAATATGAATTTGTATATACATATGCCTGTGTTAAAATATTTTTTTCATTAAAATATATTGTTTACAAAATTAATAATAATACTTTTAATATTAATAATAATTTAATAACAGTATTTACAACCAACATGTATAACAATATAAAAATGTTATATAATATGTGAAAAAAATTTACTTTTTTGTAATCATTTTAAACCATACTTACATCTGTATTCAATTTTTTTAAATAAAATGTATAATTTCAAAGAAATATAAAAATGTAAATTGACCAAAAAAAGTGTTGTCAAATATATGTTACCAAATAAATTAGTATATAATAAATGTAATACTAATGTTTCCTGGTTTTGTTTTTCATGTTATAAAAAAATAAAAGATTCCAACTACACATCAATTGTATACATTTATTTATAGTCATAAATAATTTACTATTCCCACTCCATACTACAATAAATTGGGGTATGTGCTGGACACTAAATAAATAAAATGTACTATTCCCACTCCAGTCTACACTAAATTGGTGTAGGTGCTGGACACTAATTAAATATAATTTACTATTCCCACTCCAGTCTACATACAATTGGGGTAAGTGCTGGACACTAATTAACTATAATTTACTATTCCCACTCCAGTCTACATTACATTGAGGTAGGTGCTCGACACTAATTAAATAAAATGTACTATTCCCACTCTAGTCTACATTAAATTGTGGTAGGTGCTAGACACTAATTAAATATAATTTACTATTCCCACTTCAGTCTACATAAAATTGGGGTAAGTGCTAGAAACTAATTAATTATAAATTACTATTCCCACTCTAGTCTACATTAAATTGAGGTAGGTGCTGGACACTAATTAAATATAATTTACTATTCCCACTCCAGTCTACATTAATATGTGGTAGGTGCTGGACTCTAATTAAATATAATTTATATTCCCACTCCAGTCTACATTAAATTGTGGTAGGTGCTGGACACTACTAAAATATAATTTACTATTCCCACTCCAGTCTACATAAAATTGGGGTAAGTGCTAGAAACTAATTAATTTTAATTTACTATTCCCACTCCAGTATACATTAAATTGAGGTAGGTGCTGGACACTAATTAAATAAAATGTACTATTCCCACTCCAATCTACATTAAATTGTAGAAGGTGCTGGACACTAAATAAATATAATTTACTATTCCCACTCCAGTCTACATTAAATTGAGGTAGGTGCTGGACACTAATTAATTATAATTTACTATTCCCACTCCAGTCTACATTAAATTGGGGTAAGTGCTGGACACTAATTAATTATAATTTACTATTCCCACTCCGGTCTACATCAAATTGAGGCAGGTGCTAGACAATAATTAAAGAAAATGTACTATTCCCACTCCAGTCTACATTACATTGTGGTAGGTGCTGGACACTAATTAAATATAATTTACTATTCCCACTCCAGTGTACATTAAATTGGGGTAGGTGCTGGACACTAATTCAACATTTTACTATTCCCACTCCAGTCTACATACAATTGGGGTAGGGTGCAGGACACTCATTAAATAAAATTTACTATTCCCACTCCAGTCTACATTAAATTGAGGTAGGTGCTGGACACTAATTAAATAACATTTACTATTCCCACTTCAGTCTACATTAAATTATGGTAGGTGCTGAACACTAATTAAAAATAATTTACTATACCACTCCAGTCTATATTAAATTGGGGAAGGTGCTGGACACAAATTAATTATAATTTACTATTCCCACTCCAGTCTACATTATATTGGGGTAGGTGCTGGACGCTAATTAATTATAATTTACTATTCCCATTCCAGTCTACATTAAATTGAGGTAGGTGCTGGACACTAATTAAATAAAATTTACTATTCCAACTCCAGTCTACATTACATTGGGGTAGGTGCAGGACACTGATTAATTATAATTTACTATTCCAACTCCAGTGTACATTACATTGTGGTAGGCGCTGGACACTAATAAATATAATTTACTATTCCCACTCCAGTCTACATTAAATTGAGGTAGGTGCTGGATACTAATTTAAAATTATTTACTATTCCCACTCCAGCCTACATTGAATTGGGGTAGGTGCTGGACACGAATTAATTATAATTTACTATTCCAACTCCAGTCTACATAAAATTGGGGTAAGTGCTGGACACTAATGAATTATAATTTACTATTCCCACTCACTCCAGTCTACATTAAATTTAGGTAGATGCTGGACACTAATTAAATAAAATTTACTATTCCAACTCCAGTCTACATTAAATTGGGGTAGGCGCTGGACACTAATTAAATATAATTTACTATTCCCACTCCAGTCTACATTAAATTGGGGTAGGTGCTGGACACTAATTCATTATAATTTACTATCCCCACTCCAGTCTACATACAATTGGGGTAAGTGCTGAACACTAATAATTATAATTTACTATTCCCACTCCAGTCTACATTAAATTGGTGTAGGTGCTCGACAGTAAAGTAAAATTATTTACTATTCGCACTCCAGTCTACATTAAATTGGGGTAGGTGGTGGACACTAATTAAATATAATTTACTATTCCCACTCCAGTCTACATTACATTTGAGTAGTAGCTGTAAACCAATAAAATATTTATAATACATTAAAAAATTATACAAACGAAATAAATAATATAGTAATATAATATGTGTTTTCTAAACATACATTTTATTTTAAATTTTTAAAAAGAAATTAGCATTTTTTTAAATATTACAATATTATAAATTGTGAATTATATTTTAAAGTTTAAAAAATGTATTTTTATTTTTTAATCTATTTTCTGATTTTTAGAATTTTATTTTAATTTTTTAACATTTATTACTTCAAATTTAACTTTTTTTAAAATACTCTCCACCCTTATCCCCTATAAATCCAATATCCCACTCCTAAAATTATATATTATTTTTCAAAAAATATATAAAAATAACATTTTAAGAACACATTGAAATTACTAATTATTAATAAACACAAATCATTTCTATAAAATAAACAAATTTTACTAATAGTTACAATATATCAATATTTTTATACAACAATTTTTTGTCTTACTATATTTTTGCATCCGATATAAAATTACACATACTTAAAATGATATTTTTGTAATCAATATATTATTATTCGATATACTTTACCATCGATATAAAAAATTCGATATTCTGTCACATCGATAATAAAAATTCGATATTATGTCTACTTACCGCTTGGAGAGGGACTGTGCTGTGTGCTTTGTACCTCCAAAGTGAAAGAGTTTCCAGATCCCAGGTGGTAGACTAGTGATGGAGAGAGGTTCTGATCTGGTGGGAGAGATGTGTTCTGGTGGGTGCTTCCCTGGGGGGGTGCGGAATCCCAGAAGTAGAGGTAGGGTGGGGCATTCTTGCCTGTGACCTCTGGTCAGCCTGAGGGTGTGGTCCCTAGGTTGAAGGTTTAGTGGTAGTTGTAGCTACACTGAGAGGGAGAGTGGAGAATGGCTATTGTGTGCCAGGGGTTACTGCCCCCACTCTGTGGATTGGTCAGGACCTGTGACATCTGGATGGCCTAGGGCCTGGTCCTGGCCGTGGACGACTAGAGAGTGCCAGTGGGGTATCCTAGTTGGGCCAGAGAGCTCTTGCTGAGAGACTTACATGTGGGTTCAGACTGGCGTAGAACCGGAGGGTGTCCCTGCCGTGCGGGCCCTTGTCTGTGTTTTGTCGCCCAAAGCAGGAAAGCCCATCAAGTCATTGATTGGTCTACCCTGCGTTTTGGCTGGAAGGGGGTGTGTTGGACCTGGCCCTTTTTGGCAGGTTCACCCCAAAACATTATGCTTTTGCCTAGCCTGTTTCTGTAGCCTGGTGTTGGTGATTTTAGGTCTCTGCGCATTTTTTCACTGTGGTCCAGTGTAAAGTGCGTGCGCTCTCTGTGTGTGTGGTGAGAGTGACCTACCCTCCCTTAGGAATGCATGGGGAATATGTGTGACCATGGTAGTTCCTGATGTGTGGGGAGTGCAGGGTCAAGTTTGGTATGTGCGAACGCGTGAGATTGAATGCTGCACAATGATGTATGCGGCATGATTGTGTCTAGTGTGGAAGTGCCACTTCTAGAAGTTAGCATGTTTGTGTAATTTGTGTCTGGCGTGTGATTAGCTGGAGCTGGCTGGTGAGCCTGGCTCCAGGAGTCTGGATGGGTCTGCCCCGGTGGTGAGTGGAGTGATTAGCATGCTGATGTGAGGGAGGGGTACACCTGGGACCTGAATAGGGATGGGTTTTCCCTCGACAATGCTGGCTCCAACCCCTGTGGTGAGTCTGATGTCCGTAGCCTGGCCAGTGAAAAGAGTTCCCCATAACCAGTTGTAGCACCCTGGTAGACAAAGGATTTTGGGTATAAAAAGGGTGCTGTGACACTCTGAAGATGTTCTTGTCTTGCTACTTGAATACTGCCAGGGGCGTACTGCTGCTTGGGCCCAGGGGAAGGCTTGCCTCCCTGGGCCCTGCCCAGCCCCTGGATACCTGTTGAACTTGGAGGCTGGAGGACTTTCCTTTTTCTTGGGAGCTGCTTGCTCCATCTTTTGGTGCCCAGGACTTTGTGGGTCCCTCCTGCCCTCTTCACCTATGGGAGCTGTGTTCCTGGGACCCTCCTTGTTGTAGGGGTCATTTTCTGGGGCCTTTGATGCTGCCTGTGCCCCTAGTGCCTGGGAAGCGCTTTATCTTCTTGATTGCTGGGCAGAGCGCTGTTGGTGTTCCTCGGGGCGGCGGGGGGGGAACACTCCTTCCCTTTTAAGCCTTGCAGGTGCCTAGCCTGCATTAGGCCTGATAACAGCCACTTTTTTAAACTAAAGGGTGCCACCCCTTTTTAACGGTGCCTTAACGGGTGCCCACCCCGTTTTTACTTTTATTTCTTATCTCGAGGGTGCTACCCCTCGCTTTTGCACCCAAAGGGATCACCGCGGCGGCCCGGTTAGTGAGGAGGGCGGAAGTCAGGCAGAAATGCGCCTGACGGCGGGCGGGACTTCCGGTTTCATGGAGGAAGTCCCGTGCACGCTGCTGATGCCAGAGAAGCCGCCCACGAAGGGTGGTGCTGTGTGGGGAGGTCGGGAGCCTACCCGCCTCCCCGGGTGGCCGAAGGAGAGTGCTGCCGTCCCCCAGCGAGGAGGGGACGAGAGAGAGCCGGAAGACGCCGGCGTGAGTGATGGCGCGGGGCTCCCATGCGCTTGGGAGAGCCCCGCGGTTCCTGCAGCCGACGACGGAGAGCCCCGGGTGAAGTAGAGCCCCAGGCCAGAGCGGGGCTCCCCGGAGTCGAGGGAAGCCCCACCAGAAACGTCCTGCAGCCGCCATGTCACCCACGAGAGAGCCGGTAAGTTAGGCGGCTGTGGGGGGGAACTCCGGGCGTGTGTTGTGGTGCCTTGTGAGGCACAATGGTGCCCCCGTCTATTTTCCCGAGCGGCCCCCGCCTGATAGGGGGTTGCTCCAACCAAGGGGCACTCAATTGATAAATGGGTCCAGGCGAGCCCCATGGGCCTGCCTGCAGTATTGATTCAGAGCCTGAGAGCTCCAATGGTTGGGCAATTGTTTTCTGGAGCCAGAGGGCTCCATTGATTGGCAGGTTTATTTATAGAGCCTAGGTGGCTCCCACAGGTTGCCTGTCTGTTGGTTCGTAGAGCCTAGAGGGCTCCAAAGTGCGCCAAATGCATTTCTAGAGCTTAGAGGGCTCCTGGGTTTTGGCGCAGCCCTTGTTCTAAGGGCCAGTGAGGGCCCCTATCGCAGTTTTGGCTGATTCACAGCTGGCCAGCAAGTAGTGGGCAGCTGCACCGTTTAGGCGCAATGTGAGTAAAAGTCCCTGGGAGGGACGGAGATGGCACAGAGGTGCCAGGCCTTCTACAGCTGCGCAGCACTTAGTGCCAGCTGCAACGTTTAGGCCCTGTTGCTGTTCCCAGCTGCCCAGCACTTAGTGGGCAGCTGCAACGTTTAGGTTTGCGCCGGTGGTGCACCCCTGACTGGCGCTGCGTGACAGCGCACCCTAACATTCTGGACTCAGGGCATTTGAGCCCCTTCTTTAGATGGCCAGTTGGCCAGGGGGCTGTTTTGTGGTTAGGGCGCAAGGCCCTAATGTGATTTCTGTGCAATGTGATTTTACTATGTTTAGAATGGTAATTACCTAATGTGATTTTTGCGCAATGTGATGTTACTATGATTATGAGGTTATTTTACCTATGGAGGTTTATGTTAGTGAGAGTTTACTTCACTGTGAGTTACGCCCCTAAATGTGATTTATTCTTAGAAGGCAGAGTCTAATGTGTTTAGACTAGTGAGGAGATTGCCTACTGTATTTTTACTGGTTAGGCCTAAATGTGATTTCTGCGTATTGTGCTTTGCCTTTATGCTTGTGTTATACTTCTAAAGGCGCTCATGCTTAGAAGTTTGCTGTGCCTAGTATGTTATACTAGAGAGGTTATGTGTCCATGCGTGATCTAGGCCTATGGTTATTAGTATTGAGTAGTGTGTACCTACCTGTTACCAGTGGTTACTGGCAGTGGCCCATGTGGCCCTGTCCTGGTGTAAATAATCCCGTGTGAATATTGCCTGTGCCAATTGGCACAATGTATATTGTTTGATTACTATCTGATGTGTTTTGACAATAAAAAAGTTATTTTTATATAACCTTGTGTGGAGTTCCTTTTGAGGTGAGCCTAGTATGTTGTTGCTGTTGTGTGCGTGCGCAAATGCTTCACACATTGCCTCCCGGATAAGCCTGTCTGCTCGTGCCAAGCTACCAAGGGGGTGAGCAGGGGTAATTTTGGCGTGTGACTCCCTTGCCCTGACTAGAATGGGAGTTTCTGCCTAGCTTTGGTGTAAGCCTTAGCCAACCAGAAATAGCCAGTTCTAACAGTTTCCCTCAAAGGGAAGCGCTCCTGCCCTTTTGTCCCCTGAGTGCGCAGGAGCCCACCCTGCATCTTTGTTTTCCTTTTGTAGGTATTGTCACGGGTGCCACCCCGATTATTTAATTATCTCACGGGTGCCCACCCTGTTTCTAACATTATTTTATGTTGCGAGGGTGCCCACCCCTTGTTTGCCCCAGATTGTCGCTGCAGCCCGGCCGCGGCCGCCCGGGAAGTCAGGCGAGTCGGCCTGTGACGGGGGCGGGCTGCGGCAGGACAGGACGCTGTGCGGCGTGGGAGAGAAGGAGCATAGTGGCGCCGGTTCCAGCAGGGCTCCCGTGTGCTTGAGAGAGCCCTGCTGGTGCACAATAAAGCCCCGGGTCCCAGGAGGGGCCCGGGTGAAGGAAACCATGGAGCGAGGAGGTCAGGAGCCTTCCCCGCCTCCTTGAGTGCCGGTGATCTGGCTGCAGGGCTCCAATACCGAGGGGGGAGCCCTGCGATGGCGTCAGAGGAAGTGCTGCAGCAGAGTCCTACCCACTGCAAGCCGACCGGGAGACAGAGCCTGCCTTTATCCCCGCGCCGAGAGAAGAGGAGGCAGCGTGGAGCTGCTGCCCTGCCGCACGACGAAGAGCCCGTGAGGAGCCCCCGCCAGAAGAGAGCAGCCCGGTGAGTGAGACTGGCTGGGGGGGGGGCTCCGTAGGGGCTACTGTTGGTGCGTGGGACGGGCACAGAATGGAGTGCATTTGAGGCGGCCCCGGATAGCAGCGGGCCGCCCCACCATTGTTGCCTATTCTCAGAGCCTCGGCTTGCTCCAACCAGGGGCATTGCTTTTTTTTAGAGCCTATGCGTGGCTCCAGTTCTGGGGGGCTCAGGTTGGTGCCTGAGAAAGGCACAGCGTCAGGAGAGCATTCAGGATGGCCCCAGATGTCAGTGGGCCGTCCCACCGTTTTCAGTGCCCGTGTTCAGAGCGGCACTGTTGGCAGCGGGATGCTCCCACCTGTGGGGGGCATGATTATTTTAAGAGCAAGAGGGCTCCCATGGGCAAAGTTGATGCCAGAGCCATTTCCAAAGCCACATGTTGGGGGCATGAGGATTTAGGATCCAGAGTGCTCCAATGGGCATAGTTGAGCCTAGAGCCAGAGGGATCCAATGCACTGTTGTTCATTCAGTGCTAGAGGGCTCCAACCTATTGCTCAGTGTTTGCACCTAAGGGCTAGTGAAAGCCCCAGTCGCAGTTTTGAGTTCGCAGCTGCCCAGCAAGTAGTGGGCAGCTACACTGTTTAGGCACAATTGAGAGAGAGTCCCTGAGAGGGACAGAAGTGGCACAGAGGTGCCAGGCCTTCTACAGCTGCGCAGCACTTAGTGCCAGATGCAGTGTTTAGGCCCTTGTGACTGTTCTCAGCTGCCCAGCAAGTAGTGGGCAGCTTTAACGTTTAGGCTTGCACCGGTGGCGCACCCCTGACTGGCGCTGCACTGGCAGCGCGCCTTGACATTCAGGACACAGGGCATTTGAGCCCCTTCTTGGGATGGCCAGTTGGCCAGGAGGCTGGTATGTGGACAGGGCGCAAGGCCCTAATGTGATTTTTGCGCAAGGTGATTACCTAATATGTTTGTGATGATAATTGCCTAAATGTGATTTATGCGCTAATCTGATTTAAATGTGATATGTGGTGCTAGGAAATGTAATGCATCTAGTATGTTGTACGCACCCTGTGTTGATACCTCTAGAGATGGTTTTACCTGTGGAGATTTATGTTAGTGAGATTATGCTTCAATGTGATTTATTCTTAGGGGAAGGGTCTAATGTGTTTAGACTAGTGAGGAGATTGCCTACTGTATTTTTACTGGTTAGGCCTAAATGTGATTGCTGCGTAATGTGCTTTGCCATTAAAGCTGTGATACCTCTAGATGTGCTTTCAGCCTTAGGAGGTTGTTTTGCCTAGTATAGTTTATACTAGAGTGGTTATGTGTCCATGCGTGATATAGGCCTATGGTTATTAGTATTGCGTAGTGTGTACCTACCTGTTACCAGTGGTTACTGGTTGTGATCTATAATTGTTATTTGGTGTTACAGTTATTCTAAGTGCTATTTCTACTAAGCGCAGTGCCCCACATGGCCCTATCCTGGTGTAAATAATCCCTTGTGAATATTGCCCGTGCCAGTTGGCACCATGTATATTGTGTGATTACTATCTGATGTGTTTTGACAATACAAAAGTTATTTTTATATAACCTTGTGTGGAGTTCCTTTTGTGGTGTGCCTAGGATGTTGTTGCGGTTGTGTGTGTGCGCAAATGCTTTGCACATTGCCTCCGGGATAAGCCTGTCTGCACGTGCCAAGCTACCAAGGGGGTGAGTAGGGGTTATCTTGGCGTGTGACTCCCTTGCCCTGACTAGAATGGTGGTTTGTGCCTGGCTTTAGCGTAAGCCTTAGCCAACCAGAAATCCCAGTTCTAACAGATACATTTTTGGAAATAGTATACCTAAGTAGCATGATCCTTCCCAAATAGCTGGTAGTAAAAAGTAAGCCTATCCACATATGTAGTATCTCAGGAATCTTCGCATCTCCCTGTAAAATGTGCCTTGTTCCCCCCCTAATATTTCAAAAGTGTGTTCACAACTGGTAGTCCCTACATGCTGTGTACGTTTTCTAATACATCTTCCTTTCGGTCTGCAGTCTTTGTTATTTTCATGTACCTTTCCTCTAGGGCCATAATGTAAGCCTTTTCTTCCGGATGCATTAAACAGATTAAAATATTTGTATACGCTTCCACATAATATATAGATAAATCTGGAAAGAAACAATACCAAGCTGTGTCCATTGTTTTTCGTTACGGATGTAAATTCATGCTATGTCTTAAGGGGGACTTTTGACAACACTAAAGGGGCTATTAGGATGCTGTCCAGAAAGGCTCCGAACGAGGTTCGGATTCAGCAAATCCGATCGGACAAATTTCCCAACAAATGATTACAATGCAAGGAAACCATTCAGGCTGTCTGAGTCGCTTCCGAACAGCATTTGGATAGCCTGTGTCATCCGGAGCTGAATCGTACAGCTCTATGGACACAGTTTCTGAACGAGTGATTACGATGACTGTTTTGGACAGCCGTTCTGATTCGGTCTGCCTGACACAAAACAGCAGTCAGAATCGGGGGCCCGCAGCAGACCCCACTTTACCCGGGGCCAGTGCAGTACTCACTTAGTATGACCATTGAGGTGCAGAATATCTTCTATTAGTTGCTCTAAGTGTTTTAGTTCTTCTCAAGATATGATGATGTTGATCAATTGAGTTTTCTTCTTATTTTTCAGTTTCTTCAGGCAGAACTTCTGGGATTCGTTTAATTGACCGACTTCTCTTTGGTCTCTCTTACTTGGACTTTTTGGCCACTCAATCTTTCAACATCGCCTTTTCATTTTACAACCGGTTACTTCAATTAGATTTTGTCCTTCTTTTTGTTCCAATAATTCAGTCTTTTCTTTTTCCTCACTGGAAGCTTCGATCCCACTTTGTGTTTTTTTGGCACTTGCTCTTGTCTTTCATCTTCACCCCTAAAGTTCTCCTCGTATTTCTGCTGATATTCCTGCTTGCTCTCCTGTAGGTGCTACAAGTCGGACTGGTCACTCCATCAGTGGTGCAACCACTATTGCTCCTCTTTCAGGATCATAGACTAACGATGTTTCTTCTGGATTGCACACTCTTCTAGTGTGTAAGGCATGAATCCAGTTTGTAACTCCAGCACATTTGACAGCAGTATTTGTCGGGAGCAGAATTTGGTAAGGGCCTTTTTATCTGGGGTCAAGACAAGTCTTCCAAAGGTGCTTCTTGATAATGACCAAATCCCCAGGGTTGGGGTTGTGGCACTGTTTGTGATGAGGATCTGTTGTTGCAACTGAAACCTGATGAGAGTCAGCATGAACCATATCAGCGAGGACCTTGCAGTAGTCTATAATCATATCATCAGTGATATTCACTAAGGCATTGGTTGGGACAGCAGGTAACCTCATGGCTTTTCCCATGATTATTTCATGTGGGGATAATCCTGTCTTCCTGTCTGTATTTCACCAAATACTCACCAGTACCAATGCCATTTCAGGATGTTGAAGCACATACCTTTGCCAACCTGGACTTTATTGTTCCGTTCATTTCTTTAACAATGCCTGACACTACTGGTCTGTAACTGCAGTGAAGCTTTTGTTCGATCTGTAATGCAGCATGTAGCATGTTCATCACTTCTTTATTGAAGAGTGTTCCTCTATTTGACTCAATAAAGAATGGCATTCCGAACATAGATATAATTACTCACCATATCACTTTTTCTACAGTGAGGCTGTCATTTCTCCTTGTTGGGTAGACTTCCACCCATCAGGAAAATACACAGATAATTACAAGGATATATCTCAGCCGAATTTGAACAGACATCTTGATAAAATCTATCTTGTCTCTGTTCAAAGTATCACCTGATCTTCTTATGTGTGTGCTTCTGACTGGTGTCTTTTTCCTTACATTCAGTTGACATGTTGCACATCTCCTACAATTCTCATCAGTAATCATTCAAAATATTGGATAATCCAACTCTGTCTGAAGAGCCTCACTATCGCATCTCTCCCTAAATGTGTGTATCCGTGGTAGTACCTAGCCATTGGAAACAACAAGCTGTCTGGTAACACTGGTCTCCCATCTCCTGACATCCAAATCTCATTTGCATGTTTTGTGCAATCTGCTCTGATCCACTCATTCTGTTTAGCTTCTGTCATTGTTTCCTGTACTCCCTTCAATTCTTTTATATAGCATGAACTAGACCCAAATGCATCAGAGTGCTCTACATGAGCACCAGTTGCATTACAGATGGATACATTCATTTTTGGTAGGCATGGGAAATCAAGTGAGTTGCCCAGAATCACAGAATGTTCATCATCCCTGCTGAGACTTGAACCCAGTTCCCTTAGCTCCGAGGTCACCAGCCCTAGCCATTAGGCCACATTCTCTCCCTAAAGTATGAGTTATTTCCATCATTATTGCAAAAGTAATTTCCTCATCAGATCTGCTAGTGAAACCATAATTTACTGAAAAACCACTATTAATTTTGCATGGTAACAGGGCGCAATACCTTTCTGCTGAATCAGCATATCTATTGCAGATGGCAACGTATCCACGGCCTGTTTGGTGTCCTGAGCATTTCACCACAGCAATTTCTTTAGGCAGCTGCAATGCTTCAATTAAATCCTTCACAATTTACCCATTTCTGATCGGTGTACCTGCGGAAGTTGAAAAACCTCTCTGCATCCATAATTGCCTAAAATCATGGACTACACCAAAACCATATTGACTGTCTGTAAAGATGGTTACTCTCAATTGAGCAGTCAAACTGCAGGCTCTGGTTAGGGCAATTAATTCTGCAACTTGTGCAGAGAAAACAGATTGGAGCCAGAAGGCTTCAGTCACATAATTAATAGTGCACACAGCATATGCTGCTCTTAGTGTGCCTTCATTACTTCGCAGACATAAACCATCTACAAATCATAGGCTCAATTAGAGGTTCATCCTTGATGTCTGGTTGTGGTTTCATACATAGACCAGTGACACTTAGGCAATCATGATCAAAATTATCCTTTCTGTCTTCTTAATCAATCACAGTGAACACCCATCTCTTTAACTGCAAAATAAAGTAAATAATTTTGTACAGTCTGGTATTCCTAGAGCTGGGTATCCCTAGAGCAGGGGTGTGACACAATTTATCTTTCAGTTCTAGAAAGGCTTTGGTACATTAATTGTCACAAGGAATTGGATCAGGCACATCTCGATGTGTCAGCCTCAGTAGGGGCTTTGCTGTTAGTGAAAAATTGGTATCCATTGTCGACAATAGCCAACCAGCCCCAAAAACATCTTGAACACTCTCTATCCTCTTGGTGGATTAATTTGCTAAATGGATTCCACTCTTTATGGTGACACCTTCCTTTCTCCGTTCATGATGATGAGTCCCAGATCATGGACCTCTTTTTGCCTGTACTATCGTTTAGGTGGAGACTGTTCGTGTCTGTTTTCTGCCAAGTGATTCAATAGTGCAATGGTGTCATTTTTGAAAGCTTCTTGTGGCTCTGAAGCTACCTGTAAATCATCAATATATTGTATTAAAGCTGAGTCACATGGCATTACCAAAGACTCAAAAAAATTATTTTGACAATCTGATAAAATATAGAAGGACTCTCAATATACTCTTGAGGGACACAACACCACGTGATTGTTCTCCATTGGAACACAAATGAGAACTGACTATCTTCTTGCAGGAGCACTGAGAAGAAAGCCTGACACAAATCAATGACTTTAAACCATTCTGCAGTACATGGAATTTGAAAAAGCACAGTAGCAGGATTTGCCACAATGAGACACCAGAATGTCATTGATTTTTCTCAGGTCTTCCACTATTCTATATTTGCCATTTGGCTTCTGGATCCCCATTATAGGTGAATTCAAAGTATTGCCAATTAGTTCTCTTTGAATGATTTCTGAAGAATGCCTTTAATTATAAGCTATTTTCCAGCAATTGTATCAGCTGACAATGGTTAGGTGGTGCTCTCAGAAAAATTTGCATATGGATTTATTTGGACCCATACTGGTTCTACACCTTTAATGAATCCAATATCTTTTCCTGTAAAATCCCAAACTTTAGCATTTACAGTTGCTCTGAGATCTTCTGGTAATTCAGCAACAGTCAGCAAAGTAAACATTCCCGTGAATGCATTTTGTATAATCAATTTGAATTCAATGTCCTCATTGTGAGTTTGAAAGGCAACATGATCCGGTGTGCAGCAGATTGTGCAATTTAACTTGCACAAAAAATCTCTTCCTAACAGATTCACTGGGCTTGAGTCACAAACCACAAATTGCTGTTTCTCCTCAAAGATCCCGATTCAAACTGGAAAGGCTTCCGAAATTTGATTTGACATTTGTGTATTTGTGACCCCAGCAAATTGGATTGTTCTTCCTGAGAGAGGTAATCTGTAACTTCCAGTGTTCTAACTGTGGATCGGATAGCTTCTTTGCAAATCAGAAATGACACGTGACTATAGACATTAGCATCTACGTAAGGGCCATGTTGGTCTACTTCTAGGACTGCACCAAGAACACAATCTTCTTCCTTTCTCAGTCATCGTCTTTGCGAATTATCAGAGCTGGACTCCTCGAATTTGAACAGGGGAAATTGTCCTAACACATCCTGACTCATATTTGGAATTTGTGACATTGCATTCTGGCTTTGATTTTGATTTAATTTTGGCAACTGGTTTATGTTAATTTTGGGATTCCCCATTTCACCCAGTACAACGGGTATCATTTGGCTTTGATTTTGCATTGGGTTTTGCATTTTTCGTATGTGCATCCACTGACCTGTCATTTCCTGAGAATTCTGTGCTTATCCTGAAATATTATCATGTCCAATGCCCTACCCTATTGCAAATGTGACAGACAGTAACTTTCTTTAAAGCGATACCAAAGGGGATGATGGACGGAGCATTTGAGCAAATCAAAAACTCACCCCCGGTCAACTGATCTGGGTTTAATCCATCATCATTCTTTAGCTCACTCCACCACCTCAGTTCATACATGGCCATATGCAAATCAGTCTGACCCTGTGCCTCATGGGAACCGTCCATCTCGAACTGTCAAGCCATGGCTTCCCTGGACCGGAAACAAGCATCCTGGGACTGGTTTCGGGTTCATAACCCTCATCAGCCAGCCTATCTTGAATCCAGTGGCAAAGTGAGCAAGAGACCCACGTCTGGGCATACCCTGCCAACTTAGGGCAAACAAAGCGATACCAAAGGGGGTGATGGACGGAGTGTTTGAGCAAATCAAAAACTCACCCCCAGTCAACTGATCTGGGTTTAATCCATCATCATTCTTTCGCTCACTCCACCACCTCAGTTCATACATGGCCATATGCAAATCAGTCTGACCCTGTGCCTCATGGGAACCATCCAGCTCGAACTGTCAAGCCATGGCTTCTCTGGACCGGAAACAAGCATCCTGGGACTAGTTTTGGGTTCATAACCTCCATCAGTCAGGCTATCTTGAATCCAGTGGCAAAGTGAGCAAGGTACCCAAGTCTGGGCATACCCTGCCAACTTAGGGTGAACAAAATGATACCAAAGGGGATGATGGATGGAGCGTTTGAGAAAATCAAAAACTCACCCAGTCAACTGATCTGGGTTTAATCCATCATCATTCTTTAGCTCGCTCCGTCCGTCATCCCCTTTGGTATTGCTTAGTAAGCATGGGTGAATTTTGCAAATCTGGCGTTCGCGAATTTTGCGAATTTGCATACTCGCAATCCACAAAATCTGCAAATTCTCGCGAATTTGCGGATTTTTTTTGTGTTCGCAAGGATTTCTGCCAGTTCGCAAGGATTTCTGCCAGTTCGCGAGGGTTTTGTACCAGTTCGCAATTGCGAACTTACATGTCGGCTCGCAACGGTCACGATTATGTTGTTTCTACGTCTGGTTCATCATCACAGGTTCCCAGCACCCTCTGTTTCCCCCCTGCCACCCTCTGTTTCACCCATGCCACCCTCTGGTACATCAATGCCACCCTCTGGTTCATCATCACTGTAGATTATAGGGGGAAAAAGCAAGCACACCTGCCTGCTTCAACTGACATGAATTAATTTGGGGTTGATTTATTAATGTGTCACTGTTTTAAAATTCCAGTCTGGCACCTGCTTCCTTATCTATAATTTGCTTTCTGTTGCAGTGCAATTTTTTTTCCAGGACCTTTGTGGCCTACTTGTAGCTATTCTATGAGCCTGCTGTGAGGGTCAGAGCAGGGTCATACAATTGTTGCAACTAGCAACTGAACTCTGGAGGGGCCCTTGTCAGGAAGCACTACAGGGAATGGTTACTAATGATGAGTTTGAACTTTTGAACCTGCTGAATGCTTTCACTATTGCAAAACTCGTTTTTCTGCAGAAAAGCATTACAGCAACTGTAATGCCCCGAACAAGCTTATATGAGAAAGTTGATTTCTAATCCAAAAGTTATCCAAAGAAAATCAAAAGGCCTCAAATCCAAAAAAGTGCAGGCAAATGTCAACCTGAGGAGTTATTCTGATAAAAATCAACATTTTCAGAAGGTCTATGCTGCTTGATAGTAGATTTCTTGTGCAGAATTGCAATTTTTGTAATTTCGCGAGTGCGAGATTGTTGCTGCCCGCCGCACCTACATGTTCGCAATTGCGAACTTACACCGGACGCCGCAAAATTGTATCACCAAGAAAAAAAAATCCGCTGCGTGCGAATTTGCGGATTTTCGGTAAATTCGCGAGCGTTCGCGGATTGTGAATTTACCGAAAATCCACAAAATCCGCGAGCGGAACGGATTTTCCGCCCATGCTTATTGCTTAGTAACTTTCTTCAAGGCAGCAACATCTGTTACTGATCCCACACCTCCGGGAAAACCACTACCTCTTCCATGAGGCATTTGCATGCTATTTGGATTCACTGTAAACCCTAATTGTGGAGCAACAACTCCCTGCATCATTCCCTGACCTCCAGCCAATGACGGACTTTGAAACCCTTTTTGGGCTAACTTCGTTTGAGCCAACATTAATGTCTCCCTTATTTTCCTCTGCTTCGTTTCCAATTCATCACAATATTTTGCATAACGCAGAGGTTCATTTCGTAATTTTGATTGCCAACAGATAACATTTTGCGTAATTTGTTAACTAATTTCAGATTTCAACTCCAGGACAAACTGTGACACAAATTCCTCATATCTAGCACTTCTGGATGTTCACTTTCACTGTGCTGCTTGAAAACTTGCAACATTTTTTCATAATATTCGTGAACTGTTTCCTTCCGCTCCTGGGTCATTCTTTTAATTTTCAGCCAATTGATATCTTTTGGTTGAATCTTCCCTTTTAGAAAATGTACGACTGCCTCATTCTTTTCCATCACTATTGGTGATAGAGCACCTGTTCCTTGTTCTCTCTGAGGCTCAGCCTTTGGCCACTGTGCTGATATATTACACTCTGACCTCAACTCTGCTAGAACCTCAATGTCAAAAAGTATATCCAGCTCTTTCCACAGAACCGTTAAAATCTTAATAAACCTTTGCACCACTGCAATGAGTTGTCTCTTAGTTTTGGTAAATTGTTTGTAAATGCAGTCAAATTATCTCTATTCCATGGAAAATGTACATAGGCACCTCCAACTACTTCCTTCAGTTGATATTCTGTCACTTCCCTCACTTCATTCAGCTTCCCGTCGGTTTCCTTCCTTTTCTTTTCATGTTTTCTTGCCTATCTATGGGGGTCATTAAGATGGCGGAAGGACTTGAGTCCGTCTGCCATCGATGTAGATACTGTGACCGCCCACCTCGATTGCGGCAGTCCCGCACACAAGATTAAGATGCAACCGCCTCCATGGAGGTCGCATTGGTTATCTCTGACATTTCCCACCACAATTTCAGAAATACAGCATTTTTATTTCCCTGTACTACTTGGCAGGCACCACGCTGTGCCTGCCACCTGGTGCAGGGAACTATGGTACCCCCCCTCAGTGAATACCAACCTCCCCCAACACAAGGGGTGCATCCACGGGCCACCAAATGCACTCCCCACCACCCTGTGAATGGCGGTATCACCGCCATCCACCGGCTGGTGGGGAGGCAGCATCGTAATATGGCAGACGGGGCCTGCTAGGCACCGCCACCATATTGTTGATGCCGAGGGGATCTGCCAGGCAATCATAATGATTGCCGGTGGCGGACCCATGGCGGAAGGACTTTGCGTCGCCAGCACACTGCCCGCCATTGTAATTCGGCGGGCAGAGAAGTGCTTTGTGATAGCGGTGAAACCGCCACCTTCAGGCTGCCAGTGGCGATTTCACCGCCATCATAATGACCCCCTATGTTCCTACTTTTCCAGATCTTTCCATCTGTGAATGCATTTAATCAATTACATAATGTGTACCTGCATCCCCACAACTCTCAAATTTTCAATTGCCTGATCATCCAATTCTACCCTGTAATTTCAGGGCACGTTTCTATTATTAGTAAGATCCACATCATATTTCCTTGCCACTCCTGCCAAATAATTGTGTGTAGTAGTTGCTCTTTGAGTAATCTCTTAGATAGATAAATTCATTCAGATCCAAATTATCAAAGTATAAGTACCCTTTAATTAATTCCTCCAGATACATTTTTAATTCTTTCATATTTAGAGGATTGTTCTTTATAATTTCTGCACCTTTCTAAGGTTCTATAACCTCTGCCCTTCTTTCCCTTGTCAATTCATCAATCCAAGCTGGTAATCCTCCATCTCCACTTCCAGGTAATTCATTAGAGCCCAGGGGAATCGTAAAGACCACAGTCCCTCTTCCTTCTATTAAAGCTTTCAAATTTTGTTGAGGCCTACACAATATTAACTGTGTATTTTGAGTTGTGGGCATATCAACAACTGGAGCTGTTACCTCTTGGCTTTTCTCAATATCATATGGTGCAGTAATGATCACTGAGCATGCAACTGGATCAGTATCAATCGGGACCACAGCTATTGGTCGTCTCATAACGGTTGGGGCAATATGCAAAACCTGTAAAGGTCGTTCAATAGATTGTGAATCTGGAAGTACTGGAGCTGTATCCATAGTCTGACTAGCGCTAACACTTATTTCACCTGAATCAGTATAGGTTTCGGGAGACGGTCGGGGTGACAGAATTTCCTCTAATATATCTACTCCTGACTCAGTATCTGAATCCTCCCCATCACACTTCCTTGCATCCTTATCCTTCTCCTTAATCCCTGATGTAATTTTTGGGTACAGTTTGGTTCCCTCAATAATTCCTTTCATCCACCTACGCTGTTCTTCGTCCCTTTGAGCATTTGCATTATTTGTCATTGCTCTACCTGCTCTGTCTGCTATTTTTCCCTTTCCTCCTCTTTTGCAACTTTTTCCCAAATCTGTAAGGCTTCATCTTGCATGGGTCAGGGTGGTGGCTTCATTTCATACAGTTTTCCCCTCAAATAATCTAGAATCCTCGTATCAAAAGTTCCAAATCTAGGAAAAATGCAACGCACCCACATCTTCTGTAATTCCCATCCATTGTTTTAGCCATTAATGTATTTAATCCATGGTCAGTAGTCATTGTATATGTATGAGTACCCTCAGGAGGCGATTCTTCACCTTTCCGAATAGTATTAGTAACATCCCGCTTCCCAAATTTCTTAAAATCTTTGAAACATTTCATTTTAATAGCCCAGTTTATTGATATTTTTATGAAACCAAATGTTTTGATTTTGTTCTGTTTTCGTCAGAATTCTCAATTGTCAATCAAACAACAGCTTACATTTTTGGAATTCCTTTATACAACCCAGAAACAGAAATCTAATTGTCAATATCTAACATACAGTGTGGCTCAGACCACCAACCAACCAATAACTGCGCAAAACACACTACCCAACCAATCCCAGCTCTAAACACTATGGCATCATTTTCTCACTCCTCATAGCATTCATGCCCCTTTACAATGTATTTTCTTTATAATCTTCACTACTCTAAACACTTTATCTGTTTGCTCAACTCTTATTCTAAGGAAACAGTTTCAAACTTACATTCACTCAAGAGAATTCGACAATTGCAAGTGACTTTTCGACCAGCAAAAGACACACCAATTAATGCAGCTTCACCTTAGTGCACAAAAAAGTTTTAGCAGCATTAACAAAGTTAATCAATCGCCAGCATTTGTCCCTATAGGTAGAAATGGAAGTGATGGTACCTCACACTCCATTTCTACTGATCTCTTTGCAAAACAAGATTAATATTGAGGGATCTTTCGGCTTCTTGGAGCCTAAAAATCAGCTTTGTCACTTCTACAACTTCTCATAATATTCAACTTATTTACAAAGAAAACACATTCATTCTTCTCTCACAACCGCACCATTATTCTCCCTATTGATACTCACAACTCCAAACGTCAACTACCAAAGATCGTAACTGTTTGTCACTTAATTGGCATTGAAAACTGGAATCAGGAATTGTGTAAATTTTGATCGGTACACATTTTTAAGTTCTATTCTGGGTGTAAACCATCAATTCTGCTACCAGAGACTGCAGGTGCCCAAGGAATCACCAAGATGGTTCAATTTTAATATACATCCACTTTCAAATCCCACCGTTGAGAATCTTTGTGGCTCCTTAGAGGTCTGACCTTGTCCACCATAGGCGTATCAGAGCTTTCCCAAATCAATTCAAATCATCCAGGACATTTAGAATTCAGAATCAATCATTGATGAGAGGTTTGTAAAAGTTGTAAAACCTTTATTTATAATAGGGTTAGAATCTCCAAATCTCTTCGTTCAAATTTGTAGGATTACAGAACTTTAAAATAGGTTTGATTAGAATTCAAGATTAGAAAAGTACAAACTGTTTTGTAAAGAAACCCCGTAAGCTAACTAAAGAGTCTACTCAAATTAGAACCCATGAAGACTTCCTCTAGAGAAAAGAAGATAAGAAATAACTTCTCTTAAAGAGTAGTTCTGGAAACTCAGCCAAGTTCCCTATAGCTGCCGTAACAACTGTAAATAAAAGTACGATCCTTGCAGTATAATTGTTCACTAAGATCCAAAAATCATCACCTCAGGCAAATAGTTAAAGAAATCAACTTGCCATAAAGAATAATCTCAGGGCAAAGAACAGTTCCGTGGCAGGACCACTCGAATAAAATAATGGGTAAGGGCATGTCTCAGAGAGTGATGTAAAAGAAGTGGTGCTACTACCTACCTAGGAACACTCATTAATATAGATTTATAGTTTTGTAACAATTCAGTAGGTATACTCTGTCAATATCTAATGAAAATAGTTCACAAGGTGATGTCATTAGTCATACAATGCTTCTGCTTCCGATTCCCATAGTCTGTACTCTTGTTGCCATTGTTCGATACAGTTGCTTCAACATTTCTTACATGAGGGAAGGTTCTCATGAGAACCCTCTCACCTAAGCTAAAGGATGCACTATGAGCTTGATGCGCGAAGAACATCTAGTCAGTAATATGAAAGTATCTATCAATGTCATTTGGAAACATCATTCATAAAGTAAATGCAGTATTTGTAAAGTGCAAAAATTGAGTATTTGTAAATCGCAACAGTTACCCGAAGGCATCCCGGCGCTGGGGGCCGTTGGGAAGATTAAGTGAGCTATTGCCCAGAGTCACATGGTGCTGGGCTGACCTGCTGCCGTTGATCGAACCGTGAGCCCCAGAGTTCCAGCGTCAGTCGCCCTGGCTGCAGCGCCACACCTCTTCCCTTCCTAAAGTCTCTAAATCATCATTTAATATAAATAGTTTTAATAAGCTCTTTGTATTTTGATACATGTTGTAATATGGGGTGAAGATTTGGATAAACACAATGTTATAGTCAGCACATTTTTGAAAGATGTCACTAATGCAAAGCAATTTTGCTAAATATCTCATTCATGTAACTGCGAGGAAGAGTCAAATAAAATACGTTTTGGGCCTTGTTAATATACACGTTAAGAAATGGTTGCCTGGTGAAAAAACATGTTAAACAAGCATTTATTTACAGTATTTAGCAAATATATTTTTACAGTTTATATATGGGGTTCAAATATTATACATTTACTCTTTTTCCTATGAGTCATTTCCTAACTTAAATGATTCTACATTTAAAGCATTTTAAAGTGCAATTCTAAAAGGTAAGTTGTTTTTCTAAATTCCTGCTAATTTCTTCCAATGTTACCTGCCGTAAAGCGCTTCAACGGGGCAGTAGGCGCTATATGAATGCCATTAGAATACAATACTGATGTTCATTTTGTTATAGGTCAAATGACTGAAGTCGATCACCAGACGCATCTTTCCTCTTCCGCCTGTGGTTGGCTCGGGCAGCAAACTGGCTGAGCCAACCGAGCTCTGCCCATTTTTTTGTTGCCCTTGTTGATGGTTTGCCAAAAGTGTTCTCTCGCACGCAACCCATGGGCACAATGGAATTCTTCATCGTTTGTGCCAGGAGCCAAAAAACACAGGCCAATAATTATGCAAGACTCAGGATTGTAAACGCATGCTTCGTTCCAACACATTGTGGCGCGCGCCGCCATTACGTCCGCTCACACAAGGGCTTGCTGTATGCAGGCTGGAGCATCTGATGCGGGGATGGATGGGAACTGTCATTCCTGTTACTTCTGGGTGATTGAAAAGAAACCAGAATGAATTTATTGGCGTGACCCTTCCAAAAAAAGCAGTACTCTACTCTGTTACTGTTCAGCATTGTCTAGTGCAATTAAACTTCACATTTCCACGGGAACTTGAACTACAAGGAAATGTTGCTGATACAGATGAACATATGTGATGAAAGCTCGAAGTTAGTTTCTCTACATCTTTGGCTTAAAAGTTCCAGGGTCCAAGTTATTTGCACCTGCAAGTTTTACCTACAAGCGTTTCTTTTACGGGCCTAAAAATACTTTTGTAATTCAGAGCAGTTGTCTTGGTGCCTGTAAAAGGTTTTACTCACACGAAAGTTTCCAATTGAGTAAATCTCCCATGGGAAGGGAAAGGAGATTGATAGCACATATAAACTTACACCTTTGTAGTCTCTCACAAACCTTGAGAACTTCCCACACTACAAATGGACAGAGAGTTACCTGTACCATCAGCACAAAGGGAAAGGGGACGCCCCCAATATTTTTTGGTGAGGGTACAGATGAAGATATTTTTCCACGGTGAACATTTTTTCCCGGCGAATAAAATAAAGACAAGCTTTTCCCGATGCAATTGCATCTGGTCGCTTCCCTCAAGCAAAGTTGAAATTTTATGTTTATTTACACTTCAGAAAATGGGTTTTTGAAATTTCCTAGATTGTGCTTGGAAAGCTATCACTGTAAGTTTCCATGTGTACCCTGGAAAAGTTTTAGGAATTTGAAAACGTTGTAAAGCTTCGCTCATGTAAAACAGAATAATTCTGAGGGTGCAAGCAATGCACGACTTGAGAATCAGGCACTCACCTTAATTTTAGGTTTAGTCGTTAACCTTAAATTCTACATTTTTGTGTCATACTGCAGTTAATGTCCAAATCTTATGTTACCTTTAATTTAGTTTGCAGAATAATTCAATTGTTTTTTAAAGTGCTGTTAATTTTTCTACTCTAAGCTTAAAATGAGCTACTACACATTTGCAAATAGTAACCATAATCACAGTGACAATTAAATGTTGTTATTGAACCAGGGCAGGTACTATTAGATACTCAGTACCTGCACTTTTTTAATTTGTAAGGGAATTTCAGCACTTCTCAACACTGCTCCAATGCTCTTTTTAATAGTTTTTTTTAAATTCGTACGTTGTCATCAACAATGTTCCAAGTGTGGATCCCCCATCCACACGGTCCCATCTGCCCTAAAGTGAATTTATAACATCATACTTTATCAACTATGCTCTAATGATTTTAATGGGAAAGTACCAGCACTACTCAGCAGCAAACGGGCACTCTAAGTCAGAGAGTACCTGCACTTCTATGGTTCCATTTCAAGTATCATATGGAGCAATCAAAAACATATACTTGGTATGCACTCAGGGCCTCATTTACAATGATTTAGCGTAGGTCAGCGCCGCAGGTGTTTTTGCTGTGCTGCCCTACGCCTAATCGAATGGGCAGGACTGCATCGTATTTACGCAAAGCGGTGCATTCCTGTCCCTTCAGCCAGTGCTGGCACACAATATGGTCCCTAGTGCCGACGCACAATACAGGGCCTAGTGTCAATGCAGGCACCCTTCACCCTTGTACCATGGTGCAAGGGTGTCTGCTTTGTTGGCAGGATTGCTTTTGTGCAGGAAAGGCCACTTTCCTGCACAAAAACAATCCATGAGGCGTTTTCCTCTATGTGTGCTACAAAATGCACCACATATAGAATGAGGAAAAAACAAGAAGGAAAAATAAATATTTCTCCTTGTTATGCCTGCCCTGGGAAAGCATACAATTTTGGTGTATTCCAGGTTTACAGATCCTTGGAAATCTGGGAATGCATCAAAACCCATGGATGTTGCGTGAAAACACCCCCTTAATGCCGATAGAACGCCTCTTTGACTTAGTGTAAGGCAATGCAGCGACTTGCTCTGCGTTGCCTTACACCATATCTACGAGGCCATGAAAAGCCATGCAAAGTGGCTTTGCATGGCCTCATATATATGGGTCTGCACTCTGTTTTTTTTTTTTTACGAATTATGAAGTGTAAAACAGTCAAAAAGAGGCACACCTGTTACTGTTGAATTTGGGAGAAAAGAGGCATGCCTGGTATTGCTCTGATATTTGGCTATTGGGCAGCAGTGCTGCACAGAGCAATGTTGAAGTAACACAGGAGGCAGCAGGAGTTGTCAAAGATGAAGTAGCTGTCACAGAAAGGAGGAAAGAGCTGATGCATAGAACGCTTACATTTGTTCAGCATGAGAAAACCAATACTACTGGGTTGTATTTAGATAGTAATGGAACCCGACACCAACACTTCTACTGCTCTATTTCCATTCATGAAGGTCCTGCCTGTACCACATTCCCCTGCCACCAATTCTTTTCATGATATATTTACCATGTCTGCTAAAATCCTGCAGCCTGCCTTCTCATGGACACTGGGTCAAAAACTGGATGCCATGGAGAGTGAGGTGCCACACTACATCAGGTTTCCAACAGACACAGCTGACATACTATTGTAAAAGAATGTTTGTAGGCCATTGCATTTTTCCACAACTTTTTAGATGCCTAAATTATACTCATGTCAAAATTGAAGAACCGGGTCTTAAACCCAGCGGCGCCAGGGGCACGCCCAAAGTCTTTGGATTCACCTGTCTTGGTATACAGAGACACGGAATACTTCTGTGTGGTGTCAGAGACCAAATTTATTAGCTGCAGCTAGTAACAGTGATCCTAGAAATACATCACGGTGTAATTTCTCAGGAGACTGCTCAATTTTGTAAGGCGAGACATCTCCTTTTATACACAATATTCACATTACAAATGCACACCCATTGCACAAAATTCTAACCAATAAGGTACATTTTCAAACAAAGTATCACATGACAGAAAACTCAGTTTGCCATAACCCAACCCAAAGATAATTATTAGGAATGTCTCAAATTCAATCTCCACAAGCCGGACAAACCCATAATTGAAAGCACAATGCATGTAATGAAGGAGCATAGAAAGGAAACAATGACAGATAACGAGCAAGATAAGGCATGTGTAAAGAGACTTAAAGTTAACAATGTCCTGAACATTGATTGGCAATCTCAGACAACGATCAACCAAGGAAATTGGCTTAGCAGGGTCAGTTTCAGGTGAAGGAGTCAGGTCCTTACAGTTCACCTTAGAGTCAAGAAGAACCTAGTTAATGTATACCGGTATGAAAAGGCCAGGTCGCTTTATTCGTTCGACCACATTCATCGGCCTACGTGATGGCAACACAAAATGGAGGCACGGACAAAATGGAACCCACATTCAAGACGAAGTCTCTGAATACGTAATGAACTCGCTAGTTAACGTGACGAATTCACTCCAAATTAGCCGAACTTACTAAATACGGTACGACATCACCAAAATCGTGATGGAACCATAACCTCACGGGACAAGATAGGATTTACAGAACCTCAGACACTCCTTTTGCCATTACGTAGGCAATAGCCCTAACTCACGTTAATCTGAATCTAGGTCTATATCAATATTCATTAGATCATCAAGGTGTCGTTGGAGCATCATCCTGTTACTCTCTACTTCTCTCGAGACAGGTCTCCGCACACACATAGTAGCACAAAGACTACAAATGGCGGGACCACACTGGATGCAAAGACAACAGGAGAAAAGGATAGCTAAAACCATACAGAGGAACATCAGAATCTTCCATCCCCATTTGGACAGTAGTCCCCAAAACCATCCAGTCAATGACCAGTCTCCTTCGTCTACATGAATAGACTCAGAGATCTTATGCAATTTAGAGATGGCTTGGTACACTGTTGGGGCATTATCTGGTATGAAAACACAGCAACTGGATTGAATCAATTTACATACCCCTCCTCGATCTGCAAGTATGACGTCTAACACCATACGATTATGCAACGTCATAAGGCGGTCCGCTTGAAGCTCACCTGTAACATTACTAAGGGCACCTGCAGTTTCATTTATAGTGGCCTCAACCACTCTCGTAAGTTGTCGTATATTCCTGTTATTGGCCATAGGACCCCAAAACGGTAGGAAACCCTTGAAAAAGTCTCCTACTTCTTGTGCTGCGTATCTTCCTGATCGAAGGCACCTCTACCCTATCTTGTTCTATGATAGTCCGAAGAAGTAGTGTATGTCGGGGGAAGCAGAAACACCACATAACATGTTCCTGAAAAATCAGGCGGTAACCATGTATAGGCTCTGTCGTGACAAACAAAATATGTGCTGTTAGCTGGCACGAACGGAGGAGAAGTCTGAGATGAATAGACGTAGGTTTGAGCACACACACTCTAACCTAGCTGTGCTCTCGGATTCCGTCCACTACCTTGCAAACAAAAGTGGCATCGATGTGGTACAATCCAAATCGGGGGAGACCTTTTTCGTCTTTCCTTCTCTGTCAAACTGGCACTATATCCAGTCACGTTCCAACCAACATAAGCCTGCGCCTCATCCTTAGGGATAGCATTATATGCATCAATATCTCGGATCATATCCACTATTCCCTTTATCAAGGCACTATTACTCAGATTGTCTTTCACGGAACGTAAGGGATATACCTCATTTGCATAGATGAACATAGTCTGAAAAGCCCATACACACCTTTGAAAGAAAAAGGCAAATCCAGATAGGGCATACCTCTATCTGTCGTCTGAGGCACAAGACCACAAACCCAACAATTAGTGGTATTTACTACTAACTGATGCTGATGCAACAGCTGTATAAACAAATTGTTGACAAATTCTGACCTCCTTGTCTGTTCATGTTCAGGCAACGTATAAAATTGGTGCAAAGAAACAGTAGTAGAGGAAAGCATAGGTTGGGAGGTGGGTGCAGATATCAGTGGTGTAGCATAAACAATCCAACCCACACAAGCTAATGTGATACTTAAAAACATAAAAGAACACAATATAATAAAGCATTTGTTACGGATCAATGTACAAAATCTTATCTTACAATCTATTCTCTCAACAACTCCTTCAGTTACAAAAGACTCCATCCTGTAATGTGCTGCTCATGGCAATTTTCCTTCTTCACTGAAGTGTGCGTCCAGGCATCCTGGACGTCCCTAGAACCGCAGACCTTTCGTCATACGTGGGTCACCCCTTAAGAACTTATACCGTGACCCTGAAGCTGAACCCGGATGGTGGCTCGAAAAAGAAAAAGGAAAAAAAAAAGTCTCTTGTCTGAAAGAGTGTAATTCATAAAAAAATTCAAATGTTATTTGTCCATTCTAGTCCTTAAGTTGTAGCATTCTTTACCAGGCACAGTTTGATCCTGGAAGAGTGTCTCTGGGTGCATAGTATCAAGTCTCAAATGCGGCAGCACAGCTTCTTGCAAAACTTCGTCATCCGCACGTTCCAACTGAGTCCATTTCAAATGTGCGTCACTAAAAGGTACAAATCTCGGAACACTTTCAGTCTCAGAATCGGCAATACCATCCTTGACCCACTGATCGTATGGTAAGGGTAACCTCTTACAATGGGTGGCGTGCACCCAGTTTTTCTTGCCGCAAACCTTGCCGGCAGTCCGAGTCACCAACAATACTTGATACGGGCAGATCCACCTTGGCTCCAGATTCTTTGTCCTTTGGAAATTTCTCACAAGAGTCCATTTGCCAGGTTGGATCGAGTGACCTGCATCCACAGATGCTGAAGGTAAGGTATCATGCACCTGTTGGTGAAGAACACGCAATTTAGCAGTCAAGTCATGTAAGTAATCAACCAACAAAGGGTACTCAATATCACTGTATTTATTTGGCCTCGGCACACCCCAAACATTTGCCGGGCGACCAAAAACAATCTCGTATGGGCTAAGTCCCACACGAGAATGTACTGTCGTTCTTGTGGACAAAAGTGCCAGTGGTAGAGCATCCGGCCATGTAAGGCCAGAGCTTGCTTGTATCTTGGCCAATTTAAGTTTAAAAGTGCCATTGTAGCACTCAACCAAGCCAGCTGACTGGGGGTGATTCGCAGCATGACATTTTTGCCTGATTCCCAAACCCGCACACACTTTCTTCATAATCTGACCCACAAATTCACTTCTGTTGTCACTCCATACCATCCTTCGCAATCCATACCTAGGGAAGAACTCCTTAAGCAAAACCTTGGCTGTAGATAAAGCAGTATTATCCTTGAGGGGGTAGGCCTCTATCCATCTGGAGAAGGCACAAACAACCACAAGGACATACTTTAGGTTATTGCATATTTCCACGTGAATAAAATCTAACTGTAGCACCTCGAATGGATACGTTGGAGGAGCGAAATGACCCGCTGGAGTTAGGGTTCCTTTGCCAGGATTATGCATCAAGCAAATCATGCAGTTTTAACCAGATTCTCAGCACATTTAGGAATTCCAGCATTCTGCCATACTGGAGCCAACAACTTACATATCCCTTTTGAACTAATGTGAGCTAATCCATGAGCCATCGTAACCACTGGAAGCACATACGCATCAGGCAACAACCATCGCTTGTGTTCTGACAACTCAAACCAACAGCCAGTCGAATCCAACATTCCTGTAGTCTCTCTCCACACACTCAATTCTTTCTCAGTAGCTTCTGCCTGAATCGATTTCACACTTTCTATTGCGTCTTCACACATTCCTCCTGCCATAACCCATCTAGCAGGACCTGCAACATACATACGACTCGTCACATCTTTCGCCGTTTCTCTCGCTACTTCATCTGCAAACGCATTGCCATGACCAACATCATCCGTAACCTTCATATGTGCGCTGCATTTCACAATCGCAACTTGTGTCGGCAAAGTAAGTGACTCAAGAAGTTCATTCACTAATTGTCTATGCTGAATTTTCATACCATGGAAAGTAAGAAATCCTCTCTCTCTCCACAAACGCCCAAAGCTATGAGCCACGCCAAATGCATATTGGCTATCAGTATGCACATTCACTCTCTTACCTTTCGACAACACACACGCTCTCGTCAGTGCAATCAACTCTGCTGCTTGAGTTGAATTCTGTGCAATACGTGCAGTTTCAACAATCGTGTGCAAAGTTGTAACTGCATACGCTGCAGTCGTATCGCCATTCGAAAGCTTAAAGCACGAACCATCTACCCATAAGGTACCATCTGGATTCGAAAGAGGAGAACCTTTCAGATCAACTCTACCCTTCGTTTCCTCCTCTGTCCGGAGAAAACAATCATGCTGTTTCTGAGCATCTGTCTCTACAGAAATCGGCAACAATGTAGCTGGATTCAATGTGTTGCACCGCTTTATGTGCACATGACTAGCCAAACTCATAACCTGACAAACGTGCACTAGTAAGATGTTGAGTCTTCTTTTTATTCAATAAGGTATCAACTTCCTGTGGGACCATTACAATCAATGTATTATCCAATACCAAACCAGCAGACTGTCGGATAGAAACAGCTCTCAAGCAACTAGGCAACGCCCTAGCTACCGGATCTAAAGTAGCTGAAAAATACGCACATGGGCGCTACTTGTCTCCAAACTGTTGTGCCAACACTGACAACGCACAACCTTCTCTTTCCTGTACGTAGAGTGTAAAAGGCTTACTGTAGTCGGGAGTACCCAACACCGGAGCAGAACACAATGCATCACGCAATTCAGAAAAACTTCTCTGACATTCTTCAGACCAAGGAAGAGGGTTTGGTGTGTCCTTAAGAGTAAGTGCCAACAAAGGTTTCGCCAGCAGAGAAAAATTCGGAATCCACTGTCTACAATACGAGGTGATACCTAAGAAAGCATGCACCTCTCTGTGTGTGCATGGTACAGTCATTTAAGCAATCGCTTGTATACGATCTGGGGTCAATCGTCTTCCCTCCTTCGACAAGAGATGACCTAAGTAGGTCACATCTTGGCGGCAATATTGCAACTTCGAAAGTGACACTTTATGGTGAAGATCAGACAAGTGCCGTAACAAAGAAAGAGTGACTTCTTTACAAATTTCTTCATCATCAGCAGAGACTAACAAATCATCCACGTACTGAACAAGAGTCGCACCAGAAAGCAAGACAAAAGTATCAAGCTGAGTTTTCAAAGCCTGACTATAGATGGAGGGACTTTCACAATAACCTTGAGGAGCGCGCTTAAACTGGAAACTTTGGCCTCCTAAAGAGAAGCCGAAAATATCCCTACTTTCTTCGCCAATTGGAATACTATAGAAAGCGTTCTTCAGATCGATAACAGAAAACCAAGCAGCTGAGGCAGGGATCATAGTCAGTTAAGCAGTAATGTCCAGGATAACAGGAAACTGTGGCACAACAATCTTATTGACCTCTCGAAGGTCGATCACAAACCGATACACAGGTGGCTGGGAAGAGTCAGTACGCTTAAGGACAGGCAAAACAGGACTGTTACACACATTACCTATTGTTTCTTCAATCACACCTTTCTCAACCAAATCATAGATAATCTATAAAAGAGCTCTTTCACCCTCACTAGAGATCCTGTATTGGGGAATGCGAGGTAGCTTAGCATTCGACTTGAGGGTAACAACGTAGGGTGGAATCTGCAAAAGGCCAACATCATTAGGACCTGTAGCCCAGAGAGTATCAGGGAGAGAACGCAATTCCAGTGGAAGCCGATCTTTAGACAAATACATCGGAGAAATCACTTTCTTACCCAACGTAAGATGTACTCCCGAAGGAGAACAATGTAATGTTGCATGCAATCTTTTCAACAAATCCAAACCCAACAGATTCTCACCACAACTTGTCGTTAGAATAAGGGGTGCTTCCAATTCACAAGGCCCAATAGAAAGAGGCAAAGGACAAGAAACCGGGTTACGAACTGGGGCGCCAGAAAATCCCACCGAGACATTCATCACGCCAGACAAATGTGCGCCAGGGAGTTTAGAGTGCATGATAGAACTCTTTGCTGCACCAGTATCCAAAAGAAAAGGTTCTGCCACACCTGATGTCATTACTTCAACATAAGGTCCACTCTGGTCTACTGGCACTGACACTACTCCCTCCCTTTGTCCATGGCTGTCCTAGCTATCATTAAAATAAGCCCTCTCACTTTCAACATAATAATCATCAGTGTAATATTGAGCAGACTGAACAGACGGAACATTCTGTTGATCAAAATAATTCATAAAATTCTGAGGGGGAAAGGAACGTTCATTCTGGGGAAACGCACCATGTCCCCTACCCCTAGGTGCTTGCTGGACACCACGACCTCTCAAACCAAACACACCATTCGCATGCTGTAGCAGAATCGGGCAACTATTCTTAAAGTGACCTTCCTCTCTACAATAAGCACACTGATTAGGGCCATGGGGAAGTCACAGAGGAAAAGACTCAGGCTTCTGCAACAATCTCTGAAACTGTGGGGGTTGCTGAAACTGGGAAGGTTGCTGAAACTGACGCTGATTAGGGTGAGGCGGATACGCCTGCTGTAGAAGAACCTTCGTTTTTAATTATTTAGTCCTCTTCTCTACTTTATCCTTCCCATCTTTATCTCTGTTCTCATAGTATTGTGCAGTAGCCAATATCTGGGCTGAAGAAGAAACAGCCCATGAACTCTCAGAGTCCTTTAACTTATTACAAAGCTCAGGAAGCAAATTAAAAACAAACTTATCTACGAACAACCTTTGACCACCTTCTGTACTCATGTCCTGACCACTATGATCAATGAATGTTTCCTCAAACCTGGTGAAGAAATCAGACACACTCTTGTCTTTCTTTTGTTTGCATGCTGCTAACTTGTCCCAATTCACTTGCATAGGAGGCATCAACGTTTTTATTAAATTAATAATCCTACCGGGTAGATCTGCAACTAAAGGCTCAGGTTTGGCCCCTCCTACCTGCCGACCATCTGCAGCAGCAATATTAACCCACGTATCTCCTAACTCTACTGCATGATCCTCATGACGGATCTTCGCCCACAAAGGTTGAGGGACTACATTACCCAACAACATATCTATGTCAGCTAAATTCATAACACACGCATCAACTGTCTGGGACAACTCCTTATAATAACCAGCAGGATTTTTACTGGGGTCAGGCAAAGTCTGCTTAAGAGCCAGGACCTCAGCCCTCTTCCAAGGAACATGTACCCACACTCGCTGAAAATGAGCCGGTGCAGCCGCAATACCTCGAGCGGCACCAGCCAAAACTGCCTCTCTCCATACAGGGGGAACCTCTCTCATCGGGTACTGCTTCACTTTTCTCCTAACAGAAGGGTCAGGTTCAAACAACGACTGAGAAGGAAGTCTACACCTAAATGCAAGAAGCATCTCTACCGCTTCCTCAACATCGGGACCCACTATCGTCCCTTTAGAAAATTCGGATTGAACATTAAGTAGTTCCAATGGAAGTGGACCCAATTCAATATTTTCCCATTCTTCACGGAGGAAAGTACACATAACATCAAAAACATACCTTTGTTTTGGTGCCTCCCACTGCAGGAAGACATCCATAACCATTTGTAGACTATACTTGGAGGCATTTGAAACCCATCTACGAGCAAGGAGATCTAACACTGTCCGCTCCTCGGAACTAGGGAGCTGACTACGCGTTTGTTTACGTGCAGAAACAGGGGTCATATTCAGTGACCCAAAGAGAGGAGACAAAAGGCTAGTGACGGTCTCAGTCATTCATTGTTGAGCAGAAGGAGAAGAAGTTGACATAAGGACAGGAGACAAAGTGTTTTCAGGTGACAGAGACATAGGGTCAGTAGCAAAGGAAGTTGAAGGAAAAGGAGAAGAAGGCAAAGAAGTTTGAGGCAGAACTGTTAGCAAAGCTGGCGGCCCTAGAGGGGGATGCGCCGGGGGAGGAAGAACCACCTGTGGAGGAACGGGTGGCTGGACAACAACAGGGGGTTGAACAACTGGGGTTGCGGAGGTGCTGTAGCACTCTGCACACAAGGGGGTGGTAATCTCAACAAATGCGACATCAAGGGATCCTATTCAGGGTCATTAGTCACATTTGGAAGAAGAGGTGGCAAAGATAACATTTGTCAATGGCCATGCAATGTTGTCTATCTGACACCTCAATCGCACTATCTTCTTCGTCTTCTTAAAACTGCCTAGAAGCTTGTATTGTCAATATATTCTTTTCTTTCCTATCTCTCTTAGCTTGCTTAATTTCTCGCTGTTTGGCTTCCTTACGCCAGAGTCGGAAAGAGTCAAACATCGCCGGCCGGGCTTTCTTCTTGAATGGCGTAACTTCTAGATTGTCTAAAACATCTGATTCGAAACTAACATGTTGGGGCCATCGTAAGACACCATCTTTCTTCGTATAATGGACCCATACTTCATTAAACGTAATGGGACCCACGCCATGCTTTGAATAGAGCTCATAAGTCGGAGTTCCAACCGGAGGTATCGGACACGAGTCCTCCAATCGGGAATCCCTGTTACAACTACAACAAAAGCATTTCCTAAATTTGCTAAGACCAGGCATCTTATAGCTCACTAATCGAGCTTCAAACTTCAAGGGGTTATCAAAAACGATATACTCGCAAATATATGAGACCCTCGGCTTTGGTATTTACAAAAACCAAATCAAAGAAACCCAAGAAAAAAACAAAGTCGTGGGAGCGACTCACTTGTACTTAACCAAAATGTCTGTCACGCCACCAGAAGACCGTCTAATGTCTCGCTTTACAAATCATCACAAGAGGGTCCAAGACAAGCCGACAGTCAGGGCAGCAGTCCTTCGTAGCCGTCGGAAAGGGGAAGCCTCGCAGTAAAAACCTTCAGTCTACATTCGACATGCAGGGGTCGATGAAGTGGGGCCCCTCCTCCAGAATTTCCTCACGTAGCTCCTCCCAATCTTCGGGCTTGGACCGGTACCGCTGAAGCCGCCCCAAGTTGGGCGCCAGTTGAAGAACCGGGTCTTGAACCCAGCTGCGCCAGGGGCACGCCCAAAGTCTTCCGATTCACCTGTCTTGGTATACAGAGACACGGGAATACTTCTGTGTGGCGTCAGAGACCAAAAACGTCCCATGATGCCTCTATGTGAAGACAAGCATAGCGCTGAAGAAGAACATCATGCTGGGAACTTTTTGGTAATGTCAGAAGCTCGTATAGACCTTGAAAAACCTGTTTGCACATAATTAGGCCTGGGAGTATTTTCAGTAAGTCCACTTTCATCTGTGTCTCTGAATTACTTAGAAGAACGTGTGAAGTAGGCGTATGTTGAGTATGTAATAATTTAATGTGGCAATGACTGAGATGTGCGACATACAAGCAGCAGGGGTAGGAGAAACAAGTAGCACCCATCACTGAGAAATGAAAAGTATACAGCAGTTTCAAAGTAGAGTCTTACCTAAAAGTAATAGTACAGAGAACTATTTTGCACCAGGGAATTTAGCTTTACTATTTAAAGCTGAGCCAATTGGTGCCCCTGCCTAAATGGCAGATCAATAGACTGTGAGCCAGCAAGCCACAGCCTGCTGTCTGATGGACTCCTGCTGTCTTAAACCCATAACAAATATGAAAACAACTGCACGGTTGTGATGACTAAAAGTTTGCCTTGCAAAATCTCCAGTCGCAGGGGGTAAGAGAGTGACATGCTTAATGAAAATTACTTAGGAAGGTCACTATCTGCAACCTCCTGTGATTGGTTACAAATGCAGCACCTGCGACCTGCAAGGAACAGCAGACTTCCATCATTGTGTTAGCATTCCGTAAAAGGATTATTATAATTGTTTTTAAATAAACAGCCTGTGATCCATCTTTTTTAATTGCTCGTTATTAACATGTTGTTCATGTCTCGGCTTCATTACACAACAGAAGCAAATAACAGCATCTACAGACAGCTTTGACAGGTTGAACAGATTCAGCAGTTTGCCACTACTGGATGTGTCAAGCTGTGGCAAACTTGGAGTTTGACTCTGAATGTGCTTTGCCATACCCCCTATCATCACATAGCAGCCTGTCTGAATAACTCACCCACCCGGTTCCCACTTCCTGAAACATAATTCCAGTTTACCAATATAAAGAATTGTCGATGCATGTCCAGATATAATAAGACAAGTGTGTCAGATCAAATACTCACGAGCGCCAGTCATGACCAGTGCCTCTGCATCAACAGTTGGAATATGGCATGTGTCTAACATGATGTGACCCCTCGGGGTTTGAGTTGGGGATCATAGCCATAAGGAAGGGCTCCCAGGTAAAATGCAGCTCAAGCTTGGGTTATGTCTATGGGGACTTCAGATACATGATCTGCAGGCATGCAGGTGTTAAATATTTTTTTATGAATATAATTGAGCGAGCATTGACCGAGATATGCCGCACTAGTTGCAAAGCTTGGCTTCGTACAGAATTGGTGGCGGTCCTGCCTAAGCTGCTCTCACCCCTGTTACACACCTGAGGTCAAGGGTTTGGATCTCATGGTACTTAAGGGCTGTAAGTGAGTTTGATAAAGTGCCTACCATTACCCATTGACCACAGTGCCTGCATCAGCACGTCTGTCTGTTCTTCCATTGGACTGCCCCCCAAGCCCTTGTTTGTGCAATGGATCTGGTCAATGCCGCATGAGTGAGGAATTCCCCAGGTGTCATGCTGTGTGTCTGTTATAGAAGGTAAAAGGCAACAGGTGACCAGAGGCGTACAAGTCGCATATACGTTGGAAGAAGCGTGTGAGTGCCCCTTGGGAGACCTTTGGGCGCATGGCAGCACGCTAGGCTACCTGCATAGGTATCAGTGCCAGTTTTAGCGTGCAGTTCACATAACACTGGATGTGACCAGATTTTTACACTTTTTATCAAACACATATTCGCCGATGTCCACGGTGGTCATTTTTCTCTGCAGATACGTGAGCCCAAATGAGGCACCAGTGCTTAACTATCCTGCCACACTCTGGAGCTGGGCTGCTGAGTATTATGACTCAAAGTCAGTGACTCCAAGTCCAACCCTATCTATAGGAAGGTATACGGTGTCTAAAGCAACTCTTCGACTGCTCGCTTCCCCCCATATTAATTCTGAAAGTAAAGTGGGGAGAGGTCTTGTAATTAAATTGCAGGGGAATATTAGCAAAGAAGTATACAATCTGGGCAGCACCAACATTTTGGCGAGTGCCACACAGCTCATGACTAACAATGGTAACCTGTCCCAGAAGCCTATAGTGACCTTCGCAGACAACACTGCCCATTCAAGGTTAAACTGTTGGTCCCAATACACTCTTACCTCCAGGTTTTAAATGTGGTGTGCTCTACGGAGAGGCCTAGAATCACCGGATAACATACCTACCACGCTTTCTGTTAGCTGGAAGAGACAGGACTTCGATGTGTAAATGTTAATGGCCCAAAGGGAACCCAAATTTGCAGAACTCCTCAAGGAGTAGTGGCAGGTCTACTGTGTTGTGTTGCATGAATATTAATATGTAATCCGTGTATTATAAGATAGTGTATCTATGCCCCTGGATGGGGACCCCAAATACCGACTCAAATGCTCTGGAATTTACACACTATGGGTGCCATGGACAATGTGAACAGCAGCTAGAATAGAGGACACCCCTGCTGCATCTCAGGCTGTACTGACCAAGCATCCGAGGGTATGCCACCCTGCTTAACTCGGGCCATCGGGCTACATAGAGAAGCTGCATTCATTTAATGATGTTGTGCCCAAAACCCATTCTTTGCAAGACCACCCAGAAGAAATTTAACTCCATGGAGTCGAGGGCTTTTCTCCATGACAATGGAGACTGCCGCTACCCTGGTGGAGTTGGGCATGATACTACAAAGAATATGAAACAATCTTCTGACATTGGGGACAGTACTATGACCCAGAACAAAGTCACATGATCCTGGTGTACAAGGTGTGGTAGTACCCAGAGGCGGTTCCTCTTAAGGAGCATTAGGCGCAGTGCATCTGCCCCAATCTGAGCCGTCACACACTACAGGTGACATATGAGCCAAGATAACTTTAGCACAGGGCGGGACAGGCTCAGTACTATGCTTGCAATATTGTAGGGGGAGGAGGTGTGGCTCTGTCACAGTGCACCATATGCCATTATCCATCTGGATGGAAGCCTACTGCAGTGAAGTGCGCATGTCTGATTGACTGCTAACTTCAATGTGGCCAACCTGACATGCATGCATTTGCCCTCTGCATCTTCGCTGTATGAGAACGCTATGAGGACAGAGACCTAGCCCCCTTGTACTCGAAGGGAGCGCTTGCTTGGCCTGCCCAGCTAATCGCAATGCTGCTTTCAAGCTTTGTATTGAAATGCAGAGAATGAAAGCAGCATTGTGATTGGCTATGTTTCTAGTACCTCTTCCAGCTCTTCAACGCCTCCACACAGGAGACACTAACCCACGAGGATGGAGAACACAGAAAAAAGGGAATTCAGCGTAGCCAAACTCCCAGTGGTCCGTCAAGCTGCGGGAAAAGTAAGATAATTTTGTGGCCTTATTGTTGAATCGATATTTGGCCCACCACTCTCAAATTTTACCAGCCTCCACTTGTAGCACCCCATCATCCTGTTAGACAGTTGTTTCCCTTGTAATTTACAATCCAAGCAAAGGAGAGATGGTGGTGGCATGAGCCAACCTGAAGGAGGTCCTGGCCTACCGTAGGCAGCACCACAATTATTACCTCGCTAGCAGATAGTGGCACCTGTCCTCTTTCAAATGTCTCACAGTAGAGCTTTTGAAACTGTGTGGGATCAGCAGGCCTTGAAACATTTTATGGAATTTCAGAGGTGGTCTATCACTGCCCTCGGTCTTGACAGTGTAGAGTTGGGTTAGGGCCAATGCAATCTCATCAGCCTGTATGGGTCATTCCTTTTCAGCCTGTTGCTCTATTTACAAACTAGGCAGGGTCACCCCTCGAATGTAGTTGAGCATCTGTGTGGTGCCTCCAGATGTGCATGTTGTATGTAGGTCCCGCTAATAAGAGGCAAAGATGTAATTTATGTCAGTTGTGGTGTGAGCTATCTGTTTGTTATTGAAAGTTACTGCAATAGCCGTTAAAGTGGAAGGGACCTGAATCAGGCATGCTACTAGGTGCCCAGCCTGGTCCCATCTATTCCTGACAATCCTAAAGGGACAGACGCACCCACAGCTCTTCATGGGTGCGTCACTGTTGTGTTAGACTTAGTTAAAGGTCCGGTTGAGTTGGCACCTCCTGCTCAGAGTTTTGTCATTGCGTGTTAGATGCCTGTTTGCTGTGCTTGCAAGACTCTGCATACCCCTATCATGGAAATTAGGCTTATCCCCCTGTCATACACCTTGAAGTTGTCCCATATTAACAGGGCATTAGACACAGACGGACCTCTTTTTCTCAAAGAAGAGAGAGAGTTCCTCCTGAAGTTTATGTTTAAACAATGTGTCTACAAGTACCAGTGTAGGCAACCTCCATATGGATAGTGTAGCAGGATAGTAACTCAACTGCAGAGTAATTAAAAGTGGGTTGTGGCCCGATGATGTCTTCACTACATATTTTATCCCTTGTGTGTTAACAGACTGGGCATGGCAAGGAATGAATCTATGTGACTATAGAAAGCGTATACAAGGGAGTAATAGGAATATTCTGGCTGCAGTGGATTCCTTGCTCTTCAACAGTCTGTCAAGTTCCAGCTTCTTGCCCAGAGTAAGTGTCTCCATCCAGCCTGCCACATAGGCAGACATAACGCCCTTATTGATCTATCTTGCATTCTGTGACGTAATACAGGACCCTGAGGTGCACCCATATCAGCACGTCCCTAGCATATGTGGAAAAGGCCATTCTATGGACCAAGCCTCCCCATCTCTGTTGGAGTTGCTTACCCTCCTGTGTCATGGGGTCGATTTCTTGGAGTAGTGCTATGTGAGCCCCTTGCCTTTACAAATATGTGTGGATCATGTGTCTCTTAAGTGGGCTCCCCAAACCCCGGGTAGTCCAAGTTATGAAGGTGTAGGCAGAGATTTTCTGGCTAACCAGAGAGGCACCAGGCAGGTTGACATGACTCCCCACTGTCCACATGAAGAGCTGAAGCCCCCGGTGAACAGTACTACAAGGATCCCTCTCTCGCCCATAATTTAAAGTGTGTAATGTAAGCAATTCCAGAAAAGCACTTACTCACAACCAAGGATTAATATCTGAATGTCTAAATCCCACAACAACTCGCAACTTAAACTCCTATCCCAGGGAAGAGCATGGAACTGCCCTATGCCCAACAATACAAACATGAATTGGTCGCTCTATAGCTCAACAAAGCAGCCTTTGAGAGTGACTAATAGATCTAGCAGAGCAGTTAGTCATTTGGGAAAAGAAACGTGTGCCCAGCCCAAACTAAACCGAGGCCGCCCACGTCCTCTCCAGCCACCTTGAGCCCTGTGAGAGCAACACATTTTGTAGTACTGCTGCAACAACCTAGACCTGATGTATAGGAGGCTTGGTCGAGGTGAAAGTGCAACAGTGGCCCAATCTAATGCTGGGTGGGCTGCAGCGGCCACATGTCATAGGCCATGCTCTGTGTATAGCTTGATTTGAGGGAGTTCATCCCGAAAGCCCTGAATCCACCATTGGGGTTTTCCCCGTAGTCACTGCATGTGCTGCTCCCCTCCCCATTGCACCTGGAGCTAAAAGCCTGCACCATAACCGCCGCCATTGCCAGCCTGTCTTCATGACCCTCTGCTGCCTGTCCTGGGGTGAGGCCGCTCACAGTCCCACATCTCCTGCTGTTCCGGTTCCTCCGGGGATGCCCACTAGATTTTTTAGAATGGAAGGGTCTCCGACCCCACTGGCCTCTCGTAGTTCAGCCCAGCCCAGGCCTCTTTAGAGCCAATAAAGAATAGTAATAGGCCGTTAACCATTCATTTCCAGTGTGCTGGAAGCAAGAGGCCAGTTTCCATGGGCAGTTTCTTTTCTCGTATCCTAAGTCTCGTTCCCTGCGGCCTAAACTCTCGGTCAGCCTTCCTGTCTGCCAGCTCCTCTGGGGACAGACTTTGGGAGGAAAGACTTCCCCACCCTTCTAGGCTGCATCTCAGGACCTGCACCAAGGTCCTCTCCTTTCATATCATCATCTCCTTGCTTGCTGCAGTTCTGAAGCAGAGCTTCAAGGTTATGCATCATGCCTCATCAGTTCTGCCCATAGAACCACAGCTGGGCTAGCAGAGCACCTCTGTAAAAGGGTGTAGGACTGGAATGGCATCATAGGGTTTAGGACTTACAGCAGGCCGAGTCCAACTGCTGAGTTCAAGGTGGTTGGAGCCTTTTCTGTCCACGAGGCTCTGATCAGAAGGCCAGCCAACTAGACCTTGGAGTAACACTGGTGGTCCTGGGTTCAAGGTACAGGTCTAGTCCTTCTCATTCAAGTAGCAGGGCAACAGAGTAGCAGTCCATCTTGCGGAGCAGCACAGCAGTCTTTCTAAGTCCTCCACAGGTCCAGAGGTGTACTGAAGAGTTGGATCCGAGGATCCAATATTTATTCCTGATGCCCACTTTTGGAGTGGTTTTGGCCATTTTACTCCAGAGGTGTCTGAAGTTTCCAGCCTCCCTGCTCTGGCACCAGCTTGTCTGGAGTCCCAAAAGACTAATGTCAAATCCTTTGTGAGTGTGTTAAGGCAGAGCCGTTGTGATGTGCAATTGTGGTAGGTGACATCTCATCTGTCTCATCAAGTCAGAGATGGCCCATCCGGCCAACATCTATTATCCCTTTGCTTTTCTGCCTGGAAGCAACACACAAAGACCAACTGCCAACTGCACCTTGTCACATGACCCAGTATGCAGGTGATGTTCTCTATTGATTTCACTAATATTTGAAGTATGTAATGTGCTGGCTTTCTTTAGTTTGTCAGTTAGTTGTAGGGAATTTTCCCTCGAAGTATTCTTGTCAGGACATCTTTTTTATGACATTTTTACCACACAAATTATATGAAAGTTTCTGTTTGATATTTTGTGAGACATTTTTTCAAAGTAGGGAACAGCCCTTCTAGGCTGTCTGCATTGCCGCAGCTTGTTGGACCACGAGAAAGCATGAAATAAAAAAAAGATGATTAAACACTTAGCTAGTAATTAACGCAGCGATTCATATTTCAAACTATTACTGACTACCTGTCAGGAACATTTCTCACAAAGAGTGGTTCTCTTCACGTGAGGCCTCCTTAATATATTCATTATTTTTGCTGCTGCTGAAAGAACGCATTATAGCTACAGGGAACATAGCCTATGTATCACTGTCAAGGTGCAGTCCTGCTGCCCCTGGAGGCACCGAAGGCAAACGAACAGAGCATCTCTCTAAATGAGCGCGTGAGTGAATCACGGCTGAGAGGTCGCTCCAGCTGGCCCTCATCACAGGTGGCCATAAGAGCGGATCTGCATTTATGCTGATGGTGATAAACGTATCTAAACAGCATAATTTCTGTTCAGGCCAAAGCGGGGAAAGGCGAGGCAGACTTTGGAGCTCAAAACCATTGCATAAAACATTGCTGTTCTAATGAGGCAATAGATAAACAACTGAGGTGGAAAGAATGTCACAACTGGAACCTAACCCAGCCGGGGCACAAATGTCCAAACTAGCCTCGCATTGCAGGACACCACAAGCACAGTGGGGGCATGGTGACAAGTATGGGTCATGTCAGCCTTTAATGAATTGAATTGAATTGAAGAGGTTCTTGTATAGCGCATGGCTACTCGGAAGCATCCCAGCGCTTGATGTTGAACAGAAGGGATAGACAAGGATCTGAGGTATGGGAGCTAACTCATCTATGTCTTGGGAAACAGTGCTGTTTTAAGTTGTTTTCGAAATGCCAGCAAGCTGGGTTCTAGACGAAGTGAGAGCGGGAGGGCATTCCACAGCCTTGCTGCATTTCGCGAGAAGAGGCAGTCTCCAGATCGGGCTCTGTTGGTCCTGGGTATTGTGAGGAGGTTTTGCTGTTTAGAGCGAAGATCCCTAGATGGAATGTATGGTCTGATCATATCGTTCAGGATGGGGGGCCATTCCCATAGAGAGTTTTATGGACCAGACAGAGGGTTTTGAAATGGACCCGCTCCATTATTGGGAGCCAATGCAGGGTCCTTAGTGAAGGTGCTGCTGAGGCACGATGGCTGGTACCAGTGAGTAGCCTTGCTGCAGAGTTTTGGGCCATCTGAAGTTGACGGGTAACTGAGGTGGGGGCTCCTAGGTAACGTGCATTCCCATAGTCCAGCCTTGATAAAATGAGAGACTGGACTATGGTTTTCTTAGCAGTTTCGGGTAGCTGGGGGAGGATTTTGTGGATGGTTTTCATTAGACCGAAGCAAGTAGCCACTGTCTTTCTTGCCTGGATTTTGAAGGACAACTCCGTGTCGAGCCAGAACCCGAGGCTTTTTATCTCAGTTTTTGGGGTAGGCCCGGATCCCATGCAAGGAGGCCACATAGAGAGGATGTTAAAGGTGGCCTTCCTTCCGAGCAGCATCAGGTCGGTTTTTCCTCCGTTCAATTTCAGGTGGGATGCATCCATCCACTCTGCGACCGCACCCAGGCAGCTACAAAGATTGTTCGGGGGGGGTCTGCCTGGTTGAGGGAAACTACTAGCTGGGTGTCATCAGCGTAGCTTACCAGCTGGATTCCGAAGGGGGCCACTACCTCAGCCAAAGGTGCCATGTACACATTAAACAGTGTGGGGCTAAGGGAGGAGCCCTGTGGTACCCCACACTGTAATGGCACTGGAAGGGAGCAGTTGGTGTCTGAGAAGACCTTAAAGAATCTATTACTAAGGAAGGACTCAAACCACTCAAGGGCCTTGCCTGTGACTCCAATTCTCTCTAGACGGGCTAGGAGGACACGGTGGTTGACCGTGTCAAAGGCGGCGCTGAGGTCCAGGAGGATAATGGCCGCGCTGCCACCTGCGTCCAGAATCCTCCTGGATACCTCAACCACCCTCAACAAAGCTGTTGCTCTGTAATGCTCTGTAATGCTCTGAAATCAGCCTTTTAGCCTGCTGTGGAAATTCCAAAGTTCCTAAATTGATGGCTGCTCCAACCCTTCCTCTACACTGAGACTCCCAGCAGCCGAATATTAGTTGTTACTTTATTGACTTTGTGGTACCGAACATCAGGGTTTTACTTCAGGAGTGCCTTTACATTGGGAGGGAGGGGCACAGTACAAACACTGATCACTCTTGTGTGTGCAAAAGGCTGATTAAGTGAAACAGGTGCACATCACAACATTTCCTGGCCAACCGCCTTACAAAACGAAAACCTCCCTATACATCTAGTAAACTAGCTCCTATCCCCCTACCCCTACAATTCCTCCCAAACATACATACCCTGCAGCTAACTCATTAACTGTATTGCATTTCAACATTTCCAACTTTCAATCGCCCCTACATCCTATTAGTGCCTATATGAACCTGTAAGTAACCAAATGTTCTAAACGGTACCTCTAACTACCTGCCTACCCTCCCCTTGCACATGGTTCCCTAACTGGCAACACCAAGCAACGTCTGCAAACTCCTGTCAAACTTTTCAGGCCCCCACCACTCAGACAAGGGAGGATTGCGAAACTACCCCTTCTTTTCTGCCCCCTCCTTAGGTATCAGCTCCACTGTCGGGCAAAAGTGTTGGGCAAAATCCTTAACTTTTCCTAAAATTTTCCTGGTTTCGAACAAATACAAATTGATGCCTATACGAGATAAATGTACTCCATTACCTCTAAAAAACTCAGTGCCCTCAAATTTCATATTAGAGTGACAAATCTTGCCAAAGCCAATCTCCCTGAAAAAGAGCATCATCTCCCTGTTGATTTTTCTTCTCGCCCTGTCTATTGCCGCTGACTTGATTGCACCTCTCCAAGACCGCCACGGCAATAAATTGGTCCACAACACAAACAGACCAATCCTCTGCATCTTAAACAAATCTTTTTTCATAGTCCTCAACAACACTACCCCCTTCTCTCTGACCAAACCATTCTCCCCCAGGTGAAGAAGAAACACATCTGGGCACTGAGACCCGACCATCATACCATTTAATGTGTACAAAAGATCTCTCTAGAGCATACCCCCTTTTCTTTTTTGGGTGACTTGAAAAAGGCATTCATTTAAACCCAAATCAGCCCCATATCAGCCCCCACTCCCCTCTGTCCTGCTTGTATCACTGCCCATTTGATTAACGAGTGGACCACTATTCAAATCACCGCTTCCTCAGATGCAGGGCCCTCTAATGCAGCTAGAAAGAAACAAACAAGCAGAAAGCATTTCACTGAGTCGCATCTGATGCGTTACCCTTATCCCCCAGCCACTGCTCATAGTGCTTATAGCATCCCAACAACCAACGACCCAAGCGCATGATGTCATCCTGTGCCCAGCCCCTATTTGCTGCTTCTAATGCCCCCGATGTGGCAGAATGCTTGCCATGGTCAGTTGCTTGCACTCCAAGCTGGCCAATAACTGGTATGCTGTCGCCTTATCTCCCTACTTATGGAGGAAAACCATCCCATTAGCCTTCCGGCAACACTCAGCCCAGTGCCTGCCCCAGGCCACCAGGCACACTCCAGAGGTAAACATCGCATTCAGGATGACCCGCTTCCCTTGGGCCCTCTAATCTGTTTTGGATTGACGAATCCATACCTCCTTTCTCCCCAATGCCTGTATCACTTCCTCTCAGAAGAGGCGACCCCCCACCCAGTAATTCTGATACTCTAAAAGACCCATAATAAAATATCCAGACCATTACTGTGGAAAAAAAAAGTTTCCCCAGTGTCTCTGCAAACTTCAGGTAATTGTTGCAACACCAGGGACAACGGATTCAAAGATAAAGGTTTCCTTACCCTCCGAGGCTGACCCTATGCCTGTGTCCAACCCTCGAGTAACTTACTTCCCTGAGCCCCGGTATATGGAGAGTATACCCACAGCAACTTACCCATGAAAGCTAAACTCGCCAACCTCCCAGAAATAGTCACCCGTAACAGACCTGTCCCAGTCATCTCCAAGCTATATTGTATCTCGTCCTCACCATGCGCCAATCCAGCTGCCCGAGACCATGCCCCTGACACCAAGAATTCCTTCCAAGTATGTATATATGTCCTGACTGTTGAATTGGCCAATGACCCTACCACCTGTTACACTATACGGAGTTGCGTACTGATCACAAATTCTCCGGCATGGGTGTCGGGTCTTTGTCTGCATCTTCGGCTAATCCATGGAATCTCCCCCCACTGTAAACCAGAAAAAGCATTTGCAATGTCATTGTCCACGCCAAGGACATGGCTCGCTCTGAAAGTTATTTCAGAACGCAAGCATCCCAGCAAAAAAACCTGTAACAACTCCAACACCTACATGTCCCTAGCAGATTTTCTATTCAACACCTCCACTACAGCCATGTTGTCCAACTGAAATAACACCCTTCTGTGTGCCAACTCCACGCCCCAGAGAGTCACCGCTACCACCAAAGGCAAGAGCTCCAAGAAGGTGATGTTCCTAACTCCATTTGCCGAGGTGGTCAGCCATTGCTCCGCACACCATCTGCCCTGCCAATACAAACTGAAACCTGGGCCTCCCGGCACATCTGTAAATATTTGCACATCCCAGTCAATACCCGCCTGTCTCACCAAAGGAATACCGTTGAAGTCCTGCAAGAAGATGCACCACATCCTCAAACACTCTTTGACTCCCACTGAAATCAGCATATAATGATGATGAAGAGCAATTCCCGACAATGACCTCCCCAACCTCCTGCAGAATGACCTTCCTGCTTGTACCACCCTGCATGCAAAATTGAGATGACCCTGAAAAACCTGAATCTCTTTCATCTTCACCGTTTCTCTTCCCAGCAGTCACATTATTGAAGCCAGCATTTTTTCCTTTTCGTCCTGTGGTTGCCTGGCTTCCATCTGCATGGAATCAATCTCAGTGCCGAAAAAACACCAGCACTGTTTACTTTCGTGCCAATGGCACCCCTAGGTCACCCATGAGCTCTTGGAATCTTGCCAACAACATCTGGAAGTCTGCCAAACCTGGTGCCCCCACCATGAAGAAATCATCCAAATAATGCGTTATCAACTGATGGCCCATCTCTCATGTGAACTCCCATTGCAAGAAAATACTAAAACACTAAAATAAAGCACAGGATATCGAACAGCTGATTAGCAGTACTTTGTTGACATTCCATTTGGCCTAGAGTGCAAACCCAGTAGCTGAAAATCCTCTGGGTGTACCGGAATAGCCAAAAAGCTGACTTCATGTTGCATTTAGCCATTAATGCCCCGGGCCCACCGCTGCCAGTGACATGGCCACATCTACTGAGGAGTTGGACACTGTTACTTCCTCGTCTGCAATCATTCACCGACCTACCCTCCGGCCAAGACAATTGCTGAATCAAGTGAAATTGACCTTCCTCTTTCTTGGGGACAACCCCAATTGGAGACACAATAAGATTCTCCATAGGCCAATCTAAGGAGGGTCCTGCCATGCTCCTCTCAAAGACCTCTTTCTGTAACTTGTCCCTCACCACCTGTCTCTGCTCTGCTGCTGAACGTAAATTATCAGCCCACCAACGCATCCATGGACCATTGTACCCCATCTGAAAACTCCAACAAAACCCGTTCCGCAACAACTCCACCTTTTCTGCTTGCACGTAGAACGCCAGCCAATACTCTTGAGGTTAACTGGAGTACAAGCCTTTTGCAGCAGGTCCCTGGCCCTTCCTACCTCCTCTCCGGCCTGAGAATTGCTGCTGGTTTCTGCCCTGGCCTCTCCCATACTGTTGTCACTGTCTTGTGCCCTGACCATGGGATGCAACACCTGTCCCATAGCAGGTGTCTGCCTGCGCATTTTGAACATTCATTTGCAGGACTCCTGTGTGCGCATCCCTTTGTTTATGCCCAACATGTACCTCCTGACCCCAGCATTGTTTTTGAAGGACCCCTACCCATTCCCAGGTGGGACATGCCGGAATGGGTTGATAGACAATAGGCAGACCACTTGCCGTGAATATCCTCTTCCCGAACTTCGCAGCCCCATGGTGTGCTGCCAAAGATCTGAATCAAGTTTGCATCCCTGTATCCTGTATCCTTTCCTGTTGCCAAGGTCGTGCTCGTGCAGTTGCAGTCCGCCCCACCAGCATTTTCTTCTCCTTTCTGACTTCTGGTGGCCTGTTCTTTGCACACCTGTAACATACTAGACAGCTCATTATTAGATCCCACACCCGCTAATGTCTAGCTCCTTCTCATGGAGCTCTCCCTCCTCTATGCTTATGCTTAAAGTCTTGCTCCTTCTCATGGAGTTATCCCTCCTCTATGCTATCCTCATCTTTGTTCAAAGTAACCACTTCCAACAGGGCATGCAAACAGTCCCAATTGATACCCAGGTGTCCCCTGCGCATTACTCACTCCAAACTTTACTGTGGCACTGCGACACCCAGTGCCCTGCCCCATGCCCTGCCAGTTCGTCACTGTCCCTCGCACACTCACTGATTCTCACGTACCAGAAGCCGTTCGAGCCCCACCAGCTGCTGGGGCCAACAAGGTCATTCTGGACCTTCGTGCGTTGCCCGCCTCTGGATCCCCCGCTGGTGTCAGGCAAATTGTGCTAGGCCCAGCCTTCTCTTCTTCTCAGCTCTACTGATTCCGGAACATTGCCCCTTTCCTGCTTCTCAAAGAAAGAAGACTGGAATGGTGTGCTGGTATCCTGTGCTCCTCACCTCTCCAGAGCCCCAACATGTCCTTCCACATCTTCCCTGCAGCCCACGCTACCTGAAGGAGCCCCAAAAGCATCCCCACCCCTGAGGGCCGGCCTCAGTGAAGGGGGTCCCTTGGCCCTTACAAAATCTTCATCCACCAAACCCTCCTCCTCTAAATGGTCTTCCTCCTCACTCCAGTCCAGCAGAGCCACTACTATGGTGAATGTTGGACCCCTACCAGTCCCTCTTCCAACTCCTCGAAAGCCCCCCACCTTGGACCTAACCAAACGCTCCACAATGAAGTGACCCTCCGCTGCCTACATAATCCTCAATACAGGTGTATTAATCCAGGCAATTTCAAATTCAGCTTCTTAATGAAGTTTATTGGAGAATACAATAAACATGCACAACCTTCAGCAATACAGAAAATACTGGCCATTCTTGGAATTTTTGCTGTGATGCTGTTCTATCGCATCACAGCTACATCATAAGAATTCCAGCTACCACACATCTCCCCCCTATATTAGCCAAAAAGAGGAGAAAAGATTGTTAACATGCAGAGAACAATGAAACATAAGTAAATAGTACATCAATACTAATAAAAGTAAAGAAATACAAAAAATAAGCAACACAACATAATACAACAATTGCATGCACACTATTGGAATTGGGTGCACTACAATCACATTAGACGGTACTGGAATGGGATATTTTACACAAATCCCCAAGCTCCTTTACCTGCCTTCGTCCAATTGAGCCACTGATCGCATGAATAGAATGACTTTATGGGGCTGTGAAAACTTATTCTCACCCTTCCTCACAAAACCAGCTTTTCTCACAACTACCCAATCACGATTAGCAATGTCCAACTCCTTCACATGTTTCCGACTTTCAAAGTTAACTTTGTTACGCCACTGACAATCAAAAACCCTTGATTTCTTATCGATCAACCCACACTTGATTCTTCTCATGAAGCCACATCGGAGACTCCTTAGTACTAGGCTCTTTTCCCTTTATTGCTATAAAAGGAGAATCACCCGTGACAGAATGAGGCGTGACTCTGTGAGCCCACATCATATTCTGTAAGTCCTCTTTCCATGACAATCCATTTGCTAGAGAAAGCTGCATACATTCCATTACAGTATGATTTACCCTTTCAACAAGTCCATTAGCCTGTGGACAAAATGAAGCCACCTTGTCATGTTTGATTCCAAGTCTAGAAAGAAAAATTCCTATTTCAGAAGAAACCAACTGAACACCGGTATCAGTCACAAGAACTCTAGGTACACCCTCTTCAAGAAATACTTCCTCATGAAATTTTATCACGTTAGCAGTAGTGACTTGTCCTATGGATTTGCACGTAAACCATTTACTGTGATAAGCCGCCAACACAACCAGGAAACGATGACTGGTGCCCAATTTGTCAATAGGACCTAGTACATCCAATGCCAATTTATCCCATGGTCTCATATGCAAATCCACACATCTCAAAGGAGGTACTCTGACCATTTGTACTTTATCACTATTACTGCACACATGACAATCTCATACTAAATTCTCCACATTTCTGTACATTCCCGGCCACCAAAAAGATTGCCTCAACCGTTTTTTTGTTAAACTTTTTTCCAAATGTCCCTCATGAACAATCTTTAACAACCTCGATCTCAACAAACTAGGGGGAACTATACGATCTCTTCTTAAAACTTCATGCCCTTGCACACTAAGCTCATCTCTTACCGTCAAATATTGCTTAACCACTTCCTCACTGCCATTAAAATCCTTCCAACAACCCATAATGAGTTCCGTCAGCACCTTATACTCCTTATCATTTTGTACTGCCTCCTGCCACTCTTCTTGTCCAACTGCAAACTCACCATCAACACTAACCACTTAGTACGCCCTAACTTCCATACATGAATCATCCTCCAATGGCATCCTAGACAAACAATTCGCAATAACATTCTTGTTGCCACGAGCGTACTCCACCACAAAATTATAATCTAGCACAGATAAAAGCCACCTCGAAATACGAGGAGTTACACTTCCATCTAGACCACGACCACCTTTAAAAATATGAATAAGTGGTTTGTGATCAGTCTTCAAAACGAAAGGCAAATCCCACAAGCAATAGCTAAAATGTGTCATCCCCAACAACAAGCTAAAGCCTCCTTTTCTATGGCTGGATAAGCGCCTTGTAACCTTTGTGAAGCAAAACCTATAATTCTCTCACTATCCTCAGACATATGCATTAGAACAGCCCCAAGCTCAACATTGCTTGCATCAGTACTTAACTTGGATTTTCTATTGGGCTTAAAATGTCCCAGAGATGGAGCATGGGAAAGAAATCTTTTCACACAAGCAAATGCATTTTCACATGTGGAATTCCATTCAAACACACTTGTTTTCTTAAGAAGGAGTCTCATTGGTTCTACAGGCTCAACAAAGTTTGGTACAAATCTAGAGCACTATTCAGCAAGCCATGAGAATGAATTCAAATGTTCTTTGTTAACTGAGCAGGGGGTGTCTTCTATCACATTTACAATGCTTCCTTTGGGTCTAATACCAGTAGCAGATATCTGATGACCTAAATAATTGACATTTTTCTTTTTTTTGATAGTTAATCCATGGCTAGCAACTCTTTGCAAAACTTTCACCATTAATTCGTCATGTTCTACAAACGACCTACCAACAGCCATGATGTCGTCCTGAAAACATAACACCCTTTCCATCCCTTTAAAACTGTTTTGCATATTTCGTTGAAATACGGTAGAGGCTGATGCCAAACCAAAAGGCATTCTGCAATATCGAAATGCTCCTAAAGGTGTTACAAAAGAAGTCAAAGGACGTGAGTCAGGGTGTAAGTTTAACTGATGGTAAGCTGAAGACATGTCCAGAATACTGAAGACACTGCCACCCCCCCACATCATGCTTATCATTTCTCTGATATTTGGTAAAGGTTGTCTATCGACCCATATATTTTTATTAAGATCCCCAAATCTATGCACAAACTAATCTTGTTACCCTCCTTGGGGGCAAACACAATCGGAGATAAACATTCAGATAACTTTATGGGTTCTATAACATTGGCTTTTAACAATTTGTCCAATTCACTTTGAAGTGGTTCTCTTACCATATATGGTATTGTTCTAACCTTATGTACAACAGGTTTAGCAATTTTCTTGAGGATTATTCGATGAGAAAATCCTTTTAACACACCCAACTCATCAGAAAAGACATGTGAATACTTTTTCATCAACGCTTTTGCCCATCCATCCTCCACATCAAGTTTAGACGATATATGCTAAATTACTGGTTCAACAACCATAACCGGTTCTACAGCGTTAAGATTAAGTATAAGGTTCAAGTCCTTTTGATGTCGCCATCCCAAAAGGTCTGATCCTTCATGTGTGACATAAACCCTATAATGAACGCCATTCTGATTAAAAATGATGTCCATCCATTGCATTCCCAAAATGTTAATTTTGGTTCCATCGTATCCGACTGCTTTCACATCTGCATATAACAAATCCTTGATCTCTCCACCCAAGTTCTTTTGAAAAGTTTCCTTGGAAATTAAGGTAAAAAGTCTACCAGAGTCAGCCAACAGTTTGATTCTTCCTTTATCTAAAGTGATTTCACAATGAAACGTTTCCAGTTTCTCTGTACTCTCCTTCTTTAAATTTAAATTATTGTCATGTACATTCAAAACAGAGTGAAGATTAAACTTTCCCACAGATTCAATGACTTGAGACAAAACCAATTCTGTACCATCTATAGCCAAGAATATCTCCTCATGAGCCTCACTTTTATCCTGAACTTCCTTGATGCTGGTTGTTTGTGCTCTCCCTATCGATCTGCAGGCTTTCGCTAAATGCCCCTTTTTTCCACAAGATCTACATGTAGAATTTCTTGCTCCGCATGCAAAACTAGAACTTACATGTCCAGGACCCCCACAGCTATTACAAATTATGGGTCGCCTCTCATCAACTTTTACAGGCACGTATTCACTGTATTTATTGAGTGGCTTCTTGACAATTTCTCTTTTAACTTCCTTCACTTCAGCGGGTATTTCTTTTCCCATTGTTACTACTGGACTTCCACTTACACCTTTCCGATTGTCAATTTCTTTCATCCATACAGTGGTGTTTTCCATACATTGGGCAACGTGGATAGCTTCTTCCAAAGTAGGATCCTTTGAAAGTAACTTTTCCTTCACTTTTTTATTATTTGTACATCCACAATTTTGTCCCTTATCAAAGAATCAAATAAACCTTGGAATTCCCACGTAACTGCTAAGCCACACAAAGAAGCCACATATGTCATGATATCCTCATCCTGGTTTTGTATTCTGCAAAAAAACGTATGTCTTTCAAAAACAATGTTCACTTTTGGAGTAAAATGTTTTTCTAACATCTGTAATGAGATATTATAAAGATTCATTGGTTGACCATTTCCAATGCCTAATGATATTTCAGGCAAATCATCATATCGTCTCCTTCCTTCTACACCAAGATGATGTAAAAGTATAGCTTGTTTCCGCAAAGGACAGTTTTTGTCTCCTCCAATTGCCAATAAATAAGTTAAAAAAACAATTTTCCATTGCTTCCAGGGAATTGATGGTTCCCCTGGAACTGGTAAGAAGGTAGGAGGTGCTGACATACTTTGTTCAGAAATACCTGCAATAAAGTTTAATGAAAAAACTAAAACAACAGATTAATATAACAATCTAATACAACAAGCTAAAACAACAATTCAAAATAATTAATCACAATAACCAATTAAAATAATTAACTAAAATAATCAACTAATAGAATAAATCTATGTTTCCAACTCTTGTAGCTAACTATATCTCTAGTCTGTTGTTTATTTCAAAGCAGGACAAGAATACATGAGTCTTTCTTCCTTTTCAATGCAGAACAGGAAGTTGTGAGTCTTTCTTCAATCTTCTTCCATTTACTAACATGGTAACAGCAGGCAACAAAACAAGACTCTCCACTCCCAAGATCGCCCAAGTCCTAATACTTGTGGCTAAGGATCAGGCAGCCGATAAAAGAAACATGCAGCACAGTGGAATGCAGCCCCAAGTTTCAGTTGCCAGGCATCAAGACGAAAACAGCACCGCGTAATGCGGTCCACAACTAATAATGCTGAATGCGGCCCACAGCTTCAGTTCCCAGGTAACGAGTAGCGCGAGCAGTAGTTAAGCATGTGTTTTGGTTGCTAAGTGACAAAGCCACTTTAGTTGTTAAAAGGAACGCCGCAGAAGGCCACAAGCTTATTAACTCATAAGTGAAGCCTCAAGACACTTGCGTGTGAAGTTTAAATGCAGTGTTTGGATGTAAGGCTAACTTCTTGCCGTAATATTAATAAAATACGAAATTAACAAAAACATAACAGCGCTGGCACCTCAAACTGAAGAATCACCCACAGTTCGATGAGATGTGTTGCGAAGAAGCGATGAAGAGAAATCCTTCAATAACGCTAATTTAGTAATTAGCAGCATTCCAGAGGAGAAGATTGAAGTGTCTCCTGTCCTCTGCGCAGGATCAAAGCGTCCCAATATTTGCAGTAATCCAGGCAATTTCAAATTCAGCTTCTTAATGAAGTTTATTGGAGAATACAATGAACATGCACAACCTTCAGCAATACAGAAAATACTGGCCATTGTTGGAATCTTTGCTGTGATGCTATTCTATCGCATCACAACTACATCAAAAGAATTCCAACTACGACAACAGGCCACCAAGTCCCATTCCCTGTCTTCTGCTGCTCCCCTGCTTTCTGCTGCTCCCCTCCAATGGCCAAATATATCTAAACCAGACCAGTCTGTCCAGTCTTCTCCTTCCCCCACACCTACTGCTTGAGGGACCTGCACCTGGACAGCCCCTCTCTTCTCCCAGACGAGCACTGTACTCCCAGCCCATCCTGCAGCCTTTCTCCCAGCTCCATCTCTTTTGCCCATCAAGAAAAAACCCTTACGTCCCCAAACCCCAACCAGCCCACCCCTCTCTCCTCCAAGCAGTGTATACATCCCTGAGGGGCTCTACAGACTCCGCACACCTACGTGAGCCCTTCCCAACCTGGATCTCCTCATACGAGAGCGTCTCCTCTGATGTCGCCCGCATCCTGCCATTATTTTCTTTTGCAAAAACAACAGTTGATGGACAGAATGCAGAACAATGTCATACATTGTTGGAGGTGGGAGGTCTCTGGGGGACAGAGGTAAGTACTTCTGGCCACCCCGGGACCCCTTTCCTCCAGGATTGTTACCGAGCTCTAGAGTCAGGCCTCCATGAGAGGAGGGTTACGCATTTATGGTCATGTACTCAGAGACACCAGCACACTACAAAGGGACACCACACCAAAAGGTTATAGCCGAACAAGTTCTTTATATATGACTCTGCATCAGCTCAGGGGGTATGTACACTTGGGTTAGGGGGTTCAGATTCGCTTCTGGAATGACATGGGCGTCTGGCTTGGATAGGCAGGAGACTTTGGGGGCAACTCTGGATACTCATAGTCTCTAGTCCTGTCGGCTTGGGTCCGATATACGGAACACGGCGAACCGGGAGACTGGACGTGACAAACATCGGCGTTTTTGAAATACTCGAGCATCGGGGTTATCCACTCCAACAGTGCGTGGGGTCTCCCGGGTTCTTTGGACATGCAAATGATTTGAAAGAACTCCACTGCTTTAGAACGACACTGGAATTATCCATTCCTGGGGTGTCTACTTTCTCAGAAGACCCGGATGGTGCACACACATCGGTCTTCATCAGAACGCTTTTACACGTGAATGATTGGCTAAGTACGGTCAAGTGCCCCGCCGGGTCGGAAGTATCACCGGTGGAGCGACCTCAATTGACTTATGCTACATAGGCAAGCCCTGAGGAGTCGCGAACACTTTGTTCCTAACACGACGAAACACGTGTCGGCTGGTTGTGGAATGAATAAACCGTGAAATTCATGGACTTGGAGTGTCAAGAAATCTGACTAATTTTTGCTGTCTTTGTTTCAACATCAGTGCTTTTGACATATATTACTACACATGTAAATGACCTTCGCAAATGTGTGCATAGGCAATTTTTGTAGTAGCTATTTGTGTGTTTGTTTTCAGACACACTGTTGAGCGGTCTGAGGGTTTTCCCGCTCGCCAGTTGCACCATAGAATATCTATTTCATATTCAGATCTTTTATTGGGTATACTACAGGCAGAGCGCCTTGTTTTTTTCTCTGATTGACTAATTAACCCTTGTTGTTGAGTTCTGTCGGTTTGGGAGGGCTGTGGGTTTCAGCACTCCTGGTTCGGGTGTCGTGGGCCACGTATCCGGCGCACGGCTCTCAATTCTCGAGCCGTGGGATACGGGATACGGAGGGTGGCAAGGTAGAGGTATCAGGCGTACGACTCACAATCTTCGAGTCGCGTGATACTGAAGGAGTCTAGAGCGCGGGTTTGGGTGCAGTCGTACCCGCCACTCCAATTCGTCCACTCAACTTTGTTCGCACCCTGGGTTCCGGGTACGACTCCTACTTTTGCGCGCTGTTGGTTGGGTCACCTCTCCTGGCAGTGAAAGGCCAGGGCCGCTCGTACTCTAGAGCGCGAAGGGCTTCGGGGTCCGGTCTCCGGGATGGGGCCCAACTAGAAGCGCCACTGTCTCCTAGCGCTCCCTGGGGCGTGGCGCACAACGCTCGATGCAGTGCGTACCCTGGAGCGTACTGGCTCTCAGATGCCTCCAGGTACAAGACGGGACTGATGTCGCCGAGGCGCGGGCTCAGGAGCGCACAGGTCCACAAGCGCTCCCAAGTACGGGGCATACTGCGGCACAGGTGTGGCGTACACTGGAGCGCACAGGTCCGCAAGCGCTTCCAAGTACGGGGCGTACTGCGCCAGATGCGTGGCGTACACTGGAGCGCACAGGTCCACAAGCGCTTCCAAGTACATGGCGTACTGCGGCAAAAGCATGGCGTACCCTGGCGCGCACAGGTCCACAAGTGCTTCCAAGTACGGGGCGTACTGGGGCAGATGCATGGCGTACACTGGAGCGCACAGGTCCACAAGCGCTTCCAAGTACGGGGGTTCAGATTCGCTTCTGGAATGACCTGGGCGTCTGGCTTGGATAGGCGGGAGACTTTGGGGACAACTCTGGATACTCACAGTCTCTAGCCCTGTCGGTTTGGGAGGGCTGTGGGATTCAGCACTCCAGGTCCGGGTGTCGGGGGCCACATATCCGGTGCATGGCTCTCAATCTTCGAGCCGCAGGATATGGGATACGGAGGGTTGCAAGGTTGAGGTATCAGGCGTACGACTCGCAATCCTCGAGTCGCGTGATACTGAAGGAGTCTAGAGCGCGGGTTTGGGTGCAGCTCCTACCCGCCACTCCAATTCATCCACTTGACGTTGTTTGCACCCTGGGTTCCGGGTACGACTCGTACTTCTGCGCGCTGTCGGTTGGGTCACTTCTCCTGGTGGTGATAGGCCAGGGCCGCTCATACTCTGGAGCGCGAAGGGCTTCGGGGTCCGGTCTCCGGGATGGGGTCCGCTCAGAAGTGCCACTGTCTCCTAGTGCTCCCTGGTACGGGACTGGGCTGATGGCGTTGAGGTGTGGGCTCAGGAGCGCACAGGTCCACAAGCGCTCCCAAGTACGGGGCATACTATGGCAGAGGCGTGGCGTACACTGGAGCGCACAGGTCTTCAAGCGCTTCCAAGTTCAGGGCATACTGCACCAGATGCGTGGCGTACACTGGAGCGCACAGGTCCACAAGCGCTTCCAAGTACAGTGCGTACTGCGGCAGATGCGTGGTGTACACTGGAGCACACAGGTCCACAAGCACTTCCAAGTACGGGGCGTACTGCCGCAGATACGTGGCGAACACTGGAGCGCACAGGTCCACAAACGCTTTCAAGTACTGGGCTTACTGGGGCAGATGCGTTCTGTCTCAAGCCGCGACGAAGTCAGCTGGGCTCAAGGGGGACAAGTCAAGCGTCCCGTAGGGTCAGGAGCGCCGCGATCCAGTCAGCAGGGCTCTGGGGGTCTGTGATGGGGTCGCGACGTTCTTCTCCTCAGACGGGCCGCGAACACCTCAGCAGGGCCCTCCGGTTCCAGGATACAACTGCTTCTTCCCCCAGATCTCCTTGTTATATCCCCCCTTCTTCCTTTCAAGTCTTGACCCCACCAGCTGGTGCCTTGTGGCCTTGGGTTGATTGCTGGCGCACCTGGCCATCTGGCGCTCGTCCTCTTTGAAGTTGGGAGGTGGGGCTTATCGGCTGCCCGGCAGGGAGCGGGCCGCTCCTGGTAGGAGGTGCGAGTGAAACTCCCTGCCCCATTCTGCTGGGGGGAAGGATTGTTACCCATCGCTGGACAGGGGGGTGATGGGGGGCCCAGGCTTCTCGGAGGTTGTGGCTCTGGGAGGATGGCGCTGGTGGGCCGGTGTTTCTATCGTGGGTCCCTGGTGCTAGGCTGCCTGCTACTGGGGGAATTTGGGGGCACCCTGCTGATGGTGCTACTATTTTTCTGGGATCCGGGGGGGGGGTTCTGGAAGTAGGAAGGCCCATGCCAAGGAGGACGGGTTTAACATACATTCACCACAGTACAGAGATCTGGGCCTAAATCCATCATTTTTTTGCACTCCACACCACCCCAGTTCAGACATGACCATATGCAAATCAGCCTTGACCCTGTGCCTCATGGGAACAGTCCAGCCCGAACTGCCAAGCCATGTCTTTCCTGGACCAGACTCAAGCATGCTTGGACTGGTTTCTGGCTATCAACCGTCTTCCGCCAGGATAGCTTGACTCCAGTGGTGTGGAGAGCATGGGACTCACGTCTGAGCATACCCATCCCACTCGGGGTGACAAATGCAAAAACAACAGTTGATGGACAGAATGCAGAACAATGTCATAAATTCACCCCAGTACAGAGATCTGGGCCTAAATCCATCGTTTTTTTGCACTCCACACCACCCCAGTTCAGACATGGCCATATGCAAATCAGCCTTGACCCTGTGCCTCATGGGAACAGTCCAGCCTGAAGAGTTATACTGTATTCATTACCTCTACACACCTATGATGTATTAGCAGCACATGCATATTCTAAACACTTGTGGACACAGGCAGTACAAAGTTACGTAGAGGAGTAATGTGGTAGTTACCCACCACAAGGTAGACTAATAAATAAACTAGCACACTTATTAGATAATGTCATCTGTGATGTCATCAATGATGTCATTTGAGATGTCATAAGAGATGTCATAAGGGATGTCATAGATGTTGTCATAGAACATGCCATGAGTGATGTAATATGTGAGGTCGTAAGCAGTGTGTTGCAGGGCACAGGTTCTAGTTAGAACTGGTGAACTTCTATTTTTTTTAGTTCTAAACTGTTTTTTTAGTTCAAAGCAGGTTATTTGAGTGAAAAATCTGAATATTGGCACTTACATATTCACCTAACTTCACCTAACTATAACGTTACTTTAACCTTTGTTTTTTTCAGTGATTATATATATGTTGCTGAAAAAACTGAAAAAACAAAAGACAAGAGGCGTTTGGCAAAACAGGAACAGTTGGTTCAATTAAAAGCTGCAGCCAATAAACAGTTGCGGTTCTGAGGAGTGTCTCAACATACATTTGTTCTGAGTGCCCTTATATACAGTCTTTAGAGCACAATAAAACAAATTAGATTTTATTTTGGGAAAAGGAATTTGGGTCTAGTCATGGAACCATAAATCACACCACCTGAATGCTGGTGGGTCTCGACCTTGCACGACACAATGATGTCCAGTGGGTGAAGTGCCCAGATGTCTGGCATGAAGAAGGCATGCTCACTGCATGTACTGTATATGCTATGTTCTGATTTGCTGAAAAACTCCTAATTTTATGTGGCATCTAACTTTATGTTGTCTTGGGAATGCGCACACTCCTCCGGCCATATGTGCTTAATCGGGGCCAATCTCCTGGGATCATTGTGGTGCTGCTGCCGACTAATATGGGTTTTTTCCTGTTCGCTCATTGTCCGGCTGGTTACGTGCCACCCCCACCTGTGATCTGCTAATCAGTAGCCTTAGGCCTAGGTCACAGGGCCTGCCTGACCACGTTTCTTACTCGTGGTTGATGGTGAAGTCATCCCAGGAGATTTTGACAAGTGACTCTATCTTGTTTTTGAAAATACACATATCGTTGCGTATATCAACAAAAAAATTACATAATATATCTATGATTACATTTGTAATATCAAAATATCATATACTTAGATTTTTAAACATATACCAATACTGCATACTTAATATTATTTAATATTGCCATTTTTAATGACCTAATACTTTATTAGATCTCACTTACATTAAATGTTCGTAATATATTATTCCTAAATTGTATTACATACATATATCTTATGCAACTTACAGGGGGGTTATGGGGGGCCCAGGCTTCTCGGAGGTTGTGGCTCTGGGAGGATGGCGCTGGTGGGCCGGTGTTTCTATCGTGGGTCCTTGGTGCTAGGCTGCCTGCTACTGGGGGAATTTGGGGGCACCCTGCTGATGGTGCTACTATTTTTCTGGGATCCGGGGGGGGGGGTTCTGGAAGTAGGAAGGCCCACGCCAAGGAGGACGGGTTTAACATACATTAACCACAGTACAGAGATCTGGGCCTAAATCCATCATTTTTTTGCACTCCACACCACCCCAGTTCAGACATGACCATATGCAAATCAGCCTTGACCCTGTGCCTCATGGGAACAGTCCAGCCCGAACTGCCAAGCCATGTCTTTCCTGGACCAGAATCAAGCATGCTTGGACTGGTTTCTGGCTATCAGCCATCTTCAGCCAGGATAGCTTGACTCCAGTAGTGTGGAGAGCATGGGACTAACGTCTGAGCATACCCATCCCACTCGGGGTGACAAATGCAAAAACAACAGTTGATGGACAGAATGCAGAACAATGTCATAAATTCACCCCAGTACAGAGATCTGGGCCTAAATCCATCATTTTTTTGCACTCCACACCACCCCAGTTCAGACATGGCCATATGCAAATCAGCCTTGACCCTGTGCCTCATGGGAACAGTCCAGCCTGAAGAGTTATACCGTATTCATTACCTCTACACACCTATGATGTATTAGCAGCACATGCATATTCTAAACACTTGTGGACACAGGCAGTACAAAGTTACGTAGAGGAGTAATGTGGTAGTTACCCACCACAAGGTAGACTAATAAATAAACTAGCACACTTATTAGATAATGTCATCTGTGATGTCATCAATGATGTCATTTGAGATGTCATAAGGGATGTCATAAGGGATGTCATAGATGTTGTCATAGAACATGCCATGAGTGATGTAATATGTGAGGTCGTAAGCAGTGTGTTGCAGTGCACAGGTTCTAGTTAGAACTGGTGAACTTCTATTTTTTTTAGTTCTAAACTGTTTTTTTAGTTCAAAGCAGGTTATTTGAGTGAAAAATCTGAATAGTGGCACTTACATATTCACCTAACTTCACCTAACTATAACGTTACTTTAACCTTTGTTTTTTTCAGTGAATATATATATGTTGCTGAAAAAACTGAAAAAACAAAAGACAAGATGCGTTTGGCAAAACAGGAACAGTTGGTTCAATTAAAAGCTACAGCCAGTAAACAGTTACGGTTCTGAGGAGTGTCTCAACATACATTTGTTCTGAGTGCCCTTATATACAGTCTTTAGAGCACAATAAAACAAATTAGATTTTATTTTGGGAAAAGGAATTTGGGTCTAGTCATGGAACCATTAATCACACCACCTGAATGCTGGTGGGTCTCGACCTTGCATGACACAATGATGTCCAGTGGGTGAAGTGCCCAGATGTCTGGCATGAAGAAGGCATGCTCACTGCATGTACTGTATATGCTATGTTCTGATTTGCTGAAAAACTCCTAATTTTATGTGGCATCTAACTTTATGTTGTCTTGGGAATGCGCACACTCCTCCGGCCATATGTGCTTAATCGGGGCCAATCTCCTGGGATCATTGTGGTGCTGCTGCCGACTAATATGGTTTTTTTCCTGTTCGCTCATTGTCTGGCTGGTTACGTGCCACCCCCACCTGTGATCTGCTAACCAGTAGCCTTAGGCCTAGGTCACAGGGCCTGCCTGACCACGTTTCTTACTCGTGGTTGATGGTGACGTCATCTCAGGAGATTTTGACAAGTGACTCTATCTTGTTTTTGAAAATACACATATCGTTGCGTATATCAACAAAAAAATTACATACATATATCTATTATTACATTTGTAATATCAAAATATCATATACTTAGATGTTTAAACATATACCAATAATGCATACTTAATATTAATTAATATTGCCATTTTTAATGACCTAATACTTTATTAGATCTCCCTTACATTAAATGTTCGTAATATATTATTCCTAAATTGTATTACATACATATATCTTATGCAACTTAAAATATTACAAAATAATGAATTGAAACATATTAATTTTAAAATAAGTTAAATGTCAAGTCATTAATGAATTCTTTCCCTACGAAGTAAAGACCTGCAAGGTAAAGTCCAGAAAATACTGAAAAACACATATGCAATACTCGAATGTACTTATCTGGAATGCAACATCCCATGAAGGAAAAACTAAAAAGTATAGGTGAGATATCCCAGCAGCTATTTATTGCTGAGGTGCTGAGGGAAGAGCAAGACACAGCGATTAAAGACAGTAAACAGGGCACCTGTTTTCCTGTCACTGCCTACAACAACCCTGGTGCCAGTGCTACCTGTGGGGAAGCCAGGGGTAGCAGCTTATACCCCTTGAAACCCATAATTTATGTCCATAGAAGTTACTTTTCTAAGAGGAGAGTTATCTCTGAACTGTGTGGGTTATTACTGGTTGAATTTTGTGAAATCATCTTGGAAAAAAGTTGTAGGTAAGAGCCTCTGAAAAATAGTACATCTTTGATTAAACATTTAAATCTCCAAGTCAGTTTGTTAGGAGCTACACTTAAAGGAAAAAGGTCACATAATGTGCAGATGCAAGGAACACCAATGATGGGGGAGTTCCAGGTGTGTGAAAAATGTGAGCTTCATCCCAATGAGTAACGTTTAGGAAAATTCCTGCTGCCCAAACAGGATCACAAATAATGAAAAAGAGACTAGGGAATGAGCCTTCTCTGATTCCTCTTCAAATATCTTAAACTCACAAAAAGAGGTAAGGACTGATGAAACCAGGGCCAGGGATATTAACCCAATTTGAATTAAAACATTCCTGCCCCCACCACTACGTGGGAATAGTTAATTAGTGAGAACCAGAAGAAGAAGGAAAATCAAAAGATTTTATAATATGGCTCTCACCCGCTATACAGTGGCATGCTTCATCTTAGGGCCTCTGCAGACATCCAGGAACAGACCAACGCACTGAACAGAGCACTGTTTTTTAGGGGTGAGGGAGAAAAATAAGAGAAAAGAATATTTGTGACAGGGAAGCATGTTCCCTCAAGAAGGGATTTTTGGTGCAGAAAAGTAATAGAATAAAACTGTCTAAGGGGATAACTTTGCAATAACTTTTATTCTTGGTTCCCCTTGACAGGGTTAAAAATAATGCAATCTGGGGATATACAGGAGGGATAACTGCCCCTAAATCCCGACTGCAAGTACCAACATGTTTCGGCCTTCCACTCTAGTCCCCATAGGTCAAAAAGGCCTTCTTCAAGGTGTAGATCACTTGGATTGTATTGTCCTGACCCAATATTTGGTCTGTGTGAAAAAACTATTTTTGTATTAAACAATATGATGCACCTTTTATTTTATCTGTATTCATTTTCTGTAAGGGAGACAAAACATACAACGTCCTGTTCGCTTCCCTTTAAAAACATCATCATATCGCTTCAATTTTTCATCTCCAATGCACCTCTGTGTTGTGCCCCGTTTCTCACTCAGGATGCCAGATATACTTTTTTTTTTTGTAAACTTTGTTTATTGATTTTCCAACATAAAACAATACAAGGGTTTGGTTTTACAGTCAGTGAGGCAACACCCGAAACATTTAGCATTTATAGTATATGGCAATTCGACAGCGTAAATATAGCGTCAGCAGGTCATCAGAGTGAGCACAGTTTACATTAATCGGGGGCAATGCCATATCGGTAACATACATTAGAATGGAGCCATGTCACAGCACATGACAAGGGAATGTAAGGGGGAACATCAGGTGTGTATCATCGCATCAAAAGCGGATAGCGGTGAACCACGCTAGTCAGTGAAGTGTACAGTCATGTATAATGCAATTGATCGTAATCTGAAGCCGCCCAACGGTGATTTTATCTGAATGGATAGCCTCGTCATACCTGGGCATCACGGCCGCTCCGTAGGTCATCCTCGCCCGGGTCCTCGCTCCGATCTGCCTGGGCCAGAAGATAGCTGACCAGGGGACCCCAGATGTCATTCGGCTTGCTAGTGAGCGGGAGTAATTCAGTAAAAATTGCATGTTGCTCCTGACTATGTGTCATATCTGCGAGCCACTACTTGAACTTCGGGCCCTACCACAACCCCACCTGCACGCCACGCGTCGTTTCGCAAGGAGCAATGCAATATCCACGAATTTCCTGCATGTTTTGGGGATGTGTGGTGTGTGTCCTAGGAGCATCAGCAATGGTTCAGGATTCATGGATTCCCCAGTCATTGATTCGAGGGCACCACGCACCTGCTGCCAGTAGATTTGAACAGGGGGGCACTCCCAGGCAAGATGTAGGAAACCTGCATGTTCCGCACGGCAACGCTCGCACCTATCGTATCAGACAAGCGAAACCTGTGTTTTTTTACCGGGGTGTAGTATAAGCGCTGTAAGAATTTGTAGTGAAGCATCTTGAGCCTGCTACTGGCTGATATTCGGGCCTTGAGGTTACAACAGTATAACCACTGTTCGTCAGTAATCTCGATTGCTAGGTCAGCGGCCCAGGGTGATCGGGCCGAGGCCCCCGATCCCGAACTACACGCCCTGATATGGCGATACATGCCCGACACCAAATGAGAGCCGTCCTGAGAGCATAGAATGAAGTGAAGCGGAGACAGGACCTCGGGCTCACTGGGAAAGTCAGGTAGGATTTCCCTCATCCCCTGGCGCAGTCGTAGGTAGTAAAATACCTCGAGCGGAGTGCGTGTGTGTGTAGCAAAGAAGAGTTCTGCAGTTTTGAAAAGGCCAGCGGAGAAGAGATCCCCCTAGCAGGTGATTCGTAAACATTCACAGAGCACTTGGAAGCCACGTTCCTGAAGAAGTGCAAGCTTAGGGTGGTATGCCAACGGCATCCGGGGGGAATACAGCAGTCCGCCGTCTAGCCTATTAGCCATGCGGCACCAGGCATCTATAGTGCATGTGACGGAAGTATTCAGTGTTGTTATGAACGATGCCGGGCAATAGAGGAGTCCATTGCGGGGAAGAGGGTGTGCAATCCAGTCTTCCACCGCCAATTGAGGCATAAAAGGGGTGGGAATTATCCAGTGATAGGCATAATGCGCTTGAGCACACAAATAGTAAACCTCAAAGTCGGGTATATCGAAAACCCCTTTGTCGTATGGTTGGATCAGCATGGACCATTTCAGCCGCGGGCTCTTACCCCCCCAGAATAAGCGACAAAGTTCTGACTTCAATGTTTTAAAGAAAAAAGCACCCGGGTAGAATGGGATATTAAGGAAAAGATAAATGAAGTGGGGGAGCACCACCATTTTGATTAGCGACGCCCTACTTGCCATGGAAAGGGGAAGGGAGATCCATTGATCTACCATCGCGGTGAGTTTCGTGACTGCCACTCCATAGTTTAAGCGTAATATTTCGTCTAATTCACGCGAGACTTGGATACCCAAGTAACGGAGGTCCGAGCGACACCACTCCAAAGGATAGTCGAGGGGGAAGTCAGCAACCGCATCCGTGAGCGGGTAGAATTGTGACTTGGCCCAATTTATATGAACACCAGACATTCTACCGAACACTACGAATTCCCTGAGCAAGGGATTCAGGTTACGTGCCGGGTCTTTGACAAATAGCGTCATATCGTCAGCATATAATGACACATCGATCTGGAGTTGGTAGCAATGAATCGCGCCTTCACGGTGCAACTGACGGAGTCTACAGGCCAGTGGCTCAACGGCTATGGCGAACAAAAGAGGGGATAACGGGCATCCCTGTCGGGTGCCCCTGGAAATGACAATAGAGGTTGAAAGACGGCCGTTAATCAAGACTTTTGCTGTTGGTTGCGTATACAGCAACTGGACCCAGGAAATGAATGATTTAGGGAATCCCATCCGCGCTAGGACGGTGAACAAGTATGGCCACTCGACAGAGTCGAAGGCCTTAGTGGCGTCAAGGAAAACCGCTGCGACAGGGAGGTCAGGGTGCACCGTGCGAAGGAGGGAAAACAGAGTACGAAGGTTATGGGAGGTAGATCGACCCGGGACAAACCCAGACTGGTCAGGTAACACAATCCGGGTCATCAAGAGAGACAGTCTGGTAGCCAGCACCTTTGCCAGTATTTTAACATCACAATTCAAGAGCGAGAGCGGGCGATAAGAATCACAGGCGTTAGGGTTCTTGCCAGGTTTTAATAGCGAGATGATTACGACCTTGCGCATTGAGCTGGGGAGGATTCCGTCAGCCAGTGACTCCTCAAAGACCTCCCGGAGGACAGGGGCCATAATGTCCACATATGTTTTATAAAACTCGGCAGGGATCCCGTCCAGACCGGGCGCCTTCCCATTTTGGAGTGACATAATAGCATCCCGGGTTTTCATCCAGCTCGAAAGGGGTGGCTGGGAAGGCCCTGTCGCCATCACTGAGCCAGCAGTGAGCTACATCACTAAGAAAGTCATCATATGGTACGTCAGAGGTCGTGGCTGTGGTATACAGCGCGTGATAGTGAGAAACGAAAGCGATGAGTAGGTCGTCAGTGTCTCTGACTGTGTTCCCCTGGTCGTTCAAAACTTCCAGAATCATCTTATGATTGTGCGGGGTACGTGTCAACACTGCCAGTGCCTTGCCTGGTCTGTCACCCTTGCAGTATTTTCTAGCCAGCCAGTACTTCCCTTTAAACTTTGCTTCCCTGTTTGCTTCGTCCTCGTATCGTGTCAATTTATCTCTAAACTCTGCGTGGGTGTCAGCACTATCTCCCTCTACCATCCGAGCATCCAAGGCCTTCAGTTCGCTATCGAGTGTGCGAATTGTGCGTAGAATGTCGCGTAGGACTCCAAAGCACTTTGACATGCAATGTCCCCTGATCGTCACCTTGAATGCCTCCCAAATGTGTTCGACCGAGTCAACAGAACCCTTATTTCTGGGGAAGAAAGCGGCGATCTCCTCGCCGAGTTCGGTGCGGAACACGGCGTCCAGTGGGGGCGCTGGCTGCAACCTCCAGTGTGGTCTAGGATTGTCCCATCCAGGCACCTGTAAGTGCATCAGGACAGGGCTATGATCAGAGTATGTCCTCGGAAGATGCACCACCTCAGTCACCCCCGCACAAATCTCTCTAGTCGTAAAAATGTAGTCCAGTCGTGCCAACGTGCCTGTCAGTGATGTGAAATGTGTGCCCTCCTTTCGGAGAGGGTGTAGGTAGCGCCAGCTGTGCACTAAGTCACCCTCCGAGATCACGCCCCCCAGAGCCTCCCTGGACCTGAGTTTGTAATGCGTCACTCCGTCCGCCCTATCTAATTGAGGCACCAGTGCTAAGTTAAAGTCTCCCCCCCAAATAACATGTCGGGACCCTATGTCCAAAATTTTTCCCCAGCGTGTGGTAAAAAATAAGGGCATGTCCATGTTAGGTGCATAACAATTTACTAAAGTGATAGTGTCACGGCCTAAACGTCCCCACATCAAGGCGAAGCGGCCCTCCGCGTCCGTCAGCTCACCACACGCTTTAAATGGCACAGTGCGTTTGATTAGGATAGCAACTCCCCTCGCATAGGTAGACTAAGATGAGAAAGCACGAGTACTAGCCCATTTGCTTGCAAAGGTAGAGCGTGTCTGCGGAGATATGTGCGTTTCATGCAACATGGCAACCTGAACATGATGGCGATCTAAATATGCAATTATATTTCGACACTTTTTAGCATTGTTAAGGTCCCTTATATTCCATGACATACAACTTAATCGTGCATCAAGCCCCGGACCCGCCATAAGATAGAGTGTGACATAGAAATGTAGCTCGCCATAGTAAATACAAAAGAATCATCTTCTCTCAGGTGATACCAAACACCACAACAACCAACCAGCCGCCCTTCCTCCTCGCTAAACCAAACTCCCTCCCCAAAAGAACTCGGCCCCCCTCCCACTACTGCATCCCAATCATGCCAGCAGCCGCCCGCCCCCACCCCTGCCCTCCCCCCATCTCCCCACAACTTCCACAACTTGTGCCCACGAGTGGGGTATACCCGTAGGGGAAACAACATCAAGGGCGCGCAGCCACTTCTCCCTCCGGTAGCCTCCCGTACTGTACCACCCTCGGTGGAGGTCAGGGCATGGATAGTGGTCCCTGAAATACCTTTACCACTGGAGAAGTCAAGCAGTCCCATACTGCAGCAAGGTGTCCAGGCTATCTGGTTTAGTGTTTTAAGGGTCAAGCCCAACGGGAAAAAACTCAAACAGTCTGGTCCATGAGGGTCGCTGCGCATCAATTGCCATCCTCTACCAAAGGTGGGTCGTCCTCGAGGTCCTCATTGCCGCCCGACCTTCCCTCTGTGCTCTGCGAAGCACTTTCAAGTAATCTTCTGCTTTTTGCGGATTAGTGAAAAACTGCTGCTTTCCTTGGTGTGTCACACGTAACTTCACTAGGTATAGCAGGGCATAGTCCAGCTGGGCCTCTCTCAGTTTCTTTTTAACATTCAGGAATTTGCGTCTTTCCTCCTGTACTAGGGGAGTGAAATCAGGATAAATAGAAAAGGTTACGCCATTGTAATGTAGGTTCTGTTTGGTCCGAGCTGCTCTCAGTGCGACGTCTCGGTCGCGATAGTTCAACAGACGAGCGATGATGGGCCTAGGCGGCATTCTGGGTTTAGGGATGGGGGCCAGTGACCTATGTGCCCTTTCTACAATGAATTGAGGTGAGAAGGCCTCTTCTCCCACCGACGCTCTGAGGAGCTTCTCCACATATAGTTCCATCCTGCCAGTGTCTGTGGACTCCGGAACGCCCGTGACGCGGATGTTGTTGCGTCTACTACGGGCTTCCAAGTCCTCGTTCTTACCTGCTATGACTCATAGTAGATTATCCATGCGGGCTAGTTGAGATGTATGGGAGGCGGTGATGTCATCGTTGTCCGAAATCCGTTGTTCCGTTGTTGTTATCCTCTCCTCATGCTGATCTACTTTATGCACTAGGGCGTCCATCCTGGAGGACATCCTGTCCACTTTCTCCACCACGGTGGCGAAACCCTGTCGCATCTCCTGGAGCAGACGGTGCATATCTAGGTCTTTAGAGGGAGAAGGTGTAGCAGTAAGGTCCGCGCCATTAGGCCCCGGCTCGGCGGGCCCCGACTTCGTCCCCTTCTTTGCGCCCTCAAAGTTGATTTTCGTCTGGCGGTTTTCGGGTCACACCATCGTGCTTTTGCGCCCCTCACGGCCCGTCTCCCTGGGGTTCACCGATGCGGTGGGGGATGCCCCCTGGCTAAGCAAGGCGCTGTGACACCCTCTAGTCCGTCTCTGAGCAAGAGGCCTCTCCAGTATTGTGCCTCGTGGCCTTTCGCACCAAGGAATCCTCACAAAATAAAGAGCTGCACAGCAAAACACCTGGCCAGGTCACAGGTATAAAGGAAGCGATATATATATAAGTATTATGCATAGGTCACAGGCAGAATTGACCAGAATCCACATGTGGCATTGGAAGGGGTAGGCTTAGCATGTGAATTAAGATGCCAGAAGTATCGTGTGCTGGTAGCTACCCCGCAGCCGGCTCCGCCATGAGCTCAGTACCCAGGAGCACACGGCCGCTCCATCATCATGAGCCTCAATGCCTCCAGGGGCCGCCAGAGCAGAGCCACGTAGAGAGCCCCACGTCGGGAAGTGTCCGCCCGTGCCGCTCCCTCGACACCCCCGGCAGCTACGGGCAAACGGATCCCAATGTTCTTCCAGGGGGTCAGAGAGTTTGCGCCCCTCGCGATCTCTTCAGCACAGCTCTCGCCGCATCGGTGCCGCAGGCACACAATCACACGCCTCGCACATCCCCCGGCAGGGTCGGGAGACTCCTCTCGGTAGGGCCACCTCTCGGAGCCTCCGGCGGCAAACAGTCCAAGCTGCCGCACCACCAAAGACGACCAGGACTCTCTTCCCGTCCTTAGCAGTGCCTAATACCTCTGTGCCGCCGACGGGTGTCGGGACAGCAGTGACGATGGTTCCAGCGGCGGCCGCCGCACGCAGTACACCCCGCGGGTTTCCCCTGGCCAGCCTCGGTGCTCCTGTCAGGCGGGGGACCTCGATCGCCGTCGGATCTCTGGGGAGGCTCCTAGCATACAGGGGAGGGGGCCGATCGCTGGGATGATAGCCGGGGGCACAGCAGCTTCCGCAGCCGGGCCTGCACTCGGGGCCCTCCGCCTCGTGACAAGCACCGGTCTTGCGTAATGACCAGCGCCCGGTCCTTCCGTCACACCAGCTCCAGGGGCACTACCGGCGAATTTTGCAAGGACGTTTTCTCGGTCCCGGTCACCTCCCGAGGCCCAAGAGCCGGACCGAGCGCAGATGATCCCACAAGGCGCTGATGCAGCTGCTTTTGGGAGAGTTAACCCTCCAGTAGGTTAGGATTAGTTAAGGGTCTATTTTCCAGGGAACGGGAGCCACACAGTTAGGCGGCCATTCCGTGTGGGTGCCCTCTAGCGCCCCCGATATACTTCCCAGGAAAAAAACACTCAATGGTTTTTCATGCCTTTTTGGATGGGACAATTTTCCCTCCAAGGTCTTGGTCCAGCACCCAATATAGCATCTCTTAGGGTCAGATGGGGAAGTGTTCACTGAAAGACACCGACGCTATTTGATTGCTTTTAGAACCAAAAAGTATGAAGTGGTGGGATTGTCTCTCTTGTCATGGGCAGTACCACATCTCCTTATGGCACCACCACGTTCAGTACCTTATGGAGGGTGCAGGTGGAGGCTGTACCATCAACACCTCCCAAGAGTGACTGAAAGCAAACCTAGATTCTAGGGATGTATGTTTGTATTAACAAATAGGGTGTGGAATGGCCCACAATACTGGAAGTGCAGAGTACCTGGAGTCCCTGGAGGTAGGAGTTATTAGAATGCCAGTGGTGGCTGCCTCTGAACGGAGGTGATGGGGCGGTGGGACAGCAAAGAAAAAAAGAATAATAAACTTACCTGCTTTGCTGCCGCATCCGCCGCAAGCCTCTCCTCCGTCTTCTTGTCTTTTTCCCCGGCTGCTGCTTGCAACCTGCACTGGAAGCACCCAGGCTTCTGACTCTGCCAGCCAATCGCAGGAACAGTGTCGTGATTGGTCTGAGCGGCCTGTTCGGCCTGTTTGGCCACTCAGGCAGTGCCTGGGGAGGCTAGGCATGTTCTCCACGGGGCTGTGCAACACAGTCAAATGGAGAGCATGCCAATTACGCATGACTGTTTGGCCAGCCCTAGAGGGCGAGTCAAAGCATCCATGCGCATGTGGGGAGGGAGTGCACGTCACTCCTGCTCCCTCTGCGGGGAGTCAGCCTCGTCCTGCCCAAAGTCAAAAAGGAAAATAAAATGATTATAACTTCCTGTTATTATCATTTTATTTTTATTTTCCACTGCTCACGGAGCAGTGGGGCAACGCTCCTCCGCCTTAGCACTGTAGAATGCAGTTCATGACAAGGCTGAAAAGGTCGTTCATGTTGTTTGTGGGAGGCAAGGAAAGAAAGAAGAGTGAGTGTGTATGTATCTGTGTGTATGGGTTGTGTGTGTGTTTTGTAATTGCCCTTTCAATTTTAGGTTGTCAATATTCTGGCATCTTGCAACCAAATGCCCCCCTGCCTTAGTAGGCCTTCTTGGCATATTTTGGGCATTCTGTTCCAATGAAAGGCGGCAACTTGTGACTTCTGATGGGCACCATGACACAAAATGGGTCTCTCTCTTTCACCCAGCCACACTAATCAGTCTAAACGTCCTAGCTAACCCACTGGAAGCACTGCACCACTGCAGGTGCCCTTCCACCTCTTCACTGCCATATCTTCACTGATTACTGTGTTCAAGCCTTTAAAAATCCCTGAGTATCAAGCAAGATGTAGGCTTACTAATAACAAATTATGCATAGTGAAGATCTTTATATGGACTGAAGGATATTATAAACATTAAATAAAAGTGATAGAAGTACATCAGCCTCACCATTATGCACAGTATACACTTGGAATTTTCATCCTCAGGAAAGAAAAGTATGGGAATACAAAATGCAGTCCAAAGAAAAGTCTTCATAAAAACAAAGGCAATAGCAAGAATTTTGAAGTATGGTGATAGGTACAATAGGTACATTAACCTTCCTAATTGTTTAATACTTGGCCAGGATAATGGTAACCCGGCCATACCTAGTGCAACCGACTACCAATATATTGGAACCACTGTCAATAGTGATGGAGTGCAAGGACACTCAAACACTTTTTTTTGAAGAATCTCATTTTGTATATAGTACTAACCACCATTTACATATGGTATTCACAGCACTTTAGACTCATACTTACAATTGAAATGTGTCCTAAAGGCAAATTTTTCTGATTATACATTATTTTGTATTTTCCGTAGCACAAGTGATGTGCTACTTAAAGTGTTAATCTCCGCATTGAAATAACTTGAGTGTAACGGCACCAAAATCTGTTCTCCTGAAATACATTTATTTTATTTCCCTGTGTGGCCATTTGGGCATATTAAGTAAGCTGCTAAATGCAATCAGTGTCTGATGAATATCCGTGTTTTTTTGTATCCCGTTTGGTGTTTTGTATGTCGATGAAGTCTATCACAGTATATCGGGGCGTTAACTTGGTGCCACATTTTGACAGAAGAACTTCTACTGCCAGCGACGAGCGGCTTTAGTCCTTGGATGCACCTGACAATGTTCAGCCGTCTGAAGCTGCCGGGTAAATAAATGTAGGTAGCATTTCAGTGCGCGTATATCAATAACTAACTCAACGAAGCACACGAGGACGCCTCCAGAGGAATGACTTCAGGTTCGTTTAACCCACGAGATGAGGAATGCGTCCCTGACTAAGGCTGGCACGAATCCAGGACCGTGTTGTAAGAACCAAGGTCCCTATTCACAGAGCTACTTGCGTAAATAAATGACACTAAGGTGTGGAAAATACCGTGCATGCTTTAAAAATTCAAGCCCAAGTTGGTTATTCACAAAACGTGATTCTGCATTTTTACAAGGTTTTACCCACATCTAATGAGCATCTGAATTGTGTGATTTTAGGTGATAATTAGGACTCCCTGTTTTCCGTTTTTACTGATTTTTACAGATAAATACAGACAGAAAATATTCATTTTCTTGTCTGTACTTATTTTTAAATGTGGATAAAAACGGAAATTGGCTTACTTTTTGAGTAAAAGAAATCCTTTGGGGCAGAGTCAGCTTCATTCCCTGGCATACCTGGCAAGCGCCCTGTGTCCTGCACTGCGAGTCCTCCCGCCGCCGCTCTCTCCACCTTAGCGGCCGCCGAGCGGAGGACTCGCTCTCCCAGCACCACCTGCGGCGGCGCACCCTGACGCCGTAATCGGAGCGCCTGGAGGCGCTGTGAAAAGACTGCCATCCCCGGCGGAAGCGGGGTCTCCGTGAAAAAGAAATCCTTTGGGGCAGAGTCAGCTTCATTCCCTGGCATACCTGGCAAGCGCCCTGTTTCCTGCACTGCGAGTCCTCCCGCCGCCGCTCTCTCCACCTTAGCAGCCGCCGAGCGGAGGACTCGCTCTCCCAGCACCACCTGCGGCGGCGCACCCTGACGCCATCATCGGAGCGCCTGGAGGCGCTGTGAAAAGACTGCCATCCCCCGCGTCGCGGGAGCGCGCGGGAGCGCCCGGGGCTAAGCCCGGGCAAAGGGCGGGCCCTCTGTGGCTCTCAGGGGACCGAGGAGCCGGGCCGGGGCCATACCCTTTCCATCACCGCCTCTTGCCTGGTATCAATAAGAACACGTGAGTGAGAAAATCTTGTTTATAACTCACTTCTGTTCCCCATTTGAGCCTGGAACTATCCCCCATTATGCCCTCTAAACTGGCAACTATGGACAATTTCTTAATTAAAAAAGTTGCGCTAATCAATAGCAACAGAAGGGCGTCCTTGGGGTTGGAGCATTCTCCTACAATTACTATTGCACCGGAGCTCCCAGTTACTGTCTCTGATACACCTTTGTCAAAGGAACATCCTGCCCCCGCAGGCAAAGTAACTACCGTAGTTGCCATGGTCCATGCGGGTCAGCATGATGAGGATTTCCACGTTCAAGCCCTCATAGGGACAGGCATAGCTTCTTCTGAAATATATGAGCCTGCACCAAAAGAATCTCCAAGAAGATTTAAGAAAGCCCGAGTGAGACGCAGGGGGAAGCAAAGGAAAACCAGCCATAAAATTGCACAAGGAGGGGGGAGTGAGTTTGGACCTTTATCATTATTTACAGAAATGAGATCATCTAACTTAGGGGGAATAGGGGATGTCATTTCGCCCAAACGCCCTAGAGATTCTTTGTTGCTTATCGATTTGTCACATTCAGGGGCCACAGATAACATTGACAACTCTTCTGTTGACCCCATTATGATAAGCAAACATCCCTTGTCTAGTACACCTACTAGTTTATCCTTACTGGACTTACCTACTGGGAATGATAGTGTCAGGTTATCGGGCTCCCCAAAACTTCCTATTGAGCCGTCACCCAAGTCCCCTACTTCTCCCCTTATTACAAGAAACAGCAAAAAAGGGGGGGTGAGCCTCTGGGTAATCGAGTACAGAAAATAAGAAAAGGGGTAGTTCACTCTCCTCAGTCACAAACTGGTCAAACCCTAGTATGTGAGGAGGCCATGATGGCCAAAATTGTGGAACTTATCAGGGGTGTGACGCAACCACTTATGGATAAGACCACTATGATGTGTACACATCTAGATCAAATAGAGAAGAAGGTTGAAAAGAATTCCCTCCTCTTACTTGACCTGGTAAAGGGGCTAGAAAAAGTTAAGATGAACTCCACATTAAGATCTAACCCACCTGTAAAATCTATAGTAATAGCACCCCCTCCAATATTACCACTTATAACATCAGCACCTATAACACCAGCACCTGTGCAAAAAAAGAAACCTGTGCAAGAGGGGGTAAGATCGGGTAGCCCTGCGATTACGTTATTAACTCCAACTCCACAATTGGTTATACCTCAACTGGCGGCTCCAGTAACTAAGGAGCAAACATCTAAACCAGGGGGAATCCAAAACCAAGGTGGTAGTAAGGACTTATTAACGACTAAGGGCCAGATGTAGGAATGCTATTACTGGTCGGTAACGGCCGAAATCGGCCGTTACCGACCGGTAATAGCCTTTTGTGATGTAGGTGGCAAATTTACCGATTCGGTTAATAACGAATCGGTATTTACCAATTCTGTATTTACCGAATCGGTAAATTACATGTAGGAAGCACTTTAAAGAGTGCTTCTGTGCTTTAAGGATTCGTTATTTACCACCAACTATTAGTTGGTGGTAAATAACGAATACCTCTGTAAATGCAAATCTGTACATTTACACCTGTGCCATATGACAGACATACATTCCCGTAGGGCATGTATGTGTGCCACATGTGCACACCAGCACTAATCAGGGGTGCAACAGGGTGTCAAAGTGACACCCTGCCACCCTTGACTCTTTCCCAATTTTACCGAATCGGTATTTACCGATTCGGTAATTGACATTCATTCCTATGGGCCTCCAGGCCCGTAGGAATGAATGGCAATTACCGAATCGGTAAATACCAAATATTAAAGATTCTGTATTTTTTACCGATTTTTTTTTTCTTCTACATAGCATTTACCGATTCGAAAATACCGAATCGGTAAAATTCGGTATTTTTGAATCGGTAAATTTAAATTACCTACATCTAGCCCTAAGTCAAGTAATGGCCATCGTTCCTGAAAAAACGAGTCGTATTATAGACGTAACCCCTGATTCTGCCCCTTATGTTATTGTAATGGCAGGGGTCCCAGAACTGCCTGCAGGTAAATGGGAAGATCATGGAGCATTACGGAACAAGGTTACCTTTTGGCTCCGTGATAACAGACCGTTACCAGCATCAATAAATGGTGAAATTATAAGTGTAAGGCGTGCTAATTGGGTGGGAGCCAGGCCAAAGGATAGAAATTGTGATGTTATAATCATTAATTTTAAGGATCATAGGGCCGTGAGGCATATTGGGGATTGGTTCGATGCTAGCAGCAGCGATTCCATCTCCACACATCTTTTATCCTATTTCTATCCCTATGCACCGTCAAAAAGCTTTAATAACTGGGGCAGGGACAGGCAGTTATTTAAGAACCTAGTCCACCAACATCGGGGGTTTGAAAAGGTAAGACCATGGGATAGGGTTGGTCCTAGGGGGTTACCACTCGTGCAGGGTACTTCTGCTTATGCAAGTACCCAAGGTCCCTCTCTTTACACGCAGAGGCCGGAGGACTTTTATCCCAGAAATCAGCATCAAGTCTATCAATACCTCCCTTTTAGTAATCAATATCCACCATACTTGGGACCCAACCTTACTCAAGGTAGACCATGAACAACAGAGGATTGCTTCCACACATGTATAACCTACCAATCCAAAATCGTTTCCAGATTTTCTCTGGTCTGGATGGGGTAGATTGACAGCCAGCACAGATACCCGGAGAAACTGTGGCTGGGAAAAACCCCTCTCCCCCAGTTCTTCAAGTTCTTACTAGGGGTGGGGTTCTCCCTAATAGCACTGAGGCCCCCATTGAGTCATCTCAAGAATCGCCCACATTAAATAAGACCTTCACTCTCGATAGGGTGACACCATGTGGCAGTGATACCCTGGAGCAGAGGCAATCTATCGTAGGTGATAATAATGGGAGTAGGGAAAAGATAGGAAATGGCCCGATACAGGTGAAGAGTGACCTTTGTGCATTGCTGTTCTGGAACGTAGCAGGGTTGAGGCAAAAAATTGCTAATCCAGCCTGGGAGTCTGTAATAAGTGGCCAGGATATAGTGGCCCTGCAAGAAACATGGACTCAGGACCCAATCCATGTAAATGGTTATAGAACCTTCTTTACCCCAGCCGTTGGAGGCCATTTTGGAAGGGCAAAGGGTGGTTTGACTATGTTTGTTTCAAATCAACTTAAAATTAAACAGGCTCATTGTCATTTACATTCTAATTACTTTCAGCTCATAATTTTAAGAGATTTTAAAGGAGCGAAGGTGATTATTATTAACTTCTACAATAATGTCCCGAGGGAAGAAATTGTGGTTGTGATGAAGCAGCTCAAGGAGGAAGTTCAGTTAGAGGTAGATAAAAATGACAGAGAACTAGTAATTTTATGGGGGGGGGATTTTAACTGTTCACTCTGTACCAAAGGGAGCCAGGGCCTATGTGGCCTAATGACAGAGAGAGATACGTATCTGACTCACTTTGATCACACTTTGATGGGGGATTTGCTTAACGAATTATTATTCATGTTTGACTTAGGGTTTGCTAACCAATCAGCCCTAAAACCCACACCCTTTGCCCCGACCTTTGTTGGTAGAGGCTTGGTGTCAACCATTGACTTTATTATCTCCTCAAGTAATCTTAATCATAGAGTGGTGGGGGTTACAAATATCCAATTGCCCATAAGTGACCATCTTCCCCAATGCCTTAAGGTAGCAGATTTGTTCCTAGACCCATCTACGGCCGCGCCTCTTGTTGAGGCAGCGGTTGATGTTGTTCTTGGGAGACAAAACGGGTATACACTCAACTGGAGCAAAGTAATCCCCACAACCTTCTTTAAGGAACTCTGGGAGGTGTGCTCTAATAGCTTTATGACCTGTTTGGGTGATAATTCTAGTAATGATCAAATAATTGAGCACTTTGGTATAATAGCTACAAACATAAAAAGTAGCTTAAGGGTGGAGGCAAAACGTAGAAGTAAGGGTTTCAAGAGTTGGTTTGATAATGCATGTACTAGGGCGTTGAAAAATTTAAAACAGGCAGTACACAGAAGCCCCAGGGATACAGGTGAAATAAGAGCATGCAGGTCCGCATATATTCAGGCCCTCAAAGTAAGGAAAACTGCTAAATAAGGAGGCAATAGATTCACTCTGCGAGGCTTCAAAAACTAAAAATCCCGCCGCATTTTGGAAAGTAATTAATACCCCTTTCCCTTACGAAACCCATACGGCGCGAATTGAGATCGCAATCAATGAGGACAATTGGGTGGATCACTTTTCCAATCTTTACAAGGCACAGGATGATATTTACAGCGGAGGTCCTCACATTAGTCTGGATTTACAACCAGGTTTTAATTTGGTTGTAACACTTGATGAGGTATTGCTTGCCCTGAGATCTACCAAAGGAGGCAAGGCAGCTGGGCCTGACGGGATCCCTGCGGACCTATTTAAAGTAAACACTGAAATCTGGGGTCCAATGTTGGCACAACATTTTAATGCGGCTCTATCAAGGGGCCTGAAAGAATCCTGGTTTACCTCTGTTATCGTCCCAATTTATAAGAAGGGGGACAGAAACAGCTGTGCCTGTTACAGGCCAATCTCCCTTCTCGATTCATCAATAAAAATTCTGGGACGTATAGTGTTGGCAAGACTCCAAAGCTGGGCGGAGGAAAATGAAATCATGAGTGACTTGCAATTTGGTTTCCAAAAAGGGATTGGCACAATCGAGCAAGGCCTAAATTTAATGTTACTGCAACACAAATATATAAGGATAAAGTCGGAACGATTGTATTTTACTTTTGTGGACCTTTCATCAGCGTTCGACTGCGTGTCACACACCAAATTGTGGGCAATAATGAAAGGTTTGGGAGTGGACAATACCATCATCAGTTTCCTGAGGGAACTTTATAGTGGAGCCACAGCTTCTGTTCGCTACGGTAGGGGGGGGTGAATGCTCCAGACAATTCAGTGTGGGCCGTGGAGTGCGACAAGGCTGTGTATTAGCACCTTTTTATTCCTCCTCTACATCAATGGGCTTGAGCATCACCTGCTGCAGGAGTGCAGAGATATGCCCAGGGTGGGGAGGAGGGCAATCCCTGCACTCATGTATGCGGATGATGCCGTGCTTATGGCACATACTCCTCAGGCTCTACAAAAACTAGTAGTAAGATTTGAGAACTTTATGCTGAATCTAGACTTACTAGTAAATTGTAGCAAAACTTTCACAATGAACTGTGGTCCAAAATCAGGTAAACCGATGAAACGGATGTTTTTAAATAATGTCCCATTAGATAACACCCCAACCTTTTCTTATTTGGGCATTTTATTCCATGAGTCAGGTTCTTGGACAAGCGCAATTAAGGCCAGAACCCTTTTATTTATGAAAACGATCATGGCCCTAAAGAACTTTGTTAGAAAACTGGGCAGGAAGCCGATAAAAGAAATGCTAACTATACATAAAGCAACATGCTTATCTGTGGCTATGTATGGCTCAGGCTTGTAGGGGTATGCAAATGTTGATCCAATCCAGGTGGTGGAAAACACATTTTTGAGGGAAGTCCTTGCAGTTCCACAGTGTGCTGCCACATTTAACTGTCACGCTGAACTTGGCCAATCCTACATAACAGACATTATCAAAATTCAACCTATCCTTCTGTGGCATAGGGTATGGACCACAAATGAATGCGTTATGAATCGGGCCCTATTACAGGATACCCTCAGTTTGGATCACGTGGATAGAGCAGAATGGCTGGGATATGTAAAGTGTTTCCTGACTGAGATTGGATGCTATTCTTACTATTCGGACCCATCTTCAATGGATAGCATTTCTAGGAGTATGCTAAAAACCCTCTGCCTGGACCATCTTGAGGATAAGAGGAAGAGAGCTGAAACTCTGAAACATTCAGTACATTCCCACCTCCTTACTCTTTGTGAGACTAAGTCTGTACAGCCATATTTATCCCTGCCCATGACAAACTATGACCGTTTTCTTTTAACTCGTTTTAGAATCTGTATATATTTTAGATTGGTGTCTTTTCCTAGCATGAACTCATGGAAGCGTATATTGCCCACTTGCTTGTGTGATGGCATGTCACAACAATCGGATATCCACATCCTTTTCTTTTGCAGATTTTATAGTGCCTCTCATAGAAAAATTATAGTCCCTTTTTTAAAAGAAATGAATTTAACCAGATGCCGCCCAGCTTTCTTAGAAGTCCAGAGAATGGATACGGTTTTAACTGTAACTGTGGTTTTAAATTTTTTTTTAAGTGTTTTTAAATTACGGAAACAAATGGTAACTGAAATGGTTTAAATTTTTGTCTATTGATCTCCCTCACGGAACTCTCAATTATGAGCTGTAATTACTGTAATTTGTTTTTATGTGTGTTACTTTTATGGTTACTTGCTTTTAACCGAATAAAGTTCTTTGAATCTGAATCTGAGTAATTGTAAACACTGTCTTCCATGACTGCCAGGCCAATAGATATGTGAATTGATAGATAAAGAGGTTAAAAAAGAAAGGAATTTAAGTATAGTCTTTTTTTTTTTTAATTTCAACAGATTTTATTAGCAGATTTTATTAGCAAATTTTTTCATATATACATACAGTACAGTGGTAACGTTGCCTCGCAGGCTCCGTAGGGGTTATAACGGGCTTGGCGGGCTCGATTGTGTATGCATGCTATGAGACGTTGCCCCCTTGTACTTGGAGATGAAGAGATGAAAATAATAGGGTGAAAGGAAAGGAAAGGAAAGGGGTGAAGGTAGAGACAGTTTGTCGCTTTGTTATGCTGTGCATCAAAAACGTAGGTGGTCGGAGATGGGATCTGGCCCTCTTTACGGGGGTTCGTAGGTTCCTAGGTGTCTGTCAAGGGGTGCCCACATTTCGTCTCTCGCTTTGTGGTTATAGGTGTGCGCTGCCGCTAGGTTGTCTGCCCCCCTCAGGAAGGTAATCCAGTTGACCCAGCCCTTGAAAGTGGCTTTCCCTGTGTTTTCCAGTTAGCTAGTATGGTTTTGACTGCTGTCGTGAGAAGGAGGTCTATCAGATCACCGTCCTCTTTTGATTGGATGTCTGGGGCCATGAAGGCCGTAGCTAGTCCTACGAATATTGGCTGTATGTCCCTTCCTACCACTTCTGTAATGAAATCGGAGATTCTGGCCCAAAAGGTTCTGACATGGGTGCAGTGGAAGATTAGATGTGCAAGGTCACCTTTCTCTCTCTTGCAGTTCCAGCAAGTGTCCGTTTCCCTGACTCCTACCTCTGCGAGTCTGGCTGGCGTCCAGTAGGCTTTGTGTAATAGCCAGTACTTTGTCTGTGCGAGTTGGGGTGATATTTTGTTTTGGCATGTGGACAGCCACAGGCGCTTCTTTTCTCTATCGTTTAGTTGTCTACCGAGGAGCTCTTCCCAGAATCTTATTGTCTTGGTGTTGAGTTTTGACGTTGTAGGGCTAAGTAGTTTGTATAGGTGGGAGGTGTGGTGACCTAGCTTGTTCAGGTTCTTCATGTATTGTATGATTGAGGGTGTATTCTTATTCAGCTTGCCTTTCGTGATGGCAGCTTTTATTTTGAGGAACTCATAGAAGTCTATCTCCGTTAGGTTGTAAATGTTTTTAAGGACCTCAAAGGTCAGGGGAGTGTCATTCTTTTCCAGCTGCTGAGGGGTGGATATGCCCTTCCCAGCCCAGGTGGTGTTGGATAGGGGTTTCCCCTTGTTGGTATTTTTAGGGTTGTGCCATATGGACTCCCATTTCGTGTAGCATATGCTCTGATCCATTTTTTTGTCTACCGTTAGTAGGGCTCTTTTAGTGTTTTTAAGGATGGTGTTGTCGGCCTCTGGGTGTTTTTTCGCCGTAAGCAATGCTATGGGGTCCAGGCCTCCTAGCATGGCTCTCTCTAGCTCTAACCATACTGGTGTGTAATTCTCATCAGGGGCTAGCCACTGGGTCCCTTGCCTGGCTAAGCATGCGGTTTGGAATGTCCTGAAGTTGGTTATGTTGAGTCCACCTAAGTTTTTGCTCAGCCTTAGTTTGTGCAAGCTGATCCTGGGCTTTTTATCCTTCCATTTGAATTTGTTGATCATGGCGTCTAGCTGTTTGTGGAAGTCTGTTGTGAGCATAAGTGGAAGCATTCCTACCAGGTAGTTTATTAGTGGTGTTTTCATCATCTTGATTGATTCTACTCTTCCCCACCAGCTAATGTATTTGGGGGACCCGGCGGTAAGCTTGTCTTTGACCTTTTTTAGGGTGTTGCTCTCATTGTTTTCTAGGGTGTCTCTGAGGTCCCTCCCGAAGTGTAGACCTAGGTATTTAAGGGGCTTCTTTTGCCATGTTAGGCCTGAGTCTCCCAGGACCTCCCTCGTTGTATGAATGTTCAAAGGTTTACATTCAGACTTGTCCCTATTGAGTCTATATCCCAAGACTTTTCCGTATGTCTCAATGGTCCCCATTAGTGCCGCAATGGATTCAGTTGGCTTCTTAGTTATTATCAACATGTCGTCGGCGTATGCATCCAGTTTTACTGTCATTCCGTGTACCTCAATCCCTGCAATGTCAGGGTTGTTCCTGATCATGCTGAGGAGTGGTTCTATTGCCAGTAGGAAGAGGGCTGGTGATAGTGGGCAGCCTTGCCTCGTCCCCCTCTATAGTACCAATTGCTCCGATGTTCCCCCATTGACTACCACTCTTGCTTGGGGTTTGTTGTATAGGGCCACCACCAATCCCTCTGTAGGCCTCCCCTAGTCCAAACTTCTTCATGCATTGTTCTAGGAAAGGCCACGACACTCTGTCAAAAGCCTTTTCAGCGTCCAGTGCTATCATGACCGCTGGGTCTGTACTGGTTGCTGTGCGGTTGATCAGATGGCAGAGAAGTCTTGTGTTGTCCTGGGAGAGTCTATTTTTGATGTAGCCTACTTGGGAGTTGTGTATGAGGTGGGGGAGATAGTTATTCAGTCAGGTTGCTAGAATTTTAGCGTAGATTTTGCAGTCTACATTAATCTGCGAGATTGGTCTGTAGTTTTGTGGGTGTTGAGGGTCTTTGCCATCCTTTGCTATAACTATAATGTTGGCCTCCGCCATGGTGTCTGTCATTTTTCCCTTCTGCACACAGTGTGTGAATACTTCTACCAGGGTGGGTTTCAGCTGTTGGAGGTAGAGCTTGTAGAAGCTCGCTGTGTATCCATCTGGCCCTGGTGCCTTGTTGATTTTGAGGGACTCTACTGCTTTTTCTATCTCTGCCCCTGTTATGTTTTGGTCTAGTGACGCCCTTTGGTGATGCGTTAGCCTGGGTAGGTCTAGCTTACTTAGTAGGTCTGCCCCCGTCTGCTGTTAGGTTATTGTCTGCCTTGTACAGGTTTCCATAGAAGTCTTTGAATGTCTCTAAAATGTCTTTGTTGGCTGTGTGAGTCTTTTTCGCCCTGTCTGTTATTGCGGCTATGGAGTGCTGCCTCTGTTTCGCTTTTAGATACGACGCCAGTGCTTTCCCTGCTTTGTTGCCCGTACATAAGTTAATTGCTTTGTATTTATTTATCCACGTTCCTGCCCTCTCACTCAAGATTCTGTTTAATTCATATTTCTTTTTTGTGAGGGCAGTCAATGTGTTTGCATCTGCAAGGTTTGCGCAGTGGTCTGTTTCTAGGGCCCTGATCTCGCTCTCGAGGTCCTTGATCTATTTGTTCCTTTATCTATTCATCTTGGTCTTTATATTTAGGAACTTCCCTCTAAGGGTGGCTTTGAGGGCGTCCCACATGACGCCTTTATCCACCTCTGCATTGTCATTGAAGAACAGGTACTCCTTAATCGCTTCCTCAATCTCTGTGGCATGTGTGGTGTTCAGCAATATGTCGTTGTTTAGTCTCCATCTGCGGCTTGGACGTTTGTTGTGCTTGCCGCTGAGGGAGAGGCTGATGCGTGCGTGGTCTAAGATTGTTATGGGTGCTATGTCTGTGTGGTCAATGAGGTGCGTGTGTGTAGGTGACATGAATATGTAGTATATTCTGCTGTACGAGTTGTGGGGGTGTGAGTAGAAGGTGTATTCTCTCGCGTCAGGGTGTTGTAGCCTCCAGGGATCTCTAAGGTTGAGCCTTGCGCATAGGTTTTGCAGGGTGCTTTGCTCTTGAGTTCTGTGGCTTTGCCTGGTTGGGTGCCTGTCTATGGCTTGGTCTAGTACCTCATTCATGTCTCCGGCCAGTAATACTAGGTCGTCATGGGGTAGTTTGTCTAATCTGTTCTCTATGTCAGTCCCGAACTCCATGTTTTCAGCGTTAGGGCCATAGACATTGACTATATGTATGGTCTCATCCTTTTTTTTAAGGCTCGTTATCAGCAGCGTGCCGTCTGCATCATTGTGGCATTCCTGTATGGCTAAGTTACTTTTCTTATGAATAAGTGTGATCACTCCTCTTTTCTTACGTACTGCTGGTGAGCTGAAGGTGCCACTTATCCAGCTCGCTTTGAGGCGCTGCGTGTCCTCCTCCGAGAGTTTAGTCTCCTGGAGGACGTACACGTCTGCTTTGAGTTTTGCAAGGTATTCTAGTGTTTTCCAAGGCTTGACGTGGGTGATTAAGGCCTTTGACATTTAGGGACACTACCTTGATGTCTGAGGTCAGCTTGCTAGGTGTTTGTGTCATTGTTGCCATGTATTTGAGTGCCTATCGCGGTCTGGTTGTGTGTGTCCTGTCTGTCGATCGTGCTTGTGTCTCCTCATTTTATTTGTCCCTGTTTCCAGCGTTCTAGGTCTTAGCCCCCTGTTCTTGGGCCAAGTCGCTGCTTTGTTAATTCTGTCTCTGAGATGAGAGTGGTGTAGGGATAGAAAGTCTTGGGTAAGAGAAAGGAAGAAAAAGAGAAAATAGGCATAGAAACTGGTAGTGGCATACCACCGTACTCGTAGGGCTCTCTGATTGTCCTTGTTCTTGTCTTGGCTCCTGCCAGCGGCACTTGTGAGTGGTTGTTCTTAAGTATTGCAGTGATCTGGGCCCTTACGTTCAGTGTGTTGGCCTTTTTCTCCGGCCTTCCTGTAGTCTTTTATTCAGACCCGGGTGGTTGCGTACTTGGGCACGATCCACACTTGTGGTACACTTAATACAACTGTTGGTCTTGAGGTCCGCTTAGTAGCTGCGGTGTTGCTCCAGCGCCTGGCCTTGCTAAAAAACGGGGCAGCAACTTTCTGCTGTTATGCTCTTCCCCTCTCGCTCTGTTGGATGTGCCGCCACTGTCTGGTGCCTTTCCCCTTCCCCCAAGGGACCGGATAGGTGTTTAGGCTGTGGTCGTAGTGGGCTTTTTTTTGAGGCGTTGTGGGGCCGATTGCCTGGTGGGTGTCCCTCGCCTTGCGGCCTCGACTTGTGTCTGTCTGTCTAGCTTGGGGTCTTCTGCCTTCCTGCACCGTTGCTGTGTGCGTGGTTCCTGAGGAGCGCAAGATGGCCTCCCTCTTGCGGTGCGGTTTCGGTTTTGTTCATGCGCGCTCGTTTTGTCATGCGGGTGGCCTCTCGCTTCCGTTTTCCAGGTCTTCGACCCGGGACCGTTTCATCCTCTTGCGCTGCTTTTGTTGGTCTTGGGCGCGCTTCTGTCCCTTTTCGTCACTGCCTATTACGCGCTTGGTTTGTGTTCGGCAGTGCTTGTGTTGTGGGTGAGAGGCGGGGAGGGGCTGGGCGCAAGATGGCTGCTATCGCTGTCTGGCTGTGTTGGTTTCGGTTTCGGTTTAGTACGATTTATTTCAGTTGCCCCCTTATTTGGTTCCTTTATTCTGCCGCCGCTATTTTGGCCGAGGTATGCACCGCTTATTGTTGTGCGCTGCCAACTGCCCGCTCCCTCTCTCCTTACTTTCTGTGCGCGCGTTCCGGGGGTCTCGTTGCGCTGCAGTTCACTCGTGTGCCGCCGTCTTGGGCTTTTCCTCCCCGCTCCTCTCTGCGTTCCGATGTCCACTAATTTCTCCTTTAGTTGGTTCTTTGCTTCGCTCAAACTGTGTTCTGTATCTTCGCACATCCGCTCCGTCTGTTCTGCCTCGCTTTTCCTGCCTGCAGGATGTTATGCTCGCCGGTATTTCTCTCGGGGTGGCAGAGGTAATGGACTCAGGCACCCGTCCTCATCACCGTCCAAGCCACGCCCCCAAGTAAAGAGTCTTTAACAGCAATAGATATGCACAAGGTTGATACTGAAATGTGCATGTTTTCATAAGTGCACTGATTTATCTTCTGCAGGTGGTCACAGCACTGAAACCTGGCAGACATTCAAGCATGAGTGCAAATTTATTGGTTAAATAAATGTGGAAATATACTAATTTCATATTAATTTTTCCACAAAACGAAAAATAAATATGGATAAATACAGATAAAATTAGCAAAAAATAAATATGGATAAATGCAGACGGTAATGGCAAAAAAAAAAATACCATAAAACCGGGAGCCCTAGTGATAATAAATGTTCTTGCAGTTGTAAGTTGTGGGCATTTCAGGGCAGGAACCCAAAAGGAAGTACACTCCAATGGAGCAGATCTTTTCTAACAATCACCTTAAAAGAGTTTGTATTTGTAAATGACTTGAAATATTTACCTTGTTTGTATGGACTCGCTACACGGCTCTGGTATCCATGTTGACGTTTATTTTATTTGAGAGCTTATGAAGATCGTAGAACATGGTTCATTTTATTCGTGTGACTTGGATTAGTGGATTGATAACCAGGCGTATTTTAAGGAAATTTTACAAATTCGTTTTTTATTCTAGCCCCCCCCCCCCAAGGGTCCTTTTCAGGCTGCTATCCAGACACTATCTTTGTGTAAAGCGATGCTTTTCACAGCAGATACCACTAAAGATGTCTCCCAGAACATGGGCACAATGAAGTGGTAGATAGAAATTGCTTGAATAATTAAATCTTTACAATTTTACATAAAAGAAAAATACAATTAAAAAAAGATAAAATGCAGAGGTTCACAATTACATTTTCATTAAGTTAATAATTGGACAGCTCAACCTTTACAAGAATAGAGCTGCTATAGTTCCTGGCTTCACTGCTGTAGATTCACTGTATGCCCCGAATGTGGTCTCATCGTGCAGAACAGTTTGTGAATCATTGCTAGTGCAGTATTCCTGAATCAAGGCATATAAAGGGTGATTGACTGTTTACATTATATTAATTATTTTTCACCTCAACTACAAAACCCTCAAAAAATTGTCTGCCATCGCTTTTTTTTTACTACAATAAAAACTTTATTTGGGGGTTTAATATTTAATGCAATTTACACATTTAATGACAATTAAATGTTTTTAAAACGCATATACATTAATATTTACAATGCCAATTGCTCTAAATCAAACCATTGCGAGACCTTTTGCATTTTCAATGCTTGTTTAGTGCACCTGCAGGACAAAGTATGTGTGAAACTTACTGAGCTCTGTTGTCTGGAGGGGACACCAGATGCAATCTAATTTACTAAGTGGGATTAGCATTCGCTCACAGGGCTGTAGAATTCTGACAGTGGTGGCAATAACAGATAATAATGACATATAGGCCTTTTTGCCTGTTGCCATAAAGGGAGAGTTGCTTACCGGCCTCCGTCTGTTTTTATATTGGTTAACCAGCCCCCTGCAACTTGGTTCTTCACTTCATCCATGTGGTGCATCCATTTTGATTTACTGCATGCCAGAGCCCCGTTCAGAGGGCCAAGGGGCAAGGAGGAGCTAATGGGCCTAACCGTGGAGGTTGATAAATTAAATAATGAAATTAACTTAAAAAATTAGTTTGATGTAATGTACATTTTAACAAATATAAAAAATAAAAGTATTAGAATTGTGTACATGTATGTATTTTATAGTACTCTAGGAAATAACGATTTTAAATATGTATCTGTGTGCATATGCTTTTTAAGATGTTTTTATGAAATGTTAATTTACATGCTTTTATCTCCTTGCTTTTGTGATTTTACAAAACTAAAATCGAAAAAAGCTTTTTTTGTTTTGATTTGATGCAAAAAGTAATGTATATATGTATATTTACTTTAAAACAATTAATAAACTAATCATTTTAATCTATTTTAAAATGTTATAAATATATAAAAATAAATATATATGTATATATATATATAACGCTCCAAATCCCTCCAACTCCTGGAAAAGAATACGACAGCACGCGAGGATGAAGAATTTAAACGCGCTAGGTTTTATTTAGCGGAGGGGTGCACACAGACGCGTTTCGGCGGTCTGCCTTCGTCAGTGTGTGATGCACTGTGTTTGCTTCCGACATTGTTATAAACAAATAATAATCACTCCCACTTCCAGTCAGGCATGGACATAAACAAGGGGACTTACACCTCGCAAGGAATAGGTGCGGCCATCTTGTAGTGTGTAGTATATATATAACACATAATAGCATATTGCGTGGTTAAGCCCACAAATGGGCATTCGCATTATTCCATGCGTGGCGTGTCAAAATAGAATGTCATGAGATAGACAAAAAACATACAGCCGTGGATCGGCTAATGTCCCCATATACGATACATAGTCCAAATCGCCTGTACACAAAAAGGAAATAAGTGACTTCCTAACCAGCAGCCATATGGTAGGCGTAACTTGAAAAGGGGAAAAAAGTGGGATACATATAAAGTGAGATGCGTCGCATGCAACAACAGAAAGACATGTGTAATTATTCACAACATACAGATCATGTTTCATATGGAAATTATAAAGTGAGTCCAAAATGGAACATATGTAATTAAAGTGCATCTTATATACAGTGGAAACTGGATATGCGGGAGACTCCTATGGTGTACCCATGCGTTATTCCCAATCAAATTTCAATTCATTCGATCTGAATCACAAAGTATTTACAATGTCTCTTGGATTCATAATTAGAAGTTATAAGACAAGGCAGGTACTATGGGTCAAATAACGATATAAAGAGTCTCTCACACAATTAATATATACATGACAAAAGATCAGACAGAAGTTCCAGAGCTGTTATGTACATTGGTATGCAGTTATTCCGTATACAATGATGTTAAGAAGTTCTAATTACAGTTTAATAGGATGGACTATCATCTTGGAATAATCTATACCAAATGTTATTCTCTACTCATTTCCCTAGATGGAAAGCCATCTCCTCCCCACTGTTGAGACCTTTGGGATGTTTCGTACACAGATCAATAATGTATCGGGACTCAAGTCTCCTTAATCTGCGTAAGCGGTCACCTCCACGTATGTTCGTGGGTACAATATCGAGGCCGAAATACTGAAGCTTATTCCGGTCTCGATTGTGGGCCTCCGCAAAGTGAAGAGCCACCGGATAGGTCTGATCTACTTTATCGATGGCTCGCATGTGCTCTAATATTCTGAGCTTGATCTCCTTGATCGTGCTCCCGATATAGAGTAAGCCACAGGGGCACTGCAAGCAATAGACGGCATACTGTGTACTGCAGGTGATGAATTTGTTTATATACATTTTCCTGCCAGTTTCTGTTATTACATAAGAGAGGACACGTTTACTGCCCGCGCACGCTTTGCAGCGGCCGCAGGGGTAAAAGCCTCGTTGCTCCCTTAAAGTATTGGTTCTCAGGGGCACTTTATCTAGATGACTGTTCACTAGTATGTCGCCTAATGATCTGGCTTTGCTGAAGGTTAGGAGTGGCTGGGTTGGAAGATCTTCTTTGAGCACACTATCAGTTAGGAGAATATGCCAGTTCTTCCGTAGCATTGCTCTGAAGCTTTCCGCTCCTGTTGAATAGGGAGTTATAACTCTGAACTTACCCTTGTTGTCACCTGGCAAGCCTCTTCGGTTGACCTGTTCAGAGTTACTGGTCAGAAGGGACTGTCTCTCTATTTTCCTGACTCTATTGAGAGTGTTGTTAAGTATTTTCTCGCCATACCCCCTAGCTCTAAATCGGGATATGCATTCCGAAGCAGCCGCTTCGAAATCAGAGGGTTTGGAACAGTTCCTGCGAAGTCTCAGCAGTTCCCCATAGGGGATACTGTTGATTAGTTGTGGTGGATGGCTACTGCTGGCATGCAGTGTGGAGTTGCCAGCAGTTTGTTTCCTGAAGAGGTTTGTGTGGAGGTGTCCGTCTTCTACATATATTTTGAGGTCCAGATAGTCCGCTGCCACCGGACTCACTGTTCCCGAAAAATGTAGATTAATTTGGTTGTCATTTAGTACACTGATGTACTCCTGAGCTGTTTCAAGGTTGCCTTTCCACACAACGAAAAGGTCATCGATATACCGATGCCAACAGATGACCTTGCCCTCTTTGCCTCCTACCATACAGCTCCTGGGTACCTGCTCCTCCCACCAGCCTACGAACAAGTTCGCGTAGCTGGGGGCAAAGCAGGTACCCATCGCCGTGCCAGACTTCTGGATGTATAATTGTTCCTCGAACCGGAAAATGTTATGTTTTAGACAAAATTCTACGAATTCTAGAATCATTAGATTGTGTCTAGAGAATCGTAGTTGGCGTTGTTCTAGTGCCCATTTCACAGCCTCTAATCCATGATTGTGTATATATATATATACATACACCTATAAAATAAAATCTAATAAAAACATTATAATATAAATTAAAACACAAAAATATTTAATAATTTTTAAACTTACATTTTGCATTCCATTGAGTGTAACAGTAGGAAAAATGTTGGATAGCTGAGGGGTAAAAATTACTATCCCCACTCCCGTGAATGCAACAGTAAGGAAAGTGTTGGAGAGCGGAGGGGAAACATTTACCACTCCCTCTCCAGTGAGTGCAACAGTGGTGAAAATGTTGGATAGCAGAAGGGTAAAAACTAGTATTCCCACTTCAGTGAGTGCAACAGTAGGGAAAGTGGAGGGGTAAAAATGACTATTCCCACACCAGTGAGTGCAACAGTAGGGAGAGTGTTGGATAGCGCAAATCTAAAAATACTGTTCCCACTCCAGTGCAACACTAGGGAAAGTGTTGGATAGCGGAGGGGTACAAATTACTATTCCCACTGCAGTGAGTGGACCAGTAGGGAAAGTGTTGGGTAGCGAAAATGTAAAAATTACTATTCCCACACCACTGAGTGCAACAGTAGGGAAAATGTTAGATGGTGAATATGTAAACATTACTATTCCCACTCCAGTAAGTGCAACAGTAGGGAAAGTGTAGGGTAGCGGAGGGGTACAAATTACAATTCCGACTCCGACAATTCCGACTCTGGATAGCAGAGGGGTAAAAAATGATATTCCCACTGAAGTCAATACAAAATTAAAAACAAACAAAATATCACCTACCATACGAAGAATGTTAAAAACAAAAAAGAAAACATATATAAAAATAATAAAAATTACAAAAGATAGAAGCATATTATAATGGTAAAACCATCTAAAACACTCCCTGTAAACATTATTTTATTAAAATTAAAAAAAAATATTCAAACAAATAACTATATTTATTAGAAACTAATTATAATCAAAAACATTAATTGTTACATAAAATGTATATCTTTTATTTTCCACCTATAACACCACCCAATTCACAACACACATCCACATTTCTAAAAAAGTGTACCTCAATAATTAACATAATGCATTATCACATAAAAAAATATTATTCATTGAAAACAAATTAAAACAGTTAAAAATTAATTTACTCACCAAACATTACCCCTATATAACCAAAATCCAGACACAAAATAAAAGTAAACAATTACCATAAATATTTATCAATTAATTAATGAATAATAATGAGAAACTAATTATCAATTAATAAAGCCTAAAATACTTTCCTCCCTCTACCCCAATAATTACCGCAACACACACCTAAAAATCATTACACAATATCCATAACTAATTTTACCTTATTAAATTATTATCAATTAACAACTTATTAATTAGTTATTAATCATTTACTTCCCACCCTTTACCACTATAAACCCTACAATTCACATCTACAATTAATTATCCAATTGCCATATTTACATTTTCATTAATTAATTACCACTATTTATCAATTAATTATTAATTAATTTTAAATAAATTACTATCCACCCTATTCCCCTATAAACCCCACCACCCATTCCTAATAATGTACACAATTAATCTAATTAATTACCAAATAATTAATTAATTAATTAATTAAAATGTATTAACAAACAGATACATAATTATTAAGAAAATATTTCTCCCAATGAACACTATAAATTATGAATTAAATAAATATTAACATATAAAATGTATTATTAAACGTCTCAGAATTAAATTACTTCCCACCGTATTCCCCTATAAACGCACAGCCTGCCCCTACAAAAATGATACAATTAACATATTCATCAATTAATTAATAATAATTAACAACTAATTAATAATTAATAAATAATACATTATTGCCCACAGTTAATACTATAAAATATAAATTGAATATATACTAATAAATGAAAAATATAAAATAATTTGTTATAATTAAACTACTTCCCACCCTAATCCCCTATAAACCCACAACCCGCTCCTAAAAGAAATAACACAATTAATATAATTACCAATTAATTAATTAATAAAAATGAACAACCAATTAATAATTTATGAATAATAAATGAATCCCCAAAATTGACACTATAAAATCTAAATTAAACAAATACTAATAAGTAATAAAATCTAATTAATTTATTATATTTCAATAATTCCCACTCTATTCCCCTATAAACCTACAACCGGCTATAGAACTAAACGCAAAATGTAATTAACATAAAATTAATCAGTACAAAAAATGTAATACATATATTAAAAAACAAAAGCAATACTTATGCAAACAAATAGATCATATACTTTCAAAATACATATTAAAATACATAACACTAATTTAAACATCGATATTTTAAACAACAATATTTCTGCAAACAATATTACTGACTTCGATATTTTCAAAAACAATATTTTTTACCTTAAAGTCGATATTCTTGACCACGATATTCTTGCTGTCAATATTCCTGTATCACGATATTTCCAACTTGATATTTATGTATGTCGATATTTAAAACTCGATATTCTGTCTGTGCACCCATGTTACATAACACTAAATCAAGAAGTATAACCTGATAACATGAGAACATTTGGTTTTGCTTTATTCTCCTAATGAATATGTAAAAATTAAACAATGCTTAATAAAATTATCACTGACTACTGATGGAATATTTTTTTACTTCTGCATTGACCATCTTGCTGGTGGTGGGGGCTATAATTTTGTGTGGCATGGGTTTGTGCCATAAAGCGATTGTATCTTTCTATGAATTGGCCAACCTTAGTAATCAAATGATTTACAGTGAAATTCATAATGGGTGTAAAGGCAATACGTGCAGAAATTGTGGGCATTGTCTAACAAGAAAACATTGGACTTGTTATTTCATAAAATACAAAGATAATCGGGTTTGTAATTATGGAAATTTTAAAAGGAAATAAGATATGTTCAAGAAGAAGAAATACAAAATTTGAGAGGTTTCAACCGTATCCATGGCAAAAGTGAGATTAACGGTTCCCTTTCACATCACTCATGGAGATCTAGAGTCTCCACAAGGGCCATTTCCTAGCTAACATGCAGCTGCAATGGACTCTGAATGGTATGGGCTGTCACAAATGCCATGCCAACTGAACACTCGCTTACACAACCTCTCTATACTAGGGGATCTGGTAGGCGCTTAATTACAAGGCTCTACAGGGGCATCCTGGTGCATACTGCAGCAGATCTCTCAGGAACATGGGATGAATGGGAGCTCGACATTGGTAGGGTCTTTCATGAATCTGAGTGGGTCAGGATCTTAGAATTTCCCCAATATACTCTCCTGCAACTCTTTTTTTAAATACATTAATTTTAATGTATTACATTGAGCACACATGAGTCCCATTTTTTTTTTAATGAATGCCTGATGAAGATTCTGAATGCCACAGACATCGTTCTCCTGAGGGTGATCTATTACCAGGGCCACTGGAATTATGCAATTGTGCATCCATTTTTGCATAGTTATAGATTTGCCACATTTGTCGCGTAATCCATCATCTGGTGCATAATCTGTAGATTTTAACCCAAAAAATGTGTATCTAGAACAAATGGCTCAAAAGTTAGTAAAAATACATTGTGCGTGCAGTGTAAGACCCTTTGCAAAGCTGGACTGGTCACCTTTCTATTTCTTATTGCTATATTTGGGTGTTAAATGGGTTCTAATGATGTGCAAACTAATGCCAAGACAGGGTTGCCAAGTTTAAAAATGACTAAATAACAAAGTAATACTATTACAAAATGTGCCACATTATGCTGCCAAATTTGTCTTTTCTTGCCACACAATTTACTCAATCCTGCCACTCAAAATTGCCTGCTCCTGCTGCATAATTCCAATGGCACTGACTATTACACATGATCTGGCATTTTCCGTACCTCTCTAGCTTCCGGTATGGGGTGGTACATCTTGCATTAGAAATCACTGGGCTTACTAGTGCCTTGTCAAGTGCAACCTGCTGGGTCTCTTCAAATGCTCAAAAACCCACATGACTGAATCAAATGTTTTGGGCATGTCTCTCCTGCTTACCAAGTGAGCCATAGCCTTGAACTACACACCTTTGTTGCAGCAGTGGCTGGGTGCTATGCTGACGTAGGTGAAAGCTGAGAGTATGGTCTTCCACAGACAAGAGGCCAGAGGACTCTGTAAGCACACAATAATGGAATGCTGGGACGGAATTTTGATTGAACTGCAGGGAGCCACAAAAGAGACACAAAACTCCTTGATCTCCTGGCACTCACCGATAAACAACATACAATTGCCCGCTGTGTCTTGCCTGCCCTCATATTGAGTCCATATATGCCCATCCACACTCTTACACACTATGCATGTCCTCGTTCGGGAAGAGGCCTTTGACAATAGTGTATCTGGATGTGTCATTGTTGGTCCAGCTTTGGTGCTTCCCCCAAAGCTCATGCCCACTAGTCTAAGTCACACACTGTCAGAACCCTTTTCAGAGGGCCAAGGGGCATGCAGGGGCTACTGGGCCCACCCGTTGGGGTTGAGGCCTTTCACTCTTAATGTCCCGGGCCGGACTTACTACGGATTTTGAGCAACTGGACCATGTACCCCTTCTGCACATGACTTTCAATGGTAAATGTGGTCAAACAGTCCAAGACTCCCTTTGAAGCGAGGTGTGGCTACAGATTATTGTGCACAGGCTCAAAACTCAAAATGCCCGCAGCAATATATTAATGTCCAGACAAATATTCACTTTTATGAAAAAAGAAAAGTATTTTATTTCTACCACTACCCACACAAAAGAAAAATACGACATTCACAATCAATAACACAATTCCCCTTGAGTTCGGAGCTTTAGTGTTTCAATGACATGCCCTGTCCCACTCCCTCCTCATATTAGCAATAGTGGTTAGTCCCTATTCACTGTTGATGACAACCAGGCAATTACCTACTAGCAGTCCATGTCTCAAGAGTTCACTTCTACTCTCAAATTCAAGTCAAATCTGTCCTAGCTCCTTAGCGTTTTCAGCAACGAGTTCCCCAGAGGCTGATAAGTTTTACCCTCTCTGGTAGGAGTGAAGAGGGCAAAGTCCTGGTGTGTGCCCCATCCGCGGGCACTCACAGTGGCTCCTGTCCCATTTCAGGTGACTCAACTGCACACAGACTCAGTAACTGCACTTGACAGATGCAGGCTCTCTCTCCCTCATAGTCACACTATGGCAACGATCAGAGGTTTCCTGCACTCCTCCTGCCCGGTAAGTGTCTCCACGAGGGGAGGGGGTGATTCCGATGCTCCAATCCTCGATCCCAGAATTGGATGATAATGCTTCCACAGCATCCTCACTTTCTCAATTAGGTTGGACCAGTTGCTGTCCTTGTTGCTCCTGGTGACCTACAGATCACTACGGCTCACAGTCTACGGGCTTTGGCCAGATCAACATGGCCAGGTATTCCATCCTGGCATATGGTTTCTGCACAGCTACCTCACAAGGTTCTTACTGCATGGCAGTCTTAATCACAGGGGCTCCTTGTGGGATACGGGGCCGCTGCAATGTTACTGCGCAAGACCCAGCCCTTACTGCATGGCATTCATTTCCACAGTGGAACCTCTTGGCATCCAGATTTGATGAAACTTTACCACGCAAGGCTTCAGCCCTTTCTGCACGGCCGTCGTTTCTATGGTGGCCTCTACTGGCATACAGGGTCACCATAACATTACAGCACAAGGCTTTAATACTTACCACATGGCTATCTTTTCTACATCTATCTTCACAGCAGCTCTCTCTTGGCATACTGGGGTTGTGACTCAGTCCTGCACAAGGGCAATGCCCCAATCAGTGCAGTAGTAGTTTCCTCACACTTTGCACAGGAAGTCCATGCAACAGGTCTTCCCACTGGACTTTGCTCCCTCTACTGCTCTCCTCTTCCTCACAGGTCACACTGGTCTTGGCAAGCAGGCAGGTGCTGGTACTCCAGGGTAAGTGGTCTTGGATTCCCTGGGTGATGTCCCCTCACCCAGCGGAGAGAATAGCAGGCTTTGTCCCTAGTCATGGTCACCGACAGAAGTCTTGCAGAGCTTCCCCTCCTCAACAGCCAGACTCACTGCTTGGCAAATTTGGGGTCCTAACCTTCCCTTTTATAGTCCAATTCCAGACACCAAATGTATTTAGGGTCAGAGACATTTTATGGTGGGGTCCTGCTTCATTTGAAGTGCATACTCCTCTGCTCCCTCTTCCTCTTGAAAAGCAGTATGCCACAGAAGGGATGGCTCCGAAGCTGTTAGTACCACAACACAGGCCATTGGAATGACTCCAGTTCACATCTGGATGTTACCCGCCTACATCCAATAAGAAGCCCATTGGGGAACCCCCTTCTTTCGCCTTCCTGCCCACATCTGGATGTTAGCCACAGGGATATGTGCATCAAAAGGTTAGCTCTGTATTATTCTCTTATCGGCCTCATCTCCTTCCTGAGGTGTGACCAGGCCCCTTCCTTTTGACCTCTCACTGAATCAAAGAGCCCTTTTGAAGTGTATTGGGGAGGACTGATCCTCTCCTCCCCAGTGTGTGTCCCATCCAGCTTACAGGATAGCAGCAATCCATAAGTCTGAAGGGGGATCTCTACCTCCACTCTATGCTTCACCAAGCAGACCTGGATCTCTCAAAATGTAACCTAGGGCTCTACATGTATTGTACCTTACACAGGCACACATACACCCTGTACATGTATACAGCATACACACACTGCACAGTACTGTATCCTCCATATACTGTACCACTCACAGGCACACATGCATGCAGCATATGCATTTAACATGCATGCACTGCCTAGCACTGTATCTTTTATACATTCACAGGCCCACCTATACCAAGCACATGCACTTATGGTGCAAGCACTGCACTCCTCATGTATTCTACGACTCCAAGATACACATACAGCCAGCACATTAACGTATCCTGCATTCACTGCACAGCACTACATCTTCAGCTACTGTACCACTATAAGGCACATGCATTTCAGGCACATGCATTCAGCATTCATGCACTACTCCCTGTATGGCAGCTGCCCCAGGCATACATACCCCCAATGCAGATACACCACTTCTGCACTGCACTGTGCTTCTCACCATTCAGATGAATCCAAGGGTGAGTAATGCACAAGGCAGAGGAATATTTATGAAGCAAGTGAACCTGTAGGCCTTACTCCTGTGATACAGGTTAAAAAGGACCTAATCACTTCCATTGATCACTACACGGTATGCTGCCACTACCACGCTCATGCTGCTTAACTCCTGGCAAAGGTAACAACCTTCCACTACAATGAGGTAGTGCTTTGGGAACCCCTCCTGGTCCGACAAGACTGCATTATGTAAGACAGGCCTATGTAATGGTGTAAGCGCGCGACCAGTGTTTGCCTACGACAACATAATTCAGCGTTAGGGATCCAGACATCGGTTCAGTTGGTAACTCAGGGCAGGGGTGCATGCCCGTTACCATGAAGAGGACCTTTCCATCTTAACACCCACCAGCTTGTCCTATGCTCACAGCTGATGCAGGCCTCTCTATGAATATCGTGCCTGTCTGCCTTGCTTAATCTCATCTGTTGCTGTGTTTGCTCACTGTATTATAACCATGTGTTTATTTCATGACGAGGGTCCTTATTCTCAGCATTGCTGCAGAACGTTACAGGTGCTTTGATGCAGCCTATGGACTCACATTATGCCTTCTTATCATCTTCAAGCTCATGTTGTTCGCTACATACTCTCATCTTTGATGCCCCGAGTATTACAGGCAATATAGTGGCTCGATTGTACTATTACATTGAAAATAATAATATAATTGTTTAGAAAAAACTGTGTTTTAGGGGCATATTATCAAGAAGGGCGTAAAAATATTGCCGCTTTAGCAGCAGGAAACTGCCGCTAAAGCGGCGATAATGGGCTTGATAATATGCTGTTGAGAATTCCCATAGAAGCCCATGTTCACACCAGAACATTGGCTTCTATGGAAATTCACAAAGGCATATTATCAAGCCCATTATCGCCGCTTTAACAGAAGTTTCCTGCTGCTGAAGCGGCGATAATTTTAACGCCGTTTCTTGATAATATGCCCCTTAGTTTGTTTTGATCTTACAAAAATCATTTTTCTCCATTTACTTCAGCGTTAAACGATAATGCAACTCATTTTTAGTTTGCATCCAGCTGAAATATTTTTTATGTTTGTTTTTAATAGGAGTATGGTTTTATTTGGATATTTTAGAAAAACTCTGAAATATAGTGGACTTCTTCCATGCAACACTGGACCCAGCAATTTTGTTATTAGTTTAAATTTGCAATTTGCCCTCACCTTACAGTTAGAGGACAAATAAACATTCAGCTCTGAATTCGTGTTAAAATAATTAGCCTCGGCTTCTCAGAAGAATTGACTGTTTGTCCTTGAACACCCAGGGGATGCTCACAAGATAAAGCAGAAAGGCTTGGCTCCTTTGCCAGATGGACTCCTTCAAGGTCATCTCGGAGAGCTGCGGCACCTCCTGCACCACTGGCCTCTAGATTAGGTCAGATTAAGCCCGCGAGTTATCCTATCAGCTGGGAAAATAAAAAACCTTTTTTGAATCGAGAAAAACTGTAAACCTGCTTACATTATACGTATCTTTGAACTGATTCAAGCTGTTCTGGTCAACATTTCGCATTTGAAATATTGCCAGTTTAATTCGGTATAAGAATGAAGTGACATGTGATGTGCTATTTTCTCTCACAAAAGGAGTAACAATAGAAGGCAGGCTGCAACCCCTTCTAAAGAGAGAGGCGGCCTTCACCTCTTGAAGTCGTCATAGAGAAATAATGCCGAGAGCAGCGCGCGCTTCGCGCGGCAAGAACAGTGTGGGAGGGGAGCTGGGAAGGTGGCATATGAATGCCGCTCTGCAGTGGGAGAGGAAGAAAGCCGAGCATGTGTGTGTGGGAGACAGGGCTGGGGTTGAGTGGAGGTGGGAGGCAGGGAAAGAATCACGGCACGTTGCTTCTCACGTGTAACTTCATTAAAAGGGCGCTTTTTGCACGAGTCACAAAACTTGAATAATTTCACCATCGCACATAAAGGGCAGCGAGAAGGGATGGCAAACGGGCAGACGCATGTGTATGATTAATTAATCTGGTCATTGAGTGGATAGGATTGCATTACCCTCAGTAAGTAAACATTAATGGAAGGGTTAAATACCATGGGGCAGATTTACAAGGCCCTTGCGCCACTTTTGCGTCATTTTTAACATGGAGAAAAATGACGCAAAAGTGGCGCAAGGGGCTTGTAAATCTGCCCCCATGGGGATAATTTATGAGGCCCTCCCAGCAGTATTGCGCCACCAGAACGTCACTTTTTTGACGTTTCGGTGGCGATATGTGCCACTGTCATATTTATAAGGCCACAAAAAGCCACGTTACGTGGCTTTTCGTTGCCGCATAACTATGAGCCCCTTTTGCGCAGCAAACTGCTTGAAAGGGGCGTTCCATGGGTGTTGCTGGGGGCGTTCCCAGCAACATACACAGCTTTTTGACACTGCCCCAGATTTACGAGAAATCGAAAGTCTGAGGCGGTGCCAAAAACGTACGCCTCCCCAGGGAAGGCGTAAGGGATGCATAACTAGGAGAAATATCTATATTTCTTCTCGTTTTTTCCTCTTTCTACCTGTGCTGCATTATGTAGCAAACATAGAAAGAGGTGCTGCCCTATGACAAAAAAAACACAAATAAGGCCCCATGTATTTAATGGTCTGCCGGGCATCCTGCCTGGTATTTCTCTATTGCAAATGCACATTACCACCAGAGGCATGAAATGACAGTGTTAAATAACCTATATTTACTTTTTAGTGCTCTGCCGGGCATAGTGCCTAGCACTGTTGTAATTGTGTATTACCACCAGGGGCATGAAATTACCACCAGGGGTACTCCCTGGTGAGGGTTATTAGCCGTAAGTTGCTAAAGACATAGTCAGCAGAATACACATATCAATGTATTTAAACGCTAAATAATACCACAGGGGGTGAAAAACAGTAGTAAAATTTACAGCCCAGATAGTAAAAAGACAGCAGCCATCGATTAAATGTACTTTAATGACAGGATCATAAGCAAGGATTTTTTATGACAGAAAATTATATATTAATATATAAGTCAGGGGTACCCAACGAGTAGCTCGGGAGCTATTGGTAGCTCACCAGCCCCCTTAAAATGGCTTTCCGAGGTTTATTCAAGACCAGTATCTAATCCAGAGAATCCCTCCTGTTATATAAGGCACCACGGCTCATTTAAGCACCCTTAGATTAGAGTGACAGTCGCCAGCCAACCCAATGGCAGGGATCCAGGATAGCACTCAAACATATACTGTGTCCTTTTATGGATGGGGTCTGCCACATGACCATCTGTATCCACTCTCAATCTAGCTAAATCACGAGGAGATTGGCCATGTCATAGGCCGTGATCTATCTGTCGTAGCATGGACCACAATGGACCATGAAAGAAGAGCGCAAGCAGTAGCCGGCGCACTAACCGGTGCTCACCCACTGAAGTCTGGGACTGCATGAGTCAGAGTGAAAACGTGTTAATTAGGTGCATGCTCAGCCCACGAGCTGAGGAGAGCATGGTATGAATCCAAAGCATTCATTTATGTGTGTGTCACTCCCTGGACTCTACGACTGGTTCAAGGACTGCCAAAAGTGCATTCTCACCCTATTAAAACTGTTTGATCTGGCACAATTATGTCCTTTCATAGCATAATAGTACCAATTGATTCATAATGTTAATCTTTGACTATTCTGAGCATTCTTGATCTAGTTATGACATACGGGCAGCCATCATTTACATTAAGATTACTACTTTAGGACATACCTGCCATAATAGTGGCTTCCCCTCTCATAAAAATGACCATGAGGGATATAAGGCGGGCATCATGACCGTTATTGTTTCCAGCCTTGGCAAAATGGTAACCCCGGTATAATGGCAGGTATTATTGGAATAATACAGTCATCATTGATGTTATAATGAGAGTCCATGGGGTATGACTAATACCTGCCCATCTGAAGCAGAATCAGTCCAGGAGAGGCATTTGTCCCTATGAGTCCTTGAAAATGGCAAGCTAATGTTTTTGGTTGACTGTATTTTCTAACAATGAAAACTGCTATTGTATAGGTAAACATTAAGGTTTATCTTCTGGCAAATTGAGTTTGTTTGCCCAAAATAGAAAGTAGTAGACAAACATGTGCATTTTCAGAAACTGATATGCTGATGAAGACAAGAGGTTGCATTTCAAAAATACCTTTAAAATGAAGAGTTGAATGATAATTCGAACTGAGGCAGAAAGACGTATTTCTGTGGTTATGTCATTAATGCCAGAGGGCATGTATTGTTCGAAATGTTACTTCACTATTCAGGTGGAGACAGTCAATACTGATAAGCTTTTTCCTGGCATTTATTCAGGTAACCTTGCCTGGAATGCTTGTACGGTCACTACCCACAATCCTGCATATAGGGGTCACAGTGTAACGCTAAAACACGTGGTGATATTGCACAACGTTAACATCTGTTAGTCGTTCAGGAGGTCCTTCCTTGAACAGAAGTTGCTCTCTCTCTGGAAGAGGTTGGATACCTCTGATATAAGTGATCAGTGACCCTACATAACCAACTTTTCACTGTGCTAAACACAGTAATGGGCTAGAACTCATTAGTAGGGCAGTCAAGAGGGTAGCCCTAAAGAGTTTTAGGATGTCTATGACTACAAGCATATGTTGAGGTGAATGTATTAGGATAAACAGGGTTAAAAGTCTACACATAACTACTGTAGTCTTCTTAGAGAGTATCAAAAATACCATTCTATCTCAGTTTGGCTGGGGCATATTATTGGGATTTGTCCACTTCAGCCCTACTTGGTATATTGTCAGGATATGATTTATGACCTGCTTATAGGCTGCTTATTATGCCATCTTGCTCCAACTTGACATTCCATCTGTGTCTGCCAGGGTTGGTCGGGAGCAGGCTTGTCAGAAGATAGTACGAAGCCTGGAGGCATAATTTAATGTGGGGCCCTCTGAATGTTTCTTCCGTTTTGCCCAGGAGCAATAAGCAGCACCTGTTTCCAAAGTATTGAAAAAATATACTTCAGAGAAAGAGAAAATGGTTTCACGTGCAATCTAGTGGTCTGGTCACAGAAGCTGGCTCGTTATTAATGAACAGGCAGGCTTGCTTGTAACTAAAAATCTATAAAAGAGATTTTGTTGAAGGAGAGAGGAGCCCTGGAAATTGCACGGACTGATGCATAATGTAATCATACTGCCCTCATCGGCCCTGGTCAGAAGCTATTTGGGAACTGAGGCTGTAACATCTACCTCCTACTAGACTTATCTAAGTGTAACTTTGTTAGACGGGTGCTCATAACACAGAGATTGTTTAACCATTGCTCTCTTTAGCTCCCTTATAGGTGGTAGCTTACCCTCTGCTTTTGTCATATGTATCAAATGGTAAAGTAAAGATATTATTTTTAGTAAAGGTATGAGCAATGGGCCACATCCACCAATGTTTGTGCAAAAACAGGGATGTGGCTATGACCAAATTATTATTATTATTATTATTCCGAGTTTTGTATAGCGCCTGGTTACCAATAGGCATCCCCGCGCTTATCAGAACATAACACAGCTACAAGAATGCAAGGATTAAACAGAGAACAAAAAAGTTTTTAAAAGTTTACGAAACCTGAAGAGACTGGCTTCGGAGCGCAGTTGTAGGGACAGTGAGTTCCACAAGGAGGCCACATTTATTGAAAACCTTCTGCCCCCAGTTCTTGCCTTTTTCACCCTGCCAACCTGAAGGAGATGTTGGTGGTCAGAGCGGAGGGAACGAGAGGCCTTATAGGGCTGGACCATCTCCTCAAGAATAGGTGGACCCACCCCGTGCAGGACTTTGTGGGCGATGCAGAGTGACTTGAATTTCACCCGGTCTTTCACAGGGAGCCAGTGCAGTGCCCTCAACGCCGGGCGGGCAGATTGCCGCCTAGGGAGACCCGTCAAAAGCCTGGCAGCCGCGTTCTGCACTTGCTGCAGTCTGTTCAGGGTAGATTCGGGTGCGCCCAGGAAAAGCGCATTGCTGAAATCCAGCCGCGAGATGATAAGTCCCTGGATGAGAAGCCTTCGAGTGGCCACTGGGAGCAAGGGCAGAATCTTCTGGGCTGAACGGAGCAGGCCAAAGCACACGCCAGCAGTCTTTTTGGCATGGGTTTTAAATGATAGGTCCTGCTCCAGCCATACCCCCAAGCTCTTGATCTCCTGCTTGGGGGGGGGCATCGGTCCCAAACAGTCTGGCCAGCTGCTGGGGGGGAAAGATGGAGAGGAGTTCCCCAGCAGCATCAGTTCCGTTTTGGAGCCATTTAACTTTAGGGCTGAGCTGCACATCCACGTGTAGATCTTTTCAAGACACGTGTGCAGCCGGTCGGGATGGTACGCCGACTGGGAGAGGCCTACCACCAGCTGGGTATCATCAGCGTAACTGCATCATCCCTTTTATCATATCACATTAGAGAAGAACCAGCTCTGCGATACTACGTTTTCAAACGTACCCATCAACTCATATACTTGGTTGTCCTTTTTAGTGGGAATCTGCCATAAAAACGGTGGCGTGCTAGTGCCAACATCTATAATAGCCTTTGCTGCTGGTAGCATGCGCCTAATAAAAAATATTTTTATAATTTGAAATGTGTAAAAATAAATGTTGGCATCTTAACATGCTCTCGACATCAGTGCCCCTCAATGGATGGGAGTGACAGATTGGAATCACAAGGTACACTCTGCCCTCTATGTACTTTTTACAAGGGCATAAATATGCTGTACCCCTGAACTACTAATACATTTTATTTTTTTATTTTTATTTTGAAGGTTTTATATAGCGCTAGCTTCACACAAGGGTATCAGGGCGCTCTACATCATCAATGGGTTATTTATTTATAAAGTTTTATATAGCGCAAACTTGATCCCGAAGGATATCAGAGCGCTTTACAATTTGAGGCAGAGGTAACAAATCAGAACATTAGTCTAACATGGGGAATCTAATGGGCATTGAGATGTTTACTCTTTACAATCCAGCATCATGAACAGTGAGGGAGGAGTGAGTTGTCCCTTTCATAGCAGTCGTCATCATATGGCACATTTGAAGTATGTGGACTGTATCTGACTCAGAACAAACTGTAATCTGTGGTTCTCCAGTATTGGTGTCTTGCACATAATAAAAACAGTAATTGGCAGTTGAGCAAAAAAAACGAGTTGTAGGCGGAGAAGCAGAAATAGATATACATGGAGTAATTAAGGAAACAAAAGGAAGTACATATAGGAAAGCAAGTTGCAGAAACCAGAAGGATTATAGTAAAATAGTGTATTTAACAGTATGCCTGGGGGAACTCACAGGACATAATAGGAAGCAGGTGGTAGAGTGATGGGGAGGAGGAAAGGGAGGCGACAGGAGAAAGAGGGGAGTGGGGAGTGGGAGGGTGAATGAGTGAGTGGGGACGGGGGAGGCATAAGGACGGGGGAGGGGAAATAGACAGAAAGGAGATATGGGTTTTAGTTTCCCCAAAATTTGGTGAGAAGGTGAGTTTTAAGGTCTTTTTTGAAACTGGAATAGGAGGGGTTGCACCGAAGTTCTTTGGGGAGGGTGTTCCAAATGGTTGGGGCTTTGCCAGAGAAGGAGAAAGACTTTGAGGCTGTTTTTTTTAAGTAGGGGGGGTATGAGAAGAAGAGTGTTGGTGCTTCTCAGTGTTCGAGTACAGCCAGCTTTTTTGAGTTTAGCTGTGAGCTAGGATGGGGTCTTTTGGTAAAGGACTTTGTGTGTAATACAGGCAATTTTATCGGAGGATCTGCCTTCAATGAGGAGCCACTTAAGGGACTTGAGGGCGGGGAGATGTGGTCAAAACATTTACAGTTTGTTATTAGTCTGGAGGAGAGGTTGAGAACGGATTTGATGGGGGCCAGGTGGATACTGGGGGTGCCAGAGTGAAGGGCTTTTCCATAGACGAGTTTGGTTAGAACAAGAGACTGAATAATTAATTTGCAGTCTTCAGCTGGGATAAAAGGTTTGATTTTTTTGAGGTGCTGGAGAGTGAAGAGTGCACTTTTTGTTGATTTTTTAACATGGGAGTTTAGTGTAAGATTATTGTTGATGGTGATGCCGAGTGATTTAACCGAATCGGCTAGGGAGAGAGCAGTTTAGTGCATTAAGGTCGGCGATCCAAGATTGAATGGGGAGAGGGTTATTTTTGGGGGAGAAGAGGATGATCTCCATTTTGCTGTGGTTGAGTTTCAGATGATTGTTGTAGAACCAGGTTTGAATTTTTGTTAAGGCTGAGTTCAGGTGCATTATACCAGTCTGGGATTTAAGTTTGTAGTACAATTGGGTGTCGTCAGCGTAAAGGTGGAAGTTGATTTTTTCTTGTTTGAGTATCAGGGTAAGTGGTTCCATAGATAAGTTGATGAGCGCGGGAGAGAGGATAGAGCCTTGAGGGACACCAAGGGAGACAAAGGTTGGGCTAGAGAGGCAGCTTTGAAATTTAATTTGTTGGGTTCTATGTTGGAAGTAGGAGGTGAACCAGTTAAGGACAATCCCACGGAGGCCGAAGCGATTTTTGAGTGTGTAGAGTAGGGTTAGGTGGTAGACTGTGTTAAAAGCCGCGGAAAGGTCAAGAAGGATGAGTAGGTAGGTCTTGCCCTTCTCCAGGGCTAGGTGAATATCATCGACTATGTTGAGAAGTGCAGTTTCTGTGCTGCAACCTTTGCGGAAGCCAGATTGAAGGGGGTCAAGAAGGTTGAACAAGTCAATGTGTTTGTCGAGTTGGAGAAGGGCAAATTTTTCCAAGGCCTTGGAGAGTAGGGGCAGGTAGGAGATGGGGCGGAGATTATTCGGGTCGTTGGGATCAGCTTTGGGATTTTTGGGGATGGGAGTGATTTGCCCGAGTTGAAGGGAGATGGGCACACTCCCTGTTGATGTTGGTCCAATAGGGGACAATGACATGTTTGAGATCTTTGATGATTGTGGAGGGGAGCGGGTCTTTGGAGTGGGAGGAAGGCTTGATTTTGGCTAAAATGTTGGAGACATCCTGTTCAGAGACAGGGTGGAAGTTATGCCATGATGCGTTATTTTTAAGCGGGAGGGAGATGGGTTCCGCAGGGGTAGGAGAGGGGAGGGGGCCTGGGGAAGGCAGGGATATGGTCCAGGGGAGAGGTGTGAGAGGAGGGGTAGTCAGGGGAGGTAGAGGGGTGGTCGAGGAAAGAGTATTGAGGAAAGCGCGGTCTATATTCGCGAGTTTTTCACAGAAGAAGTTGGCAATTTCTTCGCATTTGTTAATGGAAGCCACCGGGTTAGGGAGTGCAGGGGCGGTTTGATTTCTAATAATATTGAACAGTTCTCTGGATCTGTTTTTTGCGCGAGAGAGTTGTAGGCGGAAGAAAGAAGCATTCTCTGAAAAGATGTGTTTCTTGTAGGAGGATCTCGCAGTTCTAAGGAGGATAAGATGAGATGGAGAGGCATGCTGTCTCCACGTTCTTTCTGCTACTCTCAGCGAACGTCTTTCTTTGTTAAGGTCTGGGGAAAACCATGATTTATAGGGTACTTTTCTAATGTTTTATTTTTCAGAGGGGCCAGTTGGTTTAGAACCTCCGTAACAGTATTGTTGAAATGTTCTGTGAGTTCATTTGCATTAGAAGAGGGGGTGGGGTGAGACTTAGTTGGGGTAAGAGGTTAAGTTCCAGTGCACCAGGAGGGATTTGCTTAAAATTTCTGGTAACAATTGTAGTTTTGTTGGTTTTTGCGGGGGCAGGAGGGGTTGGGGGGGATATTGTAAACAGAATAAGATGGTGGTCAGACTAGTCGATGGGGATGATGTTGGATAGGGATGTAAGATCAGGGTTTGAGGTGATTGCATCTAGGATAGATCCTTTGATGTGGGTGGGAGAGAGGCAAAGTTGTTTGAGGTCACTAATCTCAAGGAGATTATTGATGAGGTTGGTTGCCGGGTCATCAGGTTCATTCCAGTGGAGGTTAAGATCTCCTAGGAAGAGGTTTTTGGAGCTGGAGAGTCACAAATTAGTAAGGAGGTCGGAGAATTCTTCTGTAAAGGGAAGGGGTTCACCAGGGGGATGATAGATGTTATGCCATCGTATTGGGGGGAGCCCTTCATTTTGAGTTTGGCGCCTAAATATTCGTAGGTCGTGTAGTCAGTGTTATTAATGGGGGAGAGTTGTAGTTCTTCTTTAAAAATGATTGCTAGGTCACCCCCTATTTTTCCAGGTCTGTCTCTTCTGATGATAGAGTAGCCCGGGGGGGGGTTAGAAGGTCGATGATGGGTGACAAATGGTCATTGAGCCAGGTTTCCGTGAGGAAGGCGATGTCGGACTGCATGTCGGACTGCTGAACGGCAGTTCACGAGGATGCAGGTAAGGGGTTTGGGTTTGGCGATATGGTGGGGGAGTAATTGAATACTGGTGAGTTGTGAGGGAAGTCTGGGGGAGCAAGGAGGCTTAGGGGATCTGCTGGTACTAAAATAACAGCAATTTTAGAGTGAGGGGTGGGATATTCGTTCAGTTGGGGGTCATTGAGGTAGGTGAGGCAGAGTGTAGAGAGGTCAAGGGCGAAGTAGGTGTTAGAGGTACGAAGGGGTCTATGAGAGCAGGTAAGGAGTGGTGTTGTTGACCCAAGTTTGGGTTCTAAGTGTTTTTGAGGCTTAGCGCATTGGGGGGTGGCCAGGAGGGGTGGGGAATGGTTTGTAGGATTAAAATCGATTCAAATCTTTTCTGAGAAGGGTAAGTTCAGTAGCTAGGGTGACAAGATTATCGTCCAGATTATGAAGAGACTGGCTGAGGGTAAAAAGGAGGGAAGTGGAGGAGATAGGACTGGAGGGGCTGTTAGGGGCAGAGTGACAAGGGAGGTAAAGTTGTCAACTTGAAGTGCGCGGTTCATCAAGGGGGGTTAATGTGAGTGGGTTTGTGTTTGAAAGAGAGATGTGGAAGGCCAGGGGAGAGGAGAGTAGTGTAGTTTGGGAGTGGGAGGGATGACGTGCGAAAGTTTGGGGTGGGGAGGGAAAAGGTGGGATGTGTGGGGAGTATGTGAGGTGTGAAGGGGAAGTGTTATCAGCATAGAGAGTAGGTGAAGGGATAGAGGAGGTGTGGGTCAGGACATAAGGGGTAACCGTTGTGAGGGGAAGGCTTATAAGGGGAGGAGGGGTGTAAGGGTGGTGATAGGGTGTAGGAAATGGCTGGTCAGTAGGGGAAATGGAAGTTTGAAGGGGTGGGATGACGGGCAAGGGTGGGGATGATTCCAGAGAAGTGGGTGAAGCCGGAGTTATGGAGGGGGATGTGTTTTCATGGGGGGAAGTGTTGTGGGGGGTGGTGTCAGTCTCTGGGAGGTGAAAACTGTATATGAGAGCCGCTGCACTCCAAAGTAAATTCAAATGAACTAGGTAGTTTAGGTAATCTATTAGATAGGTGCGCAGGAGGTCACCTTCCTGGTCCAAAAAGGTGCGTTAGATATGTAGCCAAATAAGAGCCTTACAGGGGGTAAGGACAAATCCTGGGCACTCTGGTAGGCACCGTGGTGCGTGCGTGTATTTAATAAAGATTTGAATTCAGTGTTTGAACAAGATAGTTGTAAGGTTTATTTCAACAAGTTATTTTCATCGTAGTAGTTTGTTGATCATAAATCAATGTATCCATAATCATATTTCAGTCATATGATCACATATCAAAGTTTCAATGTCTTTGTAAATTTACACATTCAAAGTCATCCGAGCTCGATTACCTGTGTGGAGATTCCCCGGACTTTGTAGAATGCCGGTTTTTCTTCGTTCACTCGATTCCCCCTGAAGAAGTGCAGCCTTGCACGAAATGCATCGGGGATGACTTTGAATGTGTAAATTTACAAAGACATTGAAACTTTGATATGTGATCATATGACTGAAATATGATTATGGATACATTGATTTATGATCAACAAACTACTACGATGAAAATAACTTGTTGAAATAAACCTTACAACTATCTTGTTCAAACACTGAATTCAAATCTTTATTAAATACACGCACGCACCACGGTGCCTACCAGAGTGCCCAGGATTTGTCCTTACCCCCTGTAAGGCTCTTATTTGGCAGTCTCTGGGAGGTGGAAGTAGGTTTGGAGTGGTTTGGAAGGGGAGCTGAGGTGAGGAGAGGGCACCAGATTGCGACAGGGGAGAGATTGAATGAGGGAGACATAGAAGTTCCATTTGAGGAGGCAGGAGCCTGGCCAAAGACAAGAGGAGTTTTTGTAGTTATGGGATGGTTTAAAAGGGGAGGAGGGGTGCTGGGGAGGTGGTTCGGTGTGGAGGGTGGAAGGGCATTGGAGGGTATGGAAATAGGGAGGGGTGTATTTGAGGGGTAGTGGGAAGCGGATGAAAGAGTGGAGGGTGGGCTAGGAGTACGTGAGAGGGGAGAGTCATAGCGGGAAGGAGTGTCATGGGGTAGTGGAGTGATTCCCTGGGATGAGGAGGGGATTAGAGAGCGGATGGGGGGTAGCTAGAAACCGTGGAGGGGATAGGATTGCAGTAGGAGAGTGTTCAAGTGAGAGTGCAAGGGTATTAGTTGTTGGTGGGGGACTGTCATTAGGGAGAGGGTTAGGAGTTGTGGCAATTGGGTGGTGTTCTGAAGGATTGAGGGGCTGCTGGGCTGCTGACGGAGGAGAGGGTAGTGACAGCTGGTTAAACAGAGTGCTTAAGAAGGGTTCAAAAATTGTGAGGTGCAGTTTAGAGGCTTGGATCAGTATGTTTCCAGTTTTGTATTTGAGATGGTTATTTCACCCGGGAAAGACGAGGAAGGAGAGGTGGCAAGTTTAAAACCATGGTGGATTTTGATTGCGCTAGCTATTGGGAGTTGGTGTAAAAAGGTGCTCTTCCATTTGGTGTAGAAGATATAGTTCGTTTTAATGGTGGATGTGGGCCTGAAATAGTTGTCTTCAATGAGGGTTTCTGGATGTTGGATTAGAAATGTATGTTTAAGATTCTTTTTGGCATTTTTCGAAAGGCTAGGAGGATATGGAATGGTCCAGGAGTTGGGTCGGTGTTTGGTGAGGGCGGACTGATTGTCTGTGGGGGTCGGAGTGGGGGTGGTGTGAGGGTGGTAATGATGCAGGACATGGTGGGGAGGTAAGGCTAGAAAGGAGCGAGCGAGGAGTGAGAATTAAAGAAGAAGCGGTCTAAAAAGGTGATAGTGCAGAGGGAGAGTTAAAGAAGCAGGGGGCTAAGGTAAGAGCACGGAAGGAGGGGGAGTGGGAAGGAGGGTGGGGTTGAATTCAAGTACGTCGCAGCATCAACACGGGGGTAGAGGGTAGGAGTAGAGTATTAGGGAGTTGAAGGGGGAGAGGGAGATTTGATTGTAGTAGTAGGATAGGACAGGGATAATGAGAATTGGAAGATTGACAATCTAGAGCGGAGAGAGATAGAGGTAGGTGACAATGTAAGAAAGATAACAAAGAATCACATATTATCTATGGGATGACACTGATTCACACATTGGAAGATTAACAATAAAGAGCAGAGGGGGGCGTGGCTAGCAGCATGGAGGAGTAAGACGTGCCTCGGCTCGGCTCCCGGCGTGCTGCGTTGATCCGACGATTATTTCCTTCCAAAACTTCCTAAAACAGACTAAATCTGTGCCCTAGGCTAGCCCTGATACCTTTGCTACAGCAAAACCGAACAGTTTGCCGGACTACGACCGGCAATCGGCCGGGGAGAAGAGAACTCCGAAGTGGTGCGGCCGAGGCATGATGGCGACCGGGCGAAACCTGACGGCCTGGCTCTGACTCCGTCCGTGCACCGGAGACTCTTGCTGAGGGCCTCCCCAGACATCGGAGCCAGAGAGGAAACGACACTGGCGGAGGGGGACGTGGGTGCCCACAACGCACTGCTGCATCCTCACGAGTGCCCATCTGGAGTTTGGTGGGGACCGGCGACGAGGTCGGCCTGGGGAGACCCCCGAGGACCCTCGCCCTGGGAGAGGAGCCCGAGCCGCTTGTGCGAGTCTGGTGGGAGGCGCTGCAGAGAAGAAGGGCGAGACACTCCCTGTCCCTAGAGACGAAAACAGCAACCTGGCCCTAGGGGTCCTTGAGGAATTTCCGCCACGGGGCTGGGAGACCGGCCCGACCGCGTGGCTGCCCTCTGCCTCCGGGAATCGACACACGGCCTGAGAGTGAGACTGCCCTCGGAGGATCCACTTTGGTTAAACCGTATCGGATCCCTGAACCCACCCTGCTGACTCTTCGGGAGACACACCGTTGCCATTCCCTGGTGGAACAACGACACACCCCGCGGGGGACGCACGGCCCGACACGAATCGTGCGCCCTACATATCCCCAAGAACACCTCGCCATCCAAGAGGAGCACCATGGGGAAGAGAGATCTGCCTGCAAGGTCGGCCAGGCAGGAAACCATCGAAACCTACGCCACGGTGAGGGCACAAAAGGAGATGCCCCAGAGCCTCCCGGAAACACACACGGACACAGCCATGCTTTTGGAGGCGATCCAGGCCTCCAGGACAGATATCAAGGACTCTAGAGCAGCACTTGAGACCAAAATAGGCGAGGTGGGCTCTGAGGTTCTGTTACTATGCCAGGACTTCCGGAATCTCACCGAAAGGGTGACTACGGCGGGATCCAGAATTAGGGAAACAGAAGACTCTATCACAACCCTCCGTAAAGAAATGGCGGAGCTGCAGGCGTCCCACAGGCAACTGCTATGGAGGGTGGACGACGCCGAAAACAGGGCGAGGCGAAACAACCTTCGATTCGTAGGCTTTAGGGAAGGCATTGAGAAGACAGATGTTGCGGCCTTCCTACAGGACTGGCTACGTGCCACCTTTCCACAGGCCCAATTCTCCAACTGCTTCATCATTGAAAGGGCGCATAGGGCGCTACTAGCGAAACCGCCCGAGGGAGCAAGGCTGCGGCCGATAATTGTGCGCTTCTTGAACTATGCCGATAGAGACCATATCCTCCGTGAAGCCAGAAGGAAAGGAGAACTCAAGATCGAGAACGCACACATCATGATTTTCCCTGATTACAGTCAGGATGTCCAAAAACAGAGACGATCATATGACTCGGTCATGGCGAAACATCGAGAACTCCATATCTCGTATATGCTGCTCTTCCCTGCGAAACTGAAAGTAATGTTCAAAGGAAAGACGCATTTCTTTAACCGCCCGGAGGAAGCCTGGCACTGGCTGGAGGAGAGACCCTTGCTTCGAGAAGCTGAGGAGGAGGGCCGCAGAATCCGAACAGAACTAGCGGCTGCAAACTTTTGGAGAAACTCGCCTAAGGCTCAAAGATCCCAAATTCTGAGAATGCGGCGGGGCTCACACACGTCGCCTTATCCGGACTCGCATGCGGCAGGACGAGGGAGAGGGGGCCGCGGCGCGCTTCCCGCCGACCCCAGGGATCAGAGGACTAGATTCGGAGGCCTAGCTCATCCACAGGATGCAGACACCGGAGGCCTGGACAATGAACTCTTGTCGGAGGTGGAGGACTCAACGGACTGCTCAACACACCCGCTGGTCGAGGTAATCCGCGAGATGGAGCTGGGTGCGACTGGCGGAACAGATGAACAGGACATTGAAACGCAAGATACGCAATCGTGAGGAAGCTTGGACCTTACATCCGTAGCAGCAGCATGTCGTTGCTGGTGCCGCGCAAGTTATAAGCCCTTTTATATTTCTTTTTCTTTTCTATTGACTTAGATCACTCTTTACGGGGTAATGCTGGTGGCCCTGTGGTCTTGCTTATCTTCGGCGAGACATGACACGCTCCACAGGGCGCCCACAAAGACAATAGCCCTGGTGGAAATCAAGTTTGAATCCTGAATATAGTTTAATTTGGGATCCTGTGGGTGGGCGACAGAACTTTACCGCCTGAAAGTCCTATTGGTTACAGGATACACAAATGGGCTGGACGGGGGGGAAAGGTAGGGAGGGGGGAGGAAGGGGGGAACAGTTGAAACAGTTCTGTTGGGGAGATCTTTGTTGGGAGGGGGGGGGAAAGTTGGTTAACTGCAGTCAAATTTACTGGTGCCCTATGCCGCGCCTCCGCACTGAACCCCATTCCCACATGCTCAGAGGTGCCCTTGGGTATGCCACAACACAATGCACGAATGCCCGGGCTGCTTACCATACCGGAGCTGCCCGCCTGACCACATCAAGCCCAAATCATGTTAGGTGACCACGACACACACCGGGAGAGCCGGGGAGGGATTAGCATCTTGTCCTGGAATGTGAATGCTTGGGCAGTAAGATTAAGAGGGGCCTGGTTCACTCATATCTGAAACGTGTAGGCCCGGACATCACGCTCCTACAAGAAACCCATCTCAAAGGTACTAAGTGCGGCTTCCTAACCAGAGGCCGTTTTAAGCTGCTAGCACATGCAGGATACACATCAGACTCTAGAGGAGTCGCCATTATTCTGAAAAAGACCACTCCATTTATCATAACACAAACATGGACAGACCCCCTGGGAACATATGTGGCTATCAAGGGGATATGGAATAGATGCGCTTATACTATAGTTTCAGTCTATGCACCGCCGAAACTCCAGGCTCCCACACTTAAGGAAGTAGCGGATATACTGCTGGAAACAGCCGACACCATACAGATTGTAGGAGGAGACTTTAATGACGTATTGGATGTCTCCAAGGGTAGATCAAGCATGACACAGAGGGTGGGGACACAGACCCCCTTGTCCCAATGGTCGACCAACCTAGGTCTCACGGACGCATGGAGGTGGCTACACCCGGAGGCGCGGGTTTACTCGTTCTTCTCGGGCGCCCCACCAAGCCTTCTCGAGACTGGACTACGTCTTTATGGTCCGACAACACGTGACAATACAAGATATAGCAGAATATAAAGCTAGAGGAGTATCAGATCACTCACCGCTGCTGATCAGACAGGGGGCGAACCGCCAGGGAGATGGGCGGCAATTGCACTTGACGGCATGGGATTTGCAAAACCCAAATGTCATACGGGGACTCAGAGCGGATATCAAAGTCTATATTGCCGAAAACGAGGGCTCGGTGACCTCGAAAGTGGTTTTATGGGAGGCTTTCAAGACAGTCATGAGAGATAGGGTGAAGAATAGGTTAGCGGAGGAACGAAGAAAGCACCACTCTGAGGCCGAAATCATCGAGCAGGACATATCAGATTTGGAAAGGGAATGCCAGAACTCGAGAGACCCAGTGACAATCAAGAGACTTACAGATAGGCAAGCACAGTATAGAGAACTGGTGACAGGAGAGGTGAAAACACAGGCACTAGCTACCCTGCATCGCCTATACGATGTAGGAGACAAGTCTGGTAAGCTCCTGGCGTGGCTCAGCAAAAAAGAACGGGCGGAGAGATGGGTGGAGCAGATTACAGACCCTCAGGGAACGACACTCCAATCAGACACACATATAGCTGAGGCATTCGCAGACCACTATGAACACTTCTATGAGGCTAGAGATTTAGGGACACATGAAGAGGCACTGAAATATATGTACCAAACTGACCTCCCCACTCTGTCCATTGAGGACGCAAAAACGATGGACTCCGATATTACTCTCGATTACATCTCTGAGGCACTGGCCAAACTGCGCCCAGGGAAAACACCAGGCCCTAATGGCTTCCCAGCCGAATTCTTTAAACGAGCGGCTGACCTTGTAGCGAAACATCTGAAGGGCCTATATGAGGATGCCCTCCGGGACGGAAGGCTCCCTCCTGATCCGACCATGGCTACCATTGTCCCTATCCACAAAGACGGCAAACCAAAAGAGTTTTGCGAGTCCTATCGTCCCATTTCATTATTAAACTCGGAAACGAAGCTACTGGCCACTATCCTGGCGTTGAGATTGCGACTGGTGATATCGCAGCTGATCCACCTTGATCAGACTGGATTTATACCAGACAGGGCGACCAGACTGAACCTCAGGCGCACTCACAATTGGCTGCAAGAGGTCCGGGACAGAGAAGACCCGCATTGGTTCCTGTCCCTGGATGGGGAAAAGGCCTTCGACGCATTACATTGGCCGTTCCTGGAGGGCGTCCTACAGAAATTCGGCTTCGGACCGAAATTCCAGAAATGGGTACAACTGCTGTACACTGAACCGAGGGCCAGAGTGAGAGTAAACGGAGTCCTATCGCGGGAATTCTAAATACGTAGATGGACCAGACAGGGGTGCCCCCTCTCCCCACTCTTGTTCGCCCTAACGATAGAGGTACTGGCGGCTAGAATTCGCCAGAACCCGGACATCAGGGGAATTCAACGGACCGAAGGAAATGTGAGCGAGGAAAAGATCTCGCTATATGCAGATGACGTACTTCTATATATAACTTCGCCAGAGACATCGATCCCGCAGCTCTTTCAGGAACTGGAACTGTACGGTGACCATGCCGGATACGGAATAAATTGGCACAAGTCGGTCTTATACGACCCCGCAGGGAGAGATGCATGGTCGGACCTTCCAGGAAGGCTGCTCACTACAACGGAGGGCTTTCAATATTTAGGGTTGTACCTCACCCTGGATAGACATATTTCGTACACCCGTAACATTGAGCGTATCATGGTGAACTCCATTGCAGATATGGACCGCTGGAGACTACTCCCACTCACTCTCCTAGGCCGAGCAGCTATGTACAAGATGATTATTCTCCCCAAGTACTTGTACGCTCTTCAAAATGAGTATTATCCCCTCCCCCCATAAGTCTTCCCCAGGATACAAGCGGACCTACGTGCCTTTATATGGCTGGGTAAACAACCTAGGGTGGCCCTGACCACCCTACAGAGGCACCAATATAGTGGTGGGATTTCACTCCCGAATCTGGAAGCATATTACTGGGCGGAACATCTGGCCCCGATCAACGATTGGATTCACGCACAGGCAGGCCATCCCTCTTATGCACTAGAGCGCCACAAACTAGCACCCAGACACATCCTTTCCTATCTATGTAGGGGGCATGGCCGGAAACGTCTTCTACCGGCAACCGAAATTACCCTTCTTGCCTGAGGGCATCCACGAAACGCATGGGGTGGGACAGAAAGCCAACGAAACAAACACCAATCTGGCACTGCACGTGCCTGACGGACCTTCACAAATTAACGGGTTACAGGAGGTGGGACGACATAGGGATGTCTACGCTAGGAGATGTAATTGCCAAGGGGAAACTGAAAACATTTGCTGCTCTGACCACGGAATTTGGCCTACACCCCACACAGAGGTACAAATACACTAGACTAAAACATGCATGGGGGGCCCAGAATATTGACACCGTAGACCTGGCAGAATTCGCCCCACTTGAAGGCAGGCTCCTACAGGAACACATCCAGCAGAAGGCTGTCTCTCTAACTTATAAGACCCTCACGAATAACATGTTGGGGGACTTGGCCAAGCTTCAACAACAATGGGAGGCGGACATGGGGGGTATGGAGGACATTGATTGGGAACTGGTCTTAACACATCCCAGAGAGGTGGCAGTTAAATCTCGACTCCGCCTTATCCAATTTAACGTACTACATAGAACCTACTTTGATAGAGTGCGGCTCCAGAAGATAGGGAAGACAGACGATGCTAAATGCCTGCAATGCCAGAACCCCAGGGGGGATTTCTTTCATGTCCTGTGGTCATGCTCTAAAATACAGGGATACTGGTCAGATGTCTTTGCGGAACTGTCAGTAGTACTGGAGAGTCCATTACAGGCTGATCCCAAGCTGGCTCTATTGGGCATGACAATCGATGTGGATCTACCACGCCCTCTGCTGACCTTCCTGGTACTGGCCTTAGTAGTGGCCAAGAGGGACATTGCGAAATATTGGGGGGCACCGGAGATACCACTTCTGGAAGAATGGAGGGGAGGCTTAGATATGTATATTGCGGCAGAGAGAGTTACATACTTACATAGCAAGGGGGTGTCCTAGGAAGTTCCCAAAAGTATGGGGGAAATGGAGAAGATATCACCGATTGGATGCCGGACTATAATGGGTCACTACAAGAGGTGCATATTGGAGGACAAAGAGATCTTTTGATAATTGTAATGTTGATGATATTATGGAGAGCCCACCTTGTGATCACTGTTGTATGTGAACTGTATGCTTCAATATGGGTAATGGGGGGACGGCAGGAGCGGGGGGGAAATACAAAGTGCACTTTATTGTAGAGATGACTGCAATGTTCAGTTTTTGGAGAAAAATGCTAATAAAAACGGTTTAAAAAAACCCCCCAAAAAAACAATAAAGAGTGGAGAGCGATAGAGGTAGGTGATAATGCAAGAAAGGAAACGAAGAATCACATATTATAGATGGATTGACACTGATTCACACATTATAACCTGATTGTACAAGGCAGGGATAGAGGGGTCCAATTAGTGCCTTAGTCACGCATTAAAGTAGTCTCACCCGATAACAGGGTAGTAGTTCATCAAAGGGTTCTCAAAAGGGCCTAAAAACAGGCGCTGGGCGCAACCCTCAGTGTGCACCCTCTGGAATTACGGGATGCGGGCACACCTGCAGGGGACCGGACTCAGGGGGCCGAGGTTATCCAGGGGCACCCAGCGGCAGGCTCAACAAGGGACTCGAGTCCAAGTCGTCAGAGTTCAGGCGAGGCGCAGGTTGGGGGGAGTCACAAACCGCCTCAGATGGATCTCAAATGATCCCAGCTGCGACATTCTCAGGGGAGCTCGGTCGTGCTTTGTCGGTTTTCTCACTCGAATAGGCCTCAGGTGAGGCGCAGGCTTGGGGGAAAACAGACCTTGAAGATACAGGCTCATGCCACAAATGCATTAGTGAACTAATGAACAAACGTGGCAAAAAGTATTAGCTGTGTTTAGCACAGTTGCACAACCCACAATTGGGAATTGCAAGTCACAATCATGAATCTGATATTTCTAGGGGCCATAGCCAAACTGGCTCATGTAGGAGGTAGGAATTTAGCATGTGGGGTACATTTCTAAACTTTCACCATCATTGCACCACACTCTATTGTTAAATTCTATAGGCTACTTCTATGATGCAGCTTCTGACTTGCATCACTCAAATGAAGTGAAAAGATGTAAAAAGAGGCCCACAGCAGCATGAGAGGCCTAAAGAAGACAGCCGTTAGGTCCTAAAAATGTTGGGTGAATCCGATCAGTAGTTTAAAAGAAATTAAGGGTCAAAAACATTGTAAATATCAAGCTGCAGAGGATCCGCAGAGCCGATAAATCTCAAGATGAAATCTGATTGGCTTCCACCATATCAACAGCGATGTCGCAGCAGCCATCTTAGGAATCGGGACTCAGTCTCTTGTCCTAAAACAAATGTAAAAAACATTGTAAGGTGCAGGGCAGGGATACCCTGTCCAAATAGGCCTGGGGGCAGGGCCACGTGCTTCCCCCAAGGCAAAAAAACATTAAAAAATATATTTTGCCACAAATTCACGGGAAAATACAAAAAAATAAAAGAGTAGGCTTTGGCGCTTTAACAACATAAACTCCCCAGGGTGGCCTGGGGAGGCAGCACCAAAGATGTTATAGGGGATGGTGGGCATGCAGCCCCCTTTCCATAGCCACTTCAGGCCATGGGGATCCCCTTACCCACCGGGGACGAATAAAACAATAAGGGAAGTGGTGTCTGTGGCCCTCAGGTCCATAGCCAGAGGTATATTTTTTTCTGGGGGACATGGTCCTCAGCTATGACCAAACATTAGAGCTGTGAAATATAGGTGCATTGTTTTCCACATAAAGGTAGAGAAAAACGGTACAGTGTACGAGGATTTAAAGTGCACAATGCTTTTTGTGACTTTTGTTTTTATTATTGGTGTGATTGGTTGTACTACTAAATTCGACCCCTCCCAGGATATCATGGTGTAAGAATATAACAGACAGAATGGTGAAAATAAGTGTATGTAGGGAAGTACAGATTTATTATTATTAACTGGAAATCTATGTATCTTCAAGATATATATATGTTGTGTAGGAACATACTGGTGGAGTAGGGTTTAGCAAATCACTTATCTTTCAGTATTTTGCTGTACATATTCTGTACTCAATATTGTGTGTCATTGATGGTCTGGTTTCGATATTCAGGGTGCACACAGTGTGATTCATGTGAAGGATTATGTGACTGTTTTATAATGTATATATTAAAGCACACTCAATCACCTTTCCACAATCCAACTTTAAATCCTATCAATTAGATGAGATTTAAGTAGATGGGTGTAAAGCTGTAAAGTCAGCTGACTAGTTTCTAAACCATGAAATGCAAAGCTTATGAAGTTCTTTTTTTTGGTTTTAAATAATAAGCTGGTCTCAGCTCAGAGCCCTTCCCCACACCTCTTACCTTAGGTGATGGATGTCCAGCCCTCACACTGAACAACTGTGTACAGAAGAATTTCGTCTCCAGGACATTATCCATTAGGTAATATTCACACCTCAAAGGCCCTAAGGAATAAACCTTACCTCAAGGAAAGTTAAGAAACATAATCAGCATTCTACATTTTGGAGTTTCCAAATTCTGCCCAACTTTGTAAGTAAAGTTTTAATTTAACTCGTCATTAATTTAAAATAATTCTACAGAGAGATTTGAGCTTATCCATCAAGGACATTTTGGGACATTAGTGGCAAAAAAAGTGTGTTTTAAACATTTTAGTGCTGCAAAGATGGGGACATTAAATAGAATTTAAATGAGGTCCCACATTGAAATTCACTATAGGTTGTGACAGAAAATGGATAGCTCAGTTACATTTGATCAAAAGCAGCAGTCAAAACTGCATCGACTTGAAGCAGGCTTTGAAATTGCCCTGCAACTCTCATAGTTACAGGCAGCTTGAGTGGAAGGTTCTGTACAAATGAAGCCCTTCCTTTTACCAGCGGGACAGGTAGGCATGGTAAAAGGTGATTGTGGGAGCCTAGGATGAGTCCCTTTGAGGTCTATTGCCGGGTTGAGGACACTAGTTCCCTGTCCAGCTAAAGGAGCTGTGGATGGGCAGGCAGCAACACTGCCTTTAAGGCTTGGAGTGGTGGTTTCACAGTTTGCATCGAGGATCCTGCTCAGTGGTAACCTCTCTTTTTAATGCTGCTTACATGCTACCTCCCATTTGGTCGCGACAGAGTCCTCCACCTACGGAATTATAAACATTCTCCTCTCTTTCACAAGCAGAAGGCTCCTTGCATAGAATCCTCAAGGTGGCACTCTCTATGTCCCTAAACTAAGTGCCTAACATTGCTTAGACGAGCATGCATTTTTCTAAATAGTGAATGTTGAAAGCATGGAAGCCTGCCATGTGTACAACAAATAGAAAATAGTTAACTGCAGGAAGGATTGTTTGGCATTACTATAGGTGCAGATAAAAGTCACGCTTCAGTTTATGAAACAGTTATTAGACTGCTACATTCAAATGCACAGTAGAAAGCCAAATCACCTCCATAATAGAACTTGGACTTCTAAGCAAGAAAGATATACCTTCCTGTTATATTCCATATAGGTACCCCAATATAGGCTCAGGTAACATTCTAACCCTTCACCTATATTCTTCCCTACATTACATACATAACGGTTCCCAGGGACTGATATTTTACCTAGATACGATACTGCGCACAGAACACACGATTTTCCCTGGTAAAGGCCTCATACATTATGCATGAAGATTCTTGGAAACTCAGCAGGACTACCATCTCCTGTGGGAAACAACCATCACAACGCAACTTTTACAACGTACTACCATTACAACGCAACTTTTAAAACGCAAGATCCATTAATAATGTAATGTAATATGCTGTTTTGTAGCGCGCTCAATTACTACCGGAGTATCCTGGCGCGGAAGACCGCTGGGGAACCCGTCCTGGCTTTCCCTGTGAGATGGTCCCTTTCTGAGTATCTCCAAGGTGAAACCAGGCATCCCCAGCATCTGTGGGGGGCCGTTGTAGAGATGAGGCAAGCTTAATGCCCAGAGTTGCCGAGTGTGATCCCAGGTTAGAGTAGGCACCGAGGCGAGAATTATCGAGTACGTTGACCCTGGTCCACGACCCTGCCGCGTCGGGAATTGAACCCTGGTCCCGGGCCGTTCTCTGCTTCCGGGTCTGCCGCCTCTAACCAGTGAGCCACACCACTCCACTTACTCCATTACAACGCATGCTATTACAACGCATGCCATTACAACACAGATGTCATTACAACGCATGCCATTACAACAAATTTATAGGTAAGTTTTTAATTCCTTAATTTTTTTTTATTATATGTATTACATGTTATTTTGAAATTATTTTTTAAAATTAACTAATTTTAGATTAATTGATTTATCTTTGAGTATTATTTTTAATACTAGACTATTTAGTAAATTACTAAAAGTTTATAATTTTTGTTAAAAATATTTATTTTTAAAATAAAATAATTTAAAAAAAATTAAAAAAATAAAATCAACAAAATATTGTTTGAATATTTAAAATGCATTTTAAATATTCTTAAATAATAAAAAAAGATTTTGAAACCAGACACTTAATTAAATCTAATTTTGATGACTAGAATGATACTCTAGTATTAATTGTAATACTCCAGTAATAGTTTAATTGAATCATGACTTTAATAATGTTAATGTTTAATTTTTATAATGCTCGAGTAATAAAAAAAGTAAATATTTCATGATTAACTACTCCACTAGTAATTTATACTCCTCCACTTTCCAACATATACTCTACCTATTACACCCCACTAGAGTTAGAAAATAAATTAATACCTCTCCACTATCCAACACTTACCCTACTATTACACCCACCTGGAGTTGGAATAGTAATTTTTACCCCTACACTATCCAGCACTTACCCTACTAATACACCCCCTGGAGTTAGAATAGTAATTTTTACCCCTACACTATCCAGCACTTACCCTACTATTACACCCCCTGGAGTTAGAATAGTAAATGTTACCCCTACACTATCCAACACTTACCCTACTTTTACAACCCCCCTGGAGTTAGAATAGTAATTGTACCCCTACACTATCCAGCACTTACCCTACTGTTACACCCCCCTGGAGTTAGAATAGTCATTTTAACCCCTACACTATCCAGCACTTACCCTACTAATACACCCCCCTGGATTAAGAATAGTAATTTGTACCCCTACACTATCCAGCACTTACCCTACTATTACACCCCCCTGGAGTTAGAGTAGTACATTTTACCCCTACACTATCCAACACTTACCCTCCTTTTACACCCCCCTGGAGTTAAAATAGTAATTTTTACCCCTACACTATCCAGCACTTTCCCTACTTTTACACCACCCTGGAGTTAGAATAGTAATTTTAACCCCTACACTATCCAGCACTTACCCTACTATTATACCCCCCTGGAGTTAGAATAGTAATTTTTAACCCTACACTATCCAGCACTTACCCTACTATTACACCCCCTGGAGTTAGAATAGTAAATTTTACCCCTACCCTATCCAACACTTACCCTACTTTTACAACCCCTGGAGTTAGAATGGTAATTTTTACCCCTACACTATCCAGCACTTACCCTACTTTTACACCCACTGGAGTTAGAATAGTAATTTTAACCCCTACACTATCCAGCACTTACACTACTATTACGCCCACCTGGAGTTAGAATAGTAATTTTTACCCCTACACTATCCAAAACGTACCCTACTTTTACACCCCCCTGGAGTTAGAATAGTAATTTTTACCCCTACACTATCCAAAACTTATCCTACTTTTACACCCCCCTGGAGTTAGAATAGTAATTTTTACCCCTACACTATCCAGCACTTACCCTACTATTACACCCCCCTGGAGTAAGAATAGTAATTTTTACCCCTACACTATCCAGCACTTACCTTACTATTACACCCCCCTGGAGTTAGAATAGTAATTTTTACCCCTACACTATCCAACACTTTCCCTACTTTTACACCCTCCTGGAGTTAGAATAGTAATTTTTACCCCTACACTATCCAGCACTTACCCTACTATCACACACCCCTGCAGTTAGAATAGTAATTGTATCCCCTACACTATCCAGCACTCACCTTACTATTACACCCCCCTGGAGTTAGAATAGTAAATTTTACCCCTACACTATCCAACACTTACCCTACATTTACACCCCCCTGGAGTTAGAATAGAAATTTTTACCCCTACACCATCCACCACTTACCCTACTATTACACCCCCCTGGAGTTAGAATAGTAATTTTAACCCCTACACTACCCAGCACTTACCCTACTATTACACTCCCTGGAGTTAGAATAGTAATTTTGTACCCCTACACTATCCAGCACTTACCCTACTATTACACCCCCTGGAGTTAGAATAGTAATTTTTACCCATACACTATCTAACACTTACCCTAATTTTACACCCCCCTGGAGTTAGAATAGTAATTTTACCCGTACACTATCCAGCACTTACCCTACTATTACAACCCCCTGGAGTTAGAATAGTAATTTTTACCCCTACACTATCCAGCACTTACCCTACTATTACACCCCCTGGAGTTAGAATAGTAATTTTTACCCCTAGACTATCCAGCACTTACCCTACTAATACGCCCCCAGGAGTTAGAATAGTAATTTCTACCCCTACACTACCCAGCACTTACCCTAAAGTGAGTATTTAAAATTAATATTTTGTATGCTGAAGTATTATTTAATTTTTTTAAATTATTTATAAAGAAATTGATAAGGTAAATATATTTTTAAAACATAAAAGAATTTATTTTCCCACGCTTTTCCATTGATTTTAATGTATCATATTGTCCTTTATTTATTTCCATAGCTGCCTATGTGTTTGCCGCGTGAATCATTCTTGACTTCATTTCCACACTGATGCGGGATGGTAAAGAAGCAAATGGAAGTAGCATACAGGTAAGTACATTTTTTTAAAAATAATGACATAGTTACCTTTATTACTAGTAGTGAAATTAGAATAATTAAAATGTAACTAACTACAATGCGAGACTGTTTACTTTTATTTTCATTATAAAACATAATTTTTATTTAATGACATTTTTTTAAAAAAATTCTCAAATTTATAAAAATATTTGTGTACAATATTACATTTAAATATTAAGTAAATAAACATAAATTAATTATTTTAGAAAATGTATAATACATTGTCCTTTTTTTATCTTTGTTGCATTTGTTGACGTATACGCGTAGTTGTCACTCGTCGTGGTCATTTTGAGGAGCCTCGATGGAGAGATCAGAAGCATGGAGAACTGCGCTCAGGTAGGAAACCTTTGAAACTTTTTATTTTTTTTAAATGTTGCATAGAGTTACATATATTGCAAGGAGAGAAGTAGGAGGTTTAGTTAAGATATATTTTAATGTTTTTAACTGCTTTTTTTGCATGTCGCCGATCTTGTTGCTAGAGTATGCCGTTGTCGGGTCACGTGTTAATACCTTTAGTAATGATAGTAATAAATAATGCTAAATATAAGGAATGTTTAATGTATAGTTTAAACATGCTTTAGAATGTGTTTTTGGAAAAAAACGTGGATTTTGAGAAACTGGACAAAGATGAAGATCGATTTCGAAAGGATTGGATTGATACCTGGAGGATGTCTTGTTTATTGGAACCTTTATTTTTGGATGGAGAAAGCATTGTTTTTTTGGGGAGCATTAACTGGATTGTGATTTCCGAAGTTTGGAATTCAAAACAGAAAAAAGAAGATGGTCAATGTTTTAAATGGAATTTTGACTTTGCAATCGAATGGTTTTGGAGAAGAATTTTAAAAGGGATGCCTATGAATCGATCTTTTTCAATAAGTAACTTTTTTCTCGAAAGGATTACAACGTTTGGAGAATTTTTTGAAACATTTTTTTACCTGGAATGTTTCTTTTAATTTAAGCATTCCTTATATGGATTTTTTTCAAATTCTGGGCTGGATTTGTTTATGTATTTCAAAAATGATGGATTTGGTTGGGAATGTTTCCCTTTTGGAATAAGAAAGAGAACAAAAGAAAAATGATGACAACTAAGGTAAGGTGATCCGACTTATTATTTTGGAAAAATGTTTTAGAAAAATATCAATCAAATGACATTGTAAAAATTATTTAGGACAAAACATGAAAGTAATGGTGTAGGTACAGTTAGTAGTGTTTTATGTGAGCAACATTATCTAGGTAGTCAGAAGCCACACACAACGAAATTTGTTGTATTACACCCAATAGTCTTTCAGACATTTCTTTCTATCTTTTAGATATGCGTGGGTTAAGGCTACCTGTTAATGCTTGTGACATTCTCATTTCTTGGAAACTTTGCTCCTTCCTCAAAGTTTCCAAAAAATTATCAAAGTTGGGGTGAGGTTTGCCAAATGTATGGTTGAAGGAGTGGTGCCATCTCTCTATGGCATTGTTTGTCTCTGCATCTCCTTCTAAGCAGCTTGAGTAGCAGTTCGACCACTCCACATGGAAACGTGGCTTCCTCCTGCGACCCGACCTGCTTAGGTGGCCAATCCATGTGTCCTCAAAATAATTTAGTAAGGGTGCCAATTTTTCTTCGTTTGCAGTGTAAAAGTCAGAATCAGTAATTGAAGTTTAGTACTCGTCTACACTATCAGGAGGTACAAAGCAAAGTGCAGTTAGTTTTTTTATTCGAATTGCAGTTTGCTATCTGAGGCATAATCCACAACTAGGGATGTTTTTTGTAATTTACGCCAAAATGCCTGGGAAAAATGAAAAAAAAATCCCTGAATTTGGGTATCCGTGTACGTTTTGGTGATAACATTTATCATTGCAAATTCAAAATCGATTATTATTTTCCTAGGACTTATGTTTGATGTTTTTGATTTAATCACTGTCAAAAGTTCAGTGTACATTGTGGATTGTTTGTCAGGTAGCAAACTGTACACTAAGGGGACCACTGTGTTGTTAATTTTTGCATGGATAGTGTAAATCTGAGTGAATGGATGGGGCATGCTTTTAAATGTCCCATCCATCATCCAAATTTCACTATTCTCTAACTTGGCAAGATTACGGGGTGTGCTGAAGATAATAATTTGTTTTTGAGGGTTTTTGTTATTATGCAGGATGAAAGGTTCATTAGAAATAGAGAGAGAGAGAGTTCAGGAGGAATTTGAATATCAGAATAGGTTTGAGGTGTAATTCTTTGTGGGTTACTTACCTGTTTTTTCTTTGAATAATTCTTCTCAGATTCGGTATGATTGGCATACTGCTAGCAACATGAGTGGGGACATGCTGTGCAACCTCCCTTAAAATAGAACCTGAAGAATCATTGGAGGTGCTTGCAATATCTTTCATTTTGTTAATTGTTTCTCTAACCTCAATATCCATTGCAGAGGCAGAGTGGTTATGTTCAGATACTTTTACAACTGTGTCACCTAGAGTAACCGCTCTGCCTCTGCAATGGCTTGAGTAATACTGCACGCAACTCCAATGTCTTCTTGGTTCAGTTATTCTCTCCTTGCAATATATGTACCCAGCATGTGTTAGCAATCGGATTCCTTTTGATGAAGAAATGTTTTATCAGTAGACATTATCTGAAATGAAAAAAAATGGTTTTAGAAATTATTAATAGTATTGTAAAAGGTTTTGTTCAAAAAATAGTTACTTTTACTCTTTCCTTCTCTATAATAAACGTGTAACACTTCCTCATTCCACTTACAGATAGATAAGTATTACATACATTTACATTTTTCAGCAATTGCCTTACTTTTACACTCCTCCTGTTGGTTGTATTGAAAGAAATACACCTGCACTATCCAGCACTTACCCTACTTTAACAGCTTCCTGGACATAGAATAGGATATAGAACACCTGCACTATCCAGCACTTACCCTCCTTCAACACCTCCCTGGAGTTGGCATAGTAAGTTATACACCTGCACTATCCAGCACTTACAGAACTTCTACACTCCCCTGGAATTAGAATAGTAAGTTATACATCTGTACTACCCTGAAATAACACAATTCAACACCCCACTGGAGTTAGAATAGTAAGTTATATCCTTGCACTATCCAGCACTAACCCTACCTTAACACCCCCTTGGAGTTAGAATAGTAAGTTATACTCCTGCAATATCCAACACTTACCCTACCTTAACACCCACTTGTTTTTAGCATAGTAACTTACACACCTGCACTATCCAGCACTTACCATACCTTAACACCCCTTTGGAGTTAGAGCAGTAAGTTAAACACCTGCACTATCCAGCACTTACCAAACCTCAACACCCACCTGGAGTTATAATACTAAGGTATACACTTGTGCTATCCAGCACTTACAAAACTTCAACACCCCGTGGAGTTAGATTACTAAGTTATACCCCTACACTATCCAGCACTTACCCTACTTCAACACCCCCCTGGTGTTAGAATAGCAACTTATACACCTACACTATCCAGCACTTACCCTACCTTAACACCCCCTTGGAGTTAGCATAGTAACTTATATACCTGCACTATCCAGCACTTACTCTACTTCAATTTCTCCCCCCTGGAGTTACAATAGTAAGTTATACACCTGCACTATCCAGCAATTAACCTACTTCAATACCTTTTTGGTGTTAGATTAGTAAGTTGTTCACCTGTACTATCCAGCACTTACCCTACTTCAAGACCTCCCTGGAGTATGAATAGTAAATTGTACATCTGCACTATCCAGCATTTACCCTATTTCAACACCTCCCTGGGGTTAGACTAGTAAATTAAATACACCTGCACTATCCTGCAATTACCCTACTTCAATACCTACCCGGAGTTACAATAGTGAGTTATACACCTGCACTATCCAGCACTTACCCTGCTTCAACACCCCCTTGGAGTTTGAATTGTAACTTATACACCTGCCTTAACCAGCACTTACCCTACTTTTACATTCTCTTAGTGTTTGGATAGTAATTAGTTCTTTTACATTTTCATACAAAATAAAATGAATTTCCTGTTTACCCCTTTTTTGGGCTTGATTTCTTCTTTCGGTTGATGTATTTGCTGATCTTTCTTTGGCTTGGATGATCTTGGAATTCGTAAAACACTTTGAAATATAAAAAAGAAAATGTTAGTTTTGTGTGCTTTTTTTAGGAGAGGTAACTGTATGAGGAAATAAAAGAGGTTAAATGTTAACTTTGTATATTTAATAGTTTTATTTACCTTTTGTTTTATTTGGATGAGTTGTGGATGGTTTCCTCTTAAGAAGAATATGGTCTTCTGTTGGATTTTGCTTTCTTTTTTGGAAGGGGCAATTTCTTTGAGTTTATCTGTTTAGGGATACAGGAGTAAAACAACTGTTTTATTTTATTTTTTTCACGTCTCTATTTCATGGATATAAAAATAATATCATTAGGACATGGTTATCTGAGTTTATAAATTAGAGATATCAAAATGAATGGAATTGTTTTGTCACACTTCTATGATACTATTGTTTTTGAGCAGTTTTAACGTATGTTTTGCAAATATCAACATTGGTTAAATTTAACAAACATTTTCATTTAAAAATATTTATTTACAGTTCAGTTTCTTTACCTTTGAAAAATCATTTTAGTAAGCTGGAAATTTGAAAACAATACACGGTTTAGATTACTAAATATTTTTCTGTCCTTAAGCAATAATTACATTTTTGGCGTCATCATTTTGGTTTTTAATTTTTAAAAGCCTTTTTTTTCTCAGTTACTCCTTAACATACAAGCCTACTTCATGTTACATATTTAAAAAATTTGTTTTAAACATGAAAGAATTAATTGGGTCGACATAGTATTTAAAATAAAATGTATTAATAAAAAAATACTTACTACTAATATCTTTAAATGAATATCAGTATTCTCTAATTTGTCGTTTACATTTCCGGTGTGTGGAAAACTGGAAAATATAATATGGCTGAGATACCCGCCACCCCCTCTCGACACAATCCCCAAGGATGGGAAACCGGAAACGGTTCTGAACTTTTGGAAGGCGGGAGGGAGTGACCCTCCCGGCCGTATTTATTAAAATATGAAACAAAATCAAAACATTAAAATAACAGTTTCATATTATGTACAATTTCATTTCCACATTACGATGTTTGGCTAACCTTAACATATTTCTAATACAAAGGTTCTCCTAGCCGAACTAACATCCTACAAAACATTCAACTTGAAATTGTACATCCTAACTTTTAAGGGCCAACGGCAAGGTCGTAACCGGTGTCAGATCCCTAAACCAGAAATACCCCCCCCACTTGTGAGGGGCGACCGCACAGAGGCGTACCTCAAGTGCATCTACCAATTTCCCTTGACTTGACGGGGGCCCCAATGAACTCGACGCCATTTAAAGGTCGTCCGAGGACTCGTGTGAGGTGTCTAGAAGGTAGCGTAAACCCCCTCCCCACCCCACACAACTTACCACATCTGCCGTCGCAGGTGTCCTGGCCCCGGGAAATTCCCCAGGAGAGGCCCGTAGCCCCTCCCATCCAGGAAGGGGCCTTGACCGCCTTTCCTTTCCTTTCGGCGGCCCATCCTTAGAAGGGACCGCCTCCCCGTTGAGGGGCCAATGGCCACCTCCCCCGAGCGCTCCCATCCGTAATGGGTGACGCCCCCCCATAGGGATCTTCCAATTACTGCTCACCGATCATGACCTTACCGCCCGACCAAAATAAATACGACATTTAACTAAAATTACTAAATAACAAAACAACCATAACTATTTCACGTATGATTACTGATCAACACTAGTGCAGAATTACTTTATTTGAAAAAACATACTGTAAATGACCATTCTTTATTGCATACTCAAAATAACACGACAATCATCACAACCTGTAAGAAATAGAGTTACCACATCAAAACTTTATTTAAAACAACTGGCTGTCCTCAGGGGCTGGTGGGTGGGTCGAAATTGGCTCTTCGTTCCGTCTCGAGCTCACGTGCAGCGGGGAGGTGCAGCTTCAGAGCACAGGAACAAGAGGATGCTTTCTTGGCTTGTTGCTCCTTTTATCCGTCTTCGGGCGGGCGTAAACCCGCCTCCGCCTGCCTCCGGGGGCGTGGCCAGCCGCGTCAGTGTCTAGGGCAACCCACTCCAGGGCGGGAAAAGGCGCGCCCCGGCTACGCCGCTTCGGGCATACCAGCCGAGACTCGCCTCCCGCCCAAGATGGCCTCCCGGAGGGATCGGGGTACTCCACCATACGTTCGGGGGGACCGAATGGTCGCCCCTTTCCATATGGCTGAGATACCCGCCACCCCCTCTCGACACAATCCCCAAGGATGGGAAACCGGAAACGGTTCTGAACTTTTGGAAGGCGGGAGGGAGTGACCCTCCCGGCCGTATTTATTAAAATATGAAACAAAATCAAAACATTAAAATAACAGTTTCATATTATGTACAATTTCATTTCCACATTACGATGTTTGGCTAACCTTAACATATTTCTAATACAAGGGTTCTCCTAGCCGAACTAACATCCTACAAAACATTCAACTTGAAATTGTACATCCTAACTTTTAAGGGCCAACGGCAAGGTCGTAACCGGTGTCAGATCCCTAAACCAGAAATACCCCCCCCCCACTTGTGAGGGGCGACCGCACAGAGGCGTACCTCAAGTGCATCTACCAATTTCCCTTGACTTGACGGGGGCCCCAATGAACTCAACGCCATTTAAAGGTCGTCCGAGGACTCGTGTGAGGTGTCTAGAAGGTAGCGTAAACCCCCTCCCCACCCCACACAACTTACCACATCTGCCGTCGCAGGTGTCCTGGCCCCGGGAAATTCCCCAGGAGGGGCCCGTAGCCCCTCCCATCCAGGAAGGGGCCTTGACCGCCTTTCCTTTCCTTTCGGCGGCCCATCCTTAGAAGGGACCGCCTCCCCGTTGAGGGGCCAATGGCCACCTCCCCCGAGCGCTCCCATCCGTAATGGGTGACGCCCCCCCATAGGGATCTTCCAATTACTGCTCACCGATCATGACCTTACCGCCACAGGCCGGATAGTTGACCGGCTATCCGGACCCCCCACAACAACTCCTGCCTAAAGGTCATGTTTTAAACTCTTTAGCCAAGCTATGAGGTCTCCTATGAGTAACTCACTCCCCACCCGGGACAAATGGACCCCATCTCCCAGATACATACTGTCCCCCTTGATACAACCATGCGGAATAGAATGCAGTGTACTTGAACGAAACAATCTACCCAATTTGTTATTTACTTTCTTCACTGAGTGATTCAGAGCAGAAACCGAATTCGCCCCCCGCCACACTTTCCGTGGAATCATATGGGACCATGCAATTGTGCACCCTGGAACTCTTCTCGCCAACCAACTTACTGTGGAGAGCATTGCCTCGAGAAGAAGTCGTCTACCAGTGGCCACCAAATCGTTGCCCCCAAGATGGACTATGATTATAGACGGCGGTGACCTTGTCCGCCCTAACAAACCCTCGAAAAAGGATTGAAACTGGTCAATACAGAGCCCGCCCCTTCCGTAGAAGGTCACCCTGTACCCGTATTCCCCAGCCATGTGAATCAAGTCACCTGCTTTGAATACGTCCGCGGCACGCCTCACGTATGAGTGGCCTACGACCCACACCTCTTTTTCCGCAGCCGGTGATGTCTGACCGCTGGTTCCCAGGTGTCGGGTCGACTGCACAGTCCGCCCCGCCTCGTAAGCTTGCGAAACTGTAAACCAAACAAAAACAAGAAGCGTGAGTACATCATTACAGCTTCACAACATGTGCAACCGCACATACCTTTTGTAACAATTCGAGGACCAACACCCCAAACGTTTCACTTTTTCCACACTCAGACCCCTGGCTGTAGCCTCAGTAGCAGCCCCTATCCGAAAGGAATGGGTCCCGAACTCGCCGGGGTTCAAGCCCGCGGCCGAAATTGACATCGCAAGCACCCGCTGGAGCTGAAACCTCGTCAGTGGGGTGGCGTCAGCGTGTCTCAACAAGGTCCCCCCCCATGATGCCACCCTCTGCGCCAAATATTCCTCCACGCAAACAACAGGGCACATGGGAGACCCGGGAATCCTATGTATGACTATGCAGTCCCCAATCGCACCCTGATCGGTCTTGGACCTGACAAACGAGACAGTCATCGTCTCCACCTTAACCTGAATGTGCTCTCGGCACAGTCCTCCCACCGTATCCTGCTTGTTCTTCGCCACCAGTTCGCTTACCCGCATAGCCCCATGGAATGCTAGCGCAAAAGCGGCTCGGAATAACACTGTTTCATACTGGGATGAACATGTCGCAGGGAGTACAGAAAATAACAGGGCCAACCTATCCAGACCTATCGGGTGTCTCTCATCTACTCTGCGACCCTCCAGGCGTTGCCACCCACGTAGCACTTTCTGCACCACAAAAGACGCTGTCGGGTCCTGGATCCCATGAGCCCTTGCCATAAAGGAAATGGCGGCCCGATGCCTCTGGGCCGTAGCTACCGATTTGCCTGCCTGATGTAGAGACAGCAAAAATTTTACGACAAGCTCTTCCTGGCCCCAAAGCTCCCCCCTAGCAGAAACCAAAAAGGACCAATAGGAACGAAACGCCCCTTCATATGCCTTCCTTGTCCTGGGTGCTAAACTCTCTCCCACGAGGTTTTGTAGTTCGGGGCACCGAGAGACCAGAGAGCTTCGGGAAAGGGTGCCGCCACCGGGTCCGCTGTGGGCAGAAAACCCCAGAAGGCCTGCATACGGAAACGAGAAAGCGCATCAGCCGCTTGATTCAACACCCCCGGGACATGTCGCGCCCTAAAGAGCACATTCAACTGCATACACAATAATACAATTTCCTTGAGCAGTCTCAGAATCCATTTGCAACGTGCTGCCTGACTATTGATACACTCAACCACGGTCATGTTATCAGACCAGAACACCACAGAGTGATCCCGGAACCCCTCAGGCCATGTCTTCAGGGCCACCAAAATAGGGAAGAATTCGAGAAAAGCAATGTTACTCGTCAGCCCGCACTCGTGCCACCATGACGGCCATTTTTGAGCCGACCATTGCGTACCGAATATGGCGCCAAAACCTATACTCCCCGCCAAATCTGTCCACAGCCCCAGCTCCTCGGAGGACACCGCCGGTTTGTTCCAGACAATTTGACCATTGAAATCCGCCAAGAATGCCAGCCAAATGCGCATGTCCTGGCGAATCTCTGCCGAGAGCCTCGTGCGGTGGTGTCCCTCCTTAAGGCCGACCATGGCTTGTGCAATCGAGCGGGAAAAGGGGCGGGCCATTGGCATTACTCTGAGGGCAAAATTCAACTGGCCCACCGTTTGTTGCAATTGATGCAGGTTTACTTTAGACACTCGAATACATGTTTCCAGGGATGCCCTGAATTTTAACACTTTTCTTTGGGTAACATAAAACAACCTTCCTCCGAGTCGAGCTCGATCCCCAGAAACTCGAGTGAAGTCGAGGGACCCACAGTCTTACCTGGTGCCAATGGCACACCAAAATGATTCATTAAGACACAAAATTCGTTTAAAGCCTGTCCACATTCTGGATCCCCGGCTGCCCCCAGGAACAGAAAGTCATCGAGATAATGCATAACATGCTGAAAACCCGTCTTTCTTGTGAATACCCATTGTAGAAAACAACTGAACTTTTCAAAATAAGCACAAGATATAGAGCATCCCATTGGCATACATCTATCCATGTAATAGCGACCCTGAAACATGAAACTAAGAAGACGCTGATCGTCTGGGTGTACCGGGAGCAACCGGAACGCTGACTCGATGTCTGATTTTGCCATCAGCGCCCCGGGCCCCAGGCGATTCAACATGGCGACGGCCTCATCGAAAGATGCGTACCGCACCGAACACACTTCCGGGTCTATCGCATCATTCACGGAAAGACCTTGTGGGGCTGACAAGTTATGTATTAGCCTAAACTCACCCGGGTCCTTCTTGGGGACCACCCCTAATGGGGAACAAACAAAGTTAGCAACCGGTGGAAAATCGAATGGACCGGCAACACGCCCTCGAGTCACCTCTTTCCCAATCTTTACCTGTACCACCGCCGTATGCTGCAGGACCGACAGTTGGTTCTTACAACTTGCTTCACCCCGAAAATCCCCCACTGGAATGCGAAAACCATATGAAAAACCGTCTCGCAACACCCCAGCGGAGACATGATCCGGGTATTCGTTGAGCCAAGGAATCATTGCCATGGTATCAATCGGGGTAGGTAAAGGCGCCCCTCGGACTATTTCAGACCTGTTTGGCGCTTCCCCTACCACCGTTATCACCCGTTTTGGCTCTGCACATGGTCTCAGGATGGGAGGACTGTCCACACCCCCCACATTCATGTCTAAACTTGCATGACCCCTGGGGCCTCGTACATTTTCCCCTGTTAAAATTCCAACAAATCCCCCTTTTACCTGCGTTGCCACTCGACTTCGAGTGGTGCTCGTTACCTGCACCCGTCCGAAAGGGTGTCCCAGAGGATTGGCGGGAAGACTCACCCCCGTTACTCCCCGACAATGGTACTTTTAACATGCCTGAATTCTCCATTTTTTGCCAAGAAATGGAGTCATAACAATCCCATGTTAGAGCTGGGTCGTGCTCCTTAGCCTTCCTAAAAATATTGTCATAACAAAACCACTGATTGCCCTCGTATGCTAGAGAATACTCCATGATACGTGTCTGATAAATAGGCAACTCCGTCAACAACTCAGGCCTTCGCTCACCCATAATGGAGGTAAAAATGCCAAACGCTCTGCCCCAAGTACCTATGTTTTCGTCGACCTTAAAGGCGGCCATTTTTGCGCGCCAAACACTCGGATGCATAAGCTCTTTTTGGCCCTTCACATGCTCCATCTCGTAATGGTCAGTAAGCAACGAAAACATGTTCACATACTTATTGGCCCAAATTTTTTCCTTAATTTCAAGTGGAACATGCTGGGCCACTTTCTCCCTTCGTGAGGGTACAGACCCCTCCCCCGCAATCGGCAGTAGCCGCTTACCTGAACTAGGTGCTGTACTTGCTGCCGAACTCGCGCCTGCTGCAATCTCAGCCACCGGAACCTGTGGGGGAACAGAAGATGGTGCCTTCGCAGCCTCTCTAGATTCCCGCAGTTGTCTCAGTACTGCCCTGGCGTCCTCAGCCGTGGTGCCCTCACTAACTTTTCCCAACCACGCTGCCAGTTGTGCCGCCAACTCGGGAGGCATATCCTCCCCGTTCACGGGGGTGACTACCACGGGGATCGGATGCCCCTCCTTCGGAACCGGGATTGGCTCCTCTATCGGTGTATCGGGAACCGGGGCCTCCCCCCCAGGTGCCCCCCTCTTGGACCTCTTGCCTCTCCCGCTAGGGACTATTCCCCGGCAATGCTGGTCCGACGATTCGCTTCGGTCCTCCCTCCCCGTTCTTTACCGCCATCTGCTTCTTCAACTCGGCTACCTCCTTTATGAGCATGCGGAGCATCTGATCGGTCCCGACCCGCTTTCCGACCTTCTTGCCCGGCATTCTCAAACGAAGATATCTGTAAAACAAAACAAAAATTACAACGCTCGAAATTGGCTCTTCGTTCCGTCTCGAGCTCACGTGCAGCGGGGAGGTGCAGCTTCAGAGCACAGCAACAAGAGGATGCTTTCTTGGCTTGTTGCTCCTTTTATCCGTCTTCGGGCGGGCGTAAACCCGCCTCCGCCTGCCTCCGGGGGCGTGGCCGGCCGCGTCAGTGTCTAGGGCAACCCACTCCAGGGCGGGAAAAGGCGCGCCCCGGCTACGCCGCTTCGGGCATACCAGCCGAGACTCGCCTCCCGCCCAAGATGGCCTCCCGGAGGGATCGGGGTACTCCACCATACGTTCGGGGGGCCGAATGGTCGCCCCTTTCCATGATTTCAATTTTAAGTTTTTTCGAAAATTATTTTCTTGAATGTTTTGATTTCAATATCTATGTGTTATTCTTACTTGAATTTTGCTGATTTGAAGTCTGCTATTTGTGCAGTTCACGATACTTGCTTCACGGAAGAGTATGCGGAAAATCAGTCTGCTCTCCCTGGTAGTCAGTTGACCACTGGCTTTAAAATGGTGGCGTACTACTATTTATGTGTCACCATAATTTTAGGGAAAAGTTTCGTTTTAATACCTGTTTTTTTCTGATTTGTTTGATGTGAGAATTTATAGTTTAAATTTAATCTTTATGTGTGTGTGTTTCATGAAGTCAACAGTATTTACTCCTCCATTTTATTTTGGTGGCTTGGTGTTTGGGTCATGAAAACTGTGGTAGGACTTGTTTTTTCCATTTGTTTTAAAATGGTGGCTCTGTTTATGCTTTATGAAATATAATGAGGATGTCTTAAATAAATGTGAATATTTCTGTTTCTATATTACTTTCTTTTTTTATATAGTCTTGATTGTAAATTTATTTCATTTTTGTTACTCGGTTGTTACTCGATTAATACTTGAGTATTAATTTGGTAAATAAGCTCAACTTTTTTTTAAAATGTGCTCAGTTGCTTCACATATTTTAATACACTTCCCCACCCAAAACACCTATTTTCCCTGCATCCCGTCCCAGGAGGTATTTTACAAATTTATTTTAAAAATATTATTTAATATGCGTTGTAATGGTATGCGTTGTAATGTCTTTCGTTGTAATGGTACTTTTAATGCTTTTAAGTTACTTTGCGTAGTAATGGTATGCGTTGTAAAAACTTTTGTTGTAATGGTACTAGCGTTGTAAAAAATATGTTGTAATGGCATGCGTTGTGAAAGCATGCGTTGTAATGTCATACATTCATCTCCTGTATAATATCTATTTATAAAGTTCATTCTCTACATCATCCTAAGTCCAACAAGTGGCACTGCAAGGTAGAACCCCCGGGGAGACCTTTGGGTATATAAACATCACATCTTGCTGAGACAAACAGAGGAGATCAGGATTTCCCTGCCGACACATTGATGTGAGACGCTGAGGTTCCTGCATGCAGATACCACAGCTCCCAGTGGTCTAAAAATATCCCTTGCGGGTTGTCCAACTCAAGACCAAGGCGGGGTCCCACAGTCTCTCACTTCAGGAAATGGGGTTGACTTAATCCTAGAGGGATTCTTGGCTTTGCACCTACATAAATGCTAGGTACACGTAGGTACATCTAGTTAGGGTAGCATCGTAGGAGTACGCATTTATTGTCATGTATTTTATATACTTGCCTGTATTCATGGTTATGGCAAAAATGGTAGAGATCTACCATTCTCATACTTTCTTAGTGCTTCTAATCATTTATATCTTTTACTGTCTAATGATTGTTTCAGCCCACATATTTTACACTAGAATAACGACTGTTCAATAAATACTTATTGAAAAACGTCCCTACGGTTTATTCTGTGTAACTCTCTGAGACTAAGTGATCACAAGTGACTGAGCGGAAAGTAGTACACTGTTTCCACGGTCCTGAGGGATCAGGGTTGTCCTGTTCGATATTTGCCAAGAACTATTCTCTCCTTGTTAAGAGGAGTTTTTATTGGCACTGTGAGATAGCTGGTACACAGGCCAACATACCGTGGGGGTGACTAGAATCAGCCTGACACCAATCCTGCAGTGTATGGTGTCTAAATGTGCAGATCCTATATAGGTTTTATAGGAACTATACTACATGGCACCTCCAAAGTTGGTTGGGTACTTATATAACAGTCAAATCTGAGTAGTTCAGTCGAGCTATTCTCAGAGACCCCTACTCACATTGCCCCAAAGACCTCTGGAGTGGGAGGGAACAAAAAATCCGCTGCAGCTGAGACGGCAAAATCCTATGTATTGGCTGTTGGTTAATCAAGCTTGAAGGACACATTGTTCCTATTGTGCATAACACCTTATCTCAGTTCCCTTGAAGAACTTTTCTTACTCAATATGATGACTGACTGAACAGGGAGACACTGTGCGCAAACTGAATATAACAGTCAAGGAAGAAGAAGATGCAGATGCAATACAAATTTTAGAAAATGTTAGAAATGCAATCCCCCCAAAACTAGCTTCATATAGTTTAACAGCTTGATGTGGGCCAGTAACCTTCGTGATTGAGGCACCCACATCATTTAAAACAGAGGTATTCTATTCATGGGTTACAGTCCCACAGGCAAATGCACTAACAAGGACATTTCCCTTACTACATACAAGATGAAATACCAAATGAATATTGTCGGTACGAGGACATTGAAGTTCTGCGCACTTACCAGGAGCATTTATACTGGTTCAAAGGTGCCCTACCCCATATAAGAAATAAAATAAGACTCGGTCCACTTGGAAGAGATGGAGCAACATGGCCCGTACTGACGGCCTACACACCATATCGTGACATCAAAAAGATGCCAGGAGGAGAATTACTTACACTTCATAAAGAATTAATAAAACTTTACAGAAACATGATACAGTTTGTGATGAGGACACTCACAGTTCAGCCAGCGACGGCTACTCAAACAGGTCCGACTTAATCAGCAACTAAAATTACACCACAAATGTTACATGCAGTCATTGGTAAGATGCCCACTAATTGTGAACAAATGCCATTTTGGGTGGCTCAAAAATAGCATAGCGAGAGGTGGTATTTCCAAACACTAGTCCACATGAAAAACATAGAATGTTAAAAATATGCTTGCCCATGGGGATAACACCCCAGATAGAGGATTGTACCTCTTGGTGTACAGTTTTTGCTGCAATATATACCAAGACTCATGGTATCCCGTCATTAGCAGTAATACCAGAAGTATTAAGACAAATAAAGAACGAGTTTAGAGCAGAGCCTGCTCTAAACTTAGAGATAAAATTACTGGGTAATTTTGCACCGGTATCAGCCTTAATATTAGTGAATATTAAAGGAGAAGCAGCATCAGTTGCAATTCGCCAACGCCTGAGGGAGTTCACTCCTTTACAACAGGAACATGAATTACTTAAAATAATTGAAACAGCTTATGCTGAATTATCTAGAGACAGTTTGGGGGCTAGAGAAATAAAACCTCAACTCACGGGTGATCCTGAGAAGGACAACACAAAGCAAGCACCTGCTTCTTCCAAGAAGAAATGGGATAATAACAAATAACAAAAGAATAAAGACAATAGATCTCATTCCAGAGGTAGGTCTCCTCAACAGGAGCCCCACGAAAGGAGGTATAACCATAGGAATAGGGATAATATTAGAAAGCCTGACAGTTATTAGGATACTGATACACGTTCCTCTTGATCCTTTCAGGGTTCAACAAAAACTCTGAGAGGGAAGGATGGTTAGAGCACAGACAAGAAGATCGTACAAAGTCCAGAGACCCACAATGCACTATGGACTACACTTCAAAAAAGAAGAAAATCCTAAATCAAAACCTCAATTCAAAAAGAAGAAAGTAGTAGGTCTCAAAGTTAGATATGCCCATAATTCTGAGGATTCAACTATTGAGCAGGGAATGGACTCTGACAATGCTAGACAGCGCAACAGAAGTAACAATAGCTCTCCAGAACCTGATGGAATATCTGGTGACAGCGGAGTTGAGTGCACATATCACGGTGGAAACACCGGATACTAGGATAAGCGTACCACATAGGTTACATGAAATAACACTCCAGATGGAGGGGGACAAGCCCAGAAAAATTAAAGGTCTCTTTTGGCTATGACATCCTTTTAGCTGAAAGAGATTGTCCGCCTACTATTGTTATGGATTGCCCAAAGGGAGAAACAATAATTATGCCGGCTTTTTCCGACTTCGTTCCCCAATACTTAAAAAACACATGCATGCAGGGGTGGGCCATAGCCCTCGCTCCTGCATTATATCTCAACCATGTTGGATGGGATGAGGATTCAATTCACCACATAATACCATTAAAACATACTCTGACTCCACTGAGGCAACATCCAATTAAGCAGGAAGATAAAAAATAGGTTAGGGAGATCTTAGACCAACTTAAATACCAGGGGGTGATTGAAACTTGCACCTCTTCAATGAATAATCCTTTATTTCCTGTAATGAAACCAGACAACTCATGTCGTCTAGTTTTAGATTACAAACTTCTTAACTCATGCACAAAAACTTTTGCAGTACAAAACGCACACAGTGCCGCTTTGATGAATATCATTGTGCAGAAAAAATACAAAACAACACTGGATATTGCAAATTGATTTTTCTGCCAAAATATAGCACCTGAGAGCAGATATTTGACAGTATTTTCAGCGCTGGGGTCGTAGCATCAATTTTGTCGACTCCCCCAGGGGTATAAGAACAACCCGGTGTTGTTCCCAGCTAGGGTATCTGAGTTACTTCAGAATCTGGTTGAGGAGGAATTGTCCTATGTAGATGATATTTTTCTGACGGATGATGACCTGGAGGAACACTTGACCAGGGTGAGCACCATAATTTTGGGATTCGCTTCTGAGGGCTACAAATTCAACTTTGAAAAATCAAAAATAGCCAATCTCAATGTCCTATTTTTCGGATATGAGCTGTCAAGTGAAGAGAAAACCTTGGCAGCTAACTTTTTAGAAAAGTGTGCACTGCTCCAACCATTAAAATCATTGAAAAATGTACAGTTCATACTGGGATTCCTAAATTTTGGCAGAAAATACATTTTGGATTACGCAAAGAGGGTTAAACCTTTCTACGACCTCATAAGACCTGATTTTTCCGTTAGGCAATGGACACAGGGACACACAGATACCCTTTGTTCCCTACAAGCAGACATCATAGCTACAAAACACTTACAGACACGCGTAAATGTAGGCAACCTTGTGATACGTATAGCTGCGGGTCATTCTGGGTACATGGCCTAAGATACAATGAAGGCAAAACAGTACCCATAACATGCAAATCACACTTATATACGAATACTGAGATGCGTTTTGCATCCACAGAAAAAATACTGACAGCAGGACAGACTGCTGTAGTGAGAGAAAGAACAATCGCACAAGGAAAATGAATTATTGTTGTGACTCCAGTACCGGTACCAGCTATAGAGGTGGCTACAAAGGCAAGAGTTCCAAAGGCTAAAGCCTTACATTCGAGATGGATACAATGGGCTAATTCTCTCACTACATCATACGTAGAATACAGATACGACCCAAATATAAAAACACAAGCATTTCAGCAATATGAACACAAATATCCTCTCCCAAATGATATAACGCCTCTGTTGGGGTTCAAGGGAGCCTGGTTCCTTCTGTCTAGTTCCACGTTCAGCGGTTTTCTTAAAAGTGGCAAGTGCATATGCGAATTTATGGACGCTCCCTAGGGCTCGCTTTAAAAGGGGGCTGCCAACAGGAAACAGGTGCTTGGTTTCTTTATTGGTCCCTTGCCGTGTGATTCTTGTTCCTGTGGTTCTACCTTATTCCCCTTCCTTCGAGCTCCGTTCCAGCGGTCTCTTTCCAGTGCTGGGTTTTGATCCCCTCTTTTCCCTGTTCCCCTGTTTTCCTATTCCCTTGGACATTACTGAACCCTTTGTGGGGACCTGTTTTTGATCTTCGGTGACGTTCTGGGATTCGCGGCTGTGTTTCCTTTGAGTTTTAACGTCCCGTTGTTATCCCTTTTTGTATCCAAATCATCTTGTTGTACGCTGTGTTTGGGTTGTTTCACGAAGGAGCTGAATAACGGCAGTTTTTGCGCTACCTTCGTGTTCTTTTTTAAATTCCAGGTTTTTTTTGGGTGTCTTTCGTATTCCCTTGATACCATTTTTCCCCTGTCCCTTTTTGTCCTAAGAATTGTGAATTCCACCCCCTTTGTCATTCTCGGTGTTTCCCGAGGGGGCGTGGTTGGTCTGGGGTTACGCAAGAAACAACCAATACGATTGCAGTGGAAGAATTCCTGTTTCGTATCAAGCCACTCCCGTTTGTTATCTGGGGTAAGCAGGGAGGTCGTGGTTCGTGTGTGTACTTGGCACTGGTAATAGTAGTAGGGGTATGTTTAATCTTGTCCCCTTTTTTCATTTTAGTGGTCTCCTCTGTGTCAAGCTGTCAGCTGCCGAGTTGTGTTCCCCAAGACCTTGGGTTCCCTTGTTTTGTTACCCAACTTCTCCCGGTGTCGTGTTCTCCACCATCCGTTTTGATTGCGGGTGTTGGGGGTCACGGTGAGGGTAGAGGATTGGGACGTTCTTCACTCCTGCGGTGTTAGGCCGGTCGGCATCGGAACAGAAAACCAAGCCCACGAAATAATACACCGCCCGAGTGAAGAATGGTTGAGGAGGCAGCAGGAGGGCTTCTTCGATGCAGGAAATCATGCAGGCTTTAGCGCACATGCATGGTGAAGTCCAAACCCTGCGTCAGGAGAATCAGGAGTTACGGGGGACACTGAGTGAGGTGAAGGAAAGCACTAAGAGAAGAGTGAGGGATCCCTCAGTTAGGTCTAGGCCCCCATTGATTCAACCAGCCACATTTAAATATGAGAGGAGTAGGGGGCAGAGTGGGTCTCCTTCTCCTTTGTCCGTCACAGTGAACATTCCCTTGCCGTAGCCTCTAGCAGCTCCAGAGAGGTTTTCCGGGGATAGTAGCAGATATGCTATATTTATGAACCAGTGCCATTTGCACTTCATGTGTTGACCAACCGCTTTTCCTGACGACACTACTAAGGTAGCGTTTGTGATCTCATATCTTTTGGGTACTGCAGCTAGTTGGGCGGTCCCCTTAGTGGAAAACAATGACGCTGTGTTAAATAGTTTCCCGGCCTTTAAGAACCAGATGCATAGTCGGTTTGCTAAGCATGCTTTCATGCAGGCAAGCAATGTTGAATTGTTAAAGCTACGGCAGTGTAAGCAGGATCTTTTGGGTTATGTGGCTACTTTCAATCGCCTAGTAGCAGAGACACAATGGCCCATGGCAAAAAGAACCTCTTTGTTTTATCAGGGCTTGTGCGAGGACTTAAAAGATATAGTCTCTCAGGTTGTAGACCCCCCTGAAGATTGTGTTGAGTTCGTCGATTTGGTTGTCAAACTCAACCATCGAATGAGTGAAAGAAAAGGGGAAAAGATCAGGTTTCAACCCCCAAGGACAACTGTAACGAAGAGAGAAACATCTGAGAATGGGGGCGTAAAAACAGATCCAGAACCTATGCCTTTGGGTGGGGTGCGGGTCCCTTATCCAAGGAGGAAAAGGAGCGAAGGCGCTTGTTGCAGTTGTGTTTGTATTGTGGGAGGGGTGGACACTTTGCTCGAGAGTGTCCAGTGAAACCATCCCGGAGAATAAGGCTGTGGCTTTCGTGGGAAGGGAATATGAGAGTCCTTTAGTCCATGAAAGAGGTTTTTTTAATCCATATGACGTACAAGGGGCGGTTCAAAGAGTCCTGCATCATTTCACGGTATCGGCTGGCTTCGCTTACTCATCTTGTGGTAGAGCTTCCTTGTCGGTATTATTGGATTGTGGGGCCACAGGGAACTTTATGGACATCGAGTTGGCCGAGAAGTTGATGGTTCCCTGTGTGATGAAGAAACAACCTGAACCTGTGAGGGCTATTGACGGCACGGAGCTAACCTCTGGGTCGATTGTACGACAAACCGAACCTTTGTTGATGACATTCGATAATGGGCATTCTGAGACGGTCTGTTTCGATCTGCTTGCCGCGCCAGCATTTGGTGTGGTACTCGGGGTGCCCTGGTTACAGTCCCATAATCCCAGAATCGATTGGGCGCGGAGGCGGGTCATGCTTGATTCGTAGTATTGTCTTCTTCACTGTTATTATGAGGCGACTGATTGGGTGTCTCCGTTGTCTTGTGCAGCGAGTGGTTGCGATCAGAATAGTTTGCCTCCTTCGTTTGTGGCATATAAGGAGGTGTTTGATAAGGATCAGGCGTGTGTCTTGCCACCACACAGGGCTTTTGATTGCCGTATTGATTTGGTTCCGGGGGCCATTTTGCCCTGTAGTAGGGTTTATGCGTTGTCGGAGCCGGAGGAGAAACTTCTACGGCAGCATTTGGATGAGATGTTAAAGAATGGGTTGTTTCGGCCTTCTTCTTCGCCTGTGTCTTCCTCCATATTTTTTATACCGAAGAAGGAGGGTGATCTTCGCGCTTGCGTGGACTACAGAGAGTTGAATAAGGTCACAATAAAGAACAAGTACCCATTACCTCTCATACCGGTGTTGTTAGACCAGCTGCGACATGCCAAGGTGTTCCCAAAGCTTGATTTAAGAGGTGCTTACCATCTTGTTCACGTCCGCGAGGGCGACGAATGGAAAACGGCGTTCTGTACTAAGTTTGGTTTGTTTGAATATTGTGTTATGCCTTTTGGTTTGTGTAACGCCCCTGCCGCTTTTCAGTTTTTTATAAATGAGGTTTTGCGTGAGTTTTTGGATGTCAGTGTGATTGTTTACATAGATGATATTTTGGTTTTTTCCCCGTCCTTTGAGGAACATGATGCTCATGTTTCGCAGGTTTTGTCTAAGTTGTTGGAACACCGTTTATTTGTCAAGCTGGATAAATGCACTTTCGGTGCGACACAAGTTGAGTTTTTGGGATTCTTGATATCTGCGGATGGTATAAAGATGGATCCCTGGAAGATCGAAGCTATTGTTAACTGGCCCATACCCACATGTGTTAAAGATATACAGGTGTTACTTGGTTTCGCCAACTTCTACAGGCGTTTTATCAGTCATTTCTCTGACATTGTTTCGCCTATGACTTCATTGTTGAAGAAGGGAGTGGTGTTTGAGTGGACGCCTGCGGCACAGTTGGCTTTGGAAAGATTGATCGGGCTTTTTACATCTGCTCCTGTGTTGATGCATCCTGATCCTGCTCTTCCGTTTTATGTAGAGGCGGATGCGTCTCAGCTAGCCGTTGGGGGCGTGTTGTCTCAGCGTGACAATGAATCTGGGTTGATGCATCCAATTGCGTATTTTTCAAAGAAACTACTACCTGCTGAGCAGAATTATACAATAGCCGAGAGGAAACTATTGGCCATAAAGCTGTCTTTTGAGGATTGGCGCCATTACCTTTGGGGGGCTCGTCACCCCATTACCATCTATACGGATCACAAGAACTTGGAGTTTTTCCGGTCCGCTAGGGCTTTGACTCCCAGACAGATGAGATGGGTGCTATTCTTTAATGAATACGATTTTACCATCACGTATAGGCCAGCTGCTCAACAGGGGAAATCTGATGCATTATCTCGGATTTATGCGGATCCGTCACAGGGAAGCAAGACGGAGGAGTCATGTTTTATGATTCCTGGTGATAAGATAGTTGGTTGTGCTTCCATAGACGATTTCATGGTTAAAGTGCAGGATGAAATGAAGCAGTTAGACCTGGCTCCGTGGCTGTCGGAACCTGGAATCACGTTAAAGGATGGGTTATTGTATCAGGCAAAGAAGTTGTTTGTGCCCCCCGAGTTGCGTACTCTGGTTCTTACATATTGTCATTCATCGTCCTTGGTTTGGCATCAGGGGGTCAATAAGACCAAAGAGTTGTGTATGCGTTGGTTTTGGTGGAAGTCTCTGGCCCATGATGTACAGGTATTTGTGGCCTCATGCCCGGTGTGTGCTGTTAGTAAGCCCTCACACATGTCTCCGTCTGGGTTGTTGCACCCATTGCCAGTGCCTCCTTCCCCCTGGCATACGGTCAGTATGGACTTTGTGACCGATTTGCCGCTTGATTCAGGGTTTACGGCCATTTTAGTTGTTGTGGATTTATTCACTAAAATGGCTCACTTCATTCCCTTGCCAGGGTTACCCACATCTAGAGAATTGGCTGATGTGTTTATGGCTCAAGTGATCCGACTGCATGGAGTTCCTACTGCCATCGTTTCAGATAGAGGGGCACAGTTGGTTTCACATTTTTGGACTGCCCTGTGTCGGTCATTAAAGATGGAAGTACGTTTGTCAACAGCTTACCATCCACAAAGCGCCGGGCAAACAGAACGTACCAATCAAACCATGGAGCAGTATTTGCGCTGTTTGCTAACGTCACTGACGGGCAGTTGGGTACAAGCCCTTCCTGTGGCTGAGTTCGCATATAATAACAGCATGCACTCAGCATTAGGCATGTCACCGTTTTATTGTTCGATGGGGTTCCATCCCAAGACAATTCCTATTCAGCCATCTGAGAGGGTACCAGCAGTGGATTCCCTGAGTAGGGGTTTGATTGAAATCTGGAAGAAAGACCAACAACAATTATTTGAGTCCAAGAAAGCCATGAAAGTACAGGCAGACAGGCATAGACGGCCAGCTCCTCTGTATGCAGTTGGGGATAGGGTTTGGCTAGCAACGAAGAATCTGAAGTTGCCAGGACCAAGAAAATTACAGCCTCGGTTTGTAGGTCCCTTTCCTGTCCAGAAGGGGGTGGATCCATTTGCGATCAGGTTGGTTTTCCCGGCTGAGTATGGTATTCATCCTGTATTTCACACCTCTTTGTTGAAGCCATACGTCACCACTTCTCAAGAGTTGCCACCTCCTCCTCCCGTTTTAATAGATGATAACGTGGAGTATGAGGTTAAAACTGTTTTGAATTCCAAGCGGATGAAGGGACGGCTGTATTACCTAATTGACCCCCCAGAGGACCTTTCTTGGGTTCCGGCAAGTAGGGTTCATGCTGCCCGGTTAGTTCGTCTGTTTCATCACCTGCACCCTGGGAAGCCAAGGCCTGTAGGAAGGCCTTCAGGAGGGGGTACTGTTGGGGTTCAAGGGGGCCTGGTTCCTTCTGTCTAGTTCCCCGTTCAGCGGTTTTCTTAAAAGTGCCAAGTGCATATGCGAATTTATGGACGCTCCCTAGGGCTCGCTTTAAAAGGGGGCTGCCAACAGGAAATAGGTGCTTGGTTTCTTTATTGGGCCCTTGCCGTGTGATTCCTGTTCCTGTGGTTCTACCTTCTTCCCCTTTCTTCGAGCTCCATTCCAGCCGTCTTTTTCCAGTGCTGGGTTTTGATCCCCTCTTTTCCCTGTTCCCCTGTTTTCCTATTCCCTTGGACATTACTGAACCCTTTGTGTGGACCTGTTTTTGATCTTCGGTGACGTTCTGGGATTCGCGGCTGAGTTTCCTTTGAGTTTTAACGTCCCGTTGTTATCCCTTTTTGTATCCAAACCATCTTGTTGTACGCTGTGTTTGGGTTGTTTCACGAAGGAGCTGAATAGCGGACGTTTTTGCGCTACCTTCGTGTTCTTTTTTAAATTCCAGGTTTTTTTTGGGTGTCTTTCGTATTCCCTTGATACCATTTTTCCCCTGTCCCTTTTTGTCCTAGGAATTGTGAATTCCACCCCCTTTGTCATTCTCGGTGTTTCCCGAGGGGGCGTGGTTGGTCTGGGGTTACGCAAGAAACAACCAATACGATTGCAGTGGAAGAATTCCTGTTTCGTATCAAGCCACTCCCGTTTGCTATCTGGGATAAGCAGGGAGGTCAGTGGTTCGTGTGTGTACTTGGCACTGGTAATAGTAGTAGGGGTGTATTTAATCTTGTCCCCTTTTTTCATTTTAGCGGTCTCGTCTGTGTCAAGCTGTCAGCTGCCAAGAAGCCAGAGGAGACGAGTTGTGTTCCCCAAGACCTTGGGTTCCCTTGTTTTGTTACCCACCTTCTCCCGGTGTCGTGTTCTCCACCATCCGTTTTGATTGCGGGCGTTGGGGGGTCACGGTGAGGGTAGAGGATTGGGACGTTCTTCTCTCCTGCGGTGTTGGGCCGGTCGGCATCGGAACAGTATGACCAGTATGCATACATAATATACACTGACAGATCTGTTCAGCCGGCCATTGGAAGTAAACAAAAAAACAGCACCGTATGTGCGATTTGTAAAAAGACATATGCAGGACGAAAAGTTCCATCCAAGCTGTACAAAAACTCAGTCTCAAGGAGACTGCATGGCTCAGCTGCCAGAATTAAAAGCTCTACTACTGGCACTGATAAATATGGATTGAGAATTCCCCACACTAATTGTGTGTGATTCCTTTTACTGTGTCCAGTCATACAACAAACATCTTCGCTACTGGGGTAAGAATGGGTTTAATGATTCAAAAGGTGGCACAATTAAGAGCAAAATGCTATGGCAACAGGTAGCTGAGTTGAAAAATTAACTTTCAAGAACTCACGTGATACACACACTGAGTCACGTTGAAGGGAATTCATTGGCTGATTTGAATTTAATTTGAATTTAAAACATTTGTAGAGCGCAGCGTTCACCGTACGGTTTCTTGGCGCTATAATGGAGGGTCCAACAACTGAGGGCAGAGTGAACCTGTCGCAGAGCAGGGAGGGACCCAATTACACGGGGAAGGCCTGTTTGAACAGGAACGTTTTTAGGTCTTTGCGGAAAGAGGAATATTGAGTGGCAGAACGAAGGTGGTCGGGGAGGGAGTTCCAGAATGTGGGAGCCAAAGTTGAGAAATTGGCTCCACCCCACTTTTTACGTTTGAAACGTGGGATTTGCAGGAGAGACTTAGAAGAAGAGCGAAGCTCTCTGATCGGGACGTATTCATTGATCAGAGAGGAAATGAAGGCGGGGCAGTGCCCTGGCGGGCCTGAAAAACCATACAGCCGGTTTTAAAAAGGGAGCGTTCCTTGACAGGAGGCCAGTGGAGCTCCTTGAGGAGGGGTGTGGAGTGGTGAAAGCGTGGGAGACCATAGACCAACCGGGCCGCCTGGTTCTGGACCATCTGGAGCTTCCGCAGGCTGTATGCCGGGATGCCGTTGTACAGGGCATTGGCATAGTCCAGCCGCGAGATCACCAGCGCGGACATGATCAACTTAAGTGCCTGGGGGGAGAAGAAACAGGAGACGGTGCGGATGGTTCGAAGAGTGAGGAAACAGGAGGAGACTACAGAGCTGATTTGTGAGTGTAGGGTGAGTTGGTTGTTCATTTTGACACCCAGTGTTTTAACTGTGGAGGAAGGAGTGGGGGGAGGGACCAAAAGAGGAGGGCCAGAAGAGAGAGTTCCAGGGACTGGAAGAACCACCGGTGAGAACCAACTCGGTTTTATCCGGGTTCAGCTTGAGATGGTTGCAGTTCATCCAGTCCCTGATGAAAATCATAATAGACTGGAAGTTTGAGGCAGAAAGGGGAGAAGAGGAAAGGTCAAAGATGAGCTGGAGGTCATCCGCATAATTGTACACGGTGACCTCCAGCTGCTGAAGTGCGAAGATTAGAGGAAAGATGTAAAGGTTGAACAGTAAGGGGGAAAGAGAAGAACCCTGGGGAACACCACAGGTGACTTGAAGTGGGGTGGTCGTGAAGTCTCCCAGCCGAACCGCCTGGGTGCGGTCCCTCAGGAAGGAGGATAGCCAGACCAGGGCTGATCCCTCAATTCCAGCCGCCTTGACACGGGACAGTAAGATGGTGTTGTCCACCGTGTCAAAGGCGGCAGAGAGGTCGAGGAGCACCAGCGCCTGGTGTTTGTTGTGATCCATACCCTTCCTGAGGTTGTCTAGGACCGACACCACGACTGATTCAGTAGAGTGCCTGGGGCGGAAGCCGGCCTGGCGGGAAGCCAGGCCCCCATTTGCTTCTACGTGGGCGCTGAGTACCAAGGTGACATGGCGCTCAAGCACCTTGCCCAAATAGGGCAGCAGGGAAATGGGACGGTAGTTAGCTGAGATGGACTGATGAAGCTGGAAAAGGGACTGTACGTACAGCTTCCGTAGCTGCATTCACTCGTTCAAAAATGAGAATAGATGGAGACATTATGGTTGCTGTCCTTGCTACACGCAATAACTCGGCTGTACCAAAAACATTTCCACTCAAGTACTCCTACAAGTTAGATGCAAACGTTCCATTTGCTCAGATTCCTGGAGTGGGGGATAGAGTAATTCCAAACATGTATCGTAGATTAGGTTTAAGATTAGCTGCACACAAGGGTTTGGGGGCTGCACATGTAGGAGTTATGGCAACTGTTTCATTACTGAAACAACGCTATTGGTGGCTAGGGTTAACAAAGCAGACAAAAGATTATGTCTTAAAGTGCAACAGATGGAGGGCTCCACCATATTACGTCCAGCACAGACACTGTTGCTAATATTAGAGAGACCACTCAAGTGTGTCTATTTGGACCACTGCGGCCCCTTACAATCTGATGGGGCTTAAAAATATATCATGGTTGCAGTGGATTTGTGCTGGGGATCCTATGGGTATGGCCTCAGCGCTCGGATGACGCTCAAACTGTTATCAAAGATTTGCGAGTCTTTATAGGGACATACACAGTTGGCACATTACATTTTGACTGTGGCCCCACGTTTAGCTCTCAGGCTTACAAGCAACGCATTGGATGTTTGGGTGTAACACTGCGGTACTCCTCTCCGTACCATCCCGAGGCAAATTCAGTTGTGGAGAGGAAAAACCGAGACTTAAAGCAATCTTTACCAGCCAGAGTATTAGGTTCGGGTGGCAGTTGGGTCAATCACTTACATGGGGTACAGCGGGCCTTGAGCAATATGCCAAGAAGTTCTCTAGGGGGTGTCACTCCTTATGAGGCCCTATTTGGGACGAGAATGTGGGTATCTGGTCTCGAATGTGAAGGCACAGTGGTGGATGACAATCCTTTTCACATCAATACATATTTGCCTGTTTTACAGGATGTGAATGAATCCAGGGCACTACAGAGCAATGTGCAAGTAAAGCGGACCACCACTGTGGAAGTAAAGTCAGTAATGGCAAGATCTGTCTGGGTCCCTAAAGTCGGGGTCTGGTCAGAGAATAGATAGTGGACAAAAAAGAATTTGGGGCATTATACAGAAAGCCTGTACCTGTCCTGGCAGTCGAAGGAACAAGAACTGTACTTCTGCCAACTATTGCAGGAAAGAAGGAGAAAAGATTTGTCTCCATTGACCTAATTAAACCACACTATGTGGTCGATGCTGAATAGAAGGCCTCATGGGCTCCTGGGTAGCCCACTCTCTCCTCTCGCTACAAAACAGGAAGTTCAAACAGAAAGGTTCATCACGTTTGAAGAGTCTCCCATACGGAATGAAGGACTATGTAACAATGCCATGGAACTTGTTCCTCTTGAAACTGACATTCAAGATCAAAATGAAAGACAAATTTCAATTCGACCTAACACTGATGTCTATATAAATATGCCTCAACAAGAGCCATCTACAAGTTCAACAAAACCTATTGAACTACCTAAAGTAGATCGAACTGCATCTGGCTATTTCATTGACTTTGATACCTTTTCTTTGGATCCAAGCGAACCTGAAATATCGCCAGCCTCAATATCTCATCAACAACAAATCAAAGACTTCTTAATTTTTTATTAAAAAGATTTACCTGGTGTCTCTTTGGCTAGAACTTTTCTTTCTTTTCTGGATAGGCTTAGTAACTGTTTTCTGCTTACTTCCTGAAGGATTCATTCCAGGCAGGACAAGGATAACGCCGATCCTCCCCCGCCACTCCAATCCAGCGACCCACAAATAACTCTGCGATCATCACCGTCCCGATCCCAACTCGGCCTCCTCGCCACCGACTGGAGGCTCTCCAAAACAGCCTAAAATTCACACCGAAAATTAACTTCCCTGACCGGAACCATTGAACACCGATTAACATTTGCCTCCTCCACTTACGGGATCGTAAATGCTCACAGGCTCTTGTCCTGAAGATGATCTCGCTAACCTGAGATTGAAACACCGTTGAACATCCCAACATAAACTCCATCACCTATTTCATTCATTTGTGGAGTTTTGACAAATCATATTGTTGTACAATGCGATGTTACTTTTAATATGTTTCCTACACACCTTCACTTCACGCACTCTTTACCACTTCTGTGAGCACAATATGTCACAAAGCCAATATATGACATAGCAAATTTATGGAGATAATACATTTGTTGTTATACTTATTTGTATCCTGTGTCCGTGCTTAATAAGTAACTGACTCCTCCTTGGACCCCCATGTAAAATATGTGTAAACTGATTTAACTCCTCTCCTAATTCTCTTCAGCCAAGGATTTCAGAGGACCAGATAGGCCTCCTAGACCACTGTTTCCAGAAACATTATACTGTACCCCAGGTCTTACTACGGGGTGAACTTTGTTTTGCTAAACTCCAAAGTAACATTTGGATCCTGCCCATCACCCAACATACTAATCTCCTCTCTCAAGACTTATGGACGAAGCATTAACCTTTGGTGTCCTAGAAAAGGACACCCATCTAGAGACTGAATTGCCTAGCATGAAACTGGAAAATCTGAGCCAATCTCCTGCTTGACCAAATTGTTTGATCCAAGGCAAATACTTTGTCACTGAGCCTCCTTTTTGCTCATTATAGCATTGCAGAACATTTTCACATACTTGAGTTCAGGATGCACATTAAACAAAAACCTCTCTTGTGGTTGATTTAATACACTATAATGTTGCTCTGTGCATAATGAGAATCTGGGCCGATAGGGTAGACTTGACAATTGACTTGCCTCTTAATTCAATAATGGCATTGCCATCACAGCGTGGGCAGGAATGTTTCTCAGTTTCTGTTTAACAACTATCACTTTTATTAAATACTTCTCAATGCAGAGAGACAGTCTGATGCACAAGGGCGAAACACTGTCATATGTTAAAGAAATATGCTTTTTTTAATATTGAAGACGCCTTGTCATAGTATAAAATGATGTTTGTTGCATGATTTACATGCCAAATATTCTCAGCACTCAGCTTTTGCACAGGCTCTTAGAACCCAGAGCTGACCCTTGGCTCAGCATTGGCTTAGTTCTCTGTTAATTTGTTGGCTCGCCCACCTGTAGTGTTTCATAGTGAGTTCACCCTCCCTTTCTGTCAGTTTGGTAATGTTCAGTAGAGTCACAGGAAGAGTATCTCTCTGAATCACTTGCATCCATCTTCTCAGGCTTTATGTCATCTCTTTCAGTCACCAGCAATTTCTAGATTGTCAATCTCAAGTTGCCAACTTCTTTCATATAGAAGATATTGCATCTGGCACCTATCATGGCATAAAAAGACAACCAATTGACAGATTTGTCCATATCTCTAATGTCTGCTTTAATTATAAGCCCCACAAAAACCACATTTATTCCCAATTTTCCCTGATGCACATAATAATTGTGGCTAGGAACCTACGAGGTACACTATCACCGTCTGGGAAACAATCCAACATGCATTTTAAGTGACAGAGTGCAACCTTATGTAAGCATTCTTTCCCCAAATAGGAAACAAACATACAGAAAGGTAGAACTAGATCAAGGTGGCCAGGATTGATGTATGTGAATGAATAGAAAAAAAACGGGGAAACCATATTGGGGTAAACCAATTCATGGAAAGACAATTTTAAGGAAAGACAATTTTAAGGAAATACAATTAAATACAAAATTAAAGGAAACATTTGAAAGGAAAGATACATTGAAAGAAAAATCCAAAATTACATTAAACTTGGGTGGAGTTTAGGACTAGTGAGGAATCTTTGGGTTCAGGTATGGCTAAGGTTTAGGAGTGGTTAGGGGTTTTACAGGTGTCACGAATTAGTTGAATTCAGGCACAGAAATAGTTTTTTACAGTTCAGTAATGAGTGGAGTTTAGGGGTGGTTCAACAATGATTAGAGTTTAGGGATGTAAGGTGTCTTTCGGGCTCAGGGATGCGTGGCGTGTGAGGGTGTTGAGATGTTTTAGGGTTCATGGATGGGTGGAGTTTAGGGCTGAGAGGGTTTTTAAGGTTCAGTACTAAGTAGAGGTTAGGGCTAGTGAAAAGCTTTTAGGTGTGGAGTGGGTAGAGTTTAGTGTATTCAGGGACTGATGGAGTTTAGATGTTGAAAGGGGTTTTTAGGGATCCGGGATGGGTAGAGTTTAGGTGTGATGAGGGGTTTAGGAGCCATGGATGGGTGGTGTTTAAAGGCGGTGAGGGTTTTTTTAAGGGTTCAGGGATTGGTGGAGCTTGGATGTAGTAATGAGTTGAGGATTAGGTGTAAAAAAGGGAGTTTTAGGGTTCACAAAAGGCTGGAGTTTAGAGGTATTGAGGGATTTTACTGTTCAGGGATGGGTATAGTGTAGGGGTAGAAAGGGCTTTTAAGAGCTTTTAGGATTTAGGGATGGGTACAGCTATTGTATTTACAAAATAAGCATGCAAAAGGCAATTTCAAATAAAAAGACATTCTATGAATTGGTTTCTATGAAATGATGGATGCCATTCATTCTGAAATTGTTCATTAAATAGTTTAGGTGAAAGTTTCTCAGTATTTGTATTCCATTAAACATTTTTTTTATGAAATCACATACCACAAGCCTGAATATGTGTACATCTTGATACTTAAATGTTTAGAAACAAGTTTCTGCTTGTTATCATTACCTCTGGCCATGCCATTAAATTATGATGCTAAACTATCAAGCATCAGAGGAAAGAGAGAAAAGTTGTTTTTAAGAATTACAGGGCAGGTCAATTGTCTGTCATACCTTTTAAAACTCACTGCCCACAAACTGAAATTTACCTGCATCAGTTTAGGTAGACATTAACAATAGAGAATAGTAGACTACACCAAATACGTACTGTTGGCTTTGAGTCTGCCATTACTTATCTTTGGTTGGTTTCCTTGTCAATCATACATGATTGCTTCTAATTCAATGTTTTTTCTTCCATTTACTTTGTTTGTCCCTCATTGGAATACTGCTTTTCTGCAATGACCAGTATCCATCAATTGATTTCTTTCAAAGAACTACTTTTTCTTTTGCCTTGGAGTGCTTGTGTTTTCTTGGTCTCGTCTCCTGTCTCCTTTAATCTGCTTCTCCCTTGACACCCACTCCTCTCCAGGACCTTCTGAGTTTCTTTGCCACATCTGCTCCTCTCTTGATTCTTGTTCCTGTCCATCACATTTTTTTAATTAGATTTGCAATTTACTACTGTTCAGCTCCTTTCTGAAAATGTGGTTTCACACACTTTTATTTATTCATTTGTGTTATCACTCCAAGATGGATGTCAAAAAAAGAAATAAAGGCCAACACATCTTGACGTATGCACACTCATGGTTAGTGATGCATGCAGTCATGTATGCTGTCATGCTGGGGTCACCATAGCATCATGTTGCATAGCATTCATGATGACGCATTAGCATGCATACATCATTGCACTGAGGTATTTATTTGCTTGCCAATGCTGTTGGAGGTAATAACCATTTTTTTTCTTTTTGGCAATGTGGAACGGGAATTCTAAATTGCTCAATAATGGGGGCATGACAAAGCAGCATGGCCGACAGGACATGAGCTCCCTCGGCTTCCGACAGGCCAGCGCTGAAATCCTGTCATTACTCCTTCAACAGGGTGCTCAAACCGGGTTTGCGGGGGTCTGGGAGCCTCTGCAACCGTGGGACACATCCTGATCGGTGATTCCCCCACCCAGTGCTCAGTGGACGGCTGTTGCGGCTCGGGGCTGCGAGACTGCCGGGCCGGATCAACACGAGGCCGGGGCTGCTGCCTATATCAGCATGGGCAGTCGTGAAACCCGATCCTGGTGCCCGTCGCGGCCTGCCTGGGGCAAGGTGTTGCTGCAAGGGAGGCGCCCGCTGCCGCTGGGGGCCTCCCAGGAATAACCGGGCTCCTGCGGCACGTTCGGACCCTGCAGGCACGCAGCTGGTGAGGGGGAGTGCAGCCAGATCCTAGCGGGTCATCGTGGGAGCTGGGACCGCCTGAGGTGACATTCGGGCCGGCCCTGGAAGTGTGTACTGGACTACTGGGATAGGAGGAGTCCCTGGGAGGTGGTGGGCCTGGCCGGTGGGCGGCGGCTGCCTGCTGTGAAGCTGGGACCCTGCGACTGAGGAACCGGGCCTACGCGGGGCCGGGAATGCAGCCTACCTTGCCGTGAAGAGGCCTGGAGCTGGAGCCTGCTGCGGGCTGCGCTGGGTGCATGGTGGTGGCGCGGGGGTCACACAATGTCATCGGGGACCCCCCTTGAGGGGCTGCGCCCTAGTCTTCGTCCCGGCACCTGCATATAGGCAAAGGAGGAGACGGACAGCTGGGGGAGCTCTGGGGACCAGTACTGGCCTATTTGCGGAGGGGGCGGAACTTTAGACCCCCGCTGGGTCCTTGGTGTTTGTCGTTGCACTATAGAGCGCCAGTGGAGGTGACCTGAGAGTGGGCGCTGACACCGGCCCATCTGCTGTCCTGGCGCGGCGCCCACTATCCTTGAGGGCTCCCTGTGGGGGGTTGAGCCCCGGCACCGCATCTCTCTACTGCGGGCCGTTGGGGCCTGGCGGCTCGGACTCTGTGCCCCGATACCAGGGGCCCTCTCCTGCATCCACCGGGGACTCTCCTGAAGATGCAGCAGAGAGTGATGAGTGGAGGCGCTTGAGGCTACAGTTGCGCAAGGCCAGAGGAATAACCCCAAGCTCTTCACATTTCTCCGAGCCATTGGGGGGGACTGCCTAGCAACACCTCTGACGCTCGAGGGCCCCAGTGCGGTCCCTTCAAGCTACTGCGATGGGTAAAGACAGGTTGCCACGTGCCTCTCAACCTAACACCATCATGCAATACACCACCCAGAGACTTCCTTCACAGCGGATCATGCATCAGTCGGTACAGGATGGGGTGAGCGATGCGACCGACGAGCCCTCCCGGGATAAACTTTGCAGGCGATACAGGGGTCCCACTCCGCCCTGGTGCAGCAAATCGAAACAGTCTGCATTGATGTGAACTTGCTACGGGCGGATCTGCATATCGTCCAGCTGCAGGGGGAGGTGGCTTCCTTGAAGTAGACAGTCTTGCAGCTCACCGCTACGACGGGGGCGCTGGAACGTAGGGCGGATGATGCGGAAGGGATGGCATGCCGCAGTAACATCAGGGTCCTTGGCATTATGGAACGCTCGGAGATGGGCAATGCGGAGCGCTTCCTGGAGCATTGGATCCGTACGGCACTCTGCCCCACGGGCCTGTCTGAAGTCTTTCTGATTGAGAGGGCCCACAGGGCGCTGGTCCCGCCGCCGAGGTCGGACGCTCCACCGCGAGCCCTCATTGCTAAGGTCCTGAACTATCGGGATAGGGACTGCATCCTGAGGGCGGCTAGGGAAATGGCGAATCTCACCTTTGAAAATGCCAGGGTTTCTATTTATCCGGATTACACCCACCAAGTACAGGAGCAGCGGAACTCCTTTCTAGCAGTTAAGCAGAAACTTCAGGAGTTGCACTTGCAGTACATGCTACTCTACCCTGCTAAGCTCAAGGTCATATCCCAAGGGAAAGCGCACTTCTTTGAAGCCCCAGGGGAGGTATGGGAGTGGCTGGAGATTAGGGAGGATGCCCTCCTGCCGGGCAAACGAGGAGGAGCCCGGAGTACGTGTGGGACACAGCCATTGTGGAGGCGAAGCACCAGGCACAGAAATTCATCAGCAGCTGCTGTTTGTGAGGAAAGACAGCGCATCACGGTGGGAGACGATGAGGCCCTCCGCCTGGAGTCGTCAGGGGCCGAGGGCCTTCCTGCACTGTCTGTGGATCATCTTTGGGATGAAGGACTGGTTCCGGAAAGTCTGTAGCCCACCACTGACACTCTTCTGCTTACCACTGACACGGTCCCTGAAACAGTCAGGGGCTTGGTTGCTACCTCCACAGTTCCGCCCTGATGGACGTGTCCTGCTGTGTCCTGGACTGCAGGGAACCGTGGGCTTTGGTCGGCCTATCTGGAGCCATTCACGATAGTGAGATTTTGGGGGTGTTTGGATCGGGCGCTGATACCAAGGATGTGGGGGTTTTGAAAGTTGCGCATAGACATCTTCTGATTGTTTGAGTCCCTACATCCGGCGTTGAGACAGCTGGTTGTGTCGGGAGCTGGGTGGGGGGAGGGAAGTTCCCTTCTCCACTTGTTGGGCGGTTCAGCCTGGTTGGGCGTATGGGGTGGCTGTGCACGTCCTGGCACCAGCATGGGAAGGGCATATCTGCATGTTTTGTTGTTGCCAGTATATTGCTCGTGGGAGGGGGTGGTTGATGTTTTGGGAGGGGTTGTTGGGGGGGTATGCTGCAGGCATCGTATGTACTACATTTCAGGCACGGGATCGGGGTGGCTACATGAGTAGAGGAATATGGCTTGTTCAGATACATCACCAGACATGTGATATAAGTTCTTGAGCTGGACCATGAGGGGGCTGGGTACATGCATCAAAAGGTATAGGGTCCTGTCTTCCCTTCGTAGGCACAAGGTATCAATCGCGGGCCTCCAGGAAACTCACCTCACTGACGATGGGGCCCAAAAATTTGGGAAAAAGTGGCCGGGTCAGGTGTTCCACTCTTCATTTTCTACCTATGCCAGGGGGTCCTAGTGTGGGTGGCAACAGGGGTCCCATTCGCGGTCCAATATGTGGAAGCGGACATTCACGGGAGGTACCTGCTCCTCTGGGCAAAGCTAGATGGCAGGGACATCACCATACTGAACTCATATGCACCCAACACGGATGACCCAGTCTTTTTTCAGTCCCTCCAGGAGGTTCTGATCCCGGACCTGGAGGTACCGGTGCTTTGGTTCAGGTATTTTAACTGTGTCCTGGATCCCACTCTCGACAGGTACCCACCCGAGTTGGCACAAAACCACAAATGACAGCGAAACTTAGGGAGGTCATGAGGAATATTGGAGCTTTTGATGTTTGGCGTCAGAGAAACTCGACTCAGAAGGTGTATACCTGTTTTTCTTCCACTCACAATACACATAGTCGCTTGGACAGGGTCTTAGTTGCAAACACAGGGTCAAACATGTCACTTAAGGTTACCCATCAGGCGCGTTCCCTATCTGATCACTCTCTGGTGGTGTGTGCGGTGAATTGGAGGGCTCCGTTCCATCGCCTCCGGAGCTGGAGGTTGCCAATGGAGATCCCTAGGACCAGGTGGGGTTGTAGATCTCAATTGGGGGGGAGCTCACATTGGCCACGAGATGGGACGCCTTAAAGGCGGTGGTGAGAGGGGCCTGCATGGGCCTCGTCTACGGGGTTCGTAGACAGCTCCGCCGGGAATTGCAAGATGCGGAGAGTAGCCTCTAGACCTGCAAACCTCAGGGACTCCTGATGCTCCACCACAAGAGGAGGGGCAGGACGCACAGGCGCGCATACATGACATCCTGGCAAGGCTTGACAGATATACCCTCACCCAATATAGACAGCGCCTTCATAGGGAAGGCTATAAATCAGGTGGCCTTTTGGCCTGGATTCTTCGTCAGGAGCAGACCCCGGAGAGAATTGTGGCCCTGCAGGGGCCTACGGGGGGAGTGGTCCACTCAGAAGTGGGCATCCTAGGAGTTCTCCAGGCTCACCTACAGCGGGTGTACGCCGCAGACCCTGTCATTTCCGAGGCCTCTTATCTCCCTTACCTCCAAGGGTTGACCCTACAGTCTCTTCCCAGAGCAGCACAGGAGGAATTAGATGAAGCCCTGATGCTGGGTGAGGTGCATTCTGCACTACAGATGCCAGGAATGCCCTCCCCCTAAACATCAGGACCGAATCCAACCACATGAGATTTCGAAGACTCCTAAAAACATGGCTCTTTTAGCTATCTGGTGTACCGGTTACTCCTTTCTAGCATCTGCAAGTGCTCTGAGAACTACTGGTGATTTACGCGCTATACAAACACAAATACTACAGCGCCTGCCGCGTGCTAAGTCTCCAGGAAGCGATGGGTTCCCTCCTGAATTTTATCAGACATTCGAGGGTGCACTTTCCCGCCTCCTCCTGCCGGTATTCCTCGAGGCGTTTGAGAGCGGGACTCTCCCACCGAGTATGAAAATGGGGTAAATATGTATGATACTGAAACCGGGGGGGGACTCTCATGATCCTTTGTCGTATCATCCTATTACAATGATTAACACAGACGTGAAGATTTTGTCTAAGCTACTGGCCTCGCGCTTGGTGCTGTATATGTCTCACCTGGTCCACGAAGACCAGTGCGGATTTATCCCAGGGCGCAATTCGGCCATGAACCTGCGGTGGTTGAATCACATTGTTCATGAGGTACGTGGTCGAGAGGAGCAGATGGTACTGGTGTCTGTCGACCTCGCTAAAGCGTTTGACACGGTCGACTGGGGGTATCTGCTAGAGGTCTTCTGTGCGGTGGGATTGGGCCCCAACTTTTGTTGCTGGATTCGCATCCTGTATATGGCACCTCGCGCCAGGGTGAGACTTGGGGCTATGTGGCCTGCCTGGCAGCTTCATTTCCCTGTTTTTCGCCTATCTCATCGTCAGCGCGGGGACACGCCGGTGTGCGTAACTCAGCGCTCTATAAATGCCCCTATTATTATTATTTTTATTATTATGTGGTCCGAGGAGTGGCGACTGGGACGGGGTACCCGCCAGGGGTGTCCCCTCTCACCACTCCTGTTTGCCCTGGCCATAGAGCCCTTTTCTGTTCGAGTCCGAACGGATATGGCACATTGGGGAATTATGGTGGGGGACACATGTAACGTCATCTCTTTACATGCAGACGATGCCTTATTCTATTTGACTGCTCCACAGGAGGCGCTGCCGATATTACTGCACCACCTGGATCGGTTTGGCGAGGAGTCGGGGTTGCGACTTAACCGCAGCAAGTCTTTGATCTTTCCGCTTGCTGGTCTTGAATCGGTGCCCCTGGGAGACTTGCCGGATTTCGGGCTGTGATGGGAACGAGAGGGGTTCCGTTATCTCGGAATACAGGTGGCCTCGACGGATTCACAGCTGCTGGCCCGGTATATGGATCGGATACTCACGTCCTTACAGCAGTCGGTGTCCTTTTGGAATTCTTTGCCACTATCTCTGATGGGACGGCTGGCTGTCGCTAAAATGGTAATGCTTCCTAGGACGGTATATGTCCTCCAGAACTCGATGTGTCCTCTCCCCCGCAAGTTTTTTGCACTCTCAACATGCTGCTCACGTCTCTGCTTTGGGCGGGCCGGCGCAGCAGAGTAGCACTCCTCACTGTGGTCCGCAGTTACGAGGAGGGGGGTCTGGAAGCGCCACGCTTCGACTTATATTACTATGCAGCGCAGTTACAGCCAGCGGCCCGGTGGTTCATAGACGCTGATAACTGGGAGACGCGTCTCCTTGCGGGTAGGGCGGACACCCAGAGGCTACAGGTTGCCCTAATGCAGGGCTGGGGGGCGGACGAGACTCTTCCTTATGTTGGGTGTCATGCGGCAACCATCTGGCAGCGGTTTATTGAGAGAGTCTTATGGAGGGTACCATTTCATAGGGAGCTACCGGTCTGGATACTGGCCCCCTTCATTGCCATGGAGAAATACATGTCTTTACACTCCTGGCGGGAGGGTGGCTGCGAGGTTCTAGCGAACTCTACCCCAACGAGTCCTTCCTAACTTATAAGCAGGGAAGAGGGGGCTTTCGGTCTTGGGAGGGGACAATACCTACATTATCGGGGACTTCAGGATGTAGTGAAGGTTACCTGGCCTCAGTGCCCGGACGCACCACCAATGACCCACACCTTGGACATACTCCTCTTCTGCGGTAAGGGGCGTAAACTGATCCCTCTACTGTATGAGGCCATGAACCAGGATTCCACCCCACCGGTGCAGCCATCCTGGATGGCCTGGGAGGAGGATCTCAGTACTGCGCTGGAACAGGGGCAGCGGAAGCGTATAGGTTCCCTTACGCGAAAGGTCTCATGCAATGCACGGTTCAAATTGATACACTTTAATTTTCTACACCGCACCTACCTGACTCCAGTTTCCCTGAAGCGGATAGAGGGGACAGCTGCCCCAGATGTAGCACAGAGAGAGCGGGCTTCTTACACTTAGCCTTGGACTGCCCTTCGGTCAGGCGTTTCTGGGTGGGGGTAATGGATCGCATAGTTACCACTACGGGTCTTCAGATCGCGATGGACCCCTTGCATTGTTTGCTTGCGTTAGTCCCCAGGCCCAAGAAAAGGAAGCTCTCATATAAGGTTTTACAATTAATGTTGGTGCTTGCCAGGCGCAGGGTAGCGAACACTTGGATGGGACAGAGGGCTCCAGAGGTGCCCATTTGGCTTAGGGATGTTAGGGAGTGGTTCCTGGCTGAGAATACACACATGCAACTTATTCGGCGAGGCGAGAAACTGCAAGACAACTTACTCACCTGGCGAGTCATGTGTGCCTCAGGACTAGCAGAGAGGGTGCTCTCCTCCCATGGCGAGTCTGACAGTGCGAGTAGCGGGGTGTGTATGCCTGTTGAGTCGGGGTCTGATGGTAAGGGAGGGGGTGTCCTCTAAAGTGCTATACCACCTATAATTGTGATGTGCTTGGCTGCTTCCTCACGATATATGTATTTGTTTGATATTGGGTTCCTTCCCCATGTGTCCGTTGCTGCCTACATTCCTAAATGGCGATAATGTAGTGATGCCAATTGGGTGTTGTTGTATATGTTGCGAAAACTGAAAAATAAAGGTTAAAAAAATGTTTTTTAAATTGCTCAATAATATAGTAAGTAATGCAGGTGCTGAAATGCAACCCTAACATACACTAGACTTAATAATAACGCTAGGACTTCTAAGGAGGAATCTAGGTATCAATATTACAGTCCAGGTTTCTTAGTGGGAATTATTTAAAATAGTAACTACTGGAAGATGAACATTTCATATTACCAACTTTCTTCACAAGGCAAGCAGTCAATACTGTTCAATGCTTTATAGAATGTATATACAGTGCAGAGGCACAACACCCTTGGCTAGCTGGCCAGGAATGTGAGTGCTGTTGCACTGTGTACAACAGACTTCCCTTACAGATCTAGTTTGAGCTGGTTGGAAACTACCCTGGATATCATACTAATCATTCAGCTAATCAAGAATAGCTTTGGCAAACATTTACGTTGGCTGGTGAGCATGACTCATTTCTGAAAATCTCCACATTAGTACAATTTCTACAGAGGGGGACTAGTAATGAACCACAGTAATCTCTCTCCTCGGTCATGGTCTGTCCTTCATCCCTAGATAAAGAACTGATTTTTCCCGCATCCAACTAGAGATCTTTTAGTTCTTCAGGACACTTCACCTAAAAACCTTTTTTTCTGGACAATACATATATGGAATGTTTTAATCCGATCAAAATTGCTTACTGAGTTTAGACCTTTGGAAAAGTGTTCCTTAAAGAAATAGATGCATTGAGTATACTATATGAATGTGTCCCCTACAATATTATTTTTGAGGAAAGGCAGGCCATTAACAGTTTGAGGGACAATGGCTCTATAGTCATCAAGCCAGTAGACAAAAGGTGGAGGCATTGTGGTACAGGATAGTACAGCCTACATTGATGATGTCAATGGACAACTAACTAAGCATGATCATTAAATACCACTAGATGTAAACCTTTGAAACAAATAAAGACAACCATTAGAGAGCTAACTCAAAGCACAAACAAATCCGTCTTTTTCAAACTGAAGACATCCCCCTTGATACTGACAATGAACTGTTGGTCTGTCTAGAAACTGAATCATCTATATTCCCCAACAATACAGTATGAGGGTCATAACTGACATTTTGAACAAATGACCAGCACCCATGCTAGTATCTACTGACGTCTTGTACATTTACTCAAAATTTGCCTTACAATTAAGCTATTTTCAATCTGATAGCACTTAATACCTTTAGATAAAGGGTACATCAATGGGAGCTTGCTTTGCTCCGAACTTTGCAATCCTTTTACTTCCATGACTTTGAGTGTAAATCCATCCATGATTCAGCCATTTGTTGCCAAAATAGGTCTCTAGAAAAGATACATATATAATATTTTCTTCATCTGGAAAGGCAACGTTGATACTCTTAACCAGTTCCTAACATGGCTCAGTTCTTTATCGATGGACCTACACTTCACTTACCACTATAGCAATGCTTCTGTTGACCTCTGGATTTGATAATTTCAGTTAATAACGGCCTACTTGACACCAGTTTCTATCAGAAACCATCAGATCGCAATACCTTATGGCAATATTCCAGCAACCATATGAAAGCCCTTAAGGATGGTCTACTGTTTGGACAGTTTTTTGCGTATTCGCAGAAACTGCAAATGGAAGGATGATTGCTATAGAGAAGCTGAGATATTAACACAACTCCTCCTGGATAGGTGTTACCCATGCAAGATCATTAAAAGGTCTCTCAAAAGGGCTTAGTACTGTTCACATGAACATCTGCTCACATCTGGAAACAAGAAACAATGTGACCATGTACTTTGGCTGTGGCAACTGCATCATGTTCTGCTCTACCAAAAATACAAAAGATGTGACACATGGGAATGTCAAATACAAGCTTAAAAGCTACACCAATTGCAAATCTAGCAATGTACTTTATACGCTTTGGTGTTGATGTAACTTCATGTATGTTGGACAGACCACCCAAAGGATTAAAACAGTGCTGAGTAAATAAGGTGCAATGGTTAGTTCAAAGCATGTGAATAAAGCAAAAAAACACAAAATATGGAAAAACTATTGCAACAATTAGTGGAAATACAGCAGATATGGAAAAATGATTATAAGAATTAGCTGCGCATTCATAAGCCCAATAAGTACTTAACAAAATATTACACTCAAGACAAGATGTGCAATTGCAACAATTTACCAGCACCACAACATCAAGAATGTAGCCCTTAATAACCAGAATGGAGAAAGAGAAAAGAGAAAAAACTAACAGACAAAAAAGTATTACTTTAGCCCACTCCTCAGCTCATGCTGCCTGATGACGAAGGGAGGTTTTGCGCAGCATTCGGACTAAGTATGAGTAAACATCATAGCAGGGTTAAATATGCAGTTCCAACAGCCCCATTGGTATCCCATCTTATTGAACACAAAACACAATGAAAATGATATACATTGGTAAGTCATTGAACCTATACATATACCGCAGCGGGGCAGGGACTTGCAAGCAATTTAAAAAAAGGCTGAATGGCATTGGATTCTTAAGTGTGATGCTTTGCATTGTTGTTGAAGGTCTATGTTTTTAACAATCCTTTGTTCATCTTACTATGAATAATTTATCTGTGTACTTAATTGGAGGGACAGACAGTGGACGTGGTCACTCCACTATCCTCTTATTGTATTTTGTGTGGAACTATGGTCGCACCATTATATAATGTATGTAATTGCTCTTGAAGAATTACACCCCATTAGTGTTTTCAGTACCTTTGGATACCTTATGGTGTTATTTTCTGATTGCAATTTAATAATATGCTGTTAGTGGGCAACTGTTTCCTAAGATGACCAGGGTTTCAATGTATTTTTCAACATTGTGCTTTATTTCCTCTGATTATTACGTTTTCGTAAAACACAATTTTTCAATAATAACGTCCAATTTTTATTTTTTCCATTTTTATTCCTACCTTTAGCATTACTCGAACCACTACTTTGAGTCAGTATTTCCTTTTCCCTTTTTGTCAACCCAACGGTATTGAGATACATACGGAGGACCGTAGTCTTACACTGGAAGAAGACGAAAACGGAGCCCCTGATAAGGTTTCTCTCGTGTTCAACCAAACGGTATTCAGATATATAAGGAGGACTGTAGTCTTTCACTAAAATCGTAGTATTGAAGAAGATAAAATGAGAGTGTGACACGGGGTGGTATTCCTCCGAAGACGTCTATTGAGATGTGCCAGCCGGTTCCTACCGGTACCTATAGCCCTAGCTGTCAATGATTGCTTTAAGTCACGGTTCATCCGCTCCACAACACTATTACCCTCAGGTCGGTATGAAGACCGAAATTTGACTTGGACCCCAATGGATTCATGGCATCCTTGTACGCCTTAGAAGCGAACACTGGACCCTGGTCCGAATGGAAGGTGCCACACGCAAAAATTCCCACAAAATCACACAAATCTCTTATGACAGCTCGTGAATCAGCACTTCGGTGGGGCCACACCCATACAAAGCACGTGCAAGAATCAACTGCAGCTAAGATGTACTTATACGCAGTATCTAAAGAAAAAGGACCGCAGTGATCCAAATAAACACAACCAAGTGGTTTAATGGTAAATGTACAACTGTGTTTGGTGCGGAAACGTCACTTTGAAGGACATAATCACGCTTCTGTTTATACAGTCCCTGCCACCAAAAGCGAAGTTGTAACTGAGATACAGGGGCCGAAATGCTCGCATGAGAGGACGCAACACCCTCGTGGGCAGCTGTAATCAGCGCTGACCTGCTGTCCACGTTGGGAATCAATCTGTCACCAATGTCTGGTATTTTCAGATAAGGAACTTTATCAGGACTTAAATGATAAGAATACTTTGAAGGAAATCCAGTAGGATATTTACTTCTCTTCTCAGTAGCGGCAATTGCTGCCAAGATGTCATCATCAATCTTACTTTTGGAACGTGTAACTGCTGCAACCAAATATGTCAAAACTGCTGTCTTTGCGGCCTCATCCGGCAAACTATTGCCAACAGTGTGTACTCCCACACGCTGATGACCAAGAGTATGAATTACATACATGAGTGGCAGCTGCTCTTTAAGTTCAGCCACTCTAACCCAGATCAGTTTGTGTTTTATTGTGCTACCTTTGGAGTGACGATAGTGTTTTGAGTCCAAAAGAACAGATTATCATTGTAAGACTGGACACAGTAGTAAGAGTCACTCACAATAAGAGTAGTCACACCAGGGTCTGCGTACTCCAATGCAAGCAACAGAGCACGGAGCTCCGCTAACTGGGCGGTACAATCCCCTAATGTCTGTGTATGCACGACATCAGACTTGAATTCTCCATCCACCATGGTACAAACCACAATAGTGCAAGCTGAGACGTAGGCGTGCTTAGACCCATGCGCAACTTGCGCAGAACCATCAGTGTAAATGATACAATGGAAATCCTCCAAAGGGCGCATAATCAAATGGGCAGGATGAACAAATAAATACGGCAAATACTCTTGCGACCGTAAGGAGGCATCAAAAATGAACCAGACATCCGGAGACATCAATGATGTTGCCCATTGTATCCACCGTGGGTGCAAAGCTTTAGAATTAGGTACACTGGCTTTCGTCACTGCCTCCAAGGCAGGATACAGGTTAACAACCAACATGCGTTTTACCTGCGACAGTGCACGTTCCTTCAGAATCGCTATTTGCACTGCTGTCAAAACTTTTTCCACAGTGGAAAACCACATTTCAACCGAAGTGTACAAGTGTGACTTGTAAGCGATAGGTACTGTGTCATCTTCGTTAATAGTAAGCTAGCACAATTTAATAAAAGTTGGTTGTATCAAAGCATATAAAGGCTTGATACGCTGGGCATATTTGGGAATGTAAGTACGCCCGAAATTCAAAAATCCCAGCAAGGATTGTAACTTCTTCAGTGTTGTAGGAGCGCGCAGTTGTGCGCATTTCTCCAAGAAGTGAGGAGCTAATCCTCAACCTACGTTATTGAGCTCATAGCCCAGGAACAAGACTGTGTACTCTGCAATTTGAGACTTTGCAAAGTTAAATTTGTAACCAAAGTCTGCAAAATTGCAAATTATGCGGTCAACGCGGCACAGATACACCCATATCTCGTCGTCTGTGAGATAAATGTCATCCACATACGAACACGCATCTGGGTCGATTCTCCCCAAAAGAGAAACTATACGGGCAGCAAACACACCTGGACTATTCTTATAGCCCATTGCCAAAAGATTGTGGGCAAAAAAACATTGAATATGTCAAGTGTGGTTTTAAACCGTTTACGCACAAGACCATCCACCAGGGCAGAGCCGTGGGTATTCTGTACTGCACAGGTACGGCAATTTCGAGTTTTGATGCCGGTAATCCAATACCAAACGGTAAGAACCACCAGGTTTGGTCACAGAAAAAGAGGGTTATTCATCGGAGACACACAAGTTTCAATTACACCTTGATATTCCAATTGTTCAAGGATTTCTGCGACTGAAGCTTTCGCCTCACGCCGCATGCGATATTGAGGTTGAGGTTGTGGCATTGACCGCAAGGGAATCTCATGTTGGGGGGAGAATTTATCCCAACCACAGTGAGTGTGGTACAATGCAGGTGCAAGGGCCTTAGCCCACTCTTCTGCAAAATTCAGCGCATGCCCCTTTGACATGTCTGGCTGCCGATCAACTGAACTTCACCGGTTCCGAACGGACCTCTCTCGAGTGACCTACGGTCCTGACTGGCACCTTACAGGAATGCCGCTTTGTTGGAGTGAGAGGACAAACGGGTGCTGGAAGGGGACGATGAAGAAACTGTCCATATGGGCCGGGTAAGGTCGTGAAAAATTGGTTCTTACTTATTATTGATTGATTGACTGGTTGAATAAGGTTGACCGAATACTAGTATTCCCCTTAGTTGAGACATTCCCTGCGTGCAAACAGTCAGAGATTAGGAATCCTCTCTTTGCAGACAGCGAAGGACACGTAATGCAGGCTTTTTGCCTAAATTTGATTTGAGATATTCATATTGACCTTTGTTACGTCATGCTTGTCTTCTCAAGATTGTTTGATGTTTTTTGGCCGGACCGTTTATTAGTGATCAGTCATCCAGCACCACTGGAGGGCACCCCTAATAAGGACATGTATGTAAAATACGGATTGACCACTGTAGCTTATAGCAAACTATGGCATAATCGCACTAGGAAGGATCAGGAAAATCAGTGGCCACTGACCGGATCTTTCGATCCCGATAAAATAGAAACACTAGGAATAGCCCTTTGCAAAAGAGAAATACGCCAGCCATGCTTGACAGCTTTGGTCTGTGGCAGAAAGAAGCAACCCAACGAAAGAAAAGAAACGAAGCTAGACTAGATAAGGAGATGCGAAAGCAGCTCACCAAGCTTGTAAAAAGTTAGAAGAAGATATAAAAGAAAGAGAGACTGATGGAAAAGAACAAGAGTCAAAAATTTTAGGTCAATATCCTGTTAGAACGCCCTCGACTCTTTAGCCTGAGTTACCATCTAAACAAAAAGTAGATGATGATTTGTTATTAGGCCCTCCGATCATCTACATGCCACCTCCTTATGCCCCCACTCATCCTGAAGTACAACGTCAGGAATCCCAAAGCGTAGTCGAAGGCAGCACCATTGCCTTGACTCCCATAGCCTCAGCACCAACAGAGTCTCTTGTGCCTAATGCCTCATCAAAAGGAAGGTGCATCAGTAGAAGCTGAATCAAAAGAGAAAGGGTTGCCGAGGATCCCACGATTAAGTAAAGACGAACGAGCAGGTATCGATAAAATAGTTAAAACGCTCGTAGATAGGAAAGAGACCGAAGAGTATATAACCGACATATGCAACTCCTATGTCGAAAACCACATGCAACACTTCATTGTACGCCTCTGTTATCACACACTCACTGCTTGCGAGGAAAGGTAGAAAGATGTAGGGCCCGAGCGACTAATGGCTCTTTATAGAAAGGTAGATACGGGAGATGAAAACGACTGTGATTTAGCGGAACTCTTCTCGTACACACTGGAGGTATTCCGCCATCTCATAGAACAAGGATGGGTAGTTAAGGATAAGACATCTACAATGACAGGGCCCCCGGTAGAAAAACCGGATACCATGATGCCAATAAAAGAAGCTGCCCCTAGAGGACAAGGGAACAATGATGACATAAACCACCAGGATGCTAAAGGAAGGGTGGTCTACAATTGGGTGTATCAGCCATGGAACAGACAAGACATCCTAACGTTTCGTAAATCTTTACCGGATTTCGTAAGAATCCCACCGCATTTTACACAGAATTAGCTACCGCTCTAGGATCCACCATAATGAAACTCGCCTATATCGATTTGTTCTTTGGGATATGTCTGCCAGAGGACGTGTGTAAACAAATTAGGAAAGAAGACCACACAGAGCTGCTCAGCCATACCTGGGAACAACTCGGTGTTTTAGATAAACAGCGAAACCCCGGACAGAAACCAGTAAAAGCCATATTAGATCTCCCCGACAAGATAGTACAGAAAGTAAAAACTATGATCCCGGAGAAAAAGATTGATTGGTCCATTGTAACGGCATGCCGCCAGAAACCACACGAGAATGTCTCGGAGTATTTCTCCAGATTCGAAACAGTGTTCTCCGATTACAGGGGACAAGACATGTCCACCGCAACTGGACACCACTTGTTTGTCCAGAATTATGTTAAGGTACTGCTATCTGAAGTATTGCAAAAACTGCAGACCAGCGAAAGCAGCTGGGTGGCCTCTAAACCAGCGGCCATCCTGCCGATGGCCCAGTACTATGAACACCAGAAAAATGAAATTGATAGGGCTATAGAAAAGAAGAAGAAAGATTTAAAATAAAGGGTAATGATAGCGCAACTGCAAGGGGTGAATACAGGAAGAAAGCAATATAAGGGAGCATATCAACAGAATACCCCTAGGGCACAACCGCCTAGAAGTAATTCATCGACGCCATATACAGGACGAAAAGACTTAGGACAGGATCAATGCGCATTTTGTAAGGAGTACGGACACTGTAAATCCCTATGCCCGATTCTGCTAGGAATCGGTAGGGGCCGAGGAGCGAGGGTAATAGTAAGCGGACTGAAAGGAAGAGGCCGTGGGAGAGGGTACGCGCATGAAGTTAACGAGGAAAGGTCAGGCAGAGCAAACACATTTGATCATCCCAGACAGAATCAGTACCAGCAGTCAAATTACGACGACACGTACGACTTTGCGTAGGACAGCCAAGGGCAAGGGAGGGATCCAGTCGAGCTCTATGTTGATCAGCAAGGCCCTTATGTTATCGCAAAGGTCCTGGGCATGGAGTCACCATTTTTGGTGGACACAGGAGCAACACGTAGTGCACTATCCAAACGACTGATTCCAAGGGCACCCTTGTCTGGCTCACATATAACTTCAATAGGATTTGACGGTACGCCCTCTACCAATCCTTTGTCCAGACGATCCCTTTCAATCTTGAAAACAATGTTATCGACATGACACTCCTTCTCTCCTCCAACACCCCAGACGCCATTATGGGTCTTGATGTGTTGAAGCATTTTCGTGCAACTATCAGATGTTCAACGGACGGGGTACGGGTCATCTTATATGACAACCACCAACACCTGAGAGATAATCCTTCCCAACACATGTATCCCATTTCTGAGATAGATACATCCCTACTAGACACTTTACCATTGCATCTGTGGGCTAGGACTGATTCAGACATAGGATGAATGATGATTGATCCAGTACACGTGACAATACGACAAGACACAACCTTACCGAAATTACTGCAATACAAGTAATCGCCAGAGGGTGAGAAATCACTGACCGAAATCATACACTTTTAGTAGAGGCAGGGGAGGTAGAAGAGGTAGTGAGCAATGTTTGTAACAGTCCTATTTTAAAATAGTAGTACCACAGTCCCCAGTAGTTTCTGACATCACCACCATCCTGACCCTAATTCCGTCCACTGCTACCACCTTTACCGTTATCGATCTCAAAAATGCCCTCTTCTCCTTACCTATTCACCAAGACAGTCGCTATCTTTTCGGATTTACCCTAAGATCCCGCTCATATAGATTTTGCCGAGCACCCCAGGGGTACACCGAGAGCCCGAGCATCTATAGCCAGGCGCTCAAAAGACAGTTAGATGCCGTACAGTTACCAGACTGGGTGGTGTTGATACAGTATGTGGACGATATCCTTCTAGCAGCAGACATCAGTCCACTAGCCGTCACAGCCACCTTCCAACTCCTACACTTCCTTGCAGAAAATGGCCACAAATTTTCTTGAAAGACATTGCAGTTCTGCAAACCACAGGTTACATATTTAGGTCACCTCTTATTGAAAGAAGGGAGGAAACTCACACCCGACAGGATCCAGGCAATTCTAGACACTCCCATTCCCAGGAATCAGAAGCAAGTCCGCTCTTTGATAAGCCTCACCTCATTCTTCCGACAGTGGTTGCCGAACTTTAGCCTCATTCTCATACCCCTTCTCTCCCTCCTAGCCAAAGAAATCCCCTCACCTTTCCCCTGGACACCCGAATGCCAGTCAGCATTCAAAGAATTGCGAGATGCCCTTTGTTCGGCACCTGTTCTAGGAACCCCAGACTACTCCAAACCATTCTTCCTCTAAACACATGAAAGGGAGGGATGTACATTGTCCGTCTTAGCACAAACAATTGGTCACAAACATTGCCCTTGTGCATATTTCTCTGCCACCCTCGACCCAGTAGCTAGAGCATTGCCAGCGTGCTTGCGCGCTGTGGCAGCTGCAGCATTATCCATACGCCACAGCGAAGTAATAGTGCTCTCCAATCCAATCACCGTGTTAGTGCCCCATGCAATCGACACACTACTGAACCAGACCAAAACCCAACACTTGACTAGCGCACGACTGACAGGATATGAGTTGACCCTGCTGGTGCCAGACATCACTCTGAAGCGATGCACCACTCTTAATCCAGCCACATTGCTACCCCTACCCGAAAATGACCCTAGTGTGACTCCACTGCACGATAGTGTGACCCTCACTGATGAACAAACAAAGAGTAGAGTGGATCTCAGAGACACTGCCTTTTCAGAACCAGATGGGGAACTATGGGTAGACGGTTCGTGCATCAAACTACCCGATGGCACCTCCTCAGCCGCATATGCTGTCACCACAGCCCGAACCATCCTAGAGACAGCCCGCATTGCCCAACGATCCGCCCAAGCAGAAGAGCTCATGGACCTCACACGAGCATGTATTTTAGCAGCTGGTATGACAGTAAACATATACACCGATAGCCAGTACGCCTTCGGGGTGGTTCACCATTTTGGGCTCCTGTGGAGAGAAAGAGTGTTCCTGACTTCACACGGCACACCCATCCTATATGGAGATCTAGTCTCCGAATTGACAGAAGCAGTCCTCCTCCCCAAGCAGCTAGCAGTAATTAAATGCCAAGCACATAAGAAACTGACAGATCTCATTGGACAGGGAAATGCACTAGCCGACATTACTGCCCGAGCCACAGCCAAGGACATAACCACGACGCGAATGTACGTGACCAGGTCACAAGCTGAACAATGGACTGACGCTAGAACCACTGTAAGGGACATACAAACGACAGGCACACAAGACAAACTGACTGAATGGGCTCGGGTGGGACTAAAAGACAAGGAAGGCTGCTAGAGGACAAAAGACGGAAACAAATGGCTGCTACCTATTGCCTATCTGATCCCCATATTGACCATGGCACATTTACCAGCACACTTTGGATCTGCCCCCATGACGAAGTAGTCTTCGGCAGGCCTATGAATATTTGGGCGGCACCGAAACCAACATCCATTAATGATGTCCCGGACATACTAATGTCTGACTATTTGTACCAATTGACGAACAAACTAACACTTATCCACCAACAGGTGCAGCAAGCTATACCAGACGTATCCAGGGGCCCAGGACATGATATCAAGCCTGGAGACTTCGTGCTGACGTGAAATTTTCAGAGGATGAAGAGTCTGGAACCCAGGTGGACGGGCCCCTGGCAAGTCTTGATCCCACCCGAACTGCACTTCGAGTGGAAGGAAAAAGAAACTGACTTCATGCACACCACTGTAAGAAAATCTCCCAGACACTGGCAACCTGCGAAGAAGTAAACGTCCAAGAAGAGCTCCTGAAGAAAGATCGACCAGCCCTGAGTTGCTACCCACAGACAGAGACACTTGTACTGGCAGAGTTTCCCGACCCCACCGTACCATCCAAGAAAGGGTACAACTTGAGATCGACGAAAGGATGGTGCTCCAACAAGCAGGCCACTGAGTCAAAAGTCTCAGATCGGTAGCTAACACTACAAATGCTACCAGGAGAAATGCTAGACGAAAGTATGTGGTCCTGCCAGTCATCCAGCCTCTTGAAGATGATGGAAGAACCCGGACGACCGAAGAACCACCGCAAAGACTCCAAAATTGCCAAATTGCACAGCACAAAGACAATCGCACTCGTGGCAGCATCTCTCACCTGCCTCTTGCTAATGGTCACAGTTTGGATCGTTGAAGAGAGTGCTCCCGCTTACAGGACAATGTCACCCACCATGCAACCCACCACCAAGAAAGAACACTATCTGGTATCACTGTCACCACGCCTCCGAGAATGACGCAAATAATTCCGGAATCATTCTTTCGTACAGTTATTGCACCAGCACAATCTTGCCGAAAATGCCACAAACTGTTGGGTCTGCGGGTTGCTACCTCATGCCACTGAACTTTCCATTCCTTTCATCCCTTCACCCTTTTCTGTTCATGGATCTTGCCTCGCCTGGTTAATGCTCCTGCAAGAGAGCTACAAAGACAATGCCACATCCGATGGGACAATTAAGCAATTCTACAACGAGTTCTGGCTGAACGAAACAGGAAGAACGGACGCTCTTTTTTGCCCTCTCACTTCAAATGCAACTTTTTCAATGAACATCCCTGCCAAAGAACGAGATGAAATGCAAGTGTTCAACAACCCAGCCAAACCTACCTTTTCCTACCTAAAGAAAAGAACTGCCGCAACTCTGACAGTGGCCCTATCTGTGGTGAATGTCTCAGGCCTTGTCTGCATCGAAGGCCACGGGACTAAGATCTCGGGTCACAGCACTTGTCAAATCATGAGGACTCTGAGCACTGCCGACCCCCCCACGTTTGTGGCATCACCCAACATGTACTTCATCTGTGATACCAAAGCTTACACCTGGCTCCCAAAAAGCTGGGGGAGCACATGCTACATCGCCTTTGTTCTGCCTCCAACCTACACAGCACCTGCAGACCACCACAGAGAAAGGCGCTCCAAAGACCCTGAATAAGCAGACTCTGCTGCATCACAGTACCTCGATGCAGCAAAAGGACTCATCCCACTATGGGGTCCGATGGCAAACAGCCGAGCCATCCGGCACCTAACTCAAGCAGTTGAAAAAGCCCTGAACGTCACTGCTGGCATCCTCACCAACAACACAGCTGAGCTTCAGGCGGTCCGCCTGGTAGCTTTACAGAACCGCATTGTTCTAGATGTGGTACTAGCGAATCGAGGAGGAGCATGCCGCATCTTGGAGCCAGTTGCTGTACGTATGTCCCTGACAACTCACCTTCTGTTTACAAGGCAATTGAACACCTCCACAGACTGGCATCAGGAAACAGAGACTTGGACACTTGGAAGCTGGTTCTGGGGCATTTTGAAAGAATGGGATTGGAAAGTAAAGATGATCCTCTTGGTTCCAATCTTTGCAATATGTGGCTGCTGTTTGGGGATACACTGTATACCGCCCTTGTGTTCTCTTTGTCTGAACTCTGTGCACCCTAAGACTGTGGACACTCAGTTCGAAAAAATTAAAGTAATGTATGACAGAGAGATACAGGACATTATGGACATTGAAGTGAACTGACAAGCTGGCTAGGATATGTTCAAAGGGGCGACTGTGGAAGTAAAAATGATAAACACGAACATTGCCGGCGCCATCTTGCTTCGAGCGCCTCTGTGTGCGCGTAAGTGGCAACCATCTTAGATATCACGGCCATTTCGTACACTGCTGGTCACCTTTGATAACCTCCTTCCCTGCACCTGGCCACTCAACCCGGTCCCAGGCACTAACCGACCCCTGTGGACATAGTTTATTACCCGCACACGGCAGGGCTTGTTTCACCAACAAAGGGGCCTGATTTAATCAAAGACACAAACTTTTAGATCCTGTCTGAATGTCCAGCTGCGAGATAGCGATCATCTGTTAGATCTGGGTGGGGGGACGATTGATGCTGGGTTTGTGTGGGAACTAGCCTGAGGCGGGGATTCTAAGGATGTTTGACCATGCAATAAACTGACGCAAAATGTGTATAAAAGACCGAACCACAGAGATGCAGTTAGAGCACCTCCTGACGATGTCCCGATGTCTGAAGTGATGTGTTCTCCTCCGGAGTAATAAACCTGTTCTCCGCCTTCCAGTTCTAGCGCCTGCCTCATTATTTAATAGCTAATCTTAAGGTGAATTAGAGGTGGTTTGCACCGAGCGGCATCGATGGTCTTTAGAGTCTCACTGCTTTTCATCACCATGGCCCTAATAACTCCAATAGCGGAGGTATATAGGGGCCTCAACTCAGCAACGGGGACTGTTCCCGCACGAGGATGCGGGGTAAATCCAGCCAAAACAGGCCAAGAAGGGCCTGGAATGGACAAAGGACTTAATCTAATCGCAGTTAAACTGTGGGGAAGGGCGCCATTAAACCATACACGGTGCTGCCATGCAGAAATCTGAATTTCCTGTGTCCTATAAGGAACATATTCCCCGGGCACGACTGTTTGAGTATAAGTGTGAAACACCTGAGTAGCCACATCTACAGCTGGAAATTTCAACCATGAGTAGAAGATCTCAAACGGGTAAGCCACCTCAGCACTCACTACTAAAATAACCGCTATGGCCTCCGAGCCAACATTATAAACCTGCAAATGATTGTGGACCGCAATGCGACTATGCTGCGGTATGTCAACGTCAGCCATAACGACACAGTTAAGAAAGGTACAATGCAAAATAATGTAGCACAACTGGGTAGTAAATCAAAGGAAACAGTTTTGAAAGATTCAAGCTTGAAAAGACCTATGTAACTAGAGGTAGGTTTATCCGTCACCACTGTTAACCGGATACAATAGTGAGGGGGTTAAGGGCAGATATAAGCACTACTCAAGTGTCATGAAATAAGGCCATCAACGTATGGAACCATGTTGCAGGGATTCTGCTCAGTCACAGAACTGTGCACAGAGACTCAGGACCTCAGTAAATTAGGGTGTACCAAAACTCACCTTAGTATCCAACATCCCCTACCAGACTAGCATCAGTGTCACATTAGCTCTTCGTCCTATAGCAAAGTCACCAATGATTAGACAACCCAGAACATGCAACTTAGGACACATCAGGTAAGGTGGGAAACATGAGCACTCTTTCGTTATACTCTCATACCAGTCAAGAACAGGGAGTAAAGGGAGACACGAGCAAGTTTAAAATGTTTATTTCAACGCTGTGATCTCAGGTGCAGCATCTTAGCTAATACAAGCAGACATATGATAAGAAATAAGATTGTCAGCATAGTTACTATTCCGTAAAATACAAAGGGAGAAAGCATGTTATAATGCTAAACGGAAACAGGTTAAATATATACCTATATTTCACCCTCCCTTGCTAGTAGGTTATTTTATAACTAAAGAAGGTCTGTTAGGCTTGCATAGGCGGCCCCATACCTCAAAGTTTAGCAGGAGTGAATCACATTGAGTTCAGCACATGCTCTCAGCATACGAATGTTCTCCAAGTGTGTTCAATCATGCCTACACAGTGTATTATTAAAGGCGCCAGTATCTGAGCTGTCCGCAGCTGCATATATGTTATGTCTAGAATGTCCGCTGATCATTTAGAACAAAAGCAACAGTGTTGATATAACCTTGAAGGCCTCGGCACTCACTGTTCAGACTACGCTTACAAAGCAAGTCTAGCAATGTGGAAAAACAAGTTATTCTCATGTGAAGCAAAACTCTCAGCCTAACTTGAAACAATAACTAACGTGTGTGCCGTGTGCAAAAGAAATCAAAAGGTAAAATGGCGTTTAAACTTCTAATAAGCTCATGCTAACTTAACACTGTTGAAATGCAAGGCTCAGCCCCACTACAAGTTGCGGAGATTGTGGGATTGTGGAGTGATTGAACCAGTGAAGGCGACAGAGTGGTTGGCTCCCATTGTTGTGGAGTGCAAAGGCAATGGTGACATTCGCCTATGTGTGGATTTGTGTGCTCTCAACAAGTAGGTAATTATATACAAGTTTCCTTTGCCAAATATTGAGGAAATGGTAACAACATTCTCTGGGGCACGGATTTTCTCAACTCTAGATTTGGTGTCGACCTACCACCAGATTGAACATCATGATGACCCACAAGATGTCACTGCGTTTGTTACCCCATCTGGAACTTATTGATTAAAAAGGATGCCTTTTGGTCTAACTTCAGCCGCAGCAGTGTTTCAGAGGATCATGGGTAAGATTCGGAAGGGGTTCTCTGGAGTAAAATTTTATCAAGATGACATTCAAATTTTTGGAGCCTCTGTTAGTGAACATGATCAAAGAGTGAGGAGTGTTTTGAGGAAGTTATAGGAAGCAGGTTTAAGTCTCAAAGCGGAAAAATTCTAATTTGGTGTCTCAGAAGTCAGTTTTCTGGGATACAATATCTCTGAGTCTGGAATCAAGGCACGTCCAGGACTTGTGGAGACCATCAGAAGTCAGGGGAGGAGCTGTCTTTTTTTCCTTAGTGATAAAGAACAGGAGTATAACCCATAGACCTAAATGGGACTGGGTACGTAAGGTATATAGGAAAAACAGTGTCCCACTGGGTATCAATGTCAAAGACAATTTAAATTTTGCATACAGTACGTATTACAGAGAAGGAATACCAGGGAGTCTCAGTACATTTGTGAAAAGGTTATTAATCACCAATTATGTTGAACATGAAAAGCACAGTTGAAATGCAGCACTGTACATGAAAGACAATCATGGAGCAACCCAAAAAGGCACTTGGTGACAAGGTGATGACGAAGTGATAGTGACGACGCAAGTGAAGGTGAAAGACAGCGAGGTCGGCGCAAAGTGATAAAAAACAATCAAATATATGCTTTTACATTGAATATATAAAATAAACAAGTTCAATTTGGCAGAGTGATGAGCCTATTAATAGTGCGCCATGAAATCGCGCTGTGGTTGTCGACGGCGTTTCAATCCTCTATAATTCGGGATCCTCTTCAGGACAGGGTTGGCGTTGAATTGGGGTGCTGAGAACTGGGAGCGCTGACAGAATGGAGGTCAGTCGTCCAAATTTGGTGGGTCCAAGTACTCGGGAGCGAGTCAAAGATCACTGGCGGGTGGTCCAGGTTTCCTCTAGTTCTGTCGCTTAGGCGCCTGGGTTGATCTGGGCGGAGGGGTCAGTCATCCACAGGTGGTAAGCCCGGGTACTCAGGGGCAAGTCTAAAGATCACTGCCGGGGGGTCCAGGTCTCCTCTAGTCGAGCTGGTCGACTAGAGGAGACTAGAGGAGACCTGGACTCCCCTGTGGATGACTGACCCCTCCGCCCAGATCAACCCAGGCGCCTAAGCGACAGAACTAGAGGAAACCTGGACCACCCGCCAGTGATCTTTGACTCGCTCCCGAGTACTTGGACCCACCAATCTTGGACGACTGACCTCCATTCTGTCAGCGCTCCCAGTTCTCAGCACCCCAATTCAACGCCAACCCTGTCCTGAAGAGGATCCCGAATTATAGAGGATCGAAACGCCGTCGACAACCACAGCGCGATTTCATGGCGCACTATTAATAGGCTCATCACTCTGCCAAATTGAACTTGTTTATTTTATATATTCAATGTAAAAGCCTATATTTGATTGTTTTTTATCACTTTGCGCCGACCTCGCTGTCTTTCACCTTCACTTGCGTCGTCACTATCACTTCGTCATCACCTTGTCACCAAGTGCCTTTTTGGGTTGCTCCATGATTGTCTTTCATGTACAGTGCTGCATTTCAACTGTGCTTTTCAGGTTCAACATAATTGGTGATTAATAACCTTTTCACAAATGTACTGAGACTCCCTGGTATTCCTTCTCTGTAATACGTACCGTCTATTTTTCCTTGGCATGGTAGAATATTACAGCAAGTTCATTAGAGACTTTGCCAGTAAGACATTTTGCATGAGGAAACTGTTAAAACAAAAATCTGGAGTTTACATGGGACACACAATGCACCAATGAGTTCACAGCTGTGAAATGAGAGTTGAATAAGGCTCCTTGTTTACAAGCCTATGATCCCCTGGGTGACACACTAGGGCAGGGGTCTCCAAACCGGTCCTGGAGGGCCGGATCCATCCCAGATTTTTGGGATATCCCCATTGAGATACATCTCTATTAATTGAGATCAAAAATGGAAAGGAGAATTTGATAGCCTGCATGTCACAGACTTTGACGGATGCAGAATATCATTATTTTGTCATATAGAGAGAATTGCTTGCTGTGCATTGTGCCATCAACAGATTCAGGCAGTTTTTATGGGGCATTGGATTTACTGTTCATACTGATCACAAGCCTTTAGTAGAGACAGGTCTTGACTCAATCTCCGCATGCATCAAGAGATGGGCAGTTACCTTGCAGGAATTCAGCTTTGATGTGCAGTATGTTCATGGAGCAGGCAATCACTCTGCTGATTGTTTGTCCAGGTTAGTGAATGCCACCATTTCTAATTTAAGCTAGAGTAATGACACGGATGAGGAAGAGGTAGTGAATGTGTGTGAAGTTTCTGAGGGAACTATCTCCGAAAAAGAGTGGTTGGACGAATTGCATCTACATGAAGAGATGTCTCAGTTTATTCAAGTTGTGAGTTTGAGTAAACCAAATATTTCCGAGTTGGGGTGTCACAATGCGAAGTGGGGTAAGATTCTGGAAGAATTGGCTGTTGACAGAGGATTTTTGTTGAGAGGGACAAGAATGATTCCACCTATGAATCTGAGTCAGAGAGTGTTACAACTTGCTCATGAGGGTCACATGGGTATTGTGAAAACCAAGGGGAGACTTCAGAAAGATTTTTGGTGGCCCTCCCTTGATCATTGTATTTATTTATTTATTTATTTATTTTATTTATAGAGTTTTATATAGCGCGGACAAGACCCGTGGGTATCAGAGCGCTTAACAGGTAAAGAGTGACATATAACATTATCAAAAACAGTAAAAACAAACATAACAAAATAGATATGAGGTAGAAGCAGTATAGTGTATGGACGTAATTAGCAATATAAATTCCTAATGAGAAAACATATATCCATTGTAATAGCATTAATAACAACAACAAATCGATATGAGGTAGAAGGCTATACAATAAGGCTTGGCTAGTGTCCTGATATCAGACCAAGCTCGGTGAGGTAGGGTTATATGGTATTCCAGTGAATCTAAAGAATAATAAGGATGAATACATAGAGTGAGGTAGAGGTTATATAGTTTTGTCTGAGAGATATAGTTATAAGTTTACAGGTATGTGATGTAGCATTAGCGTGTTAAGCCTCTGCTTGAGCATGGCCACAGTCAATTGTCAGGCATTGATCTTCCAGTTTTCATGAAGTGGACAATCCTCTGTTAGCGAAAATGGTCATCTCAGTAATCCGTAAGTTTCTCTAGGTCGGGTATTTACTCATCAAGTGGTTCTTAAGTTCTCGTTTGAATGTTAATGTATTTTGGATCATCCTGATGTTTGGCGGGATTGAGTTCCAGACTCTGGGGGCAGCTCCAGAGAATGCTCGGTTGTAGGTCTTTTTCTTGTGGAAAAAGGCTGGTCGCAATAGCAGCTCTCTTGCGCTTCTATTTGTTCTGTTACCTCCTGATAACTTAAGTTTCTTGGCCAGGTATCTAGGGGTGTTGTAGTGAACCGCTTTATGTGTAATACAGGCCATCTTCATTTGGATTCTGGCCTCGTAAGGTAGCCAGTTTAGTGCTTTCAGATGAGGAGATATATGATCGAATTTCTTAGTTCCTGTAATGAGTCTTGCCGCTGCGTTGAGGCAGGCTTTTAATGGTGCTGTGGATGTTTTCGGTAGGCCAGCTAGTGTGGTGCAGCCGTATTCGATCCTCGAGATAACTAGTGATTGGATCGCCAGTTTTAGATCCGTCTCTGAGATAAAGGGTTTCAGTTTTCTTAAGTAATTCAAGTGGAAGCGGGCGCTCTTGGCCATTGAATTAATATGGTCTTTCATGTCAAGGTTTTCATCTAGTGTAATTCCTAGTGATTTGGCTGAGTTCACTAGGGTCAGGGTGAAGTTTAGCGCCGTAACCATTTTAGTCCATTCCTTAACTTCAGATTGGCTCCTTGTCGGTGAAATTAACAGGAATTCGGTTTTCTGGGCGTTTAATTTCAGATGATTCATTGTTAACCATCGCAAGGCTTCCTTTAGTGTCTTGTTCATTAGGTCAATGTCTTCAAGGGAGGCGATCTTTATGTATAGTTGCGTGTCGTCAGCATACATATGATAGGATATCTGTGATTTTTGAAGAATCTCCGTGAGAGGTTCTATATACAAGTTGAATAGATCTGGGGATAACGTTGAGCCTTGTGGGACCCCAATCGCATTGGGGCTCGGGGAAGAGATTGCTTGATTAACCAGGAATCGCTGGGTTCTATTCTGTAGGAAGGAATTGAACCATTTCAGTACGTTTCCGGACAGACCCATCCTATCTTGTAGCCTGGTCATTAGTACTTCGTGTTTTACCGTGTCAAATGCTGATGACAAGTCTAGGAGGATCAGTAGGCATGTTTGGTTACGGTCTAGGGCTTGTAAGGCGTCATCGACAATGTGCAGGATCGCAGTTTCAGTACTGTGTCCTGTTCTGAATCCTGATTGGCAATCGTCAAGTAGCGAGAATTTCGCTATATGTTGGCTTAGTTGGCCCTGCACGCATTTCTCAATGAGTTTAGCCAGTAGAGGGATGTTGGTCACTGGACGATAGTTGTTCGGGTCTGTTGCATCAGCTGTCGGTTTTTTGATGATGGGCACTACCTGCCCTGTTTTTAAGCAGTCAGGGAGTGTCCCTTGTGCAAGTGAGGCATTTATTATCTCAGTCCAAATTGGGACAAGCGTATGGCTGATTTCTCTTAGACACTTTCCCGGTAAAGGGTCTTGATAGTGGTTGTTTGGTCTGAGTTCCGCTAGCGTTTTGGCTATCTTTCCCTGGTCGTATAGTTCAAATGTATCCCATTTTGCCTTGTTTTTTGTTTGGAGACCCTCTGCTGAGATATTGGCCTCAATATTCGGTGGAGGAAGGGTCATCATGTTAGTTGCTGCATTTGTGAGTTCAACTTCTAGCAGCTTGGATTTTTCCGTGAAAAATGAGGAGAATTCCTCGCAGCTTATGGGAGTTTTAGTATTCTCTTGAACCGTTTTGGCGAGTTTGTTTGACTGTTGTTTTAAAATCTCGAAGAGTTTACGTGGTCTGTTTATGGCATTGTCCAATTCAGCTCTGATAAATTCTTTTTTGGAGTTGATTATCTTTTTGTTATATTCGTTTCTTGTTTTCCTGAGGACTATCAGCTCCGGGGAGGAGGGATGTTGTCTCCATTTCCTTTCGGCCATTCTCAGTTTGCGCCTGTCCTCGTTCAATGACTCATTGAACCAGGGATTTTTTGGTTTCTCTGCAACTTTTTTCAGTTTTTGGGGCATGGTGTCATTGACGATATTACCGATCGAGGTTACGTAGTGATCCGTCAGCTCATTGACATTTTGCTTATTGTTGGGTGGCTTCAGATCTTTTTCACACCTTTTAACCAGTAGTTCAATGTTGGCCTCTTTTGTGTCTCGGATCAGTTTCGTGATCTTGCGAGGTTGCACGGCCCTGCCCTTTTTCATTGTAGTCATCGCGAATGTTATAGCGTGATGGTCAGACCAATCACATGGGCCTATAGCGAGGATTGATGCCTCATCGTTTCTTGAGATAATCCAGTCTAAGGTCCCTCCTTGTGAGTGAGTGGGTTGGTTGCATGCTTGTATAAGTTTTAGCTCACTGAGGAAGTCCTTAATAGAGTTGATCAGTTTGTCATTGCCGTCCTCCCAATGTAGGTTAAAGTCGCCTAGGTATATGTTATTGGCATCCGAGTTGGAGTTGGTCGTTATGATCTCCATCAGTTGCTCTGTGAACTTAGCATTCTCTCCTGGTGGGTGGTAGAATGCATGCAAGTTGCAGCTTTGATTATTTGGTGTTCTTACATTAATACCAAGGTATTCACATGATTCTAGGGGGTCAGATTGGAATTGGCAGACCTTGATCTCTGTGCGATGAATGCAAGCTATGCCTCCTCCCACATTCCTTGGTCTGTCCAATCTGACGATGTTATAATGTGGTGGTATTAAGAGATCCATGGTGGGGGAAGATGATTCGTTGAGCCATGTTTCCGTGAGGATGGCCAGGTCAATTTCCTTATTCATGATGAGGGCAGCTATGTCTGATGCATGTTTAGTTGCTGAGCGACAGTTAAGTAGTAGACAATTTAGGGGTTTCTGTGACTTGATGCGTATTCCATTATCAGTTTCAGGTGCGATTAGCTGAATATGTTGTAAATTTTGGTGAAGTCCTGTCATTCTTTCTGGACGTTCTGTTAGAGTCAGTGGGTACTACTTTGATATTCTCCTCCCTATTCCAGTCTGGTTGTTCATAGGATCGGAGTAATGCCAGTGCTTCTTCATTTACCAAGGGCTTAGTCCTGATAGGTCTGTTGTGTCTGAGTACCAGATTCTGGATGTTTGAGACCTTGGAATGCGTACTTATCGCCATCTCCCATATTTTTCTAATTGTCTGTGAGACGTTCATCAAATTTTGTGTCAAGTTACCTACAAGTTTCTGGAGCTCCTTGACTTCTTTCTGTGTTCGGGATGATTTTTTATGTGAGCTAGACCTGGTTAGATGGGTGTTGCATTTTGCTCTTCTCCGTGAGTGATCCGTTCTCATTGCCATAAATCTTTTCTCGGAATCCTTAGTTTCGTTCTGATTTCTGGCTCTATAAGCGGTGTCCCCGTTACTTCTTTTGTTATGGGATGTAATGGGTGTTTTTGTGGATAGTGAACTGAGAGACTCAGGTTTCCTCTCCGAGGGAGGATGGAGAGGGTCGATAACATCCACCTTGTTCATTTCGTTAACTTCGTAGAGGGACTTGCTTGGAGCTGGGGTACACTCTTGAAGTGCTGTGGAGTAATGCGTTAGCTGCAACGGCTCTTTCATTGGGGCCTGGTTCTCCTCTTTGATTCCAGGGTTAGTGGATAACGCTGTCCTTTCTATCTCATTCTCTGTTATTACCAACGCGTTTTCGGTTGAATCTTCGGTGTTAGCGATATGGTTGTTCTGGTCGTCATTATGATTAGTATCTCTAGTATTGGAGTCTATGTTTTCAAGTGTGCCATATGGAAGTGTCCCGTTTTGTTGATAGCTTAGTCCATCTATGTATTCCTTTAGATTTTGGAAAAGGGATTGTATGGAGTGTGTAAGTTGTGACAAAGTTCTCAAAACCAATCAGTTACCCACGGTTTGTTGTGTGCTTCCCAAATATCCTTGGGAGGAGGTTGCCATGGACATTTTGGGCCCTGTAAATGGGGTACATGCCACACCCAACATTATTGTCTTAACAGATTTATATTCCAGGTGGGTCGAAGTGTTGTGTGTGCAAGACATTTCATCCTCAGCTGTGATCAGATTTCTCGAGAGTGTGTTCGAGAGTTTTCACAGATATTTGCTTATGGATAATGGAGTACAATTTTGTTCGCATGAGACTGAATCTTATTTGAAGAAGTGTTGAACACAAAAAATCTGCCTGGTACCATCCTGAAACCAGTGATGCAATAGAACGAGTGATTAAGACCTTGAATTAAGGCAATCAACTGGTGAGTGTCAGTAATCTGAGTTGGAAGAATGAGTTGTCTAATAGGTTGGTTGGCTATCAATTCTCTCCTGATGGTTCCACTGGTAAATCTCCTTTTGAATTATTCAAAGGACAAACTCCTTCAACAAGTATGTGTCCTGGTCGGATGTTCTGGAACAAAGGCTGTATTGATAACACTCCAGGGGAATGGAGAGAGAAGGAGATTATTGCCCAACAGAAGAGAAAGGAAACATTTGACTCCAGCAAGTGTGTGAAAAATGTGTTGGTTAATGTGGGTAATTTTGTAAAAGTAAGAGCACCCAAGGGATGTTAAAATTTATCCAAGTTTACTAAGAAGTTGCAGGTGATCAAATGTTTTACAAATGCTATCAAGACACATGATGGTCGCAAGTGAAACAAGTCCAGAATTGCAGTTCTCAGGCATCCACGTGTGTTTTCATCTCCTATGTCATCTAAATCACAACATGATGTTTGTGGGTTGGGTGGTTCTGGTTTGCAGGTTGCTCGTAGTAGTATTCCAACAACACGCAGGAGGAGTGTTAGAGAAATCAGGAAACCGCCATATCCTAAAGATTTTGTAGTGTAATGCTGTTGGTTGGAAACTTTCCTAACTGTTTGCTAAATTGGACTGCATGTTATTTTCATGTGCTTTAACATTATTGTTTTGTAATGTTTTGAGAGTGGGTGTTGGGATTTCGTTCTTGTTTACTTCATCATTCTTTGTTCAATGTGGGAGGGAGAAGTGTGGCGTGGAACCTCGTGCTGTGTGAGATCAGCCCTAGGACCAAGTCAGAGAGCACTTGGGGTTGGAAGAACCACGGCTTGGTGAAAGTTGAGAAGGACTTGTCGTCGGATGAGGTGTAAAGGAATAAACACGTTTTCCTTACCTCTTTATCTTGTTGTCCTGTTTCTACAGTACATAAGTCCTTTAACTCAGGCTTTACAGAAACTGAGGGAAGATTTACTAAGATTTTGCGGCGTGTTTGCATCACATAAGTGACGCAAATCGGCAATTTACTTTCCAGTGGTAAACTTGTTTAGCGCTGGAAATAACAGAAAAGTAATGCCATGGGGTTGTACCAAGGATGAAGCATTGGGTGTTCTGTTGCAACCACCCAATGTTTCTCATGCAAACCCAATATACTAAATAAAGTAGATTGGGTTTAGTGTGAGAATATGCCACCCTTTTCAACTAGGCGCAAGGAAGGAGAAATGCTTTCATTTCTCCTTCCTTTTCCGACTTTATATGTGTGCTACACTTTAAAGCACACATACAAAGAAGGAAACTTGTTAAAGTAAGTCTGTGCATAGTATTTTGTGCTGTAAGGATACCTGTCCGGTGCAAAACCAATGCTAGACTCACAGAGACATCTTTGCATCTTGGTGCAAAGGTATCTCCGTGGCACACCGCAGCGGATTTCAGCACCTGCACTAGTGAGAGGGGAGGAGAATGCCTTATTTTAGTAAATAGGTGCTCTCCTACTCTCTTGTTTTCACATAGTGCAGCATTTGTAGCTGATGCAGTGCGCTACGTGAAAGATTAGTAAATCTACCCCTGCATCAACATATCTGGGCTACATGTTTCTTATTTCTCACTCACAATTTGTTGGCTCATTGTCACTCGTCCTCCATTTATATTTTAGATTCCTCTCACTGGACTGGTTTGATTGAGTGAGTAACACGTTTCTAGTCATGATCTCAATTTATTTCTCTCTTACACTCAATTTTTATTCCTGGAAATCCCATTTTTACAGATTTCTGCTCTTGCTTCGTCTTGATTCTTCTGTGTGCTGAGGATAATCCGCCAGCCACAACAGGTCGAATCTTCATCAACCCTTTAGGCTATGAAGACAATACTTACGAGCTGTAGTGCTGTCCACCTGTTAAAGACACATTTTCTGTACTAACAGAACATGTAAAGCCTGTCAGAATGAAAGCGACTTAGGGGGCTCCTAGTAGGGCCCCCATCACTCAGTGGCATCCGGTTCGGAGCCTGGGGGCTCCCAACCGGAGGCTGTTGTGGCATGGGGGCCCTGCTAGGTGCTGCCATGTGGTGCCTCCATGTTGTGCAGGGATTTACAGGGGGCACCAGGCTCCCAACGGGAGGCTGCTGAGGGATGGGGCCCTGCTAGGGGCCCTAAGTTGCTTTCATTCTGACAGGCTTTCCATGTCAGAAAGCTCAACACGGAAAGCCTGTCTGAAGCTGACATCATTATTCAGACGGCATAAAGCCATCCTAAAAGGATTATGAGCAGCTTTTGACTAGCAGACGGGCTCCTTCAGCTCATTGGAAGTCAGCCAGATTGAAGTGCCGGTTTGAATTCCGACAGCCGCAATCCTAATACGGCAATCACAATTCAAACCAAGTGTGTCGGTCGTTAAGCCACCAACAAACGGTCGGGGGCTAACTGACCGACATCCTTATTAGGGCAATAATGTTTTAAACTCCAAAAATCAGAGAAATTCATCAGTTATAGTGATCTTAAGTAACTATATCTAATGCCGTAAGGTAACTATAACTCAGGCCCCCTCCATGCACAGGTTCTCATCATTAATTTCATAGCAAATGTTGCAGTGATATTATTAGTAATGTCATAGAAGATATCATGAGTGATGTAATAACTGGGGTAAATAGCAGTGTAGGGTGAGGGCATGAGTTATACTTATCTTAGGGCAATAGTTATAGTTACTTGAGATAACTATAACTGGTTAATTTCTGTGATTTTTAGAGTTTAAAATGTTACATAGTACCGGAACAGTTCACCTAATTATAACATTTCCTTAACCTTTGATCTTTTCAGTGAATTTCTAGTTTTTATTTGATTGTAAGGTAACATTTTATTGTTATACTTAAAGCCAAGCCCCCCCCAAAGGCAGCCAAACCCCAACCTGCGCAAGGCCTTCAGCCGTGTGCCGTGATGGGTTGGCTACAGGGCCTGGCCTACTGCCAGCCCTGCGGCCAACCCCCGTAGGCTGCCAACCCCACACCCCGTACGGCTTCCGGCTGGGTGCAGTGGGGGGGTAGCCAAAGGACCTGGCCATAACCGCAAAGGCAGCCAGCCTACCTGCAGGCTGGCAACCTCATGCCTCACACAGCCTTTGGCTATGCGGCATAGGGTTGGCCTTTGGGCCAGAGGGTCCCAACCCCCAGGTGCCATAACATATATTAGGGGGAGGGGAGCATGCAGCTCCCATCTCCAAATCCTAATAACCCATGGAGACTGCATCCCCCAAGGCCAAATGCTACACAGCCGCCTCCTCGCTGCCTCAATAGGTCCCATGGACCGTATTCCCCTGGGCTGAATTCTATGGGGAGGCTCCCGTCCCTGAACCTTATGAGGCCCCAGGGACCTGATCCCAGGGCCAAAGACAATTAAAAAGGGGCCACCTCTCAGAAACTTATCTCGGGGTTGAGTAATTAATAAAGAGAGGGGTGTGGGAGGCATGCATCCCTTTCTCTGGGCCTAATTATGCCCCTGGCACAGCATTCCCAGGGGTCAAAATGTAAATGAAAGGAGAGGGGCATGCTGCCCCCTCCCGAGCCCATATAGGCCTCAGGGACCCATTTCCTGGGGTCTTATGTTTTTTAAAAGAGGGAAGGGACCACTCATGGCCCCCTCCCCAAGGCTATTTTGGCTCCAGGACCCCAACCCCCAGGGCACGTATCAAATATAGGTGGATGTCCCTTGACCAAACGGGGACACCCACCAACTAACACGTTGGGGGCTGTAGGGGGAGGAGCCAGCATTGCTCCTGCCTGGAGAAAGCAGCTGCTTTTTGCATGCTCCCTCCAGGCAAGAGCAATAAGTGTTTTGTTTCGGACAGGGAAGCAAAGCACAAGTCTGCTCACAACTGGAGGGAGCGTTTTCAATCATCTATTGGCAGCTTGGAGCAGACTTATGGCCTGATTTGAATCTTGACAGACATGTTACTTCGTCACAACAGAGACGGATATCCCATCCGCCAAAATATAAATCTGATAGGATAAAATGAGATTTATATTTCGGTGGACGGGATATCCGTAACCGTTGTGACGGAGTAACCAGTCTGGCAAGATCAAAATCAGGCCCTTAGTGGTTGCTCCCATTTGGTGGGAGTTTAAAAAAACACAATCCTAACTATAACTATAAATATGATACATAACAGGTAACTGCATAATATGAGCCTATATTGCCAATAAGTGTGTCTGGTGACATTTACAAAACACAAGGCCGAAGGCTGAGTGGTTCATAAATGTCACCTGTACACTGAGATGGCACCACTTTACACGTTACAGACTATGAATTATTTATATTATATGATATGCAAATTAATTTTGGTATTCCTTAGAAACATTTAGAGCATTTGAGCATAATCTGTTTGCATGTATTGTTTGCCTCAGAGTGCAGATATGTCTGGTAGTGTTTTTAGTAATTATGTTTTTGTTGGGGATAATGTGCTAATATTTAAAATGTGCTTTAAATAACAATGTGTGTTATTAAAAAATCAATTTTAAAGACAAAGCAAAGTGTAAAGAATTTAGAGACATATATTAAAAAACCTTTACAAGGTTATGAACTACAACTTATACTATTTTCTCAATGACCGGAGAGCAAATTGTTACTGCGGTATTGGTGGGCAAGTGATTGCTTGTTGTCATAAGAAAAAGTTTAATACTAGTGTACATTCCGTAAATTATAGCTAATGAACTTGGCACATCAAGAATCATTCAGAGCACAGAACACTTTTACCTATCATTGAAGGTAATTATTGACATAAAAATGAGAATAATAGCTTCATGTTTATAACAAAGAATTCATGTATGTTTCAACTCAGACATCTCAGAGCTTTAAACATTTATAGAGTCAGACATAGAGTATATTAGCTGTCATAATAAAAGCAGTGCATTTGAACTTAAAACAAAAAATAACTCTTTATGTATTTCACCTTTTATCTATCAACATTTCTGCACATCAGGTTGATCCGCACTGTAGGAACACACAGACTGGAGATTTCCCTGTCACTCTCTGCTTTGCAAAGGCCAGGCTAGGAAGACGTTACTTCCCCGTCAGAACCGCAACCTTGTGGAACACCATGCCCGAACATATCAGAAAGGCCAACTCGGAATCCACCTACCGGAAAGTCTTGAAGACTTGGCTCTTCAGCCTTCCTTAGTACCCTCCTTCACCTGATAACTTGCCCTCACCCTCTCTGTCTCCTCTAGCGCCGGGACACCTCCTTTGGGGGTAGCTGCGTTCTCTACAAGCTTATATAGTAATAATAATGATATTCAGCGTATTTTTCTCTCTTTTATCACGCACCCTTATTCCAGGATGTATGACTGGCCAGCAAAGTACTCCTTTCATGGTTATCAGTTGATTTAGGGAAGTGAGGCGATTATCTATGCTTCTGTTGGACTTGGTTTGCCAGCTAAGTGCAAAACTGACACACACTCCCCAGACAATGTTTATGATTCGTTCAAAAGATCCCCAGAGAAAGTCAATAGGCAGGTGCTAATTGTTAATGAAAACCTTTTGTCTATGACAACAGACAAGTGCTTTTTGCTTTCGAAACCCTTTATCACAGGTAGTAGAGACTGTCTTATTGTTTATGAAAACACCACATCACAGCCAACAGGCAGGAACTGTTTAATATGAAAACCCTGTTTTATCTTAATTGAGGTTATTCCATGTTTATTTCTATGTTTATGTTTAGTGTTTATGTTTAGTATTTAACTGTTTCCAGAGTAAAGCACCTTTTCCTTTTAAAGAACATCACAGGCTGAATTTGAATTATAATAGGTATTTTTGTCTCTGCTAGTTCAGAGTTTCTGGTCCACACCACCTTCCTGAGTAGAACTTGGACTGTTTTGCCTCACTATCTCAGTATCAAAATGTAAAGGGGATTACATGATGCTCAGTTTTGGGTGCAACTGGACGTCTGAGAGAGAATACTTCAACTGACAAAATGAAAGTTAAGTAAGCCCTCAATGTCCTGGGACCCTTAAACCAGCTTTTGTACTACAGATCATACCCGTACCCACACAAAATATACAATAATTCCTGTGGCATTCTTAGCTAGTGAAAATAACATAAAACAATCATTGATACAAGAAGAACCTCAATGCTAAATTAAATAGATTGGTTTCTTAAGAAATAAAAATACACTCATTGAGCAAATTACATCGAAAACATTATTCACCAATGATAAACATAAAGGAACACCATGTTAGTGACACTATGTTTTTTTACGCTACAGTAAAACACATTTTGAAAAACTTAAACAATGTTGCAATCAGCAGAACACAACCTCCCAAGTACACCCTTCTTTTGTTTTTTACTATTCCTCATTTATTCTTAGTTACTCTTACAGAACAGAAAATCTGTGGGTCCTCCCACCACTCTTAACATTATAGTATAAAAAATGTGAATAGAAAGTACCCACATCTTGTAAAAAACTGTGTCTTTTAATATACACAACCTATCTATAATAATAATGATAATACAGAATATTGTATAGCGCGATCAGCTACCTCACGAGGAGGTGTCCCGGCGCTGTGAGAACAGATGTCATGACCGTAGAGTCAGGAAGAGGGTGGTAACTAGCGTGGCTGGGTGAACAGCCAGGTTTTCAACAGATGCTTGAAACAGACTTCGGATGGGGCCTGTTGAAGAGCATGGGGGAGCGAGTTCCATAGTGTCGCCACGTTGGCCGAGAAAGTTTGTCCTCCCAGTCGGGCTCTTTTTACTCTGGGAGCTGCAACTGACATAGTTGTTGGATCTGAGGGAACGAGATTGAGTGTACCTGGGTAGTCGATCTTTCAGGTAGTTTGGGCAGTTACCGTAAATAGATCTGAAGGCCAGAGTAAGTGCTTTAAATTTTATTCTGCTTGCAACTGGTAACCAATGGAGGGAGAGGAGATACGGAGAGACTGAGTGTTTAAAAGGAATCCTCATTAAAAGTCTCGGAGCCGCATTTTGGACCAGTTGCAGTTGCTGTATAAGGTGCTTTAGTAGGCCCAGATACAGACCGTTGGCGTAATCCAGCCTGGATGTAACCGTGGCGTGGATTACAATTTTACGGCAGCTCGCTGGGAGAAGCCGAAGAATCTTACGTAGGTTCCTTAGCTTGCTCATACAGCAGCCGACAACTTGCTGGATGTGTGATACAAAGGACAGCTTGTCATCCCACCGCACCCCTAGATTTCTTGCTGAATGGCTGGGCGAGGGGGCTTGTCCCATCTCTGCCGGCCACCACAAGTCCGGTGGTGGAGGGGGGGTTTTGCCGAAGAATATCACCTCTGTCTTACTAGCATTCAGTTTTAATTTATTAGTGTTCATCCAGCAGGCCACGTCTTGAAGGCACCCCTTAAAGCTCAGAAAGGATGCCTCTGACACTTCTGAATATGGGAACACCAATTGAGTGTCATCGGCGTATGAAATTGCCTTGATCCCCCAGTTGGCAATCAGCGTGAAAAGTGGAGCCAGGTAAACGTTAAATAAGAGTGGACTCAGGGCCGAGCCCTGCGGAACGCCACAGCTCAGGGTTTTAGGAGTGGAGGAGACGTTCCTTAGTGCCAACTTCTGAGTTCTCTGGGTCAGATACGACTGTAGCCACTCCAATGCCTGGTCCTGGATACCTATCTCAGCCAGTCGTGTCAGCAGTATAGCGTGGTCGACTGTGTCGAAGGCGGCCGACAGATCCAGGAGAACCAGCATCGCTGAGTCTCCCGAGTCCATCGACCACCTCCCTGACTCTGCCACCTCAATTAAAGCCGTCTCAGTGCTAAATCCGGGTCTAAAACCTGATTGCGTCTCATGTAGAATTTTATTGTGCTCAATAAATTGATTCAATTGACGCTGGATAACTTTCTCAAGCATTTTGCCTGGTGATGCAAGGAGAGAGATTGGGCGGAGATTATTGAGATCCTTAGGGTCTCCGTTAGGTTTCTTTTTTAAGGGGAGGAGAGTGGCATGTTTCCATATATTCGGGAACACCCCCGATGAAATGGACAGATTCCATATGTGCTGAATGGTAGGGGCCACAAAGTCTGCTATGTGACTCCACAGTTTAGGGGGGCAGGGGTCGTCCGGCGAGCCAGATTTACACCGACTTAGTTCGCGCTTGACCGTGTTTAGGTCTACTAAGTCGAATTGTGTCAGAATAGCACGATCCGATATTATACCTGCTAAATCGGATTTTACCGTCGTCTTTTCTGGGCCAAAGGTCTCGTACACTTTCTTAATTTTTGAATCAAAGAAGTCCGAGATGCTGTTACAAAACGAAATTGTCGGGGGAACTTCCCTCTCTATGCATATAGGTTTGAAAAATGACTGAACTATTTTAAAGGTTTCTTTGCTTGAATATTCAGCTTGATGAATTGAATTCGCATAGAACTGTTTTTTTGCTTTCCTAATGGCTTTATGCAGTTTTTTCAATGCATCCTTATAGCGAGCTTTCTCTATAGGATCATATTTTTGCCTCCAGAGTCGCTCCAGCCTTTTGCATTCCGATTTTTGCAATCTAAGCTCCTGAGAAAACCAGGGAGCAGATGGGGAGTCTCGTTTAGATATTGCAACTGTTGCCGGGGCAATAGATGTTATCATGTTCCTAATCCATTCATTAAGTAGTAGGGCGTCGGTGTCAGCATTGGAAGTGAGGGACGGCTGATTATCAGCGAGAGCTGGACCCATCAAAGCTGGGGTCAACTTGCTCCATTGTCTCTTCATAAAAGAGCACTTACTTACCACCGGTTTGTCAGCCGTTACTTTAAGTAGAAATGGTATCAGAGAATGGTCTGACCAAGTCAAAGGTAACGGCGTGTCTGCCGACACATTAGTGATGTTGGAGAATATAAGGTCGAGCGTGTGTCCCGCTCTATGTGTGGGGCCCTCATTAATAAGTCTAAGGTTGGCAGAATTTAGTGTAGACCTCAATAAATCTGCTGAGGGACAGTCTGCCCTGTCCATGTGAATATTAAAGTCACAGACGACAAGAAACTGAGGGTGCGCGAGGGAACTCTGGATGATAATGTCCATCAGCGTGGTCAGGATGGGCTCTTCCACCCCCGGGGGACGGTAAATAACTAATCCTGCCAACGATAACTGAGCTCCCACCTGGAAACAGAAGTGTAGTCCCTCTAGACCCTGAATGGACGTGGGGGCAGAGGAGGTGAGTGTGAGCTGTTCTTTGAATATGACAGCCACTCCCCCTCCTCTTTTGTCGCCTAGCCTGTTGGAAAAGCACATTTTATACTCCGGGGGGGTGGCCAGTGCAATGACGGTCATGTTATCATCATTAAGCCAAGTTTCTGTTAGAAACAACACATCCCATTGGTGACCCTCCAGAAGCAGCCAAATGTCATCTGCATGTTTTGCGAGGGATCTGCAGTTCAATAGTCCCGCTCTCAGGTCTTTGCTGATCTGTGGTTTGTGTTTGATACACCCATCAGCCCTCCAGCCGACCGGTAAGCCTAGTGATGAGCCGCAGGTCTTACAGACATGGGGAAGGGGGGAGGATCCAGGGTCGATGCTGTGGGCGCAGTTGTCGGCCAAGGTGTTTAGGGACCATAGGTCTGCATGCGACCAGACTATTCTATCTCGGGATTCATTCTCCCCGGCAGCGTGCCCAGCCCCGGTCGCGGTCTGGTCGTGGACGGGCGCAGACGGGCTTGCCTTAGGCGCGCCCGCTGAGCTTCCGGAAAATGCACATAATAAGTAGTGGTGAGTAATAGGGAGGGGGCGTGGCCAGGTGTCTGTGGGCGTGTCCTCGGTGTCCCGAGAATGGCGGCACCACAACAGAATATCCCGCGGCTGCCTGTCAGCTGCAGCGCGGTAAATGCCCAGGGGAAGATGCAGGCTTAGAGTTTTAAAACACACGTTACAAAAACAACAATTTTAAAAAGATAAAAAGCAGCGTAGCACCTTCCCGGCTTCCGCCTCAGGAGGTCAGTTAGTTCAGGGCTCGCGCTATCCAATCAGCGCGCTTCATGTGCCGGTGGGGAGGGGGGCGTGGCCAGGTGTCTGTGGGCGTGTCCTCGGTGTCCCGAGAATGGCGGCACCACAAGAGAATATCCCGCGGCTGCCTGTCAGCTGCAGCGCAGTAAATGCCCAGGGGAAGATGCAGGCTTAGAGTTTTAAAACACACGTTACAACAACAACAATTTAAAAAAGATAAAAAGCAGTGTAGCACCCTCCCGGCTTCCGCCTCAGGAGGTCAGTTAGTTCAGGGCTCGCGCTATTCAATCAGCGCGCTTTATGTGCCCGTGGGGAGGGGGCGTGGCCAGGTGTCTGTGGGCGTGTCCTCGGTGTCCCGAGAATGGCCGCACCACAACAGAATATCCCGCGGCTGCCTGTCAGCTGCAGCGCGGTAAATGCCCAGGGAAAGATGCAGGCTTAGAGTTTTAAAACACACGTTACAACAACAACAATTTTAAAAAGATAAAAAGCAGCGTAGCACCCTCCCGGCTTCCGCCTCAGGAGGTCAGTTACTTCAGGGCTCGCGCTATCCAATCAGCGCGCTTTATGTGCCGGGGGGGAGGGGGGCGTGGCCAGGTGTATGTGGGCGTGTCCTCGGTGTCCCGAGAATGGCGGCACCACAACAGAATATCCCGCGGCTGCCTGTCAGCTGCAGCGAGGTAAATGCCCAGGGGAAGATGCAGGCTTAGAGTTTTAAAACACGTTACAACAACAACAGTTTTAAAAAGATAAAAAGCAGCGTAGCACCCTCCCGGCTTCCGCCTCAGGAGGTCAGTTAGTTCTATGCTTCGAACAATGTTTTTCAAGTTATGTGTTTTTTTCTTTGCTCAGTATATGGAATCAGATACCTTTAAAATCTAGACATAGACTTGCGTAACATTGTTGTTCATAGTTAACATGGTACTGACTTATTAGTAGGCACTTTAGGATACAATACATCAAAGCTTAAAAGGAAATACAGAGTGTTTGTGAATCTTGCGACCTATGAGTGCCATCTTGCAGTAATTGCTGCTTTGAGGACACCGTGATGTATATATGAATTTGGAGGAATAGTGAAATTCAACATTTTTATAACAAGAAGGAATCATTCTTCCTCTCTAAGTACGTCTTAAATTGTAGGGATTTGTTGTCATTGTCAATTGCAGGCAAAAGCCCTTCCAAAATCCATTCACTGGGGGTGGTAACACCTTATGGTCAAACCTTTTCCTCTTCATTACAGAATACAGCTTTAACAGGTGATAGGTGACCAGCTGAATTCTGAAAAGCATCACAAGCTGAGTGGCACTACATGTGCAATACTTTAGTATCTTTTGACACACTTGACCTAGAACCATTTTTTCTTGAAATATGCTAATTCAAATTAAGCAGGAGATGGTGTGTTATGCAGCAGATTCAGAAAACACAATTTTATAGAAAACTCAACAACCTCTGGAGTGCAGATACCGAGTGGGCCTGAACATACCTTATGGTGGTGTTTGTATGCAAGAAATGTTTTTTAATGGCACATTATGTCCTCCTCGTCTTCATCAAGTTCTGAAATATCACTCCAGTTGATAATGTTGTTTAAGTCTCCTAAATGCTAGCTCTTTGCTTAGGTTCCTTTTCTCTATTCTTGGTACTAAAACACCACTAAAATCTAGGCAATAGCATATTTCCTGATGTTAGCTAACCCCGGGGTTTAAAAGGTGAGAGGATCAGTGTCCTAAAACAATTATACTGAATACAACATAGATTATCTTTTGAATCTCTAGAGCTGCATATAACACAGCAAAGCATTTGTACATTTTACAGTGAATAGAACATTTTAGAAGGTGCATGCTATGTTAGAATGACAATACTTGCAAAAGACCTTTTGAACTAAATGTGGTTTTCACAACAATAAAAAGGCTAGAAGAGGCAGACATTTTGCGATTAAGAGCCAACTGGATAGGGGAGGTGGTGGGATCGCCGGCACAAAACAAGAAGAATGGGGTAATAACACTAATAAGCAAGAATTCGAACCTGTCTATCACTAGCTACCAAGCTGACACCCAGGGCAGAACACTAGTGACCAGCCTCAAGCGAGCAGGAGAGACCTACCACGTCGCAAACATTTACGGCCCGAACAGTGAAGACAAACAGTTTTGGGAGGGGATAGGTGCCCAGCTACACAACTTACCAATGGAAGATCTACTGATTGTTGCAGGGGATTTTAACCAAGTCCTGGATCCAGCTATAGACAAGCACCCCTGCAGACGCCACACAACCGCTAGCCCTAACATCCTCAAGAACCTGTGCTCGAAACTAGGCCTGAAGGATCCGTGGCGCCTAAGCAACCCGGATGCCAGGGAATACACATTCTACTCCAACCCCCACAACTCCTACAGTCGGATAGACTACATACTGATGTCAGGAACACACACACACCTAATAGACCACACAGAGATCGGACCCAGGACCATATCAGATCACGCACACATAAGCCTGTCACTATCAGGCAGACACAATGAAAAGCCAACACGCAGGTGGCGTTTTGATGACGGCCTCCTCCAACACACAGAAGCGAAGGCAGAGATAGACACAGCAATCCGAGAATACCTGACAATCAACGACACACCAGAGACGCCTAGAGAGGTACTATGGGATGCTCTTAAAGCAACCATACGGGGGGTAGTAATGACAATAAAAGGGAAAATGAACAAGGCGAGAAACAATAGGATCGCAGACCTAGAGAAAGAAATCAAAACACTAGAGAACAGCCACATAGCCAGCCTGGAAGACAATAACACACTCACTGAGCTAACCAAACGGAAGTATGAGCTCAACAGGATACTGAGCGAAAGAGCAGGGACCTGGATCAACAAATACAAGTCAATTAACCTCTGCACCGCCAACAAAGCGGGGAAAAACCTAGCAAGCTACCTGAAAGGGAAACAAAAACAACACACAATTGGGGCAATCAAAGACAAGCACAACAAAGCCCAGACCGCCAATAAAAACATCCTCGAGGTCTTCAGGGACTTCTATGAGGGTCTCTACACAAAAGATGACACACTAAAGGAAGATGGGGGCGAGGAACTGCTCAAAAGCATAGCTACACCCACACTAACAGACAGGGAACGAGACATTCTAGAGCTCACGGTCACAGAGGATGAGATAAAGAAGGCCACGGTCGGCCTCAAAGAGAACAAGGCTCCAGGGCCGGACGGATTCACAGCTGGGTTCTATAAACAACACCTGACAACACTCCAACCCACTCTGAAACAGGTATTTGAGGAGTGCGTCCTCAAAGGACGCATGACTCCATCAATGGCGGAGGCAAACATAATAGTCATACCAAAGGAAGGGAAAGACATGACAGAGGCGAAGAACTTCAGGCCGATCTCACTCATAAATGTAGACTGCAAGATATACGCGAAGATACTAGCCAATAGACTTAACGCCTACCTACCAAAACTCATACACAACTCCCAGGTAGGATACCTCAAAAACCGCATGTCCCATGACAACACCAGACTACTATGCCATATCATCAACCACTCGGCCCAGAGCAGCAAAGCGGCCGTCATGATAGCCCTGGACGCCGAAAAAGCGTTTGACAGAGTCTCATGGCCCTACCTGGATCACTGCATGGGGAAGTTCGGGCTAGGACCCAACTACAGAAGAATGGTGATGGCGCTTTACAACAGCCCCAAAGCGCGAGTGGTTGTGAACGGAGGCACCTCAAACACACTAAATTTAGGCAGAGGCACACGACAAGGCTGCCCTCTCTCACCCGGCCTCTTCCTACTAGCGATAGAACCGCTCCTAACAATGATACGAACTAACGAAGACATAAAGGGGGTGCCAATAGGAGGGGAAAACTTTAAACTGGCAGCGTACGCAGATGACGTGCTAATAATGACAGAGGACCCAGAGAGATCCATCAAGGCACTGACAGACACAATTGAGAGGTACGCCCAGGTCTCAGGGTACAAACTTAACAAGGATAAATCAGAATGCAAGCCCCTCAACATCCACACAACAAGGACAGTACTCGGCACATCAGGTCTAGCGTGGCAAAATAAACCTATCAAGTACCTGGGTATCCTCTTCGAGAGGAACTTGAGCACGACACTAGAACATAACGAACAGGCTATAATCCAGAAAATCAAGGCCAAGGTAGACGGCTGGTCGCCAAAGTTCACAACATGGTGGGGGAGGGTGGAGACAATTAAAATGATGATCACACCAATGCTCAATTATATGCTAGCCATGCTACCCCTCACCAACACAGAGGACTTCCACAAAAAGATAGACAAGATACTGAATGATTTCCTATGGAGAGGGAAGAGGGCCAGAATAAGTATGCAAAAACTTAGACTATCAAAAGAACAGGGGGGGCTAAACATAACAAACTTCAAGCGATTCCACGAGGCGTGTCTAGCTAGACAGGGACTGCACTGGCTAGACCCAAGACAGGACTACACCCCGGCATGGCTAACATTAGAACAAGGGTTGCTAAACGGCATGAAACCCATCACCCTCCTCACGGCCACCAAACACCCGGCAATAAAAGATAACCCGATACTCAGGAACACAAAACGAGCTCTGCTCAAGATTGACAAACTGCTAAATACGAGCATCAAAAGGGGGCCTTTCGAATCAATCTGGCACAACCCATCCCTAAAATACAGGGGTAAGGTCTTAGACATGCATGACTGGTACAGCCAAGGCATATCCACAGCCAATGACTTTAAGAAAAAGGGCGCCGACGTAACATTTGACACCCTGAAAGGAGAGTACAACCTAGAGAGCGTAGAACTATACAACTTCCTGAAGATAAAGGTCGCAATAAGGAAGGCTAACCTCAACACCCAGACACCCTCGATAATACAGCTGGCTAACAGTCTGAACACACTGGGACACCAGGTAGCACACCTTTACAAGATCCTAAGCCCCAAACACACCAGACTCAATGACAAGGTCATGAACTTCTGGGGGGAGGCAGCAGGTCAAGCACTCAGTGAGGAAGCCAGAGCAGAGCTATGGAGGTCCACCAGTCGGAAAAAAATAACGGCCACGCTGAACCAGACAAAATTCTGGCTGATACATAAGGCATACTGGACACCAGCTCGCTTAGCCACTGTAGGCATTAGAGACAGCGACGCGTGCTGGAACTGTGATGAAGAAAGGGGAGACTTAGAACACCTTTTACTAAAATGCCCAAAAATCAAGGACTTCTGGGGGAAGATCAGAACACTTATCCACGAGATCACAGGCACAGACATACAAACAGACCTCACAGGCCTAGCACTAGGGTTTACATCCCAGGCGATCACAAAAACGGAGGACAGGGACCTCATAGATCTCATGCTGACAGCCGCAGTCAAAGTCGTCCTAACTAACTGGAAGGACACATCAAAGGCGTCTCCACAGGCGTGGCTCAACTGGGTCACGTTCCTGAGGGGGGCGGACAACATAACAGCAAAATACACACCGAAGACGCACAAACAGTCGACCATGTGGGGATCATTAGATCACTACCTGTCATCATCACACAAGCCGCCATGAACATCTGGGGCCACAGGCCGAAATAGGCTAGTGCCAACAGAGCACCGAGCACATCTCCTACTCAACCTATAACCTATAACCTAGACCTCTCTCTACTGTCCCCCGGGGTGGCGCGGGGAGCAAGCCGCCTGACAACAGACGCCAAGGTATACCAATGGGCGCAATATGGACTACCAGACTATGAGACTTTTGGACTATGAGACCACGAACTGGCGAACGATCTCAAGAGTATGTAATGCCCCCCCCCCCCCCCCCTCTCTCTTCTTTTCTCTCTTTTCTTCTTTCCACTCATGTATAAGCCTCTTCCATGTATGTAAAATTATATTTTTCTATATACAATAAAGAATTTCAGAAATAAAAAAAAAAAAAAAAAAAGTCTGAAGGTGGACCGTATCTTCATGTAGATAGGATCTGATATAGCGGATATTGGCTGCTTCCTACCACACTTGGATGGACGCTTCAGGAATATACTATGGCCGGATCTACAATTGTCCATTCCTACGAGTTGATCCCTGCCATTTGTGGGTGTACTGCTCAGAGCATTTAACATGGCTTTTTGCAAAACTCTCATTGGTGTGCGCTGCTCATCATTCACACCTGTTGGACCCCAAGGCCAAATGTGTCATTATTTCAAATGGCGATTACCTAATTGCGATTCTCTGCAAATCACAATTAGGTAATCGCTATTTGAATGTGTGAAACTCTATGAGTTTCATTTAGCATTTCCTAATGGATCGCAAATCGACCTACCTCATTAATATTAATGAGGCTGGTCTCAATTTGGACCCATCAATAATTGCTAAAATTACAATGATAGTGGCCGGCTGCGGTCAGCAGACACCATGTCTTGTGATTGCCTTAAAATAAAGCAATCCTTTTTTAAATGCAGCACATTTGCCTTAATTGAAAAAGAAAAATTAAAAGTTTTCTTTTCATTTTTCAAGAGCAGGCAGTGGTCTGTGGAAACATTGCCTGCTCTTAAAAAACATTGAACATTCACAAAGGGGAACGGGTCCCGTGGTGACTCCTTCCAATGTGTGAATGGGCTACTACCTACTTGAAGTAGGTGGTAAAATATGAATGTTTTGAGACCAAAATGTGATTCTGTATTAGGAAGGGATGCCCTACAAATGCCCCTTCCTAATACAGAATTGGTAGGTATTCGCAATTCCACATTCCGATTTGGTTACATGTTACCGAATCACAAATTGGAATACATACATACCGAAATGCATTTTACGGGTCAAAAATGGCGCGATTCTAGGAATTGGCCATTGCAACCGTTAAAATTCATGATACATCTGGGCTCAAAACACATACTGTGGTTGGTGTTAGATTGCACCTCCCTTGCACCCCCCAAGGGCAACAACTTTCACCTCTAGGTACTTTCCTGTGCCACATTTTGAAAGTAATAAGTATTCACATTTGTGAATCTCTCTATTCTCACACTTTTCTCCTATCCCCTTAAGCTTGCTACAGCATGGTGGGAAGCGTGTCTGTACCACACATATAACAACACAACATTTCTCACCTATGCCTCGCTGCATTCACACACTTTCTATTCATTTGGACAATGACATCTATTGCTTAAGCATTCTATTTTTGAGCGGGTCCGGTACCTGGGGTGGGGCGCTTTTTCGCCGCCATCTTGGAGTGGTGTGGGTGCTTGGTCAGTAGCCAGTATTGGCGTGCGCTCTACTGCGCAGGAGCCAGCGAGGGACATCTATTTAGGGCGAGTCCCAGCATTGCTCGGCCTGATAAGTTAGCGCATTGCTGCTGTAGCGCTTCGCGCTTTTAATGCTGTAACTGATTTTAAAAATACCTGTTTTCTCATTTGCTTTATCTTTGGGATAGTATCCCCTGGTTTTATCTGCCCCTCTACCTGCACCATAATCGGTTGAGCACCGCTATTTGAGCGGGTCCGGTACCTGGGGTGGGACGCTTTTTCGCCGCCATCTTGGAGTGATGTGGGTGCTTGGTCAGGCGCCAGTATCGGCGTGCGCTCTACTGCGCAGGAGCCAGCGAGGGACATCTATTTAAAGCTCCTCCCCTAGCGCAGCGGGATTGCGCAGCGGGTGCGCCTTCGCTTAGCCTGAGTCGTGCCAGAGCCCTGCCCGTCTGCGCTCGTCCGCGTTAGGACGTGTTGGGCAGGGCAGGGCCCTGGACCCTCCTTAGGACGCTGCAGGGGTCATAATGCTGCGCTATTCTAGGGATACTCTACTTGCCATCGGGCAATGTAATAGGAGCTGTGTTGCTTCGCGGGTAGGCCCGCTGTATGGCCCTTACTCTTGTGCCTGTGGGAGGTGGACTTTGGATCGTTCCGCCCCCATTACATGCATGAGCAACGCCCCTGCCGCTGCTGTAAACAGTTCCCGCTCAAACTTTAGCGTATGGAACCTGAATGTCAGGTCGATGGTAAAACATTACCAAGATATCTCTGACCTGATAGGCAAGGAGTCGCCGGATGTCTTCTGTGTGACGGAGACCTGGTTACAGGAGACCGACACGGCTGTTATCAACTTGGCCTTCCCGCCCGAGTATTCGGTTTATACCCTTAACCGTTCTTCTAGAGGAGGGGGAATAGCGCTTGCGGTCAAATCCTGCTACCCGTGCGACTGGCGAGGGCAAAAAATTAGTGGCTGCGAAAGTGCGTTGTTTAAGATCTCAATTACGCCCAATTTTGCCTTCTCGGGCCTACTGATTTATCGTCCCCCTGGTAGCGATGTGGCTTTCAGGGAGGCCCTCCCGGACGCTATCAGCACGTTGGTAGCAGGCTGTTCAAATTCTTCCATTCTTGGCGATTTAAATCTCCACTATGATAACTTGACCATACCCGCGGTAAACAGCTCTGTAGCCGATCTTGAGGCTCTTCAGCTAGTTCAGTTGGTGTCCCAGCCCACCCATGTAGACGCTCACACCTTAGACCCTTTTTTTACAAATCTGGCAGAAGTTAGTACCTCCACTCCATCCCCTTTGGCCTGGACTGACCACTACTTGGTGCCTATTCAGTGTCCACTGTATGAGCCTCCCCGCAAACTCACGGTTCACTCTATCCCTAGATGGTGTTGGAATAAATTAAAACTTGATGATTTTTACCACCTTTTGTCCACTGACCCGCTTGGCCCAGTTGACACCGTGGATGTGGGCTACGACCGCTTCTGTGAGTGGGTTACTAGGGCCCTTGATCCCTTATTCCATTAGTTTCGTGTAAATGTAGGTCAAGGGACCCGAGCCCTTGGTACGACGATTCGCTGCGGGCGCTCAAATGCACCTGTAGGCGTGCTGAGCGGGAATGGCGCAAAACTTATGACAGCGATAAAAAAGTTTTGTATTTGGCCGCCGTAAAACTTTATCATCGTGCGGTCTGCAGAACCCGCGCGGCTTTCTACTCCCTGCAATTTCGTACCAGTACCAACCCCTCTAAAACTATTTTTAAGGCCTTGAAAGACCTCATAGCTAAAAAGGTGGTAGCGAATAATCAGGGTTCTATTGCACACTGTGAAACCTTGGCGGCCTTCTTTTTGGAAAAGGTCCACGCCATCTACAGAGCCTTTCCCACGGTTGTACCACGGTTGTACCCTCTGTTGGTAGACCTCCTAAGTTTCCAGTTTTGGATGTTTTACATTCTTTTCCGAGTTTAACACCGGAAAACTTTGGGAAATTGGCTCAGCAGGTCAAGTCTGGGTCTCCGGCTGACCCTTTATGGCCAGCTTTGTTCAGAGACCTAAAATCTCACGGTCTTTCGCCGGTTTGCTCTTTGATTAACACCTCATTAGCATCCGGCCTGGTTCCCGTGAAGTGGAAACAGGTGGTAGTTATGCCCATCCTCAAAAAACCAACTCTGGATGTTGGTAAACCTGAGAACTACCGCCCAATTTCACTTCTTCCGTGGCCAGCTAAAGTGGCGGAGGCGCATGTTAATTCTGCCCTCTCGGACCATCTTCTACGGGCGAACATCTTAGACAGCACGCAGAATGGATTTCGGGCGGGACATAGCACGGAGACAGCCCTCCTCTATATGGTGGAGCACCTGCGCTCCGTGCTTGATGCGGGTCAAACGGCGGCGTTGGTGCTATTAGATCTGAGCGCTGCCTTTGACACGGTCTCCCACCCGATCCTTCTGCAATGCTTGGAGGAAGCCGGCGTCACCGGCCCTGCACTCCAGTGGTTCCGTTCTTTCCTTGCCAACCGATCTTTTTGCGTGGCCGTTCCGCCCCATCAGTCCAAATTCCATCCTCTGGATCTTGGGGTCGCCCAGGGCTCCTCGCTGAGTCCCACGTTATTCAATCTTTACGTGAGACCGCTGGCTGAGGTTGTCAGGCACTGGGGTATGACCATGGTGTCTTATGCTGACGACACTCAGCTAGCGGTTACGATCAGCGGGGATGCGGATGTGGATGCCCCTAGATTCCACAATGGACTCCGGGCGGTTGCCAGCTGGATGACCTCCAACTGTCTCCAGCTGAACACAAATAAGACGGAAATTATGATCTTTGGCAAGCATACGGAACCCCGGGCGAGACAGGTGGTGGCCTTCGGATTTGGGTCCTATGCCAACTCCGGTCGCTGAGTTAAAAAACCTTGGGGTGTCGCTTGACCCAACTCTCACCTTTGTCTGCCATACTAAGCGCACGGCGGCCTGCTGCTTTGGCATCTTGCGTGGACTACGTCCGGTATTAAAAATTTTTGATGCTACCACCAGGCAACTTGTGATCCAGGCAACGGTGATCTCTCGGCTCGATTATGCCAGCTCCCTTTTAGTGGGGCTAAATCAGGCCGAAATCACCCGCCTGCAGCGGGTACAGAATGCAGCAGCTAGAGCTGTTGTGGGCTTACCTAGATTCTGTCCCACAACCAACACTCTGCGCACCCTGCATTGGCTACCAATTGCGCGAAGGATCCAGTTCAAGGTTCTTTGTGTAGCCTATAAGATTCTCAAGGGATCCCCTGCCTTGATTCTTTCTAACCTCCTGTCCCGTTATATCCCAGTCCGTGCTTTAAGAACTTGCGGTCGTCCCCCGTTTCAAGCGCTGCCGGGCTGGTGGCCGCTCATTTCAAGTACGCGCCGCGGTTCTGTGGAACTCCCTTCCCCTTGAAATCCGTGCCCTCAGGGATTTGCTCTCTTTTCGTCGAGCCGTTAAAACTTTTTTGTTTCCTTAGCTCTTTCCTTTTACTCTGTCCAGTTGTGTTGTGTTGCTACCTTGTCGGGCGCCAGGACGCTCCTTTGCTAGAGCATCTGTGCGCATAATAAATGTGTTTAACATAACATAAAATAACATAACATTTCCCAGCCCTTTTCACTTCTCATTAATGCACAAGCACAGAGACAACATTAAATAAGGTCACAGCTCTGGTCCTCAAGCACATTATCAAAGAACTTACCATACATGCCTCATGACAGACACACATACAGAGTATCTCATGGAGCACCATGCTATCATCCGCAAATGGATTTGGGAGCCTCTTCAAAACTACAATATGATAAATGAAAAAGTAGTTTGGGCATAAGCTGTTATTTCTGGACAAACTGAAAGTCCACAGTTTTTGTGGCAAATATGACTTTTTATATTCTGGAGAAAAGGCAGTGTTGCAGAAGTATTTTATTCTCCAGTTTTTCTGTGTAGTCTAGCGAGCAGGAAGCCTGTGCCTTGTTGTCTTGTACGTTTGTTTCTTTACCTGAATGTTGTCACAGCAAAATCTTTGTGAATTGGGCCACAAGTACTTTTCTTGAATGTTTTCATAACTGCGTACATATTAATGGACTCCTAGATTAAACCTTTTTTTCTGCCACTGTAACTCTAATTTCCTTTTGGTCAATGTTTTTTATTTATCCAGTAAGAGTTATATATATATTTTCTTCTACAAATGCATTATTTCAGTGTCATAGTATTTTGTTGTTTCCCTCATTACCCATTGCCTCTTGCAGGTTTATGCCTTGAGCTTTAAAATGTTGCCTGAGAGAAATGTGTTGACACACTTCCATCTAGTCTGTCATTAGCTAAGTTTCAGTGATGTGGAAACTCAAGTGTGGTGCATAGATGCCTTTAAGTTTACTTCCACTTTCATCTTGTCAGGGCCTTTCTCACAAAGGATGTAAATATTCCCACCATGGCCTTAGATATTGACAAAGGAAGACAATCAGAGTGTGCAACTTTTCTTGTGCTCTCAGGTAAGGTGGTATCAAAGAAGAGTCAACCAACATTCCTGAAACTGATGCACAGTTAACACCCTTAAAATGTACAGTGGGTGTTGGAATGGAAATGTCCATTGCATGGTAAGGGCTACTGCCTTTACCCAGAGTTAAGTAGCAGGAGCACAGGGATGGCAGCATACCATTGTTGAAGTTATTTTTGATTAAAATCATATTTGCTTAGTAACATGAAAATGTTGCTTTTGAAACAACAACGCTGCAATGTACAGAACTAGATTTTCTTGGCATAGACTTGATTTGACCTCAATTTGGCCTCAACTCCATATTGAATTTTACAATAGAAATGTTTTCATCATGTTTTCATTTCTCATTGACACCACATGCAGCACAGGTGCACTTAACCTTGGTGATGACATGCTGTTCTTGGAGAGCCTCGGGCGAGTTATTTTGTTAATATGTTTATCTCCAAGAGCTCTTCCTGCTTATTTTACTTCAAATCCATATATTTATGAGACTTTCATTGTTTATGTAACCAGATTCGTACTGTCGCTTCTGTTGGCATTAGGCCAGAGTGGAGTTATTAATATTAATTTAAGGGTATAGTGCTAGGATGGTGTATAGCATTGTTAAAATTTTGTACTTGAGTTGTCAACATGTTGTATATTTGCTCACCTTATGCTGTCAGTGTGATTTCCATTGGTTTCTATTATGAATTTGTCTGGAATAACCCCTGATTTTGAGGTTTGGGGTCCCTTTCTCTGACCTTTCAGGGATACTGCCAGATTCCTTTTTGATTTGCTGCATATTCTTGACTTAGACTATTTTCAACAGATTTTTCTCATGCTGCATCTATTTAGCTAGTCAGCTTTTATGGCAATTCATTTTAGAGTCTTATGCTAATTCCTTATGACTGTTTTATCATTTTGAGTGATTTGAGACTAATTATGTACTTTAGACTTCTGATTACACTTTAATATTTGTAATACACCTTCATGGTTTCTAATTTACTGATCTAGAGTCTTTTTGAGTCCCAGTGATTATTAATTGAAGGCTATTTGAAATGCTGCTTCAAATCCTATCTTTAGGGGCCCATTTTGTCTCTTTTTCTTCAGGACAGCACACCCCAACCCTGCTTAGGCGTTTTATCTTATCAGATTACCAGAGGTAGCATTAAAACAGTTTTTTTGTGACAGTGATAAATAAAGTGAACATGCCTTTTTATCTGTGTACCTAAAGTGAGGCCTACTGGCTCACTCATATAAAGTTCTGCTGCTGTGTTCCTAACTTGTTCTTGGCTTACATCATGTTAGCATGTAGCGCTGTGCAGTGTGGGTGAGTTTACATGTGTTTGCTGTGATGTCTGTGTGCCTCTGTATGGTACAGTACAGGGAGGTGATGGAGCAAGGTGGAAACAAAAATGTTTGTATACCCCTTGTAAAATTAACTGTCCGTAACAATAATATGTACTAAACGTGTGGTTTTGAAATTAACCAACATAGAATAGAATGCACACACGCAAATACACGTGGGATATTAATTTGCATGAAATTGCCAAGCATAATTTACTAATTTGTCGCATATTGTGTCATAAAAGGTTCGCATTTGTAATCTAATTGAAAATTGCATGAATGTGCTTTTAGTCTGTTTATTTGTGGCATAAATCATGAAAATTGGTAAGTAAAAACACACATATGTGTTGCTTAAAGCTAGGTAAATACTAACTGGGATATTATTAGAAGGGGGAGGTAAACAGAAAGGCTTTATTTCGTAAATTTACGTTTTATTTGTGTTTGTTTCAGTAATAGTTCCTAAATTGAGGCCTGCGTGAGCAAACAAAATGGAAGCTGACTCTAATTCCGAGGTGTCGGTCGAAGCACACATGCGCCAACTGGAGATGCGAGCTGCCTATGCCTGAACAGTATGGGTCAAGAACAGCGTGCCTTGCCTCATGAGGCACGTGCCAAGTTTGTTGAAGTCAGCAAGTTAACTCGTGGGAATGGGACATCGAATAACAATTTAAAGGACACCTCGAAGGAAGTAAAATCTGAACAATAGCACCACTATTTTTGTGTCATAATGATGACTCTGCACAAATTGAACAGTATAGCGATGAGGTGATGCTCATCCAACTCTAAATTGACCAATCACGGACATTTTAGGACGTAAGAGTTACGAATTTAGACAGATAAGTTAGTGAAAAAGGGTATAAAAGAGAACATTTGGGACTTTGAAGGGAGCTTGCTTTCTGACCTGATCTTTGCACCCCGAGATGCTGTCGGTCTGCGCAATTTTCCTTATGGGGCAGGGACTTTGAAATGTTTCTGAACTTTAACTTTTGAATGGGTGCGAAGTCATATGAGAAGAGAACATCGAGAGAGATGGAGAGCTGTTTCTTTGGGAACTATTTTGTTTTTGTGCTGATGTCTGAGTTTCTACATTTGGGTAATATATGTTTTCTTATTTTCCTAAACTATCATGCTTATAAATAAATGTTTTGAATTTAACCTTTCTTTCAGGATTATGAATGCATAACTGAATCATTTCCTTCGAGTAAAACGTACAGATCATGCTAGGAGATTTAATCTCTAAATAAAAATTAAATAAATGGAGAATTAAGCAGGTCTTGTTGTCCTTTAGTTAACTTTTACTAGGTGATCCATCAAAGAAATGAATAGTGGGGTGTTATAATTCTTTCTTTTAGAAAAAAACATGGTAACTGCAGCTGTAAAAAATGTATGTATACATTTTAAGTTTAGACACTCCGCTATAGCACCCCGGCTCTCCTTTTGGGTCTTCACTGAATCCTCGGAGTAGAATAAATCTGTGAGTGAATGAAAGGTAAGAGTTATGGGCCTAGTTGTGAGAAAATAATGAATTGCTCCGTGGGTTAAGGTGATGGTTAATGAAGAATTTTTGGAGCTGCACTACATCAGAGGCCTGGAAGCCCTTTGTCTTCAGAGAGGCATGTGGAAGAGCCATCCCAGACAGATGTGTGGATTACCTGCATTCCGGACGGCTAAGTGGGATACACTTGATGAACGAAGAGTCAGGCTCTCTTGTGAACTTCAAAGGGAGACTTTCAGTTTGCAAAGGTCACTGGTCAGGGATCTTAGGCACTTCACAGGAAGGCGACACGTCTGATAATGGATTTATAAAGGATAGGGATGGGGACCTTTTGATGGGCATATATACGTGAGGCTGATACTGAGCATGATCTTCTAGTCACTCCCATTGCTTGTATGTGGGGCTATTAAGTTTGGAGTAGCTCTTGCTGTGACAGACAGTTTTCTGACAGTACAGACGAGTGTGCACTCAAAGTGACAACCCCAAATCATGAACTTCAAAGACTCAGACGCTAAATCCCATCTGTGTCTGGCATTGGAGTATAAAAAGGGGAGCTTAAGCCTACCAGAATTGTTAAACTGGAGCTGTACAAAAGAGTGGAGAAGCTCAGCATGACTGTCTATTGTGACAAGGACATCACACAGGATAATCAAGACCACTCGCTCTGGAACTTGTTGCACCAGCACCTGCCCGACTAACATGACCGGAGGACACTGTGAGGAGGAGGAGGAGAGTGCCTGGAGAGAGTGATGTCAATTGGGGATTCTGTCAAGTGGATCACTAAAGCAGAGTTTGAAATTCTGGGATCGCATTGAGCCCCCATTGCCAGGAGGGGTTAGTAGTGAAGATAAGGGCTGTCACCCTGGTACAGCACTGTGACAAGGAAGAGGGCTGTAGTCCCCATGCAATGTTGTTACTTATAGGGGCCATTGCCCAGAGTGCACTCCCATTGCTAGGAGGGGGCCGAGCTGAAGAAGAGGGTCAATGCCCTTGATCAGCATGTGCTAGAAAAGTGTTATGGGTTGTGAAATGCAGGAAAAGAGCACAGATTCCATTACCCGGACACAGAGACACTTGTGACCAGTTGCCAGACTCAGGATGACTTGCCACATGATTGGAGAAGTGCCGTGGACACTTGCCGCCTCACTATGGCATCCAGACCTCTACTCTCTGCCGGACCCCTGACGCATGCCTGGACCTGCTAAACCGCAACGCCAATTGATAGTGGGTAACACTATTTGCCTGAAAATTGAGCCTTTGGGGTAACTTTCTCTGATAAAAAGCACTGCTGTATTGGGACACTATGACTTTTAAGAAGCCAGTGTGGACATTCTAAGTGGTGTACTTTCTTGCAGGTCATAACATAATTGGTTGCTTTAGGTGAATGGGAAATCACCACCATCCTTAGGTAAGGGAGTGAGACACAGGGACGTACCAGTACAATGCTAGAGTGCTGCCATAACGAACACTGTCTGTTTTAATCTAGTATGCTGTATTTCACTTTGTGTTTGTATATCAATGCTACTGGCTGGACATTCATTTATTGGGGTTACTGAGAGCATTTTGAGTTGTAAGTCTGTGCACCCTTGCATCTACCTCCTCCCGACAAGCCTAGGACTGCTCAACCACTAAGAGTTAAGTGCTAAAGGGTAGTACTTTGCACAGTCTCTAGGGGCCTATAGTAGGTCAGTCCTGGGACATCACGAGTTAAAGACGTCAACTCCCACGGTTGGCCCAGTAACCTCTACTTACCACACGGCCCTCTGAAAGTGGTTCTGATAGTGGGCATTTCCTTGTTTGTTTTGGGGACTTATCCTATGAAAATCGGGGAATGCATTTGCCATCCACCTGCACTAAATTACAGATACAGAAATAATGGTAAAATCACCCTGGAAAGATGCACTAATTTTGTAGCACCAAGAAGTTGGCTGTCATGCACTCATTTTCCAGCACAGTTGCGATATGTCTTGCAGGTCTCCAATCATGGTCATGTGACTTAAAGTGTGTGCCAGGCATATCAGGAATTAAGCGAGGCTGTGGAAATAGAGGAATAAGTCATCATTAGATGTAGGAAAAGGGAGTCCTTCACTGCCTATACCCATAAACCCATTACACTGCATCACATACAAAGATGTAAATGCGTCTTCCTCAACAAGATGGCTGCCACCACAGACTTTCTGATTAGTTCCATTTCCTGATCAAAAACAGAACTGATCTTTTGCATGGTTTTATCTACAGCTGGTCCCCACGTATATTTGGGTTGGCTCTTCATTGCTTTATCCTCATTCTGTGTCAAGCATGTTCCCATGCGGAACCCTCATGTGTTTCACTAATCTTGGGTTTTCCCAAGCTTGTGTTCACCCTTGGGTGGGCCCTGAAGTTCTACAATCAGTGGGCCATAGCATTTGACTGCACTCACCTTCATGGGGGGTTCAGGGAAACCTATAAGGGGCAGAGGTTCATCTGACAGAAACACACCATGGTAGAGGAGTAAGTAAGTAAGTAGGACTCTTGTAGAGTGCAACGAATGCCAAGGCATCTTGCCACTATAGGTAGCTGGTGAGCGGATAGCGGACTTGTAACTTTTTGAGGCTCAAGATATTACCAGGTCTCAGGACATCCGAGATCAAGAAATCACTCTACTTCACAGATGCTCAGGGAGTGCTCTTAAGCATTGCATTTTCTTCTTCAAAATGCTACTGTCTTTTGGACCAAGAACTAAATATTGAGTCTCCCGTATCGAGTAACTGTTAGGACCTCTAAGGAAGCTTACCTTTTTTAGTAATTTTAAATCTCCAAACCCACATGGTTCAGTCTGCAGTAGACCGTCTCACACACACCCATTCTGGAACAAAATGCGTTTTTTTCTACCTCTTCCAACTTTCTTCACTGTTCTCAAATGGAAATGTCTGCATTGCCATCACCACAGAAAAGCTTTTAGGCGAAAAAGCAATCTGTGACCTGTTTCTGTGTCGTCCTCTTGCTTCTTTCAAGGAAAATTTGAAAAAAAAGATAATAAAAAAGTAACGTACCTTTTCATTTGCCTCCGCATGTCTCTCTTCTGTCTCCTCTTCCTTACAGCCTCTCCCAGCCAATCACGGCGCTGCAGGAGCAATGTCTTGATAGTTCTGAATGCCCTGTTTGAATGCTCAGGCTGTGCCTGGGGAGGCTGGGCATGTTCTCCACGGGGCTGTGCAACACAGCTCAATGGAGAACATGCCAAGTGAGCATGACGGTTTGGCCAGCCCCAGAGGGTCATTGGTATTTTTTGGGTGTTAAAACATTGTTGCTTTCATAAAAATATGGGCAGTAGTTAGACCGAGACAGTACTTTGTTCCTCCTATTGGTCCATTAAATAGATTCACTTTTACTTTTTGAAACCTTTGCCATATATTACAGAGGGGACTTACAAATGCAGTCTGAAATTAGCTTTATAGTTCACTTGAAGATTGGTGAGAAGGTTGAGAAGGGTGTACTTGAAGTGTCCCAGGTGTTTGATGTGATAAAGATACCTTCTGAATCACCTTTGGGAGTGAAAATGTCAACATTTCCAAAGTTTGACGGTCTTCGATTGCTTGATGAAAGAATGCTTATGAAACAATTCTTCGGTTAATCCCTGCTCATAGCTAATGACAGCACCTTTAATACACCAAACAATGCATTATTTTACAAAAATAATCCTCTGTGTGTATCATATTTCAGATGCTTCTTTATTTTGTATAAACTTGATTGTGTTACTATAGTATCGGTCAGTATTCCAGTATATGATGATTATTCTGGTATTGATTATTATTCCTGTACGTTTAATGTATTTACTCCCCTTATGTTATTATGTTACACCGTTGTGCCTATTCTTTGTTCACCAAGGTGTATAAATGATCTATTAGACGTTCACTACTTGATTCAATGCCAATTAGACGTCCCATTTGACTCATGTTTAGATTATTATTTTGGTACTGGTTATTATTCCTGATCATTTCACTTATTCCCCTTATATCACTACGCTCCATCATTTAGCCCACTCCTCGTTCACTCAGGATTTATAAATGAGCTGTTATGTGTGCACCATTTGATTCAACGTCTATTATACTCCCCATGTTAGAATCATGTTTTTGATTGTTTCCTTTCCCTGTTATTGTAAAGCGCTCTGATATCCCTCGGGATCAAGTTTGCGCTATATAAAACTTTATAAATAAATAAATAAATAAATAAACAAATAAATAAATAAGAAGAAGCATCATTTCCTATCCGGGAAAAGCCAGAGTGAGAAGTGCCCTCTTTCTGCATGGTTCCACCACAGTTTGCTGAACTGCTGATGTACTTTGACTGAGTGTGCCCTGGGCTCCTACCAATCAGATACCCAGGTCCTGTGTTCTTTCCCTAAAACTGCATTGAAAACCAAACACAATTGGCACTCTCTGGCCACAGGTCAGTCCCTGGTAAATGATACCAGAGGTACCCAGGGCACTGTGACCAGGGAAGACTTCTAAGGGCTGCAGCACTTATTGTGCCATCCTTAGAGGCTCTGTACCCTTACACTCACACACTGCCTTTTCAGGCTGCATGTTTTTGTGCAGAACAAAGTGAAGAGTCAACATGGCAAACATCCCTGGGTGCCATGCCTACAACCCACTGGCATAGATTAGCCACCCCTCTAGCTGGGTGCACTATACCAGTGGTGAGAGTACAGGTGCATGAGCCCTATACCCCAACAGTGTCTAAGCCAATTCTTAGACAATGTAACTGCAGTACTGCCATTAAGAGTATATGGTGCTGGGAGTTTGTCAGTACGAACTCCACAGTACTGTTATGTTATGTTATGTTATAAAATGCTCTTTTATAGCGCACGGCTACTCCAAGGAGTGTCCCGGCGCTTTGGCAAAGAGAGACGTAGAAGGAAAATACATAACACAGCACCCTCCACATGGCAGCAGAGAAATTACTGGGCAAAGAGCCACGTCTTAAGGTCCTTTCGGAAAGCAAGCAAGTTAGAGGTAGATCTCAGGGCAAGCGGAAGCTTGTTCCAGCAGCACGGTGCCAGATACCGGAAAGAACGGCCTCCAGTTCGAGCTCGTTTTATGATGGGAACAGCTGCTTTGGCCTGCATAGCGGACCTCAAGAACCTCCTAGGAGCATAGAAAGCCATCCGTTTCCGGAGATAATTCGGGCCGGTCGAGTGGAGAGCTTTAAAGGCCAGAGTCAAGATCTTAAAAGTGACTCTTTTGGCGATCGGAAGCCAATGAAGTCTCTCAAGCAACTCTGACGCGCGGGCCCTTCGCGGTAGTCCAAAGATGGCTCTAGCGGCCGAGTTTTGTACAACCTGCAAACGAGCGAGAAGATATTTCGGGAGGCCTAGGTAGAGGGCGTTCGCGTAATCAAGGCGTGAACCTATCAAGGCCTGAACTATGATTTTTTTATGTTGGAGGGATATTAGAGGAAGGAACTTCCGCAGCATTTTTAAAATACCGAAGCATTTTCCGGTCAGCCCTACAACCTGGGGTCTAAAAGAGAGATCCACATCACATAAAACACCCAGATTTTTGGCTTTTTGCGAGGTGTCCTCTGGCGGAGACATATCACGCGGCCACCAGGACTTCCACTCGGGGTCCGGAGGACTCTCGAAGAAGAGCAGCTCCGACTTAGCCGAGTTGCATTTCAAACTATGCCTCTGAAACCATTCAAACACGGCTTCCAGACATTCCCTGATCTGACCACTGTCGAAATCTCCACCCTTGTTACACGTGAAAAGTAGCTGGGTGTCATCAGCATAGGATATGATCTAGGAACCAAAAGATTCCGCTACCTCCGCTAGAGGGGCCATATAGATATTGAAAAGGGTGGGGCTCAGGATGGACCCTTGAGGAACCCCAACCTCCAGCGGAGGCATTTCAGCGGAAAACGGGGGTGCCCAGACCACTTGACGGCGGTTAGTGAGAAATGATTTAAACCATTTCCACACCGTCCCCCGAAAACCGATCTCCCAGAGTCTAGAAAGGAGACTGACGTGGGGGACGGTGTCAAACGCCGCCGACAAGTCCAGCATGACCAAGATGGCTTCCCCTCCTGCATCCAACGTCACTCGAATGGCATCGGTAATCTCTACAAGGGCAGTCTCTGTGCTATAATTAGCTCGGAAACCTGATTGAGAGTCGTGCAGCAAGTTGTTATTCTCAATGAAGCTGGAAATCGAGAGGTGCACGTGTTTCTCAATCACCTTAGCCAGGGAGGGAAGGAGGGAAATAGGTCTGTAGTTTGAGTGAACAAGGGGGTCTGATGTTGTTTATTTTATCAGTGGCAGAATCAGGGCGTGCTTCCATGCCGAGGGCACCTCTCCAGCTGTCAGGGAGGCATTGAGCAGAGGGTTGACCAAGATGTTAATAGCCGACGCCACTCTTCCCAGGCAGGTAGCAGGACAGGGATCAAGCGGTGAGCCTGATTTAAGTCGAGTTAGAAGGTCGAGAGAGGAGGCATGCGAGATGGACGGGAAGTCCAAGAGCAGAGGACCTGTCTCCTTCACAAGTGAAGGCATAGAAGTTAGATGACATGCACCTGAGCTCAACACCGCTCTAGGGAGGGAGTCTTGGATAAGCTTGATTTTATTAATAAAAAATTCACTAAGTTGGCTGATCCAAACTTCTGTGTGAGAATGTTTGGTACTATAATGGCTTTACTGAAAACTGAGAAGTTTGGTATCAAACTTCTCGGCACATTAAACCCACACTGATGCCAGTGTGGGATTTAATTAAAAATGCACACAGAGGGCATCTTAGAGATGCCCCCTGAAAAATGACCTATCACTAGTGTCGCCAGCTGCCACCACCAGATATGTTTATGGACCCCTGGGTCGAGAATCTGCTGCTCTCAGGGGTCTGAAACAATGCACATCCTGGGACAAGGTGCAAAGTCTCCTCCCCCAGGATTGGCAGGGTCCACAAACGGGAAGCTTCAAAGGCTTGCTGTCTTTGTGAGCTTCCCCAGGCCTGTTGCCGCTTTCAGAAACTGTCCCCCAACAGTTCTGGCCCCCACTTTGGGCAGGAGAATCAGTAGAAAAAACAAGTCAAGAAGAGAGGTGTGCCCACCTTTGCCAACCCCAACCCCCCCTGGTGGGGGAGGAGAGGTGAAGCACAACTCTCAGTCCCCGCCATCTTGCAGATGGGGGACTCAGCCAGCCAGAGTGAGGCATATACCCCCTCCCAAAAGGAAGGGACTCATTGGTCCCAACCTTTTACTTACCTGTAATGCCCCTATATCTAGTATTTAGGGGCACCCCTGAACCTTGCCTCCTCAGACAAGAAACCAGAAGAAAAAAAGAAGAAGGACTGGAACAGCAGTGTGGAAGCTAAGAAGAGGAGGACGCCCACTGACTTGCCCCCAGCCCTACTGGCCTGTACCCACCTCGGAACCTGTAAAAGTGAAACTCCTGTGTATCTTGCAGCCAGCAACAACAACAACCCCGAGGCCCTGGCCTGCCTTCCTAAGAAAAGACTTTGGGCTAGATATAGGTAAATAGTATTTACCGATTCGAAAATACCGAATTTTACCGATTCAGTATTTTCGAATCAGTTAATGCTATGTAGCTAAAAATTCTGTAAAAATTACCGAATCGTTAAGATTCAGTATTTAGTCAAGGGTGGCAGGGTGTCACATTGACACCCTGTTGCACCATTGAATAGTGCTTTTATGCACATGTGGCACACATACATGCCCTAAGGGCTTGTATGTCTTCCACATGGCACTGGTGTAAATGCACTGATTTGCATTTACAGAGGTATTCGTTATTTACCACCAACTAATGGTTGGTGGTAAATAACGAATCCTTAAAGCACAGAAGCACTCTTCAAAGTTCTTCCTACATGTCATTTACCGATTCGGTAAATACTGAATCGGTAAATACCGATTTGGTATTTACGGAATCTGTAAATTGGCCCCCTACATAACAAAAGCCTATTACCGGTCGGTAACGGACGAAATTCGTTAATTTCGGCCGTTACCGACCAGTAATAGCTGTCCTACATCTGACCTTTTGTCTCCCGTGAACACCGGATTTGTTTACCAACTCCAGCTCCAGCGAAATCCGCGAGTCTGCACCACTCTAAACCCGTCACCCACAGCCCAAGTTTGAGTGGTCCAACGCCACGAGGAGGTATCCCTGACAATCCAGACCTGAGAACTAGTGATCCCTGACATGCCTCAAGCCTCCAGCCGAGGACTGCAGCCTCAATCCGGAAGGTCCCCCCAACCGCGACAGGAGCAGGTAAGAAGATATATACCCTAAGACACCCCGGCACCCGACGCCCCACGGCCCTAGGTTGCCCAACCGATGGAGTCTAACCAACCTCCAGAATCCCAACTTACCTCTCCAAGTGCTGGTCGCACCATGAAGACATTAGTCCCCGAGCCTGCAGTGCGTTTGCAAACCGGAGAATCCCAATTGAAAGTAACAGGGCACCCAACAACAAACTTGCACCTTGCATCTGGCCACCCTAGAGCCGCTGAGGGTGTACCTTTGGTGCTATCTTGACCCCCCCACTTGCCCTGAGATTAAGTCCAGGAGCTTTGCTCCCACAACCTTGTGGCCTGCTCGTGAGCACCCACCAACCGGAGCCCCCCTTTCCCCTATTGGATAACATTGGGCCTCAGCACTCTGCACCCAGCCATTCTAGTGCCGCTGAGGGTGTAACAAGAGTGCATCCTTGACCCTGGGGGACCCCTGAGTCTAAACCCAGAAACCCAATTCCCACAACAAAGTACTTACCTGTTAACCGAAAACACAATTTTGTCCCATAGGATAACATTTACTGTTTTCTATGTGGAGTTGGAAAATCTATAACAGTCTCTAAAACTGTAATCAAATAACCAACACACTTTTACTTACTGTTTCAGTAAATGTCCCAGTGCAGTAGGTATACTGCACTGTGTAAGAAAAGTAATCTGTAAAGTAATCTACTTGACATTCTTTTGAAAAGCCTATACAAAGCATATGTACAATATTTCAAAGCATTGCATTACTAGTAATTCTGCTGTAATCAAACCAAAGTATACATACAACTGCAATTCAAACTGTATTATTACTGCAAAGTATAAATCACGTACCTGTGCAAGGCTTGCTTGGTTCTAGGAGATAAAATAACTAAAAGAATATTTTTATACAAACAAAATTGGTCTGAGTTTAGTCTTTGAGTGTTTGACAGTCATGTGCTGATTGAGTGTGTACAACAAATGCTTAACACTACCTTCTGCTAAAGCCTTACAGCTTGCCCACACTACCACAAATAGAGAGTAAGGTGCTATCTACTTTTACCTGGGCCTACTTTTGGGGTTCCACTGGACTCTGTGTACACTATACCTCACTTTGGTATAGTATATACAGAGCCACCTTCCCACAGCCAGGTTTTTAACATTTTCCTGAAACGTATTCTAGAGTGCCGAGGAAGATCTGTTATGATTCTTTAATGCAGGGGTCTCCAAACCGGTCCTGGAGGGCCAGATCCATGCCAGATTTTTTGGATATCCCCATTGAGATACATGTAGTTATTTTAAAAATCTGGCATGGATCCGGCCCTCCAGGACCGGTTTGGAGACCCCTGCTTTAATGTCTGCAGCACATTCATAAGTATTCCAAATTAATGCATGTGCTGCAGACATTTAAACTCTTCCCCTTTTAGTGTCCCTCCTCACCTCAGTCCCTTCACCTTCATCTCCTTCCGCACCCTTCCCTCTCCTTACTTCCCATCGCTTCTCCCCGTCCTGCTGCCCCTATGTTGCCTTTACCTCTGCACCTCTGCATAATTCTTTTCCTCCGCTCCTATCCTCTCTCCTTCCTTTAATCGCTGCATGCCTTTCGTCTCCCCTCTGCTTCCTCCTTTCATTTACTTCATCCTCTCTCCACTCATCTCCTTTTCTCCCCCTCATCGTCTTCCGATCTTCTCATCCTTCCCCTCCCGCCTCTCTTAATGCATCCTTTTATTTTTCGTTCCTTTCTTCCTTCATTTTCTTCCCTTTGGACTGATGTTTCTTCTTTCCTCAGGCTCTTTATTTTCCACAGCATTGTTCTTTGTCAGGGCCTCTCCCAGACCATACTCGTCCGTAGTATGAAATATGTTACTGTGATCACTTATTTGTCTGCCGAAGTGACCATCAAAAATTATTCATGCTAATGCATTTTCTTTGAATAAAAGAATCTTAAGTAGATTTTGTGCGCCCTTACACTCCACCAGCTGACACAGAGAGGAAGAAGCAGGGAGCCTCTGGCGTGCTAATGAGATCAAGGAAGGCAGGTGACCTTTGGCTCCTGCAATGGCAGGCTGGGCCATGTGACCATGGTTTGGTTGTAAGAGAGTCTGTGGTTGGCCTGTGCCCTCCGGCAGGTCAATCAATTAAGTAATCAAGATGCTCAGGAACCAAGTCCTAGTCATTTCAGAGCGAAGACGGACAGGTGCATTACGGATGAGTCGGAAGCTCGCGGCGCAATATGGACAGCTGGTTTGTACGGAAAATAAGTTCGATTGCTAGTCGCTGCGAACACCAAACAAAAGGGTATCTTCCTATCGTTAATGCTTTTGAAGCTCACTGAAAACCTTTCCAGTAACAAAATGTGCCTGTGTGTAGTGTAATGAAGAAATGCAAGTGAAGTACCAAGTGTGAGATTAGGCAATCTACACTATGCTTTGTATGATGCACATGTGACTTAATTCTTTGTCTTTTTTCCTGTAGCCTCTGCCCTGCTGCATCGCCCCTACGCGCCAGGATACTCCAGTAGTAATTGAGCGCGCTATAAAATCCTATATAACATAACATATAACTTAAGAACAATATATATATATATATATATATATATATATATATGCATACACCATTCTCAAAACCTACCATCCACATTTTTTTATGTTTGGAATTAGACATGATCTTTTGATTTTACTTAAGTTATATGTATAGTATACTTTCAGCGAGCCCTCTTCATTCATTGGTCTGTCACGATTTCATTCACACATTTCTTTCGCCCGCTGCATCGTATAGCAAAGGGCTGTGTGTTGGCACTTCATTGTGAATGATGTAGTTGGTCCCTTGCACACGCAGCAGATCCACACACAAAGTAGTTCCCTTCATTTCCATGGACTAAATGGCAATGTGCCCTTTGGAGACCAAACATTATTTTTCCTTTTAGACATTTTTTTTTTTTTAATTATTGATGAGGGCCTGGCAGCTTCCCAAACAATATCATGTTGCAAAACCATGGCAAAACAAAAGAGCATTGACAAAAACAACAGGCTAGTGGCCAATGCCAGATTGTATTACGCTGGGGTTCAAAATTCACAGTGACTTCCATTGCAGCAGAAACTGAACAGGGTGGGTAAGTATATAATTACGGGTCCACCATCAACAGAAGTGTGAACGTTCCCTTGGTGGCAGCAAGCTGACAGGGCATTGAGCCAACCACCCATCACAGTAGGGTGTGTGAAGGGGCAGGCAAGGAAATATGTAGGTGAGGACATATGACAACGAGAGATCTGAAACAGAAAATGGAACAAGTAATTTAAAGAATAGGAAAGAATGACACCAGTGATTTGGTAGGACATATCACACCAAAGAATTTGGGATAGGATGAAAATAGGTGTCCGATTCCCAAAGTAAGTAGTAAACCTGTGCTTGCAGATTTACACCCATGCATGATTAAAGATTTACCGCTTTACAAAAGTTTTTAGAAATATGCATAAAAAATAGATTTCTATGGATATTTCGGGGATGGTTATGTAAAATATCCAGTAGGATCCTGTTCCCAATGTGCAGGGTTCTCCATAGGATCACAGGAGCAAATACATGTTTTTTTTCTTCATGGGGCAATATTTATCTCTGTGGCAAAACCCCTTTCCCTACACCCACCAAAACTGGTGAAAATGCCTTTCTAACCTCGGAGAAGGATTTATGTCAGTCAGTGGAGCAAAACCCAGCCCTTTCTGCATTGGGAAGGGAATGGAGAGGAGTATGTAAATGCAGACAAAAAGCCATGTTTGTGGGTGTTCACACACTTTTAAGGCCAACCACGTCTTGAAACACTCACTTTCTCACCCCTGGAGTGGGATTTATGGCAGCGTAGTTCTCCACAGGGTGAGGATCACCTGACCCATAAATAGGTTTATGCCTACGGTATTCAAAAATGGATTGTGTTTACAACTGAATTTACCTTTGTGAATAGGGCCCTAAGTAGGTGGGTAAAGTAAAAGCACTGCTTATAATGGATTTTCTTTGAATAAAAGAATCTTAAGTAGATTCTTTGCATATTGCACAAAATAACTAAAAACTAGGAGTTACCTGGTCAATCTTTCAAGGCGAGGAATTAAGGAGAATATTCCTTTCACATATGTAGATTATCCGAACAAGAAAAGAAGTCCTTGGAGCCCCAAGGACCGGACAGTTTAGGGAACATTGCGATATTGGGACATGGAACGGTGGTGATAACACAAGACGTTATCTCTTTTCACTGTATGTACAAATAGAAGTACTTGGTTTCACCTCGTCCCTTCGGATTGTCTCTCGGAATGATATTACTTGGTGAATTTCCTTCTCTTCTCCTGTTATTGACTGGGACTTTCTATTTGAGCACAAGATTTTATATTAGGGCTCCCGGTTTTATGGTAGTTATTTTTTTTAACATTTCCATCTGTATTTACCCATATTTATTTTTGGGGCCATTTTATCTGTATTTATCCATATTTATTTTGTGTTTTGCATATAAATGTAGTTGTTAAACTGTACATTTCCATATTTATTTAAGTGACGGGCGTGGACTCATACTTTGATGTCTGTCGCATTTTAGCTATTTAAGTTGCCAAATATTACATAACAGTACATATACTGGCAAATATTAGCATTATACCACAAATGTATGTTAAAAAATGTAGTTTTTTAAAGAAATTTCATCCTGTTTTTTTATTTCCCATGCTGTCCATCTGCTCAGCTGTTGGGCTATAATTCATGAAAGACAGCACTAAGAGTCACTTAAAAGAAGCACATTTTCTGTATTTATCCATTTAAAAAAATAAATGCAGACTTAAAGCACATTGTTTTTTGTCTGTATTTATCTGTAAAAATCCGTAAAAATGGAAAACAGGGAACCTTATTTATAATGCTAGCAACAGTGTTTGCTTGGGAGAATAACACTTCATGGGCACTTGTGTTTTTCGGCATGGTTTCAGGACACAAATGTGATACCCAAGTTTTGACAGCACGAATGTATGTCAAACAGCAGTTATTATGAGTATGTAATGCCCTCTATTTCAATTAACAGCCTTGAAAAAGTCATCATCACGACGAAACACATGTCGGCTGTGTTGTTCATCTACTGACCTGCTTGTCAACAAATTTTGGATTGGAATGTCTGAAAATTAAAGTTGGGTCTGCAAGATTGGCAGATCGTAATCAACATATTTGTGTAATGCTCTGGATTGTTTGTTAAACATTAAACTACTACTACTAGAGCTGCTGCTCCTACTACAACTGTTTTTACTGCTACTAGCAGTTTTGCTAATGCTATTATTATTATTACTATTAATACGGATACTACTGCCTTTACTACCACTACTGCTATTACTATTACTTTTACTGTTACTTATATGACTGTTAGACTACTACTGCGGCTACTATGACTGCTACTACTGCTGATATAAACTGATAGCACAAATGCAACTGCCGCTACTTTGATTATAGCTGCTACTGCTACTGCATCTTTTACTACTCCTACAATGACTCTTCCTCCTCCTACTACTTATATTGCGACATCCATCAACAATTAATGTGCAGAATTAAGTAGCTATTATATATGTATATTAAGTATATCGCAAATCACATATTCCACAGTGCGTCAATTCCCACTGAGGTCTTGGGTTTCCTAATATAGTGGTGAACTGTAATGGCAACATTGGTTTATGTACTAGGGAGTTTTTTCTGTAAAAAACATGAATAACTCTGACATTTTGCAGAACATGTAACAAAGCAGATATCATTCCAGCTCCTTCTATGCTATTTTCGTTCTCAATGTTACTATGTTCTCACCATTCAGTACCTCCTACTCCAAATGTGGCCCCTATAGGACCGGATCACTGCCAGGGCTTTACACCAGGATTCTGACTTCGATACAACTCTTCCATCCCCTTTATCCAAGTGCTTCTCATCTTTTCCCTGCGAAATACACACTCTATTCCTAAAACTTAATTTCGTCCTTGAAGCGCTTGGAGAACTGTTTTCCATATTCATTCGTAACACTTCACATGTTAACCTTCTCAAGTTTTCTCCAGCTCTTTGTGAAAAGTAGGAAGCACTATATAAATCAAAGTACAATGGAAATCCACTGGAACGCTTCCACTGATATACTGCCTTTTCTGTTGGTTAAGAAGATGGAGAAGGCCTTTCTCTATGGCAATACCGGTCTCCATTTGCAAGCAATGCCAATGCTGACAGTCACATTTCCGGGTGTCAAGATTTGTTACCAGGCATAGTTGCAGACAAGAGGATCCCCAAATCCGGAGGCTATCACTGTGAGAAGTTGGCCTGGTATATGATGTTCACTATTCAAGTGAGCACCTTGCACCAGTCCAAACGACCCCTATGGTGATTGGTTGTAATCAACCTTATAGACCAGTTATCCTATTGGTAGCATGGACAAAAGCAGTCTTAGGCTAAACTCAAGAGGGCATGTGTAGCCAGCTGTTTTACCATATGCAATCCCTTTAATACCAAATGAAACGACACCACACAAGTTATATATTATAAAATATATGTATTTATTACTAGAATAACCCTCTGTACTCTTTATGAGGACAGAAGCACAAGCGTTAAACAAATAACTTCATATAACATAAAAAAGTTGCACAAATATGGATAGGCCCTGGTGGCCACTCAAACCATATACTAAAATAGTGGTATAAGAACCACGTCACGAACAATGGTAAGGCCTAGGGCCTTGAGAATCGCTGGGGCTACACTGGACTAACAGAAGTTAGGTCGGGGGAGGCCCACAGGATGCGGGTGCAGTGTATATAGGCACACACGTTCACCAATAGAAGTCAATGGTGCGTAAAAGTTAGAAAGTTGCAGTTTTGGAAGTCTTCCGACTGGACTAGAACTTAACCACTTAAAACTAGGACACTAGGGATGTAAATCTCTACAGGGGCACTGGAGTACCCTCGTTACCTCACCCACAGGAAGCGGGTGCATAGGTGTCAAAGTGCGTTGCGTTTCGTCGTGGAGTTCTATGGAGCCTTGATGAAAAGATGCTGCAGGCGACCAGGAGAGAAGAGTCCGGTTTGATCCAAGGGTGGATCGAAGATGTAGAGTACCTGAAAGCAGAGGGGACAGAGTCTGGGTCACTAGCCAGTGACCAGGATGGAACCAGGAAGGAAGCAGGCAATGTCGGGTTGCGATCAGGTGCTGTTGTGAAGTTTGTCTCCGCTGCCACTATGGACCAGGAAGTATCAACAATGACCAGGAGATGAACACGAGCTGCCCCACAAAGGCCCCACAAAGGCTCTAGATGTCGGCGGTGTCGGTTCTCGAATCGGAGTCAACAGGCCTTGGCAAATGCAACCCACACAGGAATCGGAGATGGCTTCTGGATCAGACCAGCAAGGTCTGATGGGCTGCTACTTTTCAGGGGAGCAAGGGCCAGTCTGGAGCAACCAGACCAATAGTGAAAATTTGTAGGTTCATCGTCACAGAGGCCAGTAGCCAACGGGCAAGTGACGCGTCAAGCAGGAAAATGCAAAAGGGCCCCACGCAGCACTAGGTGAGTGTGGAGAGGTGATCTTTAGTGCAAGAGCTGCTCGGGCTGGGGCTTTGCAATCCCCAATGCACAGCTTTGAGGGTGCCTCGGGAGCTGCACAGGAAGCACTTTGCTGGCTTTCCAAGATGGCCGATCCCACGTCTCACGTCGCCTCCACGGGTCTCAGCTTTGCTGGGACTGTGGATCGGGCTGTTGCATGTCTGGGAGTCCAGGTCTTGTTGGTCTCTGTCGCTTGAGCTCCGGCGGGAGCAACAACAAAGAAAACCTTTGAGCGCTGATGATGCCTGCTTGTGCAGGGTGGTCACTCCTTGACCATAAGGGAGATTCTTCAGTCTTCTACGTCGAGTAGGTTGTCGAAGGGTCCAGAGTTTCATATCAAAGTTTCAGTCAGGATGATCTAAAGTCTAATGGCAACGCTCCTACCTTTATTCCAAATCAAGGGGCTGGATCACCTGCTAGGTCCCTCCTATGGGTGGGACCCAGGAAGGGGGTGGTTACAACCCTTTCCCTTTGTCCAGTTTTGCGCCAGAGCTGGGGCTGGAGTGCCCCAGCACCGGTTTGAACTGGGCTATGCATGGGACACCCTGTGTGCCCCAGGCAGTGTCTAGTTTCTTTCAGCCCTCCCTGCCCCAATCCACTATCTCCTGTGACAGGAAACCTTTTGTCCAGGCCTCCCATGCCGGAGTTTCGGTCGGCAGCAGGAGGCCAGACTTGTGTCTGTGGCAGCAGCATCCATTTTGTGATGCTGAGGCTCTGGTTAGATTTAACTGCGTTTAAGGAAAGTAACATGTCTTCTCCCTCTAGAAGAGTGGAATGCTACCCCCATCACCAGGACTGGCGAGGGGATAGTATTCCAAAGCGTATGACACCTTACACGACATGTTTGATAAAGCCAAACCATAGTTAGCATTTAACCGGGGAGGTTCATAATGCACTTAAGAGTATATGGTATGACCATATCCTAGAACAGCTATAAGGGCATGGTTCCGAAAGCTGCAGACAGGCTCAGCTCATGCTAGAGCACCATCTCACATAAAGCCAAGCACTCTGCCTCCAGGATTGTTAAGGCCTGCCATAATAGTGACTTGTAGGTGCATATGTGTCCAGATATAGGTTTAGACATAGGTATACTATATCTAAGCAAGAGGTGTTTACACGACCTTACCCCAGCTGAGTGATCAGCTAGTTGTGTCAGTTTTGGATGGCCAGCGAGGGGTGGCAAAAGATATGCAACAGCCCCTGGTAGGCCTTGAATGCACCTATGCCCTGGGTACCCATAGTACACTGTACAGGGGCTCGTAGGGTGACCCAATCCCAATTGGTGATGTACCTAAAGTACATAGTTGTGAATTTAGAGAGAGAACAGCAGGGCTGTGGGTCTGATTAGCAGGCCCACAGCCACATTAAGTCGAAAACCAGTGAAGCAAAAAGTGGGGTGACCATAGGAAAGCAGACCCTACTCTCCTACAATCACTTCACCCATGATTACCTGTGATACCAGCCAATAGTTTTGAACTCAGTCCCTTCACTTACATCGTAATGTATATAATGAAGAAAGACTAGAATGGGACACCTAGCTACCCACAGACATCATTAATCTTGTCTGCCTGCCCAGGCAACACCTATCAATCGGATTCACAGTACATGATTATTGAAACTATACAATGATACTGTCTTCTTACATTTCATTGCAATTTTCGGCATTTCATCGTAATATATTTTTAAGACCATCATTGAAATATTAAATTGCTCCCACTTGATTGTTCATCATCACAGATTTCCCATCTATATCAAGAATTCATCAATTACTTCTATTGTGGCCTTCTTCCTGACGAAGGCACCTTGGTTGTGCCAAAATGCGGGTAGAGAATTCCACCAGTCATTCGAATTTGTGCCACGCCTCTGACAGTGCTCTACATACTTTGTGCTGATTATTTGATCCATGACAATGTGTTGTTATTCCAACAATGTTTTTAATCTGCGTCCAGTATAGGTTGTAAGTTTGAATGATAAATATGAAAGTGAATGAATGATTGACACAGTTCTACACAGTTTGCCACTGCACACTAATACAATGCCTCAGCAACACCTGAATCCAAGGGAAGGCACTGGAGTGGATCATCTTGTTCCTCGCTGGAAGAACCCAGAGAGTCCGCCTCCCCCCGTTCCGATCCGCGGCCACCGAAGTCACCTGCGGCGTTCCGCAAGGATCCTCGTTCAGCCCCACCCTCTTCAACGTCTACATGAGCCCCCTCGCGGCCATCGCACGCCAACACAACCTAAACATAATTTCTTACGCCGACAACACCCAGCTGATCCTCTCCCTCACCAACGACCCCGCCACCACCAGAGCCAGCCTAAACGGAGGAATGAAAGAGGTCGCCGAGTGGATGAAGAACAGCCGCCTGAAACTGAACTCAGACAAGACGGAAGTCCTCATCCTGGGATCATCCCCCTCCGCCTGGGACGACTCCTGGTGACCCCCTGCCCTGGGCACCACCCCCAAGCCAACGGAACATGCACGAAACCTGGGCTTCATCCTGGACTCATCCCTCACGATGACCCAACAAGTCAACGCCGTCTCGTCATCCTGTTTCAACACCCTGAGCATGCTCCGAAAGATATTTCGATGGATCCCCACCGAAACCAGGAAGACGGTCATCCAGGCACTCGTCACCAGCCGAATGGGCTACGGGAACACCCTCTACGCGGGAACCACAGCCAAACTACAGAAAAGACTCCAGCGCATACAGAACGCCTCCGCACGACTCGTCCTGGACATCCCCGGCCACAACCACATCTCCGCCCACCTGAGAGACCTGCTCTGGCTCCCCGTCAGCAAGAGGATCACGTTCAGACTCCTCACCCACGCTCACAAGGCTCTCCACGGCCTGGGCCCCAAGTACCTCAACAACCGCCTCACTTTCTACACGCCCACCCTCCAGCTGCGTTCAACCAGCCTCGCCCTCGCCACCGTACCACGCATTCACAGAGCAACCGCCGGAGGAAGATCCTTCTCCTACCTGGCGGCCAAGACATGGTGACAAAGCGCGCAGGTCACCCAATCCTTATTCACCAAATATATACGCTAATTGGGCCCATCAATACATTTTCGTGAATCAGGTAACCTTCACAGCGCTATCAGTAATTCGGGGTTCTTACTTTCTATATAATTCATGTGTACCTGACTTACCAATCCTCAAGAACAGGTACCTCTGACCACAATGGATCAGGAGCTAAAATTAAGCGCTAGGCAGATAACACTTATACCACATACATTTGTTATTTTTGTATAACCTTATATTAACCACAAACACAGGAAGTTTTAAAGATTTTATCAAAATCATAAAATGTTTATATATGCCATGAGAATAAGATTTACATTAATGAGAACATCTATAATCAAGATCAAAAACATGATATAACTATGAATCAGGGTGAGAATCATGAATTTTCAGAAGGATACTATGAGAAGGAACATGCTATTTCATCACTAAAGGATAGGTAAGAACAAGGGAACATACTACTAAGGCTAATTGGAATGTACTAAGAGAATTTGGGAAACAATTGCTTAGAATAAAATGCAATTTCTATAGGAAGGGTAACAGTGGAACATACTAAATATGCAAAAAATTCAGCATTTGAGTAAGGGTAGGGGAGAGATAAGGTACATACTAAAAGAATGTTTTCATCAGAGTTTAGAGTCAGAGATAAATCACAGGCAAGATTGCTTTATTTGGAAATAGGAGAGAAAGATTAGAAGGACGAACACCCACATAAATGTATATTTACCTAGGACAGAATGAGGACTAACCCTGGCCACGGGTTAGTTGGGAAAAGCGGGAAAGGACCCTCAAGGACTTGGAATGCCAGTAGGCGAGCAGGTACAGCTAATGGACAGTCAGGATAAGATCACCCCAGGATTGGATCAGGACTGGGCTCACGGAAAGGTACAACCAACACCTGCAGCTTCGGATGCAACGCCTGCGCTACGCCCTCTCTGCAAGGAATCTGCCAATAACCCCGATTGGGTTCTCGAATCTCCCAGCAAAATGCTTCGCCAGCACGTAAAAAGCTCCTCCACCCCAGTACTAAGTTTGTGGAAATTACAGAGTGCTCTGCAGCTCTCTGTATCAATCACCTATAGAGTTCGTAGGATCAGTGACAGGTCGGCTATTCGAACAAGTCAGACAATTTCTTTAGCTAAACTAGACTAGTTATACTGTTTTCGGGTCAGTGGACCACCCACAAATGTTGCAAATTAAAGGATCCCCAACTTGGGATTGGACAAGAGAGGTGGTTAGGTCATTGTCACCACCTAGAATTTGGTGTTCTCACAATTAATATTAATATTTTCGTACCCACCCCTTACATTCCAGTTCCCATGGCAATAGGACACACAGTGGAATATCAAAATGTATCAGTTTCAGGTGTAGTTCAGCTTCTTCTCTGGGTCAGGGTTCAGTTTCCCAGGAGCATCTCAGCTTCGGCAGCCAGCTGGCTAAGTTCCACTACTGCGTGTTTCGTATCTCCTTCATCATGTGGTGAGGGCCATACAAGCTTCAAAGATGGAGTGGCTCCCCGCTCCCAGGCCCACAGATACGCGGTACATGAAAAGTAAGCGAAAACAATTTAGAAACACAGAAAAAATGAATACACTGTATACCATGATTAGCTTCACTGCACCCCTTACTTTATGATATCTATAGCATTAGGAGTTAGGCAGAAATAGACAGCTGAGCCAAAGCAGCGGTAGCAAGCAGAAAGCATGTTAAAAACAAAGCGGCCATTTTAGCAATACTGCGCATGAGCGAAAAATCCCTCCAGAACTGCGAGTGCGTCACATCACATGGGCATGACCGACACATGCGCAGACCGAAATCCGCATAGCAGCGACCAAGTCAGTTGCAAGCGTGGTTAGGATTAATAAACACATAGGCAAGCATCTCTGGGACACCCACGTGTAGTGTAAAAGTGCAAAATTAATAAACAAAACAGATTGGTTAATAATTTAAATGTTATGCGAGGGGTTTGAATTCAAGCAAGTCGCGTAACGTGCAAATCCTTGCTCCATCAATCCCCTCTTTGATGATATTTACTATCATCACTATTAATGGAACCAGATGCCAACTTTCTCTTTCATATCTCATCCATCTCAATCTCATCAAATTTGTTGTTAATCCTTTTCCCTGCATCCTTATTAGGATGGAAATTATTTGCCCTTTTATATATTTGATTTTTCAGCTCTTCTAATTCAAGTTCATCAACATTCCTTTTCACTCCTCTCTTGTTCACAGCATACTTCTTTTTGCATATCTGGCATTTGCAACAAATTATTATTATTAGCACAATTAAACTAATCCCTGCTATTGGCATCAGAATTTTACTCACAAGACTTTTACCTATGTTAGAAAACCAACTACCTACAGAGGAGAGACCATCAGTTAGCCTCTTCCAGGCACTGTCAACCTCCAGTGGTTTGAGTTCTTTTTCCAAATTAGTTATGTTTCTCACATATTTCTTAATTTCTACGCTTTTATCAGGAATGTAAGTGCAACAATGTTGCGCTTTCAACATTCTACAGACTCCGTCCTCTTTTGCCAATAAGGTATCAAGAGCAAGTCTATTCTGTAAAACCATTGATCTGATCGCAACCAGTTCAGTATTGACCAACAGAAAACCAGCAGCAGTGTCAGTAGATAACCAATCCACTACTGTAGACAATTTGCAAATTCGGTGTGTGTTCAGAACCACTCCCACTCCAGGTATCAATGCACTAAAGATATCACCTATAATTTCTCCTACACTTTCTCTTCTACTACGCACTAAACCATTAGTAGTTTCATTGCTTCCAGCGGCGTCATTCACATGGTATATTTTCGGGAAGATAATGCCAAAATAGCAGCTTCCATACCAGTGATCCGGCAATTTGAAATAAGCCTTGTTTCCACATATATAATAAATTCCGGGAAACACAGGTTCTGACCCATTTTTGAAACCCCAACCTCCAATTACCTTATAATTGTGTTCGCATTCACTGGAACCGATGAATACATTGTTATAATAACTAGTCTTTTCTCTATGCAGACAAAGCTTCCCCTTTCTTTCGAAATCCAGCAACAGTGCAGCCTTCTCTTCACCTTTTGAGGTGCTTTCCATGTTTTCTGCCCATTTAGGAGTTTTCTGTCTTTTGTCATTGGCCTTTCTTTGGAAACTTTCCCTTCTCTTCTCTGCCATATTCAAAAACATTTTCTCTTGTTCATGTAATGAACAGGTCAAGTTATTTCTGTGTGCTTCACCTAAGTCTATGTCACCTATAGTCAGAAAGTATTCTCCCATATAACGAGTCACGTTGCTCTTGGTGTGAACAATGTTCAGGTTTCCCCGAATAGGAAGTTCAGAAAATATTACGTCAGAGTTAGAATAGTAATACTGTAGAGTTCCTCTATAGAAGAGGCTTGCTAAAATGCTACAGGAAATTCCATAGGTTAGGGGTAAATGATGATAGGTCACACCTTCAGGTACAGAAATGGGTAGCTTCATGCAGACATAACAGTCTTCTATTTCCATAGCTTCAACATAGTGAACTAAAAGATTTGCAAATACATTTAAATGTGTCCTGTTTCTTGTTCTGTGATAATGTAGTCCTCCCTCGTCTGATGCATCTACGTCCCTTTTTGTCTGTTTAAGGCTAGAGGTTTTCTCAGGTCTTTCTACACTTTGTGGTGTTTCTTCCGTCGGCAAAACATCTGAGTCTTTCGTCACTATTTTAGTAGGATACAGGTTAGAATCTTTGCTTATCATAAAAGGTATTAAGACTGTTAATCCTATCCATATTATCAGTACTATTGCTACACTACATAAGCATATTTTATAGCATGTTTTACAACAATTCTGTCTAGGTCTTCCATTCACATTTGAATCAGACATTTTTGGCTTAGAAGAAGTTTTTCAACCCCTCTTTGTAACTTTACACAGGTGGCTTACGCAGGTTAAATTTTCAGGTGGGGGCTTCTTCGGAACCCTGATCAGCAATTGATTCTTCGTCACTCTCGTCACTTATTTCGAGGTCTTCAAATTCCTCTAGTACTAGGTAAGTCCATTCAGGATTCTGATATTTCTTGTTTTGTCTTTTTATTCTGTCACTTCGTCTTTGAGGCTTGATTCCAGCCCTTTCTTTCTCGCTGGCAGCCTTTTTCCGGTCTTCTAGCTTTTTTTTCCACCGTTTTCAATCTCAGCTTTAGTCTTTTTATGAATCTTGGTTCATTTTTCTTCTTTTTAAGTCTTTTAACTGGCACTGTAATTTGACTTCCTTCACGAGCTCTTTTGTTTTCATTCAGTCGTGGCACAGCTATTTCGACACTTCCGTCTTCGCTTCCTGTCTGACTAGTCCCAGGTCTTACTACAGTTTCTTCTGCCTGGTTGCTAAACTGGCCTGGTTCAGGTGTAGGCTGAATTTGACTTTCGTTTGTTTCAAGTTCTGTTTCCTGAACACGTTCGTCTATTTCTATCTGATCCTGTTCATGCACTTCGAACCCTTGATCTTCTTCCGCATGAACTTCCGCCCTAATTTCTAACTGTCCCTTTTCTGTTTCTGGAGTTGTAGGAGGTGTGTCGATGACCTGTCCTGTCCCTATCTGACCTCCTTCTTCATCAGATCTGTCATGGATTTCGATTATCTGATTTTCTCCTCTTAGTCCTGTCTCATCCTCACTATCCCACTCTCTGTCTAAGTAGGTGTATCTTCTGGTTCTTATTGGATCAAGAGCCAGATCATCTGCAGGATACCATTCGTCTTGGCTGGTGCTCGGTTGTTCGTCCTCAGCTACTTCAGGACCATCGTCTGGAAACCCTTCAGCTGCGCAACATCAGCCTCAGCCGCTTCCTTTTCAGTCACTCTTTTGGTATGACTTGCATGGATCCACTTTGGCACACCTGCACATTTCACCGCAGTTGTAGTGATGAGGATCACTTGCCTTGGCTTTCCCCACTTCGGTGCTAGGCAACTCTTTCGGGTGTGTTCCTGAAGCACAACCCAGTCTCCTGGTTTCAAATTATGGACTGGAGTTGTGGGCCTGGCGACGGCGTCTTCCCCAATCTGGTGAGAGATAGAACGCACTTGGTCACCCAGCTGCTTGCAGTATTCTAGTACCAAATCATCAGAAATACTTAGCAGTTTGCGTCCTGGTACCCATGCCTGCCGCATCATTCTTCCCATTAGTATCTCATGGGACTCAGGCCTGTGTTTCGGTCTGGAATGCTTCTCAGTCCCATCAGGCCAAGGGACAAAGCATCTATCCAATTCAATCCAGTAGAGTTACACATCTTTCCCAGTCTTGACTTTATAGTGCCATTCAGGTGTTCTACTACTCCAGAAGCCTCTGGATGATATGCACAGTGCAGTTTTTGGGTAATCTTAAATGCCTCGAAAAGCTGTGTTATGACGTCATTGGCAAAATGCCCACCTCTGTCTGATTCAACTGTGACTGGGAAACCGTACCTAGGTATCAGTTCCCTTAGTAACAATTTGGCTACGGTAATGGCATCATTTTTCTTGGCTGGGTAAGCTTCTACCCATTTTGAAAATAGGCAGACTATGACAAGAACATACCTATGTCCTTTGCAAAGGGGTAACTGAATAAAGTCAACCTGTAGTCTGATGAAAGGGCCTTCTGCTTTTCCAATTGTACTGGGCAACACCACTGTTTTCTTTCCAGGATTAAACTGCTGACAAGTTAAGTACCTCTGGCAAAGTGCCTCTGCAATGTTCCTGAACTTCGAACTGTACCATGTTTGTTTAAAACACGGACCATTGCATCTCTCCCTATGTGTGTATCTCCATGGATTAGTCTTGCCATAGAAGCAACCATACTGTCTGGTAACACAGGCACACCATCCTTATGAACAATGATACCATCTCTATCCCTTGGATGACAATCATCTTTCTCCCATCTTTCCTTTTCTTCTGGCTCTGCTGCCTGTTGCAACCCTTTCAGTTCCTCCCAAGTTGATACATCCTCAAACACCATAAGTTGGCAGCTGTTTCCGACTCCCCCCAATGTGATGTTCAATGACATTTTGTTTCTGTCACAATATTGGGCTATTTGGTCAGCATAACGGTTACCAGCTGTCACATTGTCGTTGCCAGATTTGTGAGCAGCACACTTGACCACTGTCAATTCTTTTGGTAACTGGATTGCTTCCAGTAGGTTCTGTACCACTTTTCCATTTCTGATAGGGGTACCTGAGGAAGTCATGAATTCTCTTTGCAGCCACAATTGGCCGAAGTCATGCACAACCCTATAACCATATTGACTGTCAGTATATATGGTTACTCTCCTATTTTTCCCGTTTTTGCAAGCCCTTGTCAACGCAACCAGGTCGGCTACTTGTGCAGATTTTACTCCAAATAGGTAGGATGCTTCTATTGTTTTGACTAGGGTAACCACAGCATAGGCAGCACTTAGGCCTCCATCCTCATTTCTCAACCATGAGCCAACCACAAACAATTCAATGTCTTCTATGGGCAAATCTGTTTCCTTAATATCTGGGCGTGGTATTGTGCTATACTCAGTGAGATCAATGCAATTATGTTCAACCTCCTCCCTGACTTCTGCAGCCAGTGTATTTGGTAATAGGGTTGCTGGGTTCAGTATATTACATCTAGTGATAGTTACATTGGCAGCACCCACTAAAATCCTCTCATACTTAGTCAGCCCACTGGGTGTGAGGTACTGAGTCTTGGTCCGGGTCAGTAGGATTACAACTGCATGGGGAACATACACAGTTACTGGATGTCCCATGACAATGGACTAAGCGTGGGCGGAAAATCCGTTCCGCTCGCGGATTTTGCGGATTTTCGGGAAATCCGCAATCCGCGAGATTTGCGGATTTCCCGCAAAATCCGCAAATTCGCACGCAGCGGATTTTTTTGGCGGCGCGCGGCGTTGGTGATACAATTTTTGCGGCGCGCGGCGTTTATCATCGTTTGCCGAGTTGTTTTTTTCGATAGTTTGCGAGTGCTGCGCCATTTTGGATCTTGCTGTGTGATCCCGCGGGAATTGGCGAGCGCGATTACGTCATCGCGGCTTGCCAGCGATAGTTTGTCAACGCGAGTACGGCGAGATCACGTCTCGCGGTACTTCGCAATTGCGAGATTTGAGATGCGGCGCGCGAAAATATAAATTTGCAATTCTGCACAAGAAATCCACCAGCAAGCAGCATAAACCTTCTAGAAATGATGATTTTTATGTGAATAACTCCTTAGTTTGACATTTGCCTGCACTTTTTTAGCGAGGAGTCCATTTTGGGGAGGGGGGCAGGGGGGTGGGAGGAAGGAAGTGCCCCATAGTCTTCAACTTCCTGTTCCTGTTCAGCAGGCTCCTCCCAGTGCTTTGTCCATCTCCTGGTCACTTTTCATTTGGATGTGGACCTGGAAGGATTACTTTTTGTGGATGCTGCTGGATCTTTGGATTTGAGGCCTTTTTGACTTTCTTTGGATCACTGTTGGATTAGAAATTTTACAAGTAAGTTTGTTTGGGGCATTACAGTTGCTGCAACTAAAATTTTGGGATTTTCGATTTTTGGGCTGTTTTGGGGCCTTTTGCCCAGGGGTACTCAGTGGTGGGTGGACTGATTCTTTCTGTGGGTTGTCTTGAACTTAAACATCATGGAGGCCATAGATGAATTGGGATTGTGCTGATTTTTCTGTGTTTTTCGATTTTTTTTTTTTGTAAAATTTTGTGTTTTTCGATTTTTGACCTGTTGTTGGGGCCTTGACCGGGGGTAGTGAGTGGTGCATGGGCCTAGTCTTTCTGTGGGCTGTCTTGAATTTAAACATCATGGAGGCCATGGATGGAATGGGATTGTGCTGATTTTGCAGTGTTTTTCGATTTTGGGCCTGTACTTGTGGCCTTTTCACCAGGGGTATTTGAGTCTAGCATGGGCCTAGTCTTTCTGTGGGCTGTCTTGAATTTAAACATCATGGAGGCCATGGATGGAATGGGATTGTGCTGATTTTGCAGTGTTTTTCGATTTTTGGGGGTGTTCATGGGGAGGGACATGCCATGTGGCTGGTGGCCATTTTGAGTGCAGCTACAGGCACTGGCCATGTGCTGGCAGGCAAGTGGCCATTTTGAATGCAGGCTTTGTTGTTAGGCCTCCAACCATTTTGCCTACTTTTCAACCTTTATTTATGCCCAGGGGTAGTGAGTCTTGCATGGGCCTAGTATTTCTGTGGGTTGTCTTGAATTTAAACATCATGGAGGCCATGGATTGAATGGGATTGTGCTGATTTTGCAGTGTTTTTCGATTTTTGGGTGTGTTCATGGGGAGGGACATGCCATGTGGCTGGTGGCCATTTTGAGTGCAGCTACAGGCACTGGCCATGTGCTGGCAGGCAAGTGGCCATTTTGAATGCAGGCTTTGTTGTTAGGCCTCCAACCATTTTGCCTACTTTTCAACCTTTATTTATGCCCAGGGGTAGTGAGTCTTGCATGGGCCTAGTATTTCTGTGGGTTGTCTTGAATTTAAACATCATGGAGGCCATGGATTGAATGGGATTGTGCTGATTTTGCAGTGTTTTTCGATTTTTGGGCCTGTACTTGTGGCCTTTTCACCAGGGGTATTTGAGTCTAGCATGGGCCTAGTCTTTCTGTGGGCTGTCTTGAATTTAAACATCATGGAGGCCATGGATGGAATGGGATTGTGCTGATTTTGCAGTGTTTTTCGATTTTTGGGCCTGTACTTGTGGCCTTTTCACCAGGGGTATTTGAGTCTAGCATGGGCCTAGTCTTTCTGTGGGCTGTCTTGAATTTAAACATCATGGAGGCCATGGATGGAATGGGATTGTGCTGATTTTGCAGTGTTTTTCGATTTTTGGGGGTGTTCATGGGGAGGGACATGCCATGTGGCTGGTGGCCATTTTGAGTGCAGCTACTGGCACTGGCCATGTGCTGGCAGGCAAGTGGCCATTTTGAATGCAGGCTTTGTTGTTAGGCCTCCAACCATTTTGCCTACTTTTCAACCTTTATTTATGCCCAGGGGTAGTGAGACTTGCATGGGCCTAGTATTTCTGTGGGTTGTCTTGAATTTAAACATCATGGAGGCCATGGATTGAATGGGATTGTGCTGATTTTGCAGTGTTTTTCGATTTTTGGGCCTGTACTTGTGGCCTTTTCACCAGGGGTATTTGAGTCTAGCATGGGCCTAGTCTTTCTGTGGGCTGTCTTGAATTTAAACATCATGGAGGCCATGGATGGAATGGGATTGTGCTGATTTTGCAGTGTTTTTCGATTTTTGGGCCTGTACTTGTGGCCTTTTCACCAGGGGTATTTGAGTCTAGCATGGGCCTAGTCTTTCTGTGGGCTGTCTTGAATTTAAACATCATGGAGGCCATGGATGGAATGGGATTGTGCTGATTTTGCAGTGTTTTTCGACTTTTGGGGGTGTTCATGGGGAGGGACATGCCATGTGGCTGGTGGCCATTTTGAGTGCAGCTACAGGCACTGGCCATGTGCTGGCAGGCAAGTGGCCATTTTGAATGCAGGCTTTGTTGTTAGGCCTCCAACCATTTTGCCTACTTTTCAACCTTTATTTATGCCCAGGGGTAGTGAGTCTTGCATGGGCCTAGTATTTCTGTGGGTTGTCTTGAATTTAAACATCATGGAGGCCATGGATTGAATGGGATTGTGCTGATTTTGCAGTGTTTTTCGATTTTTGGGGGTGTTCATGGGGAGGGACATGCCATGTGGCTGGTGGCCATTTTGAGTGCAGCTACAGGCACTGGCCATGTGCTGGCAGGCAAGTGGCCATTTTGAATGCAGGCTTTGTTGTTAGGCCTCCAACCATTTTGCCTACTTTTCAACCTTTATTTATGCCCAGGGGTAGTGAGTCTTGCATGGGCCTAGTATTTCTGTGGGTTGTCTTGAATTTAAACATCATGGAGGCCATGGATTGAATGGGATTGTGCTGATTTTGCAGTGTTTTTCGATTTTTGGGGGTGTTCATGGGGAGGGACATGCCATGTGGCTGGTGGCCATTTTGAGTGCAGCTACAGGCACTGGCCATGTGCTGGCAGGCAAGTGGCCATTTTGAATGCAGGCTTTGTTGTTAGGCCTCCAACCATTTTGCCTACTTTTCAACCTTTATTTATGCCCAGGGGTAGTGAGTCTTGCATGGGCCTAGTATTTCTGTGGGTTGTCTTGAATTTAAACATCATGGAGGCCATGGATTGAATGGGATTGTGCTGATTTTGCAGTGTTTTTCGATTTTTGGGGGTGTTCATGGGGAGGGACATGCCATGTGGCTGGTGGCCATTTTGAGTGCAGCTACAGGCACTGGCCATGTGCTGGCAGGCAAGTGGCCATTTTAAATGCAGGCTTTGTTGTTAGGCCTCCAACCATTTTGCCTACTTTTCAACCTTTATTTATGCCCAGGGGTAGTGAGTCTTGAATGGGCCTAGTCTTTCTGTGGGTTGTCTTGAATTTAAACATTATGGAGGGCATGGATGGATTGGGATTGTGCTGATTTTGCAGTGTTTTTCGATTTTTGGGGGTGTTCATGGGGAGGGACATGCCATGTGGCTGGTGGCCATTTTGAGTGCAGCTACAGGCACTGGCCATGTGCTGGCAGGCAAGTGGCCATTTTAAATGCAGGCTTTGTTGTTAGGCCTCCAACCATTTTGCCTACTTTTCAACCTTTATTTATGCCCAGGGGTAGTGAGTCTTGCATGGGCCTAGTCTTTCTGTGGGTTGTCTTGAATTTAAACATTATGGAGGGCATGGATGGATTGGGATTGTGCTGATTTTGCAGTGTTTTTCGATTTTTTGGTGCTTTATAACTGAACTGATGTTCCTCTGTCTTCCATTTTTTTTAGGTGCACAAGACTCAAGAGAACCACCAGTGCCAGGAAGAAGTCCTGCAGCGGTGTGTGTGTGCAGCATAACGTCACGCGACGTCACGTCTGGCCTCAGACAACTCTACAATTCGTGCAACTGCGGCCTGCTGTCTGACCTGCTCTGAAGAAGATGGCCCCGCCCCCAAAGAAAGTTCTCCGTAGCTCCTCTAGCAAGAAAGTTGCTAGTAAGGAGCAGAAGAAGCAAGTTACCAAGGAGGCTGGTGTGCCACCCGCCACTTTTTTTGGGAGCAAAAAAAAAAGTACGCCTGCAGCAGCAGGATCTGCTGGGGACCAAGCTGGGAGCAGCACCCCTGCTCCATTGGGTTCAGTGCCTCCACCACCACGCCAACTTAAGTCAAAGCCCTTGAGTGCTTCAGAGGCAGTCAGTGTACTTCTCCAATCACCATCGACCAGTGATGTTGGCTCATCGCAAGAAAGTAGCAGCAATGTCCCTGAATCAACACAGGTTGTTGTAACTCATCTGACAAGTGTTGAACAACCACAGCCGCAACAACAACACCACGTGCAAGTACACGCCCAAGTACATGTGGAAGGAGAGGCAGCAAAAGGAGATGCGCAAGCAAAGGTGCATGGAGGTTCACAAGTGCCCACAATAGTTGTTCCTCCCGAAGTAGGGGCACATCAGGAAATCGACAATGAAGCCGAGGTATCATTGGAAGCCACTCCTCCTGATGATCATTCATTGTCTTCCACATCCCTAGCAAGGAAAAGATCAAGGGGGGTGTCTACATCTTCTTCAAGCCCACCTCCTTCTGATGATACAGATCCAGCTTGGGAACCACAACTGCGGTCTGACAGTGAGGCACACCATGATCTGACACCGGTACCTAAGCGTAAAAGGAAGGTCGTCCAAAAACTCAAACCTATGGAGTGTGATGAGGCTCAACAAGAAGTGACAGATACTGCTGGTGATGAAGCCTCTCACGATGACGACGAGCCAGTCATCACAAAGGTCACTGCAGCCCCACCGGGCATGCAGCAAAGAGACATTTTGACCCTATCCCGAGAAGCTGCTGAGCGTGATGATGATGTCGGCGAGGAGGCAATGGAAATGGAATCATTAGATTTGGAGTTAAGTAGTACACCAAAACCTACCGCTTCCATATTTCTTCGCAAGAAGGTACCCACCTCGTCCTCGACCTCAATTCGTGGTGGTGAAAGTGCAAAACGTACTGAAGTTCGGCAATCCACATCCTCCACTTCATCTGTCATTAGCAGCAGGACCACCACCACCAGTATCGCCGCCTCCTCCGGCCCCCGAAGACATTTCAAGTCTCCAGTTTGGGACTTCTTTAGTGTTTGCCCAAAAAAGGAAAACGTAGCCATTTGTAGCCTTTGTAAGCTTCGATTTAGTCGTGGTAAGCTTGGTTCTAACTATGGTACCGGAGGCCAGAGAGGTCATCTTGAGAGAAGGCACGCTGTCCAATGGTTTCCGCACCTAGAGACGGTCAAGAAAGCCGGAATTGCACGTAATGAAAACGTTGATTTGTCATCTGCTGATGACGAGGAGGTAGAAGAAGACGATTCAAACACTTCACTTACACCCAGTTCCCATGTCAGCAGCACACCCCATGGGAGCCACACTAAGAGTGTGGGAGAGAGTGAGACATCAATGCGGAAAAGTTCATCAGCGAGCGTAACTGGGTCGAAGAGATCATCATCATCCCGTAAATCATTGGTCCAGGGCAACATTAAAAAGATGTTGTTTACAGAAGCGCAATATGAACGCAACCACCCAATGACCCGTCTGTATAACACTAAGCTGGCTAAAATGCTAGCTCTGGACCTTCTCCCTTTTTCTTTTGTAGAAGGGGTTGGTTTTCTAGAATTAGTGACAGCGCTCTGCCCTAAATGGAAGGTTCCTAGCCGGTTCTATTTTGCCCGAGTTGCGGTTCCAGCACTACATGAAGATGTTCTGAAGGTGATTGGGGCAGCTTTGCAGAAGAGTGCTGTTCACACTATACATCTGACAACAGACATGTGGACCAGTGGCGCAGGCGCTGATTACATGTGCATCACTGCACACTGGGTCTCTTTTTCAGGGGCTAAAGCAAAGCTAAACTCAGGTGTTGACACTAACATTGTTTTTAAAGGTGCTCGGAAACATGCAACACTAGCCATGTTTGGTTTGGAGAAACGTCACACAGCAGAAAACATTTTGGATGTCTTTAACACAAAGGTCCTTAACTGTCTGTCCCCACTAAAACGCAAGGTTGGTTATGTTTCCACGGACAATGGCTCCAATATAGTTAAGGCCATGAGGGACGGTTACTATTTCAGAGTGCCGTGTTTGGCGCACTGTATAAACCTGGTTGTCCAAAAATTCTTGGGTAATAAACGCAGTGCAGCGTACAGTGTATTGGAGAACTGCCGAAAAATTTGCAAGCATTTCAGGCATTCTTTTAAGGCCCGGAAGCAGCTGAGGAGCATGCTATATCAATGTCAAATGCCAGTGAAAGCACTCATCCAGGAGGTGGTAACACGTTGGAACTCAACCTTCTACATGCTTGAGCGTCTGTATGAGCAGTATACGCAACTCGATCAATATTTCTTGAAAGAGGGTATAGAGGAGCTGAGGATGGGTGGGCCGCAATGGAACATAGTTGAAAGCCTAACACGCATGCTTCGTCCTTTTGAGGTCTTCACGCGTGCAGTCAGCAAGGAGGACTCTAATTTGGGAAAAGCTATCCCATTGTTGTACATGCTGGAGGACCAACTGAAGGAGGTGTGTTCTGTGTTTGGAAAAGATGACAAAAAGAAAGACTCTTTGCTTCTGGCTGAGCAATTATTAGAGCTCCTACAAGGTGATGAACGTCTTAAAAAGATCCACTCAGAACAGCATTACATTTGTGCTACTATTCTGGATCCACGCTACAAAAAGGCGCTGGCAGGCAGAGCATTCTTTCCTTTTGGTGATGAAGATGTTACAAAGTACAAACGTTGGCTAGCCTTGTCAGCCAAGAAGTTTGAAACAGAACGGCTGGAAATTGAAGGAAATGGCAGTACATCAGCAGGCCATCCCCAGTCAAAACAATCCACTTCTGCACCTGTGGCTGTGGCACAAGTGACCTCTCAGCCGTTAAAGACACCGGCAACCGGATCATCTGCACGAAAGACAACAGAAACATTGGAGGCTGAAGAGGATTGGCTAGCTCTGCGTGGGTTTGGTTCTCAAAAGGTCAGAGGCACAGCAAGAGCTACGCAAAGTGGAGGAACCTTGGAGGAGGACCTTGAGTCGATGGTGAAGGACTATCTGAATGACTCCACAGAGGTCTATGTTAATTCTGACCCATTGGCGTATTGGCATGGGAAAAAAGAATTGTGGCCACAGCTCACCAACCTGGCTTTAAACTACTTGTCTTGCCCACTCGCAAGTGTGTCTTCTGAACGGGTTTTCAGTGCGGCTGGTGGGATTGTAACTCCCAAACGGAGCCGCCTCTCGCCCAAAAATGTGGAGAGGTTAACAATGATCAAGATGAATCAGCACCTCATACCACCAGATTTCAGTGTACGAGAGAGCGTGCCGGATGAAGAGGAGGTGGCCAGCAACATAGATGAGGGAATTTCTACTCTGTCAGGTGGCACTGACCTCACCCTGGCTGAATTCGCAGAGTATGATGACGAAGCCTTATTCTTATTCCTGGACCGTGATACCGACTTCGAGCCCTGAAAATGAGACAACGAATCAATAACTTTCTTTTTCATCCTTATTCACTTTTATTCCTGTGTGTCTGTCTTTCTTTGTTGTGCACAGTTAATATAATTCAAACTTTAATCAGATAATCACAAAAACAAGCCCATCAGCAGAACTGTCTTCACTTGTTTGCTAATTTATTTGAAGGTGCCGCAGTCTGCATTCCTCAGGTTCACAAGTTCAGAAGAACATGCTCCTCTATCCTCCTCCTCCAGACTCCTATTTCCATCAAAGCAGAGGGCTGGTTTACGCCCAATGAAGAAAGACTCAGCACTTGTGGGGGTGTTGTTCTACCTCTTTGCAGGTGAGTTGACGGGTCTGGGGCCATTGCTGGGAAGCACTAAAAGTGGTTTGGACCAAATCCGAGGCGGAAAATTTTTTGTGTTTTTGATGACTTGCTTGCCTTTGAGGTGCTCTTAGGGGGGGTTCCGTCTGTTTGTGGGTGAGTTTCGTGGTCTGAGAGCATTGCTGGGACACTCTAATCTTGATTGCATTTGCTTTTCAGGAAATCCGTCGTGCCAACCCCGACTTATGGCCTAGCTACGCAGCGCGTTTGGACCGAAGGCCCAGAAATATTGCAAGTATGAGATTTTGCTTTTGGCCTGTTTGGGGGTGTTATGCTTCTTGGCGGGTGGGTTGCCGGGTCTTGGGGCATTCCTGGGAAGGTCTAATACCGGGTAGAAGTGGTTGGGACAAAATCCAGGCCGATTTTTTTTTGGGCTATTTCTGACATTTTGCTCTATGTAGCGTTTTCGGGGGCCTGTTTGGGGGGCTTCCTGGTGTTTGTGGGTGAGTTTCGTGGTCTGGGAGCACTGCTGGGACACTCTAATCTTGATTGCATTTGCTTTTCAGGAAATCCGTCGTGCCAACCCCGACTTATGGCCTAGCTACGCAGCGCGTTTGGACCGAAGGCCCAGAAATATTGCAAGTATGAGATTTTGCTTTTGGCCTGTTTGGGGGTGTTATGCTTCTTGGCGGGTGGGTTGACGGGTCTTGGGGCATTCCTGGGAAGGTCTAATACCGGGTAGAAGTGGTTGGGACAAAATCCAGGCCGATTTTTTTTTTGGCTATTTCTGACATTTTGCTCTATGTAGCGTTTTCGGGGGCCTGTTTGGGGGGCTTCCTGGTGTTTGCGGGTGAGTTTCGTGGTCTGGGAGCACTGCTGGGACACTCTAATCTTGATTGCATTTGCTTTTCAGGAAATCCGTCGTGCCAACCCCGACTTATGGCCTAGCTACGCAGCGCGTTTGGACCGAAGGCCCAGAAATATTGCAAGTATGAGATTTTGCTTTTGGCCTGTTTGGGGGTGTTATGCTTCTTGGCGGGTGGGTTGACGGGTCTTGGGGCATTCCTGGGAAGGTCTAATACCGGGTAGAAGTGGTTGGGACAAAATCCAGGCCGATTTTTTTTTTGGCTATTTCTGACATTTTGCTCTATGTAGCGTTTTCGGGGGCCTGTTTGGGGGGCTTCCTGGTGTTTGTGGGTGAGTTTCGTGGTCTGGGAGCACTGCTGGCTATATATACTTTACTTTGCAAGAGGTTTGAAGCAAATCCATGGTGGCAGAGGGGACTTAGGGCCTAGCTGCAGAGCGCGCGCGGAGTGATTTGGGAAATTTGTGAAAAATTGACTAAGTCCCCATTTTTGTACTTTTGCTCTTTGGCTGTTTGGGGGTCTTCTACTCGTCTTCTCCTGGGTTGACGGCTCTGGGGCCATTGCTGGGAAGCTCTAATACCGGATAAAAGTGTTTTGGACCAAATCCCAGGCGGAATTTTTTTTGTGTTTTTGATGACTTGCTTGCCTTTGAGGTGCTCTTAGGGGGGGTTCCGTCTGTTTGCGGGTGAGTTTCGTGGTCTGGGAGCACTGCTGGGACACTCTAATCTTGATTGCATTTGCTTTTCAGGAAATCCGTCGTGCCAACCCCGACTTATGGCCTAGCTACGCAGCGCGTTTGGACCGAAGGCCCAGAAATATTGCAAGTATGAGATTTTGCTTTTGGCCTGTTTGGGGGTGTTACGCTTCTTGGCGGGTGGGTTGCCGGGTCTTGGGGCATTCCTGGGAAGGTCTAATACCGGGTAGAAGTGGTTGGGACAAAATCCGCGCGGAAAAGCCTTTAGTTTTGGCACTTTTTGTAACTTAGGGTTCGTTAGGGTTAGCCCTAGCAGCAGGATTGCATGTGTTTCGGGGTGTTCTAGATTTTTCAAACTGAGTTCTGGGGTCTTAGAGCACTCGTGAGAATGTGTAATTTTGGTTGCAAGTCATTTGAAGAAAATCCATGGTGGGAAAGGGGGGATTTGGCATAGTTAAAGAAAGCCTTTGCCACTATTCTTAACTTAGGGTTCGTTAGGGTTAGCAGTATTTCTATTGCATGTGTTTGAGTGGGGGGGATTTCGAGTCTTGGAGCGATGCTGGCTATGGCTACTTTTGCTTGGTTGCTTGCAAGTGGTTTGAATGCAATCCACGGTGGGTAATGGGTAATTAGGGTACTTCGGCCTACTTTTACTTTCAAAGTAAGTTTTGTCACCAGTTTTCTGCTAGGCCTCGTTTTTTGAGATTTGATTGGGGGTCTTCTACATTTTTGCGACTGGCTTTAGTAAGGGTCTGGGTGGGAGCACTGCTAGGAAGATCTAATTTTGTTCTAAAACACAGTTTACAGTACACCTAGCTTGAGGGGCAAGATCCGCTACATTAATTTGCCCATACTTATTTATCCTTCAAAAGGTGACTCAGAGTACGCACTTTCAAAAACATTGTACTGTCTACTAGGAAAAACAAATTGTGACTTTTTGCACTCCACAGCCTACATACCTTATATTTATTTATCAGTGGTGTTGTAATATTATATCACTTCCTGTTTTTCGTTGAATAATTACAGGCCGGGTTTCAGTCTCTGCAATGGGGAAAAAAGGATGGAGTCAGGCTTCACAGTAGCGAGCCACAATTCAGCATCAGGCAGGCAGTGGACAGGGTGTCTTCTGGTGACCAACATCGGTGGACGAAGCGTCGGCTGCAATGGAGGAGTGCCGCTAATAGGAGGATTTTTTTTCTGCGGGCAACTTACTTACCACTTCCAACAGGACCACTACAACCACATAGATACAGTATCCCTTGCCTTTTTCTCTGACTGTGACTGCATTTCTTGGCTCTCTCTCGGCTTCTACATTGATCCCTTAACACATCACTTAGTCCACTCCACTATCTGCACCACACATAGTCATTTGTAAGTGCTCCTACGTAATTCGCAAGTCGCAGCACGCCCCAGGCCGTAGAGGACTGGGATGGCCCCAATGATGAAGCATGTCACCAAGGGGCAACCCTGGTGAGTGAGGGGACACCTAGAAAAAAAGCAATTTCTCCTTTTCTATCTACTATACCTTCTGTCAGGTTACGCAGCCCCTAAGCGCCTACCGTACTATGAAACTACATTTCCCATGAGTAGGCGGGAGACTTGCAGACTATTTAGTGAGACTATATGAGAGTACCCTTGTATGTTAGGACAGCACTTCACTGATGCCTGTCTTGTCTTCTGTTACAGGTCTCCTTTCCCTGCTGACCCTACCTTTACCCATCCCACATTTTTTATTTTAGTTTGTTATTTTTCTCCCTCGCCTAATGCCTCGAACACCCTGTGTTTACACTTCTGGGTGTTGGTGACATTTGGAGGTGGAACCATATTTGCATCGACTGGATCACGGGGAGTAAACCTGACACCTTCCAGACCAACCCCATTGAGTGTTGTTGTGAATGGATTTATAGTGACCAGCAAGGCTCTCGGGTATCTGGCTACAGAGACCTTATGTTGAATATCGTTATCAATAATTCCACACAGGCCCTGTACTGTCGCATTCTTTCTTTCCACAGTTGTCGATGATATATTCTTACTCTGCTTGACAAAGAACCATTGCTAATGTGAAAGAACTTCAACCGAATTAGTAGTTATACTTTACCATTTGTTAGGCTACAATGTGGCACTGCTCTACTGTACTTCTGTCACCTGCTATATTCTCAGTTGTACCGTTGAATTGCTCAGGAGGACAAACCAGATTTCATTTTCTTTTTTTTCATAGGCATGCAACTGCCACTGTGTCACACCACTAGTACCACCGCTATGAGGAAATTTTATTCGACCAAGATTGCCAACGTTATTCGGTGTTTCCCGTGGAGCCAGCCCTGGGTCTAGCCCTACTTTCAAACACAAATTACAGGTAAGATAAGCGTTTGGTGGTTTGGGGGTATAATGGAGTATTAGTACGAGAGACGAGAGACTGAAGGTAGTACTACTAAAGTCCTAGGACTCTTGGATTCACTTCACTTAGTCTGTGAGAGGCACTTAGTGTTGAAAACATTTGGGCATTTACACTTAAAGGAAGAAAATGGAACTAAACTTTCAGGAAAACAGTCAACGTTAAACCCCCACCCACCAGGCAAGCAGTAAAAAACAGGTATGCTCAGATAAAGTTTGAAAAAGTATATTTATATCCCTAACAAAATAATCTCCCGCAAGACCCTCCCTAACCCCAACGATTGTCCTTCAAAAGTCCCCAAAAACCCAACTCCCAATTCCCACCCCCCAAAAGTCTCTAAAAAAGGGGCAAGGGACACTATGGGTGGATGCTGTTAACTTTTTGGGCCAGGGCATCATGCTCCTCGCGGAGCAAGGCGAGCTCTTGCTGAAGGCGGGACACCATCAGGGTAGTGCGGCGCAGGCGTGCCTTCACTGCCTTGCAGGTGCAAGGCCTGTGAGAGGCAGCTGTTGGCCTTGCTGCTCGGCGGTGGCGTTTGCCTTTGGCAGCCCGGCTCAGTCTCGGTGGACCACTGTGCTGGGTGGCAGCCCGTGGGGCCACGGAGGCCGATGCAGACGACGTTGTTGTAGTTGTCGACTGCACACTTTCCACGTCCTCCAGGGCCACCAGCCGCCGATATTCCGCAACAGTGGCCTCGATCCTCCGTTGCCGGGCCGCTCTAGCCAGCTCCTTCCTCCTTGTTCATTTGGAAGGAGAACCTATATGAAGAAAGAAAGACATAGTCTGTAACCAATGCTCTTTAAGATTAACTCAATCATTCAGCAGAAATTTGTGCTTCAGTACAACTAGCAACTTGCAAGCGCATTACATAACTATTGAGGCCAGTATCTATCTAACCTCACACTTCTTCATCCTTGCTCTAACATTAGTGGGAGTTTAAGGAACAAATTCTACGAGCACTGTGGACTTCCATTGGAGTCGACTATGAAAGTACACCAGTCTTATTCTTCTTCTTATCTCTTGTTTTGGAAAATTGGTACGTTATTTTCTGCAAGCCGGCATAATGCCAGCGCGGTAAACTTGCACCCGAGAAAAAGAGACGCACGCCATGAGGAGTGACCTAGACTTGCGTTGCCGTTGCGTTACTGTACCCGTCCAGTACATGCAGGTGGTGAATCTCTTACTTTTCTATTACGGGTGGCACTGAGAATACTCTGTTACAACTCAAGGGCTACTGCTTAATTAATTTAACTTTCACCCTACAGTGGAAATGAGTACTAGAAATGGAAAATTGAAGAAGATAAATAATCTGATTATCTATCACTTCACATGGGATGTTTTTGCTTATATATGGGATGACTTTAGGTGCTTTGCTTTTTATTGAGTGACCAGTGATACATCCACACATGAATGACTGAGTACTACTAAACTTATTAAGAGAGGTAGGGAGTGGCCACCATAATAACCGGATCTATGCAGTGCTTGCAATACAAACTACTGCTACTATTTATGGTAGTATTTGGACAAAATTAAAAGTTATTTTCCTTGCCTTTCCTACACTGGAACGGACGTGCGGGTGCAGTGTTACATGCTCTTCAAAGTTACACTTAGTTCATCCACTGACCATCTACTCTCTCTAGATCATGGGTACTCACAAACTTTCTCTCAGGGGCTACATTTACAGTGTAGTTTGGGGCCGAGGGCCGCACTGGTGGGGGCGGAGTCAGAGGGGGCGGGGCTAAAGCAAAACGATAACTTGTGACCATGAGGTTGCACACAGGTCCCTGCAGCAGATGCCCTCATCCACTGAGCCACCAGACCCAGCATTTACATACATCTCTCTCCCTCCTGCTCTCCCTCCTGCCCTCCCTCCATCTCTCTCTCCCTCCTGCCCTCCCTCTCCCTCCCCCTCTGTCATCTCACTGTGTGTGTGTCTATCTGTGTCAGCCTTCAGCCCGGGTTGAGACCGCTTCCTCAACGCGCACACACAGACAACAACACCAAAGTACTTAACAGGTCTTTAAAAGACCATTAACATATTATTGAGGCTTTGTTTGTTTTAGCGCCCCTGCTTCTCCACCCTGACAATCACTGCTTGCCCGGCCTCACAGAGCAGAGGCTTTGTTCTATTTGACCTCTTTGTGGCCTTGCATCTCCACTCTGCTCTGTGGGGGCCGGGGGAGCAGTGATTGTCAGAGTGGAGATGCAGGGGCGCTAACAGGTGAAATACAAAAAAGCCTCTGCTCTGTGGGGGCCGGGGGAGCAGTGATTGTCTGCAAGGTCTGCGCACCGCCAACGAAGGCTTGCCGGGCCACCACCGGCCCGCGGGCCGTACTAGGAGTACCCCTGCTCTAGATACACATATGCTATCTAAGAGTCAGATAGTAGCATGATCCAGGTATATGGACACATACAGTTTCTGTGTCACCCACCCAGGCTGTTGTCCTTCCACCCATCATTGCTTCATCATTCACCCAGCCATGCATCTCATATTCTTGCCTTCCCAGCTAGTCTTCAATCTCAATAAGTAAGGAATATATAAGAGCTTACCTCTGGCCGCCACCACCACCGTCTCAACTCTCACAGCTGCCGCCTCCTCCCCTGAAGAATCGCCCTCCGCCTCCGTGTCGAGCACCACCACCTCCACACTGGCCCCGCCACCAGATGTTCCACCTACAAAGTACATTTAAGAATGTTAGAATAAAGCACTCACTAGTCACTAGTATTTGGTCTAGGAATGAAGACATGTGAAAACAATGTAATTTGTGACTGTCTACGTTAAAGTTAAAAAAAATGTCCCTTTTTCCAGGGAAGGTTGTCTTGCTGCACTTTTTGGCACAACTGATGAAGGCTGTTTTTTTAACACGCACCATTTTTCTCCACACAGACAGAAGATGGACTTCTAACAACAAGATCAAGTTGAAAGTGAAACCAGGTGAGAGCTCGGCTCGACCACAAGAAATGTCTTCAATTAATCGTCAGCACTAACCACTTTTCCATTATCAGTTAAACGTTTAGTTTTATTATGACTTCATTTTAATAAATGTGTTTACTTTTAATAAAGCTTTTAAACTTAAATACAATCTGTGTTTTTTGGTCCAGACTAGAGTGACTGAGCGAAAGGTTTTGCAATTTTTGCAAGCATGAGTCCAGATAGAACACTTCAAAAGACATTATGGACAATCCCAGAGGACTGCACTAAGTTGATAGAGCTATTGCTGACTAGAATCATGGGAGTTTCGCCAACCGTGCAATCTTAGTTAGCTACACAGACAGACTAATAAGAATAATCTAGTAATACCACAGGGAGTCATAGTAGAGGCAGGATAAGAATTTAGATACAGTCTACAAGAAGAGCAAAGACAATTTTGAAAAAAGTCAAATGAGGAACGCTAGGAAAAATAGGTACTAGTCTAAAATGAAAACTTACTGGGGCCAGCAGAGGAGCCCTCGCCTGCCCGATCCTGGCCCTGTTGATGAACAGCATCCGCCGCCTGCTGCTCCTGTGTCCTCCTCTCGCCCCTGGGGGGAGCTGACGTACAACATGAAAGAAAGAACAGAAAACATGGATGATTGTTGCTTGTCAATGTCAACCAAATCAAACATTTCAAAAGAACAATAACAAAATATTTCTGCGAAATTATATTGATTATGGTTACTTTTCATTTATTTGCGGACCTGTGACTTCGAAAGTCACGTAACTCACTAAACAAAGTACTGAAACGTTCACCTAGGACTGGCAGGCAGCAGTCCGCAGGCAAGACGCAAAGTGACAGACAAACTCCATTGTGATTTCAGTCAGATCAGTGACAACACTAACAGTTGCCTGCTACATTACCAGTCATTTAAATAGTCAAACTATCAATCCACCGCCACTATTTTTCTTATTGTCAGGGTTGCAAAGGAAGGGGCAGATTTAAGCCCTTGCGGCTCTTTTGCGCCGTTCTTGCGTGACTTTTGTGACGCAGCAGCTAAACAAAAAAGGGCGCCATGGTGCCGCGTATAATATTATAACAACGTGACGCATTTGGGAGATGCATCCCGTTATAAAGCCCTGCGCCATCAGGGGGCGTTCCGGCGCAAGGGAGGGCATTCCTGCGCTGGAACACATCCTAATAGTGGCTGAGGGAAATCTACAAAATATCAATCAGTCACCTTTAGGACAATGATGCGTCACACAAACCCTGCACCTGCTTGAAGCAGACGTACGGCTTGACCCAGCATTGGGGAGATAGGGTACCCCAGAGCATTGATGGAGCTGCGCCATCGTTGCGACGCAACTCCAGCAGTAAAGCTTCGGTGACGTTTTGGGCCCATGGTGCGCCGCATTGCAAATACGGCGCACCATGTTTGGTGGTGGTAGCGGGCCGCACAATTAATGGCGCATCCCTGCTACTTTGCAGGGATGCGACGGTAATTGCAATTCTGCCCCTTAGGGGCATACTTACTTACGCGTTCTGGCTCATCTCCAGAGATGCGCCAGATCAAATGCGTCACGCAAAACTACCCTTGCGACATGGCAGATGTGCCTCATTTACAATGCGGCGCGCCCTGGTGCAAGGGTAGGCACTTGCGTGAGGCATCTCGTCACGTAAGAGCGGCGCATCGCTGGAGTCACGTCGCCAACGCAATGCAACTCCAGTAATGCTCAGGGCCACCCAATACTTAACATGCTGTGTCAGTCCTTTCGCCTGCTTCGAGCAGACATAAGGAATTGAATTGACGTAGCAGCGTCGCAGAAGTGCCTGCGTTAAATCTTGTACATTTCACGCAGGCAATTTTGCGAGGCGCACAGCCGCTGGACCGCGGCGCCCACCCTGCGTACTAGGAACGCACCCATTGTGGTGCAGGCCCATGGCTTTATAACATGACGCATCTCCCTAGATGCGTCATGCTGTAAATGACTCGCAGGGATGCGGCACGTTTACGCCGCTGTTGCGTCACGCAAGGCAACGTAAACGTGGCGCAAGGGGCTTGTAAATGTAATCTGCCCCCTAGTGTCTAGCATTACGCAGTTCTGTAAAGTACACTCATACATAATAGTTACTCAGGCCAATGAGACCACGAAATAGAAAACAAATAAGCATAGTAGCAACGCCACTGAGAAGGAGAGCAGTGCACCTGAAATGCACAGAAGATTTTGAAATATAATTTAACTACAATGTAATCGTCATCAGCGGCATTATTGGCTTGCTCCATGTAAAAAACAAATATTTGCAATACAACAACACAGAGCAGGAGAAAACATCATAGTAGTGAGTGATTAAATGGCTACTACTACTCACCAAGCCCGGGGATCTCCAAGCCGAGCTGGTCCAGCAGGTCGCGCTCGCGGTCCAGGAGGTCCGTCCAGCGATGGGTGACCTGGCTGTAGGTGTGCTGGACCCCGTAGAGGTGGGATATGGCCCAGCACACCTTCTCCCACCGCTTCCGGCGCTCCCGCATGTTGTAGCCGCCGGCCGCGATCCTGCCGCCTCCCGCGATGGTCCTGGGCAGGCGGCGCTGGACGAAGTAGACCAGCGCGCCCACTTCCTCCGGGCTGAAGATCTCCCGTCGCGTCACCTGCTCCCCCCTCAATCTCCCGCATGCTGTCCTGCCACTGGGTCCAGCACTACTCCCCGCCGCCGCTGCGGCCCTCAAGTGCCTGGGCAGCTTCACGGCGCCTGGCTTGACCATGGTCTGGGCAGGTAAGGTAGGAAGAAGTAGAAAATTAAGAAAGAATAGGATAGGGAAGAAGAAAAGAAAAGAGTTTAAAAAAGTAGTTTAAAAGTAAAGAAAAATAGCAGAAAAGACAAAAATATACAGCTAGGAAAAGAGAGGGATAGATAAGAAGCAAAATCGTAAAAAAAAACTGAAAACAAGCAAAGGATGGCAAAGATACGAAGAGGATTAAACACCATGCCCAGACACAGGAAATGAATGAAAAACAAGATGGCCGGCGCCCGTTCACGAGCGCAAAAGTAAGTTCGCGCGAGATTTTCCTCGCGATCTCGTGCGAACCTCTAGATTTCCCGCGCGATCTCGTGCGAACCTCTACTCGCAATGCGCTTACTGCGCGAGATTATACATAGCAGGCGGAAACGGAAATACGTCACGCAAACAAAATGGCTGCGCCCGTACTCGACCTTGGGGTAAATTCGCGTGTTGCGCTGCAAGCGGCTCGCGAATACTGCAAAAAAACTCGCGAAACAACAAGCCGCAAAAAAATAAAATGCTCATTCGCACGACTTGGCGGCTTCCGCGGTCGGTTTCGCACGACGCCGCGCCCCGCGAATAGCGCGAAAAAAACCGAAAAACGATTTCAGCAAAAGCAAAAGCAATGAGCAGGTGCAAAAGGTCAACCTCATGATTTGTAACGATTCTTTGTAGTGCTTCCTGAGGGGGCCCTCCAGAATTCGGTTGCCTGCTTGCAACTATTGTGTGACCCTGCTCTGACCTTAACTGTATGCCACAAAGGTCCTGATTTACAGCTAAAGGAGCAGACAAGCAGGTGCCAGGCTGGAACTTTAAATTCTTTCAGTGACACATTAATTAGCCCCTAATTCATTATTGTCAGTTGGGGCAGGGCAGGTGTTGTTAATAAACTAACCCCAAATTAATTCATGTCAGTTCAAGCAGGGCAGGTGGGCTTGCTTTTCCCCCCCATCTTCTACAGTGATGATGAACCAGAGGGTGGCATTGATGTAACAGAGGGTGGCATGGGTCAAAGAGAGGGTGCCAGTGGTAAAACAAAGGGTGCTGGGAGGCTGTGATGATGAACCAGACGTAGAAACAACATAGTCGCGACCGTTGCGAGCCGACAAGTAAGTTCGCAATTGCGAACTAGTACCAAACCCTCGCGAACTGGCAGAAACAATTGCGAACACAAAAAAAATAAAAATCCGCAAATTCGCGGGAATTCGCGGATTTTGCGGATTGCGAATCCGCAAATCCGCAAAATTCGCGAACGCGAGATCCGCAAAATTCGCCCATGCTTACAATGGACTCACTTTGTTCAAGACTCGTGCAAGTTGCAGCTACTGCTTTCAGACATCCAGGTAATCCAGCAGCCACTGGATCTAAGGTGGCAGAGAAATATGCCACCGGTCGTCTAGTTAAACCATGAATTTGAGTTAGGACTGAGAGTGCGCAATTGTCTTGTGAGTCACAAAACAAGGCAAAATCTTTTTAATAGTCAGGCATTCCTAATGCAGGAGCTGAACACAAACAATTTCGTAATTTTATCCAGGATGTCATACTTTCTTCATTCCATTCAACTGGATCTTTTGCTCCTTTCTTGGTAATTTTTATCAATGGTTTAGGTAGGACTGCAAATCCCACAATCCACTGCCTACAGTATCCTACCTATCCCAGGAACATTCTGATGTCTTTCTGAGTATGGGGTAATTCCATATTTTGAATTATCCTAATCCTTTCTGAAGTAACCTTCCGAATACCTCTTTCTATCTGGTGCCCCAGATATTTCACTGAATTCTTGCAAAACTGTAATTTGTCTGGCGATACCTTATGCCCTCCTTTTCCTAGAAAAATTCAACAATGCAATGGTATCAGTAACACAGTCATTCCGACTTTTAGACGCCACCAGGAGGTCGTCTATGTACTGGACCAAAACTGATTCTCCAGGTAAGACTAAGGATTCAAGGCATCTTTTCAGAATCTGATTGAAAATAGAAGGACTCTCCGTGTACCCTTGAGGGACACGATTCCAGACATAGACATGACTGTCGAATTCAAATAAGAAAAGAAATTTGCTGTCTGGATGCAATGGGATAGAAAAGAATGCATGACACAAGTCAATGACGGTAAACCATCCAGCATTCCATGGAATTTGGTACAAAATCACTGCAGGGTTTGGTACAATTGGACAGCAAGGGACAACGATTTTGTGCAGGTCTTGCACTACCCTGTACTTTCCGCTAGGCTTTTTGATTCCAATTATGGGCGAACTACAAGGACTGCTCATTACTTCCTGTATTATGTTTGCTTCTAGCAATCTTTTTATTTCGAGGGCAACTCCGGCTTTCACTTCTGCGTTCATTTTATACTGCTTGGTATTCAGGTAAACTGCATTTGGTTTTATGGCTATTTGAATTGGGTCTACATTTGTCATTAGTCTTACATCTCTTTCAGTGAAATCCCACACTTCCGGTATCACTGTCTGTTGGAGCTCTTCAGGTAGGTCTTGCATTGTCAATTTCTTAATTTCTGAGTCAGGCCTTAGCAACATTAATTTGTACAATCCGTCTTCATCTGGAGTCTGGATTTCAACACCCTTTGGTGTGCAAAAGATGGTGCAGTTCATTTTGCACAGCAAATCACGTCCCAATAAGTTCACTGGGCTAGAATCACAGACAACGAATCTGTGCATTTTTTTTAAATTCCCTATTGAAATCTCCATTAGTTCAGTTACAGGGGTACTAATTATCTGATTTGACACACCGGCTACTTGGATTGCTTCTCCCGAGAGGGGTAGGTTAGGAACGTCTGCTGTTCTCACAGTATAACGGGTAGTGTAGGAGAGTAGGGTCTGCTATCCTATGGTCACCCCAAATTTTTGCTTTTTGCTTCACTGGTTTATGACTTAATGTGGCTGTGGGCCTGCTAATCAGACCCACAGCCTGCTGTTCTCTCTCTAAATTACTGCCACTACACTCTAGGTGCATTACGAATTGGATACTGGCTCACCTTATAGGCCCCTGTAACAGTGTACCATAGGTACCCAGGGCATAGGTGCATCCAAGGCCTACCAGGGTCTGCAGCATGTATTGTGCCACCCCTGGCATGGCCTCCATATTTGACACAACTGGCTGAACACTCAGCTGGGGTAAGTTGGTGTAATAACCTCTTACTTAGATATAGTATCCCTATATCTAACCCTAAACTGGACACAAATGTTCCTATCAGCCACTCCTATGGAAGGCCTCATCAATCCTGGAGGCAGAGTGCTTGGAAATATGTGAGATGGTGCTCTAGCATGAGCTGAGCCTGTCTGCAGCTGTCGGGAACCACTCCCTAAGCTGTTCCGGGATATTGCCATACCATATACTCTTAAGTGCATTATAATCCTCGCGGTTATATGCTATCTTTGGTTTGGCTTTATCAAAACATGTCGAGTAAGGTGTCATACGAATTGGAATACTATCCCCTCGACAGTTCTGTCGACGGGGATAGCATTCCACCCTCTAGAGGGACACGACATGTGTGTAGCCTTAACCCCGGTTAAAGTTAACCAGAGCCTCAGCATCACAAAATGGATGCTGCCACCACAGACACAAGTCTGACCTCCTGCTGCTGGGAGTACTTCCAGCGAGGGAGGCTTGGACAAAGGGTTTCCTGCCTTTGGAGGTGCGAGCACCACCCCAGACAGGGTTTTGTGTATTGGGTAAGACAGGGCTGAATAGATTGAGACATGCCCGGGGCACACAAGGTGTCCCCGTGCATAAGCCAGTCCAAACCGGTCCTGGGACTTTCCAGACCCAGGCCTGGCGAGGAGCTGGACAAAGGAAAGGGGGTGTAACCGCCCCCCTTCCTGGTCCCACCCAGAGGAGGGACCTAGTAGATGATCCACCCCTCAGATTGGGAATAAGAGTGGGAGCAGTGCCATTGCACAGCAGATCATCCTGAAATCAACTTTAAACAAAGAAGAAGACTGGACTTCGACATTCTGCTGCACAGAAGACTGAAGAGAATCTCCCTTGTGGCCTTGGAGTGGCCACCCTGTGAACACAGGTACCAACCAGCGAATCGACGTCTGCTTTGCCGCCGCCTCCCGCCGGAGCCCGAGCCCAGAGCCTGACAAGACCCAGACTCCCAAACTTCTCACAGCCCGATCCACAGTCCTTGCATAGAAGGGAACCGTGGAGGCACCGAGAGACGTGGGACCGGACTTCTTGGAAGACACCGAAGAGCTGACTGCGCAGCACCAGAGGCATCCTCCGAGCAGCCCTTGCACCGAAGATCAGCCCCCCAGCATCTCCACGATCTGCGTGGGGCCCTTTTGCATTGTGCCACTCGACGCGCCATCCCGGCCACTAGCCACGTGGTCAGCGGCCATCTTGGCGACGAAACCGAAGAACTACACTACGGGTCTGGTTGCTCCAGACTTGCCCTAGCTCCTGTAAAAAGGAGCACCCGCTCTGACCTTGCTGGTCCGAGTGATAAGCCTTTTTTGACTCCTGCGTGGCTTGCATTAGCCAAGGCCTGTTTGCTCCGATCAAGTTGCCGACACCGCCAACAGCGAGAAGCCTGCGTGGGACAGCTCGTGACCGACTCCTGGATGTCCTCGACCCCCGGTGTCCACGTGGCTGCAGAGAGAAGCTACACCTCAACGCCTGTTTGTACCCAACATCGCCTGGTTCCAATCTGGTTCCACGGTAGTCACTGGCTAGTGACTTTGAACATTGTCCCCTCTGCTTTCAGGTCTTCACATCTTCAGATCCACCCTTGGATCCACCGGAACTCTTCACATCAAGCCGCCTGCAGCATCTTCAGCTCCAAGCACCATCGACCAGCGTGACGAAACCCGACACTACTTCGACCCTATGCACCCGCTTCCTGTGGGTGAGGTAACTCAGCTCCGCCGGTGTTCCTACACTGGTACACATCTCTAGGGCCGGTGTCTCAAGTTTCAGCTTTCTAGGTCACTCAGAAGGTTCCGAACTAACTAACGTTGTACTTTTTACGCACCATAGACTTTGCATTGGTGAGTGCGTGCACTTTAAACACTGCACCCGAGTCCCGCGGGCCTTTCCCGACTTAGTCACTGCTAGTCCCGAACAGCTCCAGCGATTCCCAAGGCCCTAGGCCTACTTCCTTTTAGATTGGTATCTCTTATACCACTTTCTTAGTATATGGTTTAGGTGGCCCCTAGGGCTCATCCATATTGTGCAACTTTTGTGTATTTTAAACTGTCTTGTGTTTAACGCTTGTGCTTCTGTGCTCATAAAGAGTCCAGGGGATACTTTTAGTTAATAAATCTATATATATTTTCAATATATATCTGTGTGGTGTCCTTTCATTTGGTAGTCAAGGGGGTTGTGTATGGTAATACAGCTGGCTTCACATGCCTTTCAGAGTTTAGCCTAAGACTGCTTTGTCCACGTCACCACTAGGATAACTGGTCTATAAGGTTGACTTACAACCAATCATCATAAGGGTTGCTTGGCATGGTACAAAGTGATCACTAGAATTAGTGAGCATTATATACCAGGACAACTTCTCACATTGGTGAGCATTTGAAAGATCATACAGGTACCTTTTAGGTACATATAAAACAAGACTAGTATACTTAAGTTCTACTGAACTTAGTTTTTGTAGAGGAAATGGAGTAGCACACCCTGACTACAACTACTAGATAGGTTTAGTAGGTAAACACCAGTGTAGGTAGATTGCAACACATCCACCCACACTAGAGCAATGTCTGGAGCAGAGGGTTCCACTGGGAATGTCTCTGTTGAGAGTGACCCTCCAAGGGCACCATCCAAAGTTGCTATTTTTTCCTTTAAGGAATTAAGACAGCTTTGTGTCTTAAGGGGTCTGAAGACAGGGCCTTCCCCTACTACAGACCACCTTAGAGAGATCTTAGACCAGTATGAGACTCTAAAGTCCTCTAAGGCAGACCCCACAGGGAATGCTGAAGGAGGCTCTCCTTCTGAGGATGACACTACAGAAGCCTCTGTCCCTATAGTCCTGATAGATGAGGAAGCCCCCATCACTGGAGCTCCTCAGGTAGATGAGGAGGAGGAAGAGGAAGAAGAGACAAAAGGGGGGAGCAGTGAGTCTGATGATGACAGAGATAGTCAGGTGCTGGTCAGTAGACTGAACCAGGCTAACTTAAGCCTATTTGGGACTGAATCTGGAAACAACCCATTCAGACCCCCAGGTGGACTTAACCAGAAGCCTGGGAGGAGAAGGACTCACTCAGGTGACTCTAACAACTCCCATGCTTCTAGAGGTTCTCATGGTCACTCCAGAAGGGAGATGACTAGCCCTCAGAGAAGGGAACATGAGGCCAAAATGAGAGAGGCTGAATTGAGGATCCAGAGACAAGAGTTAGAGGTTGCCCTGGCCCAGAATAAACTTGCTAGAGCAAGACAGCCTAGAGAGAGTGGGGTAATAGAACCCACTGGTTGCAGCAATATCCACAAGGATAAAGACAGGTCTTTTGATAACAGAAACCTGAGTAAGATTGTGCCCCCCTCCAAAGCTGGGGATGATATCCACAAATGGATAACTGCAATGGAGAGAGCCTGCAGAGTACAGCAGATCCCTCAGGAGCAGTGGGCAGCAATCTTGTGGCTCTCCTTTGAAGGTAGAGGCCGAGACAGACTCCTCACAGTTAGTGATGGGGATTCTAGAAACTACCTGGTCCTGAAGAGTGCTCTGATTGATGGTTTAGGCTTAACCACTGAACAGTACAGGTTAATGTTCAGAGATACCCAGAAGACACAGACTCAGGACTGGTTTGAATTTGTTGAGTGTGCCACTAAGGCTCTGGAGGGATGGTTGCTGGGAAGCAAGGTTACAGACTATGAAGGATTGTATAATTTGCTGATGAGAGAACAAATTTTAAATAATTTTCAGAACCAGCAGTTGCATCAACATTTGGTTGACTCAGATTTGACCTCTCCCCAAGAATTGGGAAAGAGGGCAGATAAATGGGTTAGAACCAGAGTTAAGCAAAAGAACCAGAACCAGAACCAGGGTGGTGACCAGAAGAAAGCAGACCAGAAGGGTGGGGAGCAGAAAGCTAAAGACCAGAAGTCTTCAACAGGGCCCAAAACTGATACAGAGGGTGGGTCCCAAACTTCCAAGAAAAAGAAGAAAGAAGGTCAGAAGAAACCCTGGTGTAAAACATGTAAAAACACCTCTCACTGGACAAGTGAGTGTAAAAAGGGTGGAGCCCCCAGCACTGCAGCCCCTAAGGCAACTGCACCCACTAGTACAGCTAGCAGTGCTGGTCCACAAACCAAGGGGGTAGTGGGTATCACCTTGGGAACTGAAGGAGATTCTGACCTAGTCAGAACCCTTACACAGGGTGTTCTGATTTGTGAAGGGGACATAGATTTGACCCCTGACATAAGTCCCAGTAACCTGGGCAAATACAGACAGACACCTTTGATCAATAACAAAGTGGCTCAAGCTTATAGGGACACATGTGCCAGTGTCACAATGGTGACACCTAACTTTGTGGACCCTGGACAGTACATGCCAGGTGATAATTACCTGGTGACCAATGCCTGCAATGTCACTACTACACATAGTGTGGCACTTGTTAACTTTTCCTGGGGAGGGGTAACTGGCCTAAAAAGAGTTGTGGTTAGTGCTGATCTCCCAGTTGAATGTTTGTTGGGCAATGACCTGGAGAACTCTCTATGGTCAGAAGTTGAGTACAGGACTCATGCAGAGATGTTAGGGATATCATCACATGTCCTTGCTGTGACCAGGTCACAGGCCAAAAAGTGCCTCTCTGAACCTCAGGTCTTGGATCCTGGAACAATGGACCAAGTACCTTCCAAGAAGAAGAACAGGAGGGTTAAGGCTGTGCCTTCCCAACTGCCTGCAAGTGAGGATCAAGCTTCACAGGAAGCTGGTCTTGAGACCCCTGAAGGAACTGTCTCTGAAGAACTTGAACCTGACCAGGTTGAGTTTCTGGGGACAGGGGGACCTTCTAGGGCAGACTTGGGGCAGGCTCAGTTAACCTGTCCTTCTCTTGAACCCCTCAGACAGCAGGCTGCTGCTGAGGCTGCTGGGAATGCTCAAGGTGCCCATAAAGTTTATTGGGATGAAGGACTCCTTTACACAGAGGGTAGAGACCCCAAGCCTGGTGCAACCAGGAGGTTGGTTATACCTCTGCAATTTAGGGGTTTCCTTCTCACCTTGGCCATGATATTGCTTTAGCAGGACACTTAGGCCAGAATAAGACCTGGGACCGGCTTGTCCCTCACTTTCACTGGCCTCACATGTCTGAAGACACCAAGGAGTTTTGTCGCTCCTGTGAAACCTGCCAAGCCAGTGGTAAAGCAGGTAGCACCACAAAGGCCCCCCTGATACCACTACCTGTGGTGGGGGTTCCCTTTGAAAGAGTGGGGATTGATATTGTAGGTCCAATGGATCCCCCTACAGCATCTGGGCACAGATTCATACTGGTGGTGGTGGACCATGCCACCAGGTACCCAGAGGCAATTCCACTTAGGACCACAACAGCTCCTGTTGTGGCCAGGGCCTTACTTGGAGTTTTCTAAAGAGTGGGGTTTCCTAAGGAGGTAATATCTGACAGAGGTGCCAACTTCATGTCAGGATATTTGACAGCTATGTGGAAGGAATGTGGTGTCAACTACAAGTTCACCACTCCTTACCATCCACAATGTAATGGGCTTGTTGAAAGATTTAACAAGACCCTAAAGGGTATGATCAAAGGATTACCAGAAAAGCTCAGGCGGAGATGGGACATCCTTCTACCCTGCCTTTTGTTTGCTTACAGAGTGGTCCCTCAAAAGGGGGTTGGCTTCAGCCCCTTTGAATTGTTGTTTGGGCACCCTGTAAGAGGACCCCTGTGTCTGGTGAAGGAAGGATGGGAGTTACCTCTCAAAAAGCCTAAGCAAGACATAGTGGACTATGTACTTGGTCTCCGCTCCAGGATGGCTGAGTACATGGAAAAGGCATCCAAAAACCTTGAGGCTAGCCAAGAATTACAGAAAGCTTGGCATGACCAAAAGGCTGTCCTGGTTGAGTTTCAGCCTGGACAGAAGGTATGGTTGCTGGAGCCAGTGGCCCCAGCAGCACTCCAAAACAAATGGTCTGGACCCCATTCAATTCTGGAGAAGAAGGGAGTGGTTACCTACTTGGTGGACCTAGGAACTCCCAGGAGCCCCCACAGGTTGCTCCATGTCAACAGACTAAAGGCATATGTCAACAGGGAAGACATGGGCTTTCTCATGGCTACAGATGAGGGACAGGAGGAAGAGAGTGACCCTCTCCCAGACCTGCTCACTCAGAACCCTGAGGATGGCTCAGTTGATGGTGTGGCCTTAGATGGCAGCCTCACTGAACATCAGCAACATGACTGTAGACAAGTTCTGCAGGCATACAGGCATATGTTCTCATTGACCCCCAGTCAGACTAACTGGTGTACCCATGTGGTGGACACTGGTGACAGTCTTCCTGTAAAGAGCAAGATTTACAGGCAACCTGATCATGTCAGGGACTGTATAAAGACTGAGGTGCAAAAGATGCTGGAATTAGGTGTCATTGAGCCTTCAGAGAGCCCCTGGGCTAGCCCTGTGGTTCTGGTCCCCAAACCTCACACTAAAGATGGCAAGAGAGAGATGAGGTTCTGTGTGGATTACAGAGGACTCAATGCTGTCACCAGGACAGATGCACACCCTATTCCAAGGGCAGATGAGCTCATTGACAAGTTGGCTTCTGCCAAATATTTGAGGACATTTGACTTGACAGCTGGCTACTGGCAAATCAAGTTAGCTGAGGAGTCTAAAGCCAAGACAGCATTTTCTACCCCTAGTGGGCATTATCAATTTGTGGTGATGCTCTTTGGTTTGAAAAATGCACCTGCCACCTTCCAAAGGTTGGTGAATCAAGTCCTTACTGGGTTGGATGACTTTTGCGCAGCATATCTGGATGATATTGCTGTCTTTAGCTCCACCTGGGAGGATCACCTGGTCCACCTGAAGGAGGTGCTTGAGGCTCTGCATAAGGCAGGCCTCACTATCAAGGCAACAAAGTGCTAGATAGGCCAGAGCAAGGTTGTATACCTGGGCCACCTTGTAGGTGGAGGCCAAGTTCAACCAATGGAGAGTAAGATCCAGACCATAAAGGACTGGTCCACTCCAACCACCCAGACTCAGGTCAGAGCTTTCTTGGGCCTGACTGAGTACTACAGGAAGTTTGTTAAGAACTATGGGTCCATTGTGACTCCTCTTAATGATCTGACATCTAAGAAGATGCCCAAAAAGGTTCAGTGGACAGAAATCTGTCAAAAGGCATTTGATGACCTGAAGAAGGCCATGTGCTCTGCACCTATCCTGAAGAGTCCTGACTACTCAAGAGAGTTCATTGTCCAAACAGATGCTTCTGAGTTGGGAGTGGGAGCAGTGCTTTCAAAGCTTAATGTAGATGGCCAGGACCAGCCCATTGCTTTTATTAGCATAAGGCTGACCCCCTGAGAGAAACGTTGGTCAGCTATTGAGAGGGAGGCTTTTGCTGTGGTATGGGCCCTGAAGAAGTTGAGACCATACTTATTTGGCACTCACTTCAAGATTCAGACCGACCATAAGCCCCTCTTATGGCTTAATCAGATGAAGGGTGAAAACCCCAAACTACTCAGGTGGTCCATTTCCCTACAGGGGATGGACTTTACAGTGGAGCACCGCCCAGGGACTGACCATGGCAACGCAGATGGTCTCTCCAGGTACTTCCACTTAGAACATGAAGACACAACTGGTCAAGGTTAGTCTAATGTCCCTGCGTTTGGGGGGGGGGGTTGTGTAGGAGAGTAGGGTCTGCTATCCTATGGTCACCCCAAATTTTTGCTTTTTGCTTCACTGGTTTATGACTTAATGTGGCTGTGGGCCTGCTAATCAGACCCACAGCCTGCTGTTCTCTCTCTAAATTACTGCCACTGCACTCTAGGTGCATTACGAATTGGATACTGGTTCACCTTATAGGCCCCTGTAACAGTATACCATAGGTACCCAGGGCATAGGTGCATCCAAGGCCTACCAGGGGCTGCAGCATGAATTGTGCCACCCCTGGCCTGGCCTCCATATTTGACACAACTGGCTGAACACTCAGCTGGGGTAAGTTGGTGTAATCACCTCTTACTTAGATATAGTATCACTATATCTAACCCTAGACTGGACACATATGTTCCTATCAGCCACTCCTATGGAAGGCCTCATCAATCCTGGAGGCAGAGTGCTTGGAAATATGTGAGATGGTGCTCTAGCATGAGCTGAGCCTGTCTGCAGCTGTCGGGAACCACTCCCTAAGCTGTTCCGGGATATTGCCATACCATATACTCTTAAGTGCATTATAATCCTCGCGGTTATATGCTATCTTTGGTTTGGCTTTATCAAAACATGTTGAGTAAGATGTCATACGAATTGGAATACTATCCCCTCGACAGTTCTGTTGACCGGGATAGCATTCCATCCTTCTAGAGGGACACGACATGTGTGTAGCCTTAACCCCGGTTAAAGTTAACCAGAGCCTGAGCATCACAAAATGGATGCTGCCACCACAGACACAAGTCTGACCTCCTGCTGCTGGGAGTCCTTCCAGCGAGGGAGGCTTGGACAAAGGGTTTCCTGCCTTGGGAGGTGCGAGCACCACCCCAGACAGGGTTTTGTGTATCGGGTAGGACAGGGCTGAATAGATTGAGACATGCCCGGGGCACACAAGGTGTCCCCGTGCATAAGCCAGTCCAAACCGGTCCTGGAACTTTCCAGACCCAGGCCTGGCGAGGAGCTGGACAAAGGAAAGGGGGTGTAACCGCCCCCCTTCCTGGTCCCACCCAGAGGAGGGACCTAGTAGGTGATCCACCCCTCAGATTGGGTATAAGAGTGGGAGCAGTGCCATTGCACAGCAGATCATCCTGAAATCAACTTTAAACAAAGAAGAAGACTGGACTTCGACATTCTGCTGCACAGAAGACTGAAGAGAATCTCCCTTGTGGCCTAGGAGTGGCCACCCTGTGAACACAGGTACCAACCAGCGAATCGACGTCTGCTTTGCCGCCGCCTCCCGCCGGAGCCCGAACCCAGAGCCTGACAAGACCCAGACTCCCAGACTTCTCACAGCCTGATCCACAGTCCTTGCATAGAAGGGACCCGTGGAGGCACCGAGAGACGTGGGACCAGACTTCTTGGAAGACACCCGAAGAGCTGACTGCGCAGCACCAGAGGCATCCTCGATATTGTGCTTTGGGGACTGAGAACCCCCACCACCGAGCAGCCTTTGCACCGAAGATCAGCCCCCCAGCATCTCAACGATCTGCGTGGGGCCCTTTTGCATTGTGCCACTCGACGCGCCATCCCGGCCACTAACCACATGGTCAGCGGCCATCTTGGCGACGAAACCGAAGAACTACACTGCGGGTCTGGTTGCTCCAGACTTGCCCTAGCTCCTGTAAAAAGGAGCACCCGCTCTGACCTTGCTGGTCCGAGTGATAAGCCTTTTTTGACTCCTGCGAGGCTTGCATTAGCCAAGGCCTGTTTGCTCCGATCAAGTTGCCGAAACCGCCAATAGCGAGAAGCCTGCGTGGGACAGCTTGTGACCAACTCCTGGACGTTCTCGACCCCCGGTGTCCACGTGGCTGCAGAGAGAAGCTACACCTCAACGCCTGTTTGTACCCAACATCGCCTGGTTCCAATCTGGTTCCACGGTAGTCACTGGCTAGTGACTTTGAACATTGTCCCCTCTGCTTTCAGGTCTTCACATCTTCAGATCCACCCTTGGATCCACCGGAACTCTTCACATCAAGCCGCCTGCAGCATCTTCAGCTCCAAGCACCATCGACCAGCGTGACGAAACCCGACACTACTTCGACCCTATGCACCCGCTTCCTGTGGGTGAGGTAACTCAGCTCCGCCGGTGTTCCTACACTGGTACACATCTCTAGGGCCTGTGTCTCAAGTTTCAGCTTTCTAGGTCACTCAGAAGGTTCCGAACGAACTAACGTTGTACTTTTTACGCACCATAGACTTTGCATTGGTGAGTGCGTGCACTTTAAACACTGCACCCGAGTCCCGCGGGCCTTTCCCGACTTAGTCACTGCTAGTCCCGAACAGCTCCAGCGATTCCCAAGGCCCTAGGCCTACTTCCTTTTAGATTGGTATCTCTTATACCACTTTCTTAGTATATGGTTTAGGTGGCCCCTAGGGCTCATCCATATTGTGCAACTTTTGTGTATTTTAAACTGTCTTGTGTTTAACACTTGTGCTTCTGTGCTCATAAAGAGTCCAGGGGATACTTTTAGTTAATAAATCTATATATATTTTCAATATATATCTGTGTGGTGTCCTTTCATTTTTTATTCAAGGGGGTTGTGTATGGTAATACAGCTGGCTTCACATGCCTTTCAGAGTTTAGCCTAAGACTGCTTTGTCCACGTTACCACTAGGATAACTGGTCTATAAGGTTGACTTACAACCAATCATCATAAGGGTTGCTTGGCATGGTACAAAGTGATCACTAGAATTAGTGAGCATTATATACCAGGCCAACCTCTCACAGGTAGCACCAGTGTCCAACAGAAAGGTGACGTCCTTTCCTTCAACCTTTCCTTCAATGTATGGTCCTGACTGGTCTACCGGCAAGGAGGCGCCAAGTACGCACTCCTCGTCCTCCCCCCTCAGGCCCCGTCAGTAAGGTTCATCACAGAGGAATGTATCATTCAACAGGAATTGCGAGGTTGCTGCATTTCCATCCTCCCTTCCTTCCCACACCTCAACTGTCTCATTCTGCTGATTTTTGTTCTTATAATTAGGCCTAGGTGCACGAGGCAACTGACTCTGTTTTACCTGTTGCTGGGTCTTTCGGGGGCCCTCTTTCTGCGCCTGTGCATTTAAATCATTATTTTGGACATTACCAGTCTGTAAATTCAGACATTCGTCTCTCCAGTGTCCTAACTGACCGCACCCGTGACAGGGAAACTTTTTCATAGCCTCCTCTTGCCTCATTTTAGTTCGGGGTTTCCCTCCTCCCGCAGTACCTGTATTCGGAGTGTTATTATTTATTTTACTTAACTGCTTTTCTTGTTGTTCCGACAATTTCACTTGAGCCCACATTACCTTCTCCTTTAGGGCCTTTCGCTTATTTTCCATCTTGTCCTCGCAGTACTTGGCGTACTTCAGGACCTCATCTACAGGTTTACCCTGCCAACAGATCTTGTTATCCCTAATCCACTGGGAGATTTCAGGTCTCAACCCCAACACAAACCGATAAATGAAATGGGTCATATCCTTCATTTCAATATTATCGATTCCACTGTAGGTCTTGAATACCTGCAGCAATCGCTCATAATAAGAATGCACTGTTTCGTCACGATTCTGGGTAGTTCTATCTATGCGGTCCAAACAGTTTCCTTTGCTGGCACTTTTCCTTTCAAATATTGTATTACCTTGTCATACTGTCTCATTACATTCGGAGAGGGAGCTCCTGTTCTTGAGTCTCGTTCATACTCCTCACTGGGCCAGTCAACCGCAATTTTACATTGTGTCCATAAATCTACAGGAACTACAATGTCGAAGAACCCATCTAGGTCCTTCAGGAGGCACTTTTGGACTTTGACAAATCTCTCGACCTGCCTATACCACTCCACTGGTTTTTCTCTTAATTTTGGGAAGTCATTTGTAAAGGACACAATATCCTGTCGGGACCATGGTACATGCACATTTTTCCCCCCTGGCACTTCTCTCATGGGATACAAGGTTTCTGGCTTATCGACTTCCTTTAGGACATATTCAGAAGTCTTCAGTCTGGCCTTACTGTCTTCCTTTTTCTTTGCCCATCTGGCTTTCCCTTTTTCTAAATCTACCCATTTCTGCAACAGGTTTAATAATTCCCTTATCTGCACCTTTTTCCTGGACACATTCATGTTTTCTAGGTCTTTGTCCGAAAACTCTGCTCTATAAGGTTTTTGTAATACTTTGGATTTGCTTACATCTATTCCCATGTTAGCTGCAGTGTCCATTAGTTTCTCATGGAACACTTTGGTGTTTCGTGTAAGACTTTTGCATATGAACAGCAACTCTTCCTCGCTAAGAGTGTTCAGCCTGTCTAATCCCATGTTTCCAGCTATTAGTTCTTCCATCTCTATTCTTAGCTTGTAAATATCTAATGGTTTTGGCTGAGGAGTTGTTTTTTCTAATTCTCTAATCCACCTGTCTATTTCTTCCGGGGTCACTACTGTGGCACTTCGAGTACCTGCCGCTGTCTCTATCAGGACTTCCCTTGCGCTAGTCTGTGTTCTCGTTTGAGGTACACTACTCTCTGGTTCCCTTATGGGCAGATCTAACAGGGAAACCACAGATTCACATTCACTTGTCTGATCATCGACTATGAGAGGCTCTTTTCTGGGTGGTGCTACAGCTGGTGTAATAACGGGAGGTTTTGGACTAGCCTGTCTATCCCCATAAAGAGGAACAACGGGACCAATAGTTACTGGAATTGTCAAAGCTTCAGGACTGGGATTCAACAATGATATTTTCTGAATTAGTTCATTCCGTTGTTTAATTAAGGTTTCCCTTTCTTGTTCCTGTAAAACCCTTTCAATAGGTGTTTCATGTATTACCTGCGGAACTAACGGAGGATACAGACTTAGGGCAGTTGGGACTGTCGTTCCTGGTCTTTCATCATCAAATGGCCTATAGTTCGGGAAGGTTGTATTAGGCCTACAAAATCCCTCTTTACCTGTTACATCTGTTTCACTGGCCCTTCTTTCTCTAGGGTGCCGGAAAAACGGGTTTTTCGAACTCAGGGACTAGATTCCTCATCATATGGCGGTGGATTTTTCATTAATAAATCCTCCAGGTACTCATCTTCCGAATCACCTGCAGACCTTAGGTGTCGTGTTTTCTCTGTGCTTTTCCCTCCCTTGGGTTCATTTATACCAAACATTGGAAACAGTCCCTCAATCATCATATTCTGTCTCCACTGTTTCATCTTTTTCTCTTTGGCATCTCGCTGCAATTTCGGGTACCATTTGCTCACTCCCTTACCATTCTGGGTCTGTCTCTTTCTAAGGCCTCAATCTCCCATTCTTCTAAAGCCTCATACTGAGTCAACCTCGGTCGGGATGTAAGTCATTCATTCGGGTCCGTAAATTAAACAAAATTCTACTATTAAAGGTACCATCTAAGGGAAATGCTAGGACTCCATCGTCTTGGGTATACTTTACCCAATTCTCCAACCATACGCAGGTGTGATAACCTTTGTCAAACATCATGAATGATGCGGGAGTATTAGGTGGTGGAATGATTACACCTTCTCTAGTTCTAATGGGCTTGTCCTTTTTGAAATAATTTTTGATTTTGTCAGCAAATGACATTTTTCTCTTGCTTCTGTACATATTACAAGGTCTACCTCTTAGCATCTGATCTTTGCAAAACCCTAAAAGTTGTGGACCAGGTAAGAATTCGGGATACCACATAGACTGTGTAACTAAAAGTTCCGTGGTCAGCTACAACTTCTTTGTTTACAATTCCTCCTCCAATACCAGCGCGTCTCTCAACAGATGCAACAACCAATCAATCTTGTGATTGCAAATAATTTCGACCAATGGGTGCGCTGCCTTTTTCGCGAGACGCGGTCTCACGCTTCGGCACTCACCCCTCCTTTACAATACCAGCTTCGTTACACACCCGCTGTTTCAACCAATACCAGCTCGGCACGGAGTGACGTCAGCGCGGCTTCCCGACCGACTCCCTCCTTCACAAGGTAACGGAAACTTTGAATTTTTCTTAAAGTGCAAGTGCTCAATTTAGTTAACAACGTATAACATTTGCCACTGTGCTCGAGTGTCTTAAAAAGAAAGAATGTTTTTGTTTCACTGCAAGTAAACCACTTCTGTCTACTTTTCATTCACTACGGATAGACCCTTCTGCCTACCCTTTCACACAAGCATCACCTGTTACTTCTTTGACTCATCCACTCTTTCCGGGATATATACTAAGTCAAAAGTTTCACCAAGGCACTCCTTTGCTATCATTCAAGCTCCGATGAACCTACTACTCCTTCCTCGTGTGACCCTTACTAGGTAATATCACAACTAAAGTTTCATTAGTGGACTTGTTGCTATCATTGATTCAATTATTCACTCAGAAAAAGTCCTAATTAGCGCTTCCGGTTCTACCTAACCATGCACTAATCTTCGCAGCCAATGACCTCATAGCTAAGTGGATTCTGCTCACCACCCGCTATACTATTTCCCGGGGATTCCAGACAACATAAAACAATCACTAACAATTTGTTAATCACATGCAATAATATAGCAGCATTTCACAGAATAATACTTTTATAACATTTCAAAACATTTGCATTTAAATCGATCGATAACTGTAATGAAAATGTTTTTTTAATTTTAGCAGCACATTTTATTTTCACGGTTTCATCAGCAAAATATCTTATCTACCTATCTTAACTAGTCCTAACCATCCTCTGCTACCAGAAAATTACTGATAGAGTGCGCAGGTCACCCAATCCTTATTCACCAAATACATACGCTAATTGGGCCCATCAATACATTTTCGTGAATCAGGTAACCTTCACAGCGCTATCAGTAATTCGGGGTTCTGACTTTCTATATATTTCATGTGTACCTGACTTACCAATCCTCGAGAACAGGTACCTCTGACCACAATGGATCAGGAGCTAAAATTAAGCGCTAGGCAGATAACACTAATACCACATACATTTGTTATTTTTGAATAACCTTATAATAACCACAAACACAGGAAGTTTTAAAGATTTTATCTAAATCATAAAATGTTTATATATGCCATGAGAATGAGATTTACATTAATGAGAACATCTATAATCAAGATCAAAAACACGCTATGAATCAGGGTGAGAATCATGAATTTTCAGAAGGATACTATGAGAAGGAACATGCTATTTCATCACTAAAGGATAGGTAAGAACAAGGGAACATACTACTAAGGCTAATTGGAATGTACTAAGAGAATTTGGGAAACAATTGCTTAGAATAAAATGCAATTTCTATAGGAAGGGTAACAGTGGAACATACTAAATATGCAAACAATTCAGCATTTAAGTAAGGGTAGGGGAGAGATAAGGTACATACTAAAAGAATATTTTCATCAGAGTTTAGAGTCAGAGATAAATCACAGGCAAGATTGCTTTATTTGGAAATAGGAGAGAAAGATTAGAAGGACGAACACCCACATAAATGTATATTTACCTAGGACAGAATGAGGACTAACCCTGGCCACGGGTCAGTTGGGAAAAGCGGGAAAGGACCCTCAAGGACTTGGAATGCCAGTAGGCGAGCAGGTACAGCTCATGGACAGTCAGGATAAGATCACCCCAGGATTGGATCAGGACTGGGCTCACGGAAGGGCACGACCAACACCTGCAGCTTCGGATGCAACGCCTGCGCTACGCCCTCTCTGCAAGGAATCTGCCAATAACCCCGATTGGGTTCTCGAATCTCCCAGCAAAATGCTTCGCCAGTACTTAAAAAGCTCCTCCACCCCAGTACTAAGTTTGTGGAAATTACGGACAGAGTGCTCCGCAGCTCTCTGTATCAATCACCTATAGAGTTCGTAGGGTCAGTGACAGGTCAGCTATTCGGACAAGTCGGACAATTTCTCTAGCTAAACTAGATTAGTTATACTGTTTTCGGGTCAGTGGACCACCCACAAATGTTGCAAATGAAAGGATCCCCAACTTGGGATTGGACAAGAGAGGTGGTTAGGTCATTGTCACCACCTAGAATTTGGTGTTCTCATAATTAATATTAATATTTTCGTACCCACCCCTTACATTCCAGTTCCCATGGCATATGAAGCAAGGAGTACAATAGGACACACAGTGGAATATCAAAATGTATCAGTTTCAGGTGTAGTTCAGCTTCTTCTCTGGGTCAGGGTTCAGTTTCCCAGGAGCATCTCAGCTTCGGCAGCCAACTGGCTAAGTTCCACTACTGCGTGTTTCGTATCTCCTTCATCACGTGGTGAGGGCCATACAAGCTTCAAAGATGGAGTGGCTCCCCGCTCCCAGGCCCACAGATACGCGGTACATGAAAAGTAAGCGAAAACAATTTAGAAACACAGAAAAAATGAATACACTGTATACCATGATTAGCTTCATTGCACCCCTTACTTTATAATATCTATAGCATTAGGAGTTAGGCAGAAATAGACAGCTGAGCCAAAGCAGCGGTAGCAAGCAGAAAGCATGTTAAAAACAAAGCGGACATTTTAGCAATACTGCGCATGAGCGAAAAATCCCTCCAGAACTACAAGTGCGTCACATCACATGGGTATGACCGACGCATGCGCAGACTGAAACCTGCATAGCAGCGACCAAGTCAGTTGCAAGCGTGGTTAGGATTAATAAACGCATAGGCAAGCGTCTCTGGGACACCCACGTGTAGTGTAAAAGTGCAAAATTAATAAACGTAACAGATTGGTTAATAATTTAAATGTTATGCGAGGGGTTTGAATTCAAGCAAGTCGCGTAACGTGCGAATCCTTGCTCCATCAATGGAACTCCCTCCCCATCCACCTACGGCTGACCCAGGACCATCTCTCCTTCAGGAAGCAACTCAAGACCTGGCGGTACGAGCAGTAACGGACCCATCCCGCCCTCACCCCCCCCTCCACCCAGCACCTCGAGACTCTAGCGGGTGAGCAGCGCGCTTTATAAATTGTTTGATTGATTGATTAATTGAATGATTCTTTAAAATATTTCCTTCATTGTCATCATATTGAATCCATGCAAACTTTTCATTTTTGTAATAAATTTATTGTTGTCTTTGGTTCTTTTTGATAATTATTACCCATGTAGAAATATCAATCAAGGTCTACATTGTGGCTGCCTTAAATCTGTACACATTGACATTTCCGGGTGTCGCCAAGTATGGAACCTTGGATCGTGCTTAGAAAAGATTCTAAAGGCACGTTTCAATTTGTGAGAGGAGGCTGTGTGTGTAAGATCACCTGGAACTCTACCCCCGCCCTGCTTCTGCTCTACCTGCACCTCCTCTCGAAACCTCTCCCCTCCTGCCCCAAAGCACACGACACACGGTCAATAAATCTCGAATCTCTTGCCGTCTCCATCCGAATTATAAGAAAATCATTCATTCCATTGTATTTCATTTGAGGCGCGGCTATCTAACGCTGCACCTTGTCCGCCTCTAGTTCCTGTCTCTCACGGCCTTTGCCCTCTGGGGCCTCGGATATCAACCTTAGAATGACTTTGACTTAATTGCGCAGTGTCCTTGCTCTCAGCGCTGAACTACGAAATAAAACAAACCTGTCTTCACCAGCACCCCTCGGCTCTTTCTTTGGATTCTGTTATCTGCACTGGGGAAATTGGCGATTTGTTAAACCACTTTTATAGCCCACTGACACAGGAAATCTGTTCCCTGGGTGATTGAGGCTGGTCAGGTCCTCCGCCTTCCTCCCGGGCTACACTGTTACTATGGGAACGCAGAACAACTGCATATTGTAGGAAACTGACACATGTCTCATTGGAAGGCGTTGGAAATGATGAATATTGGGAGCAATATTGGTACGGATGATCTCACTAGAGAAGGAATATAGGCACCGATAAGTTTAAATGCTATCGTATAGTTTACTATTAAGAAACGTAAGTTATCTACCCTGGTTTCATTATTATGTGACTACACATAAAAAATGTATTTGTGGTACCCTTTAAAGTACTCGTGTTTTCATGCCGGGTTTGTCTTGAAATGGGGCAGAGTACACTGGTGAAACCCTTAGGGTTGACACAAGTGTTTTATGGTGACACCTTGGTCCGTGACAGTGGCGGCTGGTAAACTTCAAAGTTGTTGAGCCTAAGACCAACTTCTAAAAATACCTGAAGGATTGAGCACTGCTGCCCCAAGGGGGGGTTCGAGGGGAAGATGGAGATGGCAAGGGATGCTGAGTACATCTCATAAAGGATCACTATGCTCTCTCCCTTGCAAATACAGACCAAGAAAAACATGACAGAGTTACTCAGAGTATAGTGCATGAGAGTGAGACACACAGGGAAAGGCTGTGCCTGAGACCGCCCATGAGTTTTTCCGAGTCACCCTGGTAACCATGTCGGAGACACTCTAAGCCCACATATAGAGACCCAGCCAGGATGGGTGCAAGTGATACACCCAGAGGGCTATGCCTGAGGCTGACAGTATGACTCCCAGAGGACTTTGTCTGAAGTGAGACATCCAGAAGACAAATGTGCCTGAGACACTGGGGACTGCTTCCAAGATACGCTGGTGCCTGGGCTTGAGACACACCAAAGAATGAAACAACGGTAGGGACTTTATCGGAGGCACTGTGACAATTGTGTCTGTGACTTGGACTAAGATATCGGAGGACTGTAATTGATAAGGTGATACCTAGAGGACTATGCCTGGGACTCAGACTTAGACATCCATAGAGACTGCCTCCGAGTCTGAGACACCCTTAGGGCTGTGTGTGAGAGAGACATCCAGGGAACTTTGCCTGGAAGTGTGACATCCAACAGATGACGCTGACTAAAGACAACACATACTGTTTCCATTACAACTTGGTGATCATGTCTGGACATCCCAGGAACTCATAATGGGACAGAATCTGTGTCCTAGACATCCATAAGCCAGTGCCTGAGAGTGAGAAAGGCAGTGAGTGAGAGTGAGTGCCCGGCGGGGAGTGAGTCGTCCTCTAAATGTCCCACATCCTGACACAGTTCTCCAGCTGAGTGTGCTTTGAATTCTCCAGACTGTTTCCGAGATACATGTCGAAGAATAGGGCACCAAGAGATGCTCTCTGCGAGCCTGAGACATCGAGTCTGTGCTGAGGAAGCCCATGGAGTGAACAAAATGGTAACATGCAATATCACATCTTCAGCTGTAAAACGTTTACTATTTTTCTAGGTGGGGCCCGGGGAAAACAAAAAAGATGAAATTCTGACAAATCCAGATTTATATGACATGACAGACGTTGAAAGAACACATGTAAGGACTTTACAGTGACTTAGGCTATCTGACTTCAAGGAAGGCAAAACTCACACTTTCCCAGTTCCATGTGTGAGCAGCTCATCAAGTCTTGGGTTTCTCTTTTGCTTTCTTGTCCTGCTGATAGATTATAAAATCAGGATTACAACTCCCAGAATGCAAAGGAGAGAAACTGGGACTAAATGAGCTGGAAAATCTGACAGCTTTGGGAAGGACTTGCCTCTAGACCACGTCTTTAGGTGGGATGAAAAAGATTACAGAACTCTAAAAGGGGTGTCGCCAAATAGGAGTAACTAGAAAACGTTTACAGGAAGGGTGGCATATGTAATAAAGGGCTTGGCTGAAGACATTTGAACTAGAGTTCTGTGTTTTGCAAATTCGTATACAGTCTTAATCAGCATAGAATTAATTGAATCAGAAAGGACCAAATTAATTCTATATCATAATCAATAGATACGTCACAAGCTCTGTTGGCGCTTTATCGTTTTCGTCAAGGAATTGTCAAAAAATGTTCTGCCCATGTACTTCCGATTTTATGTGGAATTAGTCTCTGAAACATACTAAGTAACCAAATGGGAAACAGTTGTAACAGATGAGGACATAGCACTTGCACAGCCTTACCAACGGCAAATGTTACAACAATAACTAACAAATGTGTTAACGGAAAAATGCTGCTTTACGCTCTGTAACACTTTTGTCCCTTGCACTAGTCTTGGCATTAGAATATTATGAGAAAGTCCTGTGGATGTTCAGACATGATTGACATGCTCCGTTTCTGCTTGCTGTGCTTTTTGGATTCATGAAGTCATACTGCTCTGAAACCGTTCATAAACCATCACACAGATTCAGTTAATGCATGAGCAGCAGAGTATAGCAATGCAGTGCTTTAATCAAAGCCAGAAAGGGTCTAACGTTCCCCATTTGTAGGTTGAGTGTGGTATGTTGTAATACTTAGCATGGAGTTATATGTGCTGACCACTCCAGGATTAGAATGTGTTGAATCAAATGGACAGGAGTTGGAGCTGAGAAGCAGTAGTGGTCAGACCTCTGATGGATGGGGTATCTAGATTGGAGCCTAAAATAAACAGATAACTTATCAATTGTATCAGTGTGTGCCTTCATATTTACATTGCCGACAACCTCAGATGGGAATCTACTCATGAGATCCCAAAATCTACCTTTGAACCCTGAGGACGAGATGAGTGGTAAAAGAAGGGAGGAATATATTTAATTGGATTAGTTCTTTAATTGTACAGCTTCCTAAGAAAGAACTAGTGGGTGTACAGTACTTCTGGGTGAGTTAATTATATTGGCTTGCCCCAGCGGTGTAGCAGTTCTGATTGAGTGTGACCTCATCGGTAGCAGCGACGGGTGAGCAAGGGATTGCCTGAGATTCTGCACTAGGAGCCAGGCTTATGTGTAGTGCACAAGTGTACCTGTATCTACGGAGTCTCTGCGTCAGGATTCCAGTCTAGAGATTGATGCACAACTGTATTCGAGCCACAAGCGAATGATAAAGCCGTTCTCTGCCGTGTGTCCACACTGTTAAGTCATTGCCTCCTGCGCTGTCACCCTTGATGTGTTCTTGGCAGCTCTGAGGGTGAGCTTTCTGATGCAAGCATACTCTGGCCATCTTTGAAGTATTGGGACTACACTGTTGAGTGCTCGGGGTTTGGTAAATGAAACAGCCATCTTAACAGAGATTTTATGGAACTCAATGCATTTGTTTATATCTTGATGTTATTATTATACTTATTATTATATTTAAATTTATATGGCAGAACAGCTACCCAAAGGTTTCCCGGCGCCTATAGACACATGCTAATCAGCAAAGCGACCAGAGGGAAAGAATATTAATTAAATAGCCAGTTTTTAATGCCTTTCCTAAATTTGATGTAATTATGTTCCAAACAAAGAGAAAGAGGCATAGAATTCCACAGAGCAGGAGCGAGAGAGGAGAAAGAGCGTCCCCCTATGCGGGTCAATTTAAATCTAGGGGTCACAAATTTGGCTTGCTTCGAAGATCTAAGAGAGCGGGTTGGCTTATATTGAATATGAACCAGCGTATTCAAGTAATGTGGGGCCGTGCAGACATTGATTTTGTGCAAATAGCACAAGGCTTTAAATTTAGAGCGATTGTCAATTCTTAGCCAATGTAAGTCCTCGAGTGATTTAAAAATGGAAGTCATTTGAGGTAGCTGACATAGGAGTCTGGCTGCCGAGTTTTGGACCACCTGTAATCTACGGATAACATCTTGTTTGCCCCTAAGTACAGGATGTTTCCATAATCCAATCTTGATATAATTAGGGCCTGGACAACTGTTTTCTCAGTTGTTAAAGGCAGCATCCATAAGATCTTTTTTAACCATTTTAGAATGGTGAAACACATCGACGTAACCTTAGTTGCTTGTTGGTGCATAGTCAACTGGTCATCTATTATAATGCCCAGGTTACGGACTGATTGGGAGGGTAGGGGAGGGGGACCCATTTGTTGAGGCCAATGTTGAGGTCCCCATAGATCTTTATTGCCGCCTAAAATCAAGACTTCTGTGTTTCCTCCATTCAATTTAAGTTTGTTTGCATACATCCATCTTGCAATATTTTGTACACCCGTTTTGAGAGATGGTGACTTAGCCGTGTTATTAGTCGAAAGAGAGAAAATAAGCTGGGTATCGTCTGCGTAAGAAAATATTGTAAGTCCAGCTTCTTCTGCTATGTCCGCTAGTGGGCTGATATAAACATTAAAAAGTAGAGGACTTAAAATCGATCCCTGTGGAACTCCATAGGATGAGACATGAGATCTGGAGTTAGATGTTGAGGAGAACACTTGGAATGTACAATTATTTAAAAAGCATGCGAGCCATTTCAATGCAAGGCTGCCAATGCCCTTAGAATTAAGGATCTGGATGAGTCTCATGTGATATGGTGTCGAAAGCGGCACCCAAATCTAACAAGATGAGTGCCACTGTTTCAACTCCGTCCAGATGCCGGCGGATGGTTTCTGTGATTCCCAGAAGTGTTGATTCCGTGGAGAATCCAGATCTAAAACCCGATTGAGACGGGTGCAAAATATTACGGGAATTCAAAAATTTGGACAGCTGACCATTAACATGCTTTTCTAAAATTTTGGAAAACACAGGAAGTAACAAAACTGGGTGGAAATTAGAAGGAACCTCCAGGTCGGCATTGGCTTTCTTCAACAGAGGAAGGATCATCGCATGTTTCCAATTGGAAGGCATTATTGCTTCAGCAAGTGAGGCATTAAGAAGGTCCATGATCCATTTAAGGATCAGAGGGTCCAATCTTTTTACAATTGTAATTGGGAATAAGTCCTTAGAAGAGCCTGATTTGATAATATTCAGGGTGTCTATAAATGATGTAATGTCAAAAGGTGACCATCTATCCAGCATAACCTTAGTATCCACCAGTAATTGTGGAGGGGAGGTAGAATAAATTAGCGGACTGATAGATGCGGACTTTGTATTCCATTCCTATCAAATTTCAAATATATTTTCTCTATTTTCTCATTAAAGAATATTGCTAAATTTTCGCATTGTGTTTCCGTAAGATTAGGCGGTTTTGGTTGTTGTGAAGCGCCTGACAATTCTTGCACTATTTTAAAAAGTGTTTTCGCATTGTTTTGGGATTGCCTGATAGTGTTTTTTATGTTCTGCACTTGCTGCTTTACATAGTACCTGATAGCTTTTGATGGCTTGTTTATAATTCTGTTTTTCAATTGGGTCATAATGTTTTCTCCATTTCCTCTCTAGGCCTTTACATTTTGTTTTTTCTAATTTAAGTTTATCTGAAAACCAAGGAGCCGGAGGCCGATGGTTATTAATTTTGTTATTCGTTAAAGGAAGACACGTGTCTAACGACGAACTTAGCCAGTTATGGATAGTGTCTGCATCTGTAGTGCTGACTAGCTTTATATCTGGTCTAGAAAGCAAAATATGCGTATTGAGTCGTTCAATATTCAGTTTTTTCCAGTTTCTCATTTCAGTAGTAGCCTCCTTTATGGTCTTGGGTTCTTGTCCCAAAGCCTGATTAATCTTAAAACTAATTAAGAAATGGTCCGGCCATGTTAATGGAAGGGCTTGTTCACATATAATGTTGCTTAGGTTGGAAAAGACTGGGTCCAGTTGGTGTCCAGCTCTGTGAGAAGGACCAGTGTTACAAAAAGTAACATTTAGAGCTGCTAAGTCAGCGATCAGCATAGCACTGATAGCGCAGTTAGCATCATTAAGATGAAAGTTCAGGTCTCCTAATATAGAAAAGTTGGTGGCTTCAAGAATGAAGGGAGCAATAAGATCGGGAAGCGCCACTGCACCATGCACCAGCTGCGCCCGGCGGTCGATAAATTAGCATCCCTAAGAAGGTAAATTGGGGTGTAAGAGCAAGGTTAAACAAGCCGGCTTCACAATTGTTAATTGGAAGATCTTCCCATTTACAATTACATTAATTTTTAAAAATTATTCCAATGCCCCCTCATAAGGATCGTGTAATTATGGGGTAACGCAGTGGCTACATCAGGGCTGGAGCTATCATTCAGCCAACTTTCTGTCATAAAGATGGCGTCCGGTTGACAATTAAGAAGTAAGTCAAAAATATCTTCTTTATGTTTAGGAAGCGACCTACAGTTAATACTAGAGAACACAAATTCTTTAGAGGTTACTTTTTTTTATACTCTGAATGGTGCAAAGGGGCCTCTATTAGGTCGCTATGACCACATGACACTGGAGAGAAAGAAAAATTGCAGCAGGAGCAGTTAAAAGAGTGTATATTTAATAATGCTATCTCACAATTTTGTTGTCGCTTAGGGCAAAACGCAATAGGATCTGAGTGAGAGTAGGTGCGTGGAGCTGAGATAACTTGCGTAGGGGTTAAGGACCCTGGCCCCGGCCGGACGTGGACGGGCGCAGACGGGCTTGCCTTTGGTGCGCCGCCGGCACACCCGCTGCGCTCGTCCGCTGCGCGTCGCCTCCATGTGTGTCTAAATAACCCTCCCGTAGTCCGCTCGCCTTCCTGCACCTCTTCCCCGGAAATTACAAAATCTACCGCCTTGGCTCCCTCCACAGACAACCGGGAAAACCCGTGGTGGAACGGGTAGCTGGCGGGAACAACGGGCATCCGAGAATACAGGTAAGGAGGCTGCGATCACCCTGGTAGTGCACGATAAAGTGCAAAGTAGCTCTATTCCATTTTAAAATAAGATTAGAAATAGTCACGATTTTAAAACAGATGAAAGTTAAAACAATGAATACATTCAGGAATAGAAAGAAAGCCCCGCCGATTCAGTTAATCAGTGCGCGTCCGCTGCGCGTCCCCTCCATGTGTGTCTAAATAGCCCTCCCGTAGTCCGCCAGCCTTCCTGCACCTCTGCCCCGGAAATTACAAAATCTACCGCCTTGGCTCCCTCCAGAGACAACCGGGAAAACCCTTGGTGGAACGGGAAGCTGGCGGGAACAACGGGCGTCCGAGAATACAGGTAAGGAGGCTGCGATCACCCTGCTATTGCTGTGTGTCGTAAACTCTGATACGCTCACACATTGAACTGCATGTCATTATCTGTGATATGCACACAATTTGGTGAATTGTTTGCCCTGGGTGTCATCACTTGTGATACACACACAGTTTGACTAACAGTTAAAAACTTGTCTAATTGCAATCTGTGACATGCACACGTGAGATTATTGCTGATATATTGTGTCACCAACTGTGATGCGTACCAGGGCAGGACTGGGAACCATAACCGGTCCTGGCAAACTGCTCGGCTGCCCCCCCCCACCACCCGGGAGTGCAGCCGAGCTGTTTGCTACAGCAGGTTCAGGTTGATTTTCTTACAGGTGCCCGCTATTGCAGATATGTACCATCAGGGCTCCTGTGACAAAAATGGCCCCCCAGGGGCCAAAAACCAGCCTCCACCCTGGTGGCCCACGGGGAAATGCCCGGTGCCTGCTAAGGACAGTCCGGCCCTGATGCGTACACACTTTGGCAAATTAAAGGATTCTGTTTGAGTGTATTGCAATCTGTGAAACCCTCACTCAGGATTTTAATTTCCTCTGTGTGTTATTACTTTTAACTAGGGGTGGGCGGCCAGCTACGCTCCGTGCACGGAGTGTGCGTAGTGCCGCCTACTCCGCATTTTGCGGAGCTGGCGGAGCCAGGCGGCACTACGCACGCTCCGCAGACGGAGCGTAGCTGGCCGCCACCCGCCTCCCTCCCGCCCTCCCTAGATACTTTCAAATAAAGGAATGAAATAATTTAAAAAGCACTTACCTTGCCCGCCGCTGCCCGCCGTTCCCCGGGGCTCGTTATCTTCCGTCTTCCGTCTTCTTTAGTAATGCGCATGCGCGGGCGGCCGCGCATGCGCATTTTCACGAGAAAATGCGCATGCGCGGCCGCCCGCGCATGCGCATTACTAAAGAAGACGGAAGATAGCGAGCCCCGGGGACGCGGCGGGCAGCGGCGGCAAGGTAAGTGCTTTTTAAATTATTTCATTCCTTTATTTGAAAGTATTTAGGGAGGGCGGGAGGGAGGCGGGTGGCGGGGCTGGCGGCCAGTGGTTTTGCGGAGTGGGGCTACGCGAAGTGCGGAGGTGGGCGTAGTTTCTCGCCCACTTCGCGTAGCTCCGCGAAGCCCCACTCCGCCAACTCCGCCCAGGGTTACTTTTAACCATGCATGCTTTATTTGCTGTGTTGTAAGTTAGACTGGGTATTGTAATCATATTAATAACATAAGGTTGTATTTGGTTTGGCATATATCTGTTGTATGGCAAACATGCAAAATGTTACTGCTCTTCCATTTTTCCTTTCCTCTCCTGGCGAACCAGCAATATCTTGGCAAAGATGGAAGAAAGTTTTCACTGATTATGCCAGTCTATGGTATCTCCCTAAGTGCTCAGAGAAAGATGTCTTTACTGATACATGGTTTGGAGGCCGAATGGCAAGACATGTTCGAACACTTGCCTGACTTATCTATGGATTATGCAAATGGCTTAATGAATATGAAATGTGTCTCAAGATGCTTGATCGACACTATTTGCTAAAGTAAAGCACTGTTTTAGAGCTATATCATTTTGGAAGAAGAATGCAGAATGTTGGAGAGTTGGTGGAAGCACACACTACTGTTGTTAAAAACTAGCTTCCACATGTTTGATGATAGGTTGTGTGATCAGTTTTTGTTGGGATGTGTCTTGGACAAAGCAAGGGAATATTTGTGATTAAAGGATAATCCCACACTTAATGAAGTAATAACCAATGGAGAGTCTTGTGAACATTCGCAGGCGTGAGCTGAGGTTATTAGGAATAAAAAGGGTAGTGATGAAAAGAAGGGAACCATACATGTAGTGAAATCCAAAGGACCTATGGTTGCTATGGGCAAACCAGATGTACGAGCAACTAAGAAACCTCAAATTAAGTGCCTAGGTGTGGTAATATGGGTCATGTGGAATATTTCAAGGAGTGTCCTGGGTGGAAGACGACATGCAAAAATGTGTGTGAGAAAAGGACATTTTACATCTTGCTGTAGATCTGGGAAAAATACGAAAAAACTAAGTGATATATTGAATGATTCTGGTGATGAGTCTGAAGAAACTGTTTTACAAATTGAAAATCAAGAAGGTAAAAAGGGCCGTTTGAAGTGGTGAGTATTAATAGTTCTCCTGTGTAGATGTTATTTGGTTTTGGTGCAAAAAAATATTGATTCCTAGAAAGGTTTTTGAAGAAAATCTAAAGGGTTGTGTAAAATTATTGAAACCAGCTATTAAACCTAAAGGTTATGGAGGGCAACTCATTAAGTTGATGGACTATTTTTGGGGCTCTGTTCAATCGTACGATAGAGTTGTTCCAGCAAAAATATATGTGTCTGTGAAGGGTGATCCTTTAAATAGCTAGTTTCATCAAAAGGAGTTGTTGGTGTTCCTTAATCTAAATGAAACACCTTCAGTGAGGTTGAAAGATTGGTGGGTTGCCAAGAAAGAAGTGATGGGCTCAAAAGTGTACAGCATAGCGGGAAAGATTAATTATGAAGAGCAATTTCCATACGTTTGCAGGAAAGAGGTGGGCACCTAAATTATGTGCATTGCCTAAAACTTAGGTCTGGTGTCAGTCTCAAAGTTGGCAAAGTGAGAAGTGTGCGTTTGATGATTAAAGAGGCCATGAAGAAGGAGTTGGAAAGAATTTTAAAGAGTGGTGTAATTCCAGAGATTGAAGCATCAGAATGGGTATCACCTACGGTCATCGCTCAAAAGGTAAATGGGGAGAATAAACTTTGTGTGGACTCGAGAGAATTTAACAAGGCTGTAGTGGCAGAACACTATTCTTTACCAAATATCATTGAAATGCTATGTTGTCTGGAGGGTGCGAAAACATTCACCTCATTGGACCTAACCTTGGCGTATCATCAAATATCATTACATCCTCAGTTGCAAGAGTTAGCATCTTTCATCACACCTTTTGGGACATGTAAATATGGACAAATGCCTTTTGGGTTAATTTGAGCTACTGCTGTTTTTCAGATGGCAATTGAACATGTATTGTAAGGAATTAAGAGTGTAAAAATATACTAGGATTATGGGTTAGTGCATGGGAAACACCAGGAGGAGCTTGGTTTTACAGTGGGTGAAGCGTTAAAGAGACTGAGTGAAAATTGACTTACCCTTAAGCATGAAAAGTGTAGGTTTGATGTATCAGCAATATAATATTTGGGACATTTGATTTATGCGGATGGGATTCATCCAAAAGAAAATCTAGTTAATGCCATAAATAAAATGCCAAGTCCCAATACCAAAGATGAATTGATGAAGTTTTTAGGGACTGCAGAAGTTTACAGCAAGTTTATTCCCAATTTTGTTGAAGGTAATAACATAAGTAAACTATTAAAGACAGGAATGGAATTTGATGGGTTACAAAAGTGTGAAAAGGAACTTGTACAGGTAAAAAGAAACCTGTCCTTGGCGGCAAACCTAGGTAGTTTTGAGCCTGGAGCAAAGGTCATTCTGAGAACTGATGTCAGTGCAAAAGGATTAGGTGTGGTGTTAGAACAAGTTTCTACAGGGAAGGTGAACACAATTTTATTTTTATCTAGATGATTGCGAGGAGCTGAAACCAACTATTTGGTCTTAGTAAAAGAAGCATTAGCTGTTTATTTGGAGTCAAGAAGACAAGACTTTCCTGTAGGGTAGCTCTTTTGAGATTAAAACAGACCATAAGCCTTAGACGGAAGTATTTTGTCAAAACTGTTTTGATGCTTATCAGGTAGAATAAGAAGATGGTTTGTAGCATTGCAGGAATTTGACCTTGTCATTTCATATGTGCTGGGTGCGATGAACATCATCACTGATTGTTTTTCCAGATTATGTGTAGACGTGGAAAGCAATGAGAATAGTTTTGAAATGGAAGATGAGTTTGGTGATGAAACTGTTAAAGTAGGTATGGTGTCAGATTGTATTGCACAAGAAAAGGATTGGAAGGAAGCCCTGGAAGGTGACACTCAGTTGAAAAAAGTAACACGTAGAATAAAGGATGGATGGTCCGGAAAAGATAAGGTTTGCGATTAATTGAAAGGATAATGGCAAGTCAAAGATGAGCTTTCTTTGGAAGATGGTTTGATGATGAGGGGGGAAGATTAGTTCCGCCTGAAAAGGTAAACCTGAGATTGATTAGTTGGGCTCATGAGAGCCACCCCATGATATCTAAGACCAAGGAGGGAGGGAGAGGAAACTACTGATGGCCAGGAATTAATATCTTAATTGAAAGGGTTGAACCTGATTGTATTAAGTGTGGAAGGAGCAACCACATTTTGAAGTGTTCGACACAACCTATAGCAATCAGAACGTTAGCAACAGGTCCTTGGATTGATCTAGCACTCAACACTGTAGGTCCTTTTAGGGTGTCCAGTAGTGAAACAATTATAATTACATGCATGGAAATGTTCTATAGGTGGCCTGAGTTGAAAGTGGTAAAGTCAGTGGAAACGTGATATAATACTGTTTTTGGGAAAGTTATATGGAAGAGACGGATTTCCTGTATCTCTCTTAAATTACAATGGGGCTCCACTGACTTCTAAGTTGACGGAAGAAGTTCTTAGCGGAATGGGGCATTAAACACTAAAATCATTACTTTATAATCCAGAGATAACAGGAGAATTGAGTGCCTTAACAAAGTGGTCAAGGATTGTCTACATCATGTTCTGGCCAATGGTCTGAATTGGATGGAAGAGCTAAAAAGGAAAGTCTCTAGGGGGCGTGGCCAAGCCGGCTATGAAGACGGATGTGCTGTGCTGAGGCTCCGCGATCGGGCCAGCAAGTCGACCGCTTCCCAGCGCTGATTCGGACAGCAGACACAGCAGAAAGGTGTCGGAGGGTGAGCGGCGCCCAACGATCCCCTCCAAATACGGCACCAGAGGGTTTTACAATGTGGGAGGTGGAAAAACGAGAACGGGACAGCGGCTGCTGATAACAAAATGGTGCCCGCCCGTTATTAGCTGCATGGCGAAGGTCACAGCAGACAGCCCCAGCGGTGACAGAGAGCTGCGTGCCACCGCGCTCCGTCCCTACCACTGGCTCAGCAGGACATAGACCAGAGGTGTGACTCACACCAAGGCACCAGTGGCCCAACGAAGTCCAGGAGGGCCCTTCAGCTTCGGTGTTGCCTGGCACCAAAATAGCAGCTGGGTCCAGAGATAATCGGTAGCACTGAATCTGACGGCCCCCACAGACAACATACCCCAACGGATCGCAGTGAGAGACCAGACTACCTGCCACGAAGGGGGAAGCAGTCACAACCCCCCCCTCAAGCGTCCCGCAGAGTGCAGGGCTGTTCTCTCCGTGCAGACGCCTGGACCTAAGATGGCACCCCTGATCCCTGACTGGCCACGCAGCTGAAACCACACACCAGGAGCCTCTGTGAGTACTCCACATCCACATTCTCCAGGTGAGCCATCGGACTCGAAACAGGGTGGGACCAGTACAGTGGGGAGCCCCACCCCCCCTCCCCATCTCAATACAATGCATCCCAGGCACACCTAAAATGGATGCTGCCTGACCCTAACATGGAGGGGCCAAGTTCATAGTTACTCTCACCATAACCCGCACACCTCGCCAAGGGCGCAACGTATGGGCAGATTGCCACCTCACCAAGGACCCCGGCAGCACCCTAGTTATTGGGATTACCACCCGCAGTTCCACACATCCTCCAAACCATGAGTGACGTAAAAAACATAGCGACAGCTGGAGCAGAAGCCCCCCCTTCTCTCATCGAGCAATCAACCTGACACCATCTTAACTCTAACCAGTTGGGTTCATTGGTTTTCCTGGTCCAACACCAAAACGCCTCCACTACAGGTCACACGCCCCAAGACGGCCCGATGGTCACCATCATGGGGAAACTAAGAGCGTCCCAACCTACCACAGTTCCCGAGACCGCCCCCGAAAACATGCCTAAGGTCAAGACCGTGACTGCATTCGCTGCGCCACAGGCTGATCCCTCAATCTCAGAAAATCTGGATAAAGTACTGTTAGCCATTGAGCATTCTAGAATTTCTGTGGAAAAGCGCCCGGGCACCCTCACAACGGATATCAACCTTATACGGGACGATCACCACAAACTCGCCGATAAAGTGAAGGAAGGGAAGAAGGACTTGGCTGTGCTGCAACCCACTGTCAAAATGCATCAAACGACACTACAAGACGTCCTGATCCGCCTCTCCACCATAGAGAAACGCACGGATGACTTGGAAGGGTGCTCCCAACGCTGCAACATCCGCGTGCTGGGCCTTCCAGAGGGAATTGAAGGCATGGACCCATTGGAATACATGGAAACATGGGTAAAGTCGTTCACCCCAGCAGCGGACAGGACGGCGTTCTTTTCCATCAAACGTGCCCACAGAGTACCAGCTCGCAGGCCCCCACCAGGAGCACCCCCGGGACCGATACTAGCGAAATTCTTGCATTTCCGGGACCGAGACGCGGTGCTTCAAACAGCTAGACAAGCAGGCCCCCTATACGTGGAGAACAAATTGATCATGATATTCCCAGACTATGTGCGTGCAGTGGTGCAGCAAAGATCTTGGTTCTTGGAAGTAAAGCGACGGCTGCGTGCAAACCAAATACAGTACCTCTCCTATTTCCGGCTCGCCTCAAGGTACTCTATAATGGTGTGGCTACCTTCTTCACGAGTGCAGAAGAGGCACACGACTTGGCAGATCTACATTGCGCACATCAATCTCAAAAGGAATCCGCACAAGATCTTACCTTCAAAGCACCTCGCACCAGGAGACGCACCCCAAAACGACAACTTGGCAGAGCAAGAACAATGACTCGGACCGACACCCAAGATTCTCTGGACCTAGAACAAATTATGGAAGAGAGACGGGAGGTCCTACAATCGGTTTCCCGACCCCAGTTACATCCCGTTGTTTCTTACCTTCCTCCAGCATCACCCTACCCCCCATGGAATCGCACGCAACAGGGTACCCGCAACACGTCACCTGGAGGCAGATGGCAAAGTGTAAGCTCCCCACACTACACAGGACACGTTGATTACCGGGTCCCGCCAGAAAAAGGCCCATCCACACGAGCACTGACAGAATCACATGGCTGCACGGGCACAGATCACTGACATAAGCATCCTAACACTTAACGCTCGAGGTCTTCATACACCACGCAAGCGATACGCCATATACTCCTACACTAAGTGCCAAAATGCTTGAATCGTTTTTTTTGCCACATCATACTCTGCATACGCACGGGGGGCACTGATCTGGGTAAGGCCAGGAACCCCTTTCCAGGAACTCAGACAGGTGGTAGATAAGGACGGTCGATACGCCCTATTAGAGGGCCTTCTCGATGGGCACTCGGTACTCCTGGGGAGTATATACACCCCGAACGTAGAACAAGACAAATTCTGGGAACGACTCACCTGGGTACTCGCCCAATTCACCGCTGTACCATGAATTTTAGGAGGCGACTACAATTGTACACTAGACATCACTCTAGACCGCACCCACCCCCCACCCACACACTCACCAAAACCGAAAAACACCTTGACACCGTCACTAAACGAGATGACTTATCGGAAGAGGCAGCGACACAGATCGCTAAGGCCAGAACGGACTATATGGCGGCTTGTGTCGACCTCCGTCTATACAACTTCAGGATGTATGCAAGCCGAATGCACAAGGGGCGCGATAAAACGGGTACCTCACTAGCTTGGTTAGCCAAACAACACAATGACATGAAACCCATAACTGAGATCATAAATCCCCACGGTATTTTAGTTAGATCCCAAGACCAGATTCTTACAGCCTTCTATCAGCACTACTCGGAGGTCTACCAACACTTAACCTCAGACAAACAAAACGATATAGATCATTATCTCGACCCCTTAACGATTCTCTCGAATACGAAAGATGACTGTACGTCATTAAAGGCAAAGATACAAACCACTGACATTACCCATGCCCTACGCACCTTAGCTTGCAACAAAGCACCGGGACTAGACGGGTTCCCCTTAGAATACTACAAGACCTTCTCCCCCCTGCTGGTCCCTCGATTGGCGGCCATGTACACCACGGCATTAGATATGGAGGAGCTTCCGGAATCCCTCCGGGACTCGGGTTATCGTGACCTTCCTGAAACCTCTCCGTGATCCAAAATTGATGACATCCTATCGCCCCATCACACTTCTTTCCACCGATTGCAAGATACTTGGTAAAATACTAGCTGATGGATACATACACATTATACGGCCTCTGGTACACCCTGATCAATGCAGTTTTGTCTCGGACATAAACACATCCCAGAATATCCGCCACCTATTCCATGTCCAAGATCGAGTAGGTGATACTCACCCCCGGGCAGCCTGCCTTATACTAGACCTCGAAAAAGGCCTTTGACACCCTCACATGGCAGTACCTCTTCTCGGTGTTGCAACGAGTAGTATACAAAGCTCGTCTACACTCGACTCACCTCACGCGTTAGTATAGGACGATACATCTCACTGGCATTCGCGGTACAATGCAGCACGAGGCAGGGCTGCCTGCTCTCGTCCCTGCTTTTCGCCCTAGCGGTAGAGCCGCTAGCAATACGGTTGCGACAAGAAGATGAACACTGGGGAATTCCTATAGCTAAGACCGTACACAGTGTTTCTATGTATGCTGATGATCTTCTTATTTACATTAGAGACATCACTGAAGACTTAAAGCCTATTTGGGTCACGCTGACAGAATTTGCGGAGGTCTCGGAGCTCAGAGTAAACTGGGAAAAAATCAACAGTGTACCCGTTACATCCTAACCTTCCCCCCCGGGTGGTCTGGCTGGGTGATGAGGACATCGCATGGAGCGCAGAGGCTCCACGATCCCTTGGGGTTCGCCTCTATCACACACCGACTGACCTATATGAAGGTAACCCCACCGTAAGGCACTGGCTGGTATCAGGTCCTCGTGGAATTCTGGAAAAACCTCTTGTTAGCTCTTATTGGCCGGGTGGCTATCGTCAAAATGATAATCATTCCGCGGCTCTTATACTACTTCGCAAACTTGCCAATAATCCCGCCCAGAACCTTCTTCCGCAAATTAGACGCACTCCTCAGCTCGCTGATATGGGGTGCGAGCAGACATAGGATAGCATTGGCAAAACTACACTTACCTACCACATAAGGTGGTTTGACCGCTCCATCCTTTGAATCCTATTTCTTAGCCGCGCAATTACAGTGGCTATCCTATTGGATGGCAGGCAGACAGGTGGCAGAGACATACACTACGAACGGTCCATGGCCCATTCCAGAAATCCGCCGATTACTATTACCTGGCACTAAACCTAGACGTACATACCCCTTGCAGGTGGCGGTTGCATGCCGGTTCATGCAGAGGATACACCGTATAGTGCCTACGAGAGCCCCATACTCTCCCCTTCTTCCGCTAGTCGGATGGCCCATGAAGTAACGCTACCATATGTCTAACACGCTCCACATCTGGACAGACTGGGGTCACTGAAGCAGAGTGTCTATTCGAGGACGGCCAGCTTAAACCCTTCCAACGACTACTAGAGGATTATGACCTCCCCGCCAGCCAGTTCTTACTCCATCGGCAACTCCTCGCACATTATAGACAATACCATGACCTTCTGAGAGGGGAACCACCGATACACCCGGTCATACACACAATCTTACACATGGGAACGGGATGTCACTTGGTCACATGGCTTTACAAAGCTATCAGGGAACTCAGGTACAAGCCGCTAGAGACCCTACCGGCCACCTGGGAAGACAAATTAGGCCACTCACTGCATGAGAAGGAATGGGAAAAAGCTCTCGAACACTCCAAGAAGGTGTCTCGAAACGCGCGTTTCAAGAATATACAATTCTACATCCTACATAGAGCGTACTTGACACCAGCGCGTCTCCAACGCTTCTACCCCGACACCCAGTTCCTATGCCCCAGATGCAGTTCACAAGCGGCAGACTTTCAGCACATGTTCTGGAGCTGCCCCACACTACACTCATACTAGTGGCATGTCCATAAGTCACTCGGGGATCTCAATGAACTCACATATTTGAATACATGGGAAGCCTGTGGCCTGGGTATCTATCAGAAAAGAAAACAACACAAAGTACCCCTCAGATTTGCCTCACTGGCCATTTTACTGGCCAAACGCAACATTGCCATGCACTGGCGGACTCCCACAGGCCCCCCGATCGCTGCCTGGGCGGGGGCGGTTCAAGAATTGGCATTAGCGGAGGAAGAGACGCTACGGGAGGAGGAGGTGAAAGGGATGGGCAAACACCCCTATCCTACTGAACTACTTCAAACAATCACTGACCCATGATAACCCGGGAGACGGCCCTCACACACCACAGGACACACAACCGCAAATACAGACTGCGAACATCGACACCAGACCCCCTCCAGCAACACATATAGAAAGCCATTAGCTCTTTAGTGCTATGCTATCTGCCTCAATGGGCAGTCGGACCTCGTGCTGGATCAGCCATAACCCCACCCTTCCCCCAACTTTCCGCCCCTAGAAGTATGTGGACCCACCATACACAAGGGCATATGCCACCCTGCGACTTCAGACGATACCTGTACCCAAGATTCCATGACCAAACCCCCCCTGTACTTCTCCAACCAAGTTCTGTTCAGAAATTTCTTATAAAACCACCTCCACAGTGACAAAACATTGGACTGAAAACTGTGTGACGAATGCTATATTATGTTTTAACGCTTTGGAGATGTAATTCGAGAACCTGCTACATGATGCAATATGTCACAGTAAATACAAAATGCCAATAAAAATAAGTTTAAAAAAACAAAAACAAAGGAAAGTCTCTATATATCGGCTAACTTCTCATTCGTCAACAGGGGTAACACCTTTCTTGTTGTTCAAAAAGAGATTTCTGAATGACATGGTAAGTCCGGCATGTAAACAGGATGAAACAAAGAGGAACTAAGAGATAAACTGAGGATGAAAAAGTGAGAATGGAAAGTGATAGGAGCATGGAAATAGAAAAGGGGATTTTGAAAACACAGAGGTTGAAGTTGGGGATTGGGTGAGAATAAAGAATACAAGGAAAGGTGATTTGGTGGATAAGTTGAGCCAACCTATTAAGGTTTCAAAGGCATTTAAAAATGCAGTGAAAACAGAAGATCATCACATTTGTAAATTCAATAAGGTTGCTCTTTGGAAAAGAGATTCATACACAGGAAGAGACGAAAATGGTATATGAGGTGCACTGAACTCAGTAATGTTTGGATTAAGTGCTGAGAGAGGTTGCCTAGTAATACCCCAGGAATTGAAGCAGCAGCCGCAAGTAGCCAGAGGAGAGCGAGCCAGCGACAAAAGGTGGAGAAGAGTGAACAGTGCCAGAAAAAAAGCAGAGAATGTGTGACAGCTGTGAATGGTGCATGCATGCGTGCACATGCAGTCTGCTCTTTTTGGGAGCACATACTCATGCTTGTGGAGCACCCCTGCTCTCTCCAGCAAGGTGGATGCTGCCACAAGCACGAGTATGTGCTTCCAAAAAGAACAGAGCGACAGCTATAGGTCCTCCTAAGCAGCGCATGCGCACTGCGTAGGCGAGACCTAAAAAACAAGTGTAAATGCAGCCCGAATGCCACCAGCAATTATTTGTAGGCTGTTGGAGCAGGAAAGAAAGAGGTTTAAGAGGAGTCAGCAAGGGGCTATGAAGGGTCCTCTGAATGCTTATTGGATGGACTGATGGGCCACTGTTCCTTCTGTTTCATAGGATTTGAAACTTTTTCAGCAATATTTAAAATGGCTGCTTTCTGAATAAGGCGAAGAAGGTAAAGCATAATCCTCGCCTCTGGTCCTGACTTAGAATTAATTTGTTTTGTGGTGGTCAATAAGTTAAGCAGTAGAATGCTCTTGATTCTGTGTGTCATGTTATAGCTAAATATTACCTGGCACTAATATGGTTAAACCTATATAATACATATATATATATTTATTTTATTTTTTTTCATTTATTTATTTTTATTTGTTAGATTTATATTGTGCATGGCTGCCCCAGTGACTGTTGCCCAAGTTACTGTCCTTTTTCTCCAGTGCAGTCCACTGAAAACAGCATAACACGAACTCCAATATGCATGAAAAGCAGTGTTTTATTTATCAAAATTCATAGGCAAATCCACTCGACGCGTTTCGGGATCTAGTCTCTTAGTCACGAGTACCATTAGTGGATTGTGATTGGTTTAAATAATACATGTGGTGCATTCAAATAATAACTAGTGAGAACAGACTCGTGTTGTTGTCTTTTTTAACAAAACTGAAAAAGTGCTTCACATATGCAGAGAAAACTAATTGTAACATTATTCCAAAATTGGTACAACATAAAGAATGAAAACAATACGCAACTTCTCCTATCCCATTTCTTTTTATGGTACACTCGATCTAATTGTTGAAAAACATTGTCAGTTTCTATCTCACGCTACTTGCGTGGTGTTGTTTCTACCTCGTTCAAATATTTGAATCTTTATTGGCCATGGTACTGTTCAAAAAGGAAGTCCAATTCAGCCCAAGTGGGTGTATACATTTCTTTTAAACAGTCTATTATACTTAACTTACAAAATATTAACTATACCAACAGGAAACTCTTGTGCTATTCATACCGAAAACATCATTGCCCCAGTGGGCTAGTGTGTCACCTAATGTAACTAATAAACAATTTATTTCACAGCTTCATCAGAAGCTTCAGATACATTTGCGTTTTAACGTTTCTTCTAACCTCTGCGTTCGACACAATCTAAAAATAAAATTAAAATAAAAAATTAATTAAAAAGTGAAAACCAAAAACACTAACAGTGATTTAAAATTTTCGAATATCAGACAAGCATGCTTTTTGAGCAGTAAAAGGCAGTTCTTACATAGGAAACACATATGAAGACTTGAATCCAGTTACATTTACTAATTTACATTTAGAGCTTAGACTCGACTCGCACAGTAGCTAAAGAAAACCCCAAGATCCTACAGGTGGCTTACCAGTAATTCAACGTTTCTACCCTAAATGTACTGCAAGTTCCTCATCGCAATTGTGCCCAATGGGAACTAATGTCCTATACTGTATGATCAATTTGGACTCTAATCTGCGTAAACATTGTACACGGTTGCCACCTCTTTCATTCCACTTGATCATGTCCAATACACAGAAGCTGAGTAATCTTTCGGCGGCCTTCGACACGGTCGACCACAAGATCTTAGTCGACCGTGTCGAACGACTGGGGGTCCAGAAAACTGCTCTGGACCTGCTTGTATCGTTTCTGGCCAATAGATCACAAGCAGTATCTCTAGGACCCTACCAATCATCGAAGGTGTCTCTGCCGTGTGGGGTCCCTCAAGGCTCATCCCTGAGTCCGACACTATTTAATATCTACGTGTCGGACCTTGCAAATGTCATCAAAGCATTTGGGATGAGCCTGACCTCCTACGCCGATGACACCCAATTGGTACTGGCTATCAAAGGGGATGGGGAGGAAGTGGCCAATCGATTCACGAGAGGAATGATGGCAATAGGTGACTGGATGGCTACGAATTGTCTGAAACTCAATTCAGAAAAAACTGAAGTGGTCATCTTCGGTCACCTCTCCCCGGGCTGGTCACCTGTCTGGTGGCCACCATCTTTCGGTCCCCCGCCCAGTCCAGCTAGCAGAGTGAGAAATCTAGGCGTCATCTTCGATGCTGGCCTCAATTTTATGGCACATGCGAATAAAACTGCGGCTTCAGCTCATATGAAATTGAGAATGATTAGGAAAATACTACCTTTCCTACCGAACACGGCCGGGAAAACACTGGTCAGCTCACTAGTCCTGTCCTCCTTGGACTATTGTAACGCTCTATTCTTAAATGCCCAAGTCCGAGTGACAAATAAGATGCAGTCAATCCAAAATGCAGCCGCACGAATGCTGGCTGGGATCCCCAAGTTCGCACCAGTTACAAACATCATTAGGGATCTCCATTGGCTCCCGATACGCAGCCGTATCAAATTCAAATCGCTGTGTATTGTTTACAAGTCACTCAATAATCAAGGTCCCCACTTTCTCAAACAGAATCTTCTCCATCATGTCCCAACCCGATCTCTTCGTTCCTCTATTCAGAACTTCTTGGCTGTGCCTTGCACTAGAACAGTCACCTGGGGCGACAGGCGTTTCCTGGTTGCCGCCCCTAGACTCTGGAACACCCTTCCTGCACATATCCGAGCAAGTCCCTGCCTGTTCACATTCCGCAAACAGCTAAAGACGTGGTTATTTGACCAATAGCCTTGTATATCTTCTTTACCCCAGTTGCTGATCCATCACTTAACTAGCGCCGAGACGCCCACGGGTATTCGCCGCGCTCTACAAATGTCAATAAATAAATAAATAAATACTGTTTTTACAGGCCTTGCATTTTCTGCATTTATAAAACCCCTGTATTCCAGTTATTATCTTTTTTAGAAGGCTCTACCACCTTGCAGAGATAGTCTTTCAAAGATCTCGCCCTTTTGAATGTTACTTGAGGGGAGACCTTGACATATTTTGCTATGTCAGGGTCCATGTGCAGTATAGGTCAGAATTTACCCAAGCTTTTCTTTATCGAAAATGCTTGGTTACTGTATGTTGTGATGAAACGTGTTTTTTTCGTTCGTTTGATCTGTAGCTTTACTGCTTTTCTCTACCAGCAACAATTCTCTCGATCTTTTAGCTACTGCTGTTTTCGCTTTATTGATGACTCTCAAAGGATAAACTTTAGACAAAAATCTTTCTGTCATGACTTTCTCTTCTGACTTTGTATGGTGCTGCAATTCCGTTTTTCTCTTAACTATTCCCCCACGGGGATACTCTGAATGAGTGAGCTTGGGCGGCAGACTATTTCCTGCCGTTGTTTTTCTGAATAATGCACTTTCCAATTTGTTATCCTCCACCTTAAGTTTTAGGTCAAGAAACTCTAGATTGTCTTTAGACCAGTTACTCGTAAAATGAAGATTGTAATCATTCTCATTTAATGTTTCCACAAATCTTGTGGCCTCAACTTCTGTGCCCTTCCAAAATACAAATATATCGTCTATTTACCGTACTGTATCCATTTTATTACATTTTCCTTGTACATAGACGACCTGTAAACTACTTTTTCTTCCCAGTAGTCCATAAAGAGACCTTCAAAGCAAGGAGCAAAGCAGGTCCCCATCGATGTTCCGAGGGTTTGCCTGTAGATCTTGTTATTGAACAGAAAGTAGTTCTGTATAAGGCATATTTGCATCATCTCCACTAACATCTGAGTATGATACAGGTGTGAGAAGGATCTTTCACAAAGAAAATGTCTACAGGCATTTAAACCTAACTTGTGGGGGATGCATGTGTAAAGACTGGTTATGTCTAATGAGAAAAGAGAGAAGCTTTCGTCCCACTCTATCTTCTCTAGGCACCTAAGGAAATCACTCAAATCTTTTACATACAAAGGGAGTTTTTGCACCAAACTTTGTAAAAAATAATCTACATATCTAGATGTATTCTCAAGGCAACTACCCTTGGATGAAACTATTGGCCTCCCTGGTGGATTATCCTGATCTTTATGAATCTTTGGAAGTGAATAAAGTGCCGGCAGTTTCGGGAATTTGAATTTGAAGACACTCATACTGATACTAAGAGAAACATCTAATAACCCATATACATACGCATGTAGCTACTTACCAACACATGTAGCCACTTATACACAAAGTGAAACACTAATATATATATTTAAATATTTAAACATTACTCACTAATATTTATTTTTCAGAAAGACACATATTCACTGGATGGTGTCATCAGTGATGTCATGAGTGATGTCACTGACCATGTCATGAGTGATGTAATATGTGACGTCATCAGCAGTGCATTGCACGCGCACGTTATAGTGAGTCCAACTAACTATAACGTGGAATTTCATTGGTTTTATATCAGTAAAATTTCCAGCTAACTATAACATGTGTCAAACCTATGGTTTTTTCAGTGAATTTCATAGGTTTTTTAAATGCTACTTCCTAACTATAACGTGTGTAAAACCTATGTTTTTTTCTGTGAATTTCATTGGATTTTAAAATGCTAATTCAGAAATATGTCGTGTATGCAACCTATTCTTTTGTCAATAAAGTTCTGGCAATATTTTTTTCGAAAACAAGCCGTTTTCTTCACTGTTCAAGTTGCATAGAGACTCCTTGTAAAGCGATACAGAATTCGAAAGTCTGTACCTTGCCTTTTTTAAAACACATTAAAATTTGTCTGTAAATAAAAATAGCCTTACTAAACTTTCATGCGCGACCCGGTGTGCGCACTCTCGGCAACAGTTGTCAATAAAATGGATATCGCATTTCCAGGCTTTCGCGCGCGACCGAGTGCGCGCACCTGCCTATATATTTCGTGAAAACTTTGCAATTTGAACTTATTGAATTTCTTCATACACCCCTCAAAGAACTTATAGTACGTCAAAGAGACTGTACCTACACTTCTTTTTTATTCTTATGAAACTTTTCAGTAAATGGAGCCGAATGTCTTTTTAAACTTTCGTGCGTTACCGGATGTACACACCTTGGTATTTTTTTTAGAAATATAAAACGTTTCATACTTTAACAATTGTGTGCTTAAATCCAGCTCAGAAGATATACAAAATCAGGATGGTAGTTGGTTCAACCCGGACCGTTTATTAGAGGTAGATCGTCCGACTCCACCGGAGGACACCCCTAATAAAAAGGACATATATATAAAATGCGGACTAGCCGCTGTATCGTGCTAGCAAACTATAACATATAAATCGTTAGAAAAAACAAAAGGAATCAAGCAAAATCAGTAGGCCACTGATGGGATCTCTTTTTGACCTCGCTAAAATAGAAAAATTAGGAACAACCCCTCATGAGACATATGAAACTAGTGAGAGGAACCGAGCTCGACGCCATGATGGCTGCAAGACAGCTCGGCTCCGCCGCCCACCCCACCCAAAATAACGACAAATATTATAAAGATATACAACACACCAGCAAAGTAACAGGGTAAAACGTTTTATTAAATAACTATTTACATGGCAGCCTGCTGCAACATGAAAACAACACTTTCAATTGGTTCTTAATAGTTTCAATTCTGGAATTTACACGCAGCACTCCACCCACTTCCCTCACTATCTTTTCTACTCTCAAGAGAGAACAACGTCCTACATCTTTCGGAAGACTTTGGTGAAATGGCTACCGTATCTCATTCATCTTCCGAATCTGACCAAAATGATCGACTACCTTTAATAAGAAAAAATAAATCTTTCATCTGGCAATTTTTCACTTATCCTGAAGATCAAAAGAAAGTGAATGCACCAAAAGTAACCTGCACGATATGTGACTTGGTTCTCTCAAGAAGAAATCCAGCAAAAAAATATTCCTTTTCCATACATACCATGGTGCGGCATGTCAAACAAGTGCACCCTGTGCAATTTGCAGAGGCAACAACAAGAGCCCTGGCCACGCTATTACCATTAGAGGTGGCCAGCACATCTTCTGATCGACGACCTGTATCTCCATCGAGTGCAGAGATGGACTTCAGATATTTAACTATATATGGTCTATAACCTATGGTTTTTTCAGTGATTTTCTTTGGTTTTTTAATAGCAAATATCAAAAGCTTTTTTGTGGAAAATGACTAAAATTAGGTATACATAAGCGGCGTTCATTTATGTTCACCACAGCCACTGTTAAAAGTAAAGTGAAAGTCCCGAAACAGTGGCCACGCCATCTAGTCCCTTTTAGGCCCCATCATGCACGTAAGTAACAGCCATTTTCTGTGTCATGGTCTCTCTGCCCACTGCCAATAGCCTATGATTGTTCGAAATTGGTTCTCTTTGGGTCATTCTCTGTTCACAAATAAGCACAGAGTCGCAATACTCTGTTTAGTTTTTGCAGATAGTGAAGGATAGGTAGTGCACACTTTTGTCCCCTTTGTAACCCGTCATGCCTATCTCTGCCCCGTTTGTTGGTAGTTGGTTCAACCCGGACCGTTTATTAGAGGTAGATCATCCGACTCCACCGGAGGACCCCCCTAATAAAAAGGACATATATATAAAATGCGTACTATCCGCTGTATCGTGCTAGCAAACTATAACATATAAATCGTTAGAAAAAACATGAAACTAGTGAGAGGAACCGAGCTCGACGCCATGATGGCTGCAAGACAGCTCGGCTCCGCCGCCCACCCCGCCCAAAATAACGACAAACACTATGCAAATATTATAAATATATACAACACACCAGCAAAGTAACAGGGTAAAACGTTTTATTAAATAACTATTTACATGGCAGCCTGCTGCAACATGAAAACAACACTTCTAATTGCTTCTTAGTAGTTTCAATTCTGAAATTGAACACCCAGTACATCCAGAGGTGATGTCCGACAAGTTGTGTGGGGGGATGCCTTGCTAATGCCGCCACCCCCACCACCTTCTGTAGGAAGGACTCTGGATATGCTTGGTCCCTGAGAGGCTTCGATGTCCCTGCCTTGCACAAATGTCATAAGTTCTGGATGTTGAGTGCCATACTTCAGGGTCCGACAAGTTGTGTGGGGGGATGCCTTGCTAATGCCGCCACCCCCACCACCTTCTGTAGGAAGGACTCTGGATATGCTTGGTCCCTGAGAGGCTTCGATGTCCCTGCCTTGCACAAATGTCATAAGTTCTGGATGTTGAGTGCCATACTTCAGGGTCCAAGAAACGCGGACTCGGAGGGGGCGCTTGGCTCAGCTCCCGGGGTCAGGCGGAACTTGTTGCCTTTTGATGCCTCTTCCATTCTGGACCTTGTCCCACAATCCGTTTGACCTGAAGACACGTCCTGCGGTGCCCTGGTCCGACCATCACATATACCTGCGCCAGGAGACGGCGTGGGGTGCACTGGAAGGGAGAGGCGGCGCGAACGAGCCTCTCCCACCTCACCAGGTGGAGGTTTCTTAGCTACACCCCAGCGCTTCACTCGGCCAGCTGAGTTACGCCTGCTCCTGCGGCACAGTGCCTCGCTCGGCCAGCTGAATTACGCCTGCTCTTGCTATTACAGTGTCTCACCCGCCATCCGGCTGAATTGCACCCACTCTTCCGATACAGCGACAGGCGGCTGCCACGGAGCTCAGGAAATGGCGGTCGGGTCCACAGACTTGGGCCTGGCCTGCAAGGATGGCTCTGGGCAACCCTGGAACTCGGACGCTTGACTGCTAGGGCATGAGCCCCATTCCCAAAAGCGTCCCCTCAGCCTTGAAGATTCTACAAGAGTCACCGAGGCCCCCGACTCCTGCAGACTTCCGGTGGGGAGCGACTGCCATGATTGCTCGCGGAAAGGCCACGACGTAGCCACGGGGTGCTCTCATGCTGACGCCAGCTTCAGTCTGAAACATCCAGAAACACTGTAGACTACCAATTCGATCAGTTCCGGTGGAGCCCCAACGACGTATCGCGTTGTTGCGTAATCCGTCATATGACGCGCCGCGTTAGCGCACCCGGAAGTGCTCCGGTGCGCGAGGCGCGAAGCGCAGCTTCCCGGAAGCAATCCGGGGCGCGGCGCGGAGCGCGTAACGTAAGCATTTACATTTCAGTTGGTTCTCCCTCACAATATTTTCAATGTCACATAAAAGTCACCCATCACCCACTGCCATCTCTGGCTGTTTCCATGGTAACACCTCATTCTGCACCTGGCTGAAGGCACAGGTCAAAAGTTCATATCTCAACGTTCTACAGCAAAGTAACAACACTGTTTTCCCTCCAGAAACACATGCCTATCCACAGCTCTGTTACATGTCATTTTTTTCACACCCAATAGTACTTTTAGTTTTACATAACACTAACATGCAACGTAGTCTTCAATCTTCACGTATTAGAATCAACCAATCATTTTTTGTTTTTCAACCACACCAAGCCTCATCCATTGTTTTATCCTGACTTTCAGCTTCTAACTACAATTCCACTTCCAGAACCCATCGGAGTACGAGTGCATCTGCCTTGAAAATGAAGGTTTGGCTTTTAGGACACAGCTATATTCACTGGACTGGAAAATATGCAGCAAGCAGACGAATTTCCAACCTTGATTTACCAAATGTGCAAATAACGTGGATTGGCCAAAGAGGATTGAGATGTCACCAATTAATCCCATTGGTGAAAACTTTTATGCATCTCCCAGAACCACACCTTATAATTGTGCACTGTGGTGGGAACGATCTAGGCACATTGACTGAGGTAGGTCTGGAAATGCTTCTAAAAGACACCTTTCAACAATTGATGACACTTTTTCCTCGAACTGCCTTGGTATATTCCAATATATGCTAAAGACAGAAATGGAATTGGTCCAATCAACATTGTGCACAAATTGAGAAAGCAAGGAGACATGTAAATAAATCTGTTCCTGCATTCCTCAGAGATTATAGCATGGGTTCTATTTACCACAACGACTTGCGTTACCACATAAAAGACATCTATAGGAGAGATGGTGTTCATTTCACGGATGAGGGAAACAGAATCTTCCTCTGCAACATCAGGCTCTGCATCGGTACTTACTTATAAATGCAGAAAAAACTCAATTAACACAAGGGCTCTTTTCAGAGCCACCTTATATCAAAGCACTCAAACTTCTGATTTATCTCCATTTTCACACTCTTGTAAATAGGTGTGCGCAACCGAGTGCGCGCACCACGCAACTTTAAAAAAAATATATATATATATATTTTCGCCTTTAAGGGCCTTACTGCACACCCTGAGAAAACCTACGCAGCAAAACAATCTCTACCTTCTCCCCTTTCCATGTTGCAACGCTTTGAAATCAACAATATATTTACTCGCAATGACAAAATGGCGGTCAACACTTCCTGATTTCCTTAGAATCGAACGTTAACAGACGTCACGCAGCAAAATTCCGCTCGCGCGCGCAGCCGCTTGAGTGCGCGCACCCGTCCGCGCGTATAGATATATAATTGACTTTAACTTTAATTTCCTCAGCAACTACTGAACGGATTTACACCATTCCAAACAAAGCGTAATCTGCGAGCCGGACTGTACAGTTTTGCCAAATTTCTTATAAATCCATTCAGCCGTTCGACCTGTAGCCGAGTCTAAAGGTCCTATGGAAAATAACATGGAGAAAACACGTTTTGGGACCCCCCTTTTATCTCAGCCCCCACTTGACCAATCCCACCCAAACTTTTAGGGAAGGAGCGCAGCGGACCGAGCCATCTTCTTTGAGAAATTCGCTAAGATTCTTCAACCAGGGCCAAAGTTATTCCAAATAGAATGTTGAGGATTTCCTATGGAAACTAGGTCCTAACTATAACTACCTACTGGCGACCGCCAGTAGGTAATATATATATATATATAAAACACACAAAGGACAAATATCGACTACAAAAATACATCAGTGCAAAAACATTGCTGTAAAAAATATCTAAATACTTAAGTATCGAAAACAGAAATAAAGAAATACTAAAAATTGTCAATACAATAAAACAAAATGAACATGTCAAAAACTACAAAAAGAAAAATTGTGCAGTCCACAGAGAAAATGTCGGAAAATGCAACATATATCAAATCATCAAAGCGGAAACTACTATTCAATTATATGGGATACATCTATGGCAAAGAAAGCTCTTTTAGTGAAAGTCTGTTGTAGAAATGCTCTAAATATTACTCCAATTCTTGCTATAACAGGGCCACCATCAAAGAAGATACTTTTGAAAGTGTAAGGGGACAAAACTACCTTCCAAACGTAGGCGAAATGTATGTTAGAATCATTCTACAGGACTAAAGAGAAGCAACCACAAGCTCACAAGAGCCCACAGGAAGTTTACTAAAAAATATAACTCTCCAAGCTCCTAGACTAGGCAACTCCCTCCTTCAGAAAATCTAAAAATACTAATGTGTGGATCATGGAGGGCTACTAGAGAAAAACCAAGAGCACCTAAACATTCATTTAAAAGTAGCACATACTAACCAAGATTTTGCATGACAGTGAAAATTATGACAAAAAAAATCATAAAATCATTATCTATGCAACTAATAATAATGTACTAATACTAATACCATGCAACACATGGATGATGGTCAGGACATTTACTTGTGTCTACCTCTAAAAACATCCACTATACATGTAGAATATAATAACACAAATGTCCTAGGCACTACTGCCAAATCAGTAAAGAGCGACCTATACTAAATTCTTAACAATAATCAACGTGTGTCTTACACATGAGGTTGCATTTACTACCTGAACTATTGACCACTGCCACTTTAATTCTCCGTTGTGAAACGCCGACTTCCTGAAAGTCCTACAACACTGTCTTCGGAACTGAGCGTCAATAAGAACTGATGGCAGTTTACTCTCACCTGTCGCATATGAATAAGACTCGCAGGGAGTTGAAAGTGTTATGCTTTAATACTTGCAGAAATTAAAGCATTTTTTTCACTCAATCACGTCTGTTGGGTCTGTTTACATGTTACTGAAGTAGTACATGTTCCTTCTTTGGAATAGAGTGGTGTTGGTCACACACAAACTGGCCCGATCCAAGAGGCTGGGCATCCAGAGCGTTGCAGACTTCTGGGTTTATACTTCAAATGGATGCCCGCCAGCTATAGATTAGGTGGTGGATAGAGTTCAGCCGCGGTCCCTGCAGGAAAAGCGGTGGGGGCAGGTGGGGGGATTTTGACATACGACGAGGGAAAATGAACTATTTATTTAATTTTCCCTTGTCATCTTCTGTCGAAATCCCCCTCCCAGCCGGCCCCACTGCCCCACTGCTCCTACCTGCACGGGACGCAGCTAAGAGTTTATGTGGCAGGGCCATTGTTGAAAGGCCCGCCCTGCTTGGAAACGTCTTGTGAAACAGCCAGGGTAGTGGGAACACTGGTACCCGTGGACGGCGTGCAGGAAGAAAACTGAAATCAGGCAAGTCATAAAACCGCAACATCTCCATAGCTGGAGTTGAGCGGGTCTATACCTTCGATTTTATAATGTTGTCGAAGGACCTTACCATAAATGGAATTCAATCCTCTAGAGGCATGATAAGGGACTTTGTGCACTTATACCAGAAAGGATCAACATTTTATCGTTTTGTTTCAAAAACTTTTATTTCGACACTACGACCTTAGAAAGTAGACATAATATAAAACACATCCAATGTAAATCAGCAGATACGTAATTAAAAACACTCCACAGGTAAACCAAGTACATTTTTAGATCAAATCAGAGAATATGCGTAACAGGGAGGCGGGAGGGGGGCAGGGGATATACTTGAATGCTAGAATATGTCAATTAGTGTAATGCAATCGGCAGGTAGCTAGGAAGTAATAACAATTATGTTTATATAAATAGTTAAAAAGGAGGATTACACTATTTACAGTAAAATTCCTTTCATCAAAAATAAGTCTATGTACAATAAAATATAAAGTTACATACCAATTTCATGAAAATAGCACTGGCATTCAAGAAATGTTTTACCAATACACACTTTATGATTTTTTCCCCTTTTGAATAAAAGCACTTCTCCTACGCCAAATTGTGTTTAAATATCGTGAAACAAAAAACACAATTGGTTTAGATGTGTCATATTTAAGGACTCGAAAAGCCTTTCTACAATGCTTAAATCCCAAATTTCGGCAGAGCTGTGCAAGCCAATACCGCCTCGCTTGTTAATAGCTGGGGCAAAATAATAAAATATGCATTTCAGTTTCCTCTTGTGTAATACAGACAGGACAACCCTCCTCTTTCTGCCCAGCCCATTTGTTGGTAAACACGCGTACTGGCAAGGTGCTATATCTAAGCTGTAGATACAGTTTTTTAGCCCCCAAAGGCAGGATATCATCCAGAAAGGTTTCTAGCTCATAGTGGTCCTTTACTGTAAGAAACTGTGTTGTAAGAGAACCCTGTTTGGGATTTATCAGCATGACTGCAAGTTTTATCAAGGAAAGACATTGAAGGATTGGAACACCTTGTGAGTCATTTGCAAAGCATTATGGTACTCGTGGCCTACCAAACTAAATTTAAGCAAGACCAGTAATGATATGCGTATACAAAACTGTGCTTATACAATGGATTCACTATTACATCGAATTGTAATTCAGTGCTTATACATTGGATTGACTACCATACAAAATCTTCTTAAACTTGCACTGTTTTACACATGAAGTTGCATTTACCACCTGAGCAACTGACCACTGCCACTTTAATTCTCAGTTTTTCTAGCAAGGCACTCGTAACAGTAATCTCTAAACCAGACATATTTATTTGTGTGTTCCCCTCCAGAAGAACTTCTCCACACCAGACTTGGTGAAACAACAGGCTCTTTATTCACCATAAACACACAGCAGCGGCTTGCTATGTAACCCTCTTGACACGTTTCGGCTGAGCCTTGTTCACAGAAAATGCAATCTATTTAAAATGTGCATTGAAAGTAAGTCTAACTGTTTGTTCTTAAACTGCAGTTTAATCTTAACATCACAGTTTTCTCGTGAACACTTCAGTCATTGTAAATGTTCAGACAATATCAATGTGCCTTCAAATGATTTCACATTCCTCCTAGCCACAATGCCGCCATATGTGTCCATCTCATACACTGCCTGTCCTGTCCTTAAAGTTCAAAAACTGGGAATAACATATCCCCAATCAATCCCTTTCCCGCATATATTCTTGCTTGGTTAAATCCGTACCTTTGTCTTTTGGTAGAGGTGGGCCGGTCAGGCTCCAATCAATTAATTCCAACATGCAATGCCTCTGCTTTGGAGCCACACACCTTAGCAGGGCGGCCTCTGCGATACAGGGATGGAGCCCGCGTTAATATCTCAAACAATGTTTCCCTCCAGAAGGACTTTGCCACTCCAGACTTGGAGACACAATAGGCTCTTTATTCACCAAAAACACATAGCATCGGCTTGCGTATTACTCCTCATGACACGTTTCAATTCGTGCTAAGCATTGCTTACAGAAAAATCAGCTAATGAATTCAAAATGACCACATGTTTTTAAATACCAATCACAGACTGTTCTGTTCTTTCTCAGTCTTTAAGATCATGTATTTAAAGTGCACATTGAAAGTAACCTTACCTGTTTATTCCTAAAACGCAGTGTAATCTGTGTTGACCAAACAGAGAAGCGGATAACCACTCTCGAAATTAACTTGTTCCTTTTCCGGACTGTGGTCAAGAAGTGTGGTATCTTAGACATAAAGGAACGTTTTTGGAGGAGCGATCCAAAAGAAGTAATATCTATTTTTATGTTATTGTGGAAGGGCTTGAGAAAGACTAAGTGGAAGACTTTAGGCCACCTCTTGCAGATATATTTTTCACCTGGCCTCAAACTGCAGAGAGGCTACAGCATAAGATCATACATAATGGACAGTGTCATCCGCCCATGACCTATCATTGCATGTTTTTGTACCACCCCCACATGAGACAGCATCTTGCAAGCAGCAAAAGATGGTGCCTATGCGTTCAAAGGCCATATGATATATGTGGCTGTTAGAACTGGGGGTCTCTAGTTGGCTGAGGTAGGTACCTTAGTCCAAATAGGGACCCTCGTTTCTAGTCAGGGAAAGGAGGCACACACTCTTAGATAACCCTGCTCACCCTCCGGTAGCTTGGCACGAGCAGTCAGGCTTATCTCCAAGGCAATGTGTAAAGTATTTGCAACCACAATCCCAGTAACACAATAATAACACCTCAAACGGACACCACATTGATTTTATAAAAATAGCGGTATCTTTATCAAAAGAAAAACGATGAGTCCAAAAGATAGAAATCCAAAATATGCCTATTCGTAATATTTCACTTTGCCAGTTATTAGGCCAACAATCCCTCGTATGTTCTTGCGTTATTAATGAGCAGTTCACTTTGATTTAATGCAGTCCTAATGCAATGCTATTCGGTTCATAATGCAGTTCGTAATGTAGAAATAAGACAGTCCTTAATGCAAGCACTAATGCAGATCGTGACGCAGGAATAATGCAGTTCATAATGCAAGAATAATGCAGTTCTTAATGCAAGAATAGGTAGTTCTTAGTGCAATAATAAAGCAGTTTGTAATACAAGAAATAATGCTATAAGCCAACTTGCACGGTCAGCTCGGGCGCCACTAGGCCTCAACAACAGAGAAAACAGTTGTAAGCTTAAAGGGGCTGGTACTGCTAAAAGTGTAAGGAACTTTAGCCAAAAAGGGCTAAGTTCAACAGTGGCTATCTACTGACACTAATCTTAAATTGGAAACATTTTCTGGCATTATGACCACAGCTGCCGAAAAGGGGGCTGCAATTTGGTCTTCTAGACCCAGCCTTGATGATTCATAGAACCGGATGACCTTGAGAGAATCTTAGAATCGAGAAACCTGCAGATATGGATGTACACGTTCTCGATAATATAAAGCAAGATGAAGAAGGCAACAGGCCCCCTACCATGCAATACCATGATAGAAAGCAGAATCAGCAAAAGACTAGGCACTCAGACAAAAGGAGCCTACAAATGGTGGTAGACACTTTGAACCAAGACCGGGACAAATCATGGTCATGCCTCACACCACGAACTAAGGAACTATATGGGACAGCAATCTTAATACAAATGACATTTACACTAATGCTGATCCTGTGCCTCCTGTCCTTCTGTTTTATTTACCATTTTCTTCTTTCACATCATTAACTTTGGTCAGTATGCTGTGCTCTCGAGGAAAACATGTGCTCACGACCTACCCCAATAGAACAGAGACTGCCTCTGCAGGCACCAGTAGTAAGTATATGCCAGTACTGAAGAGGTAATCATGGTGGGTTATCATCAGTTTAGGATGTACAACTGCCCCCACTGAATGCTTACTCCCCCACAATGCACATTGTTATCCTAACAAATACAAATGGGCGAATTAGAACTCCACATAATACATGCTCATATTGTTACTGTGAGTACCTCTCTAATAGTTGTAAAGACCCACCCTTTGATAACTGAAAATTGCAAATTGTGAATTATAACTAGAAAATTGATAGTTGGTAAGTTAAAGACCAAAAACAGCTTTTAGGCCCCTTAAAATTCTGCTACTTGTTGTTCTTTGTTGCTTGGAATATCCCCCTGCACTTTATTGCACACAAATGACACCACACACAGAGGCCACACCTGAATTGTCAGCAATCCCTTTGCCAGCATTTATAAGATCTCTCACTAGAAGCAAAATGAGTTGCGCCTGTTTAAGTAGATAAGTGGTTGGATGTTAGTTCAAATCCCCCGGTATAGATCACCACCACATAATACCTAACAAATGTATGGTGTACTCATAATATTTTATTTACTTATTATTATATGATCAGAATGTTTTGTCCTTTTCTAATACTGTGCTTTGGAAGGACAGTAGAATCACTGCTGCGTACTATTCTAACAAAGGGTATTCAATTTCCTTCTTCTTGCTTTTTTCTTCCAAGGAAATTACCTCTCCTTTGCACTTCTCTCTTTCGGACAATATAAATTGAAATAACTATCCTACCTAGGAGCGGCTAAAGCAATTGGAAAAGGAGAAAATTACATTGAACTCCCTGAGGAAAAGTTTTCTTCTGATCTGCATCATTTGTACCGGGACTCCATTGCTTTTTCATTGCCATCTCGTGTCAAACACTTCCACACGACCCACCTGGTCGTTTCTGCTGATGCCTGAGGAAATTCTAACTGACACGACAAAAACCATCTTGCAGCCTGCACTTCTGCCCAGGAACTGTCACACACCCAACCTCCCCTGTTCTTTGCAGTTTACCAGAAAACCACGAGACTCTCACACCCTGTGTAAATGATTTGTTTTCCATCTCCTGCTCCCAGCCTGGTAAACATCTTTGACACCGTGAACAGGTTATCTAGACAATGGTATGACTGCTGGGCCTTGATCAGGGTGATTAAACAATGACCTGAAAGACTAGGCTTTGATCAAGGTGATTAAACAATGATCTGAAAGACTGAGCCTTGATCAAGCTGAGTGAACAATGATTTGTGTACCAAGCCTTCACCAGGTCACCATCTACAAACGTCGTCTAGATCTGGTTATCAACTGCAAACACTGCCCTGATTGAACAATGAACTAACAGCCAAAAGACTGAGATGAAAAAGTATAAAAGGCTTGTATCATGCGGAGTAAAGGAGCAGCCTCCTCTGTCTTGTTTCTGACGAGCTTGGGACTCTGTTCCATAACCCGGGCTATTTGAGTAAATCTGAGTTCCTCCTCCATGCGAAGGCTCCTGTGTCTCCTTTTACTACGTATGAAGGGTATGGAAGGCTTGGGCAGTTCTCCCGCCGCCAAGACCCAGTAAGTGGGTTAATCCGGTTCTTTAAATGGCGCCCGAACAGGTACTCCACGAGCACGAAGGTCTGGCCCGGTGGATGTGACGAGGTGCACGGAGAGACTCCGACGGAGGTACCCTACCCGAGGGATTCTTGCAATCCTGTAAGCCGAACGACTCGCCCGCTGTTCCTCCCCACCCGGTCAGGGCCACATGATCACGTTCTCGCTGGAGACCCCTAGCAAATAATTTCTGGAGCAGGACACAGCCCTGCATCTGCAGAAGAGAACTACCCCTGTAAGGTAAGGGTGGACTGATCACCCACCAAGTCTGTATGATTCTGTTATTGACTTCTGCAAAAGCCAAGCTGTTATTGACTTTTGCCAAAGCCAAGCAAGCGAGGTGAGCTTTTAAAACCCGCTGGTGTCTGTTCTGTATGATTCTGCTGTTATTGACTTTTGCAAAAGCCAAGGAAGCGAGGTGAGTTTTAAAAACCCGCTGGTGTCTGTTATCTGTTTTCAAGCATGCCAGTCAGTAGTAAGTTCAAGAGATTATGTTGTTGTATGTGTACGCAGGACTCCCAGCTGGAGGCGGCCTGTCCGCTTCCTCCAGAAGGGACCCCTGGCCATACGATGTATGTTAAACATGGCCCTTCTGCCATAATGTTTTCCAAATTCTGGGTAAAATATACGAAACAAAGTAACGCGGAATTACAGTGGCCACTTTTATGGCTCCTTTAATTCCCAAGTTCTTGCCAACTTAGAGGAACAATTAATGAAAAGAAAAACGCGCCTGTCTATGTTTGAATCTGTCCGATTTTGGAAGAAAGAGATAGAACAGAGAGCTAGAAAGCAGAAGGCTCAAGAAAGAAAACAGGAACGTATGTCAATGGCCGACCACGCCAGAGAAAATTTACAAAATCAAATGACAAAGTCAGTAGAAATAGCCGATAGGGAGCATGGGGCCCGGGTACAAAAATGTTATCCAGCTTTTGAGGAAAAAGTATAGGGCCATATGGAAGGGGGAGAAGAGGGTGATTCCTTGCTTGATGCCATGCTAGAAAGCCCTTCTAAAAACAGCTATGCCAATGAGAGAAGCAGCCCCTGTCTTTGTTAACGCGCTTACCAATGCCCAAAATATTGGCCGAGGGGCTGCTGAGGCACACTGGCGCAGGCTTTGGGTTCATGTTCCTTGGAAAAGGTCAGAAGTAATGCAGTTAAAAAGACAATTACCAGATCCCCAGAAGAATCCGGCTGCCTTTTACAGAGAATTAGGTCAGATTTTATCTGCAGGTACTCTCGTTCTTGAGGATATAGATTTACTTTTTGGTACAGTTGTCCCCCCTGAAATTTGGGACAAAATTCAACATACTGACCATGAAGTAGCGTTGGGAGGTGAATGGGCTGACCTAGAGGCTATGGAAGAAGCATGGGTAGGAGGGACTAAACCAGACGCTGCCATCCTGACTTTGCCCGGTAAAAATAATGGCGTTTATGAAAACACTTTTGCCGGAAACTGTCATTAACTAGGATAAAATAAACTCCTGTAGGCAGCGAAAAGATGAGAATGAGGCTGACTTTTTTACCCGTTTTGGGACAGAATACAAGGGACATAGTGGTTTGGATCCCAGGACCCCAGGTTCTGGCCCAGTGTTTGTCGATAAGTTTGTCAGCAACTTGCTTCCTGAGATCTCCGCCAGGCTTAAGAAAGTTCAAAGTACATGGTCTGCCCAAACTATGACTGGTATCTTGGCTATGGCACAATATCACGAGAATAGGGAGAATGAAGATAGAGACAAGGAAAGTAAGAAGGTTAGGGATCTTAAGACCAAGGCACTTCTGCAGCAGGCGTACCCTCCCGGAGGTCCCGATGCCTGCGGGAATTTCAGACCTCAACCCCAACCCCCTCCGAGGGCTCGCCAGTCTGCCCCCTCCAGTCCTCAATGTACGGGACGCCCTCCAAACAGATCAGTGTGCTTATTGTAAGGGGTACGGCCATTGGATAGATGAGTGTCCTGTGTTAGCTGAAAACATCCGATCAGGGAAGACTAGGCCTCGCCCTCCCCGGGAGGGGAGGCCGACTAGGGACCATGGCCTGCCCCATCCACAGGATAAAGAACGCAGGCCAAGGCATGAGGCTCCCATCCGGCAGCGCCCGGCCAATAGGTTTGATGGGTACTAAGCAACACGCACTTATTATAATGATGATTATGATGAAGTTGATGAGACAGCGTCCTACCAAGCATAGGACAGCCAGAAAAGGGGTATTACCAGAGTGCAAATTCCAGTGGATCAAAGGGGCCCGTAGGTTCAAATGTCAGTTGTAGGGAACAATCAGAATTTTCTTTTGGATACTGGGGCACCAGGTCTTCTATTGCACGTCTGTCAGTCCCGGAAGCACCCCTTTCTGGCAATATGAATGTCCCCGTGCGTTTTGCAGGAACACCTGTGACCAGCCCTGTCTCTGAACCCCTTCCTCTCGATATTGGCCCTGCACATGTTGACGCTCCCTCGGTCCTTACCACAGGTTGCAGTAAAAACTTGTTAGGCATGGATTTACTGAAAGCTCTGCATACGACCATATCATGTAGTCCCCAAGGTGTATGACTAACAATTTCCCCCACCGCAGCTTCCTATATAGATCTATCAGGTCCCCTCCCACCAGAGTTGCAGTCTTTACCTTCCTCCCTCTGGGCATCATCAGACCCTGATGTAGGGTGTCTCAACATATCCCCTTATGTGGTACACATCCAGCCAGGAGCACTCCTCCGGCACTATCGACTGACCGCGGAAGGAGAAATGGCCCATTTAATAATAATATCTGAATTAATGGACAAGGGCATAGTGGAGGAGACACGTGGCAATATCTGTAACAGTCCCATTATTCCCGTTCTTAAAAAGACCAATGGAGATGCTCTCTCCCCTGAAAATATAAAGATTTGTGATTGACCTGAGAGCCCTCAACAAAATAACAATCTCCCAATATTCTGTTGTCCCCACCATTACAGCCCTCTTAACGATGGTCCCTTCTGACGCCACGCACTTTTCTGTCATAGGCCGGAAGAATGCTTTTTTCAGCATTCCTATCCATCCTGACAGCAGACAGTTTTTTGGTTTCTCCCTTGGTGGGCGGAGCTTTAGATTCTGCCGCACCCCTCAAGGTTTCACCGAGAGCCCCAGAATCTATAGTCAAGCCCTAAAAAGTCAACTAGATTCCTTGGAACTCCCTGATAATTCCACACTATTACAATATGTAGGTGACCTCCTCATTGCTGCAAATTCTGCTCCAGCATGTAAAGAAGCTACTCTCTGTTTGTTACGTCACCTTGCCCTCCATAATCACAAAGTCTCTTTGAAAAAGCTTCCGTTTTGTCAAGAGAAGGTGACCTATTTAGGTCATCTCCTCTCAAAGGAGGGAAGGCAGCTCACCGCTGATCGTGTAGCCATTATCAATGCTATGACGGCCCCACAAACACAAAAGCAGGTGCGAGCCTTCATAGGCCTAACCTCATACTGTAGACAGTGGATTTCCAATTTTTCGGCCATGGTCAAACCTCTTCTAGCCCTCACCACTAAAGACATATTAGACAGTTCCTTTCCATGGACTAGAGAGCATGCACAGGTCTTCCAAGATTTAAAAAAAGGCTCTGTGTACTGCTCCAGTCCTTGGTACTCCTGATTATAACAACATTTTTTTCTTTTTGTACATGAGACAGTCAGCTGTGCATGAGCTGTCTTGACCCAGATGTTCGGAGGTCACCATCGGCCATGTGCCTATTTTTCAGCTACCTTAGATCCTGTTGCAAGGGCTCTCCCAGGATGCCTACGGGCGACCACTGCGGCCGTCCTCATGGTCCATCAGAGTGCGGTGATCGTCATGAACTCCCCCCTGACTCTGATGGTACCCCATTCTGTAGATACCCTCCTTAATAACACCCAGACACAGTACCTCACTAGCGCACGACTCACAGGATATGAACTGACACTCTTTGCCAGCCACATTAACATCAAAAGATGCACTGTACTAAACCCCCCCACATTACTCCCACTGGATACTCAGGATGCCCGCTTAGACCTACATGACTGCATATTAAGGACAGAGGAGGAGACAAAGGGACGGGTTGACTTACAGGACACCCCGATAGCAGAACCAGAAGGTAGACTGTATGTGGACGGATCATGTCTCAGAGGGTCAGAAGGTAACACCTCAGCCGCCTACGCCCTCACGACATTAGGGCAAATAGTAGAAACAGCTCAGATTCTGTGGTGCTCTGCTCAAGCAGCAGAATTAGTGGCCCTCACTAGAGCCTGTGAGTTAAGCAAAGGGATGACAGTAAATATGTATACTGACAGCCAATATTCCATCAGGGTGGCCCACAACTTCGGGACGTTATGGAAAGAAAGGAATTTCCTTACTTCCCATGGGACCAAGATTCAACATGGCCCCCTAAGTCACCGACTGTTAGACTCCCTGACACTCCCCAGAAAGGTGGCCATCATAAAATGTAAGGCCCATGAGAAAGTGACAGATGATGTTGGGAAAGGCAATGCCCTGGCTGACCAGACGGCCAGACAAACAGCTCTTAGGAAAAGGGAAGGGATGTATGTAGGAGGTCCCGCTAGGTGGGTGGCAGACGAGGGCATGGTTGAAAACACAGTACAGAGTGTGATTGATATTCAGTCCCATACTGCTCCTGAGGAACTAAGGTTGAGGAAATAGCAATTTTGCAAAGGAGGGAATTGATGGTTGTTGTGTCCGTCGACTATGGAAAGACAATGGATGTTACCTGACACTCACGTGCTACCAGTAGTTACAATGGCCCATGGTCCTGCTCACATTAGTGCAAAACGAATATGTAAACTGTTGGAACCTACATGCTACAACTCTAAGATGCCAGCATATGCGGAAAATCTGGTTAAAACATGCATGATTTGAATAATGTATAACCCAGGAAAAGGCACAGTTACTCCTAATGGAGGATTCTCTCCTCCTACCTTCCCTTTTGAAGTCCTCCAAATGGATTACATCCAGATGGACAGATGTAACAATTTGAAATATGTCCTGGTAGTGGTCTGTACCTTCAGCCGATGGCTGGAGGCCTACCCCGTCAAAGACTGCACCGCTATCACTACCGCCAAAGTAGTATTAAAAGAGTACCTCCCACTATTCGGTTTACCCCATTTGGTCTGGAGCGACAACGGGACCCACTTTACGGCTCAAATTATGGAATATGTCTGTACAGCATTGGGTATAAAACAAAGATTTCATGCAGCTAACCACCCCCAGTCAGCAGGTCTAGTGGAGGTGTACAATGGCATCCTAAAAACTAAAATGGCCAGAATAGTAGCCGATACAGGTGTCACTTGGGTTGATGCTCTGCCCTTAGCCCTACTGTCCAGAAGACAATGGCCCACACCAGAATAGGGCTATCCCCCCATGAAATTGTGTTCGGGAGGACTGCCAATGTATGGGGTGACCCACGGCCTAAGAAACGGTCTGACGTTGAATACCCTGTATTAACTGATTATCTGTACAGTCTGACTAATACCTTTCGTACTCTTTCTCACCAGGTGCATGAGGCCATACCTGACAAAAGCGAGGGCCCAGGACACATCATCCAACCTGGGGAATGGGTCTTGGTGAAAAATGTTCAACGGACTAAGAGCCTTGAGCCCCGCTGGACACAGCCCCGTCAGGTGTTGCTGGCCACCCGCACCGCAGTGAAAGTAGAAGGTTGGAAGAATTGGGTGCATTTGTCGCTTTGCAGGTGTGTGCCTCTGCCCCTCCCCTATGATCAGTGGGTGATGGAAGGATTCTCCTGCGTTAAACGTCGTACGTGACGCTATTCTTCGTGAAATAATACCATATAACTAAGCATTTTAAGAGTACACTGCCATTTATGCTGGGTCTCTTTACATTTATCTGGATTACCTGTCAGTGATTACAGTGCAGTCCTGACTGCAATTTCAAGCTTTGGCCACATTCACTGTGTATGCCTATCCAGAATTTGTTCATAACAGAAGTCTTTTCTTGCAAAATATAATTGCCCTGATGAAGGTCTAAGGGACTGACGCCACAAAGACCGAAACGTCGACTTGTCCATCATCTCCAAAGAAATTTACTGTCTTTTAAGTAATGTTTACTCTCTGTTGGAGAACAGTTACTTCGTTATTGTGTTAGGAGCTGATGTATGTTATGAACTGTCTGACTAATTGAATTTGACATCTTTTCATGACATTTTTTGCAGGTTTGTGTTTCTTTTGAATGTACTCCTCTTAATTTTGATATATAAAAATATAATCTTTTCTACTTAACTAGGATTTTCCGTGTGCTTTGTATTATCAATTTACATTCAGTGTTGTTGTCTCCTGGACACTTTGGAGTTTGATCGTGTATGACTTACTCATGAAATAGTATCTAATAATTACAAATTCTACAGAAACAAAATCCCTTGAAGACAGTCTTTACCCTTAATAATTTACCAGTAGGGATGGCGCATGAATCCTACAGCTTATTGTCCCCTTTGGTTTATGTAAACTTTTCTTTTATAATGATTTACACATGCACAAGGGATTGTCTCTGTATATGTGTGTGATGTAAGGTGCTCCAACACCCTACAATGTTATGAGAGGTGCTATAAAACAAATGAAATACACGTGAGAGAGGGGCTATGGCGAGATGAGTGGCACTGTTGGAGGGTGATAGTGAGGGAATCATTGAAAAGCCCACCAAAGATTGTGGTATCCTGGTGCAGAGTAAGGTCATGATTTACTATGCTTTAAAAGTTAATACAATTGAATATAAAATGTCACATGTTTTTGAGAATGCACCAATGTTTCCCAGGTTTTTTTGGGGTGAGAACCCTCCCCAAACCCCCCCCCCCCCCCTTTGTAGTGGTCATGCTTGCTCGCTGCACTTGCTATGCACCTAACAAGGGGTTGGTCTGACAAGATCTACCAGGGCTGTTTTAAGTTCCCAGTTGGGCCTTGATCTGCAGTCACTCCATTGTGAAGTGGGAAGGGAAGAACTCAAAGAGGCAAGCAACTGGGGTTGGACAATGACAAAGTTTTGGTGATATGGAAAGAAAGTGGGGGAATGAGATGGATCCAGCTGATTCCCATGGACGGCGATTTACAGAGCAGCATTTGAAGGCCGTATTTGATAATGGTTCAGTTGGAGGAATTTGACCCAGTGCAGCTGTCGGGGTTGGAAATACTGAAAATTATAAAGAGTGACTTGGTAATGGTGAAAGCTAGATGGGAAGGAGCAGAGTTGGGAAGGAGTTTAGGGAAGGACACACACCCATCCACAAAAAAGCAAGCTTAGTGCTATTAACAAACTTCACTTCTAAAGTTACTACAGCCAAAAATGACCCAAAAAAGTTGTTACTCAGTACTAAGCTGCCGCATAAGGAGCTGATTTGCTGCACTTTGTGAAAATCGAGAGCTCATGGAATGGGTTGGCCTTTGCAATGATAGGAGCATAGCAGAAGACTGACCTGTGTCTTATATTCACCTATATCCTCTAATTGCTAGTTTGGCGATGCTGCTGTATATTGCACATCCTCTGCAGGAGGTCTTAATCCTGTTTGTCATTCTGGTAGGATGTTAGACATGACTGTTATCAAGATAGTGCCACAGTTATTGAATGTGCTTGGAAAGAATTAATAAATGGATTTTTCTGGAGATCATCCTCATTCTGGTTGGGTGTAAAACTGGAGATGCCTGCCTTATATATGGTGTAACAGGACTTGGATCGGTCCTGGAACCACTGGAGTTCTGTGTGAGTCAGTTTCATCCTAACTGCAGCTGCATCGAGGACATTCTTCACATTACCACACATTTACTGGACTCTTTTCATACTGTTGATCTTATAAACAAACAAAAAAAGCTGGACATTGTCCACTGTCGTCCAGAAACACGGCTGGCTGACTAATTATTACTTATCTTAGAAAACAATATTTTTACATGGACGACGGTTAACACAAAGTGCCATGGTTACAGTGCTGCGACCTCATATGTGAGTGTGACTTGAGTTGTTGAATTGTTGTGTGGTATTATTTGGTCACATTGCACCATTAATATTCATGATTGCATTTATGTCCCTGCCTACTCTGTCACCAGCCTACCATAAGAAGTGATCCATGGGTAATGGATAGGTTTTAATACGTTAATCTTCACCCTGGGGACCGAATATGATGTTGGATGGACCGGAGTCCATCCGACATCTTTTGGGAACTCTAACTGAACGGTCTCCTGTCGTGGGTTCAATCCCAGCAAGTAGGATATGACCGAACCCTGTTTGGACACAATCTTATTCTTTACAATGGGAGCATGCATTCCAAAAGGAATGCATGCTCTCATTCTAAAGAGCAGAGGTGCAGTTCATCCCTGCACCTCAAGGCACCTGCCACTGGGTGTAGTGATCAACAGGAGGACACCTAGGCCACTTTTTGGAGGCTGTGCGCCAATGGCGTCCATGCTTGGAGTCCCAAAGTAAGATTCCCACAGCTTTTTGTGTTTGAAAGGCCAGCACAGAGAGGCTGTGGGATTCTTCCGTCAAAATCCTATGGCTGGAAAGAGCCGCCGAGGGATTGATGGAGGATTTTCAAACGGCGGCTGGGCTTTCCGAGCCAATCAGAGGCCATCAAAATTGGTCGGTTGGAAAGGAATCTGAACTGGACATTCCGATGCAGTTGGAACGGCTCCGACCAACGGTTGGAGCCATTTCCTACCACATCGGAATCAGCTCTTAAGTAGAAAGCACTTGAGGGAGAGTCAAAAAATCCTAAAGAAAATTTAGGGCTAAAACATGTTGAACAATACAAGGTAACTAAGGAGGAACTATAACAACCTTAACAGTTGCTTAATACGCCAACCCGTATTCTATTTTTAACCTTGTATCTGAACCTTGTATAGGATAGATAAAACTAAATAAAGTAATAAAAAACTTTCTGCCACAAAACTACTTTCAAAGTCAAAGTCAAAGTCAAAGTCAAAGGTTTATTTGTGTTGGTACTCATCAGAGGACCACAAAAAGAAATTTTTACATTTTACATTTAAAAGAGATTCAATTTTATCAATACAAAGGTGAAAAGGATTTTAAAAATTTGTACAGATTATAACAAACAAATTCGTTCGGAGGTTGTTTACACAAAGATATAAGTTCTCTCACCATTGTGATTCTACAAGAGCGATAGATAGGGTCTAAGAATCTAGTACGGGCTAAGGTTACTTTCTGGTTTGGACATACAAATAGAACATGCTCTAAAGTCTGATCGCCCCCTGCACACAATGTACATATTGGAGATCCTCCCGGAATCCATCTTGAGGTATATGCTGATACGGGTAGGATGCCCAAACGAAGCATAGCGATTGCCCTCCTTGCGCCATGAGTCAAAGTAAACCCGATATAGGACCGACTTTGTTTATAGTCTATTGAGTCAGCAAAGGGTTTATAAGTGGCTAGTTTGTTACAGTGTCGAGAGTCCACTTCGTAACTCAATTTTGGGGTGAAGCATTTTAGAAACAATTTTACTTGTGCTGGTGTCCAAGTAAGCAGCAGTTCTGTGTTAATATTTGCTATACAAAATGCTTCGATCATATTCTCTAAGAAGATTTGCTTTTTAGCGTCAGACCCAAAAGTCTCTTTTTTCAGCAATGACCTTAAGGTGTTCTCTTTTGCATGTAATAGGTTGTAGGCCCACCTGATTACATTTGCAATTGCTACAGCATAGGAGCTTGTGACTGATAGTTCCAGTCTCAATGCTTGAACAGGTACAGCATCTGACACTTTCATGATTTTTCTTAAAATTTTTCCTTCTTTGCGATCCATAAATGCCCATTGTTTTATGGGGATGTACTCTGTCGCATAGGATAATACAGGTGGTATTTTTACTCTGTAGATGTTTATCAGTGAGGAGAAATGCCTGCTCCCTGTTGCGCTATAAAGTCTCTGGAGGGCTGCAGCATGTATATCAGATTTCCTTTCTAAATTTTTCAACTGTGCTGTATTTGTTAAATTTTTAGAAAGGATCCTTCCAAGGTAGGGATAATCATTGACTTCTTCTATCTTTTCTCCTCCTATCCTCCAGGTATATTTGGCGTTTTGTTTCCTCCTCGAGAAAGCTATCACTTTTGTTTTCTTAATGTTTGGAACTAAGTAGTTTTCTTTGGAATACTTGTGCAGAATATCCAATGATATTTGTAATCCGAAAGGAGTGAGATCCAACAACACTATATCATCAGCATAGAGCAATGCATGTATGCTATGATTAGCAATTTTTGGAGGTAGGCTGGAGCCTAATTGCAAATGGTAACACAAGTCACTTAAGTAGAGGGAGAATAGGATCGGGGCAAGAAGACACCCTTGTTTTAATCCGTTTTCGGTTTTGATTCTTTTTGTAAGACCTTTTTCTCCCCCCATTTGAACTTGACACCAGGTATTGGTATGTAGGCTTACTATAGATTGTTACAAAAAACAATTTGATGGACAGAATGTAGATCAATGTCTTACATTCACCCCAGTACAAGGATCTGGGCCTAAATCCATTGGTTTTTGCACTCCACACCACCCTGGGTCAGATAATGGCTTTATGCAAATCAGCTCTGACCCTGTGCCCCATGGGAACAGTCCAGTCCGAACTACAACAGCCATATCTTTCCCAGACCGGAACCAAGCATCCGAGGACCGGACCGGTTTCGAGGTAACACCTCTCATCAGCCCGGCTAGCTTGACTCCAGTGGTGTGGAGGCTCTGGGACCCACGTCTGAGCTACCCCAGTACACTCAGGGAGAAAATTACAAAAAACAATTTGATGGACAGAATGTAGATCAATGTCTTACATTCACCCCAGTACAAGGATCTGGGCCTAAATCCATCGTTTTTTGCACTCCACACCACCCTGGGTCAGATAATGGCTTTATGCAAATCAGCTCTGACCCTGTGCCCCATGGGAACAGTCCAGTCCGAACTACAACAGCCATATCTTTCCCAGACCGGAACCAAGCATCCGAGGACCGGACCGGTTTCGAGGTAACACCTCTCATCAGCCCGGCTAGCTTGACTCCAGTGGTGTGGAGGCTCTGGGACCCGCGTCTGAGCTACCCCAGTACACTCAGGGAGAAAATTACAAAAAACAATTTGATGGACAGAATGTAGATCAATGTCTTACATTCACCCCAGTACAAGGATCTGGGCCTAAATCCATCGTTTTTTGCACTCCACACCACCCTGGGTCAGATAATGGCTTTATGCAAATCAGCTCTGACCCTGTGCCCCATGGGAACAGTCCAGTCCGAACTACAACAGCCATATCTTTCCCAGACCGGAACCAAGCATCCGAGGACCGGACCGGTTTCGAGGTAACACCTCTCATCAGCCCGGCTAGCTTGACTCCAGTGGTGTGGAGGCTCTGGGACCCACGTCTGAGCTACCCCAGTACACTCAGGGAGAAAATTACAAAAAACAATTTGATGGACAGAATGTAGATCAATGTCTTACATTCACCCCAGTACAAGGATCTGGGCCTAAATCCATCGTTTTTTGCACTCCACACCACCCTGGGTCAGATAATGGCTTTATGCAAATCAGCTCTGACCCTGTGCCCCATGGGAACAGTCCAGTCCGAACTACAACAGCCATATCTTTCCCAGACCGGAACCAAGCATCCGAGGACCGGACCGGTTTCGAGGTAACACCTCTCATCAGCCCGGCTAGCTTGACTCCAGTGGTGTGGAGGCTCTGGGACCCACGTCTGAGCTACCCCAGTACACTCAGGGAGAAAATTACAAAAAACAATTTGATGGACAGAATGTAGATCAATGTCTTACATTCACCCCAGTACAAGGATCTGGGCCTAAATCCATCGTTTTTTGCACTCCACACCACCCTGGGTCAGATAATGGCTTTATGCAAATCAGCTCTGACCCTGTGCCCCATGGGAACAGTCCAGTCCGAACTACAACAGCCATATCTTTCACAGACCGGAACCAAGCATCCGAGGACCGGACCGGTTTCGAGGTAACACCTCTCATCAGCCCGTCTAGCTTGACTCCAGTGGTGTGGAGGCTCTGGGACCCACGTCTGAGCTACCCCAGTACACTCAGGGAGAAAATTACAAAAAACAATTTGATGGACAGAATGTAGATCAATGTCTTACATTCACCCCAGTACAAGGATCTGGGCCTAAATCCATCGTTTTTTGCACTCCACACCACCCTGGGTCAGATAATGGCTTTATGCAAATCAGCTCTGACCCTGTGCCCCATGGGAACAGTCCAGTCCGAACTACAACAGCCATATCTTTCCCAGACCGGAACCAAGCATCCGAGGACCGGACCGGTTTCAAGGTAACACCTTTCATCAGCCCGGCTAGCTTGACTCCAGTGGTGTGGAGGCTCTGGGACCCACGTCTGAGCTACCCCAGTACACTCAGGGAGAAAATTACAAAAAACAATTTGATGGACAGAATGTAGATCAATGTCTTACATTCACCCCAGTACAAGGATCTGGGCCTAAATCCATCGTTTTTTGCACTCCACACCACCCTGGGTCAGATAATGGCTTTATGCAAATCAGCTTTGACCCTGTGCCCCATGGGAACAGTCCAGTCCGAACTACAACAGCCATATCTTTCCCAGACCGGAACCAAGCATCCGAGGACCGGACCGGTTTCGAGGTAACACCTCTCATCAGCCCGGCTAGCTTGACTCCAGTGGTGTGGAGGCTCTGAGATCCACATTCGGTCCTTGATTCCGTTCTGGGAAGGACATGGCTTTTGTAGTTCGGACTTAACTGTTCCCATGGGGCAACAGGGTCAGAGCTGATTTGCATATCGCCATTGTCTAACCCAGGGTGGTGTGGAGTGCAAAAAAACAATGGATTTGGGCCCAGATCTTTTGACTGGGGGAATGTGTGACATTGATCCACATTCGGTCCATCACTTGTTGTTTTTGCAATTGCCGCCCTAAGTGCGCTGGGGAGGCCCAGACATGGGTCCCAGGCACTCCACACCACTTGGAGTCAAGCTAGCCGGGCTGATGAGAGGTGTTACCTCGAAACTGGTCCGGTCCTCGGATGCTTGATTCCGTTCTGGGAAGGACATGGCTTTTGTAGTTCGGACTGGACTGTTCCCATGGGGCAACAGGGTCAGAGCTGATTTGCATATTGCCATTGTCTAACCCAGGGTGGTGTGGAGTGCAAAAAAACGATGGATTTGGGCCCAGATCTTTTGACTGGGGGAATGTGTGACATTGTTCCACATTCGGTCCATCACTTGTTGTTTTTACTATAGATTGTAGCAGTTGTTCGTGTATTCCAAGCCTCCTCAATTTTCTCCATAATGTTGGTCGATCTACCCGATCGAACGCCGTAGAGTAGTCTATAAATGCTGCGTAAACGACCTGGGTTTTTCGGGTTACGTATTTATCAAGAATGACCTGGATAACTGCAATATTGTCTGTTACCGAATGTTTGGGTCTGAAACCTACTTGAAACATGGGTATCAGACCTGTCGAGAAGGCCCATTCTTTCAGACGGTGTAATACTTCTGCTGCAAATACTTTTCCCACAGCGTCCATGAGTGCTATTTGGCGGTAATTACTTGCTTGAGTTTTGCTTCCCTTTTTGTGAATGGGGATGATTATGCTTCCCTGCCATGATTTTGATACCTGGCCAGTATCAAAAGTATAGTTAAAAAGGGGGTGTAGCAACTGACTCCATTCCTTCGGGGCGACTTGCAGTGCTTTGATCGGGATCTGATCCGGGCCAGAAGCACCCGTTGTTCTTGCATTACGTATATTCAGTTCAACCGATATAGCTGTAGTTTTAGTTATTGGGCATTTATTTTTTCCTGAGGTATTAACCTCACTACTTTCAGATGGTATTATTATGTTTGCTTTGTAAAGATCTGTCAGAAAAGTTTCCCAGTCGTTCGGAGGGACCGGTATTGCTTGTAATTTCTTTTTTGATCCAGTTAGTTTTGCAATCAGAAGCCAATATTTGCGCTGGTTATACTTGTTCGCTGCTATCTGAATATCGACCCAATTACGATCTTGTAAGGCTTTTTTATTTCTTTGATTCTCACGTCTCAATTGATTTTTCAATTTATTTATTTCCTTCTTCATATATGGTGTAGAGTTCATATATTGGGCGCGTATGAGTTTATTCAACTTTTTCTTTACTTCAGAGTTCTTAGAGATACGCATATTTTTATCTTTCTTCTTGCTGTTACCTACTGCCTCCTTTGTTATCATATTTGAGATGTGGTTTTTGTAATCTTTTATAATGAGTTCAAAGTTTTCAATAGGATTTTCAGAAAATGGTTTTGTTAGAAATTGAGAGTGATCAATCGATGAAGTCATTTTATCGAGAGTCGAGGAATTCCAGAAGATGCGTCTCTGTTCGCTGTTTATCACTATATTACTTTTGTGGTAGATGATATGACAGGCTGGAGAGGATTTAGGTATCCAATCTGTGGTTAAATGCATTAGTGCATGATCGCTCTCTTGGCAAAACTGGTTAAGCAAATACGTAACTGTATCAAGCCGATCCATACTGCTAATAATGTAGTCTATAATGGAAAAAGTCCCATTGCCCCGCCTGGTGTAATTTGCTGGGATGTCCCCTTCCATGTTACCATTCACTATTATTCCATTCAGATTAGTCAATGTTGATAATAGCAATTTACCTCTTTTATCAATTAATATACCCTCAGGAAATTGCGGGGTTATAGTTTCCATACCTTCTTCTAAGAATAGTTTAGCCCACTTATTGATTTCAGAGTTAGAGATTTTACTATTGAAATCGCCAGCGATTAAGAAGGATGAGTAGGGATGGTTTTCTGTTATTTTCACGATCTTTTCCATGATTTCTAGGAATACTTTATCATGCTTTTTACCTGGAGGGGCATATACATTAAAGAGGAGAATTGTCTTTAGGGGGGCCGTGCTATATGTTTTTGCAGAGATTTTAATGCACTGTAAGTTTTCTAGATTAGTGTCTACTATTTCCTGCGCCCACAGATATTCTTCGCTCAATAAAATGGCTAGACCACCTTTAGCGTGTCCTCGTTTAGTTGGTGTTGCTAGGATTTCGTATAAGTAATAGTTTTTAAGAGTGATAGGTTCAGTTGCCCACGTTTCTTGTAGGATCAGAATATCTGGCAAATTTCTCAAGGCTGTGGACAGTTTGTTCTCAATTCTACCTGCGATATTCCGAGATGTAATTTTTAAGCCAGTGCTAAACAGATTGATGTTGAGAGTTCGTAATTTTATTACTATTCAGAGTCTCAGAGACCCAGGCCCAGGACTTTATGCTGTTACTATTATCGGATTCTTTAGGTGCATGGTACCAAACTGCCCTTTGTCCTTTATCCACCGAAATTTTTAGATTTTCTTGCCCTATAGAGTATGTATCTAAGTACGTGATTTCTTGATCTTCTATCACGTCGAAATTTCTCTGGTATGCTTTAACCCCTCTCACAAACTTTCACAATTCACCAAAGTAACTCCCAAAATTGAAAAAAAGATAAATATATTACCTGCACCATCTTGGTGCTAGTGACGGAGGAGACCCTATGATGAGGCATTCCCCCTCGCATGGGGGAGGAGTACTCTCCTTTTTCTAAAACAACCCAGCACATTAAAAAAAGACCAAGAAGCCTAGAAAGTCTTTTGGGCAGGAAGCTGAGAAGACGTTGATAATTTCCACAATTCCCTATAATAGAGCCTTTCCAGTCATGTTTTACTAAATGATAAAAAAGACCCCAAAGACGAAACTTACACACCTTACCATGAACCCAAGGGTATTGTGTGATGGACAGGCAGAAACAAGTTTGGTGGTACAGGTGGCCTTTTACAGCACGATGGGCAAAAAACACAGGAGAGCCAGGTGGCACAATGATGGCAGTGCAACAAGTGTTGTCTGTGTGTAGCAGTAGGGAGGAAGGACAAAGGACTGATGACGCCCATGGGATTTCCAGCACAATTTGCAGGAGCAAGCAGATATTGCTTTGAGAACATCAGGACCCAGCAGTAGGGAAAGTGTGTGGCATCATGGCCATTTTAGTGTCAGGGTAGCTTGGTGGTAAAGCAAGTGGTATACCAGACAGATCTGGCCAGTGACAGGTAGTGTTGAAAGAGGAGGAAATGTGTGAAGTAGAAGATGACTCAAACGTAGACCTGGGTAAAATTCTTACTACACTTTCACAAAAATTGTGCTTCTGAAATTTTACACAATTTTGTGGCTGCCACATTTTGTACACTTCCACATAGTGTTTTTTTGAGTGGGAGACCTACTCATGCAGAAAATGTATCACAGAAACATTTTCTCTTTACGCCAGTTCCATAGCCTTTATCTTGTGTGAATTTTGAATGTAAGATATACTCTGATGGTAAATTGTCATACAAAATACAGTGAGATTTCTTTTTGTATAGCTTTGCGAAACTTTATGAAAATACTGCAGAATTTCACAAGTGGAAACAATGCCCTAAAGAAAGAATAGTTATAATAAGCACACAGCTGTCTAGTGTGACCCATTCAAAATGGAAGACCTCTTTGTGGTTTAGAGCAATCTGATAATTAATAAACAATATATTTCTCTATACAGTAAAGCGTTGTAAAACCCTGGAGACCCGACAGAATATAATCAACAGATCCTGTTATTTCTGTTAATTTTATATATTAGAGAATATACATATTGTTAAAGTCAAAGGTGAACCAAGTGCAGACGACTAAGTGTTCAAACATGAAACACTATTTAGAAGTACATGAAGACACTGTACACTCCCCTGATTTTACATAGTATATTTTGTTAAGAAAATGAAGAAGTTGTGCCATACATCTCAGTCCCTCCTATTACAAAGGTTTTGCTCAACAAAAACAAAGGGGATGGTGGGGTGATGTTTCAACTCCATACAAATTAAGGGGTCTCATCAGCACCAAGTTGTATGACCTTTCAACCTGCAAGTGACTAAGACAGAAACTGGATACCATACTTAGTCTTCACAGTCTCTCAATGATACAAACAATCCTCACCAAATGGATTGAAACGAGACAGTCACACACCACCATGTACATTGGGTTGAGCCTGTGACAGCAATTTAGCAGTAAAATTCATATTATCCAAAATACTGTGTAAGACAGTATGAGAACGATTCAGTACAATAAGATTTGGTACACAGCCCTTCCTCACAACATGGTGTGTGCAGTTGGACAAACTATTGTGAAAGCATCCAAGGTGCGCAAAATTTTAAGCAAACCAAAGGTGCACATGATCCCATATTCAGCAGTCCCATGCAACACTTATAATCTTTCGGAAACATACTTAACAATGAAGGCTAAACAGCGAGATGCTTTTACAACGAAATCTAAACCAAATTACTTTACAATGAATGGGTTTAGAATGCATGTCTTTACAAAGAAATGTATAGTTGTAAATTACAGTGCAAGCCTTTACCACAAAAGTTATCGTTGTAAGTCTATTAGTAAGCATATAATGTTTTAATGATATTTACTTATTGTACTACAAAAATAAATACATTTATATTCTTATAAATTATTTCACAAACATTTAGGAATGGAGAAGTGTGTTAATGCTCATGTACTCATTTTAGTATCTCAGAATTAATTTGTAAAGTTTATAAAAAATGTATTTATATAATCTATAAAATTATTATAAATTAAGAACAATAACCTTAATGATGGGAGGTAAGGTATTTAGGAATATTGGGCGGGGGGTGTTAACACTCAGGCAATTATTGATTTAAAAACCTGAGCATTAATTGGTAAAATGAATAATTTATTATATTTGTAAAAGATAAAATTATTAGAAATTAATATCAAGTAAGAACACTAATGTTTATGGATGGGATGCAAAGGTTATAGGGATTTGGGTGAGGAAGTGCATTTATACTTAGGTATTAATTGTAGTACTGGAGGATGAATTTGCAGAAATTAGAAGAATTATAAATTAAATAATTGTATAATTATTTAACAGTAAATTGAAGCAAGAAAACTAACCTTTAGGGATGGGATGCAAGGATTATATGGGTATTGGAAGGGGGAGTGTATTAATACTCAGGTATTTATTTTAGTGCCGTGAGGTCAGTCTACCTGACGGTGACTGTGCAATTCCCATTTCTTGGAAACTTTGTTCCTTCTTCAAAATTTCCTAGAAATGATATAAGTTGCTGAAGAAATGTTGTCATCCCTCAATGGCATTGTTAGTTTTTGCACTTCCCTCCAAACAGGTTGTGTAGCAGTTCAACAATTCCATTGAATCTTGGCTTCCTCCTGCGACCCGACCAGCTTAAACTGTCAATCCAGGTGTCCTCAAAGTATTTTAGTTGGGGGAGGGGGCAATTTTACATCATTTTGGATAAAGAAATCTGATTCTGAAATTAAAGTGTAGAATTCTACACTGTCAGGGAAGCACAAAGGTAACACAGTTAGTTTTCGTAATTCAAACTGTAGTTTACGTTTTGCAAAGCAATCCTCAACGAAGGATGCTTATTTTATTTTACGGTAAAATGCCTGTGAAAAGTGAAAAAAAATCCTTGAATTTGAGCTTGAGGGTAACGTTTGGTTACTGTGTTTATCATAGTCAATTCAAAGTCAATTATCACTTTTCTAGGACTTTTGTTCACGGTTTTCGTTTTCATCACTGATAAAAATTCAGTATAGTTTAAGGGTTTGCTTGTCAGGTAGTAAGATATAATCTAATGGAACTGTGATATTGTTAATGTTAGCATGATTAGTGTTTTTGATTGTCATGCACCAGGAAACATTCCTCACTGAAAGTTAAAGTTAGTTCTGGGGATATTTTAATGTCTGAGTATTGTTGAGGAGTTACACATTGTGGATTACTCGCCTGTTTCTTTCTTTGAACCATTCTTCCGAGGTTGGGTATGGAGGGCATTCTGCTTGCAAAATTCATGGTAACGTTTTGGGATATCTCCCTCAAAACTGAGCCACGTGGATCATTGGAGGTGTATCCAAGTATTTTTATGCATTCCGTATTTTCTCTTACTTTAATCCCATTTGCAGAGGCAGAGTAGTTATGCTCTGTTGTACTAACTACAGTCTGCTCCAGAGTAACCGCTCTGCCTGTGCAATGGGATGAGAAATACTCCACATGCCTCCAATAGTTTCTATGCTCAGTTATCTTCTCTTTACAATAAAGATAACCACCATACTACAAAAGTCTGTTGCAGCGTCTTGATTTTACAGTAACGAGAAGATGCCATGATGTTGTGGTCTGCAAAATAAAAAGATAAATAGGAAAGGTGTATTAAATACATTTTACTGCATGATATTTATATGCTAGCATTCGTTTTTTCTGTTAAAAGAGGGAAAAATGTACATGTTTTTATTTCCTGGCAGAGGAGAAAGAGGAAAAAAGTTAATGTCATGTGGAAGGAAACGTATTGTAGTTTGATAACTGTTTTTGCCTAGGGAAAAACATTTTTACTTTTTGTATACGAAAACTCAGAGTTTAATCCTGTGTTTACCTTGGGGTGCACTTGTTATTTTTTTTGTGGAGCTTTAGGTAGTAATTGAACTTCAGTAATATGGCTGTAGATGGGTCACGTTGTGGAATTGTTCTTGAATGGTCTTTTCTAAATGGTGAAAAAGGAAATATTAACAGTATTTTCTTTAAGATGTATATGTCTGATATCTTATCGTTTCAGGAAAAATTGAATTTCTGTACATACAATGCAAATACGGCTTTTTGTGGGTAGGGAGGGTGTTAAGATTTTAACAATAAAAGTTGGCAAGAGGTATATTGATCTGTTAAAAAAAATAGATTTATATTTTCTATGTAACGCTTTAGTTATTAATAATTACATATCACCTGCTCTTTGAATTTTACTTACAGAGTCACTTTCCACCACCTGCCCTGAGGGACGCCCCCAGTGGAGTTAAATTCGAAAATTAGCCCCCCCAGTCACTGTCCAGCACCTGACCTGATGGACTCTCCCAGTGGAGTTAGAATAGAAAATTAGCCCCCAGTCACTGTCCAGTACCTGTCCTGAGGGACGACCCCAGTGGAGTTAGAATAGAACATTAGCCCTCCAGCCACTGTCCAGCAACTGCCCGGGGGATGCCCCCAGTAGAGTTAGAATAGAAAATTAGCCCCTCAGCCACTGTCCAGCACCTGCCATGAGGGACGCTCCCTGCAGAGTCACAATAGAAAACTAGCCCCCAGTCACTGCCCAGCACCAGTCCTGAGGGACGTCCGCAGAGGAGTTAGAATACAAAATTAGCCCCAGTCACTGTTCAGTACCTGTCCTGAGGGACACCCTCAGGTGAATTGGAATACAAAATTAGCCTCCAGTCACTGTCCAGCACCAGCCCTGAGGGGTGTAGCCAGTGGAGTTAGAATAGGAATTATTCCTCAGCCACTGCCCAGCACCTGCCCTGAGGGATGTCCCAATGGAGTTTGAATGGAACATTTTGCACCCAGTCTATGTGCAGCACCTGCCCAATATTGTTGTTGTTTTCATTAGGTGTTTTTCTGTGTTATTTATTTGCTGCTAAAAATAATAAATTTGCACTTACAATGCCAGAACGGCTTTTTTGTACACAGAGGGTGTATAGTTTTTCACAATAGCAGGAGTGAAGATGGTATATTGATCTCTGGAAAAAAATTTGCAAATTGTAAATTTGTTATGTTTATTTTGAAATTTATGTGATAACGTTTCTCTACTATAAGTGCAGCACCTACCCTGAGGTACACCCCCAGCGGAGTTAGAATAGAAAATTAGCCCGGAGTCGCTGTCCAGCATCTGCCCTGAGCAATGTCCCCAGTGGAGTTAGATCAGAAAAATAGACTTGGAGGTATAGCTGATCCTCAAATCTGAAGAAATTCTCTTTTAATGCAAGTTACATCAAGGTGATAATCCAGTGTACTGGGGCTTCCCAGTCCCAAGTCCCTTGATTTAGTAGTCTCTGTATTGTCAGGATACTTTCATCTTGTGGAATGCTTGTATAAAGATCTTCCCCATCCAGACATACCAGCACGAGGTGTTCTGGATTATAGATGACTCCTTGGAGAACATTAAGGAGATGCTTTGTGTCCTGAATGTATGACTTGATATGGGTGACAAGGAGATGAAGGAACCAATCGGTGAATTTTGACAGGGGTATCAAAAGGGACCCTATTCCCGATACGATGGGACTGCATGGGGGACGATTTTTACCACTGCTTGCTTATCAATTCTGGCAGACACTAAGCTCTATAAACCAATCTCCTGAGACCCCACAACACGCCTTACGAAGACAATCACCTCTATAACAACTGAAGCATTGAATCAGGAGTGGATAAGTAAAAAAGAACATGACTTTTTGAACTGTGAAGACCCCAGAATTTCGGTGTTTTACACGATACCAAAAATTCACAAAGGTAAAAATCCTCCCCCAGGCAGACCCATCGTATCGGGAATGGGGTCCCTTTTGGAACCCCTGTCAAAATACACCGATTGGTTCCTTCATCCCCTTGTCAGCCAGATCAAGTCATACATTCAGGACACAAAGCATTTCCTTAACGTTCTCCAAGGAGTCATCTATAATCCAGAACACCACGTACTGGTATGTCTGGATGTGGAAGCTCTTTAAACAAGCATACCACAAGATGAAAGTATCCTGACAATACAGAGACTACTAAATCAAGGGACTAGGGACTGGGAAGGCCCAGTACACTGGATTATCACCTTGATGCAACTTGCATTAAAAGAGAATTTCTTCAGATTTGAGGATCAGCTATACCTCCAAGTCTATGGTACATCGATGGGCAGCACGTTTGCACCCAGTATAGCCTGTTTGTACGTGGGCCAATTGGAGGATGAATACATCTGGGCCCCCAACCCGTTTTCTGACAATATAAAAAAATTGGTGGCACTACATAGACGATATTTTGGTAGTGCGGGAAGGTGACATTACCACTTTGGTACTATTCCATACATGGTTGAACCAGCGAAACCCACATCTTAAATTCACCATGTCCCATGATCAACACCAAGTTTCCTTCCTTGACGTCACCATAAGGGCAGAAAATGGAGGACTAGTGAGCTCCCTATACACAAAACCAACGGATAAGAATAGTCTGTTACATTTTGACAGTGCACATCCCTGTGCACTTAGGGAGAGCCTACCGGTAGGGCAATTTCTGTGCATACGTAGAAACTGTTCCGAGCTCAGAGAGTACAAAACCGAGGCTATGGTATTGACAAAAAAATTAGAAGATCGCTTCTACCCAAAAAGAATCATAGAGAAGGCAAAGAAAAGATCCCGAAACACACCCAGGAAAGCCCTATTAGAGACACATCGGAGGGAGGAACCCAACACACTCATATGTGTCACAACTTTTAACACATACTCGAATGACATAAGAAAATAATAAATAAAAAATGGCAAATATTAACATCGAACAATTTGAAGTTTGACAAACCTATGTTTTCCTTTAAAAGGAACAAAGGTCTAAGAGACGCACTTGTGCATACCAACCTACAGAAGACAAAGAAAATGAATCAGATGACACTGTGGAATCAACCACAGGTTATGGGACACTAACCATGCAGGTAATGTGTGGTCTGCGCCTTCACAGAACACACAAATACACTAGACCTAGGCATGCACCATGCATGGGAAGAAAGATCACATACAAATTGTAATTCAGACAAAGTGATCTATGTGATCAAGTATAACTGAACACAGAAGTACTATCAGGAGAGCTGTAACTGCCACCAAGTTAAGTGCACACTTTGTAGAAAAAGGACATACAGACAAAGATCTTTGGTGGTCGGTGATTGAAAAGGTTAAGGGTGAGGGTGACGTCACAAGGACCTTGTTAGAACGTGAGCAAAGATGGGTGTACAGATTACAGACCCATATTTCTGGCATCAACAATGGCATTCCATGGAACCAGCTAAATAGAAAATAACCATGCTACAAACGTTCTCACACTCTCCGTCCCTAACACAAGGTACTAACGGGGGCGAAGCACTGTTCATTCCTCTCACATCCCTGATTATCAATCTTCCATGACTAAGGGCATGCACAGGGTATTTTGAGGTTGTTATTAGCGCCCATCAAGGGTACCTACAAGGATACAAATCTCAAGCTCTGTTGGAGTCTCTCCACCTACTTCTACATGTTGTTACATTCCCATGATTATCACTACCTATAGCATGATATTGGCAAGTCCATTATCATTCGAGTTACAAATAACGTCATGGGCATCATACACAACGTGATACACTCTGATTGTACATAGCACTATTGTGATATCAATAGACTTCTGAGCAAATAAAATAAAATACATGACTAAATAGAAAATGAAAAATGCTAGATATGAAGCACACACATTGATAGCGTTTCCGAACACTGTGTGAGGTGTTACATCGAGGTCAAGATAGATATGTGTTATACCTATATCTTCTGACCTTTAAATTTGTTGTACATTGTTACGTTTATAATAGAGAGAACAGCGATGTATAGACAGGTTACAAGCTGTATCTCCTTTCTTTAATAGGCAATGGTAAGGCAGTGTCAGCAAAATTCTAAAAGGCAGTTTTATGATGCTTAAAAGTTCCGATAGTTTGGAAAACTACATTACCCAAGATTACCAAAGTGTAACCATTCAGCACAGTGGACATGAGCACATCCCCTTAGGGGCGTGGCCACACAGCCCTGGAAGCGGGCTGCCAAGCACAGCCGGCAGCTTACACTTTGTTTAAAAGGGAGGATTACTAGTACGGTAACCGCTCCAAGCGGCGGGATCCTCGACTTACTAGGTGGTAACACGGGGCAGGACCCTTGATGACGTGAGTATATACCGAATGACGAACAGAAAATTAAGGTATGTCAAACGCCGAACAAAATACTAATGTGAATGTACCCATATGGGCTTTGTTTACTTTCTCCTCCTCCTGGCCAACATTCTTGGTTAATGAACACCGCCGAATATGCCATTTATCCTGTTGGTGTAAAATACTTTATCACTGTCAGGGTTTGACTGCAGGGCTACCCCATTCCCTAGAGGTCCTACATGAAGTGGATCCTCCTCCAAATTGAGGTAAACTCGAGTATAAGATGTTTTTCCCTGAGAATTAATGTTTTTAAATAATCACAGAAGGTAGTTTGAGGGCGCGGTCTGTACCTGTTTTCGTGCCTGTGTATGTATGGATGTATTATGAAAGACCGATTTTTCTAAACAAAAGTCACTCACCAGTGAATACATGACTATAGTTTGCGGCTAGTGATCGCCACCATTTGAGTACACGAGCTGCAAAAGATGTGGTCAGTGACTGAGTGGACATGTCAATTTTCCATGGACACGTTGACATCTGGGTATCACTAACACCTGAGACATTGAAACACTGTGGTATGAGCACAAATACTGAAAAAGAAATATGTTTACGATCACATCAAAATACTAATTTGTGTTTGTTATGTTTGTTTTTCATGTTCCCCTTACAGATGGAGTAAATAATTGCGACAAAGGTCACGTTCAAATAAGGAGCAGCTATCTGCCCTTATCGCGGTACAGTATAGGGAAAATCTCCACACTGTCTTATTCCAGGGGGTCACTCCCTGAAGAAAGTCCACGCACCCTTCATGGGGCAGCAGAGGACAGAAACATGTTGGCAATAGGGTCCTAGGACCATAATATCCAGAGAGAACCTATATATCATTTTTTTAATATCATTGCCAGACCCAAGAATAAAGGACACTGGGGTCTGACAGTGATTTTTAATCTTTATCCCCCTGGCCAAAAACTATCTTTCTAAGTGCTCCCTGAAATATGGTCGAGCCCACCCTAACTTCTAGGCGTTAGTGTGTCCCCATGATGAAGCATGATACCACTAGGGTTGTTAGGGAATAAAATACCAAAAGGAATTGCTTCCTTCCCCACGCAGCAGTGGTGTTAACACTTTAGATAGGGCATACCACCTACCCAAATAAGATACATACTGTTCTAGTTATCCAATTAATTCTCCGATGGTGAACTAGGCTGCATAGGGAGTACCTTTTGTGACATAGGGTTAGCTAGGGAAAGCAGAAGGAGCAGAAAGGTGGTAGAGGAGCAGGGGCTACTAACAACAGAAGAGAGGGTCTCTCCAGCAGGACTAAGGGAGGCAAGGCAGAGAATCGTAATTGTGTTATGATATGGTAATCATTTACATAGAGTGCACTTTCATTGACTAAATATTCTCAAGGCACTGTGAGATTGACTACAGAAGCCCTGTTATTAGCAAGGATGGGGTAGGCTTTCTAAAATAACTATCTTTTAGGCTACATTTAAACAGAATGTGATTTTCTATTTCCCTCAGCTTCCTGTGTAGCATAGCTACATTTTGGAATCTGTAACATAGCTTGGTTAGCAGATTCAAATCACCATGAAGACTGATACTTCTTGAAATTATGATAGAATATGGATGGACCTGTCAGCTTGCACAGCCACATTCTGGAGCCACAATAGTTTGGCCATGGTGTTTACTTTTCAGTACTACTGTTGAAAAAACCTAATCATGAAATTACAAGTTTAAAGGTCGCCTGATTTATTGGAGAAAGCTTAGGTGCTTGCAAAAATTGTATTAACTGATATAAATGGTAGAGTCTTAAATGTTATATGAAGAGTCCATGGTCCTCTTTTCACCTTAGACAGATGCCTAATGCAGCAGGCCACATTTATGTACCCCACAGTGTGGGGAGTCCAAATATTCACCCTTGATCTAGTGTGATTTTAATAAGAACCTAAGAGTTATCAACATTTTTATAATAAAGAAAGGTTCACATTTTGAAAAGCAGCATCAGAGGGTAGCAACAGATATTAAAACACAGTGGTTGGAGTACAGCACCTTAGGGAATGGCACAGGCCCGCAGGCTCCATTCAGATCAATGAACTGTAAATCTTACTGTCTGTGGCCTCCTTGACAGTAAAGGATTGAACCAAGCCAAGGCCCAGCAATTGGATCCATTGAAAGCTGTAGATAGATTGGACAAGATTAGGGCCCAGATTTATCATATGTTCAGGCAGCGCAACACAGCAAGCCAGCTTGCTGCTTTGCACTGCTGTAAAGAAAAAGGGCAGGAATGTGCAGTATATAATATTATATGTCGCATTCCTGTCCTTTCCTTGCAGTAGGGTACAATGTGTTGCCTTGTGCCAATGCAGGCACCCTTGCATCATGGTGCAAGGGTACCTGAATTTTAGGCAGGATTATTTTGGTGCAGGGAGAGACACCTTCCTGCACAAAAGCAATCTTCAGGGGTGTGTACCTCTTTCTACATGTGCTGCAGTAAATGATGAGGAGAAATAAAGATATTTCTCCTCATTATGCCTCTCCCGGGAAGGAAAAGCATTTTGACGCAGTCCCAGGCCTATCACACAGGCCCTCTCTAAATTCTGTCCTGTCTGCCATCCTGCCCTGAGAGGTTTGATCACTGTCTTTAGTGGGGCCTCTTGGAATGCAGGTGCCAATTCCACCCCCACTTAACCATTCCAGAGAGGCCCCTCAGAGTCAGGTGTCTGCAGTTTCCCTTGAGTACCTAGTTTATGGCCTTCTATCAGGAAGATACAGTTGTAGCTGTCCCCCAGAACCAAGATGTGAATTGGAGACAGGTGACAGGCACACAGAGCCCTAAGCATCGAAATGCCCAATCTCCCCATGTGAATCCACTTGCACTTCTGGAGAGGATTTGCCATTATGAACTCATCGATACCAAACAATATACTGTTACTATTTTTCACATAGAGAATCCTGCTCAATAGCCTTTCCCTTCATTTCCCCATGCTAATCCAACGTGAGAAGTAGGCCCCGTCGTACCAAACACACCATCCAGGTGCCATGCACGACCCTTGCATGTAACGCACGCACGCACATACCCTACCTCTTCCCAAAATGGAACCCTGTCACCAGGGTGAACCCCGATATGGCAGGAGACATGCAGAGTCTTGGCTTGTAGCTTTTTAAATGCCAAGCAAAGTAACAGTAACCCGTGCACACAGGCCCTATCAAGGCAACCCTGTGGCATGATCAATGAGCTGTTAAAAAGAGGGGGGGATCAAGGAGCTATAAAGGTCCAGTGTCCATGCTCCTAATATAAATCTATTTATCAACAGGAGGACAAAGTTCCTAGATCAGGGTGCAAAATTCACCCATAGATCAAGGTGCAAACAGTCACCAACAAGGGTGCAAAAGTCACCCATGTGTCAAGGTGCAAAAAGTCACCAACAAGGGTGCAAAAGTCACCCATGTATCGGGGTGCTAACAGTGACCCATATTTTAGAACAAAGAAAAATTAAGAAAGAAGGTAGACTAAAGTAATCCTAGGTTTAAAAATGTCCTAATGTGAGAGGGAAAATAATTTTACATCCTCTGCTGCCCTCACACACCCCGGGGGGTGTCATGCTTCATAATCAGGCATTTGCTCCTCGTAGGGCCGGCGCTGCAATTCCCTACGGGTCCCCCGAAGCGTCACTTTATCAGAGATCTTTTTTGAGGATTGCCGGATGTGTGGGGATTGGGTAAAAGGAGGGTAAATCAATTTATGTGCACGTGATAGTGTAAAAAATGACTGACCCTAAAAGGGCCCATTCGGCCTAGGTGTCAAAAGTCAAGGCCAACATGTTTCGCGCCTCTGTTGCCCGTAGGTCATTGGCGCTTCTTCAGAACCACAATAATAAACAGTGTAGTGCACGTGCTATAATAGGTAAAGATTAAAATGAGAACCCTCTTAACTCAGCCAGGGTGGGTCTGTATACCCTCAAAGTGGTTACAGCTGCTACATGGAAGCCGCTCCTGGGTAACACCTAGGAAAAGGAAAAACATAGTAAACCACAAGTGCGCATCGATGACATCTTAAGCTTCACAGAGTGCCATTTTTATGCACATATCCTTCCAAACAGAAAATGTAAGCAGACACACGGGACCAGTCCAACGGGGGGCGGTGGCCGCTGTTCACAAGGGCCCTAGCCTGGATTAACATTTTTAGTGGTAAAGTACGGCACCTAGACTGAGCTTAGGGTTTTGTATAGCGGATGGCAACAATGTAACAATAATGTAACATACTCAAGTCGGCAGCACTATCTACATGTGGAGTTGGTAGTTAACCATCAGCATGCTTACCAAGGACTCGTTACAAGTGCTCCTCCGATCGTTAAGTCAAAAGGACACCCACGTATGGTCGGGCTATGGAAACAAGCCAGGACATATAACAGGACATAAAACACAAGGGCCCCATATAGTCAATAGGTAAAGGTTGTTGGCTTTAAACAAGTATCTAGAATGTACTTACAATTGTATGTGGGTGCTGCCTCTTGTGCACCTAACCCTGACTCGACCAGACGCTTGCCGAAAGAAAATACAGGCAGCACCCGCAGTAATTAAAGGTTCAGGTCAGGTGAACGGCGGTTTAAATATCCGGTGAAACCTAACAGCGTTATAACTCAATGCGCATGTGCAGCATGGTGGCGCCACCACGCATGTGTATCACTTGGGCATACTACTCCCTCGCTCATGCGCACTCGCTTGATGAAGGTAGAAGGATGTCGTTGCCGGTAATGATGTGCAGTAGCCAGCAACACTAAAAAACATACTCCGGTCTAACACCCTTCACAGTCTCGAGTATCACCGTTATGGCCAATGTCCCAAATTAATTCCTGTGTCACACCTAGTGTAACAGTACCATAACTCAGAGTCAATGAACCTAAATCCTAAACCCTCCATATCCCGGGTCAAACGATTGCACTACAAGGATAGGTAGTTGGATCCCCTAAATAGAGGGACTAAGGTGTATGTCCTTACATCTGTCACTACAGGGAAATAGTCAAAAAGGAACATTATAATAAATAATAAAGCTGGGTATACTGTGAAGTCAACTCCCACAAACCCCAAGGACCAGCCTCGTGTGCCTGCCAGAAAGGAAAAGAATAACAAGGAATGGAATTAGGTCCCACGGCCAATCAGCCGTGCAAAATATGTTAAACAAAGAGGGGGGACCAAGGAGCCATAAAGGCCCAGTGTCCATGCTCCTAATATAAATCTATTTATCAACAGGAGGACAAAGTTCCTAGATCAGGGTGCAAAAGTCACCCATAGATCAAGGTGCAAACAGTCACCAACAAGGGTGCAAAAGTCACCCATGTGTCAAGGTGCAAAAAGTCACCAACAAGGGTGCAAAAGTCACCCATGTATCGGGGTGCTAACAGTCATCCATATTTAAGAACAAAGAAAAATTAAGAAAGAAGGTAGACTAAAGTAATCCTAGGTTTAAAAATGTCCTAATGTGAGAGGGAATATAATTTTACATCCTCTGCTGCCCTCACACACCCCGGGAGGTGTCATGCTTCATCATCGGGCGTTTGCTCCTTGTAGGGCCGGTGCTGCAATTCCCTACGTGTCCCCCGAAGGGTCACTTTATCGGAGATCTTTTTTGAGGATTGCCGGATGTGTGGGGATTAGGTAAAAGGAGGGTAAATCAATTTATATGCACGTGATAGTGTAAAAAATGACTGACCCTAAAAGGGCCCATTCGGCCTAGGTGTCAAAAGTCAAGGCCAACATGTTTCGCGCCTCTGTTGCCCGTAGGTCATTGGCGCTTCTTCAGGACCACAATAATAAACAGTGTAGTGCACGTGCTATAATAGGTAAAGATTAAAATGAGAACCCTCTTAACTCAGCCAGGGCTAGTCTGTATACCCTCAAAGTGGTTACAGCTGCTACATGGAAGCCGCTCCTGGGTAACAACTAGGAAAAGGAAAAACATAGTAAACCACAAGTGCGCATCGATGACATCTTAAGCTTCACAGAGTGCCATTTGTATGCACACATCCTTTCAAACAGAAAATTTAAGCAGACACACGGGACCAGTCCAACGGGGGCGGGGGCCGCTGTTCACAAGGGCCCTAGGCTGGATTAACATTTTTAGTGGTAAAGTACGGCACCTAGACTGAGCTTAGGGTTTTGTATAGCGGATGGCAACAATGTAACAATAATGTAACATCCTCAAGTCGGCAGCACTATCTACATGTGGAGTTGGTAGTTAACCATCAGCATGCTTACCAAGGACTCGTTACAAGTGCTCCTCCGATCGTTAAGCCAAAAGGACACCCACGTATGGTCGGGCTATGGAAACAAGCCAGGACATATAACAGGACATAAAACAAAAGGGGCCCATATAGTCAATAGGTAAAGGTTGTTGGCTTTAAACAAGTATCTAGAATGTACTTACAATTGTATGTGGGTGCTGCCTCTTGTGCACCTAACCCTGACTCGACCAGACGCTTGCCGAAAGAAAATACAGGCAGCACCCGCAGCAATTAAAGGTTCGGGTCAGGTGAACGGCGGTTTAAATATCCAGTGAAACCTCACAGCGTTATAACTCAATGCGCATGTGCAGCATGGTGGTGCCACCGCGCATATGTATCACTTGGGCATACTACTCCCATGCTCATGCGCACTCGCTTGATGAAGGTAGAAGGATGTCATTGCCGGTAATGATGTGCAGTAGCCAGCAACACTAAAAAACATACTCCGGTCTGACACCCTTCACAGTCTCGAGTATCACCGTTATGGCCAATGTCCCAAATTAATTCCTGTGTCACACCTAGTGTAACAGTACCATAACTCAGAGTCAATAAACCTAAATCCTAAACCCTCCATATCCCGGGTCAAACGATTGCACTACAAGGATAGGGAGTTGGATCCCCTAAATAGAGGGACTAAGGTGTACGTCCTTACATCTGTCACTACAGGGAATTAGTAAAAAAGGAACATTATTATAAATAATAAAGCTGGGTATACTGTGAAGTCAACTCCCACAAACCCCAAGGACCAGCCTCGTGTGCCTGCCAGAAAGGAAAAAAATAAAAAGGAATGGAATTAGGTCCCACGGCCAATCAGCCGTGCAAAATATGTTAAACAAAGAGGGGGGACCAAGGAGCTATAAAGGTCCAGTGTCCATGCTCCTAATATAAATCTATTTATCAACAGGAGGACAAAGTTCCTAGATCAGGGTGCAAAAGTCACCCATAGATCAAGGTGCAAACAGTCACCAACAAGGGTGCAAAAGTCACCCATGTGTTAAGGTGCAAAAAGTCACCAACAAGGGCTGCAAAAGTCACCCATGTATCGGGGTGCTAACAGTCACCCATAATTGGAACAAAGAAAAATTAAGAAAGAAGGTAGACTAAAGTAATCCTAGGTTTAAAAATGTCCTAATGTGAGAGGGAAAATAATTTTACATCCTCTGCTGCCCTCACACACCCCGGGGGGTGTCATGCTTCATCATCAGGCGTTTGCTCCTCCTTAGGCCGGCGCTGCAATTCCCTACGGGTCCCCCGAAGGGTCACTTTATCGGAGATCTTTTTTGAGGATTGCCGGATGTGTGGGGATTGGGTAAAAGGAGGGTAAATCAATATATGTGCACGTGATAGTGTAAAAAATGACTGACCCTAAAAGGGCCCATTCGGCCTAGGTGTCAAAAGTCAAGGCCAACATGTTTCGCGCCTCTGTTGCCCGTAGGTCATTGGCGCTTTTTCAGGACCACAATAATAAACAGTGTAGTGCACGTGCTATAATAGGTAAAGATTAAAATGAGAACACTCTTAATTCAGCCAGGGCGGGTCTGTATACCCTCAGAGTGGTTACAGCTGCTACATGGAAGCCGCTCCTGGGTAACACCTAGGAAAAGGAAAAACATAGTAAACCACAAGTGCGCATCGATGACATCTTAAGCTTCACAGAGTGCCATTTGTATGCACACATCCTTCCAAACAGAAAATTTAAGCAGACACACGGGACCAGTCCAACGGGGGCGGGGGCCGCTGTTCACAAGGGCATAGCCTGGATTAACATTTTTAGTGGTAAAGTACGGCACCTAGACTGAGCTTAGGGTTTTGTATAGAGGATGGCAACAATGTAACAATAATGTAACATACTCAAGTCGGCAGCACTATCTACATGTGGAGTTGGTGGTTAACCATCAGCATGCTTACCAAGGACTCGTTACAAGTGCTCCTCCGATCGTTAAGTCAAAAGGACACCCACGTATGGTCGGGCTATGGAAACAAGCCAGGACATATAACAGGACATAAAACACAAGGGCCCCATATAGTCAATAGGTAAAGGTTGTTGGCTTTAAACAAGTATCTAGAATGTACTTACAATTGTATGTGGGTGCTGCCTCTTGTGCACCTAACCCTGGCTCGACCAGACGCTTGCCGAAAGAAAATACAGGCAGCACCCGCAGCAATTAAAGGTTCGGGTCAGGTGAACGGCGGTTTAAATATCCGGTGAAACCTCACAGCGTTATAACTCAATGCGCATGTGCAGCATGGTGGTGCCACCGCGCATATGTATCACTTGGGCATACTACTCCCTCGCTCATGCGCACGCGCTTGATGAAGGTAGAAGGATGTCATTGCCGGTAATGATGTGCAGTAGCCAGCAACACTAAAAAACATACTCCGGTCTGACACCCTTCACAGTATCGAGTATCACCGTTATGGCCAATGTCCCAAATTAATTCCTGTGTCACACCTAGTGTAACAGTACCATAACTCAGAGTCAATAAACCTAAATCCTAAACCCTCCATATCCCGGGTCAAACGATTGCACTACAAGGATAGGGAGTTGGATCCCCTAAATAGAGGGACTAAGGTGTATGTCCTTACATCTGTCACTACAGGGAAATAGTCAAAAAGGAACATTATTATAAATAATAAAGCTGGGTATACTGTGAAGTCAACTCCCACAAACCCCAAGGACCAGCCTCGTGTGCCTGCCAGAAAGGAAAAGAATAACAAGGAATGGAATTAGGTCCCACGGCCAATCAGCCGTGCAAAATATGTTAAACAAAGAGGGGGGGACCAAGGAGCTATAAAGGTCCAGTGTCCATGCTCCTAATATAAATCTATTTATAAACAGGAGGACAAAGTTCCTAGATCAGGGTGCAAAAGTCACCCATAGATCAAGGTGCAAACAGTCACCAACAAGGGTGCAAAAGTCACCCATGTGTCAAGGTGCAAAAAGTCACCAACAAGGGTGCAAAAGTCACCCATGCATCGGGGTGCTAACAGTCACCCATATTTTAGAACAAAGAAAATTTAAGAAAGAAGGTAGACTAAAGTAATCCTAGGTTTAAAAATGTACTAAGGTGAGAGGGAAAATAATTTTACATCCTCTGCTGCCCTCACACACCCCGGGGGGTGTCATGCTTCATCATCAGGCGTTTGCTCCTCGTAGGGCCGGTGATGCAATTTTCTACGGGTCCCCCGAAGGGTCACTTTATCGGAGATCTTTTTTGAGGATTGCCGGATGTTGCATGCGGGTGTGTGGGGATTGGGTAAAAGGAGGGTAAATCAATTTATGTGCACGTGATAGTGTAAAAAATGACTGACCCTAAAAGGGCCCTTTCACCCTAGGTGTCAAAAGTCAAGGCCAACATGTTTCGCGCCTCTGTTGCCCGTAGGTCATTGGCGCTTCTTCAGGACCACAATAATAAATAGTGTAGTGCAAGTGCTATAATAGGTAAAGATTAAAATGAGAACCCTCTTAACTCAGCCAGGGCTGGTCTGTATACCCTCAAAGTGGTTACAGCTGCTACATGGAAGCCGCTCCTGGGTAAAACCTAGGAAAAGGAAAAATATAGTAAACCACAAGTGCGCATCGATGACATCTTAAGCTTCACAGAGTGCCATTTTTATGCACAAATCCTTCCAAACAGAATATTTAAGCAGACAGACGGGACCAGTCCAACGGGGGGCGGGGGCCGCTGTTCACAAGGGCCCTATGCTGGATTAACATTTTTAGTGGTAAAGTACGGCACCTAGACTGAGCTTAGGGTTTTGTATAGCGGATGGCAACAATGTAACAATAATGTAACGTACTCAAGTCGGCAGCACTATCTACATGTGGAGTTGGTAGTTAACCATCAGCATGCTTACCAAGGACTTGTTACAAGTGCTCCTCCGATCGTTAATTCAAAAGGACACCCACGTATGGTCGGGTTATGGAAACAAGCCAGGACATATAACAGGACATAAAACACAAGCGCCCCATATAGTCAATAGGTAAAGGTTGTTGGCTTTAAACAAGTATCTAGAATGTACTTACAATTGTATCTGGGTGCTGCCTCTTGTGCACCTAACCCTGACTCGACCAGACGCTTGCCGAAAAAAAATACAGGCGGCAAACAGCAGCAATTAAAGGTTCGGGTCAGGTGAACGGCGGTTTAAATATCCGTTGAAACCTCACAGCGTTATAACTCAATGCGCATGTGCAGCATGGCGGCGCCACCGCGCATGTGTATCACTTGGGCATACTACTCCCTCGCTCATGCGCACTCGCTTGATGAAGGTAGAAGGATGTCGTTGCCGGTAATGATGTGCAGTAGCCAGCAACACTAAAAAACATACTCCGGTCTGACACCCTTCACAGTCTCGAGTATCACCGTTATGGCCAATGTCCCAAATTAATTCCTGTGTCACACCTAGTGTAACAGTACCATAACTCAGAGTCAATGAACCTAAATCCTAAACCCTTCATATCCCGGGTCAAACGATTGCACTACAAGGATAGGGAGTTGGATCCCCTAAATAGAGGGACTAAGGTGTATGTCCTTACATCTGTCACTACAGGGAAATAGTCAAAAAGGAACATTATTATAAATAATAAAGCTGGGTATACTGTGAAGTCAACTCCCACAAACCCCAAGGACCAGTCTCGTGTGCCTGCCAGAAAGGAAAAGAATAACAAGGAATGGAATTAGGTCCCACGGCCAATCAGCCGTGCAAAATATGTTAAACAAAGAGGGGGGGCCAAGGAGCTATAAAGGTCCATTGTCCATGCTCCTAATATAAATCAATTTATCAACAGGAGGACAAAGTTCCTAGATCAGGGTGCAAAAGTCGCCCATAGATCAAGGTGCAAACAGTCACCAACAAGGGTGCAAAAGTCACCCATGTATTGGGGTGCTAACAGTCACCCATATTTTAGAACAAAGAAAAATTAAGAAAGAAGGTAGGCTAAAGTAATCCTAGGTTTAAAAATGTCCTAATGTGAGAGGGAAAATAATTTTACATCCTCTGCTGCCCTCACACACCCCGGGGGGTGTCATGCTTCATCATCAGGTGTTTGCTCCTCGTAGGGCCGGCGCTGCAATTCCCTACGGGTCCCCCGAAGGGTCACCTTAATGGTGATCTTTTTTGAGGATTGCCGGATGTGTGGGGATTGGGTAAAAGGAGGGTAAATCAATATATGTGCATGTGATAGTGTAAAAAATGACTGACCCTAAAAGGGCCCATTCGGCCTAGGTGTTAAAAGTCAAGGCCAACATGTTTCGCGCCTCTGTTGCCCGTAGGTCATTGGCGCTTCTTCAGGACCACAATAATAAACAGTGTAGTGCACGTGCGATAATAGGTAAAGATTAAAATGAGAATCCTCTTAACTCAGCCAGGGCGGGTCTGTATACCCTCAAAGTGGGTACAGCTGCTACATGTAAGCCGCTCCTGGGTAACACCTAGGAAAAGGAAAAACATAGTAAACCACAAGTGCGCATCGATGACATCTTAAGCTTCACAGAGTGCCATTTGTATGCAAACATCCTTCCAAACAGAAAATTTAAGCAGACACACGGGACCAGTCCAACGGGGGCAGGGGCCGCTGTTCACAAGGGCCCTAGGCTGGATTAACATTTTTAGTGGTAAAGTACGGCACCTAGACTGAGCTTAGGGTTTTGTATAGCGGTTGGCAACAATGTAACAATAATGTAACATACTCAAGTCGGCAGCACTATCTACATGTGGAGTTGGTAGTTAACCATCAGCATGCTTACCAAGGACTCGTTACAAGTGCTCCTCCGATCGTTAAGTCAAAAGGACACCCACGTATGGTCGGGCTATGGAAACAAGCAAGGACATATAACAGGACATAAAACACAAGGGCCCCATATAGTCAATAGGTAAAGGTTGTTGGCTTTAAACAAGTATCTAGAATGTACTTACAATTGTATGTGGGTGCTGCCTCTTGTGCACCTAACCCTGACTCGACCAGATGCTTGCCGAAAGAAAATACAGGCAGCACCCGCAGCAATTAAAGGTTCGGGTCAGGTGAACGGCGGTTTAAATATCCGGTGAAACCTCACAGCGTTATAACTCAATGCGCATGTGCAGCATGGTGGTGCCACCGCGCATGTGGGATGTATGACGTTACAACGCATACTTTTACTCCGCATACCATTACAACGCGGTATTTACAACGCATACCGTTACAACGCATAGCGCTTTGGGGTGCTGGATAGTGGTAAGTATAATTTACTATTCTAACTCCAGTCCCCGTGGACCCTAGGGAAGGTGTTGGATAGTAAATTAAACTTACCTCTTATCCTAGAGCGCCCCCCAGCGCAATGCGTTGTAATGGTATGCGTTGTAATGCCTGCGTTGTAGTGGTAGTGCGTTGTAAAAATTGCGTTGTAACAGGTGCATACCGCGCATGTGTATCACTTGGACATACTACTCCCTCGCTCATGCGCACTCGCTTGATGAAGGTAGAAGCATGTCGTTGCCGGTAATGATGTGCAGTAGCCAGCAACACTAAAAAACATACTCCGGTCTGACACCCTTCACAGTCTCGAGTATCACCGTTATGGCCAATGTCCCAAATTAATTCCTGTGTCACACCTAGTGTAACAGTACCATAACTCAGAGTCAATGAACCTAAATCCTAAACCCTCCATATCCCGGGTCAAACGATTGCACTACAAGGATAGGGAGTTGGATCCCCTAAATAGAGGGACTAAGGTGTATGTCCTTACATCTGTCACTACAGGGAATTAGTAAAAAAGGCACATTATTATAAATAATAAAGCTGGGTATACTGTGAAGTCAACTCCCACAAACCCCAAGGACCAGCCTCGTGTGCCTGCCTGAAAGGAAAGAATAACAAGGAATGGAATTAGGTCCCACGGCCAATCAGCCGTGCAAAATATGTTAAACAAAGAGGGGGGACCAAGGAGCTATAAAGGTCCAGTGTCCATGCTCCTAATATAAATCAATTTATCAACAGGAGGACAAAGTTCCTAGATCAGGGTGCAAAAGTCACCCATAGATCAAGGTGCAAACAGTCACCAACAAGGGTGCAAAAGTCACCCATGTATTGGGGTGCTAACAGTTACCCATATTTTAGAACAAAGAAAAATTAAGAAAGAAGGTAGGCTAAAGTAATCCTAGGTTTAAAAATGTCCTAATGTGAGAGGGAAAATAATTTTACATCCTCTGCTGCCCTCACACACCCCGGGGGGTGTCATGCTTCATCATCAGGCGTTTGCTCCTCGTAGGGCCGGCGCTGCAATTCCCTACTGGTCCCCCGAAGGGTCACTTTATCGGAGATCTTTTTTGAGGATTGCCGGATGTGTGGGGATTGGGTAAAAGGAGGGTAAATCAATATATGTGCATGTGATAGTGTAAAAAATGACTGACCCTAAAAGGGCCCATTCGGCCTAGGTGTCAAAAGTCAAGGCCAACATGTTTCGCGCCTCTGTTGCCCGTAGGTCATTGGCGCTTCTTCAGGACCACAATAATAAACAGTGTAGTGCACGTGCTATAATAGGTAAAGATTAAAATGAGAACCCTCTTAACTCAGCCAGGGCGGGTCTGTATACCCTCAAAGTGGTTACAGCTGCTACATGGAAGCCGCTCCTGGGTAACACCTAGGAAAAGGAAAAACACAGTAAACCACAAGTGCGCATCGATGACATCTTAAGCTTCACAGAGTGCCATTTGTATGCAAACATCCTTCCAAACAGAAAATTTAAGCAGACACACGGGACCAGTCCAACGGGGGCGGGGGCCGCTGTTCACAAGGGCCCTAGGCTGGATTAACATTTTTAGTGGTAAAAGTACGGCACCTAGACTGAGCTTAGGGTTTTGTATAGCGGATGGCAACAATGTAACAATAATGTAACATACTGAAGTCGGCAGCACTATCTACATGTGGAGTTGATAGTTAACCATCAGCATGCTTACCAAGGACTCGTTACAAGTGCTCCTCCGATCGTTAAGTCAAAAGGACACCCACGTATGATCGCGCTATGGAAACAAGCCAGGACATATAACAGGACATAAAACACAAGTGCCCCATATAGTCAATAGGTAAAGGTTGTTGGCTTTAAACAAGTATCTAGAATGTACTTACAATTGTATGTGGGTGCTGCCTCTTGTGCACCTAACCCTGGCTCGACCAGACGCTTGCCGAAAGAAAATACAGGCGGCAAACCGCAGCAATTAAAGGTTCGGGTCAGGTGAACGGCGGTTTAAATATCCGGTGAAACCTCACAGCGTTATAACTTAATGCGCATGTGCAGCATGGCGGCGCCACCGCGCATGTGTATCACTTGGGAATTCTACTCCCTAGCTCATGCGCACTCGCTTGATGAAGGTAGAAGGATGTCGTTGCCGGTAATGATGTGCAGTAGCCAGCAACACTAAAAAACATAATCCGGTCTGACACACTTCACCGTCTCGAGTATCACCGTTATGGCCAATGTCCCAAATTCATTCCTGTGTCACACCTAGTGTAACAGTACCATAACTTAGAGTTAATGAACCTAAATCCTAAAACCTCCATATCCCGGGTCAAACGATTGCACTACAAGGATAGGGAGTTGGATCCCCTAAATAGAGGGACTAAGGTGTATGTCCTTACATCTGTCACTACAGGGAAATAGTCAAAAAGGAACATTATTATAAATATTAAAGCTGGGTATACTGTGAAGTCAACTCCCACAAACCCCAAGGACCAGCCTCATGTGCCTGCCAGAAAGGAAAAGAATAACAAGGAATGGAATTAGGTCCCACGGCCAATCAGCCGTGCAAAATATGTTAAACAAAGAGGGGGGACCAAGGAGCTATAAAGGTCCAGTGTCCATGCTCCTAATATAAATCTATTTATAAACAGGAGGACAAAGTTCCTAGATCAGGGTGCAAAAGTCACCCATAGATCAAGGTGCAAACTGTCACCAACAAGGGTGCAAAAATCACCCATGTGTCAAGGTGCAAAAAGTCACCAACAAGGGTGCAAAAGTCACCCATGTATCGGGGTGCTAACAGTCACCCATATTTTAGAACAAAGAAAAATTAAGAAAGAAGGTAGACTAAAGTAATCCTAGGTTTAAAAATGTCCTAATGTGAGAGGGAATATAATTTTACATCCTCTGCTGCCCTCACACACCCCGGGAGGTGTCATGCTTCATCATCGGGCGTTTGCTCCTTGTAGGGCCGGCGCTGCAATTCCCTACGGGTCCCCCGAAGGGTCACTTTATCGGAGATCTTTTTTGAGGATTGCCGGATGTTGCATGTGATTGTGTGGGGATTGGGTAAAAGGAGGGTAAATCAATTTATGTGCACGTGATAGTGTAAAAAATGACTGACCCTAAAAGGGCCCATTCGGCCTAGGTGTCAAAAGTCAAGGCCAACATGTTTCGCACCTCTGTTGCCCGTAGGTCATTGGCGCTTCTTCAGGACCACAATAATAAACAGTGTAGTGCACGTGCTATAATAGGTAAAGATTAAAATGAGAACCCTCTTAACTCAGCCAGGGCGGGTCTGTATACCCTCAAAGTGGTTACTGCTGCTACATGGAAGCCGCTCCTGGGTAATACCTAGGAAAAGGAAAAACATAGTAAACCACAAGTGCGCATCGATGACATCTTAAGCTTCACAGAGTGCCATTTTTATGCACACATCCTTCCAAACAGAAAATTTAAGCAGACACACGGGACCAGTCCAACGGGGGGCGGGGGCCACTGTTCACAAGGGCCCTAGGCTGAAATAACATTTTTAGTGGTAAAGTACGGCACCTAGACTGAGCTGAGGGTTTTGTATAGCGGATGGCAACAATGTAACAATAATGTAACGTACTCAAGTCGGCAGCACTATCTACATGTGGAGTTGGTAGTTAACCATCAGGATGCTTACCAAGGACTCGTTACAAGTGCTCCTCCGATCGTTAAGTCAAAAGGACACCCACGTATGGTCGGGCTATGGAAACAAGCCAGGACATATAACTGGACATAAAACACAAGGGCCCCATATAGTCAATAGGTAAAGGTTGTTGGCTTTAAAGAAGTATCTAGAATGTACTTACAATTGTATGTGGGTGTTGCCTTTTGTGCACCTAATCCTGACTCGACCAGACGCTTGCCGAAAGAAAATACAGGCAGCAAACCGCAGCAATTAAAGGTTCGGGTCAGGTGAACAGCTGTTTAAATATCCGGTGAAACCTCACAGCGTTATAACTCAATGTGCATGTGCAGCATGGCGGCGCTACCGCGCATGTGTATCACTTGGGCATACTACTCCCTCGCTCATGCGCACTCGCTTGATGAAGGTAGAAGGATGTTGTTGCTGGTAATGATGTGCAGTAGCCAGCAACACTAAAAAACATACTCTGGTCTGACACCCTTCACCGTCTCGAGTATCACCGTTATGGCCAATGTCCCAAATTCATTCCTGTGTCACACCTAGTGTAACAGTACCATAACTCAGAGTCAATTGACCTAAATCCTAAACCCTCCATATCCCGGGTCAAACGATTGCACTACAAGGATAGGGAGTTGGATCCCCTAAATAGATGGACTAAGGTGTATGTCCTTACATCTGTCACTACAGGGAAATAGTCAAAAAGGAACATTATTATAAATAATAAAGCTGGGTATACTGTGAAGTCAACTCCCACAAACCCCAAGGACCAGCCTTGTGTGCCTGCCAGAAAGAAAAAGAATAACAAGGAATGGAATTAGGTCCCACGGCCAATCAGCCATGCAAAATATGTTTAACAACGAGGGGGGGACCAAGGAGTTATATAGGTCCAGTGTCCATGCTCCTAATATAAATCTATATATCAACAGGAGGACAAAGTTCCTAGATCTGGGTGCAAAAGTCACCCATAGATCAAGGTGCAAACAGTCACGTGCACGACCCTTGCATGTAACGCACGTACGCACATACCCTACCTCTTCCCAAAATGGAACGCTGTCACCAGGGTGAACCCCAATATGGCAGGAGACATGGAGAGTCTTGGCTTGTAGCTTTTTAACACCTTGAATGCTAATGCAATTCATCCCGGATGCTGACATCCCTTGAATCCCATTGTTCATGACGAGCATGAGCACACGAGCAGTGTACTGCATGACGAGCTGAGCTCATCATGAGCATGGAAGGGGTTAAATGCCAAGCAAAGTAACAGTAACCCGTGCACACAGGCCCCCTCAAGGCAACCCTGTGGCATGATCCATGAGCTACATCCATGGATGGCACAACCAGTGCTGCAGGTCCAAGGAAGAGCATTCGAAGGTACATGCCTTGGATATATATCTTACCCCTAGACATGGGACTTCCAGCTAACTCAAATCAGCCAATCATGTGTACACAAATCACCAGTATGTATATGACAAGCACAGCGCTTTGGCACTGAATGGCTGTGTCAAACGCGCTCAAAGTCCTATGGCTAGCATTTAGAGCAGCAGAAAACTAGGAAGGAGAAAGGCAATAAGTTGAGGGAAAGCACACTAGAAAGGGCCATTTCCAACAGTTCTGGCTAAAACCCAGCAGTTGTTGCCCTTTTGAATTTCCCTCACCTTGTTGTTGATGGGACGAGTGGCTGCTATGCATGTCGTAATTTTCTGCCCTTCGAATAATACTCAGGTGGTCCATCTTCGCAGAAGCATGTAAGATACTTTCTGATTTTATATAGGAACATCGGCAAAAAAGAGTGGGGCTGCACTGGGTGCTACTTCCTTTGCGGAGGGTGGTTTGGGAGTGCTGACTTTTTAATGGTATGACACAGCCGCTCAAATACAATAGCCAATATGTTGATTTGGCACAGGGCTTACTTCAGAGAACTTAGAGATGTGGAGTAATATGGCAGATGTTTCAGTTCTTTAGTTGGTTTTTGTCCCTGAAACAGACATTATCTGGTTTTGATAGATTGCCCAGGGCAGCCATGATTTGATGGAATAGATGTGAAGAACCTAAAGGGATGCCTGTGTCCTACATTTCGAGGGTGCCTTTGTGGTTGGTGCCATCCCTAAAGGAGATTGCTTTGATCACGAGCATAAGGCGGTTGTGGCGGTCATCCTAACCCAAGGTATCTGCTCCCCTCAGACCTGGTGTCACACACGCTAGGAGATGAGTTGTGTCATTATTGTCAGAGCGTTGACCTTTCAGCTTGCATGCAAGTGTGTTGACTTCAAGGGACTTTAAGCAGAGTGCGGCCTCTAATGAATATGTTAAGACGGTGTGCAGAAACCCCAGGCTGAAATGTACACAGTTGGGACGTATTTGTGTAGTGACCCCAGATGCGAATGCTGCATCTGATGTCCATGTCAAAAAGGAACAATTACGAATTCTGCTGATTTGGCGATGATGCCGTTTATATGTTGTACATGGCTGCATGATTTGCAGACGTTGGCAACTGCAGTGGCAGATGCCATCGCTTTGTTTTACAGGCAGCAGAGCAGAGCGACAGTTGGGTCAGCTTGGAACACATAACTTGTATACTTTGGGGCCTATTTATGAGGCTCTTTGCGTCGCTCCTGTGTAGAGCAATGCAAACCTTAGGAGAGATTTTTGAAGCCATGCAAAGCCACTTTACGTGGCTCTGAACATCTGGAGTAACGTAATGCAGCACAATTCGCTGCGTTGAGTTACTCTGCACAGAAAAGGCGTTTCATCGGTATTGCGTCAGTGCTCCCATGCAGCTCCCATGGCTTTTGATACCACACCAAAAATCTTACTCCTTCCCAGGGGAGGCGTAACACAGAGAAATGCCTCTATATCTCCTTATTTCTTCCTCTGTCTATGTGAAAGAGGAATATGCCTCCCAGTATTGCTTTTGTGCAGGAAGGTGTCCCTTACTGCACAAAAACAATCCTGCATGCAACGCAGGGACCCTTGCACCATGGTCCAAGGGTGTCTGCACTGGCCCTAGGAAGTCAAAAGGACGTCAGCACAGAAGAAAGGACAAGTATGCATCGTATTGCCTTAAATATGGCACATTCCTGTCCTTTCCATGTCACTCAGCGCAGCAAGGTGACTTGCTGCCCTGCATTGCTTGACTTACCCATAAATATGCCCTTTAGAGGCTAAATCAGAACCATGGGTCTCTACAAAAGAATACATCTGTTTGAACAACGCGTTTTACTGAATTCAGTATGGGTAGAGATGGAGAGGACTGGGTGCGCGGGTGACAGCACTGGAGCATCCCATGTGTTGGTTGTTTGTTGTTATAAGTGAGGATGTTGTTAGTGTTTGTTGTTATAAGCAGGGATGCTGTTCGTGTTTGTTGTTATAAGCAGGGATGCTGTTAGTCAATGCTCCTATAAACGTTTCTCAGAAATGAACGATTCATTAACTCTTACAGAGATTTCTGTAGTAATAGGTAGAAGGAGGGGAGTTAATGAGAGCTGTTAGGTGTGGGCACGGACACCCCTCAGGTGGATTTTTCTTGGTAAGGATATCTATTGTTAGTTTCCGTTCTTATGCTTAGAGCATCTCAGAAGTTGGCTGTGTTCCTGATTGAAGAAGGGGGAGGGAGAAAGGATGGAGGCTGAAGACCTGATATGCTGCAGGGGACCAGAAGTTCCTGGAGGATTAGGAGGACAGTAAAGCAGCAGGACCTATTGGCCTCCTGTGACCTTTGTTAGACACAAAAGGTCACAGGAGGAACAGTAGGTCCAGCTTACAGGATGAGCCTATACATATACCTATGGAGAACTGTTAGGTCCAGGTAGTGGACAGGTGGGCATGATAATGTGCAAGAACCTGTTGGAAGGAAGTGGAAGGGGCAGAACTAGGGGCAAGGTGTGGGCCTTTGAGGGGAGGGATTGGAATTAGAAGCGTGGATTTATTAATGTGTCGTTCACTACAGTCTGTAAAGTGGTTTGCATAGAAGCAGCAACTACTGTCAGCACGGACCAGTCACACTCAAGTGGCATTCTACCTACCATTTGAACTTTGCACATTTCTCTATGTCTGTACTCTACGACACTGTGCTCCCCAACGTTCTATTTATGTTTCCCAGTTTAGTAAGGTTTGGCATCGCCATTAACTAACTCTCCTTAAACACAAATGGAACAGGAGCCACGAACTCTGTTCTAGAACAGAGCGACAGTACAGATTCCAGCGCGACTGGGCAAGAGGGCTCACAGAGGGCGATGCCTGGGTGGCTTCATCTAAACAATAAAGACAGCGATCAATGCATTCTTTCTCATGGGGGCCTGGAGTGACGCAATGGAAAATACCACAGGCTGAAGCCGCGCCAGCTGAAGCGTGCGCGTGGCACAGGAGGGGAAGGCGCACGAGCCCCTTACAAGGCTTTCATCCTATTATGTCTAGGCCCCGGGCGTGATAAGCACAGGCATGGAGGGGCCACCTCTTGAGGCGCGTTTAATTTTAACACCCGTATCAATACGCAGCTGCCTTTCAAGTTATAAAAAGACGTGCTTATATTTATCACACCGACAGAATGAGATCACCGCGCTGTTTCCAGTGCTAATACAAGTTACCGCATAACGGCGCACTGATACCAGCCTCAAGAATGCCATGCGGCCAGATGTTCTTAAGGGCAGGGCCAATTGTGGAAAAGAGGAAAGACGTAATATGTCTCTTTTTTATTTTCTTTATATCTCCTTTTCCCTTTCTTTGTCTTTGTGAACACTGAATCTGCAGTGCAGATAAGAGTCAGAACGCAACACAGTTGAACACCTTCATTAATTTCTTTTAAATAGTCCATATGGTCGGTATGCTAAAGACCTTCCCCTTATTTCTTTTGGGTAGTTTCTGTCTATCTTGGTACTTTTGATTGCCTATTTTCGTATTCTCCTTCTTCCTCTTTCACGTTTTTTTTCATTACCTTGGGTGCAGCATTTGTGTTCGGTGGGCTTCCCTTTGGCCCTGCTCCTTCCCCTGGGGTTTTTACAGTATCCTGGGTGCCTCTGGTGGGACTTTTTGCTTTCTGGGTCCTGTGATTGGACGATTGTTTTTTCTTCCTCATTTTCCTTGAGATCCCGGTAGCCGTTGTTAGTGCGTGGTTGCTTAGGGACCGTTAGGTTCATAGTGACCTTCATCGGGTCATATCTGACCCCCTCTCAGGAGCTCCTATTCATGGGGGAACTTTTCGTTACGAAGTTGGGATACTGCTTCGTCACAGGTCTCGTCTGAGGTCTCTCCTGGCTGCGCAGGCCCTGGGCAGTTGGTCCTGCTTCAGGGCTCTCTGATTCCTTGCACTCAGTGGCTCGGATTTGTCCCCTGTCTCTACCTTAGCAGCACGATCTTGTGGAGTTATTTTGCTCCTGGGCTTTTATTTTCCCACTCTCTGGTCCCCTCCCTGGGATTTTCCAGTGGTGCTTCCGGTGAGGCTCGATCCTCCATTTGACCCCTTCATTCAGTTGACATTTGGTTTCTTTCTGCTACAGTTTTCTTTTTTGTGGTAGTTTCTTCTGGTCACAAGATTAGTGGACTTGGGGCTTTGCTGTCTTCTCCCTCTTTTTTGTGTTTCTGTCCGACAAGATGATCACGCATCTGGTCACTTTTTCAGCCCACTGTCTTCTCAGATTTTCACTGTCAGGGGAATATTGTCCTTCCGTTTTGTTGTCCAGCCTCGACTTCTCCAGGGTAGCGGATTCTCTGAATGGTTTGGCTCCCTTTACATCTGCCTTGGCCATGCCAGCGCATTTGGATGGGTGGATTCATTGTTTGTCTCCTATAATCTCTCTGGGAGGGTGTAGTGGTAGGGGCAAGACAGGAACACACAGAAACGTCGCTTGTAGTCCAGTGGAGCTTTAATTAAAAATGAAGCTAGAAGGTAAAAGCATAAGGGAGCCCATGGCAGAGACCCCAGAACAACGGACAAATGACAAGCAGCAACTGCCGTGGGAGATGAAACATAATATGACAGTATGCAATGATTGTTCTAGATACAGAATACTGAGTATTAAAGGAACAGATAACCATAGTAAGTAAATTACCACATACCCCTCCATGAACAAAAACAAATACAAAACATATTCTTGAAATTTGATAGGTAACTTACAAACCCGCTGATCACGTGCAGCTCCACTCTCGGGTGAAGAAAGAGAACGGGAAGGTAAGACAGCACTTGAACAGCATGAAGAAGAAACAGGTGTAGTTGGTACAACATTGTCAGTACGTGCAGTTTGGAAATTAGTGATATCACAACCAGGACTAAAAGTGAAATTAGAATCATTTTCATGAACCCTGTTGGCATAAACTTTGTTAAAGATCTGAACTTGAGTGTCTGTAATTTTGACGACATTGTTCTTGTTCCACCAACCTCTGTTTTCTAAAAGAACAGAAGACTTGGTGACTCTGATAACGCGAACAGGAACTGTAAATCTAGACTGACCTTTGCATACATTATAGGGTTTCTAAATGAGAACCCAGTCGTTAACTTTAAGATCAGGACCTTGGAAACTAGAAACACCATCATAAAATTTCTTTTGCAGTGACTGCTTTGCGGCAACTGTGTTTTCGGTTAATTGGTTTTCTGAGTCAAAGCAGAACCTACTGCTAAGTTATTGAACCATTTAGGCATGAGTTTAGATCTAGCTTCTCTACCCCTAAGAGCACTGAAAGGTGGAATGAAGTGTGTAAGATAAGCCCACACTTTACTTTGTAGGAAATCACCCACATCGACACTGGATGCAATGGCAGTCTGAACTCTTTCTTTTATGAACTGGTTGGCTCTCTCAACCAGTCCATTTGAGGAGGGACTGCATAAAGCAAATTGATAATGTTTTACCTCAGAATTTTCCAGAAAGTTGGTAACCTGATGAGAGAGAAATGGTTGACCATTATCAGTGACAACACAATTAGGAGTGCCCTCAATCCTAAAGAGTCTCTGAAGAAAGGAAACATCAGTGGAAGAATTGGCACCTTGAACAAAAGAATAATAAATCTGCTTGGAATGGTAATCGATAGCAGCTATACAATATTTTTTGTCTGAGGGTTCGAAAGTGAAAGGCCCTTAACAATCCAAGCCAATTTTATCCCAAGGGAGATCGGGAAATGGACCTGGGAACAAAGGTTTTTTGTTTGTTTTCCAGTGTTTGGCAGAGACAACACAGCTTGAACAATTATCCACAAAAGAGCTACTTGTTTGTCTAAGCCTGGCCACCAGTAGATCCCTTTTAATTTTTTACAAGTGGCAGGAATGCCCAAAGGACCTTTGTGAACAATGTTGATAATTCTTTGTCTCAGTGAAGCGGGAGGGACAAAAAGACTTCGTTTTCAAACGACAATTCATCATTGATTTGTGCAAAACATTTAAAATCATTATTTAAGCTTTAATTATCAGGCCATTTACTTTGAATGAAAACATCTCCTTTCTTGAGAGTCTCATTCAGCGCCATGGCATAGGCCCATTCATCTTGTGAGATGCTGCCACAACACATGGAAACAGCATCTATTAAACCAACAACACAATCTTTGTGAAACTTGTCTTCACCTTTGCTACAATCAGGAAGAGGCATGCGAGAGAGACAATCTGCTCGGACGTTTTTACTTCCTTGAATGTATTTGATAATGAGATTGTACTCCTGTAATTTAGAAAGTAACCTTACTAGCCTTGCAGAAGATTTTCTAAATCCATTACCTGATGATAATAATGAAACCAAAAGCTTGTGATCAGTGAAAACCTCACAACGAACTCCCCAGATGTATGTTTTAAACTGCTGGATAGCCCAAACAATGGCAAGAGCCTCACGTTCAATTGTGCTGTAATTACATTCAGTGGGTGTCAAGGCAAGGGATGCAAAAGCAATAGTATTCTCTTTCGCATCCACCCACTGTCCAAATACTGCACCAAGACCTTTTTGACTTGCATCCACGGACATGAAAGAACCAGCATTAGGAACAAAAGGGTGCAATGCTGGTACGGTTATAACTAAAAGTTTCACCTTCTCAAAGATGTCTCGAAGTGTGTCAGCCCATGCAAATTTACTAATCTTTTTAAGGAGGAATCTCAGGGGTTGGACTAACTGAGCATAACCAGGAACAAACCTAGCATAATATTCACAAAGTCCAAGAAATGACCATAAAGCATCTTTATCAGTAGGAGGGGGAGCATTACGTATAGCTTCAACATTACAAAATTTAGGTTTGATGTCTTCACTTGAAATCAAATGTCCAAGATATTCAACCTCATGAAGAAGTAGTTTGCATTTGTTAGCGTTTACAGTCATGCCTTTATTTTGCAAGACTGAAAGTACCTTGTCAAGAACAAGTAAGTAGTCCACCCTGGTTTCTGTATGGACTAATATCCAGGAAGGTGTGCATCACGTGGAGCAGATGAATAAAAACTGACAGCAGAGAGCGAGTTCAGCAGCCCACCCAATCCTCCCACTTACCTACCTTAAAAGGCTCCAACCCCTACTTCGTCTCCAGCCCTCCCCTGACAGATGAGCTATTCATACTTCTCTTTATACACATTTATATTGCCACAAGCCAAGTGCTGATGGCTTGGCATTTGCATTTGCATTTACTATTATAAGCCAATAAAAAACAGTTTGAAAGTGTGAATTTACAATCAAATAATGTACACCAATAAAACAAGCGTTTGTATTAAGTTCTAGAAAATATTTAGTTTTTTTAAGAGTGTTTTGATATTCAAATCTATCTGTCATCTTTACTCATTTTCTTGACATTGTACCTATGCTAGGTATTGAGCCTTACCTGTTTCAGGAGTAGATGACACCCCACAACCTTTTCTATAACTTATCTGGCTCTGGGCCCTCTCTCTTTGGAACAAAGACAGAATACCTCTGCAAGCTGCACAATTTGAATATGAATGAATGAAATGAATGAAATATGATTTGTCTACGCGCAACTATGCCCAGTGGGCGTCAAGGCGCCTAACTCAAAAAATTAGCTGCGGGCAACCAGAAACACGAGCTCACTGATAGGCTTTAGTGAAACACCACATTTTCAGAGCTTTCCTGAAAAGATCAAGTGAAGGCTGTAGTTTGATCTCCAGGGGAAGAGTGTTCCAAAGTTGAGGTGCAAGAATGGAGAAGGCCTTGCTCCCCCATCTTGCCATCCTAGCGCGTGGGACTACCAGTTGATTAAGCTCTAGCGAGCGAAGACATCTGTTTGGAACATACCTAGAGAGCAAAGAACCCAAGGCATCAGTCGGGCCTGCCCTCAGGGCGCTATAAGTAAGGCAGAGAAGTTTAAAAGAGACTCTGAAAGGGATAGGAAGCCAATGGAGATTCTTCCTTGCCAAGGTCGCAGAGGACATCCACGGCAAGGCCAGAACGAAGCGCGCAGCGGCATTTTGCACAACCTGCAGGCGTTGAAGAAGGCCCTTGCTGGCCCCGGCATAGAGTGAGTTACAGTAATCTAGCCTTGAGCCAACAAGAGCGATCACAACCTGTTTTCGTGCCTGTGGGGAAAGATAGTGAGTGATTCTTTTCAGAGTCCTGATGACACCCCAACAGGTGGCCACTGTCCTATTCACCTGAAGTTCCATGGAGAGCCGGGTGTCAAAAATGACGCCTAGGTTCCTAGCAGATTGTGTGGGTGTGGGGCAGATGCCTAAAGATGAGGGCCACCACTCACCTGACCACATTCCCTGGTCTTTGCCGAAGACCAGGACCTCCGTTTTGTCACCGTTCAACTTTAATGAGTTGAGAATCATCCAGTCTGCAACAAGTTGCATACAGGACTTAAAGTTGGACGCAGTGACATTCACAGAGTGGGTCAGGGACACCATGATCTGCGTGTCGTCGGCATACAACACTACCTCCATCCCCTGAGATCTTACAAGTCTTGCAAGGGGGGCCACGTAGATATTGAACAGGGTCGGGCTCAATGCCGACCCCTGTGGCACCCCACATTGCAACGACTTGACAGGGGAGAGGTGATCCCCAAGCATCACTCGCTACTCTCGCTGATGTAGAAAGGAGTTCAGGAGACTCAGGGCCGGTCCTGCTACCCCTGCCTCCCTTAACCTAGATGTTAAAGTACCGGGAGACAGGGTATCAAATGCTGCTGTAAGATCCAGCAGAACTAGCACGGTAGTCTGCCCCAGATCGACTTTCCGACGGATGTTATCTGCGACCTTCGTCAATGCAGACTCTGTGCTGTGTAGCTTTCTAAAGCCATGTTGGGACCCATCCAAGAACCCTGAGGCGTCCAAAAAGTTGGAAAGATGGCAATTCAGATGGGCCTCCAACATCTTAGCAGGGTCCGGCAATAGGGATATAGGCCTAAAGTTCTTCAATAGACCAGGGTCAAGGGTGGGCTTTTTAAGGAGAGGTTTTACAATGGCCCTCTTCCATGCCACCGGGAAAATACCTTGCTTTGTAATCTCGTAGCAGGCCCTTATAAACTTCTCGATCTTTGGGATCCCAAGATTTGCGCCAACATCGCTCCTTCCTTCTGCATTTTTGCCTGAGGAGTCTCAATTCTTCCGTGAACCAGGGGGCTGTCGGCTGATGTCGTGCCACATGTTTGAGTGAGGCGGGCGCTAACTCATCGACTGCTTTGGTGATAGAGTCAGCGAGTTCTAGAGCCGTCTCTTCTACCATCCGCTGGGATGTAATATTCGTGCTACGAATAAAAGGGGCCAGGGCCTCATTCGTAAAATTCTTGAAGCTTCTTTTGAGACATTTCTTGTTAGTCCCCAACTTGCCCTCAGAACAGGGCATATCCAAGGACAGTGGAACGGCTAAATGGTCAGACCAGACTATCGGCAAAGGAACGCCGACTGTTAATCTGGCATCATTAGAGAATATCCCATCAAGGATATGGCCAGCCTTGTGGGTTGGATGGATCACTCTTTGGACAAAGTCACATGCTGGAAGTCACATGCTTCCAAGGAGTTGACTAGGGAGGATGTATCCTTAGATGCCAGATCCTCTAGATGGAAATTCGTGTCACCTAGGATGGTAAAAAGAGATCTACCAAAATATGGTTCCAAGATTCTAAAAAAGCTCCGGGCAGAAGTTAGTTCTAGATCCTGGGTGTCTGTATAAGAGAATTCCAGTGAAGGAGCTCGAGGGGGCATTCACAATACAAAAGTATAGGGCCTCAAATGGGTCTGAGGGAGTCGATAGAGATTTTATAGTGCAGGAGAATGCGGACTTAAAAAGAATGGCCAGTCCACCTCCTCTGCGTCGCACTCTATCCAGCCTCTGAAGAGCGTAACCTTCTGGAATAGCCAAAAGGAGGTCGTGACCAGAAGAATCAGAGGCCCAGGTCTCAGTAACAAAGACCCAGTCAGGTTGTCTAGTGCTTACAAAGTCATGGAAGTCTAAGTTATGTTTGATCAAGGACCGCGCGTTAATTAGAAAGCCCTGCTTAGGTTGAGAAATAGGCAGACCAGAGGGAGGGGGACCAGACTCCTTGGCAGCCTGTGAAGAGAAATTAAAAGAAGTATTACACAAAGGGCAAAACCGCGCCAGACATAGGACCTCCGGAGGAAGCCGATGGTGGCACAGGAGCACCGAGGGTCTAAGAGACACCAAGTCACGAAACAGAACCTCGCTATATGGTCATCAAAGAACTGCCTATGATATAAAATAATGTAAAGCCTTAAAACTCACATCTGTATATCCTGTGGGTCTCTTGAACATGAGAAAAAGAGGAAGGTTAGCATCAAGGTCGATATCAAAAGCTTGGAAACTATGAAGAATTTTATCTGCTGAAAAAACCACCAGAATGTTATGCTTATCTAATGCTACATACACATCATATTTTAGGAGACCAAATTACAGGAGAAAAGAAGCGTCTTAGAAGTCTCAATACTGGTGTGTGTGAAGACCTCATGCTAAGAAACCCTTCATACAGGGATAGGAGCAAAGAATCGGGTGAGCACCGCAGTGCTACATATAGAGGTCATCAATAAACCCGATTTAGTCCATAATCGATTGAATACAATCAAAAGGCAACTACTGATAATTAATCATACAGGTCACCCTATGTCCCATTGAATAAACTAGCAGGAGTTGGGCCTTGGTGTGTAGACAGGTGCTAGAATGCAACTATGATAAGAATGTAGATGCAAAGGATGAGGGCGGAACTCAAAGGAGGGAAATTGATGGGCTTCCTTCCAATAGTTTGCTCCTATGAATTTTGTGTTGACATCAGATTATTAGGAAGCTTTTGCTGAGGAGGTTTTGCTACACACATCATGACATGAACTTAGTGTTAACTCTTCAAAGTGCTTCTTTGTGTTTGTTGCTAGAACAAAGAGAATGATGCAAAGAATGTGGGGTTAGTGAAGCGTTAAAATAATGAAAAGAACCCTCGTCAATCTTTCCTCAATGCTTTGCCCCTCAATTCTTCTACAAGCTTTGAGTAGGAAATTGTCATTCCATCTAAGGCATCAGACATGGATGTATCTATTGAAGCTGCCTGTACGATAGAAGACATGGAATTATGGAAGAGCATATACAAGCAGAGGCTGGTTTTAAACAAATTTCCTCAAACCCAAATTTGAAGAACATGAAATCCACATAGAACAGTGCTTACCCAGTATCAGGAATGTGGGAGAAGGTAAAGTTTAAAGGCAGGTAAAAAGAATGTAAAATGAAGCACGATATAGAGGAAATAACATCTGTCTCCCTCAGAAAGGCCTTCACACAACTTGCAAATAAAAGGAAAAACGTTAATGCTCTTTGGTGTAGAAATATAAGCTCCATTTCCCACAAGAAAAGAAAGTTTGAAGAACTTCGAGTAGGGTGAATAAGAAAAGGAGTTGTTGTAAACAACATCTAACCTACAGGAGGACATTCGCAAAAGAACTGATGAAAGTTCAATATATTTGTGAAATAAGTTTTTAATTATTTGAGTTCACTAAATCACTTTTCGGAATCATATTTGTGACACACGGATAGAAAACCTAAGCTCCCCAAATAATTACATTTGTAATGCTCAGTAAATTGCTGCAACAAATACATCTCCTAACTGTATATAAGACAAATTACTAATTTGTGGATTTTAAACATGGAGCGTATCTTGTCATTGGTAGGCTGACATCTGCCTATGCAGTAAGCCATCTTGGTTGTTGCTGCAACTGAAACATGTACGTTTAGAACAACTTGTATGTTTAACTTCTGGACATAAGGTGTCTTTTGCTCACATCTACAAGGTTTGTTTTCACACCCATGTGTGACACGAGTGAATTTAGTTCAATGCACCAGCGCTAAATGTGGAACAACAGGTTATTGTAGCCTGCAGAACTCCACCCAATACATAAATGCGGTGGTGTCAATGCTTTTCGGTTAATAAAAGGGAGCAGTGGTAATCCAAACAATAGTTCATTAAAGATATACACACTCAAGAGCAGTAGAAACAAATATGTATATCAACATATTTATTTTAAATAGTTATTTTAAAATGCCGAGATCTATTGACCATCATATTGGTATGGTCACAGAAGATAATAAAAAGCAGTAAAGCTTTCCAATAACAGTGAAAACATGGAAAAAGCATAACATCAAAATGTATAGCCCTCAGACCCAGACTGTGCTAGTTCTAGCAGAATGATAAATAAGAAGCCTACGTTTCAGAGTTATGGTGCATACCTGGATAACAGGGTTTATTGTCTGTTTGGAATAGCTTGCCAGCTATTATGAGTACAATGCCAAAAGCTAGGACATTGTGTCTGTGTAAGAACACAATCCTGGCACCAGTTTGTGAAGGCAGAATGGAATGTTTCGAGAAGCCGCAGGGAGTCTTGCTTGACGATTTTTCTTCAAGATGAACTCTGATGCTGTGCTCATCTGGATCTGCAATCTGCAGTTGTGAACTGGGTGAAGTTTCTCTCCTAACTAAGTGGTCAACCTTATATATTGTATCTTATCTGATATGGAATTTGCAATGTCACCTTTGGAATATTTTGACATAATCATATATATATCAGTGGCTGTACTAACAGGGTAAAACTATGTGAATGTGGACTGCATTTTGTGAGTAATGGTTGGTATTTGACCTTGAAAAAGGCACCTGTCTTGGACTGATGTCATACTGGGGGTTTTGTTGAAACGATAGCTAAAAATGGAATTTGTTATGTATGTGTTAAGAACCTCAAACTGAAAGAAAGAAGCCTAATAGCAAGTGAATACAATAGCTAAAATAATAAAATTATGGAGGAAAACAGTCCTAAGATTATTGACATTCCTGGAAATAATTTCTAAACTAAATAGTTCCTAAATTATCTGTGAGTGCATTTTTAACTGTTCGTGCTTATCAGACATATTCATTATACATTTAAAGAATAATAGCACATGCCAGAAACGTGCATTTGATGAAATAGCAATTCATCACATTTTACACATTAAATAACATGTCTTCAAAGTGAAATAAAAAAGGCGTCTCTGCGCTAGAAGACACGATCTTACAACAAATGCACCTGAGCCATGTGGAATTCAAAACACACAAGATGATGGACGGAATGTTGCACAATGGCAAAACATGCTCCCCCAGTCACAGATCTGGGTTTAGTCCATCGTTATTTTGCTCACCAAGCCACCCCAGTTCAGACATGGCCATATGCAAATCAGTCTTGACCATGTGCCTCATGGGAACAGTCCAGCCCGAACTGCCAAGCCATGTCTTCCCTGGACCGTAATCAAGCATCCTAGGACCGGTTTCTGGCTATCAGCTGTCTTCAGCCAGGACAGCTTGACTCCAGTGGCTTAGTGAGCATGAGACCCACGTCTGGGCATGCCCTACCCACATAGGGTGAACAGCAAAACACACAAGATGATGAACGGAATGTTGCACAATGGCAAAACATTCTCCCCCAGTCACAGATCTGGGTTTAGTCCATCGTTATTTTGCTCACCAAGCCACCCCAGTTCAGACATGGCCATATGCAAATCAGTCTTGACCCTGAGCCTCATGGGAACAGTCCAGCCTGAACTGCCAAGCCATGTCTTTCCTGCACCGGAATCAAGCATCCTAGGACCGGTTTCTGGCTATCAGCCGTCTTCAGCCAGGATAGCTTGACTCCTGTGGCTTAGTGAGCATGGGATCCACATCTGGGCATACCCTTCCCACATAGGGTGAACAGCAAAACACACAAGATGATGGACGGAATGTTGCACAATGGCAAAACATTCTCCCCCAGTCACAGATATGGGTTTAGTCCATCGTTATTTTGCTCACCAAACCACCCCAGTTCAGACATGGCCATATGCAAATCAGTCTTGATCATGTGCCTCATGGGAACAGCCAAGCCTGAACTGCCAAGCCATGTCTTCCATGGACCGGAATCAAGAATCCTAGGACCAGTTTCTGGCTATCAGTCGTCTTCAGCCAGGATAGCTTGACTCCAGTGGCTTAGTGAGCACGGGACCCACGTCTGGGCGTACCCTTCCCACATAGGGTGAACAGCAAAACACACAAGATGATGGAAGGAATGTTGCACCGCTTTGTTCACCCTAACTTGGCAGGGTATGCTCAGACGTGAGTCCCTTGCTCACTTTGCCACTGGATTCAAGCTAGCCTGGCTGATGACGACTGAAATGCCAGAAACCGGTCCCAGGATGTTTGTTTCCGTTCCTGGGAAGACATGGCTTTGGCAGTTCGGGCTAGAGTGTTCCCATGAGGCACAGGGTCAGACTGATTTGCATATGGCCAAGTCTGAACTGGAGGGGCGGAGTGAGCTAAAGAATGGTGATGGATTAAACCCAGATCAGTTGACTGGGTGTGAGTGTTTGATTTGCTCAAACGCTCCGCCTGTCATCCCCTTTTGTACCGCTTTGTGGAATTCAAGGCATACTTTGCAGGAGTCTTATTTAATGTCAGAGGAAGGCATGCCAAAAAGTTTTAGTATGACAAGCTAGCACTATTGATTGGCCAGCAGTGCTGTTTTCAGCCCTCTGCTTGATTGTTTTACAATCAAAGCAAGTGAGTGGATTGAAATTCCACATTGGGAATTCTGCTTTTTACACTGCTTATAGTGAACCTACCTAAAAGTCATGTAGTTTGTTTTTTTCACATCATACACCATATTTTAGGGTCAAAGAGAGAATGTTTTCCAAGAATGTATTCTGTGTCAATTAGTCCTGACTTCTCCCGACCGTTCATACAGATTCCTCTCGGAAAAGGAGGATGTTACACATTAGAGATGGCATGAAGTATCATGTTCATTATCACAACTCAAAGCTGTGTGTGAGAGAGAGAGAAAAATCATCCTACACTGGAGAAAAAGAGTTCTTTGCATGCAGGTCAGCCATTGAATGGCTCCAATACTCTCACACATGCTCTCACATTTTAAACTATTCACTGGCTATGACCGTTTCATGTGAGAAGGACAGAAAGGCAACCAGCCTCATATGCTGAGGTGGTTCCTTGCTCTGTGACCCTTCTTTTTTACCATGACACAGTAGAATATTCTGAACAGACCACCACTTTCCTGTCACAAACACTGGCCATATTTATGGGCCCCTTGCACTGTCGTAGCATCACTTTTTGTGATGCTCTTTGCAAGGCAAACCACTAAATCATATTTATGAAACCATGCAAATCCATTTGGCATGCATTTGAATAGCTTCATGGATATAGAGTAAGGCAAGGCAGCTCACATTGTTTCATTACCTTACTCTGCATTAAGGAGGCATTCCATGGTCATTGCTGTGGATGTTCCCATGCAACACCCATGGATTTTGATGCTTCCCCAGATTTACAAGACCATGTAAACCTGGGGATGCACCAAAATCATACGTTTCCCGCGGTGAGGTGTAATGAGGAAAAATAACTTTATTTCTCCTCGTTTATTCTTCTCTCTACATGGGCTTCATTCTGCAGCCCACGTAGAAAGATGAAGACGCCTCAATGGATTGTTTCTGTGCAGGAAGGTATCCCTTCGTACAACACATGCACCCTTGCATCATGATGCAAGGGTGCCTGTGTCGGCACTAGGCTGCAGAACCGGTGCCAGTGCAGGGAGAAGGGGCAGGAATGCACCATATTAACGTGCACTCCTGCCCTTTCATTTTGGCGTAGGGCAGTGTAGCAAGGTGACTTGCAGTGCTGCCCTATGTCAAATCCCCATAAATGAGGCCAGCTGTGTGATTTCTGATCCCTGGAGCTGGACAGGAGGAGTATACAGTACTAAGACTGCCTGAAGGGCCTCAGTCACTTGCAGAAGCATGGACATTTGTAGCAGAATCATGAAATATCACAGTATCAAGAGCAACCATCGCAACATGGGTAGCGATATGTAAAAAGTATAACATGCAGATGTTAATAGATACAGACACATGTGGACATCCGTCCTCATTTATTGTTTGGCTCCTTCCCTACCCACTATTCCGTCATGGTTGTGGTGCTTGTGGATGTGGTGGTTCTTGTTGGTGTGATGATTGTGGGTGTGCTTGTGGATTTGGTGGTGGTCGTGGGTGTACTGGAGGACGTGGTGGGTGTGGTGGTTGTGGGTGTGGTGGTGGTGGAGGATGTGGTGGCTGTGGGTGTGGTGGTTTTGGATGTGGTGGTTCTTGTGGGTGTGGTGATTGTGGGTGTGCTTGTGGATGTGGTGGTGGTTGTGGGTGTGCTGGAGGTGGTGGTGGTGGGTGTGGTGGTAGGTGTGGTGGTGGGTGTGGTGATGTTGCAAGGATTCTGCACATATACAGAACTGTGCGCAGGAAACCAAGACCTCAGTGTGTAGTGGTGTACCAAAAACCCACCTTAGTGCCCGGAACCCCAATCCGACTGAATCCTGTATCCTCAATACAGTGAGTGTGGTGATGGTTGTGTTGTGTGTCTGTGTGAGGTCTGTATGTTGTTTAGGTGTGTGCCTGTGTTTCTTCCTGTGTTTAAGATTATGTGTGGGTGTGCTGTTTGTGTCTGTTGGAGTGGGTGTGTGCAAAGGAGTGTGTGTGCTTGGGACAGGGCTGGGAACTGGGAATTGAGATGAGGAAGGGGCTTAAGTTTGGACACGAGGTTGGGCTAGTTGGGAGGCTGTGGCCAATGAGGAGTCTAGGCCTGTAAATTAACCAGACCAGACCAGACATGGCACTATGAATGCCTTCCTGGTATGCTAACATTTGTCCCATTTGGCAATTAAGGCCCTGAATGGCATTCAGGAGTGCAGTCTGGCCTACAGTGATGTTGTGTAGGAGGTTAAAGGCCTCTTCACTCAGCTCAGCTGGGTAAGGTGCCTGTAGGAAAGGAGAAATCACCTCTTTTGTGGGGAGGGTTTGCCAACTGGGGGGGCATGAGGGAGGGTGGAAATAAGTATCTGGGTGGTGGACAAGGATGCAGGTGGAACAGTAGTAGTAGGGTACATCACTACTAGGGACTGGTCCCTTGTGGACACCTCAGAAGAAAACGTAGAGCCGGTAAAATGATGAAGTACGATCTGATAAGAATGTATGGATATATATATGTCGACATCAACATTTATATGATAATAATGTTTGTATAGTATTTGTTCTTATGTACATATGAATTTTTTTCAATTAACCCCCTTTTGTGGATGGCACGGGCTGATGTTTCAATATATAGATTAACGTCCGATTATCAGTGATTCGTCTCCAAATTTGTGATTTTTTACCACAATTAGTAGAATAGAGACACAGTTCTTGTTTTATTAGCAATATAGTCAGAATAAGGCGTAAGGTCTTTTTAGTGCTAACACGGTGTGTATTTAATCGTATGCGGGAGGTAGAATTTACTGAGTCAGTGGTGTAAGAAAGTTTCATTCTAAAAAACAACATAAGTGAAGTAGAAATCACTCGGACTACGTAGTGAAGCTTTGGGCGGCCATATTGGAGTAGGTTGCGTTAGTTCAATAAGCTCACAGTTATATGGTAAATTTTTTCAAGCCGTACAATTCTTTTTGTAATAAGAACATAGATCCTATTTGTATGACGGCAATATGGTACTGTTTTTTAGAAAATTCAACTTGGGATATAGTTTCGCCGCGCGTTGTAGTCCATCTTTTAATATAAATACTGCCCGAGAAACAAAGATGGCGCGTACTCGGAACGCCAATTTGTGACATTTAGGAGTACTCTCCGAAGTCTGGTAAGTGTGGAAGAGAGCGTGTTTGGTTGAGACAGAAAACGCACGTTGTGGTAGGAACGGCATAGAGTGGAGGTGTGATTGAGAAGATGTGGATGCTATGTCTGTCTCCATGATGCGGGGTTCAATATTAATTGATATTGTATATAGTCAACAGGAGTTTTTGTGGAGTGCATATGACTCTTTTTTGAATGTCTGACATAATATCGACAGACAGAATATCGAAATACAAAAATATCGGCACAAAAATATCGACATCAAAAATATCGAAGTCATATCTTCATAAAGGTAAGTACAAAAATATCGAAAAAATAATATCCTAGTACAAAAATATCGAAATTAAAAATATCGTTTTTTTAAATGTATTAATAATAATGTAAAAATAATTTTAAAATACATATAATTTTACAAATATTAAATAAAAATATTAAAACAAAATTAAAACGAATACATATACATTTAAAATAAATAAAACACTTAATAATTTAATGTAATTTTCTTTTTTTAATTTCATTTAATTGATTAAATGTAAATTATTTTTATTTTTACCCTGTACGCCTGTACCCCAAAAACCCAAAACTGACCCTGAACCCTAAAAATATCCCTGTACCCCAAAAACCCAAAACTGACCCTGAACCCTAAAAATATCCCTGTACCCCAAAAACCCAAAACTGACCCTGAACCCTAAAAATACCCCTTTACCCAAAAACTGAAAACTAACCCTGAACCCTAAAAATACCCCTTTACCCAAAAACTGAAAACTGACCCTGAACCCTAAAAATACCCCTTTACCCAAGAACTGAAAACTGGCCCTGAACCCTAAAAATACCCCTTTACCAAAAAACTGAAAACTGACCCTGAACCCTAAAAATACCCCTTTACGCAAAAACTGAAAACTGACCCTGAACCCTAAAAATACCCCTTTACCCAAGAACTGAAAACTGACCCTGAACCCTAAAAATACCCCTTTACCCAAAAACTGAAAACTGACCCTGAACCCTAAAAATACCCCTTTACCCAAGAACTGAAAACTGACCCTGAACCCTAAAAATACCCCTTTACCCAAAAACTGAAAACTGACCCTGAACCCTAAAAATACTCCTTTACCCAAAATTAATTAATATTATTGAATTACCAATTAATTATTAATTAACAATAACAATAAAGTAAATATATTAGCACATTAGCAGTAATTAATTTAATTTAATAATTGATATTAATTTTTCCCAATTAATTAATTAAGAATAACAAAAAATTATATATAAAAGAATCACTCTAATTAATGTAATTAACTAATTAATATTAATTAATTACCAACTAATTAATAATTAAAAATATGTACAAAATTATATTAATTAACTAATTAATATAAATTAATTACCAATTAATTATTAATTAAAATATTTACAAACATATATTAATTAATTATTTACTATTAAATTACTTCCCACCCTATTCCCCTATAAACCTATAACCCGCTACAGAACATATTTATCAATTAATCAATTAATTAAAATTAATTAAAAATTAATTCTCAATTAATTAATTAATAATTCCTACTAATTAATAATTAATTTAACATAATTAAATTACTTCCCACCCTATTCCCCTATAAACCCACAACCTGCTACAGTAGTAAAAGACAATATTTAATTAAATTACATCAAAAATAAATAATAAAACATAATAAATACAATATAATATACACTAAATTTATTTAAAAATTGATATTAGTAACATCGAAGTTATTTATTTCGATATTATTGACATCGATATTTAAAACTTCGATATTACTGATATCATACTAATATCGATATTAAGACTGTCGATATTACTTACCTTCGATATTTTGTCCCATCGATATTTAAACTTCGATATTATTGTATATCGAAATTTAAAACTCGATATTTTGTCTGTGTACCCTCTTTTTTATCTGGGATGATATGGCATGGAAGTATAATACGAGTGCGAAGTATGTAGCATCGATGTATATATTGATATTGTGCATAGCAGATAGGAACCTGGGTACTCCTTTTTATTTGAAATGAAGTGGCATGGAACTTTAATAATAGCACGTAGCATGTAGCACGGATGAATGATTACTGTTTAAATTAGTATTCACAGGATTATAAAACGCTATTACCCTAGGCGATTAAGTCTCATATTACATGTATTCCTAGCAATAACAGTTGTGCGTGTATTTAGAAAAGGGAAGAAACCTGATGGAACATATTTATTATTTACAGGATATATATTAATGGAACGAGTGAATCGTTTTACTTTCTACTTGGACAAATAATGGAATATAAAAAAAATTCATATGTACATAGAAACAAATACTATACAAACATTATTATCATATAAATGTTGATGCCAACATATATATTCATACATTCTTATCCGATTGTACTTCATCATTTTTACAAATAAAACTCATGTATAAAATGTAACCAATTGTTACAGTTGTACCTAGGTCGGGGTTGCAGAGGCAAACACATATATCAAATTCTATGATTCCATTATCATTTGTATTCCTGGCTTGACATCGCCACGTAGACCAAACGTAATAATGCTCAATGTAACTCAATATTTTACCAGAGAACAAACATCACATTAACATCAGGTGAGGTATAACCCTCGTTGTTATTCAAGCTCCATATATATACCAAACTAAGGTTTATCACACAAGAGAAACGCAGCTCATTATTCTTCAGATATCTCAAGGTCATCAATGAACATTCATATTCCAAGGAAATATTGCATCTCATGGTCCAAATTGAGGTCCTGTTTAACTGCATCTAAGGTCATAATCCAGCGTGCCTCACTCTGGCGCAATCTCAGTTCCCTATTACCACCTCTCCTATCAATAGGGGTTGTCTGTATTCCATGAAATCTAAACTGTAAATGTTTTCCCTGAGCACTGCAAATGTTCATATGTTGTGCCAGTGGGTATCTCATATCATTTTGCTTAATGGCTATAACATGTTCTATTATTCTCTCTCTCATGGGTCGGATGGTACTCCCTACATATATCATCTTGCAATTGCAGATCAAGATATATACCACATATTTAGTCATACATTCTATATGACTCCGAATTTCAAACCTCCTTGACCCATTATAATCAAATTCTTTCATACCATCCAGAGCCATTCTACACATGCTGCATCTGCCACACTTATACGAAACATTACTCAGGGTATGAAGCCACGTTTCTGTTCTTACTGTTGCTGGATAACTGGAACTCACAATACCTCGTATTGAAGTGCCCTTCTTTTATGTGATACTAGGATAGTCCTTTACAAATTTGTGTAAATCTTTATCCCTCCTTAACAGTAACCAGTGTTTCCTAACTGTGTTATATAGTGTGTGCGATTCTGGATGATAATTAGTAGTTAACCACACAACATCATCCCTTTTATTGGTCACAATTTTTTCTCTCAATGTGTCAGAGTGTTTAAGGTTTCGTGCTCTTGTTTCAGCTTTAACCACCACATCCTCATTATAGCCCCGTTTTATAAACCTTGTCTTGATCTTACATATGTTTTGATTGAACGTATTCTCCTGACTACAGTTTCTACGCGCCCGTAGCATCTCACCATACGGGATGGCGTTGATCTGACTCTTGGGGTGTGCACTCCCTGCATACAACACCGAGTTGCATGAGGTAGACTTGCGGTGCATTCTGCTATGAACATCTCTGAATGGTTGGGGTTTGTTATTTATTTATTTTGTTTATAGTATTTATTTAGTGCTCTGTGACCAGATTGGTAACCTGGCGCTAAATGCAGCAATTACTTAGGGAACAACCAGGTCTTCAAGACTTTCCTGAATCCCAGCAATTCTGTCAGACTTCTCAGATCAGACAGCATCCTGTTCCAAAGCTGGGAAGCTTTCACTGTGAAGGTGCTTCTTCCTTGTCGAACCTTCTGAAACTTGTGCTCCTGAATAAGATTAGCAGTTGCTGACCGAAGAGCCCTCCCCTGAGCATATCTTTTCAGTCGACGCTGCAGCTGTATAGGGCCTTTGTTCTGATGGACCTCAACACAATGCACATTGACGTAAAGAAAATTCTCTGCTTCACAAGGAGCTAAGGAAGTTCCCTAAGGGCATTGGATTACGAAGATCTCCGTGGTCAGTTTAATGTTAATTTAGCTGCAGCCACCTGGACTTTGTGCAGTCTCTTAATCAAGTAATCAGGAGCCCCTAAAAGGAGACCATTACAAAAGTCCAATCTACTGAGTATAACACTCCTCTTAATTAAGGGTGTAGCAGGAGCAGGTAGGACAGGGAACAGCTTTCTAAGGCCACCAAGTAGCGCAAAACAAACACCAGCCAGTTTGTTAACATGCTTCTCTAAAGAAAGATAGCCTTCAAAAGTGACTCCAAGATTGTGGAGAAGTGTGGCTCAATGGTGGAGAAGTGTGGCTCAATGGTTAGAGCGGCAGACCCTGATGCAGAGGTCTGGCCCGGGACCAGGGTTCAATTCCCCGCCTCGGCGGGTCTTGGGCTCAAAATTCCACGGACCTGATAATTCTCGCCTCGGTGCCTATTCTAATCATTGGTCCCACTCTGCAACTCTGGGCAATAGCTTGCTTAATCTCCACAACGGCCCCCACAACGCTAAGGATGCCTGGCCTCCACCTTGGGGGTGCCCAGGAGTGGACGCCTCACAGGGAAAGCCAGGATGGGTTCCACAGCGGTATTCGTACAAGCGCCTTGAGACCCTTGCGGGTGAGTAGTGCGCTATACAAGTAATAATTTACAATTTACATTTACATTGTGTATGCCTCTGAGGTGCTCATCTCTGTCTTGGTAGGAATTGGCCAGACATTTGAGGGTAGTGGTATTGGGATCTTATTCACTGGGCATGAGGTTCCGTGACGATTTGAACCCGTGTTTTCAATATTGTCGGAAATACATAATTCTGGTATCAATGAACCGCAAATGATCCATTTAGCATATCCTGGTGTTTTCGCTGTGCTACGAGCAAGAGTACTCCTGTTACAAAAACATTTCCGATCTACCCATGGCATCCATCTTAGATCATGGCAGCCATTTTGTGTTTCTTGCCCTCACATACGCAATAACCTCTGATTACTTCATTTCGATTAAGGACACGTAGGCTTAGCCGGCGATTCACCTTTCCAGTGACACGTGCACCTTAGGACAGAACACGCTGCAGCTGCATGACTCGACAAAGGCTACCTCCTCTGCCCGAGGCCAGTCCTGCTATACTGGTTCTTGTGTTCGTTGGCCTGATCATGATTAGGCGGCTGAAGCCGGTAGCCTTGCCCATTTACAACCCACAAACATCCCTTATCCTGCTTTTCTATCTTCTGCACCTGGCTCTGCTCCTTTCCTTCTGGGCCTTTATTAGGGGGAGGTAACAAAATTTACGATGAGGCGGTCCGGGTCTTGAATGAAAAGTTGACATGAGATTATGATGGAAAAGTGGGAACCCCTCGTTCGTAATGTTTTGACATCAGATATTGTCGACGATTCGTGTACAACGCCAAATATTTATTGTTTAGGACACAAAGGTTTGGGAATGTATTACATGTAAAGAATTTGCCTCAAGCTCAAATTTTAGTATATAAGGAGCAAACCTTTTTGTACAAATCGAACAGGCTCCTAGATTCTGCCCGTGTGTAGTTTCTGTGACTTCTGTGTCCCTGCAGTAATAAACCTTTGGTCTTTGACGCCACCATCGAGAAGCCCGTGTTTCTGTTCATTTGTGCACCGAGACAGGTGGAACTCCGGGGTCTTCGGGTGTTATCCCTGACACCTCTGGACGGAACCAAAAAGTCCAGAACTCCAGGCAGCATAGCAATTCTGTCTTATCCCCATTTAGTTTGCACTCATCCATTGTCCACTAAACAGGTCTGAAAAGGTTTTACAGCATCCAGCTGATTATTGCTAAGAGGCAGGATCCACTATGTATAATCTGTATAGTTAACCAGGGAAATGTTGTGCGTTTTTATCAAAGAAATTGGTGGCTTCATAAAATTTTTGAATAGCACCGAGCTGAGTGCCCAACCTTGTTGCACCCCGTGTTTGATACATCTAAAATCAGATTGATAAGAGGGTAAAGCCACAGTTTGACAGCGATCTTGCAGATAACATTTTATTCACTTCTATATGGTCCCTCCGACACCCAAGGCTGCCAACCTTGTCAATAGGGTGTGGGGGTGTCCACATTGAAAGCGGCCGACAGATCCAGCAGGACAAGCACTGTAGACTCTCAGTCAGGCATCAAGTCAACACCCTGTCTTCATCTATCCACTATATCCTAAAACCATATGAAAAGTGCTGCCTTTTATCCCTGATGCACACAGAAAGACCGTAGTAACGGGATTAGTAATATCCCGCCTAGATTACTGTAACAGCCTGCTTTTAAATGCCCAGCAGGGGCTGTTAAATAAACTACAAATCTTACAAAACGCAGCTGCCCGTTTGATTACGGGAACTTCCAAATTCTCTTCGGTAGCCCAAGATCTGGTAAAGCTCCATTGGCTACCAGTGTGAAAAAGAATATCCTTTAAGACGCTTTGTGTAGTTTTTAAAGCATTGAAGGGTTTGTGCCCTCACTGCATAACTGCGTTCTTTCAGTGGTACAAACCAGCCAGATCGCTCAGGTCTTCGGACCAAGGACTGATCATGGTCCCTAAAATCAGGAAGGCCCGTTGGGGGGGAAGGAGTTTCTCCCTGGGAGTGGCTAGGGCTTGGAATGCTCTCCCACTGGCCCTTAGGCAGATTCCCGACCTGCTGCCCTTTAGAAGGGCGCTAAAAACTTGGCTATTCATAAACTAATTGCACTCAGTCATGCACCCTAGCGGTTATTCAGTGCCAGGACACCGTTATGGTAATAGTGCGCTTAACAAATGTGCAAAATAAATAAATAAATAGACTGGCCACCTCCTACCCTCATACAGATCTCATCATTAGCAGTCTGTTGAATTGCATCTGTACCATGGCCAGGTCTAAAGCCAAAATGTTTTGTCTCAAGCTGTGAGTGGGACTCCAAGTAAGAAGATAGAATCCTACTATGTGATGCTCCAGAATTTTCACCGGAAAGGGAAGGAGGGAAATAGGCTTATAATTAACTGGGACCAGTGGGTCTGCTGACGGCTTCTTCAGCAGAGACAGCCTTCTTCCAGCTTCGTGGTACTAAGCCTGATTTTAGGGATTAATTGCAGAGTAATAACAATGGCGGCACTAGCTCATCTGCCTATTTTTTCCACTGTTTAAGCGGGAGAGGTTCTAATGGGGATCCAAACATTGTGGACAAGGCAATTGTTCGGATTTTTTCTCTGTGAATGGTTCAAAGAATTCAATCCTGCAATTAACGGTCTATCAACAATCTGTGTTAGGCAAGGAAACAACATTCATGACAGTGCTACCAATGGAAGGTGCCAAATTCACATATGAAGAACTTCCAATTTCCTCTAAGATCTTGCTAATCTTCATAGAAGACTTCAAGATCATCACACAACTTCTGTGTAGGGATAATATCTTGTTTTAAGCAGTGCGGATTTGATAGACCACAGCAAATATCAAAAACCTTCTTTGCGCTATTAGCAGCAGCTAAAATAGTATCTGTGTAGAAGCCAGCTTTTGCTGTGTGAACCTCCTTGTTATACTTATTTAATACTGACTGTATATGTTTTTTATCCTCTTCTATATAATACCGACACCAATTCCTTTCCAGTTGACTACACTGTTTTTTCATTTTTAATGACTCGTTGTACCATGTGGCTGGCAATCGGTTGCCGAGTTTTGTGGTAGTAATGGGGACTATTTTGTCCAAAGTCACTAAAATATCTTCATTAAAAGGGTCAAGACTGATTTGCATATGGCTGGGTCCAAACTGGGGTGGGTGGTGAGAAAAAGAATGATAGATATAACCCAGATCCTTGTGACTGGGGGTGAATGTTTGCATTATCCAGCATTCCGTTCATCAATTGTTTCTTTTTCATAAAAATGTATGCAAATAGTTTCAACTGAACCATTGAGATTAATAATATTAGAAAAGTCAAAGACACAAGAATGCTTAACATATTTGTGCCATTCCCTCCTCTTTCTTCCGGAGATTGCAGCTCTCTTAGGGGCAAGACATTCCTATTCCTGAACTTCCCTTACTGTGATCAGAACATCTGGGACAAAGATAAGCTCTAATGTATGGTCTCCTTGGTGAGTAGGACCATGCGCCAGTTGTTGGAGCCCAATAATTTCACATAAACTCTGTAATTCCTTGAGAGCAGGGAGACTGGCACCCCTCCCATAAATTAAAATCCCATAAAATAAAATGTTAGAGTGCTAAAGAACAATGTTAGATAGCACTTCTTTTAACTGGTTCTGTGCTCAGGTCAGCTCCCGGCTGTCATGAGTCACGGTAGTCATGTGCTCATGATTGTTGGGAGCCAATTAATTCGCCCGCACAGGCAGGGAATTAATCAGTGGGCGGAGTCCGGACGACTCCCTGCCATCATGAGCACATGACTACCACGACTCCTGACGGCTGGGAGCCGTCCTGGGCACTGCATCCACCCCCCCCCCCCGCACCGTGGAGAAATTAACCCCGCAGCCAAAGGGTTAATGGCTGGAGATGTGAATGTAGGGATCCAGATGGCCCCTGAGAAGACATTACCCCTGTCAGATTTCAAAGGGAATCCTAGCACTTCCCATCCTACAGACTCATCAATAGGAAAAGTGGGGAAATTCCACTTTTCATTATATATAATTCCGACTCCCCCTACTTCTTATTTAGTTAGGGTTTGTGGAGGGCCTTAAATCCCAAAGGCTAACCTCTACCTAGATCTACTGTTAAGTCACTAGTAGCCAGGTTTCTGTAATAAATAAAGCATCCCAGATTCCTGACTCTAGCAGCAGGTTGAGTGCTTTACTAGGGACCTAGCATTAAGTAATCCACAATTAAAACCGGCGGGCATTCTAACCTCTGAAGAGTAAGTATAAGACATCAACTTAGACTCAGATTTTGCCCTTATGACCGGTTGGGATAACCTGGACTGCTTTCCAATTGACAAGAGTTGCTCTCTTGAATACCTTATTCTTGTATCTGCCAGAATTGTATAATCTCCCTGGACCTCTGGAAGGCAACTGGCAACATGGCTGGGGCTATGCACGGTTGGTGCATGGATGGGTGCAGGCTAGCTTGCCTTAGGTGCACAGTCGCATCAGCCTTCTGTTTACATAGCCACCTCCCAGCATCGACCAGGCCAGCAACAACTGGACCGGACTAGTGATAAAAATGCCTGTCCCATTCTAACAGGCACAACTGCCAGAAGTGTAAAACTGCAAAATATGAAAGGGAAAAGTAAAGTTTAGTCAATTAAAGAGTTCCTTTAAAAAATAGCCCCTAACACACTATATGCTCTTTAGTTTTATTGCCCACACACAGTCATGCAGCACTGTCTCGCCAGCCTTCTGTTTATGTAGCCTCCTCCCAGCATCAACTAGACCGGCAACAACTGGATTTGACTAGTGTTAAAAATGGCGGTTCCGTCCTAACACGCAGAAACTGCCAGAAGTGCAAACTACGGAAGGGAAAAATAAAAAGTTTCGACAATTAAATGAGTTTCTTTAAAAATCAGCCCCCAACACAGTATATGCTAATTATTTTTCTCACCCACACAAAGTTGCGCCTGTTTAGAGCAGTGAATTTATGTCATAATAAAAGGATAAAAAGCAAAAATACCTTTTTACATTGTGTTTACAAGGCTAAAAAATCTGCATTATTTTCATTCACAAAGAGTGATATATTAATAAATGTGTGCCAACAACTACTACAATATTGTACCGACACTAGTATGAACTAAAAGGCAGTCTACTTTGGGCATTTCACATTGGTAATACTTGCTTTAAGTAACTAAAGAATAGTTCAAATGTAAAACTATGATATGGATTCAGTTCTGAAGTAGATTATCAAGGTATCACGCTCTATGTATATACGTATGATATTGAAGAAGTTAAGGGAAATATTTTTGGGTAGATTGAAAAATCACTTCTACAGCATAAGTAAATACATAGTCATTGATATATTTATAATCCACTTCTGTACAGAAGTTTGTTTTATCATTGTGAAATTATTTTTCAATATATGCTGGATTTCACATTTGGCAAAAATTGTAACAATACCAGGGCAAACATTACATACATTGATTCAACATATTTTTTACATCAAATATTCCAATGTAATCCACAATATGCAACATATTACACCTTGATTCATTTCTAAATTTGCCCAAATGATGACTTGGGCCAGATTTTAAGTTTACCAGATGGGATACTCCAAACTATGGGGCTCATTAGGATCGCGGACGGACTTGAGTCCTTCCGCGACCCCAGAGTAGGAGGGAACGTCCGCATGGGCAACGGCGTTCCCTCCTTGCAGATCAGGATGTGACCGCCAGGGTGGCGGTCACATCCTCTATCTTTAACATTGCGGCGGGTGCAGCTTCAAGCTGCACCCGCTGCAATGGTAAAAATGCATACATTGCATTTGTATGCAGAAAGCAGCAGGCACCGCGCGGTGCCTGCCAATTTCTGCATACAAATGCAGGGGGGTACCATGGGTACCCCTCAAGTGCACCCCCACTCCCCCTTCACCCAGGGGGCCCGCAACGGGCCCCCGAAGTCAAATTCCGTATGCTTTTCCACAGCGGAAAAGCCGCTGTGGAAAAGCATCTCTTTTACTCTATCCTAATATGGCTGGCGGTGTCTGATAGACACCGCCAGCCATGTTACAGCTTTTCCGCTGCGGTTGTAAGTCAACCGCGGTGGAAAAGCGGCGGACTGAAACCAGGACCCACCAGCCATCCTAATGTGGCGGTGGGTCTTTGGTGGGTCCGCAGAGGATTTTCCGCATCCTCCGGGCCGGCGGTGGCTTCCGCCGGCACGGAGTATGCGGAAAATCCTCCATCCTAATCAGCCCCTATATGTGAAAGAACATTCCATCCCCAAAAGTCGCTTTAACTATCATTTTTTCCATTGCTGATTTATCATCTAGACATAACAAAGGAGATTGAAAATAGGCTTTGTGTATGTGTTACTCTGTCAACAATGTGTACACATTCCTGTCTGTGTTGTTCTAAAAATGGTATGCCACTCACAAATATTTTCCAATAAACAGACTGGCTTACATGTACATTTCTGAAGGAGTAAGACACTTACAAATCTGTCACTTTTAACATGAAATAAATGCTACTTTGTAATCAAAATAAATCTGGGATCTGTTTTGAATAAAAAAGAGTAGCCATTTAATCTTATATTACTAAACATTTTGGCTCACTTGCTCACTCTTGTTTGTGTATTAAACCAACTTACCAATGTGGCGTTTGGAAGATGGACTATATCAGAAAATCATTTTATGCTATGTCATCTGCAATAGGGCTAACCTTACATCAGTCACAATAGTGAAGGAGCATCACACCTGCCACAATAAAGACTAGTGGCCTGTTTGTTACAACAACTGTCCCTTACAATGTCAAAAAACCTGATGTATATTTGTTGTTTAGACAGGCATGTTTTGACTGAAATCAGTCTTTTGGTAGAGAAAATAAATCAGGGGTTATCCTTTTCTACAATTTTCTAAACAAAACACATCATCATACACCTTGAGCACAACTTACAACTTTAAGAACTCTTCTTCTGTGTTGGACCTGTGTGAACCTTAATTTTGATGGCAAAATTAGTTGCTGTAACATAAATTAGTTATTTCATATGTTGAACTCAAACTTGAACTTACCCCCTTCATGCTGCTGTTCGGTCCTCAACTGCTCATCAAGCTGGGGATAGGCCCCCATGAGTAAGCAGACCATTGGGAGGCAGGGGGTCAGGGTGTGGCGCAAATGCTTCCCACGTTGAGAGAAACTGCTGAGCTGGAATTATTATGACTTCTTGGTCCAGCAGGTCACTACTGCACCCATGGCACAGTAATCTGTGTGCCAATAAAAGTTGATTCGTTTTATATTTGGCCTATTCTAGAGGCCAGCAGACAAGTGCCATGAAACTTTCCAAGGCAAGAGCAGGGCAGGGCTAAGATGTGGAGGTCAAGTGCTGTGAAGTGAGACCCAATAAAGGAAAAGAAAATGATGAACACATTTAAAAAGAACAGACAGAGGAGAAAAGAGAGTGAGTGGGGGAGGAAGGACAATGTGAGAACAAATATGAGAAAATTGAAAAAGTATGGTAGCTACTATTGGAAAACAAAAGGTAAAGGTAAAGAAAGGAAGATTGAAAACAAATAGATGATGCAAGGATAGAGGGCCGGAAGAAGGAAAGTTTGGATGGGGAGGTGGAAGAATCAATTGGTAAAAGGTTGGAAGGGTGGATGAAAGGTTGGACGACAGGTGTAATGACAAATGGATGGAAGTGTGAAAAGATGGATTGATGTGTGAAGGAAATGGTCATTGGATGGATTGATGGAATGATGAAAGGATGTATATATACATGGATGGTGTTTGACTTGGCCCTTTTTGCCGGGTTATCCCCAAAGTTTTTGCTTCTTCCTCTTATTTTTTCCTGACATGTGGTTGTTGTTATTAGGACTCTGGGCACTTTACCAGTGCTAAAGTGCATATGATCTCTATGCAAATTGTGTACATAATTGGTTATCCATGATTGGCATATTTGACTTACTGGTCAGTCCCTAGTAAAGTGCACCAAGTATGACAGGGCTGGTAAACCAAATGCTATTAGTGGGCCTGCAACACTGGTTGTGCCACCCACATGAGTAGCTCTGAAAAGGTAACTCAGACCTGCCACTGCAGTGTCTGTGCACAGTTGTTAACTGCCATGTCGACTTGGCAAGTGCACCCACTCGCCAGGCCCTAACCTTCCCTTTTCTTACATGTTAGTCACGCATAAGGTAGGCCCAAGGTACCCCCAGGCCATGTCTTATCTTTCACATACATGTATGTGAAAGATAAGACATGCCCTGGTGTGTGTGGCATGTCTTGATAGTGAAATACTGCCATTTTCATTTTCGCTATTGAAAGGCTATCTTGCCCTATAGGACACAATAGGAGTTTATTTATAACATCCTATAAATGTAACTTGCAATTGGAACAAGATGTAGAAATAAAGTTCAGGCTCTCTGAACTCAGAATTTAATAACACATATTTTAGTAAAGATGGTTTTTAAATTGTGTGTTTGAAAATGCCACTTCTAGAAAGTAGGCATTTTCTTGTTTAACCATTCTGTGTGCCTCTGCCTGATTGTGTATTGACTGTCTGGTTTTGGAGTGACAGGGGCTGGGGAGGTGCATTCTCTCAGACAGCCACTGGGGGGTTGATGTGTGTCCTGCCTTTCCTAAATGAGTCAAGGCTGTGCTGAATTGACCTGGGCTGCATTCAGAGGAGGGGGGCAGTTTTCACCAGCACCTGAACAGGTCCGGTCTGCATTTAGAGTGGTGGAAGGAGATTTCCATTGCACCTGAATAAGGCCTATCTGCCTTACAAAATGCTGTCTCCTCCCCCTGCCGAGCAGCTGCACATGAGAGGACAGAACTGGTTTGGACTTGGCTCAGAGATCCTCGCACACAGAAGAACAAATACAATTTGGCGTATAAGTATTAGACCTAAACCCCCTGAACTTTAGACTACATCTGGAATCAAGAGGAACCTTTGTCAAGGAGAAGAGCTGGAGAAACTGAGTTACTGCCCTTGCTATTTGTCTGGCCGGCAGTTGCTGTTTCTGACAAGGAAAGGAGAAGGACTTTGCTGTGTCCCCTACTTGAGGAAAGTCTCCAAGGACTTGAATAGAGCTTGCCTCCTGTTTTGAAGTCTCAGGAACACAAAGACATCACTCCCAGCTCCCCTGAACTCCATTGCTGGGACTTCTTCTGACCTGCCAAGGAGTGCTTGTCATATGTGGGGCTGCTGGGAGCTGGAAAGCAATGCAACAACCAGAAAATCAATGAATCGCTCTTCTTGCGACAGTTTTTCAGATGCAGCGCCGTGGTGCGATAAAAATCTCCCCTCACGGCCACGCCACTGATGGAACGGATGCGGCACCTTGGTCTGTTGCAAGAATCGATGCGTCGAGGGATCGCGGCTGAAGAAACAGATGCAAAGCCGCATCATTTACCGACGCATCCCGAATTTCTACACTTCGTCCCTGTGCAGCAAGTTTTCCCCGACGCATCACCTGCGGATCGGAGTCATCTCAGACTCGAGGCATTGCTTCGCCCAACAGACTGGACCCGACGCACCTCTCCCCTCTGTCCAGCAGAACTGTCGCATCGCATACACGAAGATCTCAGGAATCAACGCATCTCTTTGTTTTTTGACGCTTCCCATCGCTGCGGCTGTTTGGCTTGCTGAATTTTGTAGCAAGGACAGGTACTTTGCAAGAAATAACACATCCATAGTTTTCTATGGACTCAGTTGCTAAAACCTTTTGAAAGTCATTTTTCTTAGTACTTGTATGTTGGAGTTTTTTCATTTAGGTCTTGTGAAGTTTAAATAAATATGCTTTATTTTTGTAAATCAGTGTGGTGTCCATTTGTGGTGTTATCACTGTGTTACTGTGTGTGTTGGTACAAATACTTTACACATGGCCTTTTGGATAAGCCTGTCTGCTCGTGCCAAGCTACCAAGAGGGCGAGCAGGGGTTATCTTAAGTGTGGATCCCCCTTACCCTGACTAGAAGCAATGGTTCCTACTTGGACAAAGGTACTTACCTCTGCCAACTAGAGACCCCCATTTCTAACAGATGGAAAATTGAAATGGTGGATTTATGAGTGAAAGGATAAATTAATCGATCAGTGAACTGATAGATGGATGGAATATCAATGGATTGTTGGAATAACAAAATGACGTGGTGGAGGAACAAAGAATGGAGTGTAGGGTAGTTCCTATTTTCCCAATAGGCCCTGCGCATTGGAATAACATAAACAGTAGTATCGACGTAGAATTGCGGATCTTCCAGGCCTCTACTGACTATGCTAAACTTAATTGGGTTTGTTACCAACTAGCTCAGAGGTCACTGGAAACTTTCTTGACTGAAATAGGAAGTGATCGGCTTCCCTGGCACAGACAAGAAGGGATTCAGTTTTCCAACAACCGTGCAACATGACAACTTTGCTCCTCAGATCAAGAGTCAATCTCTAGGGTCGTGTGAAACAATAGACAGTTATTTTACTCAGTCAGGTTGGTGCAGTTTACTTTCACAATATGTAGAGAATAGAGAGACGGGCGTTTGTCAATAAAAGGTAACATTTATTGAACAGTCTTTCTTCTCGTACAAGAGAAATGAATTGCCACAATTGCAAGACTTGTTATTATAAAAAGTACGTACAGTAAGATAAGTATTGTGAAATAATACTGTAAAAGCATTGATATGGTTTCTTAGCCATACAATGGTTTAAAAGGAATAAAACATATATACGTTCATATATACATTAGGCTAAAATACTCAACTGGTGCTTCTAACTACGCCTACCCCAGTGTACCTGACCTAAGCCTAATACTTGGGAGGGGAGTAAGTGAGTCGCATTAAGTTAAGTTGGTTTTGCCAAGGTTTGCTTCAAGAATTCTCTCTCAAGGGTTTAGTCAACACCATACCTCTGGAATAGAATGATGGAGGTCTGGTATCCCCCTCAGGGCTCGATATCCCAGTCACCCACAAGGGTAGACCAGAAACGCCGGAGCTGGATTTCTCTGCAGGAGAAAGGCAGCGTCTCTTCTTCAGCGCGTCGAGGAGGAGGAGGGGCAGCGTCCGCGGGCAGCTTGCATCTGCTGGGCTCTTGCAGGGGACGGCTGTTCAGCTCCTAGGTTCACCACACCATTGTTCGCTGGTTAGCAGCGATAGCAGTAGCGATAGCAGCTATGGTATCATCAGCATGACAGCTTCTTCAGCAGCAGCGAGATAGCTGGCAGCATCAGCTTCACCAACAGCAACGAGACAGCAGCGTTTGCTTAAGGCAACGTTGGTAATATTTATACCTGAAAGGTGCCTTGTTTGACGTACGTTTGCTGGACATAAGACGTCAATAAAGATGTCACTAGGAAGTGATCGCCTATCAGTGCTCATTAGAGTTCTATTACTAATCAAAACACAGCAAGCGGGGATTTCCAGGTTTGCTGAGTTTTTATCTTGTGGAAGAACTCGGAGTGTTAATCTAGGAATCTCAGATAGTGACTTCTGCTCTGTCATTGCACTAATTGGTTGCAAAGGAAGTGGCAGAGAAAACTATTCTGGAAGGTGGCTCTGTTCGTGTGAGGCCAGAGATGAGTTTCTGAATATTGCACTTGAACGGTTATGCCAATATAGGGAATAAATGGATTTATAGCCGAATAGGGGCATAAGGTCAAAGTATCGATCAGGATCCTAGATTAGAACGCCACACCCACTCCACGAATTCATGTCGATCAAATTACTAAAACTAGAGCAATAAGATGCATGTGTAACATTGCCCACCCCAAAATACATATATGCATTTGAAATAGGCGTATTTGAAATACGTGAAAATTTAGGTACTGTACGTTTTTGAAGCATAGAAATCATTCAAAAATTATAGCATATGAAATCAATGAACGATTATGCAAAAAGAATTACACATGAAATATCTCTAAAACAGAAGAAGGGCGAGATAATTTCATCACTTATAAATGCATTGCAATAACATGTGCTAGAGGCTGGTGTAAAGGTATTATGTCTCTAAATGTGTGTAGAAATAGAAGTTGAAGCTTCTGTTCTCTAAGAATAGTTTTTACTTTAAGCAAAGAATTTTTCGTGCCAAAAAAGGGTGAATATTAAAAGTGTTCAATTCAAAAGAATTATTGCTTGAACGGGGAAATTAGAGTTCCAACGCTTTTAGCAGTTTTTGTTGTTCAAAACTGAAGGCCGAATTCAGAGTTCATGGGAACGCTGTGTGTCGGAATGCTTCTCCAAAGTTATTATTTCTGTTTGGGTGAGAACATCATATCAGACAGGCTCTCAAAGAATTGGTCTACAAAATCAGGTGACAGTTCGACCAAATTCGATAGTGCTGTAACTTGGCAAGTGTGAGAATGATTGCTGTCATCAAAGTCTGGATCAGCAATGCTCACAGAAGGTCGTACCTGGGTGATGTTGCTTTTGTCACTCGCTCCACTGTTACCACCTAGTCGTAGCACAGGAGTCTCAACGAATGCCGTCATCAGGATTGGTAGCCGCTGGGGACAACACAATGCGTGAGCCGTTATCGGACTGAGCAAAGTATCGACATCCATTGGTACTGCTGATGGAAGTGAAAGACAGATGTCCAACACGCACTCATCTCCGCATAGCATATATCGTAGTACAGGTAAGATGCACGATTGCCATATCGGTCTGAATGAAAGGAACCAGGTCATGTTTAGATCTCTCAGCCTGGCCAATCCAAGGACTCTAGTTATTCTGTCCCGGTAGCGGATTGCTAGGATTGTCTCTTCCATTCCCATAGGAGTCATGACTGAGCTGTGGCTTGCCATAACGAAGCAGGAGGGTCAAAAATAAAATCCCTGCTACAAGTCCCAAAAATAGGGGTATGCCGCCAAAAACAGAGTGGACAAAATTTGGAACGATTCCCAGAATTGCTTGAAATGGTGTTAGCAGTCCCGTAAAAATCGTCTTAAATATGCCTGGGATGCCTGTGGCACTAGACATGTTAAGGAGTTGGCTAAGCATTTCTACGAAATGCACGGGGCAATTTGTTGATAAAAGGTCATGAACCTCCGTAGCTGTCCTTGCAACTAGAAGATCTTACGTCTCTTTTGATGACGTTATGGGCACTGTTGTCTGTAAAAGCATCAATTCGTATAGAATAGAAATGCAGACGAGGCCATATGGGAGTCTCTGTGTCTCCAGGCCCGCTCGGGAACAATGCTTGCATACAGCATTTGACCGTGGATGTTACGCTTACGAGATAACTTCTCCCCGGAACAAGGCCACAACATCTGTGATCCGTTCTTAGAATGTAACTCCCATTCGCGAGTTGCATAAAGAAGGGCTCTATCTGAGTTGCAGGTGTGACAAGCTGGTGGCATGAAAGGTTGTTAGAATTACCTTCACAGGCGCCGTGTAAATTAATACCCTGACACAAAAGTATACCGCTTAGTGAATGTTTACAATTTTCACCACTAAGAAATACATTTTTGTCGCTGTCACTATAGCATGAATGTGTGTATGGTAATTTCCATTCTGATTTAACATATCCTTTACCCAATCGTTCATACTGGCCAGTAGGTATGTATTCAAGGCACTTTTTAAATCGGAAAGTTGTTATCGGAATAGTGATAATTCCGTGTATTATCCATTCAATGACAGGACTCTCTGACATTGTCAATGGTAATCTCTCAAGTTTTTCGATGCTCAGGATTGTATAGTCTGCTCCTTTCTGTGCCAAACTGATTTGTTTATCAGTAAGGTTAAAAATGGAAAACAATGACGTTGTGTTGATTAAACGCCAAGGCACATAGCCTGAACGAAGATTTTGCAGCGTCCAGCCTAATTGTACAATAGAACGTAATTGTGACTGGCCATGCTGTAAAATTAGCAAGTCTCTGTCTATTATGTCAAAGGCAGAAGATACAATATTGTCCAACGAATATATTCTGGAGGACAGAGTCATTAACCCATTGTCCACTACAGAAAGTGATTTTTCCAAATTAATACGATCAATGTCTCGTATTTTTTCTGCTGTTTCAATTTGTGTGACTTTCCAAGCCTCGTTGTACGCAGCATAGATGCTGTCCGCTATGAAACGTTTTTGACGCTGTTTGCGTGGTCCAAGAATGAAATCGCGCAAATCAGCACCATCTTTTAGTAAAGACAAGTGTTGCTTAATTTCAGCCAGTGTGGATGTTCCTAGCCATTCGAGGCAGAGTTTCCCTACACTATATGTTGTTACTATCCCTGGATGTTGTCTCTGGGAGTATCTAGGGTCTTGTCTGGTCATTTTTAACCCCTGTGTTTTATTCAGGAATCTATCTTGACAGTTGTTTGTGTCAGTAGGCCAGATTAACCACTTTTTCCAATCAGGATGTGTTCTGTTAAAATGTAAAATTTTAGTTATGTCTATCTCAATATCTGTTGTTGCATTATCAGGTATTGGCTTTGGAATAGACGGTTTGTTAAGGTCTTTGATCTTAGCTAGGCCAAGACAGGATGTTTGGTGAATTGTGTCATTTAAAAACATCATTTGTTCTGGTATCATGCAGGTTCTGAATAGTGCTTCAAGGCCTTGTACCTGCCAATCTTTTGTACCCCAAATGGTTTTTGTTTCAATGTTATTTTTCCAATAATCAAAACCAAATGTCATCATTTTTTCATAAAATGCTTCTGAATATATTAATTTAGTGTTTGTCAGCATTGTTTTCATTCCTGTTTTATCTAACAGTTTGTAATAAAACGTTTCTGCATCACTGGTGTTAAACCCTGAGAAGTACTTGAATTTCTCAAAGAATGTTTTGGAACTGCTTTTAGGTGGTGTAGCACAATGTTCCCATTGATTATACTTAAAAACATTTCTAGGCTGGGCAGATCTATGCAAATAATGATCGCCATAATGTGTAAAACAGAATAACTGTTCATAACTAGACGAACCTTGTAAATAATCATGTTCTGTGAATCTAGCTGACATTACTAAATCAGACATCATGTCATTAATACTGTTAAAGTCCCAATCATCAGAGAATGTACTAGGTTTTACAAAGTCACTTAAGGAAACCTTCAGTTGATGAGGATACTTCAGGATTTCGACAGGACCATAGATCTCATAGTCAGTTTTCTCCCATACTACCCCACCAGGTATTGGAATTGCTGTGACATTTACTGTTGACAGTTCTCTTTTCTTCACGTGGGATGATCTGTGTGGTTTGAGGACTAAGTTGATGTTCTGACTTGCTGTGTCCATTCAATTGTAATAAACTTTGCTAAAATTAAAACTAAAATTAGGCATAGTAGGAGTATGAGTACCCCTGAAATAATCCAATGCTCAATCAACTGTGTATCCAGATATAATTCTTTGATTTGTTGAAGGAGTCCTGTTGTATTTTCTTTAAAAGTCATTTTTGTTTCTGGCATCACTTCGGGGTTACTTTGATCCTCGGAAAAGTTGTCGAAGTTGATGAAATAACCAGAGGCAGTTCTGTCAATTGTTGGGATTGTTCTTTCAATCTGTCTCTCGTTAGCATTTTCTGATGCCACATTATTGTAGACTGGTGTTTCTTGACGAACTGTTTCAATCTGTGTCTCAAGAGGCACGAGTTCCATGGCATTATTGCATAGTCCTTCTCTGTGCACTGCAGGCTGATCGAATGTGATTAGTCTTTCAGTTTGAACCTCTTGGATTGTTGCAAGTTTGGGTATTCTGTTGTTTCTTGGGAGTCCACTGGGCCTACTGTTGATTATAGGCCACATGGTTGTGGTTTTACCAGGTCGAAAGACACGACTCTGTTCTCCTTTTTACCAGCAAGGGGCGGTAGTACAACTGATCTTGTTCCGGTGACTGCCAAGACAGGTACTGCTTTTCTGTAAGAAGGCCCAAATTCCTTCTTCACCGCGATTTTTTCTCTGACTAGATCCCCAATCTTTGGAATCCAGACAGGCCTTGCTGGGGCTGTTGCTTGTGGTGCCTCGTCAGTGGTATCTGGCTGTTGCTTTAACTTTATGTTGCTTAAGGATTTTCTTGTTTCATTCAGTTTCTGTAAAACAGCCAAACGATCTTTGATGTCAAAGTCTGTTTTCTTATCTTGTACCACTGATACCTGACTATCTAAGTCCTGAATTGTCATTCTAATTCCGAACAATAGTTCGTATGGGCTGAAACCTTTTAGAGATTTTCTTGGCAAATTGTTAAGACTGGTCTGGACACTTATTAAATGTTTGACCCACCCAGCGCCTGAACCTAATACCTTCGCTGTTATAGATCGCTTTATGTCCCGGTTTTTTCTTTCAACCACACTATTCCCTTCGGGGTGCGACGGACAAGAATACCGCAACCCAATTCCCATGCTGGCCATGGCCTCCTTATAAGCTCGAGAGCTGAAAGCAGGACCCTGGTCAGAATGGAACGTGGTAATTGCGTATGTGCCGATAAAGACTCGCAGATCTTTTATAACCGTTCTAGCGTCAGCCGAGCGCTGGGGCCACATTTTTTAAGTGTGTTTAGCCTTAACGATTAATAGGACGCAGGATGGGGTGTAGACAGCGTTACGCTGTTTCTGATTGGTAGCCGGTAACATGGTTCACTACTGCGATCCCTGTTGCAGTTTTCACAGTTGTTTGCATATATTTGGTGTTGTACACTCATTCCCGGCCACCAGTATACTGATTGTAATTCAGTCAGGGATTCCTTGTTCTTTCTATGCCTAGGACCCAAACCCATGTGTGCGTCTGCTATTAAAAATATTCTCCTGTTCGTGTTTGGAATTACCCTATCCCCCACTCCAGGGATTCGAGCAAAAGGAACGGAGTTTGCATCGATTACTTATGCATAAATGAGTGGCTAGTTCACGGGTAGTGCTGCACAGTCGCCTTTTACGGTCGTTTTTACTGCCAGCATGGTTTCCCCGTCTATGTATTTATCTGCACGCTTTTTTGTGGCTACGGAAGCCGGTTTAGTTGCTTCCGCTGTGGCTGTATTAGCCAATGAATTCCCTGCAACGTGAACGCCATCACGTTGAAGACTCTGTGCGTGTATCACGTGAGTCTTTTGTAGTTCTTTCTGTAAGAGAGCTACCTGTTTCCAGAGCAATTTATGCTTTATTGTGGCACCTGTGTCATCTTTGTAATCGTTTTCAATCCAACTCTGCAGTTTATTATTGTAAGAGTTGACGCATAAATGAGAATCGCACACGATAAGTGTCGGGAATTCACGTTCAGCATTTTCAAGCGCCATCTTTAAAGATCTTATTTCAGCTCTCTGAGCCGAACAGTTTCTTACTGATTCAGTTTTTGTTACTTTCGGTCTGAATTTACCGCACAGCCAACGACCTTCAACAATCGCACAGGCTGCATCGTAGGATTTGCTCTCTACGTTGTAATGCTGTACAAATCTATCTGTATAGATTATACAGGCGTACTGTGGGAGAGGCAGAAGTTCGATTGGCAGAGGATATTCTTCTTCATATTCTAAATCATTCAGTTCTTCGAATTGCGGGGCGAAATAGTATTTCACATCTTCCGCTCCTAGAGAATCTACACAATGTACCCATTTCGGATCCAGTGACACTGTAGGCAGGTTTACTGGGCTGAATAGCGCCTCGAAGGCGGATTCCGCTGTGAGGATAATAATCCTTTTGCCGTGTGCTAGTTCTCGTTCATTTGCTAATGCAATTTGCACTGCTTTCACAGTTCTTTCTGTGTGACTGAATGTTTTTTCTGCTTGTGTGTACAAGTGAGATTTAATTGAAATTGGTACCTTTTCTCCCTCATTAGAGGTTAGGTACGTGAATCCGCATCCTCCTGGGATGACTCGGATTACAAGATCGCGTGTGTTGTCACGTGTATCTAATTTTGTTTTAGCTAACATGTCTGTTTGCAGTGATCCCAAAATTTCTGTGTGTTTTTGAGTCCAATTGATTTGTTTAAAATCAGGTTTTATTAGTTCGTAAAGAGGTTTAACCCTCTCTGCGTAATTTAGAATGTATGTTCTTCCGAAATTCAGAAAACCTAGTATGGATTGTAAATTCGTCAGCGTTTTTGGAGCTTGGAGTACAGCGCACTTCTCTAAGAAGTTGTCCGCTAGGCTTTTTCCTTCACTTGAGAATTCATACCCTAAGAATAGTACTGTCAGATGGGCAATTCGAGACTTCTTAAAGTTGAATTTGTAACCCTCTGCTGCGAACCCAAGTATAATGGTGTTCACTCTTTTCAAGTGAGTATCCAAGTCGTCGTCTGTGAGATAGATATCATCTACGTAAGATAATGCCTCATCATCATATATTTGTAGTAACTCTGTTACTCTAGCTGAGAATAGTCCTGGGCTGTTCTTGAACCCCTGTGGGAGTCAACAGAATTTTTTCTGCGACCCAAATGCTGAGAAAGCGGTCAAATATCTGTTTCTGGTGCAATGTTTTGACAAAAGAAACCATTAGATATGTCTAATGTCGTTTTATAGTTTTTCCTAACTATGTTATTCATTAGGGCTGCACTATGCGAGTTTTGTACTGCAAATGTTTTGCAACATGCATTAAGATGTCTGTAGTCCAAAACTAGACAATATGAATTGTCTGGCTTGGAGACAGGAAACAAAGGATTGTTCATTTGAGAGGTGCATGTTTCAATCACCCCCTGGTATTCAAGTTGATCTAAGATCTCCCTGACTTGTTTTTTAGCTTCTTGCTTTGTGGGATACTGCCGTTGGGCAGTTGGTTCACTTTTTTAATGGATTTTGTGGGGAGGAGAGTCCTCATCCCATCCTACATGATTTTTATATAATGCCGGTGCCTGGGCTACTGCCCATTTCCTTGCATATGTATATTTTTTGTGAATCGGAATGTGATTCGAGAAGGCAGGCATAATCATTTCTTCGCCACGAGGGCACTCCCTGACAAACTCTGGGGGCCAATCTTTTTCAGCTAACAGAATATCATAGCCTTTTGAGAGTTTATCCCAAAATAGACCCTTTATTTTCCTAGTCTTATCACCCTCTATACGCAATGTTATTTCGTATATCTTATGGGGCTCGCTAAGTCTGGTGTCAGCAGTTTCAACCTGAATGAATTCATTCGTGTCCACTGTCTCCAGATGACTCATCAAGATATTGCGGGCTATACTGATTTCTGCTGCACTGTCCAACATTGTCAATGCCCACTCCCCGTTTTTCAACTGTGTCCTCAATATTCTCGGCATGGTTGATTACCCTAATACTGGCTACCTTCTTTTTTGGAAATTGAGATTTTTTACTCTGAGCAGGTTCCTTGTCTTTGGGCTTGGTGTGCTCTCCTGGGTCAGACCGTCCTCTTCTTTCCGATTTCTGCGAAAAAGATCGAGAGGGAAGTGTATCAATACTTTGATATCTATCAGGTTTTTTCAGATTATCCCTATTTCTAAGGTTATATCTTTTTTCAGAGGGCTCCCTCTGAGGAGACTGGTGTTCTTGAGTCGGAGTTCTTTCCCTCCGTCGAGGAGAAAACTTTTTCCTTGGGAGTGGATTGTTTATTTCCATCCCAGCTCTTTTTAGGAGTGTTTAAATTATTTTTAAAAAATAATTTTTCAGGATTTTCGAGCAGTTGGGGCTTTACTGGTTTCCCACCCAAGCTGTCTCTACCTAATTCTTCATAGCATTTCTCTATGATTCTGGCAAGCTCAACTGGCTGATCTGTTATATCTGTTTCCTTCAACTTCTGGCGGATCGCCACAGATGCTGCTTCTCCCTTTATGTTGGCTAATAGTATAGCCGAGACCTGCTTAAAGTCTTTCAGTAATTTCATACCAAGAGTTAAAGCGGGTTCAGGACCGTATTCATTTTGAATCTGTTTTAGCACTTCTGGTATTACTGCCATAGACGGAACACCATGTGTTTTTGTGTGAATGGAAGCAAAGACTGTACCCCAAGTGTCGCAGTCCTCCACGTGTGGTGCGATTCCCATAGGAAGGCAGATGGTCAAGATTCTGTGTTTCTCGATAGGGGTGGTATCCGGAAATACCGCCTCTATTTGAGTGATTTTCTGTGCTAACCAGAAAGGAATTTGTTCCCGTTTTACGGGTGTTTTACCAAGACATGACTGTATGTTCTGTGGTGTAATTTTATTAGTGTTCCCCTGATGAGGGGTCAGCTGTGGTACATTAACAGCTGGTTGGACTGTTGCAGTCCGCATTACATATTGGACTAATTGCCTATGTATTTTTATTAGTGTTTTTAGCTGTACTAACAGCTCTTCTCTAGACATTTTTGCAATGTCCGGATGTGGTGTGTAGCTGGCTAGAACCGGCCACGTTGCTCCTGGTCTACCTAGTGGACCGAGCCTGGTAATATGATCATTATGTTTTAGGGCGCCATTAAACCAGAGCAGGTGCTCTTGGAATTTTAGTGGGATTTCAGTCTCCTCGAAAGGAGCGTACTCATCCGGAGGTTTCTCTATTTTGTAATAGTGAAACTCTTTTGTTCTAGCGTTTGCCGCTGGAAAGTTTATCCATGAATAGAATACCGCTGTCTGCCGATATTCGTGTGCCTCTATCACGAAAATTACTGTACCACCTTGTGGTGTCAGTCCGTTTTCTATAAGTTTTAACGCTATAGATTTTCTTAAATGTACCGGGATGATTATTGCATCCGGGTCTGTATCGTCAGGACCCTGCTGAGTCACATCTGCTGCGCCCCCAGTGGTTCAGTTTTCTAAGTCTGACATTTTATAAATGCAGGCTTTGCAGAGTAGGTCTCCAAGGAGACAAAGATTAGGTGCACAATATTTTGGAACACTGTATCCTTCAACGTTGAATAAACCAGAGCTTTACATAGGAATCTCTTCCTACGGAGTTCGGGCGGATTTTAACCTTTCACCCACTCCAGACGTCTATTGGAGTATTTACCGGAGAAAGGGGTCTGTGTGAAATATGCACGACTGAGTTACTCTAACGTCTTGCGTTAGTTTATCGCCTTACCAAACGTTGGGCGCCATGTAGCGTAGTTCCTATTTTCCCAATAGGCCCTGCGCATTGGAATAACATAAACAGTAGTATCGACGTAGAAGTGCGGATCTTCCAGGCCTCTACTGACTATGCTAAACTTAATTGGGTTTGTTACCAACTAGCTCAGAGGTCACTGGAAACTTTCTTGACTGAAATAGGAAGTGATCAGCTTCCCTGGCACAGACAAGAAGGGATTCAGTTTTCCAACAACCGTGCAACATGACAACTTTGCTCCTCAGATCAAGAGTCAATCTCTAGGGTCGTGTGAAACAATAGACAGTTATTTTACTCAGTCAGGTTGGTGCAGTTTACTTTCACAATATGTAGAGAATAGAGAGACGGGCGTTTGTCAATAAAAGGTAACATTTATTGAACAGTCTTTCTTCTCGTACAAGAGAAATGAATTGCCACAATTGCAAGACTTGTTATTATAAAAAGTACGTACAGTAAGATAAGTATTGTGAAATAATACTGTAAAAGCATTGATATGGTTTCTTAGCCATACAATGGTTTAAAAGGAATAAAACATATATACATTCATATATACATTAGGCTAAAATACTCAACTGGTGCTTCTAACTACGCCTACCCCAGTGTACCTGACCTAAGCCTAATACTTGGGAGGGGAGTAAGTGAGTCGCATTAAGTTAAGTTGGTTTTGCCAAGGTTTGCTTCAAGAATTCTCTCTCAAGGGTTTAGTCAACACCATACCTCTGGAATAGATTGATGGAGGTCTGGTATCTCCCTCAGGGCTCGATATCCCAGTCACACGCAAGGGTAGACCAGAAACGCCGGAGCTGGATTTCTCTGCAGGAGAAAAGCAGCGTCTCTTCTCCAGCGCGTCGAGGAGGGGCAGCGTCCGCGGGCAGCTTGCATCTGCTGGGCTCTTGCAGGGGACGGCTGTTCAGCTCCTAGGTTCACCACACCATCGTTCGCTAGTTAGCAGCGATAGCAGTAGCGATAGCAGCTATGGTATCATCAGCATGACAGCTTCATCAGCAGCAGCGAGATAGCTGGCAGCATCAGCTTCACCAACAGCAACGAGACAGCAGCGTTTGCTTAAGGCAACGTTGGTAATATTTATACCTGAAAGGTGCCTTGTTTGACGTAAGTTTGCTGGACATAAGACGTCAATAAAGATGTCACTAGGAAGTGATCGTCTATCAGTGCTCATTAGAGTTCTATTACTAATCAAAACACAGCAAGCGGGGATTTCCAGGTTTGTTGAGTTTTTATCTTGTTGAAGAACTCAGAGTGTTAATCTAGGAATCTCAGATAGTGACTTCTGCTCTGTCATTGCACTAATTGGTTGCAAAGGAAGTGGCAGAGAAAACTATTCTGGAATGTGGCTCTGTTCGTGTGAGGCCAGAGATGAGTTTCTGAATATTGCACTTGAACGGTTATGCCAATATAGGGAATAAATGGATTTATAGCCGAATAGGGGCATAAGGTCACAGTATCGATCAGGATCCTAGATTAGAACGCCACAGGAGGAATAGAAGGGTGGAACAGTGTAAGAAAGGATAGGAATGTGTACAACAAGAGAGAACAATTCAAGGAAGTGTCAGGGATACCTGCTTCACCCATTCAGTATCATTAAAGATTTGTTTCGAAGTGGGGGGTATTTTAACCTTTACTTATTTATTTAAAAAGTTTTATATAGCGCTGGCTAGACCCGAAGGTATCAGAGCGCTTTACATGAGAATCAACAATATAACATCAAAAAATAGGCAATACATTAGGAGAGGAGAGAAAGGAGAGAGAAAAGTAGTGGAGGGGGCAGGGGAGGTGAGAAAGGGAGGATAAGAAAAGAGACAACAAGGAGAGACGAACAGAAGTCTGTCTAAAGACCAACTGGGTAGGTGACGACCAAGGAGGGAATCCACGGGCCATCTCCCCATAGCTAAACTAGGTAGCTCCATCGTGCAGCAGACAAAATAGTTCAGTCTCAATACATTGAGAGAGGAGAGACAAAAATAGAGGGAGGATGCAGGAAGAGACGATAGGAGAGACAAAAGAAATTCTGTCTAAAGACCGACTGGGTAGGTGATGTCCAAGGAGGGAATCCCCGGCCTGTCTCCCCTATAGCTAAACCAGGTAGCTCCATCGGGCATCAGACAAAATAGATAGATCTCAATTGACGAGGGGAAATTCACAGATAAACAGGGTGGGGACTAAGGGCCAAGACAGGTGAGGGCAAAGGTCAGTAGCAGGAAAGTGGAAAAGAGTAGAGCGGAGAGGGGTAGGGGGTCAGGAGAGACGCAGGAGGGTTTGTTGGGGCCATCATTTTAGGCAGGTACAGGCAGTATTTTAGGAGCGATCACTGTGTGGGGTGAATACATCGCAGCTGGGGAGTTAAAGTAGGTAGAGACTTTGTCTGTTGCCTTCTTTGGTGGCATAAGTGCACACTGACAGTGTTACTACTTCAAGGAAGAGAGGTGGTGTCTCAGTCTACCGGTTGGATCTGGCTTTGACATTTGACAAGAAATAGCTGCTGAACAGGAACAATCCTTGTGGTGCTCCCGTCAGTAAGTAACACTCTACCAGCATGCAGCCCCTTGCTTCCACAGAGTCAGGCCAGGCCCTATCGATTGGCTGGAGGAACCAGGGGCATGCAGTCGGGTAGCGCCGCCACACAGCCGGGCCCTCACCACAGGCCGCTAAAAGTTACCACAGGGACGATCCCAATTCACACAGGGGTGACAGGGTCTCCACAGACTCAGAAACCCCACTCTGGGGGGGCATGGTATGTTCCAGTAGTCTCCACCCCTCAGGCAACAAACACAGGGACACCCAGCGCAGAAGGAGATGTGTGCAGCGCTTCGGGGGCCAGCGCCGGAGCCGTTGTCTCCCCCTTATCTCAGCAGGGGGGAGCACTGCGTCAACCTGCAGCTGCACAGCGAGCCCCCAAGCAGCCCTTCCGCAAAAACACTAGTATCAAAGGGACCAATCCACTAAAACGAGGGGCCCCAGATTATGATGTCACTCAGCGGTCTCTCTTCCTCACTCATCCAGCGTGAGCGAGGAGGCTGAGACAGTCAGCACACACGCAGGCCGCAGCCGGTAGGCACATCCCACACACCAGGGCCCGCTCCCACCTCCGCAGTCGCGTGCCAAGGACTGCACCGCCCTTCACCTACCGCAGCCCACTGCGGGCGACGATGAAACTCCTCGGCTGCATGGTACAGATTCTCGCTGCCTCAGACAGCCAGAGTGCCAGTCGCATAGGCCTTTAGGAGCAATAGGCCAGGTCAATCTGTCACCGGAGGCTCACCGGGGAGGTAGGTGCCAGCAGCCGCCGGCAGCGCATATAGCAGGGGGGAGAGGATGCGGCGCAGGACACTCTTGTCTCCTAAGAGCCTCAGCCGGAACTTAGCTCACACTTGCCGCAAGGGTTCGTACCTTCTTGGCGATGGCCTTCTTACTGCTCTTTTTCTAATGGGCTGTTACGATAAAGGAAATGAAAGAAATAAAGATTTGTTTTGTGACTTGTTGTTTGCCTGTATTGATGTAACACAATTTAACTACATCAATCACTAGCAGTACCCACGAGTCACTACACAATATATTTTTGTTTTTCATTTTGCTAAAATAAAACAATAAATAATGCTTTTGTTGTAACCTATTGATTACCCTGAACCGTTACCATTTCCTAAATTCAATAATCCAGGCCAGTGACGTCATCTAGGCCATGGGCCTCCAACACTTCCTGAAATGAAAGTTACTTCTCATCAGTGAATATCATAGGACCGGGCTGACGTGTCAGTGAGAGCATGGTCTTTGGGGATGTAGGAACATGTGTGCGTATGAAGGGGATGTGTTTGTATGGATGACTGGGAGCCTGTTAAATGTATACTGTTTGTGTACTTAATAACTCTCAATTAAATTTTTCTTCCATTTCAAACAATTCAAAGCTTTATTTTGTTCACAATTTTAACCCCTTGCATGCTTCTGTCGGCCAACGGTATTCGGGCGCACTACCTTCGTAGTGCTGCGCAGATCCGTTGGCCGACCCGGCCCCGCCCACTCCGCTGAACGGGCCGTATGGCAGCGGAATTGCCGCCGCGGTTAAGTGGTTAAGTTGAAAAGGAATTAATTATAGGAGTCAAATACCAGTGCTTCAGTTGTTCACCTCTGAGACTCAGCCCCGGTGTGGCCGACAAATCTGACATAGCATTGCTACTTGTCAGGCCCTTCTATCTGCCGCCTGATGATCATGATTTACCACAAACACAGCTTACCCCTAACTTTGAAAGGGTAATAGAACCTTGTGCTCATTTGAAATAAAATCTCAAGGCTGCTAGTCTGAAGGTGTATGCGGGCTGCTGGTATCTCCAAAATGTCTGGTTTGTGACACCTGATCCAGGCTGATTGATTTGTGGGATATTACACATAGCAAACATTATTAGTACATAGATATGTACCATTGTAAAGAAAATATGTTTTCTACATTTTTATGGTGTTAATTGTATGCATTTCACAGGAAATTCATACATATACATAGATATATCTCTAGATACTCACCAAATATAATGCATGGTTTAAAGCATAGACCACATACTAAGGTTGTTGTTTTCTCTAATCATAAAATGAAAAACAATTCACTCCATCATAGTTGTATGTAAAAAAATAAATGGCGCCACTTCAATCACTACTCTTCACTCGGGAACTCAGTCAGTCACTCAGTCATACAAGCTTTATTCTGTCACATTTCTGTGTTATAAAAGCACAATAGATAAAAGAATACATCACCTTAAAAAGATCATACGTGCATAGATGAAGCATAAGATAAACAGTATTATATCTTTTGCGATTAACAAATTTGTCAGGGCCTGGGGCTTTCTCCCTACTACTTTCTTTTAAGGCCCTCTCTACTTACTCTAATTGGAATGTCAGATAATAAATAAGATGACCCCTTAGAGAATACCAGGTATCATCAGGTCAGACCTGCTCCTTGTTCTCCACATTATATATATTAGAGAAATAATCTACCCAGTTCTTTTCTTGTATGTGGCTTCGATGTTTGGGTCGGAGGAGTCCTTAACATAAGGGGTGTTAATTACTTTCCAAAAGCAATACTTTCTTTTAATTCACTGGCCTTTTGAAGAATCTCTCAGGTATCCTCTTTTCACTGGGTCTTTCTGGTCTCCTGGGCCTCTTTATAGAGCTCAAATACTGACCTAATGTATTTCAATATTCTAGGCTTGGTGCGGAGATCCTAATGAAGTTCATTCTATGCTTTGGTACAACTTGCATCAAACCAGTCCTTAGTGTCAGCTTTAGTAGGACGGCCGGCCCACCTCAGTGACTGGTTAATACTGGCTAAAATACCCCAAAACACACTTTTAATTGCAGCCTGGTCTGCCAGCGGATCCAGGCAGATGGCCACCTTATTCCTAGTATGTATCACTATGGAGGCAAGTCGAACTGTTGTGATCTACTGTGCCCCATTTGGGAACTCAAAGGGACATTCTATCCTGTGATTTAAAAAAACGAAAACAGACAGATTTACAAATACAATTTAAACATTTAACAGTTCCTCTGGTGAGTCATAGAGCTGCACCTCCGTGGCCACCAAATCCAGCTCCTCTATTGAGCAGGCTGTTGCCCTTTTACCTGCTCTTCCTGGCATTGTAGCTCCCAGAGGCCGGAAAGAGCAGTAACATTTGAGGTGTTTTTGGCTGTAGTGTTAGGAAGCAAGTGAGCTTTTTTTTAAACACGACGTACATGTACACAAAGTATGCGATTGTCAATGGTGACGGACACATCCATCGGCTGCCTAATGCTGGTTTCACACACGTTAACCTATGGCTGGGTCCGTTGTGGAGTTTTACACCCACTAGGCGGTCATCTTCTGCCGCGGACTACTAATTCCAATTGTCCTGGCGGTGAGGTTTGGTGGCCACCTTTTAGATTGTGGAATACTGTTTTTGTGACTGTGCATCACCACATGTAGAAAATGCTAATGTTGTTAAATTGTTTTTACAAAACAATGAATGTAGTGGCATAATGTGGTAAGTCCTGCAGCACCCAAGTCAGGGAGTCCAAATTGGAGTTCAGAGTCTCCATCTGTACATTGTGCTCCCTCTGCAACTGCTTCATTTCCCAAAGCTCTGTAAGGACCTGGCCCATCATGTTTTGTGACTTATGGAGGGATCCTAAGGCTTGGTTGATGGTGGCCTGTGTGACAATGATCCCAGTGGCCTCACAATGCTGGCCCACCAAATCCCTCCCATGACCCAAACTGCCTTGCCCTGTGACCTTGACCCAGTCGAAGTGGTGGTGTTGTCTCAGCAGCAACCAGGGCTGGGGGCACAAGATCTGTTTGATGTTACTTTGGACACAGGAAGTGGAGGTATCTGTAAGCTGAGGTGTTATAACAGCTGGGATGGGAGGTGTAGGTGTGGGCCAAATGAGACTCGCTGTAGTCTGGAGGCTTGATCCTGGGCTTGAGTGGAGGCATCCTGAGTGACAGATGTTTGGCAACATGCTCTGGCTGTTGTACGTTTTATGAATGTAAAAAAATAAATATTTAGTAAAAGTGTGGATTATACATCCAATGAGTTTTAAGCAACAAAATATAGCAATCTAAAAGGGAAAAGGAATTGAATATCATGATTAGTCCTTTCAGTGGAATAATAAGTAATACACAGTTTATATGCCATATAAGACTACTTCAAATAAACAGGTATGATGTCCTGAAATGAAAAAAGAGTAAATTAGTAAGTATATATGAAATGTACCAACAATTCAGCACAACACAGTAGAGAGGAGACATATGAAATTAACTATTCCAAGGCCTAGCAGGCTACAAATACAGATATTTACAGAACGTAGAGGGATGATTAGCATTAGTCATCATGTAAACAGTACAGAGTGAAGTTTTCACATACGCCACTTATATTCAGCATACAAATTTATATGCCTCAAATATTTTAGGACAACAAACTTTGATTTCTGAAACTAGTGACATCAATTCAATTACATGACAAGAAAAGGACAACATACAAAATTCAACATAAACAATTTTCAAAAGAGAGCATTACATAGAGATTGATAAATAATTGACACATTACCGTGGGTGAAAACATGATAGAAAAGTGAGAATGAGGAAAATTACATGGCAATAATATTTTCACTAAAATCTGAAACAAGGCATCATGGTACTTTTAGTGATTTCAATGAAACATTCACAACATTTGCAAAATTATAGCTTGAACATACCTTGTGAAAATCTGCTGTAAAAAGAGAGCCAATATTTATTATGTGAAAGACATATATGTTATTTGCTATTTGTAGTACAAACACTTACAAGCACCATAACATCATGAGACATGTGATGGTGATTGAAACCTGTTATCTTAAATGCAAGCCAATACATTCAAACAAAAAAAAAAGCCAAACAAGATGTTACTGACATATTTGTTTTTGTTTTTTAATAGATTGCACTGAACACATTAGCAACAGCTAACTTCAAAGCAAACAGGACATGTAGGTTTAGTGACACATTGAAAAATATAACTGACCAGTCTCCACTTCACTAAAGATTCCTGTTAAGCTTTCAGAATGTGGGATCTGCAAGACCTTCTCCTCTCAGCGATAAAGTTGTAAGGGGGATCTGGGAGAACCACCACCAGTGCTCTGGGCCTCCAGGTGACACTTGGATGCCAGGGAAAGCACTCTCCCACACAAGTCGTTCCACCTCTTCCAAATGTCCTCCTGCTCAAGTTGTTTGCTATAGCATTCAATCTGTGAAGTATTCTGGCTCACATTTGCCTTTTCTGGTACAGGGGTGAACTTTGGACTAGGACTGCAAACAATTGTGGCTCTACTCTAATGATTTCATCCACCATGACTGACAATTCTCCCTCAGTAAATAGTGGATTTTTCTTCCCTGTTATTATGAAATGATAAACTTAAATGATTGTAATAACCCACACAATAATGAATAACAAAAGAAACAAAATGAACAAGTAACAGGAAAATAAAAAATAAAAACTGAACTGGCCCAGAAATCGCTTTGGGGCAATGTTGTGCTGTAGTGGAATAGCAAAGGATCATGGTCTAAAATGGAGTGTGTTTTATAGTGTGTTATCCAGGTGCAAACAATTAGCGAAAATACATCAGGTGTGTGATGCTTGCATCCAGCCTACAGCCACAGGAATAGTCTAATATTGACCGCATCCCATGACGGAATCACTCCGTTCGCAACCCGCCGTTTGAACCCCGCCGGCACAACTGTGAATCTAAATAGGCTCAGTACAAACCTATCTGTCTGATGGCGACAGAGTACAATTCCCCAGCAGAGGAGTCCACTACATCAGTAGTGGTGAGCCACGTTGACGCGGACAGAGATTCAGCCTGCATACATCTAAATAGGGCGGGCGGGATTCTGTCAGCTTGACTGAGTACTTGGAACCGCCACCATGGCCGAATGATGGTAGCCCTGCCAAGATCTAAATCAAGCCCTAAGTTAGAATATAAATATAGTGCTGATTGTTTTTATAGTTCTTGTGTTCGGGGCATGTCATCCTCCAAGAGGATCCTCCTGTCCATCTTAAATCCAATAATGGTCTGTTAGTTTAACTTTTAAGGAAACCAGTGGCATGTTCGGAAATATGTACTCTTCACATTTTCCACTTCTTTACTATCAACTAATAAGTAGTCTAAGAGAGAGTGGTGCCCATGCTGCCTACAATGACACATGTATTCTCGAAACTCCCAAGCTTTTAACCGCTATATATCACTCAAATCAAACTCTCTCATCAAGAGGGACAGTTACAAGCGTGATTTTGTGGATCTCATTTTGTTGTGTTTTGTTAATCTATCTATATTACTATCCAACAGGATGATAAAGTAATCAAAATGACAATACTGAGCACAGCACCAAGGTAATTTCTAACTGACTGTTTTGTCAGTTAAATTTAATATCAATAATACACCAAGGACAATCGACAGATCTTAGCTTGTATAAGTGTGACTCTCGTATTTGAGAGACAACGTTTGAACTTTCGAATTTTATCCGCTGCACCCCGGACAATTTTGAAGCTTGTGCTGTCTTAAATCCCCAGTACACCAAGGGGATTTGGATCTAATATGAATTTACAATCACAGACGTAACAGTCACAGTTTGAGTTTTGAGAAAGTCGTCTACACGACAAAACACGTGTCGGCTGTCTGCATCTACGCTTCAACGGCATGTCAACTTATCCAGAACGTATCTAATTTTGTACTCACATATGGACTATATTATTCTGTCCACCTTTTTCCCTTGGTGTATTATTGATAATAAATTTAACTGACAACAGAGTCAGTTTTAATTTTCTCTGTATTGTAATTTTGATTACGGAAGTATATGGAAAAGTTCTTTTCCCTATACAAAGTAACACTCCTTTGGTGGCACAGTGTTTTCATTGAGCACACTTTTACATTAGCTATCTAATAATTGCAAACACTACTGAGGTGCTGACAATCCTTCCATTACCACTGCCATCTGTTTCTAGGATGAGAAAGTACTCCTTCTATACCGATCTGGAAATTATATTCTAGTAGATTTAAAAAATCTCCCTCAAGGCATTTGAGTCATAAATATAGGGGGCATAAAAACCAACACTTTTAAAGATAGTTGTATTTTATTATTGATAATTACCCATCTCCCTCCATCATCTGCTCTAGACACCAGGATGGCCACTCCCAATTTTTGTCTCACAGGGATGGCTACTCCCTTGGAGTAACACGCCCAATTTGAACATATTACATAGCTCTGTTGCAAGCTCATTTTATTAAAAAGACTCATCAGCTCAGCCTTTAATAGGTATGTTTCCTGTAGTATCATTATAGATGATCCTTGCTCTCTAAGGCATTGAAAGACAAAGCGCTGGTTCTTTTCCATTCTTAGATCATTAACATTCTAAGTGAAGACTGACATGATTTGGTCTGAATTCATACTAGTGGGAAGTTATAAATTGTCCTGACTCACTGGGTATACTGCAGTCTTGTGTTAATTGAGGACTACATTTTTAAAACTGTTCCCTTCTGCTTCCCATCCAGTACAATGTTATTTAACCCCTTCCATGCTCATGACGAGCTCAGCTCGTCATACAGTACACTGGTCGTGTGCTTATGACGAGCTGAGCTCGTCATGAACAATGGTGGAGAAGTGTGGCTCACTGGTTAGAGAAGGCAGACCTGGAAGCAGAGGTCAGCCCGGGACCAGGGTTCAATTCCCGGCTCGGCGGGGTCTTGAGTCCTAAAATGTCCATGGACTCGACAATTCTCGCTCCGGTGCCTACTCGATTCACGGGTTCACACTCTGTGACTCGGGGCAATAGCTTGCTTAATCTCCACAACGGCCCCTCGCGGCGGGATGCCTCGCTTTCACCTTGCGGATACCCTGCTGGGGTTATCTCACAGGGGAATACTAGGACGGGTTCCCTAAGCAAGCGCTTAGAAACCGCACAGTGATTTGTGCTATATAAATTCCTGTACATTTACATTTACATATTCATAGGAGGTCAGCACCCAGCGGGAATTGCCTTAGCAGTCAAGGTGTTAATGGCAGGTAAGTGAGTTACCGGTTTTCTGGTGAGTACTCATCTGGTGAAGTTGTGGTTCTGGGCACAGACTCCGGGGTCCTCCAGGGTCAGGTAAGTACAGTTAGTTCACCCTCTGCGGTGCAGTGGTGGCCGGGTGCAGAGGTAGTTAGGCCCAATGTTATCCAATGGGGGTCAGAGGACCTCCGGTTGGTGGCTGCTGGCTAGCAGGCCATGCGCCTGTGGGAGCTTGGCTCCTGGTCACTTGCTCAGGGCAAAGGGGGAAACAGGATAAGACAAAGGTGGCACAGCCAGCGGTACTCGGGCGGCTGGGTGCAGGGTGCTTTTGAGCAGTCGGGCGCTCAATGTTATCCAATGGAAAAGGTCAAAAGGGAAAAAAGGCTGCAGGCTCGGGGGCAGAGACTCTCCAGGGGTGACCAGCACATCGAGAGGTAAGTTAGGATTTTGGAGCACAGGTAGGTACCCCAAAGGGAGGCACAGGGGGCTGTAGGGCGCCGGGTGCAGGGATGTCTTTCGGTGTCGGAAAAGCTTACCCTCAGCTGTTCGCGGTTGGGGGGGCCCCTGGTTCTGAGTCTGCAGGCATTGTCTGGTTCGTTGAGAAGGGTCTTTGGGCACTGGACTTTGGGTCCCAGTCGCCGGTGGGGACGTCCTTGTGGTCTTGGGTCCCTCGGGCACGGTCCATGCTCGGCGGGTGCAGAGTGGGCTTGTCCGGAGCTTCCTGGCTGGCACCAGGGGGATTGTTGCAGCAGAGCCTCTGCTGATGGGAGTCCCAGTCTTTAAGAGGGTCAAGGCAGGCAGGTCCTTTGGGTTTCCCAAGGTTGCTGTCCGCAGGAGTCACTGGGATTTAGGGAGGAGCAGGTTCCAGGATCGACAGCCTGGTAGGGCTGGGGCCAAGTCAGTTGTTGTCGCCCTGTTGTTAGCAGCTGCGCGGCGGGTCTTCTTCTTCTTGATCTTCTTTCTGTATTGGGATCTGAGGAAGGAAGGTTCAGGGAGCGCCTCAATACTGAATTTAGGGGTGTTACAGGTAGGGCAAGGGCAGGGACCAATAGGTCCCTGTCCTGGGGTGGGTACACTCCCTAGCCTACTCCTCTCCTGTGGGAGGGGGGTAGGAGCCTAGCTAGGATTGGGCAGGGCTCCCCATCTTCAAGATGGCCGGAGCCGGGGGTCGTGCTTCACCTCGTCTTCCTCACCTGAGGGGTGGGGTTGACACAGGCTGGCACACCCTCCTCCCTGACGTAGTTTTTCCAGCCAGTCTTCCCGCCAGAGTGGGGGTTAGAACTGGTGGAGGCCAGTTGCTGGGTACCATTTGCTGTACCATTTGCTGTACCAAGCAACTGGCTTGGAGAAGCTCACAGAGGCGGCATGCCTTTGAAGCTTCCCCTTGCCCATCCTGGTGGAGGAGACCTAGCACCTCACCCAGGATGTGCATTGTTGCAGGCCTAGGAAAGCGGGGGCTCTCCACCCAGGGGTCCAGCAACATGTCTGCCTTGTGGCAGCCTCTGCAGCCACTCAGCCCAGACGTGGATTGTAGGTCCCTCTGCTGGGCTTGTGGATTGACTGTCTGGCTTTGGAGTGACCGGGGCTGGAGATGTGCATTCTCTTCAGCCACTGGGGAGTGGGGGGATCGAGGTGTGTCCTGCCTTTCCTGTATGAGTTGGGCTGGACTGAATAGACCTGGGCCGCATTTAGAGTAGTGGGAGAAGATTCCCTTGCACCTGAATGGGCCTGGTCTGCCTTAGACAATGCTGTCTCCACCTCCTGCCAGGAAGCCAGGCCAGAGAGGACAGAACTGGTTTGGGCTGGGCACGGACACTCTCTGCTCAAGAAAACGAAGTGAAATGTAGAATTAGTATTGGGGCCCTACCCCCTGAACTTTAGAACTCACTGGAATCAAGGAATCTCCCAAGAAGAAAAGCTGGAAGAACTACCAGGAGTACTGCCACTTTGCTGTGTTGTTGCTTTGTTGGGTTGGCCTGCAGTTGCTGCTTCTGCCTTGGGCAGTGAAAGGACTGGACTGGACTGAACTTTCTTTACTTGTGCTGAGTAACTCCAAGGATTGATGTAGAGCTTGCCTCCTGTTCTGAAGTCTCAGGGACTGCAAAGACTTCACCGACCTGAGGGGGGAAAGCCACTGACTCCTTCACCGAGTCGGTCGCTGGCTCTGTGTCCTGAAGGCACCGTCCACATCTTGCATCGCAACGCTTGGCTCACAGATGATGACTGCTGCTCCACCACTGAGCTGCGGCTTGAACCATGACCAAGGTCTTCTTCTCAGGCTCTCTCCTCTATAGCTAGTACAGTAATGTATCCATTCTACAACTATTAATGCATGTGAATACCTGCAAGAAATGTCACGTTAGCAGAAAAAGGAAAACTGCATTTACGTAACATGGTGAAATATAGGTCTACTCAAGACAACATAGGGCCAGATGCACAACTGTTTTTTGCAGTCGCAAACGGGTTATCGGCTCATTTGCGACTGCAAAATTGGTCAGACCTATGTACAAACCCTATTTTGCGAGTTGGTAAGCTATTACCGACTTGCAAAATAGGTTTTGTGACTTGGTACTTGGAAGGGGCTTGTCAAGGGTGTCCCTTCCTAATAACAAGTCCAAACGGTATGTATCATTGTTGTGCGACTGCAATTGCGGCCACAAAACACTCACTGTTTACCATCCATTTCAATGTGACCCCTTCCCTTTTATGACTTGCACTGAAAATATTTTTTAAGAGCTGACAGTCGTCCCATGGACCACTGCCTACTCTTAAAAAATGAAACAGAAACATTTCATTTTTCTTTTTTTAAATGCATCCCATTTTCCTTTAAGGAAAACGGGCTGCATTTAAAAAAAACTGCTTTATTTAAAAAGCAGTCACAGACATGGTGGTCTGCTGACCCCAGCAGGCCACCATCCCTGGGAGTGCTAGCCATTCCTAATGGGGTCTCAAATTGCACCCCCTTGGCAATATCCCATGTATCACCAAGGACCGCCTCAATACTTCCCCATGACCAACCCTCCTCTTTTTAGGCAGAGGCTGGGGCAGAGGATGAGGGCGAAGAAGAGGATCACAGAAGGGGGTGCACTGGGAGGACCAGACAGCGCAGCAAGTGGAGACAAGGAGCTCGAGAAGGGGAAGGAGGACTTAGTTGTCAACCTCTCCAAGAGGCCTCTGAGTGCTGTGGCACATTTAGTAATGTCCAAAGGGTTGGGTTTTGTCCATACCCCGACTCCAGACAAGTTCACCGAAATGTATGAAATAAATCAATTCTTCAGGAAAGTACGCCTGAAGGCGTTTTTCAATGATGAGGTTCCATGTGAACAATCTGACAGGGGACTCCATAACCCTTCTATGTTTACACCTGGCACCCACATGGTTCCCCCAGAGATACTGACATTTGAGAATGCAGTATTGAAGGATTTGATCAGCATGCCTAGAATTGACCAATCGCAGAACCTGACTAAGGCAGAAAAGGCTGCGGCGATGATCTCACCGACAACTCCAGAATTACCATCAAACGGGCAGACAAGGGGGGTTCAATTGTGATCCAGTCCACTGAGGACTACAATACAGAGTGTAGACGCCAACTGGCAAAAACTGCTCACTACACCCCCTCGCTGTTGAACCCACACCAAGACTTGCTGCTGAGATAGCAACTATTGTTTTTGAAGCAGAGACTAATGAGTGGATTAGTAAAAAGAAGGCAAGTTTCCTCCTGACTAAAGACCCTAAAATCCCATTTTTTTATACCCTACCCAAGGTACACAAGGACACCACCCTAGTTCCTGGGAGACTGATTATGTCTGGGATCGGGTCTCTACTAGAACCACTCTCCAAATTTTGCGATTGTTTTTTGCAACCCCTGGTGAAACAAATACCCTCCTACATCCAAGACACCACGGATGTCCTGCGTCTGATTGACAACATAGAAGGGAGGGAAGGGGTGGATCATTTGGTCACCTTAGACGTGGAAGCGCTCTATACCAATATCCCCCAGCGCGTCACGCTAGAGGCCATGGAATCTAGCCTCCTAACCGAGGAGTGGGTCTCTCCAACTCCCATCTTGTTCATAATGAATTGCACCACTTTAACACTCACTAAAAATGTCTTTGAGTATAATACCCTCCTCTTCAAGCAAACACAAGGTACGTCTATGGGGAGCACATTTGCCCCAAGTGTGGCTTGTTTATACATGGCCACATTCGAAAGGGACATCATCATTAACCCCAACAATCCATACAGGGGCAACCTCACCTTGTGGAAACGCTTTATAGACGACATCCTCCTACTATGGAAAGGTGATGTGGAATCTTGTAAAGCCTTTTGTGAGTGGATTAATGCACAAAATCCATTCCTCAAATTCACGAGAACAATATCCCACACCAATATCTCTTTCCAGGATCTGAGGATTTGGCTGACTGAGGCAGGTCTACACACTAGCCTATACAAAAAGAAAACCGATAGGAACAGCCTCCTCTTATACCAGAGTCACCATCCTAAATCCCTACGGGATAACCTCCTGTTTGGTCAGTTCCTCCGCATTAGGAGGAAATGCACCTCCCTGGACGACTATAAGACTGAAGGTCGAATCCTACAAAAAAAACTTACTGGACAGGGGGTACCCAGCCCGCAACACTAAACAATCGTACAAACGGGCTATGAATAACCCAAGGGAGGGATTGCTACAAGGTAGAGTGAGGGACACCACTGAAATCATCACCTGCGTAACCTCCTTTATCTGTAATTCCAACTTCATCAGAAAGACAATCAACAGACATTGGGGGGTAGTAAACACCGGGGCACTGAGATCCCTAAACCTAGATTTGCATTCAAGCGCACTTCGAATCTGGAAGATGCCCTGGTCCACACCAGACCGAGGACTAAAGAAGCGAATGTCCAGAGAACCCTCTGGGATTTACCTCCAGTGGTCGGCCCCTAACCATGTGGTGGTTGTTCAGTTTGCGCCCAGACCAGTACATACAAGGAGATCCAGCTAACGGACTCCTTTAGATGGCAACTCAGAAGGCACACAAATTGTAACACCACCAAGTGCATCTACCTCCTCTTATGCCCATGTGATTTGATTTATGTTGGTATGACCATGAGACAGGTGAAACTGAGAATCACTGAACATAAGAGCAACGTCAGGTGCTTGAAAACAACGACAAAGCTGTGCACACATTGCTGGGAATTCAAACACAAAGTGAACAGCCTCAGGTGGCTGATACTTGAGGCACACCCGAACATTGCACAGAACGCACTGTTCAGGATTGAACAGCGCTGGGTCCAGCGCCTCAACACAGACAGCATCGGCCTTAACAATAGCATTCCCTGGGCTGCACTAAGTAACCACTAGGGCCCTCACCCTATAGGACATATATGTGAGCAACCACCTTGATAGCCAGGTGTGATGAGGACCTGACAATAGACCACCTTGAGTGCCAGAGTGGACAAAACAACATGTGACCAGTGCAATACTGACTAATTATCCCTACACATAGAGATGTCTGCTGCATACCCATCCCATGCACTCCTGGGCCTCAATTCCATCAGGTGGGTTGTCCTATGAGTAATATTGGGCCCCTTTTGTAGGCAACTATGGCCTCCGAGACAGGTTTGCACAAGCTTCAATACACTATTGACATCTTGACAGTAGCCACTGTCCCCTGGTGTCATGACCATAACGACACCCCGTGATATTTGGTTATCCTACACTGGAACTTCACTGCATTGGTACGATTCTAACCAACCATTGCCTCTTTTAACTTCGAATCCGATACTAGTAGTGTTGGTTTACTTGGGATCTCCCTAGGCCTTTCACCACTGCAAAATGGCCGACGCTCTAACCGCCATCATTGGCTGTCCCCTGGTGGCATTACCATAACGACACCCCTGCGATATTAAGTTATCCCACACTAGGGCATGGAACTTTACCACTTGAGTACAATTTTAACACACCATTGGCCCTTTAACTTCGAATCCGATACTAGTAGTACCAGTCTACGTGGGTTGCCCCTATACCTTTCACCACTGCAAAATGGCCGACGCTCTAACGATCATTAATGACGTACGTGTGACACCACGGCCCTCGACATGCTGACCGACACGTCATGGGACCACGTGATGACGCGCTACCCAGTCACGCCCCGCCTGAGTTAAAATGGTGACAGCCGACACTGAATGCTGCAACGATTCCTCGGCGGGAGCGTCTTCTAGGAGGTTGGCACGGCTCAGAGTACGGAGAAGTAAGCGGTACGGCGGGGTTGTCAGCGTGATCCGACGCTCTTTTTACTGAGGGTGAGCCGGGTTCCCTTCAACCACGAGTGCTACTTGCACTCACTGACCCAGGCTGACATCGACTGCGTCCCACTGGGACCGGGGGCTATGCTTGTTCCCCACCTTGATGCCCGGAGGGATGGTATACTACGATCGGGAGTGGAAGTGTCCGGGGACCGGCTATGACCTCTTAGTCATGGTGCGAACATTTAATCACTGCTCTGACTGCACCCGCCCATGATCTGGACTTTGCTGGTCTACCCGGGTGCCCAGGCTACATGGTTCTGCATCATTTGGCTAAAATGACTCTAGCATTCCACCACCGGTGTGGCCCGCATTGATCCGCACTGGCTACAGTTACATCGCATTATACCTACACGAATGCCACAGCGCACATGACTGCGCATCCAACTTGTACATTTTTCACTCATCACCCAAGGGGTACTTGTCTTCCCAACCTTCTACCTTTTTGCAGGACATCAGATATGTGGTGTCTTAACGCCGGGGGAAATCGCGACAGCACTCGCTCCATGAATGGCGGGTGAGTAATCTGTACACTTTCCAGCATATCTTCGGCTGTTTTAACTATTCTCTAAGCCTGATACCAGTCATCATGACTTTTTAAGTATTTTAATACCGACTCTTTAACTTTTGATTCTGGAATGGTAATTCCATTCCTTTCACTTTCCCTGCAGACAGTTGATCCTAAAAAATGAGCACGTTGTGGATGACACTTATATTCTCCTTTATGTCATTCTCTCCACGTTTCTACATGGCGGAACCAGGCACACATTAGACTAGATCAACATTATGGATATCTAGTAGTGTAGATAGTTTCCCTTATTTTGGTCCTGAGGAAATGCGGAGTATCACTTTGAATAAAAAAAGCATGAAACATGTCGACCACTTTGTTAGAGTAGGTTTTTCCTTTCATGGACCTTAGAGCCTGATGAAGCAACCACTCTCTGTTTTTAACAAGGTGGGTTACCACTTCATTAAAATTCTTTTTGTGGACTACTCAACCTTTTTTTTATTTTTTATTTTTTAAATTTTTAAAAACCTTTATTTCACGAAAGCACACAGCTATTCAGCCTGACATCCCGGAGGCAAGGCAGCATAATAAACAGAGCATGATAGTGCAGTTCAGGTACAGCAGGAAATTACAGGTTTATTTTATATTTTATAACAATGAAGAAACGCCAAACGGCGCTAAGAATTGGCAATGGGAGGAGAATACAGCAAGGAGTATAAGGCCAGGAGGAGAAAGAGACCAGCATTTCAGAAGCACAGAAGAATAGAGGATGGTAGGAGGGGGGAGGAGAAAGACAGGATTACTCAGGTATCGTATACAGTTGGTGTCCTAGGTCACAGTGACAGGTGCTCATCAAGTGAGGCAGGCTCAGGCGGTAGACACACATCACCCCGGTAAGAGTTCCAGGCACCCCACACCCTGTTCCATCTGTTGGGTTTACCCCTGGCAACATAGACAGTCTTCTCCCGGAGCATACACCAGTCCATATTGGCCTTCCACTGCACCACCAAGGGTGCCGTATTGGCCCCCCACTTTTGAGCGATGTCTCTCTTGGCCACCATATTGCCTAGGGTCACCCACTGAGTTTGGGCTGTGTTGTGATCCGTCGGCTCCCAAATATTAAGGAGGCACCTACGGGCTTTCGCCACAATCCCCACACCCGACACTTCACTCATGACCCTGTGAATCCTCCTCCAGTAGGACGATATGGCCGGACATTCCCAGAGGATGTGCAAGAAGGTGGCGAGGGCACCACAGCCTCGACGACATAGGCCGTCGGGCGAGTAGCCCATGTGTATTAGGCGGGGGCCAGTAACGTACACCCTGTGCAGGATTTTAAATTGGACCAAACGAAGCCGGGACGAGATGGCAACCTCCTTAGGGGAAGACACTGCACTCTGCCAGTCCTCCTCATCGATCTCCAGGCCATCCGCCACCCACTGGTCTCGTAGCCCAAGGAGAAGGTCAGTGCGAACATTAATTAATTTTTTATAGGACAGCGAGATTGCGCATATGGCCATCCAGCACTCTGTCCTCCAGCGGTGAGCTTTCCGGGATGTCTTCCCCAGGGTCATAGCAGAGAGCAAGGCGTGCCTCAGCTGCGCATATCGAAAGAACTCCGAGTCACCCAGCTGGTACTCAGTCTGTAGCTGGGGGAAGGTCTTAATAGTCCCCCTGGAAATCACATCCTCCACCCTGGTGATGCCAATAAGGTCCCATTTGTCAAAGCCCTTGGTGTGCCATAGCCTGCCCAACATATCGGATTCATAGAGGGGAGTGAAACCGGTCAGTCTGCCCTGCCATCCCTGCACCCTGGTGATCGAACGCCAAATAGAGACTGCCGTCTTAGTGGGACCGGACATACGCCGATCCAGAGATCTGGAGTAAAGGGCGCGGTAATAATTACCTCCACTCATGAGCCACCTGTCCATAGCGTAACCGGGGCTATTTACCGGCCCATAAAACCTGTGATTGAGTGCCGCAAGCTGGGAGGCCCAATAGTATCTACGTACATCCGGCAGTGCTATGCCCCCGTCATACCACGGGAGCGTAAGCTTCGTGATCGCCACCCGAGGTCGGCCATCCCAGAGCAGGGCCCGCTGAAGGCTCTCAACTTCTCGGAAGTATCGGGCCGGTACCGGGTCTTGGGTGTTTTGTAGGACATACAGGAATCTGGGTAAGGACATCATTTTAAACAGGGCCGCTCGGCCAAGCAGGGAGAGCGGGAGCTTACGCCAACCCTCCACGTCGCGTCGAAGGCGTTGCAGTGGAGGGAGCAAGTTCTGGTCGTATCGAACCTTCGGGTTCCCAGAGATGTAGATCCCTAGGTACTTGAAGCCCTGTGTGGCCACCTGGATGTTGCAGCCTCTAGGGAGGCGCGGCGTGTCCCCTTTCAATACGTACAGGGAGGACTTGGCCCAATTGATAATCAGGCCAGAGTATCTCCCAAAGTGTTCAAGCACGTCGCAGGCGACGATGAGTGACTGGTATGGGGACGTCAGGTATAGGAGGATGTCGTCCGCATAGAGGGAGATACGGTCCTCAAAGTCCGGTGCCCAGGTGATACCATGGAGGTCGGGGTGGCAGCGCAGAGTGGCCGCCAAGGGCTCGAGAGCCAGGGCGAATAGTAGAGGCGACAGGGGACAGCCCTGTCTGGTACCCCTGTGGAGGACAAAGGTCGTCGACAGGCGACCATTCACAGATACATTAGCCATTGGGCTGGCATATAGGAGCTTCACCCAGCTGAGGAAAACCGGGCCAAAACCGAGCTTAGCTAACACCGCCCAGAGATAATTCCACTCAATAGAGTCAAACGCCATGGTGGCATCTAGAGACGCCAGCACGGCTGGCTCCGTGAGAGTATGCGCCCTAGCCAGGGCGCCGTGAAGTCGTCTCAGATTGAGGGCAGTGTTACGATGCGGAATAAAGCCCGACTGGTCCGGATCCACCAGGTCGCCAATAATCCCAACCAGTCGGTTAGCCAGCAATTTGGCGAGGACCTTTGGTTCGGTGTTCAGTAGGGAAATAGGCCGATATGAACGACACACGTCCCTTGGTTTACCGTCCTTGTGAATGACCACGATAGTGGCCACCCTCTGATCAAGTGGGAGAACGCCGGCGTCCCTCGCCTCCAGGAACATAGCACGAAGACGCGGGGAGACCACATCGGGCCGTATCTTATAGAGCTCAGCCGGAATTCCATTGGGACCCGGTGCCTTGCCAGATCTCAAGGAGCGGATCGCAAGGGCAATCTCATCAGAAGTAATGTCCCTGTCCAAATCATCGCGGTCCTCCTCTGTAAGACAGGGAAGATCCACGGTCGAGAGAAGTTCTGCCGCGTCGGCCTCTGTGCAGTCAGAGGAGGAGGTGTAAACACCCCTGAAATAGTCGGCAAACGACTCGGCGATGGCAGAAGGGTCGGTGACAGGGTTGCCATCCGCGCCCATGATCTCAGGTACTGCCCGACTGGCCAGCTCCCTCCTGTCCAACCAGGCCAACAGTTTGCCAGCCTTGTCTCCCACGTCATACATACGGCCCTGCTGTTCCCTAGCCAGGGTCTGGGCGGCATTCGTAGCGAGATCGCGGTACTCCAGTTGCTTTAGAGAAAGCGCATGGAGGAGGTCTGGGTTAGGGTCAGGGTCCAGTTGGGCGTCGAGGTTCACGATCTCCTCCTCGATACAGAGGAGATCGGCGTCTCTGCTCCGACGGGCCTCCGCTATCAAAGCAAATGCCTCGCCCCTCAGGACGGTCTTGAAGGCCTCCCACAGAGTCGCGGTCGACCCGACCGAACCCTCCTTCTCGGAGAAGTATCGGTCTATCGCCTTGGCTAGTAGAGCACGGGTCTTTGGGTTACGAAAGTACCAGGGGTTGACCGTTGCCGGTCGCACCGACAAAGCGATATCGAAATCAAAGGAGACCAGGAGCGGTGAGTGGTCAGAAACTCCACGCGCCAGAAAACGAGCCTCAGACACGGCCGTAGCGTGAGCTGCCAAGGTAAGGATATAGTCTATTCGGGACAAGCTACCATGCGCGCTGGACAGGAAGGAGTAATGACGCAGCGTAGGGTGTAAGAGTCTCCAACTATCAACAAGGCCCATTGAGTCTATAAATGAGGGCAGCCACAGTTGTGATTGGCGAAGATCTCTAGATGGTTGTCGGTCCAGAGTGCCAGAGCAGACGGAATTGAAGTCACCCCCAACAATAAGTAAGCCATCAGGCAGAGCTAAAATGGCGCCACCAAGGTCCTGGAGCGTGCTAGTCTGTAGACCAGGCGGGACGTAAACTGAAAGTAGGATGAGGGTCCTCCCCTCCCACCGCCCAGCCACCGCTGCGTAACGTCCTCTATCGTCTATCGTAGTGACGTCAATCTCCAGCGGCAGGGAAGCCCGGACAAGAACGCCCGCCCCCCGAGAGCCTGAAGTGAACCCCGAGTGTGCCACCATCTTGTACCCCTTGTGACTGAGCGCTTTGCATGAGTTCCCAATCAAATGAGTTTCCTGCAGAAAAACCACATCAGGCATGTGACGCTTGAGCATTTGAAGCACAATTCCCCGTTTGATTCGGTCACCCAACCCGTTGACATTCCAACTGATAACTTTTAATTTCTTACCCCCCATCATCGTGGCACCCTCCCCCACCCGGCCCGAGAGACCCTTGCAGAATCGAAAGTACAACAATATACATCACCCATTGCCGAAAGAAAGAAAACAAAAACACTCTAAGAGACATTCGAACTTGTCCCAAAACACCCCCCACCCTGCACCCCTGCAGCAGACTAAAAAGCCCCCCCAACCAGCAGTGTGCCTGTCGCCCCATTAACTAGTCTACAGAAAGCCCCAAGAGGAGTAAGGATTCCCCGCGGACACCCCCCCGCCGCCCTCCATGAAACGACAGGATCTCAAATTGCTATTACACTGAAAAAAGGGGACGAGTGTCACATATAGCAGGACCACCAACCGCCAGTGTCCACTTGATAGAGCCAATCCTCACAAATCTGCGCCACCAGCAGCGCCCCCTTCGCTGTTCTCCCGGTCGTCGCTTCGCTGTGGTAGGGTGTCGAGCCATTCGCTAACATTGTCCGGAAAGTCAAAAAACATTGCACGGCCGTCGTGCTCGACCCGCAACTTGGCCGGGAACATCATCGAGTACTTGAGTCCCATGTCCCTCAGTCGCCGTTTCACTCCCCCGTAGCTCTGGCGCTGTCTCTGCACCGCTCTGGTAAAGTCAGGGTAGAAATTCGCCTCTGAGTTCTGGTACTGTAGCGGACCATGCCTCCTGGACGCCTGTAGAATTGCGTCCCGGTCCCTGAAGTTGAGGAACCTAGCAATGATGGGTCGAGGTGCCGCGCCAGTCTTTGGCGGGCCACCTGGCACCCGGTGCGCTCGCTCCACCGAGAAGAATTTGCTCAACCCGGGGGGAGTAAGATGGTTCTGTATCAGGTCCTCAACGAACAGGTCCGCCGATGCATCCTCCGACCCTTCCGGAACGCCAATGATGCGGACATTCTGTCGCCTGGCACGACCTTCATATTCATCCAGTCTCCTGAAGACTTGGTCAGAGGCGAGTCGTAGGGTCCGGACCTCGGTTTGCAGGTCCGAGACGTCGGTGGTGAGGCTCGAGGCTTTCAAGTCCAGTGATTTCACCCGATCGTTGGTTTTACCCAGATCGGCTCTGATGAGAGTGAGATCCACCGCCAGTGTGTCCACCTTGTGGGTCAGGACCTCATGCTGTTTCTGCATTTCTGCTCGGATGCCCGAGATGGCCCCCATAACATCACTGAGGGTGGGCTCGGATCCATCCGGCGAGCCCGATGTGGAGATGTCCTTAGCAGAGGCTCCCGGTGCCGGCAATAAGCGGAGTTGAGCATATCGATCAATCCTGTTCTGTTGCACTTGGGACTTGCCTCGAACTCCTTTGTTCACTGTCTTGTCCGGGTCGCCCTTGCCCGCCATGTTGGGTCCGATGAGACCGTGGGGCCACCACACACAGCTCCGAGCCCAAGGTGCACCGTGCCGAGGTAGTAGAGCAGAGGTGCAGCAAAGTCCAGTGATAGATGGCACAGTGGTATAAGAAATTCCGCAAGTGGGGATCACCACCCAGCACTACGCATCCCAAGCCAGCGAAGTGGCGGAGACCGAGGAGACAATGGCGCTTCCTTGGCAAGGGGCAACACACGACGTAGCTCAGCGTAGGAACCTCCGATTCGAACGCAGGAGGCAGTTCCCGCATCAGTGACCCGTCAGCATTCAGAATCCACCTACGTGGATCAGGATTTCAGGCAGGATTATTGCGGAGGGCCGGAGGGTCTGCGGAGCTCCGAGCTTACATGGCCATCTTGCTTGTCGCAAAAGCTCCTCCTCTACTACTCAACCTTTTTTAACATCACTTTAACCCATCTACACCAGTCACTTCCACTCTCTAGGGCCCTCACACCCACAGCACCATACGGCAGGAATAAAAGATCCCCGCAAAAGAGCCCCTTTATGTTATGTTATGTTAATAGGAGCTTATATAGCGCACGTACAACCTTGAACTTCATGGCGCTGAAGAGCAAACGCTACAGTAGTGAGGTGCACATCAGGTATTGCACCGCCGACCCGACGAGGGGCAAGGCCATATGATGAAGCATGACACCTAGCTTGCTGGGTGTGTGTGAGGTCTTTAGTTCTGAGGATCCCCCCTCCTGTGTGCCTTCACTCACTTTTATATTTCAACTGTCTCATCCAAGGTTTTGGTCCAGGGGAACTGTGCATTCCTTCTTTTTACACTGTGCTACTAGGGCGCATGCACTGGACCCCGGTAAATTAAAGCCCTACCTGTCCTTCTTTTTGTTTATAAGGCAATTTGCGACCCCATTAGGAATCACAAACAATGTCTGGGACACTGTTGTACATTACTATTTGCATCGAAAAACATTGCAATTTGCTACTCGAAAATTGGTAGGTTCGTACTTCTGGCCCTTAGTATTAACTTATTGCTGCACATTTATTTAGGTGTGCACATTTAAACACAAATGAATATATTTCTAGTGCACTACATTCACATTACATGTAACATTCAGTAATTCTTTAAAATAATCATGTGTAAGTATGGGTAAGAACTATATTTAAATCGTGTATATGAAATATTAATGCACTCATTACATTATTTTTTTAATTGTTTTTAGTGAAATCACATTCTACATATATGAGGATGGTTTCTATGTAGTTTGCTGATCAATGAATGTCATTAAGGTATTCAAAGCGAAGACTATCAGTTCTTTCGCTTCTAGTGTAACAAATCACACATATTCACATATTTAGACATTTTCATAAACAGTTTTGGGTCATGTCTAAGTTAAATACACATCTGATATACCGAATGAGTCAAAAATACGTGGGTACGTACATGATCCAAAACACTGTGCAACAAATCAATGTACAATTATTGATAACAGACAAGTGTAAAAACACCATTGACAAATAAAGGAACACTGTACAAAATTACACCAGCAGATGGTTAATAAAAATGAAGCAGTACCAATGAGTCCTATTATTTAGACTGGCTCTTTGGGACTACTATCACACAGGAAAATTGTTACTCTGTGGGCAAACACCCTCTTCAGAGGTTTAGAACTTTTTCAAATACCCTTTGTGGTACTAAATGAATAGGAAATGCCGACGCGTTTCCAATCCCGAGGTAGACTCACTGGATTTTCATCAGGGCTATGGCACGGTGTAGCTTGCAAATTAAAATGAAGTGAGAAATAAATTGTTTGCATCACAAACTGACTTTCTCTTAAGTTAGGTTGGATCTACTCTTATTGTTTACAAATTGCAGGACCTGAAGCTCTAATTATGAACTTATTGTGCTTCTCAGTTCTTGCAATTGTGGCATTTTCAGGACCTGGAAAGACCAAAATAATCGGTGTCAGCAAGGCCATATTGGCTGCATTGTATCTTATAAGTGGATAAAAATGATGTGTAGACTTACAATTTAGTTCGTCAGAGGAAAACTGTAACGTTCTGATTTCTGGATTGTTTACACGTCTCTGGCAGTCAGTGAAAAATTCACTGTCACAGGACAGAGATGACTCTTGCTATTAAAAAAACAAACCATAACCGTGTTTTAATTTTTGGGCGCAGCTGTTTGCTGACTTGTAATATTATAAAGGAATGATAAAGCACTTACTTTTGCGCGTATGCGTGCGCGGCAGAATGAAGCTGAGGATTCTATGGCAGGACCGGAGTCTTCTGATTATGCTTTCTCATTTCTTTACTGCAAAACACAGCAGCCAATGAAAGTAAAACTACATTAGTAAAAAACAACAATACCGATGAGGCTTTGAACCATGCAAAGTAGAGAGACACTAAACTGCAGTCCAGATAAGTGCCTCTCTACTCTGTATTGTTGCACTGTACTGTGTTGTACATATTTCATGCTTATATTGATATACATTGAAATTGTCATTATTGCGATCTGTATTTCACCTATTTGGGGGGCTTTTGTCGTGATTTGTGCGCGCTGCTTGTTACGTGCAGTTTTCCTTTCTTTTTTCCCGGTCGGAGCGCAGCTTCTCCTCCACGCTCCACTCCTTAGTTAGCCCTCGTTTGAAGCGCGTGTTGCGCTTTAGCAGCTCCCCGTGACCCGCTATTGCTGCCTGCAGCTCCGGCTGCTTTGGATCGCGGTGCGCGATCGAGAGGGACTTGCCCCCCCGCTGGGAGTGAGACGCGCGCTGAGGCCTTCGCGGGCTGCCAGTGTGCGTCTCTGGGGCTCGCGCGTGTCTCAGTTCATGCCCAACCCCGTTTCAGTGCCTGCACGGACGCTTTGCCCCGGGCTGAAGAGGGGGTTACCACGCAGGAGGCCAGCAGCCGATTTTGGCCGATCTTCAACATCTTAAAGGCAGCGCCAGGGTCGCTCTTGGTATCTTCTATTTTTCCTACGCTCGTGGAAGATATTAACCCCTGATTGGCCAGGGTTCTTTAGCCACAATTTTTAGGACCCCATACCTCCATTAGTCCTAGAGTGGGACTGTTTATTCTTGTTGTGATTTTAGGTATTGTTTGATTGGCTCCTGCGCCTGGCACTACTACCAACCGACGCCCTTACCTAGGGCCAGTACTTAAGCTTCCCACTGGGGATCTTGGACTGGATTTTTTCAAATCTGTGGTTGAGGATGGCAGAATATTATTGCTATCAAGAGGAGATTGCTGCGTGCGATGGCCAGGGCGATGAAGAGTATTATGAAGAGGAGTCCATGGAGGACCTCATTGACAAGAAGCTTGATGCCCTTAGCTAAGAAATTGGAGATGCTCGTCCCCGGTGGTACGAAGGTCCCCCCGACTACAGACCCAGGTCAGACCCCTGCTCCCATGCCCCGTGAATCCCCAGTGTCTTCCTTGCCACATGTCCACTCCTATGCTAAAATGTATAAGTCCAAAGAAGGCACCAAGGACGCCGTCCCTTCCCTTCCTCCTCCTCAGTCCTCCCCTATACAGGTGGCAGACACCACTACTGACACTGACACAGGCACAAGTTCCTCCCATACATCCAAGCCACGCAAGTGCGCAAAGAAGCGTAAACATGCTTTCTCCCCGGTTACTCCTTCCCCTTTCATGTTCGACCCTTTGGACATTGTCCACCCTAGATCCTCCGACTGGGTCCCTCCGCCCGCGGTGGTGGAATACCTACAAACCCACCTGCGCAAGGGGTTTGATAAAGAAGTCAGGGCCCGTCTGAAGTCAGAATGCCCCCGTCCAGACCTAGCCCACAAGGTGGCCCTTACCCCAGACATTGATACATCTATGACCACTTTTCTTAAGAAATACAAAAAGGACCCCAAGAAGGGGATTGATCACGGCTGAGAGCGTGCCAGGACAAGGTCCTCGACCTTTCGGGCCCTTTGGCTAAAGTCTTAGAATTGGCCCTCCAAGCTCAGGAGACAGGGGCTGCCATCCATCCTGAAGTTCTGGCTGGTTGGGCTCAACCAGCTATTTGCAAGTTAGGGAATGCTAACTGCGCCCTTGCTTCGGAGCGAAGGAAATCGGTCCTGCTACGGATTGACCCACAACTTGTGGAGCTGGCCTCATCAGAAGTGGGGCCTTTGGCGGAAGGTCCAGTGTTCGGAGACAAGTATGTTAAGGATATCGCCAAATTTGTAAGCATGTTCGCTTCACTAAACAAATCTCAAGCATATTTGAAAAGGGTTCTGGACCAGGTCTCTGGTAGGGCCGGATGTGGCAGAGGACGCTCGACCGGCCAATACTCAAATACAAGTCCTCAGCGAGGATATGCCCCGAGGCGTGGCAGTATTTACACCCAAGAACCAGAACAGGCCGGCTTCTACCCGTCCAGATCACGCAGCTACAGATGCCGTTTCAACCGTGGTGTCAACCGAGGTTACAAGAATTTCGACAATCAATCCTCTGGTAAGTCCTGTGTGTCCTGTCACTCCTCTAGGGTGCAGGTTGCGACACTTTGTGGTGAATTGGGCGAGACTCACTTCAGATGTTTGGGTCCTTCAGACCCTACAGGGCTACCAGATAGAGATGTTAGAGTTTCCCTGTCAGGTGTTTCCCCTCAACTTCTCCATTTTTCCCATCTAGAATAGAGTTTTATAGACTTAGAACTGGAAGAGCTGTTGGCCAAACAGGCTATTGCTGTAGGACCCTTCATTCCAGAAGGGTTTTGCAGCAAAGTCTTTTTGGTGCAGAAGAAAGGTGGCGGCCAACGCCTAGTACTAAATTTAAGAGATTTCAATCCTATGGCGTGTATCGCCACTTCAAGATGGAGGGTATCCACCTCTTGCAATATCTCCTGTTGGAGAAAGACTGGATCGTCCGGTTGGACTTGAAGGATGCTTACCTTACTGTCCCTATTTGCCCCTCACATCAGAAGTTCTTGCAGTTTCCATGGAAAGGGCAGTGGTACCGGTATCGCTCGCTCCCCTTTGGCCTCTCCTCAGCTACTTGGGTGTTCACCAAACTCCTCAGGCCAGTGGTCTCTCGTCTCCGGGAGATGGGGGTGCGTCTCATTGTGTTTTTGGACGATTTGCTAATTCTGGCACAGGATCGGGATTTCCTCCTCACTCATCTGGAGTGGACGACGTCCCTGTTACAGAATCTGGGGTTCGTCATCAATGCCAAGAAATCTGTGATGATACCGAGCCAGCAGATGGAATTGCTGGGTTTTCTGATAGATTCAGTCTCTGCACAGATCCTCCTTCCAACGAGCAAGATCAGGTCCATAAAGAAGGAGATCAGAATCACCTTGTCCAAGGAAATGATTTCCTTACACGTTCTAGCAAGAATTGTGGGTCTCCAGGCATCCTCGATCCAAGCCATTTTCCCGGGACCCTTACACTGCAGGGCCCTTCAGAGACTCAAAATCTTTTACATCCAAAGGAAGTTTAATTACGACCATCTCATTCCCCTTTCTCCGGAAGCCCGAGAGGAGCTTCAGTGGTGGCTGGAACACATGACAGCCTGAAATGGGCGAGCAATCTTCGGCGCCGCCCCGGACGTGGTTTTAGAGTCCGACGCTTGTCAATGGGGTTGGGCGCTCGCTATGAGGAATTTACCACAGGAGGACTATGGTCAGCAGAAGAACTAAAATTGCACATAAACTGTCTAGAGTTGTTGGCATTGTCCTTTGCCATCAGGTCTATCTCACCACTGAAGAGCAATTGTTGCATCCTGCTTCGAATGGACAATGCCTCAGTGGTGAGATACATCAATCGACTAGGGGGGAAGAGGTCCCGCATGCTAGTCCACATTGTGAAGGAGTTTTGGCATTTTTGCCTGGATCACAAGATCTCTGTAGTAGCAGAGTATCTTCCAGGAAAGTTCAATCAGATAGCGGATTGGAATTCCCGGTTCCTTCGGGACTACAGCGATTGGAGGCTTCACCCCTCGCTGTTTGCTCAGATCATGGTTATGCAGGCTCATGCCAGTTAGACCGGTTTGCTTCTCGCCTCAATGCCCAACTTCCCCTGTTCTTCAGTTGGAGACCGGACCCGATGGCGATGGGAACGGACGCATTCCTGCATCATTGGGGGCAACAGAGGACTTATACTTTTCCTCCGTTTGCACTGATCCCGAAGGTTGCTGCCTTTGTCCGTTGTCAGAGGGCTTTACTAGTGTTGGTAACCCCGTTTTAGTCGACTCAGTCGTGGTTCCCACACTGTTGGAGTTATCTGTGGATCTTCCCTTCCAGCTTCCAACATTCCCGATGATCCTCCAGGACCCAGTGGGGTCGAGCCACCCGCTTGTCCTGCAGAATCAATTAACCCTGATGGTGTAGATGCTCTCAGGAGACATGAGAGCATGGCAGGACTTTCAGAGGCGGCTGCCAGCTTTATGCAGCAAGCGTGGGCTCCTTCCACCCGGAAACGATATTCTGCTTCATGGAAGAGATGGGTGGGTTGTGCCATCAAAAACAGGTGGATCCCGTGGGATCAAATGTAACTGAGATTTTGAATTTCTTGTCAGAATGTGCAGAATTGGGCCTTGCTTACAGGTCGGTTAATAATTTCAGGTCTGCTATTTCTGCTGGACATGACCAAGTTGATTGTAAGCCCGTGGGGATGCATCCCCTGGTTTGTAAGTTACTGAAGGGGGTCCGTGTGGCTAACCCCCCTCGGCCCGGGTATTCCACTTTATGGGATGTTTCTAAAGTTCTCACTCTTTTGGAATCCTGGCCCGATAATGGTGATCTGTCTTTGAAGCAGCTTTCTGCCAAGCATACAATGCTGCTTTGTCTCATATCATGTCAGGAATAAGACCATGTCTCGTTCAGTGGAGTATCCTGCTTTTCCACATAATAGCAAGTTATGCGTGTTGCAGTGTTTGAAATGCTATGAAGAGCATACTATTGCACACAGAGCTGATCCATTGTGTCAGTTATCAATTTCTGATCAGAAACCATTCAAACCTGTCGCTGCTGCTACTTTAGCTAGGTGGGTTGGATGGGTTATGTCAGAAGCTGGCATTGACATTTCTGTTTATGGTGCTCATTCAGCTAGAGGAGCTATGGCTTCTAAAGCCTATTTATTAGGATCCCGTTTGGAGAACATCCTCAAAGCAGCTGATTGGTCTTCTGATTCAATGTTTAAAGTGTTTTATTATAAACCTATTCCTCATGTTTCTGATGCTTTGATTGATGAGCTTTGAACCAGCATAATCAGAAGCCTCCGGTTCTGCCATAGAATACAAAATTTTCTAGCTATCGCGACAAGAATTTTAGATTCTATTAAGGACACCGAGGCGAGGATTATCCCACCTGTTGGGAGAGTTTATGCAACTGTGAAGTTGTTTGATGTTATATTGTTTTAACAACTTTTTTCCCACCAGATGAGAAATGAAGTTGTGGGCTCCCTTTCTCAACTTTTTTTTTCTATTTTAAGAAATGATTCTTACAAGAGTTGAGTACCTACTCCGGATGGAGCTACTGTGCGTTCCTGACAGAAGTCGATGCTCTTGTTGGTTATGGATTATTCTCCATTGAGAATTCCTACAGGAACTGTTCATCTCTCCGTTGAGAGTTTAAGACTTTGATTGTTCTTATTGGACTGATTCGCGCAAAGAAAGAGGAGGCCAGTTTAGTGTCTCTCTACTTTGTATGCTTGTTAATGCCGTGATTGGCTGTAATACAGGAGGCGTGGTTCAAAGCCTCATGGGTTTTGTTGTTTTTTACTACTGTAGTTTTACTTTCATTGGCTGCTGTGTTTTGCAGTAAAGAAATGAGAAAGCATAATCCTCGCCTCCGTGTCCGTAATAGAATCTAAAATTCTTGTTGCGATAGCTAGAACATTTTGTATTCTTTGTGTCGAAGATGTTGGCTCTCTCTATTCTTAAAGTGCAGTTTTTAATATTCTTCATTCGGCTTCCGTGCTAACTGTAAACAAAAGATAGATTGGCAGGTTTTTGGTTTCTCGCTGCTCTTTGCTACACAATTTTCCTCTAAAATAAATAGCGGCCCGTAAATCAACAGCCAGGTTTCTTTTTTTCACCTTATATTACGTCCTGACCTGGTGTCTGTGTTCGGACAAAACTCCCCCCTTTTTCTTCCATTCAAGGTATTCAAGCACACAGTATGAAAGGTCGAATTTCATCTTTATAGTAAGTACATTATCTGCTAAATAAGGATGGTTGATCAATTTCTCAAGACTTCAAACAAAATCTCAATCAGAGTAAAACACACAATATGAGTAAATTCTCTAACCCTACAGTCAATGCACTTTTTAACAATGGAGTGAAGTGCCACATTTACATTGATTTGTTAAACCACTCAGGAAACGTGCTAAGTGCGCGTTCATGTTACGTATCTATTAAGTATTTGTGACGTCTAAAGGGCGGGCAATTTTGCCCTGCACCACAGCCTCAGCATACACTATGTTAATCTCCACAAATCAACAAGCACACAGTGCTTAATTTGAGCCGGAGCTTCCCGGTGCTCAGCACCAGCACTTAATTGTCTTCCGGTGCTTGGCACCGGCACCTATTTGTCAATACCATATTTCGAACAGTGTACCACAAGGTGGCGCTGCTCATCTAATTTAGAGATGAGCAGAACAACGGTAGTTTAGGAATACGATATACATTAAAATTCCTCATACCTGCCTCCCCAGTCAATCTTTAAGCTTTGGGGACCTGGAATAATCTGAATTGTCGCATTCACATGTGAAAGAGATGGCTACTAGTTGTTTTGGAAGAAATGACAAGGGTGATGGGTGGTGCAAACTGCAGTGTCCTCCTGATCAGAGCCCTGACACTTAATATTTTACAAATTAAGCACAGCAAGCACATGAGTATAAAACAAGTGCACAATACAAAACTTGTAAATAAATCATCAGTAGGGGAAGTAGCCCATTCTTTAAGGCTGTGTGAGACACTTACTTCTGATTATCAGCCTGATTCATCATTCTCCCGTTTTGCGAGCCCCTAATAGCGATTCATAGCGAATCGCTATTAAGGACTCGCAAAACGGGATTCATGTAGAAATTGCATAAAGAAATGCGATTCCTACATAATCCTTATTTGCGATTAGCAAATTGCTAATCGCAAATAAGGAATAACTCGCCAATCATTCCTATGAGCCAAAAGGCCCATAGGAATGAATGGGGAGTATTCCTTATTTGCGATTAGCAATTATCTAATCGCAAATAAGATAGCGATTTGAAGGGTGCCAGGGGTGTCCAAAGGGCACCCTGTAGCACCCCTCAAATGAAATTTTACACAGGTGTTGCACACACACATGTCCAAAGGACATGTGTGTGTGTAACATGCAACTCAGAAAAATGCATTTAAAAGCATTTTTCTGAGTTTTCGCAATTTACCACGAGGTCTGACCTCGCGGTAAATTGCGGCCAGAAATTGCGAATTCGCAAAACAAAATTGGATGATGAATTGCATTTATGGAATCTCAAATAGAGATTCCTTCAAATGTAATTCCTCGCAAAATTGCGAGATCGCAATTAGCGATTTTTGCATTTGGGATGATGAATCCCAAATGCAAAAATCGCACTCGCAAAGGGCCAGATTCTCAGAATCTGGCCCTTTGCGAGCCGATTTCGGCTTCATGAATAAGGCTGTTAGTCCTGTGGCCCTTTAATGTGCATATGTATGCACTCAGCTCGTGAATCGTAAACTGCGAACAGTGGATAAATATTAATGGACCACGATGCAGTTCTCACACTTCTGGGTCAGTGCATCATCCACGTGAATGTGCACAGGCCAGGTGATACACACTAGTTTATAATACTTCATCACAGCAAAGGCACACAACTGAATTAAGTGGGGCACAGAAGCCGCTCAAGTCAAGTGCAGTTTTAGACCGTGGCCTCAGCACAATTAATTTTATAAAAAATACCAAGAAAAGGCGTCTACATGTGTCATTTTGTATAGCTAGAGAAAGTGGGGCAATGTATTTAATCTAAAAGGTTCACGGGGTGACAGGACAGTTAATTAGCAAAGTGATTCCCTGAACGACCTTGGCGGTTGTGCATATTAGCATATAATGAATAATAACAACCGTACATTGCAGAAAAAAATGAGAACGGTACTCCAATGTTCATCAAAGAGCACGAGAGGGCGCTAACCTGTGCCTGCAGAGTGTCTGTACACCGCTCCCCATTGCATGCCACATATCTTGAAGGAGCTCTTTGTTGCACAACATACTATTTACCCTCTACTGCATCTGATCATTTAAAAGATAATCTTTCTTAACTACATCGCTTCCCCTGCCCTATCCTTCCCCTAATTTCTATGATATTTGTCAGTCCGTCAGTCAGTCAAGAATTCTTTATTTCGATTGATAAGAATCATAAAAGAAAACAGTACAAGAAAGACAATCCTCCACACAATAAAAATATAAAATGACGGTACAGATTCAAATCTTGGAGTTCATAAGTATGCACAAAATGCTTTTGTTTTAAAATACGTCATGTACAGTATCAAAGTTTAAAAATATAAAAAGATTAAAAAAGTATCCCTTGTTAAATGGCATTCGGACAGTATAAAGTGCATAATACAATGTAAACATGTGTAGCCATAAACCAAGCTAGTCCCTCAGAGGCAAAAACAGTTACACGGGTCTTCTATTGTTAATCTGGGCTGCGGCCACCAAGAAGCTAGCTACACTGTACGTGACCTGGACGGAGCTAAGCATTTGTAGGTGCATAAGAGCGGGCCTTACTTGTATGAATCCCATTTCCCACAGAATTGGTTTTAAAAAATGTTAGCGCACCTCCAAGTAGCGTTCACAGAACATTACCAAATGGAGAGTGTCCTGGACAGAAAAATTGTCACAGGAACATGGTGGGGCATCATCCGGTTTCCCTCACTCCCGGAATATACCTAGGGTGAGATGGATAAGGTTAAACCGAAATCTCACCAGCAGAAAGCGATGGAAGGGTTTGGTGACATACAACAAATATGGTTCAATAGATGGACAAATTAATAAACCATAAATCCTTCTAGCTAGTGGTTTTCTAAGTTCCTCTTCCTCCCTCTCTGCCTCCAACAACCTGAGAAAGCTCTGTTTAATCCACCCTATGTCCTCCTTCTTGATGCCCTGCGGGGAAGAGAACAGATCGGGTCTCCCCAGCCGGACGCATGCCGCTCTAACATACGACAGCCATGGGACCCTCTCTGCATTCTCCAGGGCAACACAATCCTTCAGAATTAGGTGGTTAAGGGTGAGCTCCTCATTCAGCCAAGTTATAGCCCAACAGATCAGCGGTGCCATCTTTAGTTGGTCCGAGATATAACCCTGGCCCAGTTCGGAATGTATTGAAAATGTGGGGGATGATTGCAGGAGTGATAGGAGAGATCTAAAGAATCTGTTTTCTGCGATTTGTATGTTGGTCGTAGCTGCATAACCCCAAATTGGCGCTCCATAGGATGCTATCGCTAAGCACTTTGATTTATAAATCTTAAGTATAGCTCCATGGGTCTTGCTCCCAGTCTCTTGGCGAAGTTCAAGAGTGCTGTAGTAGATCTTACGACTACATTACTCCTTAACTTCATCTGCGGGCCCCAGTTACCCTTCTCATCGAAAAGAACTCCCAGATTAGGGAAGGGAGGAACCCTCGTCAAGACCGTTCCATTGCACCTAAAGCTTTTCACCTTCAAGTTCTTACGCCGCGCTCCGGCCACCATTACATGGGATTTAATAGTGTTAACTTTTAAATCCAGGCCCTCCATGAAGCTGCCAAAATGATCCAGCAGCCTCAGTAGGCCCAGGCCCATGCGTGTCAGTAGGACGGCATCATCCGCGTACAGGAGGACCGGGATACCCGATCCGCCTATACGTGGTGTGTCCAGTGTAGCCATACCCAGGGATTTTTTGAGGGCATTAATATAAATAGTGAAGAGAAGGGCGGCCAGTATACAACCTTGTCTAACCCCGCTTCTGGAGCTGAATTTCCCAGTGCACCGTCCTTCCCTCGTAACCCTGACAGAGGCCGAACAGGTCCAAATGGAGGAAGCCTAGAAAGTTAACCAAAGCTTCATCCAGGCCTAGCTCAGGTAAAATCCTCCATAGTTTCGAGCGATTGACTAGATCAAATGCCGAAGAAAGGTCCATAAAACCCAGATATAAATAGCCGTCCCTTGCAACTGTATATTTGCTTATGAGGAGGTGCAAATTTAAGCATTGGTCCATGGTGCCCCGGTGTTCTCTGAATCCATACTGGAGGTTAGAAAGGACACCCTCGCCTGCCAGCCAATCCTCTCTTAAGTATGACTCTGCCCATGATCTTAACGGCAGAGTCGAGCAGTGAAATTGGCCTATAACAGGCAGGGTCGCCTCTACACCCCTTCTTAAAAATAGGGACTATGACAGATGAGGTCCAAGATGATGGGAAACCAGCGGTGGACACTGCATTAAACACATTGGTCAGGATTTTTAGTCCAGAATTGTGGGTACAGAATGTAAATGTAAATGTAAATGTATAGGCATTTATATAGCTCACTACTTACCCGTAGGGTCCCAAGGCGCTTCGACCGCTGCGAAACCCTTCCTGGCTTCCCTGAGAGATGGTCCCTTAATGGGTATCTCCAGGGTGAGACCAGGCATCCCCGGCGGTCTGGTGGGGCCGTTAGTGAAGATGAGGCAAGCTAATGCCCAGAGTTGCCGAGTGTGATCGCTGATCAGAGTGGGCACAGAGGCGAGAGAATTATCGAGTCCGCTGACCCTGGTCCAGAAACCTGCCGCGCCGGGAATCGAACCCTGGTCCCGGGCCGTCCTCTGCTCTCGGGTCTGCCGCCTCTAACCAGTGAGCCACACTACTTCACAGAATGTACAAATCTGCAGGGACCCCATCCGGGACAGGAGCCTTGTGTTTGGTGGACTCTCTGATCGCCCTTTCTACCTCCGCCAGGTGGAACCTAACTGGTGTGTCATTACCAAAAGGAGCATCTCCACCCAGTGAGGGCCCCCCCTGATCGATTTTGTAGATGCCTTTAAAATGTAAAAGCCAACTATCATCAGGGATAACACAATCCGTATCCAGGTTCTCCTGGACCGAGAAGAAAGGCTGGTTTATGATAGCCCAAAACTTTCTGCTGTCCTTCAACCCATCCATGGATTGCAAGTTTTCCCAGGCTTCCTCCTTGATTTGTCGTTTACGCATTGCAATGGCAGTTTTGTACTCCTTGCGAAGTTGTGCAACTAGTGCCCTATTCCTCGGCCTATGTTTTAATGCCTCAAGCAGAGCACCATGGGTCCTAGAGCAGTTTTTGTCAAACCATTTGTGGCCCCTTCTAATATGTCTGCTTTTACCACCCTCTAGATCCTTGGCGATCTGCTTGCACACCTCTACATAAGCCGCAACAACGTCGGCTCCTGGAGCGGTGTCATCCAAGAAAACCACCAGATTGGCCTCGGTTTTACTCGCTAACTCCTCAAAGAAAGTCTCTGGAACAACCATGTTCCATTTTATACGTCTCCCCTGGTCGGTGGCTGACAGATCCTTTGGTGCCCCACCCCTTGTCTTCTTCCCGAGCCTACCAATGCCGAGGTCAACTGCCAGCAAGACCGGATTATGGTCGCTGAAAGTTGAGATCACTGCACCGTAGGCTGAGGTTTTGTCCAAAGGACCAGGAGATAAAAAGATGTAGTCAGTAACCGAGTTTGCTCCTCGCCATATAAAGGTGGGGACTCTCGCCTCTCCAATGCCAACCCCTGGTTCAAATAAATTCAAATTGGCGAGAAGGGCTTCGAGGGCCTCTCCCTTTTTGCTATGCTCGAAATGGGGTACCCCCTCGGGTGGAAGCCCACCATGAACATCATTGTAGCACGTCCAGGGGCAAGGATGTATGTTAAAATCACCCAAGAGTACCAACTCTGGGGCAGGGGATTGTTCCTGTATATATACTGCCAAAAATTGCTCTAAATTAATAAGGTGCTCATTCTGTAGAGAGCCCTCCCTCGAGTTATAAAAATTAATTATCAGGAATTTATGCTGGACAGAGACAGTCCATTCGATAATTTGGTAATTCATGGAATCAGTATCTAGTTTTCTAAAAGTCCCTGCAAGATTTAGGGAAATGAATGAAAGTAGCCCCCCTTTAGGTCTTCCTGCTGACCCCTGAACAGCGGGGATAGCAAAGCTAACATAACCATGCAGTGAAACACTGTGCGAGATATCCCATGTTTCTTGGAGGGCAATGATCATGTGATGCCTAATAAACTCCAGCCATATAGGGTCATTTATTTTTGATCGAATTCCCGCCACATTCCAGGTCAGAAATTTACTACTATGCCTCTGTTCTCCTATCTCAATCCTCGTCTCTGCCAAACAGGGAGATAGATAGTCAGTCGTTCGACTCCATTGGCGACAACGGAAAGAAACGATTAGTGAGACTTAACTGTACTAAGGATGGACCGCTCTGGTGTGCATTAGAAGATGTACTCGCAGAACCACCAAATACCCTCCCAGAGTGCTCCTGTATAGGTCTCTGTACAGTATTATTTGCCTGGTGACGCGGCAACTGCTGTATGGTGCTGGTGGGCCCCTTCTGGTATTGCACCAGTGGACGGGAAAGTGGTCCAGGAGACCTGGTTGGGGGATAGAAAAACCCAAGAGGGAGGGGTCTAATGCCCTTATTCGTCAGGTCGGAGGCATCCCAGAACAGTCTTTGGGCGCTAGCCTGATCATTGAAATTGACCACCACACAGTCCCCTGGAATGCATTTTGGGCGCCACCCAACCCAACTAACCTTTCTTGCCATAATCACACTACTTGTGATGTCTGTACCCCCACTACAAAACTGAGAACACCATTGTCTAGCCAGTAACATAACATCATAGGTTGTTTCGTTGTGGCCCGTCGTAACAGAGGGAACCCCTGTAAAAATTGGTCACTAACGGGGCGGCCTCCGGAGGTAGCTCAAGGTGACGGTCCCTATGGAGGCCCTGCCTAATACCATCTCTGCTGTTATCTCTCCTATTACTGACTCCGGAGTTAGAGCTCCCGCTCCCCTCCCTTGTTGACCCCCCTCCACACAAAACACCCACACTAACCGGGCTTTTACCCCTTAAAATTTCCCGGTCCTTGTTTCTAGTATTATCACAGGGGTTAATAGGGATTGGGCTCTGAGTGATGACCATATGCGACTTTCGATCAGCCTGTTGTTTAAGAAAAGCATCAATTTTCTCACATTTGCCCTATATCCCCGCTACGCATTCATTCAGTGTGCCCACAATGTCTTTTGCAATGGTCACCAAGGCGGGCTCCAGTCTAGTGGTAAATAAGTCCTCTACGAAATTAGTGACAAGGGCCTAGATGTAGGTAATAGCAATTTACCGAATGGTAAATACCTAATTTTACAGATTCGGTATTCACTATTCGGTAATTGCTATGTAGGTAAAATATTCGGTAAAAATACAGAATCTGTAAGATTCCGTAATTACCGATTCTGTAATTACAGAATCGGTATTTGCCATTGATTCCTATGGGCCTTGAAGCCCATAGGAATCAATGGCAAATACCGATTCTGTAATTACAGAATCGGTAAAATTACCGATTTTGCAAGGGTGACAGGGTGTCACTTTGACACCCTGTTGCACCCCTGTTTCTGGCTTGTGTGCCATGTGACACACAGACATGCCCTTAGGGCATGTCTGTGTGCCACATGGCACAGGTGTACATGCACAGATGTGCATGTACACTGGAATTCGTTATTTACCATGGAATAGTATTCCATGGTAAATAACGATTCGGTAAGGGCTTGTGGCACTGATTACAGTGCCACCTACATCTTGATTTACAGAATCGGTATATTTACCGATTCAGTATTTTACCGATTCTGTATATTTACCGAATCGGTAAATATACAGATTCTGTAAATAAAATGCCCCCTACATCTCAAAAGCCAAATACCGGTCGGGAACGGACGAAATCGGCCGTTTCCGAGCGGTATTAAGGCTCCTACATCTGGCCCATGGTCTCTTAGGCTGCCATCCTGCTGGGTAGCCATCCCCGGTGGATTTTTCCTCCTAGACGGTTTTGTGTTTGTCCTTCTCTTTCGAGTAGACTTGTTTTGAGGAATCGCAGGGGTTATGACCTTAAGATAGGTGGAAAGGTGAGGCGAACTATGGGGAACAGCCAACGCCTTGTCTGTGAGAGGGGGATTTGTTATAACAATAGTGGGTTCGAGTGGAACACTCAGGTAGGAGCAGGGTCAGGCGCCAAGTCAATAGAAGCTGAAGCCAACCCCAGTTCCTTTTCTGCACTGGCAATTTCCTTAGTCAATACCCCCACAGCAGAAGTTAAATACGAAATAATTGACTCCGATTTTCTGAGTATTTTGGCATGTTTACGTTCATGTTCACCGCAACAGAGCTGCTTTCTTTTCCCCATGGCAGATATCAGAGGGTTGGCCCGGCCCGGCCTCTTCCGCCCTCGGACGGCCTCAGACGGCCCGCCCTGTGCCCGGGCTTCGCCCGGCGCATCTGCGCGCGTTCCGCGCAGCGGAAACAGATGTCACAAGATAAGGACTCGGCGCTTGGTCAGCCCACAGCAGCGCTTCCTCACGCAGCGAAGAGTCTCCCGCGGAGCGGGAGGCTCGAGCAGTTGATAAAGCCCTCGGCGTTTCAGGGAGGGGCGGTCAATCAGTGGCGGTCCCCAGAGCCTCCTGGGTGTTGTAGGCGCTTGGTCAGCCCACAGCAGCACTCCCTCATGCAGCGAAGAGTCTCCCGCGGAGCGGGAGGCTCGAGCAGTTGATAAAGCCCTCGGCGGTTCAGGGAGGGGCGGTCAATCAGTGGCGGTCCCCAGAGCCTCCTGGGTGTTGTAGGCACTTGATCAGCCCACAGCAGCGCCCCCTCACGCAGCGAAGAGTCTCCCCTCTATGATATTTAATATCACGTTTATGAATTGATGAGTGATTGATAACATCTGGGAGGCACACATCGCTTTAAATAGGTCTCTTGGCAACAGTTTTCGTCTGGGACTTAGATTAAAGGTTTTATGTTTTTGAAGGCTAACCTAAAGCTGATCGTAGCTATTAATTATAAATAGGCTATACATTGTTCCTCGGCGTTTCAGGGAGGGGCGGTCAATCAGTGGCGGTCCCCAGAGCCTCCTGGGTGTTGTAGGTGCTTGGTCAGCCCACAGCAGCACTCCCTCATGCAGCGAAGAGTCTCCCGCGGAGCGGGAGGCTCGAGCAGTTGATAAAGCCCTCGGCGGTTCAGGGAGGGGCGGTCAATCAGTGGCGGTCCCCAGAGCCTCCTGGGTGTTGTAGGCACTTGATCAGCCCACAGCAGCGCCCCCTCACGCAGCGAAGAGTCTCCCCTCTATGATATTTAATATCACGTCTATGAATTGATGAGTGATTGATAACATCTGGGAGGCACACATCGCTTTAAATAGGTCTCTTGGCAACAGTTTTCGTCTGGGACTTAGATTAAAGGTTTTATGTTTTTGAAGGCTAACCTAAAGCTGATCGTAGCTATTAATTATAAATAGGCTATACATTGTTCCACGCTTTTGGGCACAAGCTAAAGAGACCACTTTGCAAATCAAGCTAGGTTTAAGTATGAAACAATTAGGTTTTGCTGAGCAGGTAGGAAGGCCAACAAAGAGTTCAAGAGCTTTGCTCGTGTTACTTCTTGGACCTGGCCCTCTTTGCTGGCTCACAACCAAACCTTTTGCCTTCACCCCTTCTGTTTTTCTAAATTTGTTTTGGTTGGCTTTAGGACTTTGCATATCTTACCACTTCTAACCAGTGCACTACTAAAGTGCTTGTGCTCTCTCCTTTACACATGGTCAAATTCGCTAATACCCTATCGGCACATTTAATTTACTTGTAAGTCCTTAGTAAAGTGGTACTACCTGTAACCAAGGCCTGTAAATCAACTGCTACTAATGGGCCTAGAAGATTGATCGTGCCACCCACTTCAGTAGCGTTTTAAACATGTCTCAGGCCTGTCATTGCAGTCTGTATGTGCAGTTTTAAACAGGCTTTTTGCCCTAATAAAATAGACCTTTTGTCATGCCTAAATATTCCATTTTAATACATCTAAATAGCCCATAGGGCAGGATGCAATGTAACTTGTAGATGTCCTAGTAGTGAAAAACTCTTAAATTTGTGTTTCACTACTGAAAGGCCTGCCTCTCCCATATGATAACATTATGTTAACATATTACATTTAAAAAGTGAGGACTTTCAATTGGGAGTAGGCAGGAATATCGACTTTGGTGTCTACAGAATTGTAATTAAAACCCTCTTTAAGGTAAAGTCAGATTTTAAGTCACAATTCTGAAAATATCCCTTTTAGAAAGTTGCCATTTTATTCTCCCAACCATGTGGTGCCAGGCAACCTCTATCCTTGGTCACATGAGTAGCTGTAGTTGGCATTTAGTCTTTGTGTATTGCTCCCAAATAGAGGCAAAAGGAGAATAGGTGTTGGCAGGATGAGCCATCTCTGACTTGCTGAAGGGGAGGATCGGTCACCGCCCACACTTGCACATCACAAAGGCTCTGCTCAGCACACTCACAGGGCTTTGTCACTAGTTTTTTGTGCGCTCAGACAAGCTGGGAACAGGGCAAAGAGGCTGGAAATTCCAAGACTCAGAAGGACTCCTGTGCTTCCCTGTAAGAAGGCCTGCTTGTCAGTTTACCTGCTACCCGAGTGAAAATGACTGGATCTGCATCTTGATCCCAGGACAACCAGAGTAACTGCAAGGGCTAGTTGGGTGGCCTCCTGATCGGAGCCTCATGGATAGGAAAGGCTTCAACCACTTTGAACCCAGCACTTGGACTCTATCTGCTGTGAGCTTTGCCCCCCAAGTGGTGCGACCCCAGTCCTGGACCCTTAGAAGTGCCAACCTAACTGTGGTTCCTTTTGTAGTGTGCCTGGGATGTTGTTGCTGCGTGCGCAAATGCTTTACACATTGCCTCCAAAATAAGCCTGACTGCTCGTGCCAAGCTACCAAGGGGTTATCTTGGCGTGTGATTCCCTTGGCCTGACTAGAGTGGTGGTTTCTGCCTGGCTTTGGCATAAGCCTTAGCCGACCAGAAATCCCAGTTCTAACTAAGCATGGGCGGAAAATCCGTTACGCTCGCGGATTTTGCGGATTTTCGGTAAATTCGCAATCCGCGAACGCTCGCGAATTTACCGAAAATCCGCAAATTCGCACGCAGCGGATTTTTTTTTCTTGGTGATACAATTTTGCGGCGTGCAGTGTAAGTTCGCAATTGCGAACTGGTACAAAACCCTCGCGAACTGGCAGAAATCCTTGCGAACTGGCAGAAATCCTTGCGAACACAAAAAAAGCATTCAGCAGGTTCAAAAGTTCAAACTCATCATTAGTAACCATTCCCTGTAGTGCTTCCTGACAAGGGCCCCTCCAGAGTTCAGTTGCTAGTTGCAACAATTGTATGACCCTGCTCTGACCCTCACAGCAGGCTCATAGAATAGCTACAAGTAGGCCACAAAGGTCCTGGAAAAAAAAATTGCACTGCAACAGAAAGCAAATTACAGATAAGGAAGCAGGTGCCAGACTGGAATTTTAAAACAGTGACACATTGATAAATCAACCCCAAATTAATTCATGTCAGTTGAAGCAGGCAGGTGTGCTTGCTTTCCCCCCCCCCATAATCTACAGTGATGATGAACCAGAGGGTGACATTGATGTACCAGAGGGTGGCATGGGTAAAACAGAGGGTGGCAGGGGTGAAACAGAGGGTGCTGGGAACCTGTGATGATGAACCAGACGTAGAAACAACATAATCGTGACCGTTGCGAGCCGACATGTAAGTTCGCAATTGCGAACTGGTACAAAACCCTCGCGAACTGGCAGAAATCCTTGCGAACTGGCAGAATTCCTTGCGAACACAAAAAAAGCATTCAGCAGGTTCAAAAGTTCAAACTCATCATTAGTAACCATTCCCTGTAGTGCTTCCTGACAAGGGCCCCTCCAGAGTTCAGTTGCTAGTTGCAACAATTGTATGACCCTGCTCTGACCCTCACAGCAGGCTCATAGAATAGCTACAAGTAGGCCACAAAGGCCCTGGAAAAAAAAATTGCACTGCAACAGAAAGCAAATTACAGATAAGGAAGCAGGTGCCAGACTGGAATTTTAAAACAGTGACACATTAATAAATCAACCCCAAATTAATTCATGTCAGTTGAAGCAGGCTGGTGTGCTTGCTTTCCCCCCCCCATAATCTACAGTGATGATGAACCAGAGGGTGGCATTGATGTACCAGAGGGTGGCATGGGTGAAACAGAGGGTGGCAGGGGTGAAACAGAGGGTGCTGGGAACCTGTGATGATGAACCAGACGTAGAAACAACATAATCGTGACCGTTGCGAGCCGACATGTAAGTTCGCAATTGCGAACTGGTACAAAACCCTCGCGAACTGGCAGAAATCCTTGCGAACTGGCAGAAATCCTTGCGAACACAAAAAAAATCCGCAAATTCGCGAGAATTCGCGGATTTTGCGGATTGCGAGTTTGCAAATTCGCAAAATTCGCGAACGCCAGATTCGCAAAATTCGCCCATGCTTAGTTCTAACACCCCTCATCAATGGCTCCTTGATAATGATGCAGGATTCTGCATTGCAGCCACACAAATGTTTTATATAGTGCTGGCTGGACCCGAGGGTATCAGAGCGCATTACATGGGTATTCATTACAATATAGCACCATTTACAATGAGGTAGTATTCAAAAAACAATATAAACGGTAGAAAGCAGTTTAAATATTACACAATCTAATTACACAAGTTGCAATGGGCTACAGCAAGTCCTGAGAGATTAGGCTAGTGCAGAGGTCTTCAAACTTTTTGATGCTGAGACCCCCTTGTAAAACCTTTTTAGGCTTAAGGACCCCCTTCCAACAAAAGTTTCTAGAAACTGGTACTCCTCATCATCAACAACTATCGATAACCATAAATTCGCCTGTTAGACCTCATCACATCCATCCATCATTCAACCACTAACACTTTCACACATCCATCCATCCATCCTTCATCCATCCACCCTTTCATCCTTCCATCCATCCATCCTTCATCCATCCACCCTTTCATCCTTCCATCCTTACATCCATCCACCCTTTCATCCTTACATCCATCGTTTACCCATCCACCCTTCCATCCATCCATCCATCCATCATTCATCCACCCACTTTTTCACACATCCATCCATCATTCATCCATGCAACCTTTTATCCATCCATACATACATCCTTCATCCATCCACCCTTTCATCCATACATCCATCCTTCATCCATCCACCCTTTCATACTTACATCCATACATTCATCCTTCACCCATCCACCCTTTCATCCATCCATTCACCCATCATTCATCCACCCACCTTTTCACACATCCATCATGATCCATGCAACCTTTTATCCATCCATACATCCATTCTTCATCCATCCACCCTTTCATCCATACATCCATCCTTCATCCATCCACCCATTCATCCTTACATTCATACATTCATCCTTCATCCATCCACCCTTTCATCCATCCATTCACCCATCATTCAACCACCCACCTTTTCACACATCCATCCATCATGATCCATGCAACCTTTTATCCATCCATACATCCATCCTTCATCCATCCACCCTTTCAACCATTCATCCACCCACCTTTTCTGTGCCTCTCTCATGGGGGGGGGGACAAAGGGGGGGTCAGTATCTCTCTGCGTCTTCTTGTCTTCTTCCTCTCTCATGGGAGGGCATCTCTGTGCCTCCCTGCTGGGGGCGGACAGGCTGTAACAACATCTCACCTGAAGAACAGACTCTCAGGCACATTTCTCCTGCACAGGCGCCAGGTATAAGGGTTCGTGCTTTGTGCTTTACAGGCAGGACCCACAGCTCCAGACGTGCAACATCCATTGAACTCAAAGGGCTACAGCCTCCTTCCCCAGCCACCCTCCCCTGCCCCCCATCCCTTCCCCTCCTCGTGTATGTGAGTCGGGCTTAAACACCTTCAGGGACAAACACAAAGCCGCACCCCAGTACTTCACAGGTCTTTAAAAGACCTTTTACTTGTTAATGAGGCTTTGTTGTTTTTCACCCCTCGGTGTGAATTAGGCCTCCGCCGTGAGCACCCTCAATCAGCCCGACGCCATCTAAGGCAAACTAACAATCTGCGACCCCCTTCCCAGGACTCCACGACCCCCCTGGGGGTCGCGCCCCACACATTGAAGACCCCTGGGCTAGTGAGAGAGGGAAAGGATGGAAAAGAGGGAGGTAGGGTATAGGAATGGAGAGAGGCTAGAGAGGGGGTAGGTGAAGGCAATATCAAACCGCTATACATGGATAAATAATTGTAATGTAACATTACAATGAGGTCGACTCAAAACCCATCTAGACAGTAAAAACAATAGTTTTAGACAATCAAATTACATGTATTGCAATGGGCTACAGCAAGTCCCGAGAGATTAGCGTAGTGTGGGAGAGAAATGATGGAGAAGAGGGGAGAAGGGTATATGAATGGGGAGAGGCTGAGGAGGGGGGATGTTAAGGCAATATCAAGTGGGACGAAGCAGGTCCTATGGCAAAGGCCAGTGGGAGGAGTTAGTGGGCAAAGGAAGATGAGAGAGGGGGAGAAGAACAGTAGGAAGTCGGGGTGGGATGAGTGCCCAGTTGAGGGTTTAAAGACCCCAGTATTTGTTGAGCAGGAGAAGTTTGAGGTCTTTTTTCAAGCTGACGTAAGAGGGGTTGCAACAAAGATCTTTAGGGAGGGAGTTCCAGATGTTAGGCGCGTTCCTGGAAAATGGCGAGATTGAGAGGGTTTTTGTTTAACAGAGGAGGGACAAGAGCGAGGGTGTTGGAGCTCCTCAATGATCTAGAGCAGCCAGCTTTGTGAAGTTTATCTGAGAGGTACTGTGGGGAGCAGAGCTTTGTGCATAATGCAAACTGTCTTGTAGATAGCTCTTCCTTCAACGGGAAGACACTTGAGGGCTTTAAGGGCAGGGGAGATGTGATCAAACTGTTTGAGGTCGGTAATGAGCCTAGCACCAGGTTCAGAACAGCTTTGATTGGGGCTATGTGGGCTTTAGGAGTTCCAGCGAGGATGGCATTACCATTGTCAATTTTCGACAAGACCAGCAATTGGACAACTAATTTAAAGTCGTCTGCAGAAATGAAGGGTTTTATTTTCTTTAGGTGATGGAAAGTGAAGAGAGCTCTTTTGACCGAATTTTTTATGTGGGGGATAAGAGTAAGGTTCTGATCAATGTTAAAACAGCTGTCTCGTTACTGCCAACACATCATCAGACATTGGTTATTTCAACATTCTGCATAACCAGGATTTAAGGTACTTTGTTCATCGGGTCAAACTTGGTCCCTGAATCCGGCCCATGCTCCATCACAGTTGGCCACCTTTGACTTTGTCCCTGTCCAATGCAGCCAGATAACCACAGTTGATGCTTTTTGCTTCCAGGCACTATTTTCACTTAAATCTTCAAAATTGCACATCTCCAATTCTACTGATTGGAATTGTGTCACTTTAAACCCAAATCATTTATTAAATGGTTGTCTATTTTTCTATAACTAATGTGGGATTGTTCTTGTGTTGTGTTTTCACTTTATTACAGTTCGAAGTGCTGCACAAATACTTTACACATTGCCTCTAAGGTAAGCCTGACTACTTTTGTACCAAGCTATCAGAGGGTTAAGAACAGGTTAATTTGAGGTTTGCTTGTGTTTCACCCTGACAAAAATTGTGGTTGCTGTTTGAGTGGGGTTTCACCCCTCAACCTTGTTTCCCAATTTCCAACAGGACCGAAGCAGGGAAAGTGTATGGCGTAGGAAACCACCCACTGGTGGAAGCTCTACAGGGGTAGGTGGTCCCCAGATGCCCATTGACTGCATTCTGGGTGATGAATTTCCACCAGTATTAGCTGAGCTGGGAGGGGTGTACACCGAGGGTGCCCTGATGGCTCAGGTTTCTGGAAATATCACTCCCAGGTGGAGGGCATGGAAGCCCAGATGGAGGGGCAGGGAGAGACAGTACTCACACATGCCTCCTGTTCAGTCTCAGGGTACAGACCCTGAGCTGAAGAGCCAGTCTCAGTTTACCACACCTTAAATTGTGAAAAAAAGGATATCTAACACCCAGGGCGGTTACCACCAACTCTGAGATGCCTCAGAAAACCCTGCATGACCCAAGTCCAACCTCTTAACACTGCTGTCAGTGGTCTCTGTTGGTTGCTGTCCGTATAGGCAGAGCTTTCCTTTGGTTATAGACAGATGTCTGACCCAAGGGGTAGAATGGGCCACATTACCTTGTTGGCCATGGTGGTACTGTCTGCCTACTGGGATGCATCTGCGACCAAGCTAAGGGTAGTTGCCTTAAAGATGGAGCCCACAGGGAAGGAGAGGGGTTCCCCATGGGTTGGTTCAGTGGCTCAGAAGTAACCCTGGGCAAAGCACTATGCTACGCTTGCATAGTTTGCGAAGTTTGCGCTACTTCACACTACGATAACTGCACGTAGCACAGTGCAAACACGCGTAGCGTAGTGTAGCGGTCATTTTTTGCTTGCTCGTGATCCTCAACGTCAAGTGGCGACCGCGAGCAAGCAAAATGACATCCCGGCTAGACTTTTTCCTCATTCGGGTTCAGCAACATCAAGTTGCCGATCGCGATCGTGGAAATTTAACCTCCCGGCGAGATTCTCAACGCCGAGAGGTCAGGTTTCTCATTTAAGTGGTTGGGTATGCTCGCGACCGCTCGCGATGAGAAACTACCAGTCCGCGTTGAAAAAGCTGCCACTCGAGTAAAAATCTACTCAAGCGGCACAAAACTACAGCTCGCTCTTTGCAAGATGCCATTTTAAATGATTGCACAGTGCCTAATGCTTTTCCACACTGTGCAATCATTGAAAACGGCATCTTGCAAAGTGCGAACAGGGTACTACGCAATTCGGGTAGTGCTACACGTAGCTCGCTTAATGCGAAGTGCACTTCGCGTAGCTATGCGTAGTGCTACTTCGCAAACTATGCCCAGCCCTACTCAAGAGAATACAGACAGAGGGATCCAACTAAGTTCAGGAGGGGCATTGAACTGGCAAAGGATTCTGCAGTAGAGGGCCATTGTACTGATTATATTGCCTAAGCAGAGAAGTCCATCAAGGTATTGATTAGTCAACCCTGGCTTTATGCTAGAGAAAACCCGGCCTTCTCTGCAGGATAACCCCAAAACCTTTTGCCTTCATCTCTTCCTTTTTTGCTGAATTTGTTTCTTAGTTGACTTTAGGGTTCTGTGAACTTTACCACTGCTAGCCAGTGTTAAAGTGCTTGTGCTACCTCCTTTAAACATGGGAAAAATTGGCATGCACCGAATCGGCACATTTGATTTATGTATGAGTACCTACCAAATTGGTTCGACAAGCGAATAGGGCCTGTAAACTAAATGCTACTAGTATCTACTGCAGTGCATATTGTGCCACTCACTTAAATAGTCCTTTAAAACCTGTCTAAGGCTTGCCATTGCAGTCTGTGTGTGCAGTTTTAAACTGCCATTTCGACCAAGCAAAATAAACCTTTTTGCCAGGCTAAAGTTTCAGTTTTAGTACATAGAAGTCAGCCACAGGGTAGGCCCTAAACAGTGTGTGTTGTATTTCAAAAGTTAGAGATGTATGTTTAAGCTTTAGATGTCCTAGTAGTGAAGAACTCTAAAATTAGTTTTTCATCATTGTAAGCACTATCTCTTCCTTAGTAAAACATTGAGTTACCTTATTACATTTAGCAAGTGATAAATTTAGGTAATGAGCAGGTGGGAATGTCATGTTTGGAGTCTGAGTAATTGGAATTTAAAACCCTCGTTAATAGTAAAGTTGGATTTTAAGTCACAATTCTGATATTGGACTCAAGTTGCATCAGTGGTAAAATCCTGCTTTTGAATTCTCTGATTGCTCTGGAAATTCCGATATCTGAGCTCGATGGGGGCACAGGTAAATGTAAATGTAAAGTATTTGTAGAGCGCACTGCTACCAAGCGGTTTCGTGGCGCTATTACTCATACCGCTGTGGAACCCTTCCTGGCTTTCCCTGTGAAGTGTCCACTCCTGGGCACCCCCAGGGTGAAGCCAGGCATCCTAGCGCTGTTTGGGCCGTTGTGGAGATTAAGCAAGCTATTGCCCAGAGTTGCAGCGTGGGACCCATGATTGGAATAGGCACTGAGGCGAGAATATCAGGTCCGAGGAATTTTTGAGCTCGAGACCCGCCGAGGTTGGAATCGAACCCTGGTCCCAGGCCAGAGCTCTGCATCAAGGTCTGCCACTCTAACCATTGAGCCACACTTCTCCACAGGTCTCGGTGGTCAGGGCACTGATAATATCCTGGCTGGATTATGTTAATATTCTATACCTGGGCATTCTAGAATATCGGATCCAGTGCCTGCAGGTGGTTAAAAATGCAGTGGTCCGTTAACTATACAAGCTTCCTAGGTACTCACCTGTATCCTTCTACCACAAGAAGCGGCATTGGCTTCCTGTGCATACGCAAGTAATGTCCAGACTCGGCCTCACCAAGCACTACATGATAGGGGACCTTTGTACTTGAACAAAAGAAACAAGGCTTACAAGCCACAGGGATCGTTAGGCTGTTGTCAGGCGGTGTTAGTTCAGGTTCCATGCTTCAAAAAGCAATGTAGAGGGGGCCCCTCCTTTATGGTCTTGGTCTCAGGATTGTGGAAAGAACAACTGATACAGCTGAGATTAATAAATATAGAAGGTTGTTTCAAGAGAGGTCTGAAGACTTACCGATTCAGCATCTAGGGAGTGGGGAGATGCTGGTTAATGCTCTTCTTTCTACTGTCCTATATTGCTGAAGCACCGGGACACTCATAGAATAGCTGTTCGCTATATAAACTCCATTCATTCATTCAATTGTGAAAATGCCACTTTTAAAAGGTTACAATAAAAATAATATACACTGTCTGAGAGTATTTAACCAACACTAAAACTCAGTCCTTATTGATCAAGAAATGTAATTAACTTGACCACGTATCATATAAATAATAAATGTTCAATCTTTGTTTGAACTTATTTTACATATGAAATCATAAATAATGGATGACATAGCATGACATAGCCAAAAGTATTATGAGCTTGTTTAGCCCACATTTGATTCAGAAATCAAAATCATTACTTATACAAACAAAAACAGTTTTTAACAGTGCATTACACATACAAAATGTGCCAGTCCACAGTTTTAAACATAAGGAGTTCTCTATTGTATCTCGACTGTCCTCCTAGGATCAAGCATGTACAGGGGTTGTAACAACTCATTAATTGTACCAAGACAAGGCACCACATTTTACAAAAATAGTTGTCTATATGTAGTTAAGAAGTCCAAAAACGTCATAATACGTGGAGGTCAACGCGTTTTAGGGTCTCCTCAGGACCAAGACTGGCTACAACTGAAAAGAAACTAAATGAAAACATTTATTTTTGAAATTCTCTTTGTTTTTGTGGGCATTTATCATTTAACTAGAGCCTCTCGTAGTTGATTTAAGTTACCTTCTTTATTATAATTTGTGCTCCACTCGACGTTAAAAAAACAGTTTTGTTCTTCATTGTGATTTTCAAAAGGCATCGGTTTGTAGTGTGACTTACATGAGTTGTGTCTACTGTGTTTGGGGCACTTTTTGATTGAAGAGTCCTGTGAATACTCTTGGTTTAGTCCTTCAGAGCAATTATTCTCAGGTTTTTAATTCCTGGGTTTACCGGGGAAAAACATTCAATTAATTAAAGTTTTCACTTTGAGGTTTGTGTCTTTTTACTCAATGCATTAGATTAAAAATTTACTTCATAGTGGAATTTAGACGCGGCGCAGCTTCATTGTAGCCTTGTATTTCAGTTTTGAATTTTCCCATAAAAATGTTGCCAAGTGAGTCTTTAAGAAGAGGGGAGAGCAAACAAACAGAAGTCTTTTTTATCACCATGCGCGGTTAGGGAACATTTCTATTTCTGTATTGAAAAATGCCAGCAACACTCGGTTCTTTAAGATGAAACAATTTAAGAGGGGCGATTAAGACAAATAGTCATTCTGAAAGACGTTACAAGTTGCCTCTTACTTAAGGCATATTGGAGGACTTACTTCTCGTGAAGTCCATTAGCGTGTTCTCTCTGTTAGATGTCTTCCGATAAACGCTCAAGTTGCTGTCATACCAGCAAGTGTGTAGTTTCGGCTGTGTGGCTTGACGATTTAAACTGTTTACCGCGGCGCAGGCGTTCTATTGCGCGGGCGGGGCTGCGTCAGCCAGCGGTCATGCGCACCACCCGCGAGGTAGTGCTCGCGTCGACCGTTGGCCAACGCAAGCACGGAACGGGTTAAACAACCTTCTGCAAGTTTGTTTGACGCCCCTTGGGCATCTTGTTAATTACAAGACCTAGGTAATTTCATTTGTCCTTAACAGCCCCCACCCACCAGGTACACAACTTCACCGGGCTCTCTGGGTGGACTCTGCCGGATAATCTACGGGCACTGACAATGTGCCCCGATAGGTCTGCTCTCGGGACCTCTCTTCAACTTCACCGCTGGGTCTCAGGCACTGCAGTGGGCCTCAATAAGCTGCGTTTCCGGGGCCTCTTCAGATCTGCCTCGCTCTCTCTTGCAGCCACCGGAGCCCTGTAGGCTCCTATTCTGAGACTCTTCACCACACGCGGGGCTCACCCTTTCCTCACGTAAGCCCCGCGCAGACTGGCGCAGGTTTGCCGGCTTACAGATCACGACGCTACCTCTTCTCGCGTCGCTGGGACACTTCCTGGGCTTCCCTCGGCTCCGCCCATAGTCAGGCACCTCTTGCGAGAGCGTGGTGGACTCCCTCTCTTATCGTGCACACCATCATGCTTCGGCAATGCGGGTTGGGCACCCGCTCTTCTTGGCAAAATGTGGGGTGGGCTCCCGCTCCCCAGCAGCACGAGTGACTCTCCCTGAAGAAAACTTCGCAGCACAGCTCTGCAGAGCCCTCACGCTCTTCTATGAAGCAATAAAAATGCAGCGCTCACGAGGCGCTAAATTCCACAGTTTGAGGGGGGCAAAGCTGGGCCCAGGGAGGCCAGCACACAGGGCCCTCCAGCAGGGAGGCAAGGCCTCATGGCGGTTCCTCCTGGGCCCCCAGCAGCAACAACCCCCTGCAAGACCAGGAACAGCATAAACTCATGGGGTCACAGCCCCTATATTTATATTAAACATTCCTCTTTGTCTGCCGTGCAGGGCTTGGGGGAACCTTCAAAAACTCTGTTTTCCCTGCTCCTCTTCCCCTTGGTCAGGTGAGGGCTCGGTGATCAGACACACCACCGGGGACAGAGCCAGCATTCACTAGGGCAGGCACAATCCAATTCAGGGTCAGGGGACTACTCCTCCCACTACTCCAAATGCAGATGTCCTATTCAGCCTCACGCTGACTCACCCTGCCCCTCCTGGAGCCACACACACCTCACCAACCCCTGTCACTCAAACGCCAGGCATGCAATTCACATCAAGCAGGCAGACACATAGTACACAGAAATGCCAACTTCTAAAAGTGGCATTTCTAAAATAGTTATAATTAATCTGCACACACCATTGTGTGGCATTTATGATCACTATTCCAAATATAACAAACTTGACCATGCTGCGTCTCTCATATCAGGAATTACCACTGAAACGCTTATCAGGGAATCGTCAATGCATTCCTATGGGAGGGCAGCCCCACAGTAGTGAGAAACGAAAATGGCTGTTTGTCACACACTTAAGGTACATGTCCTATCTTTTACCTACAATGCACCCTGCCCATAGGGCTAGCTATGGCCTACCTTAGGGGTGAAAGACATGTAGTGAAAGGGGGGTCACAGACACGGCACACACTTTAGGTGCCACGTCACAGCGGCAGTAACACTGCACGCACAGGTCCTGCAATGACAGAGGCCTGGGATAGGTTTAAAAGGCTACTTTGGTGGGTGGCGCAATCAGCGCTGCAAGCCCGCCAGTAGCATTTAATTCACCAGCCCTGGGTATATGAGATACCACTTTACAGGGGACTGACAGGTAAATTAAATAGCCAAACAGGTGTAGACCAATCTTACCATATTTATCATTGAGAGCACAAACACTTTACACTAGATAGTAGACCGAAAGTGCCCAGAGTCCTAAAACCACCAAAACCATATCAGAAAAAAGGCTAGGAGAAAGGCAAAACATTTAGGGATAACCCTGTAAAAAGGACCAAGTCCAACACTTGTATTGAATTGCATTCTACACAATTCTGCAGTTATTTGTGCTTTATTTATCACTCTTCCCACAATCAATCATCAAGCCCAGATCAATGGTTTAAGGTCACTCCCCACGCCGCTCGTCTCCTCAGGGACCCTAGTGCCAACGAGGGTTCGCCAAAGGCAAGCCCGTCTGCGCCCGTCCGCGCCTGGACCACGCCCAGCGCCAGAATCCCTGGACCCCGCGCCCCCCACAATGCCAAACTGCTCTACGACTCCAATACCCTCCACACCGAACGAGACCACCCCTGCTACCAGGCCACCCCGAAGCGCACCCAAGGACCTGCCGGAACTCCAGATTCACCAGCATCCAGCCCACCAAACCACCAACCAGAGAACCCAACCACCTCCGCTGCATCCTTCTCAACACTTGCTCCGCTCTCAAACACGCCATCGAACTCTGGGACCTCCTCGACTCTACCGCACCAGACGTCGCCTTCCTGACGGAGACCTGGCTGAATGCCACCTCAGCACCAGACAGCGCTATAGCCATTCCACATGGCTACAAGATCTCTCGCAGAGACCGCACCAACGGAGTGGAAAGGAGGAATCGCCATCATCCACAAGGACACCCTCCGAGTCTCGACCAACACCGACAACACCCTCACCACCGCCGAGCACATGCACTTCCAAATCCACACCGACCCCAACACCACCCTCAGAGGAACATTCATCTACAGACCACCCGGACCACGGCCACAGTTCAGCGACACCATCGCCGACCTCGTCAGCACCCACGCCCTCGCCTCCATGGACTACATCCACATCGGACCTGAACTTCCACCTCGAGAACAACAACAATGCCAAGTCCACCGCCCTGATCGACAACCTAGCCGACCTCGGACTCAAACAACTCGTGACGGCACCAACCCACACCGCCGGACACACGCTGGACCCCATCTCCTCCACCAGCCCCATGTATCCTTCAACCACACCTCGGAGCCCCACTGGACCGACCACAGATGCGTCCACTTCACCTTCAGGAAACCCACCACACACCACTGCACCCAACAGCTGCCACGCCTCTGCTGGGGCAAGATCACCAAGGACCAACTGACTACCACCCTCACCCTGAGACTACCCGTCGACCCCACCGACCCAGACACCGCCGCGACCAACCTCAAACAGTGGATCAACAACTGCGCCGACACCCTCGCCCCCCTCAAGCCCTCCACAACCAACCACACCAACAAGAAAACCGCCTGGTTCACCGAAGACCTCCGGATCTCCAGGCGCACCTGTCGGAAGCTGGAGAAGAAATGGCTCCACGACAGAACACCAGACAGCCAGACAGCCCACAAGAACGCCACCCGCAGACACAACCAACTCATCAGGACCGCCAAGAGGACCGCCTTCAAGGACCGCTTAGACAACAACCCACACAATACCAAAGAACCCTTAAGCACCGTGAAAGAACTCTCCAACCCCAGATCCAACACCAACACCATTCCACCATCACAAGACCTGTACGACTCCCTGGCCGCCTTCTTTCACCGCAAGATCACCGACATCCACAACAGCTTCAACTCCGACACCCCCGCACCCACCACGAGTCCACCACCCCTACGACCAGCACCTGCACCAGTCACCTGACCACCTGGTCCAACGTCAGCGACGAAGACACCATCAAGATCATGACCTCCATCCACTCCGGATCCCCCATCTGACCCCTGCCCTCACCACGTCTTCAACAAAGCCAGCTCCAACACCAACGACATCCCACCATCACAAGACCTGTGCGACTCCCTGTCCGCCTTCTTTCACTGCAAGATCACCGACATCCACGACAGCTTCAACTCCGACACCCCCGCACCCACCACGAGTCCACCACCCCTACGACCAGCACCTGCATTAGCCGCCAGACCACCTGGTCCAACGTCAGCGACGAAGACGCCATCAAGATCATGACCTCCATCCACTCCGGATCCCCTTCTGACCCCTGCCCTCACCACGTCTTCAACAAAGCCAGCACAAACATCCCTCCCCCCCTCCGAAAAACAATCAACAGTTCCTTCGAGACAGCAACTTTCCCGAAAAGCTGGAAGCACGCTGAGATCAATGCCCTTCTGAAGAAGCCCATAGCGGACCCCAAGGACCTCAAGAACTTCCGGCTCATCTCCCTGCTCCCGTTCCCAGCAAAAGTGACGGAGAAGATTGTCAACAAACAGCTAACCTGCTACCTCGAAGACAACAACATCCTGGACCCCTCCCAATCCGGCTTTCGCAGCAACCACAGCACCGAGACCGCCCTCATCGCCGCCACTGACGACATCAGGATCCTGATGGACAAAGGAGAAACAGCCGCCCTGGCCTGGACTACATCCTTCCTCTCCGGCAGAACCCAGAGCGTCCACCTCCCATCCTTCGGCTCAAAATCCACTGAGATCATCTGCGGCGTCCCACAGGGATCCTCCCTCAGCCCGATGCTGTTCAATATCTACATGGCACCGCTCGCCCATGTCGCTCGACAACATAACCTCAACATCATCTCCTACGCCGACGACACCCAGCTGATCATATCCCTCACCGAAGATCCCAACACCGCCAAAGCCAACCTCCACAGAGGAATGAAGGCCGTAGCCGACTGTATGAAGGACAGCAGACTGAAGCTGAACTCAGACAAGACGGAGGTCCTCATTCTCGGAACCACCCTATCAGCCTGAGACGACTCTTGGTGGCCCATATCGCTAGGCACAGCCCCGGAACCCACAGACCACGCACGCAACCAGGGGGTCATCCTCGACTCCACCCTCTCCATGACTAGGCAAGTCAACACTGTCTCCGCATCCTGCTTCAACACCATCCGCATGCTCCGTAGGATCTTCAAATGCATCCCTCCCGACACGAGAAAAACTGTCACCCAGGCACTCATCACCAGCAGACTCGACTACGGGAACACCCTCTACTCAGGAGCAACAACCAAGCTCCTGAGATGACTTCAATGAATCCAGAACGCCTCAGCACGACTGATCCTCGACGTCCCCCGAAGCAGCCACATCACGCTTCACCTGAGAGGCCTGCACTGGCTCCCCGTCAACAAGAGGCTCACCTTCAAACTCCTCATGCACGCACACAAAGCCCTACACAACACCGGACCCACATACCTCAACAACCGTCTCAGCTTCCACACCCCCACCCGAAACCTCCACCCAGCCAACCTCGCCCTCACCACAGTTCCTCGTATCCGTAAAAACACCACCGGCAGCAGATCCTTCTCCTACCTTGCCGCCAATACCTGAAACTCTCTCCCCACCAGAATACGACAGACTCAGGACCTGCTGGCCTTCAGGAAACTCCTCAAGACCTGGCTCTTCGACCAGTAGCGGCACCCTCTCCCCCCCCCAGCGCCTTGAGACCCTCACAGGTATGTAGCGTGTTTATGAATGTAGTGATTGATTGATTGATGATCCTGCACCCTAAATTTGATATCTGAGTCCCAGCTATTTGCTCGATATGGATCAGTCACTGCCTATGTGATGCCATCAGGATATCTATTGCTATACCAAGACAGAACATTGATGAAATGGGGAGGGGTTAGCAGTGATATATAAACACTCTCTGCCCATTAAAATAAAGTGGCCCTCTCTATGGAGTTCCAGAGTTTAGAGATGATGGCCTATAAATTAAATCTGATTTCGGACGTACAGTAGCAGCGTTGGCAATGGCTGCTACAGTACTTACGGGTGGTGGTGGGCGGTTGGGGACAGAACTGGAACTGCCTGCCTTTATTCGATAGGCCAGGTTGCATAGGCCTGCTGCTGCCTGCACTCAAAGTTGTCTGCCTGAACCACTGATGACGCGGGGCACTGCGTGTGCGCGGGTGGGCCGGGCGTGGCATTTTGAAGTACAATCTACACACACGATGCCTACCGCAGAGCCCTACCCCCGCAGAACTAAATCCAGCCCCCTGCCCAGTCAGAGTCCCAGACTCCCACCCACCAGCAGCAACTCTGAACTAAGGACTCCCTAAAGCCAATTCGAAATGTGCATCGTCATGACTGAATCATGTGATGTGGACTGATTTGATCAGACATATTGGAATAAATAAATTATGAGTTGGCCGGTCTGGATCAGAGACAGTAATGATCATACGTGACGCGCGCGCTGAGTCAGTGAGGTAATTTAATTTTATGTTCCCATGTGGCACAGGGTCAAGGCTGAATTTGCATATGGCCATGTCTGAACTGGGGTGGTGTGGAGTGCAAAAAAACGATGGATTTTGGCCCAGATCTCTGTACTGGGGTGAATGACTGTATGACATTGTTCTGCATTCTGTCCATCAATTGTTGTTTTTGCATTTGTCACCCCGAGTGGGATGGGTATGCTCAGACGTGAGTCCCATGCTCTCCACACCACTGGAGTCAAGCTATCCTGGCTGAAGACGGCTGATAGCCAGAAACCGGTCCTAGGATGCTTGATTCCGGTCCAGGAAAGACATGGCTTGGCAGTTCGGGCTGGACTGTTCCCATGTGGCACAGGGTCAAGGCGGATTTGCATATGGCCATGTCTGAACTGGGGTGGTGTGGAGTGCAAAAAAACGATGGATTTAGGCCCAGATCTCTGTACTGGGGTGAATGTATGACATTGTTCTGCAAACTGTCCATCAGTTGTTGTTTTTGCATTTGTCACCCCGAGTGGGATGGGTATGCTCAGACGTGAGCCCCATGCACTCCACACCATTAGAGTCAAGCTATTCTGGCTGAAGACGGCTGATAGCCAGAAACCGGTCCTAGGATGCTTGATTCCGGTCCAGGAAAGACATGGCTTGGCAGTTCGGGCTGGACTGTTCCCATGTGGCGCAGGGTCAAGTCTGAACTGGGGTGGTGTGGAGTGCAACCAAAAAAACGATGGATTTAGGCCCAGATCTCTGTACTGGGGTGAATGTATGACATTGTTCTGCATTCTGTCCATCAATTGTTGATTTTGCAATTTAATTTTATATACAGCCTAGTCTACGCCACATTCACATTGCCATATTAGTGACTTGCAGAGTTGCAGATACATGGGGTTTTTGTAGACCCGGCCCTGATAAATAAGTGCTGGTGCTAAGCACTGGAAAGCACTGGCACAAATTAAGCAATGGGGTTGGTGCAGGTTAGTGCTGTGAATCTCTGGACAAATGTGTTTCTGGATATTATCCTTCATCAGTGGAGATTAAAAAAAAACAATATTCATCTGGGGTTGCTGAGAAAGCTACCACAATTCTCTCAAGTCTCAGTACCTCTCTGTGGCGCATAGATGCATCTTCAAAATCTCGTCAGCTCAATGGCTCAAGGGAGCCTTTTAAACAACAGGGGGATGGGAGCACACTGCTTCACTTCCCAGCCAGTTCACCTCTTAGCATTATGGTAACTAACTTTTTTCAGCCAGGGCATCAAGTGGGCCGGGTCCTTCTGGTGCTCAGCACCAGCAGTTTTTAAAAGCAGATGCTGAGACGATTCCCTATCGGGATCTCCATTACTACCCTCATGGTGAAAATAAAAAACCTTAACTCTGCAATAGTGCAACCCCTCATTGCCTTTGATGTAACTTCAAAGAGACTTGTTTTTCAGTTTTATATAGCGCAAACTTGGAGAGCTTTACATGAACACCAGTTACATTACACAGGGGCATATTTATTTTTTGAATCACAGGATGTCAGGTTCCAACCTGTTTTCTCAGCTCGAAGGTCGGCTGCTCCAGCCATACGCCATAACCTCGCCCACAAGAACGGAAACATTTTTAATATTATATGCAACTAAGTGATAGTTGTTGCTTATTTATCTTATGCAACTTACAACCACTGACAAAGTCAAATGTTATGGAGTGTTGTAGGTGTAGTGTTACTTGCTGTGTTATATATCTGGGTGAAAGAACAGACAGAAGCAGCAAAATTCCAGTCGGGCTGCACACTATGCTAGACACAGCCCTAGATGTTTTAAGCCACGCCCTAATTGTTGTAGCCACGCCCCTATGAGAGACCCCCTAGACATGCCACTTAAAGCCCTGCTATTAGCGCTGCTCAGTATCTGTAGGAATGTTCAACTTGAGGGCTGAATCCTGCTTTTTCATTACCCTCAACACAAAAACAGACTGTGAAGCATCAACATTTTGAGGTGAGCTACAGGCCAACGAGTCAGGTTACTGCACTACATGAAATGCAGGAAGGATACAAGTGATTCTCATGTTAACAGTGAACGGGCTTCTAAATTCAGGGTTGAATGCGGTTTAGATCTTGATACAGGTGGGAAAGGAACATTGTAAACACACAACAGCTGTGTGTAAAACGAGCGCTGCTCTAACAAGCAGTGTCAGTGTCAATATCTTTGGGCTGTGTATGGTGAAAACATTTGTAGCTTTTTATTAACATTAACAGCACATTTACAGAATGTACGCAAATGTGCAAGCTTTCCTTGGAAACACAGAACAGATGCAGCGCTGAGAGGACACCTACACTACAGACAGTGTCGGGGCACGATTCTTTTGTTCTAGAATCAGTGCTTAATTTGAGCAGGTGCTCGGCCGTGCACTTAATTGCCAGCACCGGCACTTGGACAGCTGCTCATTTAAAGATAAGCAGGAAAACAGTTATTTATTAATTCAATACATGTTTAATAATACCAGACACCTAAACCATTTTTAAAGCTTGGAGACTTGAACAGTCTGAATTCTCACACTAGTAGCAGTGTGATGGTTAGTAGTTGTGTAAGTTCTGTTAATGGCAGCGCTGGCAGAGGAAATGTGTGGTGCAAACTGCAGTGGCCTCATCACGAAGGCCCCGGCACTTAAAGTATCCCTGTATTTCGAAATTGGATGATCGCAAAGTGGATAAATAACACGAAGAGAAGGGAGAGGAAAAGCAATATTAGAGTGCAGATAAAGAGACATGTATCGAACCGGAAAGGGATATTGTGTTATAGCTGTAAACAGGCGCGGTGCGTCCATTGGGGCGTAGGGGCGTAGGGGCGTAGCCCCACTAGCCCACATGGACCCGCGGCTGGAAGGCAATTGTTGAACTACTTTTATTTTTTTTTAAATCGCCACCAGCAGTAATTTATTTATGCACCGCCGAGCCCCGCCTGGAATCCGGGCAGCACCTGAGTGGACCGGGAGTGCGCTGCGCGCAGGGGGGCTGTCCTGCACAGCTTGAGTGACACCAGCGCTGTAGCAGCAGAGACAGGTACCCCTAGTCCGCATGTGAAGCTTGGGGCTGAAACTAGCCCAAGCATGCGCAGTTAGGTCCCCTCCCATAGTGAGTGACCAGAGGGGTGTAGGTTTAGCCGGACAGCAGCCCCCAGCGTTAGGAAGGGCGAGAGGGCGAGCAGACAGTGTGCACCCCTAGCCAATCCTGGCGCTGCATGCAGCGCCAGGATTGGCCGGTCACCGAGCAGCAATCCATTATTGGATGCCGTGCATGGGTGGTGCACTGCATAATGGCCAATCACTGTATCTGACTTGAATGTAGTCATGCAGTGATTGGCCATTTCGCAGCGCGCAGCGCTGCTCAGGCTGCTGACGTCGGAGAATTCGGTTCTAGTCGCCTCGTGGTCGTGGACTCATCGTGGTGTCTCGTGTCTGCCCTGTGGTGCGCGACAGCCAGCCTGCCTGCCTGTGTCTGTGTGCCCCCTGTGTGGTTTAAAACATGGTTTCATCATTCAGAGACAGTGTCGACCCGTCATCATTGATAATAGTGAGTAGTATGTCATTATAATATTAATAACAGAGTCAGATGACTGATGCCTGAGTGCACTCAAGCCCTGGCCTACCCTGGCACTCCCAGCCCCAGGGCCGCTACCCGTTGCACGCTGTCTCACAGCCCATCTCCAGTGCAGTCTGTGCCCTCTGGGTAGATCCGAACTCCGCGCCCACCCCTCTAAAGTATTTTCTGTCCTCCCCTAGGCTCCGCCTGACCGCCCAACCCTCCTCGGATGGACATTATGGTATTGCAATATATATCATATTAGCGCCCTAACTGAAGTGTACTGAACCCACACCCTGGGCCTCAGCCCCACTGTACTTGCTGCAGTATTCATAGACTGTAATATTAGCAGTGTCCTTATACACAGGCACACACACGTGCTCTAAATGTACTGACAGATTGGAGGATGCGTACGGAGATAATCAAAAGCAAAATCATTAGAAATGCAATTGATGGATATAAAAATAGTGCAAGTATAATTAAAGCGGGCAACTGCTGTACAAGAAAAACACTTTCTGAATAATAACTGTGACAGCTTGTTTTCAAACATTCCGTCACCAAATATGGAGGGACTGGCAAAAAAAGGTGAACCTTTTATAACGACGCACGAGAGGGAGAGGGAGTAATTATCGGATGCGAGTGCTAGTTACCAGCAGCAGCAGGGCGATCCAGAAAAGTCCATTTGGTCACTCCTGGATGTCTAGTAATCCCTGTTTGGAAGTCTCAAAAGAGGCTGCAGCGTGGGCCCAAGAGCAGTAAAGTATTAGGGGCTGGGGTAAGCTGCTCTAAAAATCACCTAGAAAAGGCTTGGGCAATTCCAGCGTCACTTGAGTGAACAATAGCTTGTGCAAGCACAAGAGCAAAAGCATTTATCTAGAGCTTAGTACCTCAGACGAGGCGAGCCGCAACCAGAATGGTTAAAATGACACCAAAATCGGTCTGAAATTGAGACCGTTAGAAGCAGCCCCCTGAACCCGGCTCCTCAAAGTCAGCGGCCTGGTTGCTATCCCAGATGATCATGCATTGTGTGTTCTGTGTGGTCTGATGTCCAGCGACAGGACCGCCAAATGGCCTCTTACCGTCAGCGTTGTTTTAAGAGGTTTTTTTTGTAATCCAACTGTGTACACACTTGTAGGTCCACATCCATGTTGGGAAAAGTGAATACACACGCCCGAGAATCCAAGGCGCTCTCAGATATAAACTCTGGAGTGGCTGAAGGTGAACCCGATTATTGGGCTAGAAGCATAAACGAGACTTATTTTTGCAGAAGTCTTCCTATTTATTTACGCTTAAATTACACTCACTGAAGTACTTTACGGTGTCTTATTGTAAGACAGGTAGCACTCAAGTATGCAGGGATATCAATTTCAGGAAATTGAAACTGACATTCATAGTAAAGGACAGGTGTGCCCTGGTTAATGGGGAACGGATGCCAATACCGTCAGTGTGCATCAACAATGCTCGACAAGACAGATGTGACTAGTACCTTGTCAGAGAAAGCTGAAAGGAAAACGGTATGGGCAGGCGAATTAATTCATCTTTATTAGGTATAGTCAGAGTGAATGGAATTGTGTTGTTGTGCGGCTGTGGCGATTTTTGCATACTTAGAGACTTGCCACATAATTCATCATCTGCCATCTAATCTGCTGATTTTAACAAATTAAAATGTGTTTTTGGCTAAAATGGTTCAAAACGTAGCTACAAATATTGCCGTTGAGGGGAAGACCCTTTGCAAGCTTGACTGGTCAAATTTCTGTTGCTCATTGCTACATTTGGGTGTTAAACAGGTACTAATGCGGTACAACAAATGCCCAGACAGTGCTAACAAGTGTAAAATCTAAAAAAATATAAAGAAATACTATCAGAAAATATGCAGCATTACGCTGCATAATTAGCTTTTTCTTGTTGCATAATTTACTAAGCCTGCCACATAATTTGGCCCTCCATTCTTCATAATTCCAGTGGCCCTGGCTATAGCATAGTGCAAAGTCATCCAGGAGATTGATTCTTGGGAGACAATATATCCAATTAATTGGTTGGTCTGACACGCGCTTTTGATTAAATGCTGAATCCAAAAATGAGTCTTATACCATGCAAGGTAAGTATTGTGCATAGTGTACTGTGTTTATGGTTGAAAAGGCTGTCTTTTGTTCCCCTAGGGGGTGCTTTTAGTGTTTGGCTTGTTTTTGTCCCATGGGCCTTCCATTTGGCCACATAGGTTCCCCAGGGTGGCCCTTTGGCAGCTCTAAGCCCCATGTGCCTGACGCTCTTGCAGTTTTGACTCAGTCATAAATTGACTCCAACACAAGGCCAGGTTACACCCTGCGATCATTTAGTTACCAGCGTGGAACTAGGAAGACTGAGAGAGCCCTGTATTATTATTATTATTAATGGTTTTTATTGAGCGCAGACATATCACCCTGTTGGGTCTCATGGCGCTGTTACGCTGTTATGTATGACATTGATTGTTGGAATACATTTGGAATGAATGACAACAAATTGTTCAGGACGGCATTTGTTTTAGCACTTTGTGAAAGCTGATAATCATTGCGACTGACATGCCTTTATTTAATTGCCTCAATCTGTGCATGGTGCGAGCGTGAGCCACACTGTTAAAACATGGTGTTTCAAGCAGGTATTTATTTTCGAGGTGGACTCGGTGTGCCCATAACTTTTAGCGTGATCTTTGTGTGCACCATGTAGCCGGTTCTTGCAACCGAGATACACATATTTAATGCAAGTGGGTGTCTTTTTTTTCAGGAGTCAGACATCACTTAAGAGGAAGTTGGCAGGTTTTGGAGGTTTTTCCAGCAGCATACATAAAATATTTGCTTCCTTTGACTCTGGTGACAGACTGCTGAGTAATGTTAAATAAATGCTTGGACTTAGGGGCTCACTTTGATGTTACGAAACTGGTGCTCATGTAAAGCGCTCTAATACCCGATGTCTCGACTCTACTTTGCTGGACAAAACAGAAAATAGAAACATCAGTTACTCAGAAATGCATTGTTATCTCTGTTTTTAAATGTTTTGTAGTGTTTGTTCTATTTGGAGACTACACAGATTTTACTGATCAAATGGCATATTAAGTACATTTTGTTTCACCTTAACACTATCATCTGTGTGGAAAGACATGCGTGATAGTCGCATGCGTTCTAATGGTAAAGGTAAGGCGCGGTTCCCAATGATTTGTGAATTCTGTTTCCCAACTGCTGTGCAATTTCTTCTACTCTTAGAGCTGAGATTTCCATGAAAGTCTTATAGTCTGAATTCAGCACCTGAGCATAATAGGACGGAATGTATGAAGCTTGTGGTTATACTGAATAAGCAGCTACCTATGTTATGCCATCTAATAATGTAATAAATGCACTTTCACAATTGCTTTATTAACCTTCCTGCTTTCTCAAATTTGCTTGAAAATGCACGATTTTTCGTCTTTTTTTTCAAAATTTTCATGGGGGGGTAATCCCCCCAAACCCCCCTTTTGGGGTTCGGCCTCGCTCGCTGTGCTTCCTCGCTACGGTGCTGTATGCAAATCACTTTGCGCCCGACCACTTTCAAATGTCACCCACCGCCCCTGGCTGAAAAGTGTGCACGCCATTGCTAATGTCTCATTTGGAGTACCGTGTTAAGGTCCAAGGAGCTATCACAGAATACTTTGTTTAGTTCTCTATGCCGTCTCTGCAGTATTGCTACTACCATCGAATGCTACATCTAGCTTACGGCTTCCAGCTCCGAGGGCCACAGTTCTGGAAATGTCATCTGATGTACTGTGAAACATCCTGCTGTATTTAGCCCTGATCTTGATGTAGAACTACTGCTCTGTAATGCTGCTCCCCCAGCCTTGGATCTATTTCCTCTTCTAAAATCTATAGCCCTTACCACGCAAGGCGGTTTCAGTTTCTTTGGAAAGAGCCTGTCTTTTTCAAGCCCCCAGGCTGACAATGGAAGGTGTCAAAGTTTAAAAAACAACACATGGTATATAGACTGTAACAGTTCTAAACCATGCCAGAGACTAGTTGCTGAGAAGTAGATTATGTGGCATGCAGTAAGATCAATTCTTGCCACAACCAATTGTGTCTAATGTGGTCCAGTATGCCATAATGGAGGCTCTAATAAGAAAAGGAACACTTTGATCATACATTTTTATCTATGGTCTGGTTCTGCCTACTGATACCAAAATTTGGAGACAGAAGTGAGTTATCTCTTTTATTTATAAATGATTAGAGATTAAGGGTCTGATTCTGATGCGGTTAGGAAAGTATCCCCACCTAGGGCCTGATTCTGATGTGGTTAGGAAGGCCTCCTAAGGTCATTTGCTCCTTACAAATCAGATCGGGAACATGTCTTCCCAACCGAGGGCCCAATTATGATGCAGTTAGTAACATATGCTCCCATTGCAGTCAATGGAACCAAACCGTATCGGGGAGCATCCGGATGCATCGTACTCCGTCGGTCGGACTCTCCCGTTCCGAGTGGGTCAGAAATCATTTCCAAACCGATTCGGTCGGGAAGCTTTCCAACCAGCATCAGAATCAGGCCCTAAGTGTTGAATTCTTTTTCTAACCTCTGTAAATTATGAATGGTACCAATTGGGCCAGACATAATACCAGTTAGCAAATGCAAATGCCCCTTACTGACCATTCACAAGTGCTCCAGCTTGGAAATAGATGGCCAGGGATGCCGGCCTTGCACTCTAGATGACTGGGTCGGCTACCACCTTAGCTTAGCCTGGGGTCCGTCCCAGACCCTCTGCCTCTCTGATCTAAGAGGCATACTTTTGAGAGCATACTAGCAGCTACTGGAAATCATTTGCAATTAAGATTGGTAGGTTTGCCTACTGAGGGTTGGGCTTGGGTTTTGGCAAGATAATTTTCTGCATGCAAAACCCCTAATATGCTAATTTTCAACTATTACAAAGATTTGTAAACTACTGCCCCCAAGTAGGACATACAGCCCCCTGCAGGGAAAGTGACAAAGGGGAGTCGAAAGCAAAGGGCTATTTGAGATTAGGCGTAGGGCAGCAGAGTAAAACCTTGTCCAAAACCTTTGCCAGTTTTTCAGCATAGCCAATGACCATGTAACTCTAAAAATGTTTAATGTTATTCCTTGTAGTTACACTTATCCTAGGTAGATATCCGGAAAATATTAAATGGATTGAATTCTGCTAGAACCCTTTTTTGAGTATCAACAAATTGAATTCTAGTTCACAATTTACGGAACCCTACTCAACCAAATGGATCTTCAGAAAAAGACTGAGACTGTGAAAAGAGGAAGACATCACTACCCGATATTTTTAAAAAGAATCCCTGTTGATTGCCTGAGGAAAACTGGATGAGTTGTTCGAGTCCCTGGGTTGAATCTCTGTCCCTCAGAACTTACTTAAGAAATGACTACGGCCATAGGAATGTTTGGACCTAGCTTTGCAGTTGGCATCCTGGGGAACCTGCCTCCTGATAACCTGCAGTGTTGGGAGGCTAAAAACATCCCAAACGCAGAAGGCTGCGTCAAGTTATAGAGAAACCAGTTAACTGGTATGCCTATGTGAATACTGAAGAAATTTGCACCACCTGGGGGCGAAGAGTGGGGGGGGGGCATCTATTACCAAGAGGCTTAAGGTCACTGGGACCAGTGTAAAAGTATCCAACATCTATACCACATTTCCTCATAAGACAGATATATTCATTTGAGTTCCTTTTGTATTCTTGGAGAATCATTTTTAATGTATTAGTATACCAGAGGGAATGAGTGGAGGAGCGAATAGTTCATAGAGTAAGTCAGCTTTATTAGCTATGCAGTGCATGAATTTCATATATTCAATATTAACCTCTTACCCTCATGCCATCCCTTTGCCTTTAATACAGCTTTGACGCATGAAGGGCCTAGAATTCATTACAGTTAAGGTTTATCTATTGAAAGATTCGATGCACTATAAAAGCGTACAGACTCCGCTAATTAACCTCTCCTAGCTGTACCACAAGAAGGACAAGCCTTCCTAGAATGCTGTATGTGCATTTGTTTAGTGCCATTTACCATGATTATTGCACTATTGCGCATTTGCCGTCTTAGGAGGATCAGGGAAGGCCATCAATTGATTGTGTCAGGGCTTCGTTGGTGTTTTGCTTTGTGAGTTTACTAGAGAGATTGTTTGTGAAGGTTCGCGTGAAGGTAACTTGCATTTAATCCTGGGATACCTCCAAAGTGTCTCAGCTGTATGGGTGGGCGTGCCACAGGCCTTTTCAGTTTTTTTTCTCAGGGCTGTTTAGTCGGTTGTCCATTGCTGAGGTAGAGTAAAGTGCTGTCTTTCTGGGCATCCCTAACCAAATATGTAATTATGATGCAATGCTGTATGCATAATGGTGTGCTATATGGGTGAGTTGTGAGATCATATGGATATGTTATGTTTAGACTTGCTTTATCTGTAAGAGTCTAGAGTTCATGTGTTCATAATCTCAATGACAAACCTGTGTTGTATTATTAGCGACTTTCAAAGTACTACTGTATTTGTTTCCTGTTCTCAAAATACAGATTTGAACATTTATATACGTATCAAGTATTTGTATTCTGTGATAACGTTTTTTAGTTAAACTTGTGGGTAATACACCTTTACTGTGTCTCCCATTAATAAACATGCTGTTTGAAGAGTGGACGGCTCAAGTTGTTTTCACATAAAAAATATTTGGCATCACGTGAGTCCACGGATTAATGTGCATTCGCCTTATTTTAAATGAAGGTCGATGCTTTTGCCATTCTCAAGTGGTCCATGTTCAATAGATGCTGGGACCATCGTTATGACGAGGTCATCCACCTTTATCTAGTCCATGCTGGATGTCTGGTGCCTTCGTTTTGAGCATGAAAAAGTTATTTTTAGCAGCTGAGCAATCAACTAGGTGGCCTGGTGAACTGAACTTTTTGGCAGCGAAAAAAGTACTATACAACTGCTAAACCCTTTAATGCACATCTTAGATGTACCGTTTCAACGAGCTCTTGTAAATTAAATAGGTTGTCCCTGTTTCATACAAAGTGCATTTGCCCTCATACTAATTCTTCGTATTTTGATTTCATGGGGTACAGCATACACTCTCTGCAGACTCTGCACTCTAAAGCCTATACATGAGTCACTGGATGATTACCGGCTTTCAGAGGTTTGTGCTATGATTAACTCAGCGTAAACGCTAACTGTCTACATTAGGGTAGAAATGATTTCCAAACAACAATAAATGTTTCATTCGAGTTTGACTGGACTAATAGCGCTTTCTGGGAATTAGGGGTTAAACTGGAGATAAAGCATTTACTGCTAAAAGTGACAGAGAGGAACTAGCTAATGCTTTTTACAATCAGTAAAGAGCACATTACTTCTATCGGTTACCTAAATGTAATTGTACTTTCATTACCTACGACAACCAACAGGAAGAGCTAACATTACTACCTGACTGAAATGCTCCATTTCATTCAATAATGCCAGAATTTTCTCTAGGAACAGAACCCAGTGGTTTCCTGGAGTTGAATCTAACAGATATAGGGCCAGATGTAGGTAAGTTAATTTTACCGATTCATAAATACCGAATTTTACCGATTCGGTATTTATGAATCGGTAAAATAGAAGGGGGAGATGTAGGGAAAATCGGTAATTGAATTACCGATTCTGTAGGAATCGGTATTTACCGAATCGGTAAATACCGATTCGGTAATGCCCATTGATTCCTATGGGCATTGAAGCCCATAGGAATCAATGGGCATTACCGAATCGGTATTTACCGATTCGGTAAATACCGATTTTTGCAAGGGTGCAGGGGGTGTCACTTTGACACCCTCTAGCACCCCGATTTAAGGCATGTGTGACATGTGGCACACAGACATGCCGTCTGTCACATGCCATAGGTGTGCATGCACACATGTGCATGAACACCTGGAATCGGTATTTTACCACCCAATTGGATTGGGTGGTAAAATACCGATTCGGTAAGGCCTGTGGGACTCAAAAGAGTCCCACCTACATATCAAAATTACCGAATCGGTAAAAATACCGATTCGGTATTTTACCGATTCGGTACATTTACCGATTCGGTAACTTTACCGAATCGGTAAAATAGGCCACCTACATCTAGAATAGCCATTTACCGGTCGGTAACGGCGAATCGGCTGTTACCGGTCGGTAAATGTCTACCTACATCTGGCCCATAGTGCCTATATCGAGCCTGTGAGAATAAATTAGTACAGTAAAATTCAAACAAATTCCCCAAAGAGACACTCTGTGTTGAGACAACAAGTTCAGATTTGGTATCTATGTATAATTTGTTTAAAACACTGAGCAGATACACAATATCCCTCTGATCCAGAAGGCTTTCATTCATATAACTGTGCTGACCAAGCTTGTGGGAAATGCATTATTAGAACATTGGAATGTTGGGAGCTCCATTGCAGACAATGGAGTGCTCCCTTGTAGCGGTTAGCAACCCACAGATATCCCACGCAGAGAAACCATAAGCCACTAACCTTCAGGTACTGGCCGGCGGGGACCACAGCGCGAAGAATAGTATCCCAGTTCCCAAATAATGCCCACTCTCCCTGCACTATACACATGCAAGGGACAGAAGGCACTCCAAGAAAAAGGGAGAGAACAACGAAGGAGGATGTTGTTGAGAAGTACCCCTCTTGGTCTGGTCACTAGGGAAGGAGGTCTTCAGGTCACAACAATACTGGGAAAACACAAGAGAACAGACCATTAATTCCCTGCCTGCAGTTCGTAGACAATCAAAGGATTAAAGGGAAACCCGTACTTACAAAGAATAACAGGGGAGATGCCCAAAAAGGATTCTGGGTGTTGTAGTACCGGGTCGATAACTCTGAGACTCAAGAGTTCCTTTACCTCAAGGTACCCTGAAAAGGATTATAGGGGTGGCTTCGATGGCACCTACTAGTTACTGTCACTAGAGGTATTAAACGAAGTATGTCAACAGCGGACTGGTGCTCCACCTCTGGACGAAGGGAGACAAACAAACACAGTTTCTTTAGCACGGCCGTGCTTTACAAGTTCCTACCTCTAAAAGTTCGAGAAGGAAACGATGCGGAGTCCTCCTAGCGGGAACGCAAGCGTCCGCGCACCACTTTATCCGGCATCCTCCTAGCGGGAAGGCAAGCGTCCGCGCACCACTTTATCCGGCGTCCTCCTAGCGGGAAGGCAAGCGTCCGCGCACCACTCGATCCGGCGTCCTCCGAGCGGGAAGGCAAGCGTCCGCGCTCAAGCTCTCTCTCTCTTGAAACGATGGCAAGATTGATAAGCACGGAGCTACGCAGGAGGATTGCATATATCTCTGTTCCCACAACCACTTCCGGTTTGCCAGCACCCAGGTCCTTCTGGGAGTTGTAGTGCCCCGGCGGTTTCCGCATATTGCGTACCTTTTTCGTCCTTTCGTGGACAACAGCGCTACAGAGCCCCCTCTCAAGGACTGCCGACTCGGCGGTCGACCCGGCTTCCCCGGATGCTCCTCGTGGAAGCGAACCACCAAATCGGGACAATGGAGATTTTGTTCGGGTTCCCATGTACGTTCCTCAACACCAAACCCTTTCCAATGCACTAGATACTGAACCCTACCCCGGAACAACCTTGAGTCTAACAGTTCCTGCACCTCATATTCCTCCAACCCATCCACTAGCACCGGAGTGGGTTGAACGGGTAGTCTCGTCTCTACGGGGCAGGGCTGGAGAAGGGACACATGAAACACAGGGTGGATATGCCAGGTGCGGGGAATAGACAATCTCATGGCCACAGGGTTAATCACTTCCTCGATACTGTAAGGACCTATGTACTTGGGTTTTAGCTTGTTGATACCCCGGAGAGGGATATATCTCGTGGAAAGCCATACCTTGTCCCCCACCTCGTACACTGGCTCAGGACTGCGTTTCTTGTCAGCATGTCTCTTCTGCATTGCTTGTGCCGCTGACAGATGATGGATGGCGTCGATTTTGACCGCATGCAGATGAGCATGGTGTTCTTGGATGCTCGGCAGCTGTGATGCTACAGGCCATTCAAAAGGAAGAATGTTCGGGTGATAACCCAAAAGACAAAAGAAAGGGGAGCAGCCCAGGGTGGAGTGATCGGTGTTATTATAGGTGAACTCTGCCATCCACAGGAGGGTGACCCAGTCAGCTGAGTTTTGTAGGGAGAAACATCGCAAATACTGCTCTATGGTTTGGTTGAGGCGTTCCGTTTTTCCGTCTGTTTGAGGGTGGTAACTCGTTGAGAGCCGGGCATCGATGGTTAGTGTTTTGCAAAGGGCCTTCCAGAAACGGGATGTAAACTGCGAACCCCTATCGGTAATGAATACGGATGGGACGCCATGGGCTCTCACGAGATGTTGCAGGATTACGAGTGCCAGTTCTGCGGAGGTTGGTAGTCCCTCCAACGGTACAAAATGGCCCATTTTGGTCAGATGGTCAACAAGGACCAGGATTGTAGTCTTTCCTTGACACAACGGCATTTCAACAATGAAGTCCATTGATACAGTGTGCCAAGGTTTGGGAGGAATGGGAATCGGGCGGAGCAACCCAGCGGGTCGGTTATGTACCGCCTTGCTTTGTGCACACACCGAACAATTCCGGACGTATTTCTTTACGTCGTTCCTGAGGTTGGGCCACCAGAAAGACCGTTCTATGGTGGCTATAGTTTTATAGACACCCCAATGTCCTCCTAGCACAGAGTCGTGAGCCCACGTAAGTACCTGCATCTGTAGGCCAGGGTGCGGGACATACAAGGCATGGTGATGATACAAAAGGTCGTTGTTTTGTGTGCGCCCTAGGGGTTCTTCTTGGAGCCAGGTTGGGATGTCGATGTCCGTCAACGACACCCTAATGTCCTCGAGGAAATCGGTGGAGGTGAGCAAGGCAATGGTGCTTTCGGGAAAGGCACCCTCAGACAGGATAGAAGGAGGTTCACTGTGTTCCATGGTGTCTGAGTCTGTGATGTCCTGGTTCCTGGAAAGGGCATCGGCCTTCCCATTTTGTGGACCGGGACGATACTTGATCACGAAGTCGTAATCCGAGAAAAAGAGTGTCCATCGGAGTTGTCTTGGTGTGAGGGCTTTAGCCGTTTTCAAGAACAAAAGGTTCCTGTGATCCGTGTATATCTCAAAGGTATGCCGGGCCCCCCATAAGTAGTGTCTCCATTCTTCGCAGCCTCTTTTGATGGCGAGCAATTCTTTATCCGTGATGGAATAATTGATCTCGCTTGGGCTCAGTTTCTTAGAGTAATAGGCGACGGGATGTATTTGTCCAGTTGTCGGATGTCTTTGGGACAAGACCCCTCCCAGAGCGTATTGGGATGCATCTGTTTCCAATATGAATGGCAGTTGGGCATCAGGATGGCGCAAAATGGGGGCTTGCGTGAAGCGCTCCTTGAGGGTGCGAAAGGATAGATCTGCTTCTTCCCCCCACTCAAATGGCACATTTTTTCGCAGCAGACAGGAGATGGGATGGATAATCCTGGAGAAATCTTTTATAAATCTCCTGTAATAATTTGCAAAGCCCAGGAAACTCTGCACTGATTTAACGCTCCGTGGCGTAGCCCAGTTCTTGATGGCCTCTACCTTTCCAGTTTCCATCTGGAATCCGTTAGCGTTGATCACGTAGCCCAGAAAGGACACCTCGGGGACATGAAATAGACACTTTTCAAGTTTGGCGTACAATTCGTTTTGTTGCAGGCGTTCTAGTACTTCAGTGACGTGTTGTACGTGGTCTTGCAAGGTCTTCGAATAGATGAGTATATCGTCGATGTATACCATGCATATGGTATCTAACAATCCCCTTAGCACCTCATCCATGAAATATTGGAAGGCGGCAGGGGCGTTGCATAGACCAAATGGCATTACCCTATACTCAAAGAGCCCAAACTTGGTGCGGAATGCGGTCTTCCACTCGTCGCCTTGTTTTACGCGCACCAGATGGTAGGCCCCACGAAGGTCCAGCTTGGTGAAATAGCGGGCTCCTTTGATTTGATCCATCAGCACGGATATCAACGGAAGGGGGTATCTGTTTTTGACTGTGATACTATTCAGTGCTCTGTAGTCGATACAGGGTCTCAACTCATCGCAGTCCTTTTTCGGGATAAAAAATAAAGGGGAGGATGCAGGGGAAGTGGAATGGCGAATGAATCCGGAGGCCATGTTTTCATCAATGTATTTCCTCAAATACTGGTTCTCCTTCTCTGCTAGAGCATAGACTCTATTGCAGGGGATCGCTGCCCCGGGTAGAAGATCGATACAGCAATCGTACTCACGATGCGGGGGTAATCTTGTAGCCTGCTTTTTGTCAAAGAGTTCATGAAATCTTTCATATTCTCTGGGTAACGAGCTGGTCTTTTTCGGGGCTTCCGCACAGGATACAGCCAAATGATGCGCCCACGGGGTCTCTGCGTTTTCGGCTGTCTCCGGGAAACTCTTGCAACAATGTTCCTTGCAGTAAGCCGAGTTCATCGTCACCGTTCGTGCTGACCAGCTCACATCAGGATCGTGGAGTGTCAGCCAGGGCATGCCGAGGATGAGGCGGAACTGTGGCGCCGCTATCAAGTCAAATTGGATGAATTCATGGTGTTCTTCATGCTGCATGCGAAGAGGCACCGTATGTTTGGTTACCGGCCCAGAGGTCAAGGAAGAGCCGTCAACAGCTTTTACGTTTTCTGGCTCCTTCTTTTGCTCCCACGCAATCCCAAGGGAGGCAGCATGCTCGAGGTCAATGTAGTTCCCTGTGGCCCCCGAATCCAGCAGGGCTTCCACATGAGTGACGTTGTTTCCTTCTATGAATAAGGTCACCGGCATGTTTATATGGGCCACAGCTGGCATCATCGTGTTGGCAAGGAGAGAGGAGATCGATGTCTGTCTCACGTCCAACCCAGCGACCTCGGTCTGGGCCGGACTTTTTAGTTTTCCGACGTCTCCTTGGTTCCCAGTATAACGGATTTTCTTGACCCCGGGTTTCTCTCCGGTTGTTGGGCCCTCGCTCTACATTCACGTATGAAGTGCCCCCCTTTTCCACAATACAGACAAAGCTTCATCCTTCGTCTGCGATCCCGTTCTTCCGTTGTCAGAGGACCTCGGATCCCACCGATCTGCATCGGCTCAACCCCCTCTGAATTCTTAGGACCGTCCTCCGGCGTCGGTTTTGGTTTGGGATACCATCCTTTCATGTCGCTCCTATTCCGGTCTCCCCGCCTTTCCAGGAGGCGATGGTCGAGTTGTACTGTAAGATCTATCAAATCTTCACAGTTGGCAGGCATTTGAACTACTTGAGATAGGACGTCTTTTAACTCACTACGAAGTCCTTGATAGAACAACGAGGTTCGTTTCTCCTGGGGCCAGTCAGTTTCAACCACCAGTCTGTTGAAAGCGGTGATATAGGTCAATAGGTCCTGTGACCCCTGGCGTAATGTGATAAGTTCCTTGTCCAAGGACAACATATGAGTCTTGCGGTCAAACAACCTCCGGAGAGCCGAACAGAAATCAGGGAAATGATGTAACACCGGATCATTCTTCTCCATTAACGGGATTGTCCAACTAGCCGCGTTTCCACTCATATAGGACATCATAAATGACGTTTTGGACGCGTCGTCCTGAAACACCGCAGGCTTGCACAAAAAGTGGAGCCGGCATTGATTTAGGAAGGTCTCAAATTTCTTTGAATCCCCATGAAAGCGTTCTGGTGGGGCAAGAGGAATGCCCGTGTTCTGTATGACATGCACCGTGGGTGTGTGGTCGGTGAAGGACTGAGGTATGGCATTGGGGACAGAGAACCCACCCCCTGATGCTCCCTGGGGAGGGGGTTGCGTCACTGGATGACCAGGGGGAGGCAGAGTCGCTTCTCTGATGTAGGATCCTGATCCCTGCCCTTTACGTACCATGCCCGCTACCTCTCTCCTCATGGTATTCATTTCTTTCTTCATCTCTTGGTTTTCTGCACGCGATGCGTGTACCTCGTGTTGAAGCGCAGTAAGGCTTTCAACCAGCGAGGCTAACATAGTATTTGGCTCCATGGTCCAGGCTCGGCTTGTCTACTTGGGCTTATCAATCTGTAGCGGTTAGCAACCCACAGATATCCCACGCAGAGAAACCATAAGCCACTAACCTTCAGGTACTGGCCGGCGGGGACCACAGCGCGAAGAATAGTATCCCAGTTCCCAAATAATGCCCACTCTCCCTGCACTATACACATGCAAGGGACAGAAGGCACTCCAAGAAAAAGGGAGAGAACAACGAAGGAGGATGTTGTTGAGAAGTACCCCTCTTGGTCTGGTCACTAGGGAAGGAGGTCTTCAGGTCACAACAATACTGGGAAAACACAAGAGAACAGACCATTAATTCCCTGCCTGCAGTTCGTAGACAATCAAAGGATTAAAGGGAAACCCGTACTTACAAAGAATAACAGGGGAGATGCCCAAAAAGGATTCTGGGTGTTGTAGTACCGGGTCGATAACTCTGAGACTCAAGAGTTCCTTTACCTCAAGGTACCCTGAAAAGGATTATAGGGGTGGCTTCGATGGCACCTACTAGTTACTGTCACTAGAGGTATTAAACGAAGTATGTCAACAGCGGACTGGTGCTCCACCTCTGGACGAAGGGAGACAAACAAACACAGTTTCTCTAGCACGGCTGTGCTTTACAAGTTCCTACCTCTAAAAGTTCGAGAAGGAAACGATGCGGAGTCCTCCTAGCGGGAAGGCAAGCGTCCGCGCACCACTTTATCCGGCGTCCTCCTAGCGGGAAGGCAAGCGTCCGCGCACCACTTTATCCGGCGTCCTCCTAGCGGGAAGGCAAGCGTCCGCGCACCACTCGATCCGGCGTCCTCCGAGCAGGAAGGCAAGCGTCCGCGCTCAAGCTCTCTCTCTCTTGAAACGATGGCAAGATTGATAAGCACGGAGCTACGCAGGAGGATTGCATATATCTCTGTTCCCACAACCACTTCCGGTTTGCCAGCACCCAGGTCCTTCTGGGAGTTGTAGTGCCCCGGCGGTTTCCGCATATTGCGTACCTTTTTCGTCCTTTCGTGGACAACAGCGCTACATCCCTGCTTCTACGGGCCGGTAAAGGCCCGCACAGCAACATTCCAATGTTCTACAAAGGCTTCTCGAAGCTGAGGGGATTTATATCCCCTCGAGCTTCGAGAACCCTTTGTTTAATTTGTTAGAACATTCTGCCCTCTAGTGGCAGAATGTTCTAATAGCCTTATAGCCCTTCGTAGCAGGGTATTAAAGTCCCGCTGTCTTGTTAAAGTCCCTCGCCTTCGGCTCTCGGCCTTTAACGATTCAGCGGGCCTTTAATAGCCGGTATAGCCCGCTACGGATGGCTATAAGGCTATATTAATAAATTACATACATTATATTAATACATATTGAGCAGGTGCCTAAACCCAGCCCTCCCTGGACGTAGCTGTAACCAGTCCTCCAACTGGCCAAGGCCCTTGCAGCCCCGGCTCCTGCGCCTTGGGCATCTGCCTCATTCTCCCAGTCAGACATGCTCTCGCCCTCACTCTCAACCTCGTACCTCTGTGTCTTCTGCTTCGTGCTCCTTCCTTTTTGTGCCTTTTCACTCTTTGTTCTTTTTGCCCCTTGCTCTTTTGCCTTTTTGCCTTTTCTCTCTATGTTTGCTCTTTTTCCTCTCACCTGTACCCCTCTCTCGCCTTTTGTGCCTTTCTGTAAACGTTGCCTCCCACCCTTTTTTTTTGGACTCTTTCCATTTGCTGTCTTTTCCTCTGCCGTTTTGTAATCTTTTTTGCCATCTCTTTGGTGCCTCCATTCTCTTGTGCCCTTCAAGCTCTCTTTCTTCCCACGTATTGCCTCCTGCACCTCCCGTTTATTTTCACTCATTACCTGTTCCTTCCTTCCCCTCCCGCTCCTTCCTGCACTCCAGCTAAGTCTTGCTCGATACTCGCTGTGCTCCTCCCTCTTCTTGGGCCTACTTCATGGCGGCTGCAGTGCAGACACTAAAGCCAAGATTGTCTGCACGATCCATGCATGGACCACGCCGAGCAGCACAAACCCTGGTCCAACTGCTCCCTAACAGTACCGAACAGGGTCCCTCTGGTCCCTCAACCCTGGATGCCAATCCCCCCGCAACTGCTGTCCTTCCCGCACAACACAGAAGAATGAGCCTTTGCTTGCACCTAATGCCGGTTCACTTGGATCAACCTACCACCATGCTAGCAATACCCACGAACATCAAGCCTATGCACAGCACAACTCTAATCCCACCAGCAAGCACGTACCCCAAGACTAATGATCAAGAATGCTCCTCAAACAAGCCACAGAAATGGCCTACTGGATAACCAGCAAATTTCACCCAGAATAGAAACCTTGTCTACTGTACGCTTGGACTAGGAGCAAACTTCACAGACAACATTTTAGATGTCTTCAACCCTCTCACCATCTACTGCAAAACCTACATCCTCCTAGGCCACCGCAATTTTCATCTGGAAGACCAGACCATTCCCAGATCCGCCACGCATTCCTCAAATGCCTAGAAAACATTGGACTGATCCAACACTTTACTGGACCCACACACTCCACCAGACATACCTACGACCCAGTCTTCACCACCTTCAATGGCATCAGTCACCCCAGCCACGCCTCTCACCTGAATGGACCATGCCATTTTCCATTCCCAGATCAACATTACCCTCCACCACCAGCCCAGCTAGCAATAGTTCATGCAGCATCATAAATTGGACTGGTCCCACACACTAGGCATACATTAACTTAACCCCAACCCCACCTGCAACTTTAACAGTGACATCAAACAATTTGACAAGTAAATCGCTGACTCCATCAACTCCCTACAAATGAAAACACCAGAAAGGAACCCGGAAGCAGGCTAACTGATACACAGAGGAACTCCAATCAACCAAGCAATATTGCAAATAGCTGTAAAGAAGATGGAGAACCATTCACAAAGAAGCTTACAAAGGCACCTTCAAATAGGCACTAAGATGCTACCACCGACAGACCAGAGAAACCAAGATTAAGGCCCTAGCCAAAAGCATAGAAAGCAGCTCTAATATCTGTGAAGAAATATTTGCGATTGTCAAAGATTTTACCTCACCAACTTCCACCACCAACAGCATCGCCCTCTCCCAAGATCTATGTGACAACCTATCAGAATTCTTCAGCAACTAAATCAAAACTATCAACATAAATTTCTACCATCAACTGAACCCCAGTAGCCTGACCTCCAGCCTCCCCAAAAAATCCCTCATAAGGACCCTGACTTCATGAAAACAATCACCATAAAAGAAACAGCCAACATCATGGGAACCTTCCACTCCAGGGCCCGATGGACCCCTCTCGCTAACACGTCTACAACATTTGTGCCTCTTCAATCAGTGAAGCACTCATGCACATCCTGAACACCTTCATCCTCACCGCCGCATTCCCGGAGGCTTGGAAACACTAGTTGTCAATGCACTACTAAGGAAACCTTCAGCAGACCCCGTCCAGCTAGCAAACTACTGGATGAAATTCCTACTACCATATCAAGCCAAGGTCATGGAGAAAGCAATCAAAAAACGATTTACCTAACACATTGACCTATACCAGCTCTTGGGCACCACCCAAGCAGGTTTCAGGTGGCACCAAGAGCACCTCATCACAGCAATCTTCGAAATTAAAAGGATTATTGACTAAGGACAAACAGCGGCCCTCATCCTGCTCGACCTCACAACGGCCTTTGAGACGGTCTCTCACTTCACCCTGATCAGAAGACTTCATGAGACAGGTACTCAGGACCTGCTCTCAATTGGATCTGCTCCTTACTCATGGGAAGACCAGAGAAAGTCAGAATGCTACCAAGACATGGGAAGCCAGGAACCTAATCTGTGGGGTCTCTCAAGGGTCATCTCTCGGCCAGACCTTGTGCAACATCTGCAAGTCCCTACTGGTTGACATAATCTGATCAAACATGTCAACACTCTCTCCTACAGAGATGACACATAACTGATACTCTCCATTACAAACAAGACTCACTTGACAAAAATCAACTTTGCTACCTGCATGTCTACAGTAACCACATGAATGAAACTTAGCTGCCTCAAGCTCAACTCAGACGAGACTGAGGTTGTGATTTTTGGAAAGAAGATCTCCCCATGGGACTTCACCTGATGGCCAGCAGACCTCGGACACACACAGCCCCCATAGCCCCTACCAGAAATTTAGGAATAATCCTTGATGACAAACTCGACATGACAGCACAGGGCAATGCAGTGACCTCCACCTGCTGCCATATCCTGAGGATGCTGTAAACAATCTTTCAGTGGCTACCAGAGAATACCAGGAAAACAGTCACACAGACTCTCATAACCAGCAGGCTTCACTATAGAAATGCACTCTAAGCTGAAATCACCAAACAGCTCCTGAACAGACTCTTAACCATACGAAATGCTGCCTCAAGACTTGTCTTGAAACCAGCAGGGACATTACACCACACCTCAAGGAACTTCACTGACTTCCCATACACAAGTGCACTCATTTCAGACTCCTCACACACACACACACATTCAAAGCACTACACTCCATAGGCACCGCCTACCTCAACAGGTGCAGTCACTTCCACCAAGCATCAAGATCCTCTGCTCAGCCGGTATCTCACTAGCACACAATACCTGCATACACAAAAACAGAGCAAGAGGTTGCGCCTTCTCATGGATCTCCCCCAAAGCATGGAACCAACTAACTCAGCACATCACAGCATTGTCATTGCTTCTTGAGTTCGCAAGAAGCTGAAGCCCTGGCTTTTTAAAATAAATCTCCTAGGAGACTGCCACCTACCCACCTGTGAAGCAACTGGATACTCCCATGGGTAATTAGCATTCTATTCAAATATGCACAACATAACATAAAGGGTAAGTATAGATTAATACAAGGTATAGAGTAGATGGGGTCTATGTAGGTATATGGATACTTTGGTCTATGGGGATGATTGTAATTTTTTATTACTAGGAATCAGCAGTCATTAACAGTTTTACAGTACTATATTTTAAAACAAATTTCCATAGGTGAAAATGCCTTATTTGAAAGTATTGCCATTGCAGAGGCAGGTTTGAGGGAGTCATGGTTGGTGTTCTAGCACATGTAACGTTTTCTATGTTTGTGAAATGCTGTTTTATGCAGTGAGCATGCACTCTCTTCACAAATCTGTGTGTCATTTTGAACACCTTTCATAAAAATGGAGAACATTTGCCTGCTACCTCAAGTCCGTCAAAGAGCTATTTTGTTTTTAACTAAATCTTGAGAAATCTCATGACTCTTAACATCTCTTCAATTCTCTCCTCTTGTTGCTTTCACTACCACCTTCCAATCCCTCTCTCTCACTGCGCCTTTAGCACAACCAACTTTCCTTCCCAATTATCTCTAAAACTACAGCATTTCGCACAACCGTTCCATCTTCTTATTCTTCCTCTTCAGATGATTCACTTCCCATTACTGTTTGTCCTTCTCACTCAGAGTATTCAATACTGCATCAACATTATCATTTCCTATTTGGGAATTCCAACCTATCTCCAAACCGGACCTTCTTCATTATCTAACTTGAGCAAAGTATATGGCTCCCCCAACAGATCCACTGTCTTTTTCTTCTATGAAACCTATTTAAGAACTCAATTTGTCTGCCCTGCTCTCACTTGTTAATTTTTCTTTTTCAATCGGAATCTTTTATTCTTTCTTTAAATTTGCCACTGTTCTCTTTTTACTCAAAAAACCTCCCATTGATGCCAAAGACCTTTCTAACTTTCAATCTTTTTTCACTTTCTTCCTCTCTTTCTAAGATTGTTGAATGCCTTGCCATCACCCAGCTTTCCTCCTTTCTCTAATCTCCTCTACACTGTCAAAGCTCTTAACTTAAAGCTCCGCATTATAAATATTCTTGTATTCTTACTATGATCAATTGTTTTGCTGCATTTGATATATTTTTTTAATGTTTTTATTGTCATTTTTCATATTTGCAGTACAGAAACAGCGCTCATCAGTAAAGTGATGACACTTTGTTAGTGATACATCAACATCCTGTTCTTTTAGCAGTGGTAAACGGTAAAACAGCGGTTTTATATCACTCAGGTTCACCACTAGCCCACCCTTCGCATCCCACCCCTCACCCCGCCCTAGGAGATCATTGGGAGCCAGTGAGGGTAAGTCTTTAGTGTTTAAGCCATGCTTTCCATATTCTCCAGAACTTTTTGAGACAGCCCTGTGCCTGATAGGTCATATTCTCCCCAAGCATATATACGTCCATATTTTTTTTCACTCAGTCAGTGACGGACTCAGGGTAGCCCCCAATGCCTTGGCCAGGTCACCCTTTGACACCACCAATCCCAGCTGGAGTAGTAGTAACTTTGTTCTGGGGAGATCGACCTCAGTGAAAATTCCCAGCAGAACAAAATGGGGACTCAGGGGGATCGTCTCCTCCAGGACAGCTCCCAGCTCATCTAGCAGGGCTGCCCAATACCTCTGAATCTGGGAACACTCCCCAAACCGTGTGGAAGAAGGTACCCTCTTCCGCCCAACATCGCAGACAGTTGGGTTCTCCCTCCATCCCTATGCAGTGTAATCATGCTCTATCATAGTACGCTCTGTGTAAGTACTTGAATTGTACCAGTCTTAGACGTGACTTGATAGCCACCTCACTGGGATGCATCAGCGCCATTTCCCAGTCCAGATAATCTGTTTCTCCCTTATCCAGCTCCCACTTTGCCCTCAACTTCCGCAAGTTGTCTGGCTTATTGTTGATTATGGTTCTGTATGTCCAGGAGACCACCTTTTCCCCGATCTCACCCATCATGAGGCGACCCTCTAGTGGTGCATATTCAGGGATATCTTTCGTGTCAATATGTTGTGCCCACCATGCGTGTGTCAGCTGTAGGTACTTGTATTGTTGGGACTTATCCATAGCAAACTTAGTCTGGAGATACAAAAAGGTTACCAGCTCCCCCCGACACAGTATGTCTTTAAGTTGTTAGATGCCAGTAAATCCTACCACCGGAAACCTCGCAGTTTCATGATTTCCTTGAGTCTGTTACCTATCCAAAGTGGGGTTTCCCTGGTCACCCGGCCTTCCCATTGCATCTGCCTTTCTGACGTTTTCCACGCAGCTATTACGTGGCTGTTAGGAGTCTGTGGAGCCCCTCCCGCCATAAATATAATGTGTGTATGGGCACCCAGTAAACTCTGTTTGTTTAAGTGTGTATGTGGGGTGGTCCCTATCCATATGGTCCCACTCATTCACTACAATGAGGTGGGTCGCTCAATAATATGCCTGCAGGTCAGGCAGGGAAATACCTACATTATATTGGTTGCGTTGCAGTGTCCCCAGCGCCATCTTCTGCGAATTCCCGTCCCAGAGGAACGTCCTCAGTGTGCCTACAATTCTGGTGAACACCTCGTCTGGTATCCATTGATACGTTATTTGCAGAACGTACAAAAACTTTGGGGACACTATCATGTTATAGAGTGCAGCCCTACCAAGCAGTGTCAACGACAATGTCTGCCACCCGTCCACATCCGCGCGGAATTCCCTATGTACTCTGTGAAGATTGCGCTCCAGTGCCACTGCAGTGTTTGTCGTGACATAAATCCCTAGGTATTTAACACCATCTGGAGCTAGTTGAAGCCTACTTGGGCATGAATCACATCCACTACCCCTGCCCACTGGACAGAGACAAGATTTTCCCCAGTTAATTGTGAATCCCGCGTGTGCGCCGTAGGTTTGTGATGTACATCAGCATGACATCAACATATAAAGAGATGCGTTCGTTCCAACCCTCGTTCCGTGGACCCCAAAATCCAGTTATGTCTAGGTGTGCTCGGATGACACATGCAAGGGGTTCCAGGACCAGAGCAAAGAGTAGAGGAGACAGGTGGCACCACTGGCGAGTGCCCCTACCAACTGAGAATTCCTGTGACCCCACACTGCATTTGATATTGTTGATCATGCTATTCTTATTCTCTCTCTGACCAATTTTTGTATTACTTTGACTGTTTTGAACTGGTTTTGTTCATGTCATTCTTCTAATTCCTTCTCGGTCTTTTGGAAAGCAGTCCCTTCTTCTCATATGGAGTACCTCAAGGTTAGTTGAAGGGCCATACTCTTTTTTCTCACTAGACAATACATCTTGCTTACATTATTTCTTTTGGTTTCTCCTCTCAACTATACATGGGCAATTCTCATTTCTTTTTGACTTGTCTAACATTTCTGATTCCCTTGATACATGCATCTCTTTTTGACTGACTGCTGTAAAAACTTTAGATAGCTCTACATTTTTTAAACTCATTCCTAAGAAGTCCAAAATCCTTTCCTGCTTCTGATATCATCCCCCACCCCCTCTCCTATAGTTTTCTTCTTTGTTCCTATTTCCTTTTCCTCTGTTGCTCAAATCCATGGCTTCATTTTTTACCCTTCCCGAATTTTTTCCACTCAGATTCCGTCTGTCACCAGAAATTGTTCTCTGCAACCTCATACCATTAAGAAAATATTGCCATTCCACCCAGTCAATCGGTATGAAGCTTGGTTTCGGTTTTCCCCTCCCTGATTGCAGTCTATGGAAGTTCTTCGGTCGGAAGCGGCAATCCTAGTTTGGACGCTACTGGATTTTTGACATCTTGGCGGGATGTAATGGCCAAGCCCATGAACCTCTCGCCTGGATTGTGCAGTCTGGGGTATGGACAGAGGAAGGCTATTTCCTTGCAAAGTTGAAGAACAAACCTCTACCACAGTCTCACCGGAGTCAAGACTACACGGAACGCTGACCCTTGGACTAGCTCGCCATTTTTACTGGCTGGGAGCCAACGCTTGGGGAAGATCATCTAGCAAGTCCGGCCGCAGCGGAGGTGAGAGGCGCAGGCGAGCGGGACTGCGAGGACCAGCATTCCAGTGGTCATCGCCAGCTGGTTCCTCTTCCCGCCGCGCCGCGCCCCCTCCCAGTGCCGCGCCCCCCTGCCTGTAATTGTTTAAAGACTCCTCGCGGCCCCCGCTCCGCGGGAGCCGCTCGAGTGCAGAACGCTGACCCTTGGACTAGCTCGCCATTTTTACTGGCTGAGAGCCAACGCTTGGGGAAGATCATCTAGCAAGTCCGGCCGCAGCGGAGGTGAGAGGCGCAGGCGAGCGGGACTGCGAGGACCAGCATTCCAGTGGTCATCGCCAGCTGGTTCCTCTTCCCGCCGCGCCGCGCCCCCTCCCAGTGCCGCGCCCCCCTGCCTGTAATTGTTTAAAGACTCCTCGCGGCCCCCGCTCCGCGGGTGCCGCTCGAGTGCAGAACGCTGACCCTTGGACTAGCTCGCCATTTTTACTGGCTGGGAGCCAACGCTTGGGGAAGATCATCTAGCAAGTCCGGCCGCAGCGGAGGTGAGAGGCGCAGGCGAGCGGGACTGCGAGGACCAGCATTCCAGTGGTCATCGCCAGCTGGTTCCTCTTCCCGCCGCGCCGCGCCCCCTCCCAGTGCCGCGCCCCCCTGCCTGTAATTGTTTAAAGACTCCTCGCGGCCCCCGCTCCGCGGGTGCCGCTCGAGTGCAGAACGCTGACCCTTGGACTAGCTCGCCATTTTTACTGGCTGGGAGCCAACGCTTGGGGAAGATCATCTAGCAAGTCCGGCCGCAGCGGAGGTGAGAGGCGCAGGCGAGCGGGACTGCGAGGACCAGCATTCCAGTGGTCATCGCCAGCTGGTTCCTCTTCCCGCCGCGCCGCGCCCCCTCCCAGTGCCGCGCCCCCCTGCCTGTAATTGTTTAAAGACTCCTCGCGGCCCCCGCTCCGCGGGTGCCGCTCGAGTGCAGAACGCTGACCCTTGGACTAGCTCGCCATTTTTACTGGCTGGGAGCCAACGCTTGGGGAAGATCATCTAGCAAGTCCGGCCGCCGCGGAGGTGAGAGGCGCAGGCGAGCGGGACTGCGAGGACCAGCATTCCAGTGGTCATCGCCAGCTGGTTCCTCTTCCCGCCGCGCCGCGCCCCCTCCCAGTGCCGCGCCCCCCTGCCTGTAATTGTTTAAAGACTCCTCGCGGCCCCCGCTCCGCGGGTGCCGCTCGAGTGCAGAACGCTGACCCTTGGACTAGCTCGCCATTTTTACTGGCTGGGAGCCAACGCTTGGGGAAGATCATCTAGCAAGTCCGGCCGCAGCGGAGGTGAGAGGCGCAGGCGAGCGGGACTGCGAGGACCAGCATTCCAGTGGTCATCGCCAGCTGGTTCCTCTTCCCGCCGCGCCGCGCCCCCTCCCAGTGCCGCTCCCCCCTGCCTGTAATTGTTTAAAGACTCCTCGCGGCCCCCGCTCCGCGGGTGCCGCTCGAGTGCAGAACGCTGACCCTTGGACTAGCTCGCCATTTTTACTGGCTGGGAGCCAACGCTTGGGGAAGATCATCTAGCAAGTCCGGCCGCAGCGGAGGTGAGAGGCGCAGGCGAGCGGGACTGCGAGGACCAGCATTCCAGTGGTCATCGCCAGCTGGTTCCTCTTCCCGCCGCGCCGCGCCCCCTCCCAGTGCCGCGCCCCCCTGCCTGTAATTGTTTAAAGACTCCTCGCGGCCCCCGCTCCGCGGGTGCCGCTCGAGTGCAGAACGCTGACCCTTGGACTAGCTCGCCATTTTTACTGGCTGGGAGCCAACGCTTGGGGAAGATCATCTAGCAAGTCCGGCCGCAGCGGAGGTGAGAGGCGCAGGCGAGCGGGACTGCGAGGACCAGCATTCCAGTGGTCATCGCCAGCTGGTTCCTCTTCCCGCCGCGCCGCGCCCCCTCCCAGTGCCACGCCCCCTTGTCATGCTTAGGTGTACCTGCTCACGCGCATCGCGGGACGTGCGCGGGGCGGCCACCGGGGCGAAGACCGGGCAAAGAGCGGGCCGTTCTAGGCCGTTAGAGGCCGGCAGAGACCGGACCGGGCCACCCCTCTGTCGCCCCGGTCCCTGCAGCTCCCCCTACATACTCCATCATGGCGACCAGAACTTCACGAAGTAAGTCCGCCCAGCAAGGTACAAGCACCCTGGAAAAGTTTTTCCCAAAGACAAGTAACCTAGCTAGTAAATGCTCGTTAATCCCAGAGGCGCACCTCGAGATGGGTCCGGAAAGTGTGTTTCTGGACCAGGGGGATACCTTTTCTACAGACGCCAGTACACCGATCACACTGGATGCCACCCACATGTCACTAATGGACAGCATTGACCAGACGATTGAGTCGGTCCTTCAGCAGTTAAGAACCCCCTTGACGCAGAGGGACAGGAACTCCTCCCGGCTATCCGGGATCTCTGACCATTCTGCCATTCCCGAAAGTGGGGGATCAGTCCTGCAAGATCCAAGCCAGGTTGTCTTGCCCACAGATGATGTAGGCAGCATAGTGGACCAGCCCCCTAAAAGGAAAAGGTCCAGGAAAGCAAAGAAGGCGAAGAGGGCCAAAGTCGACACAATAGAGCCAAATCAGACTGACAGCATAGACATTTCTGCTTCTCCTGAGCTCAACCTATCAGGATCAAGGTCGAATCACATGGGCTCTCCAGCTCCTGCTTCCCTACCCTTGTACACGGGCCCTTTCATTTTTGGTGGGGCAACTTCAACTAGCACTGACTCATTAGTTAACTCGCTCACTGACATTATGAGGAACTTGTTAACCCCTATTGCAGCTAAATTGGACGCCATAGAGTCCAGACTGAAGGCTTTGGAAAGTAGCCATCTAAGAAAAAGCCCCGGGACAGCCATAAATGTGACTAATGCCCCTCCAGTCCCCCGGGCTTCCCTGGGGAATAGCCTGCGGCCCGCTGCACCGTCACAGGGCGCAAATGTGGTGCCGCCAGGTACGGACGGTGCGCCTGTTTCTCAGGCGCCCCCTTTGTTGCCTCCGGCTCCCAGGCCCCCTGTTCCGGCCCCAAGGAGATCAAAGCAAATTCCAGCGCCACAGACTGGGGGAGCAGCGATCCCTACAAATGGCTCTAACGATGGTCCCGCTCCCCAATGTGATAGGCGCAGGGTTGTCAACCTGCCCCCAGAAGCAGTCCCATACACGGTAATCATGGTGGGAGTACCGGAGTTAACTGGTGACATGAGGGAGCCCCAAGACTCGCTACGTAACAAGGTGATAAGCTGGCTTACTATCAACAGGCCGCTGCCCCCTAACCTGAAAGGTGAGGTCCTGATGGCTAGGAGGATCCCTTGGATTGGTCACACCCCGAAGAATAGGGCAGGGGATTGCATTATCATAAGTTTTAAAAGCCCCCACGTAGCCAACTACATCTCTAATTGGCTTGCAAGGCCTGACAAGTCTAACATAGAATTAGTCCCCCTTTCATACTTCTACCCAAATGTAAGTAGTACAGAGGCAAGGGGGGAGAAGGGGTGGACTAGAGTGGGCTTTGCTGTGGATGGCTCACGCTATAGACCAAGGCACCACTTTTCACATGCCCAGATAAACTTCATGCATCACAACAGATTCTCCTGCCTAGATCAGGTCGACTGACTACAAATCACTGAGACCTCTTCTGGCCCGGGAGTGATGGTAGTTGAGGCTCCTGGGCGGGTGGGAGGGAGCGGAGCCCTCGTAACTGAACCCGGCCTCCTGGTTAATGCCAAAGTTAAGGCGCAAAGCCGGGTGGAAATGACTGTAGCCCCTGCTATCGAAGATGCCCCGCAGGTCAACGCCAGAGATCGACCGCCTAGCAGTGGTGACAGTCTGGGCTCACAGGGGTCTTCTCACAACACCGGGTCTGGCCACACCCTGCAACCCGGGGGTGAGGAGGTGGCTGGTCCATCTACCATCGCGCCAGGAACTCATTCACCCATAGTCCTTGCGCAATCCCCTACTGTAGGTCAAGGCCCTCCACTTACAGATCAGGGCCTGAGAATTGTTTCGTGGAATGTAGCGGGTATTGCAAATAAGGAAGGCACACCGGAGTGGGACCACTTAGTGGCCAGTAGCGACATCCTCCTCTTTCAAGAAACGTGGGCACGGGACACTGTAACCAGGAACGGGTTTGATGTATTTGAAATCCCTGCCAAATGGGGTGGGAGGGGGAGGCCGTCAGGAGGGCTGGCGATCTGGGTTGCGAGTCACACTGGATGCCAGGCGGAACAGGTACATACGTCCTCGCAGGACATCCAGTGCGTCCGGCTCACATGGCCTGGTAAACCATCATGGGCCATTGTGAATGTCTACTCGCGACCGGTTGCCGCGCCAAACGAATCCCCAACCCTAGACGACCTCTCCTCCTTCCTGGGGCAACTCCCGGGAGACCTCAGGGTGGTGCTTGGAGGAGACTTCAACTGCCACTTTGAACCCCTTGAGGGCATGTCGGAGGGCGCCCTCACGGCAGAGGATGACTATTGGGGGGTCCCACCCTCGTCCTCCCCCTATCCCAAAGCCTGGTCCCCCCTCGCAATACAACTTATGTCCCTTACCCTGAACCATGCACTGAGGGCTTGTAATGGACGCACCCTTTCCGATACTCCCTCAGTGTGCACTTTTAATAGGAGGGGTCAAGAGTCGAGGCTAGATTACATCATGCTAGACATTACACTCTGGCCTAAAGTCCTCGACTTTAGGGTAATAAATAGGTCAGACAGCGACCATAACGCCCTTTGTTTAAATATCCAGTGGCCGCCCTGTGCAGTGGGAAAAGTGGTAGAAAACCCAGGTGGGGATGAGGGGGAATTGGTTCTCACAACCAGCAGGCGCCGGGTCAAGTGGGGAAAACTTGTGAGCTCAGATGAGGCCATTAGCAAACTATACGAGTTGGCACTCCCAAGGTTTATGGAGGTGGATGCACTTCTAAACGCACCAAGAACCCCGGAATATAATGAGAAATTGGGTGATATCCACCAGGGTCTTGTAAGAGACCTGGCTGAGGTATTCCACCCGTTGGTGCCAAAAAGAAAGAAAAAGACCCATGTTCCCACCTGGTATACCTCCTCTTGTAGGGCAGCAAAGTCTGAGCTCATTGCTGCAATAAAAGAGGGGTCAAATAAGGCCAAGGTACGTGACTATAGGAAACACTATAAAGCAGTGATGGCGTCTGCCAGGACCGAGTGGGACTGGAACCACTGGCAAGATCTCCACGATGCCCTAAAAGTTAGGGACTCCCGCAAATTCTGGGCCCTCGTTAACAATGGTACAGGGGAACTTAAAAACGCAGTGGAGCCCAATATTGCCCCAGAGGTTTGGGAGGCCCACTTTGGGGAGCTTTATCAAGATACCAATCCCTGCACTGTCACAGCTCCGGTTGCGCCTTATGGCACACAGGACTGTGAAATGGAACTATCCCTGGGGGAAGTGGAGGCAGCCCTGAAGCAACTAGCAGTGGGGAAGGCGCCAGGTCTGGATAGGCTACCCGGGGATTTGTTTAGGCACCACGTGGACATCTGGGGCCCATACCTTCTTATTCTTTTTAATGCCATCCTAGGAGGTATGTCAATCCCCGGGTCGTGGCTGGGGGCAGAGATAGTTCCGATCTACAAGAAGGGGTCTACTCTGCTCCCCGCCAACTACAGGCCCATTAGCCTAATAGACGTACCCCAAAAGCTCTTTGCGCGCCTCATCCTAAATCACCTCCTGGACTGGGTGGAGGACAATGACATCATGACCCCCCTTCAGGCTGGCTTCAGAAAGAACACGTCGACCATGGACCAGATCTTCCGCCTTCTTCTCCTATATTGGAAGACTGTCACCATAGAGGGAGGAAGACTGTACATGGTCTTCGTGGATCTGAGGTCAGCCTTTGACCTAGTCCCTAGAGGGAAACTTTGGGAGGTTTTGCAGAACCTAGGAGTGCCCCCACACCTTCTTAGTATTATTAGTAGGCTCCACGACAACAACTACGCCCAAGTAAGGTGTGGGAGGGATGGTAAGCTCTCGGGCAAATTCCCGGTCCGCAGAGGAGTCAGACAGGGCTGTGTCTTGGCGCCAACCCTGTTCTGCCTCTTCATTAACAGTGTCATTCAACATCTTGACACTGTTGAGGACAACGATGCCCCGGTTTTGGCAGGCAGGAGGGTTCCGGCAATCATGTTTGCTGATGATACCCTCTTGCTTTCCAAATCCCCCATGGGGATCCAGAGAATTCTGACTGGTTTTGGCCTTTTCTGTCGGCAACACGGGTTGGAGGTCAACACAGAAAAAACTAAGTTTATGATCTTCAATCCCCCTACCAGAACCAGACCCAACCCAAAACTGGGGGAAGCTAGTCTTGAGAGGGTCTCGACTTTTATTTATCTGGGGGTAACTTTACAAGAAAACCTGGCTTGGGACTGCCAGATAGCGAGATCTAGGCTGAAATTATCCCAGCTAGCGGGCGCACTCCTGAAGGTGGCCAATAAGTCCACCTTTAAGCCTGTAAGCCCGGCCCTTGAAACCTATAGATCCCAAGCGAAGGCAGCAGCCATGTATGGCAGCGAACTGTGGGGTTTCGAAGCAGGGAAGGCACTGGTAGCGGTGGAAAATACTTTCTTGAGACGCCTACTTGCTCTCCCGCAGGGCACGCCACTCCTCCCCCTAAGATTGGATTTGGGGTTACACTCCATTGCTGAAGATCTTTTGTCGAAACCAGTAAAGTTCTGGCACCGGATATGGACTACTGAGGAACTGCATCACTATAGACAGGACCTTATCCACGTATTGAGGCTGAATGGCAGTAACAAAATCCCCTGGCTGGCTTTTATTAAATCAGAATTGTCCAGTTTGAACCTGCCAGAACTCTGGGATGATCCAGCTCAGGGTTGTCAAAGGATCACACGTAAATCTCTTGCCCAGTTTTACAAAAATAAATATTTGGCTGACATGGACAATGCTTATAGCACCGGCACCTTGACGAGTCGTTTTATGGAGTCCAAAAATTCTTACCTTTTTGAACCTTTTATGGATTTTATTTTTCCTCTTTTGGCGAGGAAACTGTTCTTGCAATGGAGGTTTGGCACACTCCCTACCAAAGTATTTACCCACAAATGGCACATTGGGGGTGACAAACTCTGTCCCTGTTGTAAAATCAAGGATGAAGACGATTTGCATATAATGTTTGTTTGCCACGCATACCAGAATCCCAGGAAGCGTTGGATTGCACCGATGTGCCGAAACCTAGGTTTTCGGGAATACCTACAAGCATACAGGGTAATGAAAACCAATACCCTGGGACATATTGTCTTTGCAGTATCAAAATTCCTAATGGCAGCTTGGTTGATAAGGAAGAAAATGTCCCCCTGAAATGGTGCCACTGTGTTTCCTCACCCCATGCAGACCCTTTAGACTTTTTTTATATGTAAACATTGTGTAATATATGCATTGCATCCTTTTACTGTGTAATATATGTACTGTATTTTACTGCATCTTTTATGGCCCATGCGGCCGAAATAAAGAATTTTTGGAATTGGAATTGGTATAGTCTCTGATCGCCTTGAAAAGGGAGCACTTGTGGTTAGAGAGCCAGTGGATGTCTTTTGATGTGTTTGGATATTTGAGTGATGTCTGATAGTTTGAGCGTGAGTTTTCTGTCCAACTTGGAGTATTTTGGTGAGTTGGGCAGGGAGTTCTCTCACTCGTACTTGTCCATATTAAAATAGAAAAGAGTCCCAGCACCATGGCGCCGCCAACGTTTTGGTCAGGTACTTACTTATTTGCAGCAACCCTGAGTAGTGCTTGTGTTCAGGCGCAAGAAGCAAAAAAGAGCAGAAACATGAAGCAGCATATTGTGGTGGGAAGGGACTGACAGAAGGAATGAGGAAACTAAACTGTGTTGTGCATTTCCTATACTGCCCATTGTAATCCATCTTTTGGTGTGAAATAGGAGTTCCAGAGAAGTTGAGCAGGAGGTCTCAGACTTCTATGGTTTTTGAGGAATAGGCAGGTGAGGATTTAGAGGGTGTTGTGTGCAGTGGCAGCAGTCATGGTATGGTTGTCTGTGTTGTGTTAGTGTGAGGTGATGACTGGGGGTTGGGAATGGAGCAAGTGAAGCGGCAGGTGGGGCAGGAGAATGGACATTGGCTTCTGTGTAAAGTGTTCTAATGAAAGTCTGACATGTGCTTATATTATTCCAGCTGCAGTTTTCTGCTTAAAGTGTAGGTTTCTCTTTAGGACCAGCAAAAAAAGTGACAGCAGTTTTCAATATATCTCAGCAGCCGAAAGTAACTTGGCTGCACACAGATTTGTGCAGGGCTTTAAGTGCGACTGGCACCTCTGGGTCTCAGACCTGGAAATAATTAAAATACAACATTAAAACGGGTTCATATGCGTCCCTATATTCATGTTCTTCACAGGCAAAAACACTGATCGAATTCTTGAACAATGATGTTAAAAATCATGTCAGTGATGTCGCTCCTGTTTATATTTCACATCTTTTAATTGATCTTGCATTCCTTAAGAGAATTAGGTTTTTCCAGGATGATGTGTTTCTGTAGTTTTTTCGTGCTGGATATTACACTTGTGTAGAGCGTACTGTGAACTGGGTTGCCAATTGGTATCTGTGCGAGTTCAATGTTTAAGTAACCGCTTATGACAGGCACAATTGAGAATGCTGGGGCTGAAGCTCATGGAAGTGCGAGTTTCTCACTGTTCCTGTCAATAGATCATACATATGTTGATCTAGTCCTTGGCCCCTATGTAGAGCATGCAAAGCAATGGCAACATGTCCCAGTTGTTACTGTGATTCTATGGGAAAGTAAGTGAAGGGGGTACAAAACTGTTAGAATACTGACAGAAAATGCAGAGCTTAAAGGTGAATGGGTGTGTTGTGTGTGTAGGGGGTGGTGAAGTGAAGGCAGTACATGTAGGAGAAAGTTAAAAGAGAAGGAAAGAGATGAAGTGTGCGATAATCGGATGGAGGATTTGAGTAAGATTTGATACCAGCATTGTCAAAGCCAAACAATCTCAGCAATTCGAGAGCTATTGACTTTGTCAATGTTAAAGTCTATTACCCATGTAGCATACAAATTGAGTCAGGAAGCCACAATTTATCCTCATTGTCTGGTGTCACTTTGTTGAAATCAGACAGTATTTGTCTTTAGACTAAAGGCAGCGTGTTTTCTATGAGCACTAGTTACATTACACAAACTCATATGCATTGTTCATAGGCATGGGGAAGATTAAGGGCCATATGTATCAAGATACCAATTAGCGATTCTGTAATAGCGATTTTTAAGAAATCGCTATTTCAGAATCGCTAATTGGTATGTATCAATAGCGATTTCTTGATATTCCTTAATTGCGAATTCGCAAATTGCGAATTCGCAATTAAGGAATACTTTCCCATTCATTTCTATGGGCTTCCTGGCCTATAGGAAGAAATGGGAATTCATTCACAATTTGCGATTCGCAATTTGCAAATCGCAAATTGAGAATAATTCCAAGGGTGCAGGGGTGTCCAAAGGACACCCTGTTGCACCCCTGAAATAAGTATGGGTGCACATGTGGTGCAAATACATGCCCTCAGGGCATGTATGCGCGTCACATGGCACTTTGAAAAATGCTGAAATGTGCATTTTTCAAGGAAATCGCAACTTACCACCAACTAGAAGTTGGTGGTAATTTGCGATTCCTTAAGGGCATTTTGGAATTTAATTTTGCTTAATACATTGCATTTAAGGAATCGCAAAATTTGCGATTCCTTAAATGCAATCGCAAAATAAGGAATAGCAAATTTTGCGATTCCTTATTGTGCACCCAAATTCTTTCATACATACCATTTTGCGAAAATGAGTTCGCAAACGCCGAAATTCTGCGAATTTCGGCGTTTGCAAACCCATTTGGCCTTGATACATATGGCCCTAAGTGATGTGCCCAGAATCACAGTATGTTGAGCCTACACCAAGACTGAAACCTAATTCTCCAATCGTAATGTCACACCCTATCACACCCTTGGTAGAAGGTGGGGGTGAGGCAAGCAGTGGCTCGAAAAACTGAAGAACTTTAGGAGCAGCTGCTCACTGCTGTGAACAAAGGAGCCATCATGCGGCTAGCACTTCCCCCACTCTTCTCCCTGCCTGGGAGGGTATGCCCTGTGCCCAGCTCTGAAAGCAGCTGCGCCTGATGTCTTTATACACAACCCCTAGGTGCTCTCAACGAACCAGAGTCTGCTCAAAGTGCACACAAACAAGCACATATCTATGTGGTATACGCATGTGCATCAGAGTACACAGCCTCATCAATGCTCATTGAGTCTATGCTGGAAAATAAAAAGAGGCACAATATATGGGTGATATAGAGGGGAATGATGTGTGTTGGATGGGGCACACACTTCCGTTTGAGCACTTACCTGAATATCTACTTACGAGTCTAATGTATTTATGCACTGGCAATGTGTATATGTATATTTTTTATATGAGTATATCTACCATGTGCACAAGATAGGCGTAGAAACCCGCAAACAAAACACAAACGATTGGTGGGTGGGAGGTAAAGGGTAGTGGGGGGTCAGTGTGGAGGGTGGGGGTTGTGTATGAAACAGGGAGTGGGTGGATAGGGATGGAAAAGAAATGGACAGGGGCAGAGGGGAAAACACAACCTCTCATGTGGAGTGCTGGAAGACAAAACAAAAGTAGATCGAAAATGGGCGCAGAGGAAGGACACGAGTACTTGGTCCATCCTCCAGGGTAGAGTCAAACACAAGAAGAGGACGTGACACAGCCATGGCTTGACGAACAGGAGCAACAGAAATGGGACTGACGCAAAAACAAACCAATGTTAAGCTATGGGCGGACTGTAAGCCCACCAAGTGTAAACAACATGTCTCGAAGAGACAGAGCATGTGCTGTGTAGCCGAGAACTAAAAAGGACATAAGCGTCTGAAGGAGAGACTGCAGAGGAAGTATGAAGCAAAGTGAATATTTGGGGTGAGTGAAACACTCTGATGATGACTACCCCTTCCACAGACCGAGTAGTGTTTAAGTCACAGCCTCATTTTCAGAAATGAAACATTTTCAGTTCTAATTATGAACAACAAAATTATTGTTGTTACTCATTTATTTGATACTGATAAGCACTGGCAAAGCCAATAGGGTTGGATTATTTTAGGTGTATGCCATTACAACGTGATACTGCATTAGCAGTAAGCTCATAGACAGGCACCAAAATACTGGTTGGGTGGTACACTAAGGAAAGCAAAGGATGTTAGCTGACATATTTTAAACCACACCCTTAATTGTATAAGCCACATCTCTTTGAAAGTATTCTTAGCTATGCTTCTTAGGCCACGCCCCTTTTAGAGACTCCCCCTCGAGCTTTCGATCCCACTCAAAGTCCTGAATATGTGCATATTTGTTAATACATTAAGTGCCATAGGCGCATTTAGTGATGGTTGAACAAGGTAAAGAGGGGAGTACACTTTAAGATACTTTAGATCCTCTTACAGAGACTGACGATGAGACAGATGTACAGAGTTCAGTCAAGAATTCAGAATCGTTCTATAAATAGAACCTGATGCAAATCAGTCTTGCATTTTTGAAGTGGGAGTTAAAAGAAATGAGAAAACCGTGTGACCTTGATACATACAATGAAATAAATGTAAATGTATGAAGGTGTGCTAAATATCGGACGTGCTCTTTTTAAATATAGTATGCACAGATAACCACGGGTAAGAAAGTAGTGGTAAATAGTTGTCCCTGAGAGAGGGGGACGGTGGAGGGGATATATATATATATATATATATATATATATATATATATATATATATATATATATATATATATATATATATGTATATATATATATATATATATATATATACATGTGACCAAGGCCTCTGGGAAAGCCGAAACGTTATGCTGAGGTACGCCTTCGTAATGATTGAATAAACCACTGCTCACCTGCATCTGGGTATCCTCTCTTCTTCTGCGCCGTTTGGTATCCGGAATTGGGCTCCAGGCGAGAGATAGCTGAGATTGTTTTATATAGAACCTTACTTATGAATTTCTGTACACTGTGTATACCCTACCTGTACGAATATGTATATAATGATACCTATATACTTTTGTCCCCCGACGATAATGAGGACGGACTACCATGGATGTGCTAATGCACCCTTGGATACTCAATCTCTAACGAATATACATATACACTATACATGAGCAAGGTGATATCCTATTGTATATGTACGTGGTTGTATCTAGTCCAACCTCATTTCTGTAAATAGTGTAAATACTTCTTTCCTTGGCGAACTCTATCTATCGAAAAGTATGTTCTCTTGTTAAACATCCTGTAAATAGTATTATTTAGGAACCATGATGAAATATGATGGAATATTGGTTCATTGGATGATATAGGACAGATGATGCTTTTCGTTTTTTTCTTGCATGTGCCTGATGATTTTTGTGACTTCTCTCTGTTCTTTATGCACTAATGTGATTACCCGAGCAATGTACATATGTAGCATAGGACACCAGCCGATCCACGGCTTTATCTTAACCATGATTATTTCATGTTTAAATCTGTAAAGACCCCTCAGGGAAAACACCATTCCAAGATGGCGCCCACAGTGGCGTAAGGGGTGTAGTCCTATGTCTATGACAATGCTCATGGTGTATGTGTTTGTTTATAACATGGACTGTTGGATGTGGACGAATGACACACTGACGAAGGCTAACGCCGAAACGCGTCTGTGCTTTCTTTTTTCCCTCTAATTAAACCCTGGCTTGACCTTGGTCCGCGAGTGCTGCCTCTTTCTGTTGGATTTCTTGAAAGTCGAGCGTAATATATATATATATATATATATATATATATATATATATATATATATATATATATATATATATATATTTAGAGAGAGAGAGAGAGAGAGTTTTTTTAACTACCTCCCCTATGTGATAGAACCTTTGCAATAGTATCTGTACTTTAAAAAAAAAGTTTTCAGTGATGTGCATGTCATGAACTATTGAAGAAGTCTACTTGAGATCACGCAAAATCTGGCCCTTCACAACATGATAATATTAAACATTTTGAGCAATATTTGTGAATAAATACAGAAGACTACAAATGTTTATGCCCAAGCCATCCTACTCGAGTGGTAACACAGATAAAAAAAACGTTGGAAGCTGAAACAGTTGGAACTGTGTAGAAATGGAGCGAAAGTCCAAATTAATTATGTTCAAATCCATGCAGGTAACGTGGCATGTTGTGCAGCAGTTTCATAGAAGAAATGGAAATGGATATGGGGTATGAAGAGAGGTTTCCAGCAACGAGGCCCCTACAGGCTGCTCAAGCCCCAGCCAGCGCTGGTCACAGTTTGCGCACGCAGCGTTTTTACTACATTTTGCTCAGAGCAATATAATTGTGGAGGCTTTCGGCAATTATTCTGCTTTATCATGACACAAATACAATTCCCTCATCATTAAAATCGAATTTACAGATTGGTACAGCAACATGCCACAGAGTAATGAGAAAATAATTTACAAATATAAGGGAGGTGCATTTAAAAATATGTGCACTCAAGAGTGCTGTCAGATATAATACTAAACTAGGGAGAAATCGTATTTCTTTGGTAGAAGGAGCTTTACTTCCATGAAGGTAAGAGGCACGTCTCTCTGGCAGTATGTGAGGCTTAGGTGTGTGGACTGAGCAGGGAATGAGCCACTCTGGGCGAAGTGACATTTTGCTGCACCACCAACACCAAGGGCACATTTTATAGGGATCCCCTGATGGGGCGGCCAATGCAGTACCCTTGTATTGTACCGGTCCAGTGCTATCCTTTCCCAACAAGATACATATAGGTTGGATTTCTAATTAATGGCCAGGAACAACTTTAAAACATATTAAATCACGTATCATTAGGTCATGCATTTCTATCTCATTCTACCTCATAAACAAATTAAGGGGCTCATTATGATCGCAGACGGACTTGAGTCTGTCCGCGACCATCGAGGAGGAGGGAACCTCCGCATGGCCTGCGGAGTTCCCTCCTGTCCAATTAGGATGTGACCGCCACCCTGGCGGTCACATCCTCTATTTTTAACATTGCGGCGGGTGCGGCTTCAAGCTGCACCCACCGCAATGTTGAAAATGCATACATTGCATTTGTATGCAGAAAGCGGCAGGCACCGAGCGGTGCCTGCCGATTACTGCATACAAATGCAGCGGGGTAACATAGGTACCCCCCATGTGCACCCCCCACCCCCCTTCACCCAGGGGGCCTGCAACGGGCCCCTGCAGTGAAGCTCCGTATGCTTTTCCACGGCAGAAAACCCACAGTGGAAAAACATTTATTTTTGGGCATCCTAATATGGCTGGCGGTGTCTGAGAGACACCGCCACCATATTAGAGCTTTTCCGCCGCGGTTGTAAGCCAACCGCGGCGGAAAAGCTGCGGACGGAAACCAGGACCCACCAGCCATCTTAATGTGGCGGTGGGTCTTTGGTGGGTCCGCTGCGGTTTTTCCGTATCCTCCGGGCCGGCGGTGGCTTCCGCCGGCCCGGAGGATGCGGAAAAAACGCTATCCTAATCTGCCCCTAAATATGGCTCCAAAACCGTCTCCCTTTCTTTCGTGAGGAGGGTTCTCTCATTCTGCCAGGTAGGACTTCAAAGGCCGGGGTTAGCAGTGGTTATTCCCAGAGAGCCCCTGCTGCTCCCCTTGGTAACCCTGGTCTGAAGGACTATGTAAGCAGAGGATGGAACAACACGCATTTGCAATGTAATAGGTCTTGTATTTACGAGAGTTTAAGCTATTGACATTGTAAATGACAATGCGTTTTTTTATTTATCTTTTAAAAAAACAAAACAGTGAACAATGTGAATAGAGCTTTTAGTTTGGTGAAAGTTGCCACTGGAGCTTTAGGGAGAAGAGCAGGAACAGACCACCTCATCCCCAAACAAATGTAGTTTTGGTCTGAATACATGTGGCTGTTAGGAAAATACCGGAACAAAAGCTGACTAACATGCAGTAAGACATGCCTCGATGCAAGTGAAGAGGATGCAGACACGCTACAGCAGGTCAACACATATTAATATTTTCAATTATGGACTCACTAGTGTTGTAGAACTTATTCAGTCCATCATCTGCTATGAATCCAAACATCAACGTCTTTGTAGTTTTAATGTACTTCAATATGAGTTGTTAATTTTTTGTTTTGATCAGTGTAGGTTGCAGAGGCATCAGTTCAATATTTAAATATTTACATAGATTCTGGGTCATGCTCCATTAGACTGGAAATACCATATCAATCAGACAACTAGCAAAGGGCAAGAGGTGCCGCAACAAATTTGAATACATTATTCAGTGGTCACGAGACCTGACTGGATAGTCAAGCATGCATATGTGACATGTTCTATTTAACATAATGTCACTGCTTTTCTACATGAATGTGTGACTCCAGCGAATCCCATTGGAGCATTAAAGCTAGAGATATGAGGTGTCTTCTAAGGTGTGAGGGTCTCACCAGGGCTTTAAGTGGGCCAGGTCTCACTGGTGCTGAGCACTGTCAGTTTTAAAAAGAGGGCCTCGAAACGGGTCACTATCAGGCTCTGTTATGCGCTCGGGCACAGGCAGTCCGTTTTTTTCCCGGACTGCAGTGATAGGAGACACTCCGATGTGCGCTTGCTCACACTGCTTACTTCTCACTAGTGGAGAAGTTACGGCATGACGTCATGCCAGGTGAGCATTGTAGGGGGAAGGGAAACCCTTTAAAGAGAGTCATTTCTCTCTCTGGATTTCCTTTCTATTTTTGAAACCCAGGAGAAGCAACATTGTTGTGGTGTCACCAGGGCTTTAAGTGGAAGTTTTTTCAATATTTTATACAAGCCATAGTTGTTGCTTATTTATGTTATGTAACTACCAACCATTGACAAAGCCAATAGTTCTGACTTGTTGTAGGTATGAAGTTACTTGTTATATCATATATCTGGATGCAATGACAGAAACAGAAAAATACAAGTTGGGCGGCACACTATGCTAAACACAGATTTTTAGCTTATGTGTTTTTAAGCCATGTCCTTAATAATACTGTCCACGCCCGTTTGAGAGACCCCACCCCTAGTTTTTTCATCCCACTTAAAGCCCTGGGTCTCACCCAGTGCCAATACTTGGTGACTGCACCGAGCTTACTAAATGCCAGGCCTTCCTTCAGCCATGCTAGCTGGCTCAGTGAAGCATCTTTTTAGTACCACTCTTGACAGCATGGTGTCTGACAACAATCCCGCTCCCGTCCATTCTTCGTCTGCGCTGTGACGCCTCAGCCATACAGATGGAAACTCATCCCAAGCCCTAGAGTCAACCATTGTTCCGTCTCAGACACGGCAGGCCCTGTTTCTGTCCAGGCATGAGGCTGGGGACAGCGACTGCTTCCTCTCAAGGGCATGCAGGCCAGACTCTGCAGTGCAAACGGGCCACTCCGGCCACCTCTTACAAGAGCTACATTAACTGTTACCAGTAGGCAGCGTTTCAAAGGTCTACCATTTATGGCCCCAGGAATATGAAGATCGAACCACGAATGCTGCTTCCTGTTCGCCATTTTGAGGAAATGAGCGTCTGTGGGACGTGTCTGTCCGAGGACAGACAGATGACAAGTGCCCATCTAGGTATTTCAGAGCAGGCCAGTGGGGCTTGCACCGATCACTGGGCTAAAAGGCAACTGGCATCGAGAACTTTCAGCAGCAGCATTCCGAGCCAAGAGAAGAAGTGATGTTTCCGTAATCTCTGGCTTGTGGTGGAGAGCTGGGAACACTTCAGAGCTACTCATGGGAAGCGGGGTAGATACTTGAGAGTGGAGTCATTCTAGGTCTGAAAGGGAAGCAAAGTGTGCATGTAATAGACAAGCTCTGGGGGGGCAGCTGTATGCTAGAACAAGAAGAGTGGTGGGGGCAGGCACAGGGAGACAATGGGGAGTGGTGCAGGGGAGACAAGGAGGCACTGCAGCTGCTGCCCTGCACGCCGCTGCTCGTTCCCGCTGCAAAACACTGTGGGAATTAACCTTTTCAGAAGAGTTGCGACATGCACCCACCCTTAGCCATTTGCATGCTTTCATTCTTGAAAGACACATGCAAAAGCCAATAAAATGTGAGGATTCAGACCCACATGGAGTAGCAACAAGAAGCCTCGCAGAGTAGTGCATGCGCGCTGCTAGGTTCGACCTAAAAACTAAACAAGGTTGGAGAGCCCTGCTAACTTTCTCTAGTTTCTGTTTCTTGTCCTTACCTTTACTTCTTAGGAGAAAAGGCGAGGATATTAAGGGCTAAGTAAAAGAAAAGAAGTCAACCTGTTGATGTCATTGGGAGTAAAAGGGTATGTAATGTCATTTCCTTCACCAGTTGTATATTCAGGATTCGTAACTAGACAAATATTCTGCAGCAGTCCCAGGTTAATTGAGCATGTGTCACCTTTCCACACCCACAGAACTGAATAAAGAATATGGGCCTGATTCACAAAGGTGAACGTACACTTTAGTGTAAATTTACTCTTTTTCGGTATTCACAATTTAATAGTAAGTTTACGACTTAGAAAACTAAAGATCACAAATAAATAATAAGTATGAAGGTAAGCTAGGAGTCAATCATTCAACATGTGAGAATGTGGGCGACACCAAGAGGGTGTTTCAGTTCAGACATGATGAGGTTGATAAAAGAAAAAAGATGGAAAAAGTGGGGATATAGACAGGGGCTGGAACAAAAGTGTAGTCTGCATCAAACCCCACTCAACACGTTTGCTTCCAATTTGTGGGGGAAGGTCTATCCTAACCCCTACTGGAGCCTGGCTGGTGTACATTTATAAAAAACTCAACAAACAAGAAGAACTGAAAACACATTCAGATGTCTGAGCACCCCATTTGGATATTCAGAATTAAAAAAGCTGGTCATATGACTTTACAAATTGGAAGGAAGAACCCACAGGAAAACCCATAAGGCTGTTAAAATTGCACCCACCCACTAAATATTGGCATGCTTCATTATTAGGCCATTAACACACCCTGGCGAAGGCCAGTGCTCAGGGTGGAGCGCATTTATTTTGTTTTTAGAAATAATGTTTTTTTTTTTTTTAAAGGAATCCCAAATGCAGAGCAAGAGAAAATATTTTAAGTGGGTTTCCCATACCTTATTTATTCTGGGCCACCATTAACATTATTAAAAGAAGAATTTATTGGAGAGATTATGTCTCCATTACCCCTGCTGCCAGTATCAACATGCTTCAGCCTCTAAGAACTGCCCCATGGGTCAAAGGCCATCTTCAGGATACAGATCCCTATGTTTTACGAAATCCCTCCTGATAGGAAATATCTAACGGCAGGGGTGATTAGTGCTGGCAATGCTTTCCTACTTGTAGACATACTCGAAACATGTGCCTGAGTTTCACTGTTGTCGTTCTCAATACGGGGTAGGAGTGGGAACGTCATCCTGTAGTCACACTTTCTTCAAGGAGTGAAGTCGCTGCCCATACACTCTCGACCCTCCGACGGTGGTATACATTTATGCCTTTGGTTAGTTTTGACCATCCATGTTGCTCGTCTTTGCTGTAATTATAGAGTTCCACCCTGGCCTTGAGTCCTTCTTTTTAAGCCCTCTTTGGATCTCTTTGTACAGAGTCCTACTTTTGCGCTCCGTCCATTTTATTCAATTCTCCATTGTCTTATTCGGATACTAGGTTGCTCTACAGCCTTTCAATGTATGGTGATATTACATTGCGAGGTTGATGAATGTTGTCGTTATCCTATTAGATTTTGAGCTGGGCAACAGTCCAAGTACTTATATCACAGGCTCATGTGAGATATTTCTGTTGATTCCTGCGTTGACAGCATTGCCTATTTGTTTCCAATATTCCCTCTTTCATGTGCTGTGCAAGTCCGATTCTCCCTCTTTGCACCTGCGGCATCCTCTTGCGGGGCATGTATGCAAGTAGAAGAGACAAATCAACTTAAATCTCACTTTTATCGATATTTTAAGGTTATTCCTCAGTATCTTTATCCATTCATTTTCACCAGGGCCAGCTTTATGGCAATGTGATCAGTGCAACCGCACTGGGGCTGACATGTGTAGGGGGCACTGACCTCAGGGAGTGTGCTGTGTTTAGCAATAACTTATGATTGAAGAGATGAGGGGCACTTTGCCTGGTGGTAGTGAGAGAATCCAAGGATGAGGTCATAGCAGTGGGGGCGCCAAAAATGATTATCGCGTCGGGTGCCACCAGCGCTACAGCCTCCCCTGATTATCATGGAGTTGTGTTCCTAGTCATTCACCCATTTGTCTCGAAATGGGTCTAAAGAGCATTTCATGTGCCCTATAGATAATGTGACACATCAGTTTTCAGTCCTTATTGAACTGGTGGTTCTTCATACCCCGGTCCCCAGAATTTACATAAATGACACATGCAGAAGAAACTGTCTCTAGGGTATGCCATGTTCTGCCAGTAGTATTTCAAAATCTATGTTTGCCTCACTAGGGAATTGGTCCCCATAATGCTCTACTCCTAAGTCCAGCCAATTAGATATCCTCTCCCCGTCACCTTGGTATGGCAGGGTCAGCACACTGATTAATAGGGGTTCATGGGAAAAGGTCACTTTTGTTAGCGCATCATTCCTGGGCTTGGGGTTTAATAAGGTTTGCTTTGAAGTGTTAGTGTTGGGTATGGCCAAAGCTCTCCTTTACACTGGGCAGCCCACTGGAGATGAGCACTCAAGCAGTATAACTACTAATTAGGCAGGTGCTGCCAGCCTGTCTTCTGGCACCGGGAGGATCAGTTTATGCAATGCCACTCTGCATTGATTCGCACCCCACATTTATTCTACTAGTATGGAGTCTATTTCAGGGAAGGTGTTTGGGGTATTTTAAGCAGCAGTGTAGTGAAAAGGTCTACTACCCTAGCAAGGTGACCATTTTTGCTAGGGAGATTCTCCCTGCAACAGAAAACTGTAGAATTTGCCAGAACGTAATAGAACTTATCATGGCAGTATGTCCCATTCAAAAGCTTTACTTAATTCCTGTAAGTGCAGACCGATTGGTAGTCCACTCTGTCCCGTTAATACCTACGTTTCTCAATCCCCTTTGGGGGATTGGTCCCTTCATCCCCTTGGTGCATAGAATATGCTCCAAACTTACCCCAGTTGACGCTCAATCCTAAAATGCTCCTTAACTGCTTGAGCGCAGTGATTGCATTTGACACAACTGATTGGCTCGTCCCATGAACTATAACATGCCATCTGCACGGGGCTATGTGGTGAAGGGAATCACCCAGTTTTACTCCCCTAAAGCACACTCCCTATCTATGCTCCATGCCAGCACCGGTGCTTTAACAAAAAGGATGGAGGATAGGGGACAAACCTGATGTGTGCCCCTGCCCACTGGATATGCTTGTAAAATGGCCCTCCCCATTCGGACAAATCCATGTGGCCATGATCGGATGTAAATACTGCCAATATAGGGTATCAGAAGCATTTTCTATTTTGATTACTAATATTAAGGTGTCTCGGAGGTGGTTAGTAAGGTTGTCCAGAATGAGGGTTATTCTCCTGTGTTTTTTTGGAGATAACCCCACACTTTTTTGGATGTATCCACCCCCAAACTTTGGATAGAACCCTATTTACTAATATTTTATTCACTTCACTTTAATTAGTCTTTATTCGATATATTTCAATCACAAAAGACATTTTTAAAAAAGTGTTAGTTGTTTTTTGACCCACCCCCTCCCTCCAGCCCCACAAGTATACAGAATCCACAGTAAGTTAATACAATAAATAGACAAAAGTAAAAAGCATCTTCCTATCTCATCATATTTACATTTTTACACAATCTTAAAATTCCCTATTTACATCTTTACCTAGCCTTTAAAATATGCATTAAAATACCCAAACAATTAAATTTAGAAAGCTAAGTTCATTATTGCCAGCCAGAAAGCTAATAAAAAGTAAAAAAGTAACAATTGCTTATATGGCTTTAACAGTTTATCATAAAGATATACTGATCAGAAGTTTAATTAATCACAGCAGTACAACAAACAATAACAATCCTAGGTTTATTCCAGACACAGTTTTCGTGCCCGAATAATCCACATCCAGTGGAGAAATTTTGCCATAGCTATAACGACAGGCTGGGAGGTATCTGTTCTTAAAATCCTGACAGCCTCGCTTGACGTTTTTAAGCCTAACTGGATACAAATTGGTTTAAGCCATGAGCGTCTAGGCATTCTATATTCGGGGCAGGCAAACAACACATGTCCGATATTTTCATTGTGGTCCGGACAAAAGGGGCACCTAGGAGTTTGTACCTTGTTCCATTTCACTATTAGGGCATTTAAAGGAAGTGTCCCCACCCTCAACTGATGGTACCTCTTCCGGTCCCCTGGGACCGTGATCCAATCCCAATAGGATTCGAGGGCCGGTGAGTGCTTGAGCTCCAGGTAATCATATGTAAAAGAACGATCCACATGATTCCTAAAGCACTTAATCTCCACCATACTCCAGTAAAGTTCTCGAAGGGTCTTTTTCGGTGGAAATACACTATTTAGGGGATCATCCCATAATTGAGGTAAGCCTAATGCCCTGTATAAGAGTTTAACCTCTTTCATCCAGATTATCTTACAGCCAGTATCCAGGGTTCTCACCTCTAGGAAGCCTTGGGCATACTGGGAGAGTTCAGGGGTTACCCATAACCTTCTCCAGTAGGCCACAATTCTATACCTAGCCATGTCCCTAAAACTATGAAATCCCAGGTCATAGTTTAAAGGTATCAATGGGGTTGACATTGGTAAACCAGTAATGTTGCGGAGGAATTTATTCTGTGCTACCGTCAACTTGGTTAAATTGCTGGACCCCCAGAGTTCAGCTCCGTAAAGAACTGCTGCTCCAACCTTAGCATTATAAATTTTTAGGACAGGTTTTATCGGTTTTGTATGAGATGAAAAAAGCTCCTTTGTGAGAACTCCTGCAAGTTGTGCATGTTTGGTATCTAGTTCATTTGTGTGCTGTTTCCAATCTAGATTATAAGATAAATTGATACCAAGGTACTTAAAAACCTGGGTCTGTTCAAGCTGCACCCCATCCATAATAACTCTACCTCTGATATGTTTCCTCTTATGCATAACCATGAATTTAGTTTTGCTGGTGTTAATTACAAGTCCATGGTCAGTGCAAAATGCTTCAAAAACCCTAATGGCCCTTTGTAGTCCCTGCTGGGTCTTCGATATCAGCAGGGTATCATCCGCGAACATCAACAGGGGGATCAGCCTTCCTGCCAACTTTGGGGCATCCGTAGGCTGATGTTCAAAATAACTGATCACCCTGTTGATGTATAACGAGAAGAGCGTTGGTGCGAGCACGCATCCTTGGCGCACTCCCCTCTCTATAGGAAACTTCTCGGTGACACTCCCCTGCTGATTCCAGCGTACTTGTGCAAAGTTGTTTTCATGCATTCTAATCAGAAGAGACAGGATTTCTTTTGGAATACCTTGATCATATAGGGTATTCCACAACTTACGGCGGGGTACTAAATCAAAAGCAGATTTTAAATCAACAAAAGCCGCATAAAGCATCCCGCCACCTAATAAAACTGTACGCCAATACAATAAAACAAATCTAAAAACTTGGTCAATGGTGCTTGTATGGCTGCGGAAACCAGCCTGCAGGGATGATAATATATCGTGATCATCTATCCACCCATGTATTCGCTGTAATAATAACCTTGCCACAACTTTTTGTATACATGCAATCAGGCTAATAGGCCTATAATTGCCTGGATCCGAGCATGCCCCCTTTTTAAAGATGGGGATAATCTCCGCACCTTTCCAGGTCTCAGGAATAGGCGAGCCCTTTGCAATAGCGTTGGCTAACAGCTGGATATAGGTGGCCCATAGGTCCTTGTCGTGCATAAACAAGTCTGCAGGGATGAAATCTAGGCCTGGTGCTCTAGCTTTAGGTATACTGCTCAAAGTTTTTAGGACATCATCTTTGGAGAAGAGTAAAAGGCTCGTTGTAGTATCTACTAAGGCTAGACACTCCTCTTCTCCTTCATCCTCAGCAGTAAACTGAGTAGAAAAATGGGAAACCCAGGCTTCTGGTAACACATAATTCATGGGTTCTCCTCTATTTGCCCCCCTTCCCCATTTTACAATATTCCAGAAGGGTGTCATGGATCTTTCCCTACTGGCTTCAAGGAGATCCCTCCAATAGCCTTCCTCCCAATCCCTTTTTGCACTAAGTTGCACTTTTTTGTACCTAGCTCGAGCTTCCTTTATTTTGATTTTATCTCTGGTTTTTACCGCATCTGACAAGAACCTATAGGCAGTCCTGCAGGTCTTATCATACCACTGATCCTCCTTTCTTATTGGTCTACGTGGCTTCTTCTTAGCTTTCTTTAGGAAAAACAATTTTAACTTGTTAAAAAATTTATCGTGGATTCTACTAATTTCAGCTATCGGGGTATTTTTGTCATTTATACCCTGTACTTCTTGGATGGCCAGAGTTGTTAAATCTCTCATAGCTATCATACTTTCCTCATTGGCTGCACAAATTTCCCATCTGATGTGTCTTTGATCATTAGAGAGGTTAATCTGGACATTTTCCCTTTCTTCCTCATTTGTCATCAGATCAAACAATTTAAAAGTTAAAATCAATGGGTCGTGGTCACTTTCCACCCTTGTCTCAATCCTCATATCAAGAACATTTCCCCAATTCTCTTTATTAGTCAGTATATAATCAATACGGCTGTGTATATTTCCATTTGAGAAAGTAGGGGCGCCCTGCTTATCTGATAATGTTCTTCCGTTAGTGGCCCTCAACCCATGCTCAACACATAATACTTTTAATTGTAATGCAGCCTCAGACCATCTTTTAATGGGTAGCACGGAAAGCTGTGGGATTTCCCAAATGAAGTCCTCTTCAGTAGTGAGGTCTACATCCTGATTATCAAGTGGTTCAAAACAACAATTAAAATCACCACCAATAATAATATCGGCATCCAAACAGTGTTGTTTTAATAGAGTATCCAACAGTTCAACCGCCTTAGTGGGTTTACCTCCCGGAAGTCCCCTTGAGTAGATGTTAAAAATAAAGAGGTCCCTACTGGCTGGTCGCTGTAACTTGACCAACAATATATCAGAGCTATTGGTATCTATTTGTAACACTGTGTAGTCATTGCTCAACTTGATCCATGTTACCAAACCACCTTTTGCCCTCCCCCTTGAGCTCGGGGTAGCTGAAATGAAGTAGTGTAAGTATCCCTGAATTGGATCTGGTTCAAGCTGCCAAGTCTCCTGTAAGAGGATTATGTCTTTTAAATCCAGGAAAGTTAGCAGATCCTGAGATAGAATCTTATTTTTTAGCCCTGCAACATTCCAGGACATTAAAGTGCGTTGTGTATTAATAATGTCACTGGTAGATTTAAAACTATCAGTTTGACCTTCACACTGTTGTTGGCTAAGATGGTATTCGCTTGTGTTGTCATCTATACCAGCCAATTCGGAAGACAAATTTTCATTTGGCTCATTTATAACATTATTAGCAATTTGTTTGGAACATTCAAAAAATTGATAAGCATTATTCGTATTACCAAGCACATCCTGGATATCGATTACATTAATCAAAGCATCAGTTACTCCAGTATTTGACCGAGTGGCCGTTTCCCTTACATCATGAATGACAGCAGGAATTAAAAGGTTCTCAGGACTATTGCCCAGTCAATCACAATCATTTAACCCTGATAAGGCTTCATATCTATTGCCTAAAACCATGCCCCACTCGTTAAAGGGAACCCCTGGCCCTCTGTTATTTCTCACGGTATTCCACAGAGGGCCAGGAGTCCTTGGAAAAGTCACATTCTGTTGCTCTCCATAGAAGAATTTTAAGGTAAGGGGAACAACAGATCCTGCTCTTCTTTGGGGGGGGTAAATATGGTTCAAAAGATTGGGCAAAACACCTGAATGGGAGAAAGTCACAATAACACAGTCCCCCTTGAATCTTTTTGGGCGATTTCCAATCCACGCAACCCTCTTGGTGGATTTAATTTCAGATGCGAGTTGGTGTTTTCCACCTGGTGCCATTTGCGTGTTATTTGTTAACCAGTAGAGTGCCTTACTAGTCAAAGATGCCGGCGTTTCAGGTTGTGCATCTGTTGGCAAGGGAACATTGGCTAGGACCAGAACAACTGGAGAGGCTTCTTCAATGAATTGAAGGGGATCTGTTTCTTGCCGGTTTGTTGTCACATTGACTGTTGGTCCTGGTGCCCCAGCAGTATTCACTGGTCGACTGACAGAATGAGTTTCATTCCTGGGTGGGCTTCCAGGAAGCGTAGGGCTACTCTCTTTTTCTGTAGAGCTCCTTGCCTTAGGCTCGATTGGTTTCGCCATTTGTGTCACTAAGATATTAGCCATCTCAACCCCTTCGACAACTTTAGCTTGAAGGCCACTCATCTTTTTTACCTCCGCGTTTAGTTTGTCAATTTTGGCGATTAAAGGCTTAATGATGGTTTTGATTTTTGAGTCAATAATGTCTGCTATTTTCTGAAGCAAGTCGTCCTCATTTTGGCTTTTATCATGGTTGCTTTTATCGAGAACATCATTATCGCCATCATCTGAGATTTTTGCCTTGTTTTTTCCTGTCGGGGTAGCTTTTTTCCTCCTGTTTCCTGAGCGTAACCCCAACCTCCTTTGTTGAGTTTTCCTATTCTTTCTCGAAGGTTGAATCTCCTGCTCAGGGGATGACAGTTCGTCAACGTTATGCGTCAGAGTCTCGTGTTCAAGATCAATATTTAGTTCTTGATCTGATGCGACTATATTTGCTACATCATCCAGGATAAGGCTATTCTGATCAGCCAAATTTGGAGTGGGGTGTACCGTAATGTCTATTAGGTTAATAGAGTCATCAGGTGCTTCATCGCCTGAATGTTGGGGACTTTGGGTTGGACTTAGTAACTGTAAGTTGGGCGACTGACTTAATCCTAATGATTGTCTTCTGTCGTTATTTATTTTAGTTACGACTTGGAGCATATAGTTTTCTATGGGCTTACAATTGACAGATGGCTGTTTTTTAGTAGTTTTCTTAGACATGGTAAAGCTATGTTGTTAAAGAACTAAATGTAAAGCCAGATATACCGCTTTCACACCTGCCCACCGGGCTTAGTACGTAGCTGTACAGATCCTATGTGCAGGTTGTTGGATAGGTTTTAGCAATTGTCACCAGCTAGTTTAGTAAGGTTCGTGTGTCAGTGGATGTACATTAGTAGCACACTTAAAGCCTTTCAGGGCAACACTGCACAACAATATTAGTAGTAAATTATTTTCTTACTTGCTTGGGTTGCGGATGTTAGGGAGGTGGTCCAGTCCAGTCCCGGCCAGTCTAGGACTGTCTAAGACTGTCCCGCCCTTGTCCCGGGCTTCTCCCGCGCGCGACTCGCGAGGCGAGTAGGGGGCGTCTCCCTTTCAGCGCCGCGTGGCGCTCCTGCCGCGTCACGAGCGCGACTCCCCTGGTGCTGCTGGGGGCTGTAGTGCGCTTGTGGACAGCGCGTTATCCCGGTCGGCCGTTTCCCTCACGGCTACACTGCCCGATGGCTCTGCTTCACTCTCCTCACGGTAAGCCTCTGAAAATAATGCCAGCTGTGAGTATTTTATTCAATAATTCATAATCTGAATTGAGCATTGAAAGAGATCTATGTGTGCACATCAACAATCCATCTCCCCCTTGTTTTGGGCACTTCGTGATCAGTGCCTTATGGGATAAAAGAGATACTACATGACTTATTCAGGCATAATTGTAAAGCACAGCTAGTTTTGGCACAAGTGAGTCAATAAACATCATAAAGTACTCTACAGGCAGTCTGTCTGAGGCAGGTACTTTCCCCTGCAGCATAGCAGTCACTGCCGCTCTCATCATTTGTTCAGTTATGTCTGTTCCTGCATCTTAGGCTCTCCAGGAGTTAGGACCAGCGTCCCCACTGCCTGAATATAAGCCTGGACAGTATGCATTGGGCGCTCCACCAGAGCTGCATATAGAGTTTCAATGAATTGGGCAAATGCCTTGTTGCCATCAGCTGGTGAATACACCAAGTATCCACATTTAATAATTCAAAGTCTTTTCCATCCAATTTTACTCACAACACCAAGTATTTCCTCTCTACATCTCTTATTTGTAATGTGGGTCAGACAGGGACTCCTGGCTTAACCCAGATCAGGATTCCACGGGCAGAGGCAAAGTAATGTGTGTAGGAAATCAACCCCCTCCATTTTAGTTAAATATATCTTCTAAAAGTGTGTAATATGTGCGGCTCATCTATTTATATATGCCTGAATAGTATATCTCCGCCTCATTGAAGTGAGGCCCCTCACATTCCATGTAATCATTCTTATCTTCCATCTATCTACGTTTAAATGAGGCATAGCTGTGAGGACTGAGTGTCCCTTATCTCCCCAGCAAGCTCACCCTCATCGCCAATGCTGTGCTTCTCTCATTATTGGTCACTTGAGCAAGAACGCAAAAACAAAAACAAAAAACGACAACTGCACCCACCCTGTACAGTAGGGGAAATGCCCCCTATTCAAACCATTCTCTGATATTATAATTCGGCTTTGCTGTCAACACGCAGCTCTGATCCACAGTCAGGTAGATCGATCAAAGGGGGAGGCGGATGGAGCAAAGCATTATGTGCTTCTGATCACCTCCTGCAGCCATTATCAGCAAGCCAAACTATTCCACCTGAGGCTGCTTCACCCGACCTCAGCTCAGTCGCTTGCACCCGCCAAGATGCAAAGTCTGTTGAGCCGGTGCTTGCATTGCATTAAATCAAATTGTCAGCTGCTCTCGTAGTCAATTTAGACATTTTTACGCTGATTTACATGTCTTTTGATTGATCCATGTCAATGGTATGACCTCTGTCCATAGAATCTCTGATGTCATCAGGTTCTTCTCATAGGTTTGTTGCTGATTCTACCACCCATATCTCTTTCCAGTTTGTTCTGCTGTGAGTGTGGCATCATATTTTCAGTCTTTTGCCACATCTCTTCCTGGGCCCACCAACTGGTCGACATGTTGTTCCCATGTGTGGTACCCCAGCTCAAGCTGTGCTTCTCTGTCCAGCCCTACACATCCATGAAGTCTGTGGAAAAGAGGGTTTCCTTGCCATGATTTTGAGCTTAGCTGGAAAGAGCGACTGTATGTGACGCCATGTCTCACAGCCTCTTCTTTACTTGCTGTTGGACTGCAGCTCTGTATTTGTTAAAAAACATGCTATCTTCAACAAAGATGTGACATTTTGCTTGTATGTGCTGTAGAATTAAGTCACAGTCCCTATAGCAGCCACAACATGCTGTGGGGGCAGGGAGGTGGGCACTGGGTGGCGTAGTGCTCATTCTCCAGGGTTAAGAACGTTGCAAGTCTGTCCTGCATCACCATCTACAGTACCCAGGCTTCTAGGAAGGTGATCATGTTTTTACCTTCCATCTTTTCTGGAAGACCCATTACTCTAATATTGTTCATTCTGAATCTCTTATCAGAAGTCCTCTGCCTTGCACTCCACATATCAAACTCTTTCAGTCAAGACTTTTATCTGCCCAATCAGTTCATCTGCAGCTAGCTGATGCTCTAATAAAGCCTTTTCCACTTGTCTGACACAGTCTGCCATCTTACTATGATCATCACTTATTGGATTCAAGCCGACGGCAACCAGATTCATTTTATGTTTCAGTGAGTTTCTAGTGGAAGCTATAGCTACAAGGATTGCATCAAGCTTGTCTTAGGCATTACCAGTTTTGGTGAGACTCTATGATAGTGCAACTACACCCAATTTGAGAAGGACATCCTGTTGTTTTTTTTATCTGTGCCACCTAGCAGCTTGGAGAGTCTCCCTATTTGAGAGTTATGTTCTATTGTTTTTGAGCTGTGTCCCCTCATTATGACACCTGGGGAGGAGGGCTCAACCAGTATCCTGTGTTGCTTATCCCAGTCACTACTATGCTTTTTCTGCCAGGTGGTGCACTGTCTCCCCTGCGCACAGTGGAGGGAAGAATGCCCAACTTCTGTATGCTTGGTTGTGCTTAGGCTGGGCTTTAGGATTTGAGGGCTACACAATTCTACCATTGCTTTCTGTAGTACCACGGTTAGAGCCAATTCTAATAGGCTCTTTCTGCCAGTTTTAGCATCCTATTATATCATGCAGGCTTCTCTCCTCACACAGGGAGCACCCTGTCCACCCAACTCACTTCTATCTAGGGCTGTGGGAATCTGTGGCTACTTCCCTGCACAGTGCAGCTGTTGGTGGGAGGCAAGGGACATAGCACCCAGATCCAGTAAAGTGAAAGCGTCATACAGCACCCATAACAGAAGGTCACCATCATAAGCAGCCCACATTGGTGGCATCAGTCTTTCCAGTGTTTCTTCTCCACCGGGTTAGATGTTAAACCAAGTGAATAACATTTGCATATTATTGAGCAATCTGTTTTTGTTTCTTCTGTAGGCAAGAGAGCTAGAAAGGTAGTCATATAACAGACTCCCAATTACCAAGTTAGCTCAAGGAGTCTCCCTTTCAATGAAAGGGGAGGAAACAGGGGCAAATGACCAGAACTCACAGCATGGCCGACACCCACTAGCAGCCCTTTACTAAAGAGTTCCAAAAGTGATGGGGTTGCTTCTCACCCTCTCCATTCTTTGGTCATCATTTGCTGGACTCCCTACCTCAAGGATGGCCAGCTTCTATCTTGGTGAATCGTGTTTCTGCTCGACCTCATTGTGCCTTCACCCGCTGCCCCAATTATTGGCAGTCGATTCGAGGGAGCAGGCCTTGGGTGGGGTTGGTGGGGAATTCTCACTGCTTCTTCTGATACACCGCTCAGGCCCACTCCTAGGCCCACACAGCTCTTTATGCTGGGCATCAGCACCTTTACTTCAAGCCTGGTGGGATGCCATGTTGTTGTGCCATGGGAATTCCCTGTCACTGCTTCCCGATGCTGTGAGCACATGACAACCGCTTTTCTTGAGGTGAGTTGTGCTCTCTGGCACACTATCCGTCTGTTTTGGATGGGCGGCCTGTGATGGAGTGCTCCATTGCCCCATAGAGTTAGAGAAGTCTTCCAGGAAGCTTTCTGCAGCACACATAGAAGGAGCAAAACACCATTAATGATTGTTTATGTGCAAGAAAGTGCCCCTTCCTGCACAAACACAATTATCCCTGCAATGCATGCACCCTTGCACCATTGTGCAAGGGTGCCTGCGCTGGATTGAGGCAGCTTCCTTAGCACCTGTGCAGGGGAGAGCACAGGGGTGCACAGTATTCTTGTTAATATGGCACATCCCTGCATTTTTTTAATGATGCAGCTCGGCGCATCCAAATTGCTTACAGTGCCATGCTGCGCCATTTTATTGTAAATATCCCCGCAGTTTCCATGCCAGCATGTGCTTAAAGCATTATTATTGATTTCAAAGTAAGTGGTTTTACAATCCCTTACATAACAGGATTCAATCAAAGAAAGAAGAAAAACTAGTAGGTCCGAGCTACTCGGTCAAGGTGTGACCAGTATACATAGTAGTCACACAATATCGATTCACAATACTACCCAATGAGGTGCTCCATACATGATAAGTGATAAAAAGGTGCATGTGCAGTTCATCAAGGTTAAAAGTGAGTTTACAATCTATACACATCGATTAAAAAACCTGGTTAGGCCTGGTCATATAGCTCACAGTAAATTCTCTCATTTATGGGCTAGATGCACTCCTTCCTAGCTGTCCCAATGGTCTTATGTCCCAATGGTGCAGGCCAAAAAAAATTAACCTTAAATGTAGAGGATAGAGAGAGATTCCATTCCAGTAAACACTCTCCCAAAATATTACAAATAGAAATAAAGTTTACAGTTCTGATATGAATCGAGATCAAGTAGTTACTGTCCGGATCATAAAGGTAACTAGAAGCATTTGCTTAGAACCTGTTCCTGGCCAACCATCTTGAACACAATCAGCCCAATCAGGGCTGCACCAAGCACCTGATCGCCCAGCCTGGGTGTGATCCAGAGTCGCCCGAGCAGCCATTCCATTCCGCAAGGAGCTGCCTCAGTCACCAGAAAACATGGAGAAACTACTTTGCCTGAGATGAGACCACCTGAAGAAGGCCTCATATCAACTGCCTGCTTGAACTCTCTTAGATGCTGGAGAGCAGGTGAGCAGAGGAGGAGACCGTTGGTGCACAAGTGCCACTGAGAGACCTTGCTTGTTGAGATTAAATTGAACTGTGAGGGAGACTGTTTAGATTAAGAGAGTAAGGGGGTAATCTGCACCAAAGCCTAATCACACTTGACATTGACCCTGGAGGAAACCACCTGGACCATAGGGTGGGAACCAGGGCCAATAGCTGGAAATAGTGCACACAGCCTCAAGTGCCCAGGACACTTAGGGGCAGATTTACTAAAATTCCACACAACGCAGCACAGCATGCAAAAAAGCTGTACTGCACGAGAAGAAGAGAGCAGGAGAGCGCCATATTAAAAGACATATGGCACTCTCTTCTCACTAGCGCCAGTGCTGAAATTAGCTGCCGTGTGCCACACACCCTTGCACAATAGTGCAAGGGTGTCTGCGTGAGTTTAGCATAGGATTTTTACTGGAAGGACAGACTTCCAGTACAAAATACTATGCTCAGGGTAACTTTCAACCTTTTCCCACTTTGTATGTGCGCTGTACAGTGCAGCACACATACAAAGTTGGAAATGGAAGGAGAAATTAAAGCGTTGCTCCTACCTAGCACCTATTTGAAATGGGAGCTATTATCTGATACTTAACTCCGTCTACCTTTTAAGTAAGTAAGGCTAAGCGTTATAAAGCTTGGGTGGTTGCATGGGAATGCCCATGCACACCCATGGTATGCCCCCTTGGCGCTAAGTAATGCAAAGCAGCACCATGCACTCCAGTGATAAACCATGTTTAGCACTGGAAAGTAAGTAGGTAAAATGATTTTACATCTGATCCTATCACTTTTGTGTTGCTAACATGGCATACAATCTTATTTAAAAGCCTTACGTTGGTTTTTAAAGCCCTTCACGGTATTGGCCCTAAGTACATGGGGAAACGCTTCTCTTTCTACCTGCCTAGCAGGGCTCTGCGATCTGCTTCTTTGGCTAAAGTGGCTGTGCCTGCCATCAAGCGTTCCAGAACTGGAGGCCGGGCTTTCCGGTATCTGGCTGCGCGGGGCTGGAATGAGCTACCTTTGTTCTTACGAAGGGCAAATAGCCTTCTTGCTTTTAGGAAGGAATTAAAAACTTGGCTTTTTTCTGCATAGGGGTTTTCTTTGGTCTTTTTCCTTCAGTTTTTAGTTGTTGTGTTGTCACTCTGTACCAAGTTCTCTTCGCCAAAGCGCCGGGATGCTCTTCGGAGTAGCCGTGCGCTATAGAAGAAAATAAATAACATAACATAACATAACATAACATAACATAACATCTTAGTAAATAGACCCCTAAGTTACATCTTCAGTCAAGCACTGGGTTGGAGAATCATTTATCACGCTAATATGGTTGTTGAGTGCCGAGCTAAAGCACCCCCTCACTGCCTACCTGAGAAGCCTGTGACTGCTGTCCATTATTACCACTGACAGTCAAGTGATGCAAGGTTTGCAAGTTGCCCAGTTTGTAGAGTGATTGTAGGATGAACATCAGGACATCAGAGGCAAATGATCTGAACTCTCACAATTGAGGCTTAGTAGGCTTTACTTACCCTTTGGCATCCCAAACATGATGCAACAAGTGCACTCCAAGGATAGAAATGAACAAGCAACTGACTTGACACTGTCTAGCAATTGTTTTATAGTTAAAAGGAATATTCTTCTGCCCTTTCATATATCCCTCTGCTGAATTGTGATACGCTACTGAGCACAGACATGCCGTCCGTATATGTCAAGGACCAGGACGTGTCTTCTTTCACTGTTGTAACTCCCATTCTCAGTCTTGATCAATCTGATGATCACATAAGTATCCATGTACACTTAATACATCACTATGGTGCTCACTTCATTATCCAGGTACCCTAGTACATAACTCTTTTGCGTACTCCATTATCCATGTACACTTAATACGTCACTCAGCTGGTTCATTCTCCATGTACACTAAGCATCACTCTGTCACTCATTTCCATGGGCACTTACGTATGACACAGTCATTTACATTCATACACACATCAGGATAGTGACCATGTACAAACTCTCCAGGGTAACCTTCATCCAGTGCTTCACTATTTAGCTTCTCTCTTTAGGTAGTCGGTCTTTGCTGGACAATAATGGGGAACTCCTGTTTATCATTCATATCTTTTTATTATTCAATTATTTTCGACCATAACAGGAGAAATACTACACAATACACTGAACACAACCAGAGACACCTGCAACCGTGGTCATTGAATAAATGCACATGTAATTTTTCAATTCTGTAAAAAAATATGCAACGGAAAGAACTCTTCTTGCTCAGAACACAAATGCGAGTGAATCTGAAGGATAGGGGAGGTTAAGCAGAAAGGAGAGGCAAGAACGTTAGGACTTCACCCCAAGGTGACCTATATTTTTAACAAATTATGCAAACTGCCTTCTTTCACAGATCACCAAAGTCTCCTCTCAGCTCGCCTTCACAAGGGGAACACTTGTATACGTTCTCTTATAGTTTCCTAGCTTGGACATAAGTACTTCTATTATACTATTTTGGAGAAGAACCAATGATATAACATACCCAGGGGCACAATACTTCCGAGGCAGACTTGAAAGTGATCCACAATTGTGATTGACAGAGTAGAAAAAACATCTGTGAAGGAAACTGGCTGCACATATTATGTAAACTGGAATCTGAATACATAATTGAACACGATTCATGTACTCCTGATGAGTAGAGTTATCTGCACTTTCGTAATGTATCCACTTTATTTTAGAAGTATCTGATAACAGACAACTATTTAAAAAATACTTTTTAGAAAAGCACTTCTTATGTACTATTCCCTTTTGCTTTACGTCTCACAAATAATATTTTCATTACGGTTTTAAGGCGAACAGGCTTTCATTGTATACTTGGGATGATGTCATACTACAGAGATGTGACTATATTCAAGGATACATTAGAGACCATACTGACAGTCCGATGTTAAATTTATTGTGAAGAAAAGTTCAGAGAAACATGACTCCAGGGAATGCAGAGTACATACTTTTACTGTAGAGCAAATATTGCCTATAAAAGGAAATTCACGAGGTTTGTCTAGCTCAATTCAGCCGAACCAAACTTTTATTAAACAACAATTATTTTGAAAAAACAATATTGAGTATTTTTAATGACAGAATGAAAGAGTAAATAGAAAATAGGGAGACCCCAGTTGTGTAATCAAACCAGAACCGAAATCATAAAGGAAAAGGTGAAATAAGAAATAAACATTTGAACTGTATTGGTTGATTCATTAAAGAGACAGCAATTTCTACTCAGTGCAATAATCTTTGTATCACAGTTTAAGGAACGTACAGGCACATGCATCAACCTATTTAGGAAGTGCAAACGGTGCGAATCGCAAAATTCGGCCGTTTGCGATTCCTAAATAGGTTTTTGGGATGCATCAAGCATTTTTGGTAAAATCGCTATTTTTAGCGAATTCCAAAAATGCGATTGCTTTTAAGGAATCGCAAATTTGCGATTCCTTAAAAGCAATGCATGATTAATTTTAAAATTGCAAATTCGCAATTAGGGGGTGCAAATTACCACGAGGTTGAACCTCGTGGTAATTTGCGAAAATGTGTTAAAATGCTCTAATTTGCATTTAAAAACACTGTCATGTTACAGACACACATGTCCTAAGGACATGTGTGTTTGAAACATGCACTTCAAAATACATTTCAGGGGTGCAGGGGGGGTCCTTTGGACCCCCCTGCACCCATGGAATGCATCAACATTTTGCGAATTCTAATTTGCGAATTCGCAATTCCCATTGATTCATATGGGCCTTTTGGCCCATAGGAATCAATGGGAATTGCGATATCGCAAATTGGAATTCGCATAATATTTGCGATTCGGTAAAAATTGTGATTTTTACTCATTCGCAAATATTATGCACTTTCAATCATGGATCCCGTTTTGCGATTCCTTATTTGCGATTCCTTAAAAATCGCTAATAAGGAATCGCAAGACGTTTTGTTGATGCATGTCACCGGTAGTCTGTCTCTGTAAGTGTGTCAACAACGTTTTAACCCTTAGAACGATAGGAGGGTCTCATCAGGATTGAAATTGTCTGGGATTGGCTGAGAGTGTTGAGTCACTGCTCAACATAAACATTGTGCAACAATTGAGGGATTAAGCTTAATCGACTGAGAGCCACCTAGGGGAATCACTGCGAGGCAGCACAATAGGAGCACTTATTGGCACATGAGGGACTATCACATTGAAGATAGCCCACTACATGGTTTATGTTTTTACAAGACTTGGTTTCAATCAAAGTAGTGATCTATTCTTTGGATTCATTCCCTACTCAGTACAGATGGTAGCTCCATGAGCAGGATACATTCCAATACCCTCGATGGTTGTATTATGTTTATGTTGAGCAGCACCTTAACACTCTCAGCCAACACCAGACAATTTCAGGCCAGATGAGACGCTTTTATCCTTCTAAGAATCGAAACGTTGTTGACACACTTACGAAGACAATCAGGCACATGCATCAACCTATTTAGGAAGTGCAAACGGTGCGAATCTCAAAATTCAGCCGTTTGTGATTCCTAAATAGGTTTTTGGGATGCATCAAGCATTTTTGGTAAAATCGCTATTTTTAGCGAATTCCAAAAATGCGATTGCTTTTAAGGAATCGCTAATTTGCGATTCCTTAAAAGCAATGCATGATTAATTTTAAAATTGCAAATTCGTAATTAGGGGGTGCAAATTACCACGAGGTTGAACCTCGTGGTAATTTGCGAAAATGTGTTAAAATGCTCTAATTTGCATTTAAAAACACTGTCATGTTACAGACACACAAGTCCTAAGGACATGTGTGTTTGAAACATGCACTTCAAAATACATTTCAGGGGTGCAGGGGGGGTCCTTTGGACCCCCCCTGCACCCATGGAATGCATCAACATTTTGCGAATTCGCAATTCCCATTGATTCCTATGGGCCTTTGGCCCATAGGAATCAATGGGAATTGCGATATCACAAATTGGAAATCGCATAATATTTGCGATTCGGTAAAAATTGCGATTTTTACCGATTCGCAAATATTATGCACTTTCAATCATGCATCCCGTTTTTCGATTCCTTATTTGCGATTCCTTAAAAATCGCTAATAAGGAATCGCAAGACGTTTTGTTGATGCATGTCACCGAATGTTCTTTAAACTGTGATACAATGATTAATTCTCTGTATCCTCATTATGAGTAGAAATTGCTGTCTCTTTAATGAATCAACCAATACTCTTCACATGTTTATTTCCTATTTCACCTTTTTCTTTGTGATAATTGTTTTGGTTTGATCACACACCTGGGGTCTCCCTATTTTTTATTTACACCTTCCTTCTGTACTTAAAAAACACTCAACACTGTTTTTTCTAAATAATGTTTGTTTGATAAAAATTCAGTTCAGGTGAACCGGAGTTCCTGACAAAATACTGGCTCTGCTACTATTGTTCTTACAAATTGTAAATGAATGACACTGTTTGATTTACACGATTCGGTGCCTTTTAGACAGAAAGATCTGCGATACCAACAACTTTCTTCAGAATGAGTTCCTTGTTAACGCCTGTTTTAAGGTTCACCCATCCGTAGGGCACCAGGTCTCTTGGGCACAAAATGTATTAAAGGATGTATGTGTGTGTGCCCGAATATACATGAAATGTGTGGTTGTGGTTTGTATGGTAATTGCAAATGTAATTGTTTTGATGTGAATGCACTGTAAAAGTACTCACTGTATGCATGGTGAAGTCATGTGTGATATTGCTGTGTGCAGTAGCGATTTTTATTCTTTTCCATAAGTAATAGTCAACGTTCTCAAAAGCAGGGTTTGGTTGTGATGAGATCTGTTGGATGTAACTGACATGGGAGAGTGTTAGAGGAGTGGCAGTAGGGAAAACACTTGTTTTGCACTAGCACATGGTGAGAAATCTCAAAGCACAGATCAATATACTAGGGGGAACAAAGAAAGAAAATATAGGCAGGGAAAGAACTTAATTCATTAACTGAGTAGCAAGTTTTTGATCTCTGCACAAACAAAAAAGCAACACGACTCAATAGCAAAGGTGCCTGAACATAGAAATACCCACCTTTCATGGACGAACTGAATGAATGTTCAGCAAGAAGACCTAGGTTCTCTGATTTTAGTGTTTTTGTGCACTTTATTAGCAATGTGAGACATAACTTGGCTTGCAATGGTATTATATATGAACAAACTAGCTTACATTTGATTATCAATCATTGGTAGAAAATTCCTGAGATTTCGTAAACATTTTTAAATCACAAATGGTTCTCATCTCTGGGTTCTTATTCCCATCACAGCAACCATAAGGGCTTTATTAGAGCCCAGGTGGGGCACACTGGTAGTCCTTATTGGGGACAAGCACTTATCACTAATTTACAGACATTTCACTTCGGGGAAATCTTCGACATATACTCGACGCTGGTGTTTGCCCTGCAGTGGTTTACGTTTTTCTTTTTGTTTTTATGGGGGTACACCCCCCTTTCTTCTGCTACACTCCGCAGTATGCATACTAGCATTTGACACCTCCCACTGCAGAGCTGTTTAATTAGGAGCTGCAGTGCAGGCAGAAAAATGTCTGTCTGCAAAATTAATGAGGGACCAAGTCTGCCCACTGTGGTGAATTCGGATGGTCTAGTGGTCAAAGCAGCTTGTATTTGGGAACTAAAGCTTTGAGAGAGTGAATTTGTTGTTTGCAATATTCTAGAGTCACATCATCTGACAGATGCAAATCAAGAAAAGTTGGAGACGAGACATTTGCTGTGTAGATGGGAGAATCATGGGCCTACCCATGTTTATTACACGTTGGCTCAGCTTAGTCTTTTGGTTAGGAATGGTTTTCATTGAAATTAGGGCTAAAGACAGAGCATCAGGCCATTTGTTCACACATTTTTGAGATCTTATTTTTCGGGATCCTAGTAAACCACTTCATCCTTCTAAAAGATTTAAGCTGATGAGCACAACAATTTTTTTGCCAGACCCTTATGGCCTTGCAGAAGTCCTGGACCACTCACAACACAAAACGAGTTACTTTGTCACTTCCGATCTTAAATGGGATAACAAACCTGGGGACAAAGTCTTGGATCATTCTTTTTGCAAGTAAAAGCATCTGCTCGGACACCTGGGTTGGATTCCAACCACCTCAAAAACCTATTAACTATGCACAAAATGTAAAAATAAGAGCAACGTCTGGTCATCTCAATAAAATCATTTAAACATGTACAATGGGCCCCAAGGAGAAGAATGGCAGCACAAGTGGTGTTGATGCTCGGACCACCGTTGTAGGCTTAACAGGTGTATGACAATACTGTTGAGCTTTGGAGGGGAAATATGGTGAAAATCAGTGGGCGCTAGCGTATGCAATACCTTGATACAAACATGCTAAACAGGGTAATAGGATCATAGGAGCAACCATTTTACCATTGTTTTCCCTGTACAGACCACATGAATGGATTTACTACTGAATATTGGCATCAACAATATCGAGATACAAGAATAACACGGATAGACTATTGAGGGATAAATTATCGAAAGGTAAATGCATATAGGGAAATATAGATTTACTATCCCTAACTCCACATCTACTTACCATGAAGCGATATGTACCACATAGGTAAATATATGTGGCGTTACGTGTAGAATCGAGACTTACTTACCTGTCAATATTTTTTTCCCGCTATTTTGTCCTCAATATTTTGTCCCACCAATTTTGTCGGTTCGATATTCATGGCACCTTACACAGCCATACTGAGCCCAACATTCATTTTCACTTTCCAGGCTTGCTCTTGCACAGCAAGCAGCACGATTATGCAGAGAGAGATTGAGTGGTTTAGCATTTTCAGAGACAGACTATGTACGAAAAGAACTCGGAGATAGAGTATAATTTTTAGCAGCATTAACAGCAACGGCATTTCCATGGCACACTTTATCCTGAGTGAATTGGTGTTTAACAATAGTTACTTCTGTTAGGCAGTTGAAGAGCTTCAAGCAACCCTCTTTCTTAATATCCATTCTTTATCGGAGTACCTGTTAAAGTGAAGATACCTTTCTATAACACAAAATCATAAGCAACCCCAAAGCAATATTTTGAAATCGTTAATATGTTTTACTTTTCTCAGTAGCTCAAATACAAGTTAGAGTGAGATCAATTAATTCATAAAACTGAGCAGAGCGTCCTTGGGGATAAACTGATTCTCTGCTATCTCATGTAGCGTGTGTACAGCATACCTAGCAATTAATTTTCCCTCTTCATTTCTAAGACAAGAAAAGTCAATAAACATAGTGCTGCGATTGTCCCCTTATTTCTATAAGATAACATGACTCTCTTGAAAAGTTGACACACTCACACCCTCAGTAAAATCGCAACCACTTTAACTGCACAGACCCAACACTTGGGCAATCCTATCCTCTATGCTCCTGTATTAAGGGGTGCACAGTCACAATACGCCAACTCTTGTAAATAGCCTTAGGGGTGAATATTTCTGGGAAACAACCCACTCAGTGTCTTTCAACTCAGAGCTATCCAATGCATCTCCCAGTCTGATTGTCGAGCTTCTGCATGCCCTAAGCAGCTTGAATAAGATATTTTTTTAAAACCTCAACCTGCCCCCTCAGCATAGTTATGTCCTGTTTGCAAAGCATGCGATGCGTGCCTAGTCATTGTCATCCATGGTGCCTCCCTCAGCTCCCTGCAACTGATACACCGCAGTTATGTGTTGTTGCACCTTGGTATAGTCTTTACGCATTTTTTACAAGGACTTGGGATCCTAAAAAATCCCTAAGATACCGTTCATAGTGGCTCGCAGTCGAGCAGGGTAGAGCATGCCTTAGTCTAGTTCTCGAACCCGTAGTGAATGCTTTAAGGGGGCAAACTGTCTCCGCGCCTCCTGAACTTTGGCTGTGAAGTCGGGAAACAATGATAGTGTGGAGCACTCATATTGTAAAGTCCCCAAGTCTCTGGCTTTTCGCAGGGCCACATCTCTGTTCCTATAATTTAAAAACTTGTCAATAATCGGGCGCGGGGGAGCACCAGGAGGAGCTTGCGGGCCCAGCGAGCAATGCGCCTGCTTGATTACAAACATGGTGGAGAAAATGCCACGACCCAGAAGTGAGACCAGCAGTGTTTCGGTGAATAGTTCCATATTCCCAGTGGATGTAGACTCGGGTAGACCCGTAATACGTATATTGCTTCTCCTAGACCTAGCTTCAAGGTCTTCTGTTTTGTTTTGCAGTTGCATAAGGGCCTTGCCCATCTGCTTGTGTATGGCACCAGTCTCCTTGTGCGCCTCCACGACCTCAGTGATTTGTCTCTCCGTCATGTCGATCCTCCTAGTATGTTTATCCAGGCGTTTAGACATGCGGTCTACACAATAGATCAACAAGGGGGTTTGGACCCCCTGTGTATGTTCTGGGTTCCAGGCCCGTATAATGCACTCTGGACTGTTAGTTGCTCCCTGGCACACCACAGTCCCTCAGAGGACTTCCCAACCTCCAGGCGCAATGGGTCCGAATTGACGGGCAGCCCCGGACCCCATGCAGTGCCGCTGCTAGCACCTCGCGCCCAAAAGGTTTATGATACTTAGTGCTCCAGAGCGGCCCGGTTACACTGCAGAAACCAATAGCAGAGGCCGATGTAAGTCACCTTCAGGGGGCTGCGCAGATCTTTCCCGCTCCTCACCGGCTTGGTCAGTAGAGCTCCAGGCCTCCGCCGTCAGAGCGCCCTGCAGCGAGATTGCGGCCCGCTGCGCCTTTCACTTCCGCTCTGGTGGGGTCTTCCAGACTTTGTTTTCAGGCACCACCATGCCCTAGTGCAGTCCCAGCGGGTCTTCTGCTTAGAGCAGAGGGAGTTGATCAGGACTCCCGAGTCGCCCGCTCTCCTCGTTCACCAGCGCAGACCAGCAATGTCTGCCGAGCGGTCAGACAAACGGGCGCTCCTCTCTTCGCCGGAGCACTTCACAGAGGGTCAACGCTTCTCACTGCAGTACGCAGGGGGGCTCTGGACAGTGTCCCCTCTCAGCATGCATATCTCAGTCGTTTGGCCTTGGATTCGACGCAGAGCAGCGATGATCGATAGCAGAGAACCTCCGACACTGTAGGCACTCCAATTCATGCGTATCAGGCTGCACGGTGTGTCAGGATATTGTAGAATAGTGCTATGGCATAGCGGAGCTCAACTAACACGCGGCCACCTTGGTGAGCGGGCAAGCTCCACCCCCTGTGGTTCCCTTTCTTTGTCTTGCAGAGCAGAAGAACTTTGAAGGGCCCTGACAAAGATTTAGGAGTCTACGTGAGGTAGCCGTGATTAAGCGGGAGATGAATGCCGGGGTCTGGCCACAGGAACAGGACGAGGATTTAGGAGTCTGCGCAAGGGAGCCGTGACAAAGCCAGAGAGGAACGCATGGATTCCGCTGCAGAAACAGGAAGTGTACAGGTAAGTGCCCCGGAAGTGAAGGCTAACCAAATCCTGAAACGCTAGAACGTGAAGCATCCTGCTTCTTGATTGGGACAGTTTTATAGTCTACCGCTGCAGCCCTTAACGCAGCAGGCATGACACCTTCACACATGACTGTCGACTGAAGCACTCTAATATTGGAATGTTCTACAGTACGATCCTGTCAGTGTTATCTTCCCTCCTGACGGTCTATCCACACACCTCCCACACACACCCTGCCTATAGCCAACAGGTCTACTAAGAGGACGTGTCCGAATCCTCTCTACGCCTACATAAGGTCCTGCCTTGTGAACATGGAAGGGGGGAGTTGCAACTCTTTGCTAAAAATTAATTAAGAGCATTGTAGCTGGAATTTATTAGTAAGTAGCAGTAAGCAAGAAACTAAACCTTATTTTTAGGTCTCTGCTCTAGAAGTGTATGCGCTGTCTCTAAAAGACATTGACAACACCAATTGCCCTCTGATTGACGAGACCTATGGGCTTTGCCAGTGCTTGTTTTCTTATGGCGGGTGGGAACAGGTATACATGGACAGCTGCAGCAGAGTGGGAGGGCAAAGCCCCATGAGGTATGGCAGGAGGATATGGAAAGGGGCTAGGAACACAGGAGAAGCACCACAATGCAGGAGGGGGTGGGAGGGAAATGAGAAACCACAAAACGTGGGAGGGATAGGCAGCAATGTAGAAGTGGGCGGTGTAAGCAACAAGGACGGGGCAAGCAATTAAAATAAAGAAGAATAAACAAGCATTGGCATAGCCAATAGGTCTCGCCTTTGGGGCGTTATAAGTGTTTAGACAGAGCTATTGAATTTGTTAACATTTTTTTAATATGTGTTGTAGAGCATTGTGAATGTTGTGCAGCATGTTGAAATGTATAAGTTATAATAAAAAAAGTGTTATAACTATTTCAGTCACCTTATATCTAACCGAAAAAACATATACACAACTATGTGCAGAGATGTCAAAGGTAGCATGCACCACAGCTGCGCAAAGGTGTGAAAGGAAGCGCCCACCATGATGCTGAAAAAAACGTGACTGTTAAAAGGTGCAGTAAATTTTTAAGCTGTGTACTGTGCAATGGGGGAAGGAAGCACGCACCACAGCTGTACACTGTACAGAGATGTGAAAGGTAGCACGCACCACAGCTAAGCAGAGGCATAATTTAGCAGTCGGTACCAGCAAGCACGAACAAAAAGCAAGTGCTAATAATTAAGTGCCCATGTGTGCACCCGCAGACACAGGCTCAAATTAAGCCCCCACCAAGGGCCTGTGTTACGCCCCTGGATCGAGCAGGCACCAAAAGCAATGTGTGGAGAGGATACACGCAACACAACTGTGGACTATGCAGAGATGTCAAAGGTAGCATGCACCACAGCTGCGCAGACGTGTGAAAGGAAGTGCACACCACGGTGATGAAAAAAAGCTAATGTTAAAAGGTGTAGTACATTTTTAAGATGGTACCGAAAAAGAGGCGACTATAGAGGCCAACTACAGAGTACAGAAAATGTCTTGAGAATAACCTACTTATACAAAGATAACGGTGCAGGAAGAGAGTGCTGACATAGATGAAATGCGAGTGCTGGAAAAAGAAGCGCCCACTCTTGTTGCGGTGGGGTCCATCCCCGGCTGGGGTGGAGGGGATGCGCCTTGTTAGTATCTTATTGTCATGAATGTGAGTGCTGGAAGAGAAGCGCGCACCTTTGTCGTGCTGAGGTCTGTCTCTTGGCCAGGGTGGAGGGGACGCGCCTTGTACGGAAAGCTACAAGGTCTTGAAATGAAACATGATCCACAACAGATGGCACACTGAAAGCCGCTGCTCGCTCATGACAGGTAAACGCTGTGGGAGTAAACATTTTCAGAAAAGGTGGGACATGCATCCGCCTTTGGCCAATTGCGTGCTTTCATTTTTGAAAGCTGCTTGCAAAGGCCAATAGCATGTGTGGAAAATCGAACACCACAGGCACAAGTTTGCGAAAGTCTGAACTGATTCCAAGAGTCCTTCTCCTAGAGCAGCGCATGCACACTGCGCTAGGCTTGACCTAATAAAGGAGTTCCTTGGGAAGCGCAAACAATGGAAAACAGTGGAAAAAACGAATCAGTACTTTGACCGAGCTGGAGGAGAAGGAGAAAGAGGAAGTGAAGGCAGCATGCAATAAACAAAGAAAAGCAAGTAAATGATGAAGCCAACTAATGGCATGTAATGAGCTAGCTCTAAGCCCATTGTAAACTAACAAATGTCTGGTAAGTGACATTGCATGCACTATATCCAGAGACACCTAAAAATTAACCTTCCTAAATAAGTATATTGCAAAATATGTATTTCCATAGAAATTCATATGTATGCATTCACACTATCATGAGGCCCACAGTTCCAAAGGGCTTCCTATCTGACCTTGCCTGGACAAGCTTCCAGCAGCTATTCTGAATCAGCCTTAGAGGTCACTTTCCTTGTCTTGACGTCATCATAAGTTTTGTTATCTGGTTGTGCAAGTTGCTTACACAGTGCAGAGCCAGCCTTTCTGGTCTGACCATATCTAGCAATTTATAATTTGCATGCTACACATCCCTGTTAGCCATATTTCGCTGTGTGCCTTATTCTAGTTCCCCTGACATGGCATTACTAAATGTATATAGCACCCTGAAACCTGTCACTCTGGGAAGAAGCGGTCTGAGAGCCCCTAAGGCAGGAGATCTGACTTCTTCCTTGCTAATTAGCAATGATGCATGCTTTTGGTATCAATAAATAAATTTCACTCTGTTTCTGAGCAGGCCTGCTATGTTTGGTGAGTTTCATTCATTTGCTCCTGGGAGGGTGCCAGTATTTCCCCATCAGAATGGTGTCAAAACGTGGGACATTGGAGGACTGTCAGATGTAAGCCAAATAACTAATTTGCCTTGCTGCAAGTGACCTTTCAGTCTTTCAAATGTGTATTTAACACATAGTATTAATAAAAAGGGCATTGACTGGCATTTAAAATAGACAGGGGACTGTAGAGAATGTTTTTAAAGTATGCTCCGTATCAATAGACTAATTGATATGGGGCATACACTGCAGGAGAGCCTGGGTTAAAGAATAATTTATGTGTACCTACACATATTAGAAGTAGTGAAAACGGTGACTGATAAGTAACTAAGTTACTTTATGTCAAATATTGACAAATGGCTAGACCCTTCGGGGTTTTTATAAAAATCCATTGCAGGAGACCCTATGCTAGTATGGGGGATTGATTTTACTCACAAAAAGAAACCCTCCCAGAATATAGTGAGTGGAGCTCCTGATTTGATTGTTTCACCGGAACACAGAGAACTGATTTTGAAATATGCCTAGTTATGTCATGGATGAATGACTGCATTTGAATAGGGTATTGATCTTAAGTACTAGACCTCTATGTTTCCTTGAAATGTTTCTTTGATTTATATAAAAAATGGAGTCCATTAGTACATTAGAAAAGCAAATGGGTTTTATGTGATGTCTCTGGCTTGTCCATAACTGTTGATTTCCCTCTTTTCAACACATTCTATCCACTACCTAACAACTTTTTCTTGGTAGGAGACCTTTTGTATTTATCTTTCAGGGTAAGTGCACATTGTGAATAAATAAAACACATTTCATGAGAGGGGATCGCAGAAGAAAATCATCGTAAACCCACTGGAAAACTGTTTAAAAACTGGCAGGAGGAAAAAGGTTCAAAACAAATCATCACCAGATAGCCCTACAGAGAATGGTAAGAAAATTAATTATATAAAATATTTTAAATAGCTAAAGTAGCTTCACACTACTATGCAAAGTGAAACTGTACCAAAGTATAGATGTGTGAACATTCAATTATTATATTTCCACAATGGTAAAAATTAGAATTAAAACGTGAGGCAGAATTACCTAGCATTGCATATAAAAAGAGAATAGAATTTTCATAAATTGTCCTGTGTTTCATAGAAGATATTTTGTGTTTGTTTCTGTACATAACTGATGTATTAAGGATTGCTCATGTTTTATGTGCCACTTGTAAATGTTATCTCATAGCAAATAAAGCGCTCTGAAACCTTTGAGAATAGCTAGACCTATATAAAATTAAAAGTAATAATAATTGTAACATGTTAATGTTAAAACTAACTTTTCCTGGGAAAGGGCACTAAATAGGAAAAGAGTATGCCTCACAGACAAAAAAATGAATTCTCCAAGTAGCAGTAAAATGTACACACACGCCTAGAGTTTCAAAAAAGGCTCCTGTGCAAAATGTTACATCACTCTCCTTAGATACATGATATTAAATATTAAAAACATTCACATTGTGTGAGTAATTGGTGGCTGCTGTATGGGTAAAATGCTAAAATCAAAGCAATAGATTTTGACTGGCATGGGATGCCTGTATTTTAATAGAATGAACTGAGCTGACTCCCAGCACCAGCTGCTGCTTTCTCTCCTGAGAAGTGTAGAAGCTGACACCTGCCGGTCATAAAACACAGCTAGATAAATAAGACAGGGCCAAACAAGTAAAGACAGTGGCAACTAGGTTTTAAATTAGTATCAAATACCACATACAGGCCCGTGCCTTAAAGACAAATAGTCTTGAAAGTTTTAAAATATAAGTTGATTATTTTTGATAAAAGAAAAGGGATAAAAGTCAGGACTTCCTTTCCTGCTTTTCCTAAAAATTACATTTGTGGATCTCATAGTAAATAATTACTTATTTCTAAAGGGTAAATAATTACTTGTTTCTAAAGGGTGAAACAGAATTTCTATATTTCAGTAAACCTTCTGTGCTTAGTTTCAAAAGAAGTTCTGTAAGTGTTATAAAAAATTGCATTTAAAATAAACTTTTGCAAAGTGTGCATTCAGATTTCAATGTTCACATTAAGATTTCTATCTCCAAATGGTTAAGTATGTTGTTGCACTAAATTAAAAGGGTGAATATCAGTTTATCTAACAACGCCAATATTACTGTCTCTTAGTGACAAACTTAAAATATAGTATGGCCTAATGGCTGCAGTATCAAATACAAAGGTTATGAAAATGTATGGAAAGAGTAGCTGTACAGACATGTGAATTACATTGCAAGCCTTTATGCACAAGAACTCTGAGCGCATAATGGCATTATGAAAACTATATTTATGAGCAAGTTCTTTAGTTGCTAGAAAACATTGCACAGGAATAAGAAAAATAAGACAGCAAAAGTTACATTCTACCTTTAAAATATATCCACCGGAGTCAGCCCCTCAGTCATGCTTCTCGAGAGTTACTTTAACTGTGATGGCCACATGGGGATAGCCTTGCTCAGACAGGAGATAACAGGTTTAAGGGTCAGATGCAAAGTTCTGTATTTAGAACTGACCAGCACTACTGAAAGCAAAATGTCCACGCAAGGGGTTTTTGAGCATTTTTTTCTGAAGTTAGCCACGGTGACAGTCCTTAATTTAAACACGTTTTGTTAGCAGATAACTGATAACATTGATTTTCTCTAAAGGATTTCAGAGAGTCACATGCACAGACTCTCTAGTGCTAGGTAAAAGAAGTATCTGTAGAATTAAAATAAGTCAGAACTTTTAAAGTATCTTAAAAAAAAGTGTCTGTGAGTTCCACTTTTAGGGGCCTACATTAGACTATGAAAGCATCACAGCGTTTCCTGATGTGTACATGTGCATATATAATTGTGTAAATGCAAGTTGTACATTTAGTCTATAGCCCTTTTAGTAATAATACAAATAAATAAATAAGCAGGGCTTTATTTGATTGAACAGGGAACATATTCCTTTTCAGCTGATTTGCTTCTATTTTGGTGTACAGCACATAATACGTGTTACGCAAACACACACTCTAGTGACACTTGTTCTAAATAGGAAAAACATAGATATAATAACTGCTTGTAATGTTGAAGAGTAGTTTAACAACTTAATTCCTTTGTATTTATTACATTTCCTAATTCGAACATTGTAGGATAAAACACTACAGGTAATGTAAACTTTGCTATAATGATGTATTAGGGTCAAACTAATTCTCAATTCATGTTAATAATATTTAGGATATCGTCATTAGTAATTTAACTACATTTAAGAAATTGAAGAATTTACTTAATTGTTTCAATAAAATTATGGCCTTAATTAAAGCTTCCTGAAACTAGATTGGACCGCACAGATCTATTTAGGTATTATTAGCTAAAGGACATATTGCATATTGTTTTAGGAGAAGATGGGGATATCACAGTTTAATGGGAAATAATACCTTTGTAGCAGATATGCAGGGTGGGGTTTATCCTACTGAATAAAAACAAGGGGCGCAGCGTAGATATCAGAGAGTAGATAAGAGTATGGTATCAGTGCTATCGTGCCCAGTGTTTCAGGGTGAAGGTATCAAACACGTCCCTCCTTCAAACACGCCCAAGGAGAATCTCATGTTTCCACTAAGGTGGGAGATGATCGCACTAATGTGGGAGATAAAGGAATATATTTCACAATTTTAATATACATAAATATAATTATTGGCTCTAATATATATATGTTTTCAATAAATGGAATCTACTCACAAATACCTAAGGGTAGGTTCGAACAGGGCACTTACTGCTTGCAGCTTCAGTAAGGATTCTCCATTGTACGCACCCCCTGTAGAGCACATGTGGATGTGTTGAGAGATGATGAATGATGCTGTTAGACTGAAGTTTGTTACAAATGAAAAGGAAACGGATGGATGTACACATTACTAATGATAAGGTTATAGAACTAGGGAACAGAGAGGTTTGGAAAAATGCCCTCACCATAAAGTGAAATTTAAAATAAAATAAATAAATACATTATAAAAAGAGAGGGTAGTGAGAACTTGCTGTCCTCATTAAGTGATTACCTTATGAACGTGTCGTTCCCTTAGAGCCTGTTGTGCCTGACACCAGTACTATATTATTATTTATACCTGTAGAGGCAGAGTATTTTTCTCTCCTCAGTGGGTTTTAGCTGTGGTTCCATCCACAGGGTGAAAGCCTCTTTGCCGTCATGCTGGGATACCCAGTACACTTCGTTCACTGTGAGTCCCAATGTCAATGCACAGGCAGTAAAGAGAGACTTGGACCACCTATGCCTGGAAGGTAATAGCATTGTCTTGCAGTAGGCTGATGACCTTCTTGTGACATCTCTATCACTTGAGGCCTATGAAAGCCTGTGAAAAAGACACTGTAGCTCTGCTGAACTACCTCCAGAAGAGAAGATACAAAGCCTCATTGTCAAAATGTCAGTGCTGCCAAAAAGAGGTGACTTCCCTGGGTTTTGTGATATTCCAAGGTATGCGCCGCATGCCACCTGACAGAATAAAATAGATTCAGGGCATTCAGCTCCTGCCCACCAAGAAAGGAATGATATCCTTCCTGGGGATATTGCACTGCTGCCATCAGTGGGTCCATGAATGCAGATGCTATGACTAATGAACTTGCAAACTGTTTCAAGAAATTGAAAGAGACATTGTGTTCTGTGCCAGCATGGGGACTGCCTCACTACAAACTACCTTTACATCTCTGTTTCAGAGCAAAATAACATTGCAAATGAAGTGGTGTTGCACATGGTGTGCTGACACAGCTGGAAAAGAAAGGCCTGTGGGACACAACTATGTGACTTTGCTTTCTGCAGTGATTGGGGGTCGGCAGCTGTGATGGTAGAGAGGATGGCTCTCATTGTGTTGGACTATACTTGAATTGTCTAGGTGCCACATTTGGTGCGGATGCATTTGGTACGGTTGTTGTTGTTGTCTGGATCGACACATTTTCTGCTGGCAGGCACCCAGGTTATAATGGCACCATGTTGTCTAATTGTAATGTCATAACAAGCGGCCCACCTGTTAATTTGGCAAAAGTATTACCTGTAATAGGTTATTCTGATGAGATCCATTCTCTTAGAAACAGATGAGACCCCTAAGTAAGTTGGTGTAGAGATTGTAGAAATCGGCACCATGCCAAGAATAGACACCATTAGAAAAGGCAGACTATAGAAGTGGTGCACTGATGGTGCAACCAGTAGACTGACAGGCAGTGATTACAGAGCAGGGTATGCTATAGTAATAGCTGAAGTGCATCTCTGCCACTTGGAACATCTACCCAATAAGATGAGCTGTATGCTGTAACAAAAGTATGAATACTAGTCAAGGGTAAAACTGTTAACATTTACACTAACTCACATTATGCTTTGCAGTTCTTTTTTTTGCCAGCTGTGGAAGTATCACAGATTCATAACAGAAGCTGGGCACCTTATTAAAAATGGTCCTTTAGTAAGGATGTTGTAAAAAGCAATGCTATTATACACCAGGATAGCGGTAATAAAATGTGAAGCCTACACAGGAGATAATGCTAAGTTAGCCAAAGGTGATGCCATCGCTGACACACATTAAATAAAAGCATGTTACAGCCAATGCAGATGGGATTAATGAACAAAGCATTCCCCCCAAAAAATACAGCTCATTCAGAGAAAATTGTTGCAAGCTAATGTAAAGGAAGCACAATGGTCTGCAACACCAGATGAACAGAGAGGGTGGATTGATGATGGATGTTAGCCGAATAATGAAGAGAGTATGGGCCTTCCAGGATGAGATGCCTGTGTCCCCACGCAGTATGTTCATTTCCCTTACAAGACTGGAGCAGGGACCCTCTGATATTGCACAAGGGGTGATGAATGCGCAGATGCATGTTGCTTCCCAGTGAATGGATTTAAATATTTGCTGGTGTGTGTGGATATGTTTTCAAAATGAATGGAGGTGTATCTAACAGGGAAGAATAATCTAGCAACTGGGGTGCAGTATTTCAGGAAAGCCATCTCTCCAAGGCTAGGGGTCATCCAGGGCATACATAGCGATAGAAGATCACTTAGTGACTGCATTTATGCTAAAGAGATTGTTTTGGGGAATAACGTATACCATGTATACCCCATACCACCCTCCACCATTGAGGCAAGGAGGAGTAAATGAGCTCCAAAATAAAAAAATAAATGAAAAAAATAGATTATTAGTAAAGGCAACTGATGGAACAGATCTGAAATGGCATGATGCTCTGATTTTAGTACTGCCTGCAATGTGGCAAAGACTTCTAAAGTGATTATGGAGACATGGTCATGGTGAGAAAAATAAAAACAGTTTCTTTTAGTTCTAAGTGGACTGGACCACAGACGGTGAACCAATGCCATGAATGGATTGAGGGGACGAGATGCAGGGTAGCACCCCAACGCCTGAGAGAATGGTATCAGAAATGTATGAACACCTGTCACCAGAGGAGTTGTGCAACACAACTGTAACAAAGAGGACAGACCAGACCATTTCTACAATCCATGGGGGCCCATCATAAAGTGATGCTGTTGAGTGAAGTACCCAATGCAGTCTTGAAGGAAGGTGATGGTCTGCACCTGCAGAAAAATAGACTGAAGAGGACAACCCAGGGCAGGTCTGTGAAACTGCCCCTGAACAAGATGACTGCAGACCAGGAGGAGAAGCAGATGACTGCTCACTGTGTGCCTTTAAATTACTGACACTTGCAGAAAGTGCCGGGGAACTTAGTGACTAAGTGACAATGTAGCCTGATGCATTGCATAAGAGCAATAAATATGTGTGGACACCTCATAATGAGTATGCTGCCGGTATCACAACAGCCTGCTGATATAATAATTATCTCATCAGGATGTATCAATATGACAATATATGCATTTTATGCAAACACAGTGAAATGGCACTCTAAGATATGTAACTAATGTTTCCTTCGAATATACATATACATATATATATGCCAGGAACTTCGTCTGCATACCATTTTGCTGGATACAAAGAACGAACCGGACCCAATCAGGTGAATTTACTGGTTTTTATTAGTGCAACCTCTCGTCCGCCATGACGCGTTTCGGGCCCTCAAGCCCTTGATCACATGACATGGTCATTTCCACCTCGTGATTTTAAAGTGCATACAGGGGTCACCTGACCCAGGGCCTATAGGTATGAACAACAGACTTCTGCCTATTCCACAAACTTCAACTATAACCGTATATTCAGCAACATTGCTAAAATATATTCATTGCATCGCATTCACTAATAATACTCCCCATTGTAACAACCCAGAATAAGTATTGTGCAAATTTCACAATAAATAGATAAATACACATATATATAATTATAAATATTAAATAAAGCCTATTTCATTTAATACTATATCAAATGTAAAATCCACGCCAATATTTCATTATATATGTGCACCATTATCAAAATTGAATACCAATAACAAATTCATTGAATTCATTAATTCACTTTGATAAAAGTCTGTGCAAAATCTGCTTTAAATGTGCAAAAATATGCAGTTCAGAAGTCTCTCTTTCCTGGGTTTAAAGTGCGAAGGGGAGGACTAGCAGTAACAGCCCAAGTGGGCTGGATTTGTTTGTGGATAACTGCATCTACACTGCCCATAAGGTCCTGTTACACCCTGTGCACCTATAAATGAAAATAATATAATTACCCCTAGTGATGACTAAAATAAATTACATTAATTTATAAAAAGCAGTTTTATTTAGTTTGGATGACATATTTCGCAGATTTTGACTATGGACTACCTTGTACTCATGCATGTATATTCCACCTTTCTGTTTCAATCTACAGGCATGTGTACAAGTCCTCTGTCACATTGAGGCCATTAGGTGTTTGGTGTCGAGTTCCAAAGTAAATCTGGTCTCTAATAATCTCAAGTGTGCTTCCCTGTTGCCTCCTCTACGGAGTGGCGGCACCATATCTACAGCATAATAACTGAGGCAACTCAGATCCCCCTTGTGGCAAGAGTTGACATGTCTCGCCACAGGGTAAGCTTCATCCTTGTTGTTAACAGCTCTCATGTGCTGGAGTATGCGCTTGTGGACCTGTAGCTTAGTGCTACCCACGTACCGTAGCCCACAAGCACACTCCAGCACATAGATGACAAAATCTGATTTACACATCATCTTCTTAGTAATCAGGATCGGAGCCTCACTGAATGGGGACATATGGCTCGTTTTGTTTTTCCTAATGGTGCATGCCTTGCAAACAGCGCACCTAATAAAGCCCTTACTCTGCATGAGCCAGTTATCTCTGCTCACAACCTCCGGGCTACTCTTTACAAGCATGACGCTTTTTGACCTGGCACGGCTGTAAGTTATGGCTGGATAGTTAGCCAGTGTTTTGCCTATCACGGGATCCCCCCTGACTATTGGCCAATTCTTGCGAACAATCTTTTGTAATTGTTTGTGTTGGCGGCTATACGCCGTAATTAATCTTGGTTGGCCGCCTGCGCTATTTTTCGCCTTTGATCTTTCATTCAAATTTCCTTCAGTGTTGAGCAGAGTACTCGTTCTATTGGCTCTCATCATTGCTTTTTCAACCAAGACCTCCGAATAGCCTCTTTCCAGAAACTTTTCCTTGCTGTTAAGTTGTGATGCCAAGCAAGCATCATCTGTGCTACATATTCTTCTGATCCTCAGCATCTCCCCGTGAGGGATACTTCGGATCAGGTGACCTGGGTGCTGGCTAGACGCATGGAGAACCGTGTTGCCCGCGGTCTCCTTGCGATGTAACTTGGTTTGAAGCTTGCCTCCTTCAACATAGACTTCAACATCTAAAAAATTGACCTTGTTGTCACTAATCGTGCCGGTAAATTTTAAGTTCAGATCATTGACATTGATGTCCGAAATGAATTGTTCAGCTTCTATAGTTGACCCCCTCCAAATTATAAAAAGGTCATCTATGAATCTGTACCATGACACAACCTTGTTGGTCATGACCTCTGCATATGCGACGCCCAGGACCTGCTCCTCCCACAGCCCCATGTGCAAGCATGAGTAGCTGGGTGAGAAGCAGGCCCCCATCGCAACTCCTCTGAATTGTTGGAACACTTGGTTTTGAAATAGGAAATAGTTGTTAGTTAGACAGATTTCCAACATTTCTTTGATCATATTATTATGTTCCAACATGCATACAGGTCTCTTATTCAAGAAATGTGTGACTGCTTTGATCCCATCAGTATGGTTAATACTAGTGTATAGTGCAGTCACATCAAGTGTGATCAATAAATACTCATTGTCCCACACAATTGTCTTGATTTTTTGCAAGAAGTCCATGGTCTCTTTTATGTAGGATGGCAAAGATTTTACATAATCCTGGAGGAAATGATCGATGTAGCGAGACACATTCTCAAAAGTCCCACCCCTGACCGATATAATGGGCCTCCCTGGTGGCTTGATCCGATCTTTGTGGATTTTTGGAATCAAATAAAACACAGGGATTATCGGCTGATTAGTCTTCAAAAATTTTAGTTCATCTCCACTTAAGAGCCCTTGTCCTCTCCAGGAATATAATTTAGTATTTAATCTTTCCCAAGCAATTTTTGTAATTTGCCAGTCACTCCTGCTGTAGCATTGCCTGTCATTAAGTTTTTTCAACGCTTCCTCCAAATACAAGTGCATTGGCCATAGGACGATGTTTCCTCCCTTATCAGACTGCCTGATAACCACCTTGTTATTGCTCTGTAGTTTCTTCATCAGGCTGCCAAATGCATCATTGTATTTTGCTTTCTTATTGTATTTGTTCATTGACATTCTATGCAGTTTCTTAAGTTCTGCTGTTACCAAATCACTGAATACATCGATATTATCATGTGTCATCACTGGGTTAAATGTCGATTTTAGCTTAAATGGGGTATTCCCCGGGGCATTAGTTTTTATCGAAATATCTTCCTCCTGGGTACCCTCTATCTCACCTTCTCTTAGAAGATCCACCAAGTCACACTGCAACTCGTACTCCCCTACCAACATTATTGTTGGTTCTGCCCCATCTACGATGTTCATGTCTGGGGGTTTGCGCGTTTTATGTTTGTTAACCAGGTACATTTTTCTTAGTTTTAACTTCCTAGTGAATTTGAACAAATCCATCCTGGTCCGCGCATAATTAAGGGTGCTTGGTGGACAAAACGATAACCCCAGTGATAAAGTTCTCAGTTCTACCGGGCTCAGCTGCATATCGGTTAAATTCACAATAGTCATGTTGTCACTTACTTGCGATTTTATCGGCGGTTCCATCTTTTGTAGGTTTACTTCTTTGTTGCTTGATTTGTTGTTTTGTTTTGCTGCCCTACATTGCCTCCGTTGTTTGCGCCTGATGTTGCGCCTTTGGTTGTTCCGGAGCTTGAGGCATGGGATTGCAGCGATTGTTTGCGGTCGTGTTGCAGGCACTCCACTTCCTGAGCTAACGAACGCTTTGTAAACCCCAACTGCTCTATTGCCGCCTGCTGTTCTGCTTCTGAGTCACTACTAGGTACCGAGCTAATATTGGTTGATGACGCTGAGGTTCGATCAAGGTTGGTAGTCACCTGCGATGTTTGCGGTGCTTGATTTGCTTTGGGGGGATCATATTTTCTAGAGAACGTATAAATACGCCCGTTCTGATAGTCTAATTTGTCCCGTTGAAATTTGAAGGTTTTTCTCTTTTTGATTACATCCTCTTCTTTAGCCAACCTTATTAACATTTCGTCCCTCAATTTTTTCTCCTGCGCCCCTTCATTCAGTGCTTTGATTTGTTCGTTTATTTCTTTGATTTTTATTTGGAGTTTTGCGCCGTCACTTTCAGCTTATTGGATAAGGATTTGTATTAAACGACTGGAATTCCCCAAATTGCATTGCGCCCAATCCTGAAGCATGTTGGGATCCGGATTCTCGTAGCTGGGGGCCAGCATAATCCGCAAGCCTCGCGGAACACGTCCCACCTCCAAGTAGCCGGAAAGGGACTTCTGTACCCACCACTTCGACTGTTCAGTTTGCATGGCTTTCTCTAGTTGTTTAAACAGGTCTTTAATAAGGCTGCTCCCAGCCTCTGTTAGTGTTGCTTGCCCCACATGCTGGATGTCTGTTATCGGGGCGTCATCAAACATGCTTACTGCTGCCTCTTCTCTGTTTCTGACCACGTCGGCGGCGTCCATTGCGTTGCACCGTGTTTTGCTCTGAACTATCGAGCACCCAAGCAGTCAAGCGTTTACCCTTTAAATAGTTAGGCTCGTCTGCGTGGCCTTACTCCTGCACCGGCTTGTTGTTTTCCGCAAACACTCGGATGCATCAGCCGTGCCTCTCGGTTCAGACTCGATCACCGCCGTGAGAGTCCGTTACCTCCGGTCACTGGTTCCAAGTGGATGTTGCTTGCCAGGGGTTTACATATATACATATATATATACATATATATATATATATATATATATATATATATATATATATAGAAACCAACGCCCACTCCAACAGAATGAGCCCGACATATGCTGACTTCCCACCAGGATTTATTCTGCAGAAAATAAGGGTAAAGCACCGTCCAGGAAACGCCAGGCAGACGCGTTTCTAGCGAGTGTGTTAGCTTTCTTAGGTGCCTGTTCCTGTGTCCTCTCAGAGCCTCGCATCTGGGGATACTTGCAGTGTCCTGAGCAGTCTCTGGCCACGCTTTTAAAAGATAATTACTCCCCACCTCCGCTCACAGCTGCAGTGCCTCCTGTGAAGGTGTTGAGACCAGGAGCATGCTGGTACACCGAGTCCAATGTGACAGCTCATGCAGTGAAAAGCCGCCAAACGCCCAGTGGCTTGTCTCGATGTCACCGCATCCTTCCGATTCATCCACAGGGTTATTATATATATATATATATATATATATATATATATATATATATATATATATATATATATATATATATGTGTATATATATATATTTATATATATATATATACACATACACATATACATTATATATATATATATATATACACACATATACATATACAAGGACCCCACCCCCTTATTGTAACATATACATATACATATATATATACATATATACACACATACATATATATATATATATATACACACACACACACACACATATATGTATATATAGTAGGTAGTTATAGATAGGACCTAGTTTCCATAGGAAATCCGCAACATTCTATTTGGAATACCTTTGGGCCGGTCGACGAATCTTCGCAAAATTCTCCAAGAAGATGGCCCGCTCCGCTCCTATCCTGAAAGTTTTGGGGTGATTCGTCAAGCGGGGGACGAGAAAAAGAGGGGGTCCCAAAACATGTTTTCCCCATGCAATTTTCCATAGGGACCTTCAGGCGTGGCTACAGCCCAAACTGCTGAACGGAATGACACCAAATTTGGCAAAAAGGTAGCGTTTGGTTCACAGATCACGTTTTTTGGTAAATGGTGTAAATCCGTGCAGTAGTTCCTGAGAAAATCAAAAGTAAAAGCATAGATATATCTATGGGCGCGTAGGGTAGGTGTATCGTCCGAGGATCATGCACGTACCATTATGAGCAAAAGCTACATGCTAATTGGCTGTCAACTGTCTGTCAACACTCCAAACCAGGCAGCCATCTTGTGTAGAACCGATGCACAAGAAAACTGAAAAAGAAGTGCGCAAAAGACGCAAAGGGGGCAGGGTAGAAATACCTTGACCCCCTAGGCCTGCTCAGGGGGTCCCACAAGGGTCTCCAAGGCCCAAAAAAATATATATATATTTTTTAAATTGCGGGATGCGCGTAGAATATGCGTATTGCATGGGGGGGAAAAAACGAAGCCTGCTTTTTTAAAAATTAGCTCCCGGGGGGGCCAAAATCCCGGGGGCAATGTATTTAATTATAATGGGGGCCAAGAGGGGCCCCCTAGCCCCGGGGACCGCCACCCCGTGGTTTTCAATGTTATGTATGCGGGGGGTTCAAGGCCCCCGCAGCCCCGGGGACCGCCACCCCGGGGCTTCTTTTTTTTATAATAAAGGGGGGCCCAGGGGGGCCCACCACCCCCGGGGCTTCTTTTTTTTTTAAATTAAAAAACCTGAGTGGGGGGCTCAAGCCCCCCCACATGCCCTGGGGACCGCCACCTCTCCGGGGCACAACATTTTTAAATTGGGGGCTCCGGGGCACAACATTTTTAAATTGGGGGTCTGTGACAGACCCCCTGGCCCTGGGGACCACCACCCCTGTGGCTCCTAAATGTTGGAAGTGGGCCCGTGCGGCCCCCCCTCCTGGAGCTTTGTGGTGGCCCTGGGGACCGCCACACCCCAGGGCCGGCTCCAGCAGTGTCCTGGGGTGTCTAATCCCGGGACACTGTAGTTTGCTATGGTAGAGCGGGAGCAAACTGCTTTGGTTTTTGGAAGAGAGAGCAGGAAACCTGCTCTATCTTCCAACAACCAAAGACTATTGCTTTTCTACATGGGGAGCAGCATGTTAGCTGCTCCCCATGTAGAAAAGCAATGCCGGCTCCTGCAGGAGGGGTGTAAGGCTCCCCTAAGCCCCTGGGCTCGCCACCTCCCTGGGGCACTAAATATTTAAATTAAGGGTAGATTTTTTAATGGTAAAATTAGGATACGCGTACCGAGCGCGGCGCTCAGCGCGACCTCTAGTGTGCATGCGTTGGGTATGCGTATCGTACCACGTATGCTGCCTGATTGCTAAGGCGTCCGGTACACATATCCAAGCCAGAAAAAGAAAAATATTTTTCAGATATTTATCAAGTTTATGTGTTTAGATGTTGGGTGGCTCTATAAAGAGCCCTTGTGTTTATTGAGAGATTTTAGTACCTACAAGTAAGTACCGATGCAGAGTCTAAAGTTCAAGAGGAAGACTCTGTTCCCCTCATCTGTAAAATGTACACCATCTCTCATATAGATGCCATGCATATTGAAACGCAGATTGTTGTGGTAAATGGACCCCATTCTTTAGTCTCAGAGAAAAGCAGAAACAGATTTACTCACATGTTCCCTAGCTTTCTCAATCTGTGGACAATATTGGTTGGACCAGCTCCATTTCTGTCCTTTGGCACATGTTAGAATAGACAAAGGCAGTTTGGGGGAAAAGTGCCATAAATTCTCCAAAGGTGTCCTTCATAAGCATTTTCAGACCTACCCCAGTTAAAGTGCCTAGGTCTTTGCAACCGCAGTGCACAATTATGAGGTCAGGGTGTTGGAGATGTAAAAAGCAAGTAACCAATGGCATCAATTGGTGCCACTTTAACAATCTCTGTCCAATCCATTTAATGTCTATATTTGGTAAACCTAGGTCTTTGTGGATTCCTTTCTGTTCTGTGTTCCTTTGGCTCCAGAAAATATAGCTGTGTCCCACAATCCACACTCTAAGCATCTTGAAGAAAGGTCTGGATACACTCAGACGGTCTCTGTAAATGAAATGGCCGTTTGAAAACTAAGATTTTTCTAAAATGGTGGATAAGATGCAGTTTTGAAAAAAGAAAAGAAATGATTGGTTGTTTGGCAACATTCTACACTGAAAACTGGGGTGTATGTTTCGGTTTTTAAACAGCATTATTCTTATTAGTTAAGAAAAATTGATAGAAAGGAATGTTACATAAGATAAGCTGATATGTTGAAAAGTCAGGCACACTTGCTGTTTTGATTAGAAACATTGTGTGTTGAACTTTTGACCTGTTTGCTCAGTTAAGTGTTCCATGTATGGTAACAGGCAGAAGGTAGATTGGGTGCAGGGTTCAAAGTTATGTCAGTTGGAAAGGTTTCAAATGTTCAAGCAATAGTAATGTGTGTTTGCTTTTGAATTAATATGGGAAGAAATGTGATTTGTTATTTACATGTATATGTGTGTAGATTGAGTGTGTAGGATGAGAGGGAAAGTTTGCTCGTTTTAGTTGTAATTAGCTCCTGGGGGGGGCCATGTCCCGGAGGCAAAGTGCTTATTGTAGTGGGGGGCCAGAGGAGCACCCAGCCCTGGGGACCACCACCCCCCTGGGCTTCTTTTCTTTTCTAAAATAAAAAACCTGTGTGGGGGGTTTTGAGCTCCCCCACACACCCCGGGGACCGCCACCTCCCCGGGGCACTACATTTTTAAAGTAGGGGGTCTGTGACGGCCCCCAGACCCGATGAACACCACCTACCCGGGGCTATTTTTGTTACTGTAAAGTTAGGGCGCGCATACCGAGTGGGCGCTCAGGGCGACCTCTGGTGTGCATGCGTTGGGTACACGTATCTTACCACGTATGCTGCCCGATTTCTAAGGCATCCAGTATGCGTATCCAAGCAAGTAAAACATTTTTAAAAATATATTTTTCAGATATCTTTCAAGCCTATGTGTTTAGATGTTGGTTGGTTGTAAAAAGAGGCTTTGTGTTTATTGGTACCTATAAGTAAGTACCTATGCAGAGTCTAAAGTTGTTGAGGAGGAGTGTTTTAGGGTGTGCTGAACTTTTGACCTCTGTGGTCAGTTGAGTTTTGCATGATCTGTTAATAAGGTAACAGAAAAAAACAAGGTGGGGGTTGGGTTCAAAGTTATGTCAGTTGTAAAGGGTTCAAATGTTTAACCAATAGAAATGGGTGTTTGCTTTCGAATGAATGTGGGAAGCAATTTGATTTGTTATTTACATGTACATATGTGTAGATTGAGAGGGAAAGTTGGCCATTTTTTTGGTTTTGCTAAGAACAGTGAAGTACAGACATTCTGTATAAGAAAATCTGGTGTGTGATTGACATTCTTCTTAATCTACAAATCAATTTGAAAGATGAGTTGTTAACTTGTAAGGGGATGTATGTGGTGCATTTATTTTTAATAAGAGTAATGTGTTTTACCTGATAAAGTGCAAGGAGTAGTTTAGTTGTGTAGAATCATATTCTGAGTTTGTCTGCATTTGGATAACCATTGTGAGAAAAGCATTTGGCATGTTAATGTGTTTGGTGAGTCAGCTTTGTACAATAAAGTGCAGTACTAAAAAATGTAGAATGTGTGCAGTCACTTTTCCAGTTCTAGGGTACTTAATACTGTTGCTTGTTTAGAATTTGACTTGTGTGTCAAATCTACAATTTTCCACTCAGTATACATACACTACTGCAAACTTTCTGGGGCAGATTTACAAGCCCCTTGCGCCTCTTTGTGCTGCCATTGCATCTCTTTTTTGACACAATGTTGGCGCAAATAATGCAGCAAATTGCTTATGTATTTGCAAAATGAGTCAGGGTTGTGCACTGAAATGTAGTAGTTATATACATGGAATGTGTGCAGTCACGTTACTGTTTTTAGACTAGTAAATGTGTGTTGGTAAAATGCAAGGTCTAATATTTTTTGTCTAGAATCACACTGTGAGTCTGTGTGCAGTCATATTAGCCCTTCAATAGTAATTGATAGTGTTGATTGTCTAGAAACACACTTGTGTTTCAAATCTACAATTTCCCAGTCAGTATACATACACTGCTGCATACACTCTGGGGCAGATTTACAAGCTCCTTGCACCTCTTTGTTGTGCAGCAAATTGCTTATGTATTTGCAAAATGAGTCATGATTGTATAGTAAAATTCAGCAGTCATATATATGGAATGAGTTTAGTCACCTTACTGTTTCTTGACTAGTAAATGTGTTTTTTGTAAAATGCAAGGCTTAATATTTTTTGTCTAGAATCACATTGTGAGTCTGTGTGCATTTAGGAATCATTCTGATAGAAGCATTTTTGCAATATGAAAGTAGTAGTTTAACCAAATTCCCACTTGTGTTTCAAACCTACATTTCCCCAGTCAGTATCTATGCACTCCATTTATAAGAAATACTGGTTTTTGTCTAGAATCACAGTGTGAGTCAGTGTCCATTTGAGAAAATTGAGAGAGAATGATTTGGTTGGTTGATGTGTTTTCAGATATATAAGTACATGGAATGTAGCAGTGAGCCAGTCTTTAGGGCATGCAGTGCTTGAAACTCTTATGCACTATGCAAGTAGTAGTATAACCATTTTCACATTTGTGTTTCAGGCCTACATTTCCCCAGTCAGTATTTATACACTCCATTTATAAGAAATACTGTTATTTGTCTAGAATCACGCTGTGAGTCAGTGTCCATTGGGGAAAATTGAGAGAGAATGATTTGGTTGATTGATGTGTTTGCAGACATAAAGGTATCCGTACTGTTACAGTGAGCCAGGCTTTAGGGCATGCAGTGCTTGAAATTCCTATGCACTATGTAAGTAGTATTGTAACTATCTTCACACTTGTGTATCAGGCCTACATTTCACCAGTTAGTATGTATACACTCCATTTATAAGAAATACTGTTATTTGTCTAGAATCACACTGTGAGTCAGTGTCCATTTGGGAAAATTGAGAGAGAATGAGTTGGTTGGTTGATGTGTTTGTAGACTTATAAGTACATGTGCTGTTGCAGTGAGCCAGGCTTTAGGGCATGCAGTGCTTGAAACTCTTATGCAGTATGCAAGTAGTAGTGTAACCAAATTCACACTTGTGTTTCAGGCCTACATTTCCTCGGTCAGTATCTATACACTCCATTTCTAAGTAATACTGTTATTTGTCTAGAATCAAACTGTGAGTCAGTTTCCATTTGAGAACATTAAGAGAAAATGATTTGGTTGGTTGATGTGTTTACAGACATATAAGTACATGTACTGTTGCAGTGAGCCAGTCTTTAGGGCATGCAGTCCTTGAAACTCCTATGCAGTATGCAAGTAGTGGTGTAAGCAAATTCATTCTTGTGTTTCAGGCCTACATTTTCCCAGTCAGTATCTAGGCACTCCATTTGTAAGAAATACGGTTGTTTGTCGAGAATCGAAATTGTGACTCAGTTCCATTTGAGAAAATTGAGAGAGAATGATTTGGTTGTTTTTCACATCTTCAATTCTCCAGTCTGTATCCTTACACTTCCACCAAACACTCTGTCACTGCTGTTGCACTGTTGTAGTGACCCATTCAATAGTATGTACTATTCCATTCACTGTGCTAAAACTGAAGCACTTGTAAATTCAGTCAGGCACTCTCCTTGCAGAACTGTAATCATTCAGCCAGTACCCAGTACTCATGTAACAAAGTAGGCCTTAGAACATGGACTGCTTCATACCTGTATGCTGTATGCATGCAGTGTTCTATCCATGTGCACACTACTCTTTCACATCTTCAATTCTGCACTCTGTATACTTACACTTCCACCAAACACTCTGTCACTGCTGTTGCACTATTGTAGTGACCCATTCAGCAGTATGTGCTAATGCATTCACTGTGCTAAAACTCAAGCACTTATAAATTCAGTCAGGTACTGTGCTTGCAGAACTGTAATCATTCAGACAGTACCCAAGTACTCATGCAGCAAAGTAGTCCTTAGAACATGGACTGCTTCAAACCCCTATGCACTATGCATGCAGTGTTCTATCCATGTGCACTCTTGTGTTTCACATCTTCAATTCTCCACTCTGTATTCTTACACTTCCACCAAACACTCTGTCACTGCTGTTGGACTACTGTAGTGACCCATTCAGCAGTATGTGCTAATGCATTTACTGTGCTAAAACTCAAGCACTTATAAATTCAAGCAGGCACAGTGCTTGCAGAACTGTAATCATTCAGTCAGTACCCAAGTAGTCATACAGCGAAGTAGGCCTTAAAACATGGACTGGTTCAAACCCCTATACACTATGCATGAAGTCTTATATCCAACTCCACACTTCCCTTTCACATCTTCAATTCCTCAGTCTGTATCCTTACACTTCCAGCAAACACTCTGTCATTGCCCATGCACGGTTGTAGTGACCCATTCAGCGGTATGTACTAATCTATTTACTGCACTAAACCTCAAGCACTCATATATTCTCTTAGACACTCTCCTTACAGTACTCTAATAAATCAGTCAGTCCCCAAGTACTCAAGCAGCGAGGTAGGCCTTAGGACATGGACTGCTTCAAACCCCTATGCACTATACATGCAGCCTTCTATCCAACTGCACACTTGTCTTTCACATCTTCAATTCTCCACTCTGTATCCTTATACTTCCACCAAACACTCTGTCACTGCTGTTGCACTATTGTAGTGACCTATTCAGCAGTATGTGCTAATGCACTCACTGCGCTAAAACTCAAGCACTTATAAATTCAGTCAGGCACTGTGCTTGCAGAACTGTAATCATTCAGTCAGTACCCAAGTACTCATACAGCGAAGTAGGCCTTAGAACATGGACTGCTTCAAACCCCTATACACTATGCATACAGTGTTCTATCCACATCCACACTTGTCTTTCACATCTTCAATTCCCCAGTCTGTATCCTTACACTTTCAACAAACACTCTGTCATTGCCCTTGCACTGTTGTAGTGACACATTCAGTGGTATGTACTGATCATTCAGTGAGCTAAAACTCAAACACTTATGGATTCACTCAGACACTCTCCTTACAGTACTGTAATCATTCACGCAGTACCCAAGTACTCATGTAGTGAAGTAAGCCTTAGGACAAGGACTGTTTCAAACCTGTATACATTCAGTCTTCTATCCACGGTCACACTTGTCTTTCACATCTTTAATTCTCCACACTCTGTATCCTTATAGTTCTACCAAATACTCTGTCATTGCCCTTGCACTATTGTAGTGACTCATTCAGCGGTATGTACTAATCCATTTACTGCAGTAAAACTCAAGCATTTATACATTCATTTAGACACTTTACTTATAGTACTCAAATCATTCAGTCAGTACCCAAGTACTCATGCTGCGAAGTAGGCCTTAGGACATGGACTCTTTCAAGCCCCTATGCACTATACATGTAGTCTTCTATCCACCTGCACAGTTGTCTTTCACATCTTCAATTCCCCAGTCTGTATCCTTAAAGCTCCACCAAATATTCTGTCACTGCTGTTGCACTGTTGCAGTGACCCATTCAGCAGTATGTACTAATCATTCAGTGCACTAAAACTGTAGCACTTCTGGATTCGCTCAGACAGTCTCCTTACAGTACTGTAATCATTCACTCAGTACCCAAGTACTCATGCAGCGAAGTAGGCCTTAGGACAAGGACTGCTTCAAACCCCTATGCTGTATGCATGCTGTTTTCTATCCACAACTGTTATAGAACAGGGGTAGACCCAATGTAGTCAAAGGACCTGGGTATTCATCAGGATAGACAACAAATGGTCCTTGACATAATTTCACTGGTAAAAATAATCATAACATTTGATCAATCGTCTTGCACCGCGTTTTGGAATGCGGTGCAAGACGGAAGGCTGCACAACGCGAAACGGAGCGAAAATACCAGATACCTCGGCGTTGATTGATTTCTCGAGCGCGAGTCAACAGACGTGCTGGATTAACATTATACAATTTTGAAAAAAGCACTCCAGTGACAAACGCATTGGTATACATTTTGGACACTTGCACAATACAAGTGCGGACCGGTCGTCGCACTTGGACGTATCAAGGCACCACGGGAGGGTGCCATACAAATGGTTTTAATTGACGTGCACTTTGAGAGATACCCCCTGTCACTCCGTCCTGATGAAGACCCGGTGTTGAGGACTTGAACCGCCCACTCTTTATTTGGGTCGAAACGTCGACGACATTCCCTCCTGGGAGCCTGTACCTAGTTACCCCTGTCTCCAGTCCACTTCCATCCCCTTCTCCCTGGTAATCCTATTGCCAACGGGGCAATCTAAGGACCAAGGAATTGTAGATAGTACTTAGCAAGTAAAAAAGAAGTATTTTTTACAAGCTATACCTAGGACAGGCTCAATGTTTCCCTGTATATAAAGGATCTACACTGTTTTTTCCTGATCTTCTTGATCATTCACTTGAGCACACGCTTTATCTTTCTCTGTGCACGTTCTCTTTTTTCTTGTTTTAGAGTGAAAATGTATTTCGTCTTAGGATTTGTGTAAATATATGTATATAGAAATATTGATTTCCATTTGTTGATACATGATATATTAAATTAATTGCCTTAGCTGAACCCCCTCTCTTTCCGAATTTATTGAGTCATTGGCACATACTGTAAATGTTCTTTGAGGTTGTGGGCTAACATCATCCGTGTTAGAAAGACTATAGATTAAGTCTGACTGTGGAGTTAAGAAGATTGATCAAATGTTATGATTATTTTTACCAGTGAAATTATGTCAAGGACCATTTGTTTTCTATCCACATGCACACTTGTCTTTCACACCTTCAATTCCCCAGTTACTATCCATGATGTTGCAGCAAATACTCTGTGTCTCCCCTTGTACTGCTCTAGTGATGCATTTAGCACCATGTACTAATGCATTCACTGCTCCAAAATCCAACCACTTATAACTTCATTCAGGTACTCTTCTTGCAAATGTAGTTCTTCAAACTCCTATGCAGTATATATGCACTTCTTTTATCACTTACACACTTGTTTTTTATACTTAGTCTTTGTAGATTGTATATGTTTAGTAATACAATAGTATATTTTATAGATTTATTTTTATAACATTATATATCATTTTTATAACAGATTTCATTTATCAACACTAAAAGAAATTCATCATGCCTTCAAAAAGTGAAAAGAGGAAACAACATAGAAAAGCTTAATATTTCAAGAGAAGCCATCCACAAGATTTACCTGAACAAAAATGTGTGGTGAAAAAAAACTCCTGGTAAGACAACAAAGGATTTTCTAAATAAAACACTAGGAATAGCGTGGAGAATGTATCTGCAACTAAAAAGAAAAACAAGAGAAAAAAAATCATGGGAAATCATGTTCTAAAGAAACACTATAGTAAAAGGAGGAAGAATCAATTTCAGGAAATTAGAAAAAGAATGTTTTACAATAGAGTTGTCTTAAAATTATTAAAGGATATGAAGAAATGTAAAAGAAAATCAGCATTTTATAAGAAGAAGAAACATATTGAAAGTATTGTCGAGAAGGGTTTTGTAATAAAAAAATAAATTATTTATTTTAATAATCAATAGAATTCGATCACTGATAAACCAATCCATTTAATGAAGGCAAAAAGTAAGTGGAGAAGACTAATTAACAGAACTAATTTTTCTGATTTTTTTGGGGGTGAATGCAAACACAGTTCAAGTTCTGAGCCTTTTTTTCAGAGTAATAATTTGTTGCATGCAGTTGACACTAGTGGTCGAGCTTATGAGGTTAGAAATGGTTGTCCTATTGAGAAAGAGAAAATTGTTCCCAGAAATGCAGAAGTGGTGTTAGCTGATGAAGTTTTAGGGAGACGTCCTAAAGCTCCAGTGTACACTTGGAATTACAGTAGTATTTGTAGTGTATGATAGGAATCTATTGATTTTTTATGCAATTTCTTACGTGTCTATACTAAGAAAAGTGTTAAACAAAAGATTAGGATGTTGCAAGGAATAGACCCTTGCAGAATGAGAGAAAATACAAGGTCCTTCTCTGGCTTGTCTTTCTAGAAAATTATGTCAAAGTGTTTTTCACCATTTCAGGATGTTAGCAATTCATCATACTCAAATGAGGAAATGAGTCAGAACATTGTATTATGCAAAAAGTCCAGCACTAATGTTAAAAAAGTTGAGCAGTGCTCTTTTGCGTGGATCAGTATCAGATGTAATGAACGTTTGTGAAGAAATTGAGTTTAGTTACTTTGGTCCTGAGGAAGACAGTGCAGAAACTGATACATTAATAGAAGGAAATGTGGAAGAGAATGTACAACATTCTAGTACAAAAAAATTTGAGCAAGAAATTACAAAGTTTAAGGTGATTTCAGGTGAAAGGCCAAATTATTCTTGTATTTGTTGTTGACGAACTCATTATAAAAATCGGACTAGGACTGTTTGAACTGTATTTAAAAAGTGAAAGAGAAAATAATAATGAGTGGATGGAATTTGCAACTTATTTGTTAGTAGAGAATTGTTTTGATTTGGGTTCTGATCAACGTATTTGTAAATATTGTCATAACAAATTAGACGAGAACAAAATGACTGCTAGAGCTGTGCATAATAATCTTGAGTTGGTAAATATTCCTTCTAAACTGATAGCTTTAAATACCTATGAGTCTATTCTTATTCAATGTTTGCATCAATTTCAGGCTATTGTTCGTATGGAGCCTAAGACAGGGAAATTGCCTCCTTCAGATTTACAGAGAGGATTAAAGGGAAGAGTTGTATATTTGCCCCTAGATTTAAAGAAAAATATTAAAACAATTGGTGTAGAAAATGTAGAAGATGAACCTCTAGTTATTCTAGTTAATGGCGTTCCTACTAAGAGCAAGAAAATTTAGGCAAGAATTAGTAGATGTTAGGAAAGTGAAAAAGGCAACTTTGTATCTGGTAAAAAATAATCAGTACCATAAAAATGAGTATGTGGGAGAAGAAGAAATACCTTTAGAAGAAGATACTGACTCGTCAACTGGACAAATTGCAAAAGTGGATATGTCAAGAACTGAAGAAATCTATGAATATTACAGTGTTCATCCACTTCATTCCAAAGAGGTGATGGGGAATACTATTGAGTTATTCCAAATGAAAGAAACAAAGGAAAGTCCAGTGAGTGTATGGGAAGAAAGCTTGAAACCTCCTTCTTTCCCTCAGTTGTTAGCAACAGGAAAAGGAGGACGATATGATGAATGACCTGTGCAGATTCCTGCATCTGAATACCGGACATCAAGATTGTATGCAGAACATCCAAGATTTCGACAATGTATTCCGTATATGTTTCATCTTTTGTTTTAGAGTGACTTGTCTGGACTTTCTTATGTAGTCAACCATATATTGAAAACAGGTGTACATCTGCAAAATGTTTCGGCAAAGGAATTTATGGATAAAGTACACCAGAAAGATAATGTTTTGTAATCTCAGCTGAATAATCTCATGGCAGGTCAGCGTGGTATTAATGAGTACTGGTACCGTCGTCATTGAGAACTTAAATGTATGCTAAGGAACTTAGGAACTCCTACATGGTTCCTTACTCTAAGTTGTGCTGAATATGCTTGGGATGATTTACTTCAATTTCTTCGAGAGGCAAATCCAAAAAGAGTAAATATTGAATACAAGACACCTGGAGAATTGTGCTCTTTTGATCCAGTTATTGTATGCAGATATTTCAATCATAGATTTGAAGCTATGATGTCTGTTATCACCAATAAAAAAATCCTCCTCTTTGAGAGGTTGTGGATTTCTTTTGGAGAAAGGAGTTTCAAGCAAGAGGTGCACCTCACATACATATGCTAATATGTATCAAAGATGCCCCCAAATTCGGAACAGATTCGGATGATACTGTGTTGCCTTCTATTGAAGAGTATGCTACATGTGCTATCCCCAAAAGCACAGAAGAAAAGAACTTAAGACAACAAGTCTTACGTTTCAAAAGCCATTGTTGTGGGAAATACTGTTGTCAAAGGAAAAGTTTTATACCAAATATCGTTTTGGTTTTCCACGTCCTGTAATATCCAAAGGAAGAGTAAACAGTTTTATGTCAGCTATGCGACATACTTTGACAAGAAAGTCTCTAAAGAATACCTATTATTTGAGAAGAAGTGAAGAGTCAAAATATATAAATGATTATAATCCAGTTATTCTGTCCATGTGGAATGCTAACATGGGTATTCAATATGTTGCAGACAATTCCATTTTTGTTGCTCGATATGTAACATCCTACATCACAAAACCAGAAAAGACAGAATTGAAGAAAATGTGGGAAGAGATTTCCCATGAGAAGAGTCTAAGTAAGAAATTATACAGTTACAGTTTGAAGATGTTATCTCATTGAGAAATCGGAGCGTATGAATGCTCAGATTGCCTATCATCTGCAAGTCTATACTCCAAATCTAGAAGAATCAGTTCAGTTCAAACAAGCTTTATTCGACGATTGTCACAAAATCTAACAGTACGTACAAACAAAGTTCAGACATATAAGTAAAATCTAAGAATAGTTCATATTTACACATAAAACCCATACATTTACTATACAATTCAGTCCATTGGAAATATGGAGCTAAATAAATAATACATAATTAAGATTTGATTTCAGTACAATTAAAGCCATTTCAACTTAGAAATTGGGTAAATATACACATGAATAAAAATTTAGGTTTGGTACAATGATTACATGTTAGTTTTTGAGCATTCTACTTCTGATAACCCAGGCCCAGCCCAAGAATTTTGCCACAGCTGTATAAACTGTCATATCAGTACAGGAACGGATAATACGAACTGCCACCGACCCCTGGTCAGTACCCATTAACCTGCACATCGGGCAAAGCCACTTTCTCCTTGGCTCTGTGTACACTGGACATTCAAATAGCAAGTGTCCAATAGTTTCCGGGCGAGCTGAACATGATGGACAAATAGCCTTAACCCCCGGAGACCATCTACTGGTGAATGCCCCTACCGGCAGACTCCCAATCCTCAATTGAAAAAATACTTTACGATCAAGAGGTTTTGAGATAACGTCCCAAAAGTGTTCCAGTTTTGGTATATCTTTGATATCCAAAAACATTCCGGTCAAAGACCCTGGGTCTATGGTCCTGTAGGACCCAGAGGCCACAAACTGTCAATACAAAGTCTTTAGGGTCTTCTTAGGCGGGAACTTTGAAATTGTAGGAGCCTCCCATAAATCCCACAGACCCATGCTAGTCAGGAGACCCCGAATGTGCTCTAGCCACTTGATCTTATGAAAGATGTCAATACGAATGATGTCAAGCAAGCCCATAGCGAAGATCTCAAGTTCCGGCGTGGTCCAGATCCTCCTCCAGTATAAAACTGGACGAAAGGATGCTATAAGCGCTATTGGGGATAACCCTAGATAATAAAAAAGGGGTTTCATGGGGGTACTCTGAGGTAATTTAATTAAGTTCCTTAGAAAGGAATTTTCAGAGATTTTCATCTCCTTAGGATTTTCACATCCCCACATTTCAACCCCGTACAAGGCGGAGCTAACTGCTTTACCATTATAAACCGCCAACACCGGAGATATTGGCTTAGTAAGGGACTTCTGGTGTTCAAGGCACAAAGCTTCAGTTAACTGTCTATGTCTTAGGGTGGCCAATTCAATATGTTGTTTCCATGACAAGTTGCGGTCAATGCAAACACCCAAGTAGGTAAAGGCTTGGACCCTTTCCAAAGGTCGCTGGTTCATGGTCATAGTACCCTTAAAAGACTTAGAACCATTAAAACTCATAAACTTGGTTTTCTGTACGTTAACTTCTAAAGCCCGTGCAGTGCAAAAATCTTCAAAAAGCTTCAAGCCTTTTTGAAGGCCGCTCGGGGTTTTTGAAACTAAAAGACAATCGTCCGCAAAAATTAAAATAGGGACTTTCGCTCCAGCAAGAATCGGTGCGTCAATACTTGAATTAATTAAAAGTTTTGCCACATCATTAATATATAAGGAAAATAGAGTTGGCGGCAGGACGCAGCCCTGGCGTACTCCTGTTTCCACTGGGAACTGTGGTGTAACATTCCCTGGACTCCCCCACCTGATCTGTGCATAGTTTTGCTCATGAAGTCTTTTTACCAATAATAAGAGAGGTCCTGGTAAACCCATGGCATTAAGGACTCTCCATAAGGTCGAGCGCGGAACCAGGTCAAATGCCGCTCTTAAATCTATAAAAGCGGCATATAAACTTCCATGTCCAATCAGCACGGTCTTCCAGTACAGTATCGCAAAATGCAGCACCTGATCGACCGTGCTGATTGAGGTTCTGTACCCTGCCTGCAGGTGGGATAAGATCTTGTTGTTACATTCCCAATCAAGTATTTTATTTAAAACCAGCCGGCCAAATATTTTTTGGGAGGTGTCAATCAGGCTGATTGGGCGATAGTTGCCTGGCTGCGACTTATCTCCCTTATTAAAAACAGGAATAATCTCAGCCCCGTTCCAGGAGCTAGGTATAGGGGCTCCCCTAGCTATCATATTTGCCAAAAGGAGAATATAACACCCCCAAGAGTTTTGGTCTTGCAAAAAAAGATCTGCGGGTATGCCATCTATGCCTGGTGCCTTACGTGGAACCACTAGGCTTAATGCAGACTGTACATCCCTCAAACTAAAAAAATCTTCAGTTAGGGCTTCATAAAGAACTTCCATTACTGGCTGCGAATCCTGTCCCTTGGCATATTGTGGCTGGAAATGTTCTACCCACTTTTCACGGGGGACCCAGTTCTGTGGCTTATCTGGGTTACCCTCAAGACCCCATTTATATACATTCCAAAATCTACGTGTGTCTTTACAGGAACCTGCTTCCTTAAGGTCATTCCATCTTTTCTCATCCCAATCACGCTTAGCTCTTGAGACTGTATTTTTGTACTTCAGCCTGGCAGCCCTGATATTCTCGATAGACTCGGATTTAATTACCTGTCCCAAGTCAAGGCGGACCTTCCTACATTCACTTGAGTACCAACGGGGTACTTCCGGTGCACGGGGACCTTTCCACTTACAGGGCTTAAAAAAAAGGCTTTTAAGTTCGCCAAAAAGGACCTGGTGGATCCTAGTTCCTTCTTGTAATTTTGCAGTATTATTGTCTCCTTCTGATATCAGTAATACATCTGATTTAGCCTGGCCAACCTTGCTAGTAATAAAATCCAAGTTCTCTTTGTAAAGAGAAACTTTGGGCCATCGAACATGACGCATGTCATTTGATATTACAATATCATGGGAGGGAATAGGATCTGTTACACCCCCAGGATAATCAGGAGATTCCCAGTAGGTCAGATTCATAGACAAGGGGTTGTGGTCACTCTCAACCCTATCTATAATCATCATATCCTGAAGGTATTTCCACAGACCCAGGTTGAGCAGAATATAGTCTATTCTACTCTTACGTATGACACTTTTAAATGTGAGTGCCCCGTCCTTATCACCTGCGGTCCTTCCATTTGCTGCTCTTAGACATTTATTTAAGCAGATAGAATTCATATGAACCACTACATCAGTCCATTTACTAACTGGTTCAAGTTCTACTTTGGGGTTCGCCCACACTCTGTCCTCCTCCTCAGACACATTCCAGCTTCCTTTCATGAGAGGTTCATAATTTACATTGAATTCACCCCCCAACAATTACATTGTAAGATGAACAATGGTTTTCCAGTAGATCTTCCAAGAACACAAGACCCTCTGATTTTCTACCCCCCGTACTTCTTACACACACATTATAAACATAAACTGGAACAGGATTTGGAAACTTTAGTAATAGGACTTGGAGATCTCTATGGTTAGTAGGAATAGATTTTACTACAATCCCCAGGTCCTGTCTTAACCAAATAGTTAGCCCTCCAGATGGTCTCTCCTTCCCTTCCTTCACTGCAGGAATACTATAATTTAGATAACCAGGAAAGTGTATTTCCTCCAGGGCCCAAGTTTCCTGAAATAGGCATATTTCGTGTTTTCTAATGAATAATGCCCAATCCGGTAACTCTAACTTTGCCTTTAGGCCAGCTATATTCCATGAAAGAATGGAACCAGAGTAAATGGCACAGGGCACAAGGCAAGCCTCCCCTGTAGATTCTTGGTGAATAATGGGTGGGATTAATTCATCAGCGGGACAGGCAAGTGAGATTTGATGTGTAGGAGTGTTTACTAAAGTACAGCTAGCATCCACTCCTGCACTTTTACTGTTGCCTGCTTCCCTTGCTGATTCGATTGAGGGTAGGAATTGAAGTCAATCGTTCGAGTCTAGTCTCGAACTTTCCCCATATAGACTATCATCCCGTTTCTCTCTTGTGGGCTTCCAGGAATGGGGGCGGGGGGTTGCTCTCATCTGAATCCTGGAGTAATCTGGGGAACAGGATCTAAACTCTAAATTTAGTAGTTCTCCAGCCACCATCGGGTTTCTTAAGATAAGTTCTATGCAGTCGTAGGCATCGCCCTGGAAAGTTAGCCTGCTTGTGCGCAAAATATCCTCCCAGATCACTGATCTACATCCTATTACGTACCTAATCCAGTGGATAGCTTTGTTGGTCAAGGAATCAGGAGTTTCACGTTCCCTGCCAACAGGGAGCTTAGAGATGTTTATCAAATATACTGGAGGAGTTTTGGGAAAATTAGAAGTAGGTGTAGTATGACCAGGATATGACCTATCATAGCCTATTTGCTGCCGGCTAGGTGGGGGATTTTGCCTAGCCTGGGTTAATCTGGGTGGTCGATTATCCACATATTGCCTTGTTACTCCCTTTGGTGGAATGGAGTTGTATCCATGGGATTGGTGTTTTTCAGGCGGCACTATATTCCCTGGTCTGGAAGACTCATTTATTCTAGAGCTTTTGGGTGCTACAAAATCTGATCTTAATTTATTAGTTAACACGGAGGGGAGAGTTCCTACGTGGGTTGATACGTTTATCTCGTTAGGGCTTGGGACTTTAGGTATTTCAACAGCTTTATTTTGTTCCATCTTTAGGTTATTAACAGCAGTAGTTAAATTATCAATCTTAATTTGCATATCCTTAATTAGGGCACACAAATGGGTTACTAGGTTAAACAGTGGGTATCCCAATGATCAGCAGTCACGGGGAATATCTCGGTGGTGATTTCTGTAGGTCTTAAGTCTGAACCTGTCACATCTGGCCCACTTTCTAAATGAGAATTTTCAATATGGGCTAGAATAGTAAACTTATTAGAACAGGGTATGTTTGAGAGGTTTTCAGTAATCTGGTCTGCATTTATTACACCCTCAACAGGATTTTCCTCAGTAGTCTTGGGAACTGGTAGATTCACCCCAGTAGATGGTTTACCCATAAACATTCTAGGTATGACTGCTGAGCCCCTTGTTTTGTTCTTCCCCCCCTCTGTAACCACTGGGCAAGTTACTACGCCGTCATCTCCCCCTAAATCGGGGATCAGCAATTCTGTACAGTCATGGATCAGTTTGTCAATGTTATCAAGTCGGTCCATAACACAGTTTGCCCCTGCATTGAGCTGGCGCTTTCTAGGGGGCTTGCATTTCTGTCTCTTGGCATGTTTCCCTCTCTTGGCAGCCCCTATAGCAGAATCAATTCGGTCCTCTGGGTTTTTCCATTTCACCATTGTTCCTGGCCGTTAGGACCACGGGCACCTGGATAGAAATGGGTGAACAGTACCTTTAGCTGGTAGACGTTAGGGCGGTAGGCCCGTCCCGTCCTCCTCCGTCCCCGGACAGCCACAGACAGCCCGCCCTCTGCCCGGGCTCAGCCCGGCGCCATCCATGCACGTCCCGCTGGCGGGAGGCGTTCCTTCAACTTAAAGCGCCTCCGTGCGCGATGCTGGCATCACTTGTGCACCGGGCCCCGGGGCAGCTGGGAGATGTAGTCTCCGCTACTCATGGAGGGACCGGCAAGATGTCAGTTGGGCCGTTGCCCTCACGGCGCAGAGGACCCAAGGTGTAATGCCGTTCCCCTCACGGCAGTAAGCGGTAGGCGGAAAGCCGTTTCCCTCATGGCAGCTGGAAGGCAATGCCAGGTGCCTCAAGCGCACTCGGCGCTCCTTCAACTTAAAGCGCCTCAGGGCGCGATGCTTGCGTCACTTGTGCACCGGGCCCCGGGGCAGCTGGGAGATGTAGTCCCCGCTGCTCAGGGAGGGACCGGCAAGATGTCAGTTGGGCCGTTGCTCTCACGGCGCAGAGGACCCAAGGTGTAATGCCGTTCCCCTCACGGCAGTAAGCGGTAGGCGGAAAGCCGTTTCCCTCACGGCTGCTGGGCGCCTCACATCCGGGGCTCTGGGCAGTCTGCTTCTAGGCCCCCTGCTGTGCCATTTGGGTGAGTCTAGGTCTTGCTGCAACACGAAATCGAGTACTTAAATCTGTACAAGAAATTGAATATTTAGCTGAAAAAGAGCCAAAAAGTACAGATATTGTAAAAACAAATATGTTGGATACATATTATCCAAATAGAAGTCATCATCTTGAGAACGTTTGTCTCTATGAAGTGCTGCAAAACTATACTTTTAAATAGAATATCACAGAAAACATCAATAATGGAATATATGGTGATTGATTCTGAAGGATGTTTGGTGAAACAAAGAAAAGGACATTTGATTAATCACCGAAAACTGAGTTGCGATACTCCTGACAAAAGAGAATTTTACTATTTAGCTCTTTTGCAACTCTTCAAGCCGTGGCGTTCAGAATTGGAATTACTTGGAGATTTTTAGAGCTACGAAGATTCGTTTAACGCAACTAAAGATACTATAGAATGTCCTGTTTTTGATAATTATGTGAAAATGTTGAACAACGAAATTGAGCAAGAAGCTACAATTGCAGCTGAGATTGCTAGAGACAGTTCTCAAGACAGTCAACCTTCTGCTCTGTTGAGTCAGGATCCACTAGGAGAAACAATTGTTCAAAATGAAGCAGCAATTGCCAAGGATGAGGTGGAAACAACAATGTATCAAGCTCAAGAAGATATTAAGGACTTTGCAAACTTGGAGGAGCAACTAAATCTTGAACAGAAAGAAATATATCAACAAGTGAAAGAACAGATTGATCATCTGTTACTTCATAAAAAGAAAGAGTGCACATGTACAACGTTTCAACCAATCCGAATGTCTGTGAGTGGACAAGCTGAAACAGGAAAAAGTTTCTTAATTAAAGTAATCACCAGTTACCAACAGAAAACAACTGAGTCTCATTTGTCTTGTGTTGTAACTGCTCCAACTGGGTTGGCAGCACACAACATTAAAGGAATTACATTGCATAGTTTACTTATGCTGCCTGTGGAGCATGAAAACAAATAGGAATATCACGAGCTATCTGGAGAAGCTTGTTGTGAAATTTCAAGAGTGCTGAAGAAAATGAATCTTCTGATTATTGATGATGTAAGCATGGTCTCAAACTTAATTCTTGCTTTTGTGCATTTACGAATGCAGCAAATTCTTAAAACAGACTATGATGTGTTGTTTAGAGGAAAACAGGTCATAGTTTTTGGAGATCTACTACAACTTACTCCTGTATAAGGACAACCAGTATTTAAAACACTTGCACATGAAGATACCAGAAAATCTTTGGTTAGCATTAGAAATGTTAACATTTGGTCATATTTTGAATATAAGGGACTTATTATAAATATGCGAAAGGCAAATGATGCTGATTATGGAACAATTCTTCAAGATATAAGAATTGGAAAAGTGACTAAACGTGGCAAACAAGCTTTACAGAGACGATTACTTTCCAATTTGTTTCCAAATGAAAATATTGTTCCTGAGAAAATATATATGAGAATTGCCTAAAACAAATCTGTAATCTGCTTAATGCCAACACTGCGTGAATGTTCTATATTCAATGAAGACATTTTAAAGTTGAAAAATGAAGAAATTATAAAATTGGAAGCTATTGATAAAATAGAGCATGAAGGAATCACTATTATTTTGACAGAAAAGTTGAAGAGAAAATTGGATTCTTTAGAGAAATCGATATCTAAAACTGCTGGTTTAGAAAAGAATCTATATGCATGTATAAACTGTCAGGTAATTTTACAACATAATTTGAATGTGGAAAAAGGTTTATTAAATGGAGCAATGGGTAAAGTTGTTGATTTCGTTAATTATCTAAATAGAGATGGTATTGAATTTTTGAAAATCAAATTTGATCAAATTGAAGGAGTACAACAATTTAGTCGTTGTTCAGCTCGGTTTTTGCTTCTAAAAGATTTATATGTTCGCTGAAAACAGTTTCCTGTTTCTTTGGCGTATGCGGTGACCATTCATAGATCTCAAGGTTTAAGTGTAGATAGTGCTTTGGTGAATATTGGAAGCACCTTGTTTAAAGAGGGTATGGCATATGTTGCTTTGTCTCGGTTCAGAACTTTATCTGGATTGTACTTGATTGATTTTGATGTGAGAAAGATTAGCGCAGATGCAAATTGTGTGAAAGAGTATAATAGGTTAAGAAGAGAATATACTCCCAATTTAGGGCAATATCCAGTATTTGAAAAGCGAGTGGTAGGTCGAAAAAGAGGATATGAGAATATCTGTAGTGAAGGTATAGAGAAAAAAAAAAACCAAGATAAAGTTGTGATTGCAATCAAAAAGTAAAAGGACACTGGTGAAGAGATAGTTGGTTATTAGTTTGAAAATAGTTCTGGTGTCAACTGCTATGCTAATGTATTTGTCAATGTTGTTTTTTTTCTTGAAAGTTTGCAACAGCAAATTGTTGGGGATCGGGAAAAAAGATTTTGTTTGTTGTATTCTGTTTATGAAAAATGTAGTAGTGATAAAAGTAAAATACAAAGTGTTTCTGATATTCGAAATGTATTGGACATATGTTCTGGTTGTACTCAATTAATATTCAGCAAGATTGTCAGGAATTTCTTAAGTATATGCTTGTTGTATTGGAAGATGAAGGTATAGATATTGAAAATCTAGTTGGCCTTTTTTTTACAAATGGCATAATGACAGTGAAAATTGTTTGTTTACATTTAGAACTAACATAGACACTGAAAGATTTATATATTTGACTTTACCAGACTGTGAATCAGTGTCTTTTAACAACCTAGTTAGAGGAAAACTCAAAACATGGAGTGTTGCCAATGTAAATGAGAAATGTCATCAAGATTATGTATACAAAGATATGGACAGGATGTAAGTTTCATGTTGTAACGTTGTACAGCTGATGGAAGAAAATTGGAAACTTTCATTAAAAATGTTATAGCTACTCAAGTATCAATGTCAGGAAAAACCTTTGTAGCTGTAGCAATAGTTTTTCATGATGGTCCTTCTACAGCATCTGGACATTATACTGCTTATTTAAAATGTGATAAAGGTTGGACACATTGCAATGATGCTCAATTTGTTTTTAAACAACGTTTGCCTACAGATTTACCAAATTCTTACCTAATATTCTAAAAGCCAAAGTTTTAGGAACCGAATTTGGCCTTTCAGGATTACTATTGGACAACTTCAAAACAAAGGATTTCACGAATACTATTTGGCCTTGAGGAAAAGTATCTAAAACAATTAAGAACTTTTTGTTATATATTTTGTCAGCATATATTTCTAAACAACATTATTTACAGTGTTTGTGAAAATTAATAATAATGTTTTGTTATTTTATCATTGTTTGAGTTGTTTCATATTTAGGTAAGAAATTGCTCTTAGAATAAAACATTTAACATATGTTTTATTTCTAGTTTTTAGATTGTTATTGAGAATGTTGAATTTTTTTTTAAGATAATCTTATTGATTGTCTTTTTTTTTGCCCGCTGGTATGTGATGAGTACAATTGAAATCACTATTTCTAGTGAAATTCAATATATTCTGAGAACAACAAAATAGGCAAATAAAATGTTTTACAAATTATTCTGTGTTGTAAAATATATATTGTAAGTGTATTTTTTCTTGTCTACCACAGATGCTAATTTTCTAATATATAGTTTTTGTTTTATTATTTATTACTCTTAAGGTAAGTATAAGTAACTATAAAAAATGGTCAATGGGCTGTGCTTCTACACAGCAGAAGAAACAAGAGATGGAAGGAGTACATATGTGTGCAAAGATGGTTTGTATCTTTTAAAGATGTATGATAAAGTTAATATGCATAATGAGTGTCCCGGGGACCCAATATCTCAGAAGATTTATTGAAAAAGAGAGTTTTATTACAGAGATGTATAAAATGGGACAAGGCTTCAGAACAGCTCTTTGCAACGCACCTGTATGGTATTCAATAGAAAGATATGGTTGGCTAGTAGAGACCAGGGACTTTCAGGATTAAAAGAGACCAAATTGCTCAACATAAAATATGTCACAGAATGTGTTTTCAAATACTCTTTCATATTTACAAGGACAGGATAAGTTACTGTGTGCAGCTTTTCTCCTCTATGTAAATATGTCCCGATCATACACAATACTTTGTGTTGAAGGGGCGTTCTATAGGTGTTGCTGCGAGTATTTTGGACATATATAAGCAATGACTAGTTTCTAACTTTGTTAAAAGTTGAGTACTGGATAGGTCTTTAAGGATTGATGTGTGTGAAAACACATGAAGTGTTCAAAAACTAGTGTCAGAATGGTACCTAAATACACACAAATTCACGGTGTTATTCTAGACGAGCAACAGTATCCCTTGCATTTTACTAAAAGACATTTACTAGTTTGGAAGGGATAAGGTGAATAGACATATTCTACACTTTTTAAGTACTGCATTTTAGTATAAGAGCCTGAGTCATTTTCCATAGTCATAAGGAGTGACTGGTTTCAAATTCTATGAAAACCTAAGAACAGGATATCTTTATAAGCAATTATATTTATATAACATTATGAACTACTAAAACTCTACTTTTGGAATGTTATTAGACAACTGTATCTACATAATTTTTTTTGGGCCCAAAATAGTTGGCAAACCTGGATACTCTGTTTACAGTATTCCATTCATTAAGTCAGTAGCCAGTACTCATGCACCGAAGTAGGCCTTAGGACATGCACTGCTTCAAACCCCTATGCACTATACATGTAGTCTTCGATACACCTGAACACTTGTCTTTCACATCTTTAATTCCCCAGTCTGTATTCTTACACTTCCACCAAACACGCTGTCACTGCTGTTGCACTATTGTAGTGACCTATTCAGCAGTATGTGCTAATGTAGTCACTGCGCTAAAACTCAAGCACTTATAAATTCAGTCAGGCACTGTGCTTGCAGAACTGTAATCATTCAGACAGTACCCAAGTACTCATGCAGCAAAGTAGTCCTTAGAACATGGACTGCTTCAAACCCCTATGCACTATGCATGCAGTCTTTTATCCACCTGCGCACTTGTCTTTCACACCTTCAATTCCCCAGTCTGTATCCATACACTTTCACCAAGCACTCTGTCACTGCTGTTGCACTGTTGTAGTGACCTTTCATCAGTATGTACTAATCCATTCACGCATTAAAACACAAACACTTATGAATTCACCCAGGCAGTTTCACCAGCAGTGCAGAGGGAAGCATAGACTTGTAACATATTTATGTACATATGTTACATTCATGTGCTTCGTAAGTACTACAGTATACTGCAAGTAAACACCTTATAGAGTTATGCTGTAGCACCTCTTTATTGTTCTGCACTTTCATATTCACCATACACTACCAATGTATTCTTTCACTCAATTATGCAAAAAAACTTCTACACACTATCATACTAATATAGCTTTTTTTGACCAGTGAAATTAGTTCTTAAAAGAACTTTTTTTGTCTTTTTTTGTTGTTTTGTCTTTTTTTGGATTTTGTGAACAATTTTCTATTGTTGTTTTTTTTTTTAAAGGAAAAAAAGGGAACTGCACAAACAAAACAGTCTGGAACTGGAACAAATAAACAAAAAAAATTAACGGTGGGAGCAACGGTGGTCTTGTTTGCGCCTGAAACTTAAATCTATGGCTTGTTCTCCATAGCAAAGAGTTTCTTTGCAAAATTTGCAGAAAATAATTACGTCTGCATAATCTGGACGGATGTCCGGATGAGTACTTGATGGTCCTTCAGATGTGCTGGGTTCAGCTGCTGGAGTCTCCTCTCGAAGTCAGCTGCATGCAACATGAGCATAGTTGCGTGGATGTAGAGTTTTCACGTGCTTCACCATGCTGGCAGTTCCAAAGGAGTAGTGTTAGTTAGGATTCCCTCGAGACAGCACTGTTGAACACACCTTGAAGGTAACGTTTGCTGCGTTTACTTTTTTTTGTCCATCTGGAAAGGAAAAATGTTTCCAAATTAGTGCCTCTTTCCTTTTGGGGGCTGGATCTTCTGCAACAAATTCTTCTTCAGATGAGTGTTCTGAGATATCTTCACCTTGCTGTGCAGCCATAATGAAGATCTATTGAAGAAAGAGCTCCTTCACAAAAAGATGTTTCTTCAGTGAAGGTCAAAGAAGAATGATTAAAATGGGTGGGGTCCTTCAACAGTTAGAATAGGAAGTATTATGAACCAATCAAATCTGTTTTTTTGAAGTCACATGGGGTACGCGTAGGCTGCTCTTATGATACGCGTACGTACGGCGTACCCCGCGATTTGCGTAATTGCTTTTAAAAGTAATATACGCTTAATAAAAAATAAACACTATTTTCATGATTACCTCAGATAATGTCTTGCCTTAATATTTCTATTAAATACATACATATATATTTTTAAACATTAAAATATTTTGCGGGATACGCGTACCGTGTGCTGTACAAACGTACATGACATCACGCGGAAGCGCCGATGCAATGCGTAACATCAAAACGTTATTATTATTATTATTATTATTATTTATTTTTATAGAGCGCATAGTCACCCGGAGGTATCCCAGCACTAAAAAGATCCTATCTCTTCAGGTCAGTGGGACAAGGGAGAAGGGGGGGGAGGGAGAGAATGAAGGGGGGAACAGAAGATCGGGGTTCTGGACAAACATGAGTCATTAGGGAAAAAGGTGGGTTTTAAGCCGCTTCCTGAAGCAAAGGTATTGGGGTTCGAGTCTCAGGTCGCGGGGGAGTGAGTTCCAAAGACGTGCGGTGTGGACTGAGAAACGTCTTCCTCCTGAACGGGCTTTCTTGACTCTGGGGGTCGTGATGAAATTTTCCGTGTCCGAACGGAGGGGTCTGAGGGATTTATAGGGTTGGATGAGTTTCCTGAGAACAGGGGGGCCTTGGTTTTGTAGCAGTTTGTGGGCTAGGCACAGGGCCTTGAATTTGACCCGCTCCCTTATAGGAAGCCAGTGAAGAAGTTTTAGTGCGGGTTTGGCCGAAGCTCTGGCAGGGGTATTTGTGAGGATCCGGGCTGCGATGTTCTGAATTCTCTGAAGCTTGTTCACCGTCGCTTCGGGGGCGCCCAGGTAGATCACATTGCTGTAATCAAGCCTCGAGAGTATTAGGATTTGAATTAGCAGTTTTTGGGAGTTGGGGGGCAAGAGGGGCAGGATTTTCCTCAATGATTTCAAGAGCCCGAAACAGATCCCGGCTACTTTCTTAGCCTGCACGGTGAACGAAAGATCGGTGTCGAGCCACACACCCAGGCTTTTTACTTCTTTTTTTGGGTCGGGGGGGACCCAGACAGGCTGGCCAGATGTTCGGGGAGAGTGTGAGTTCTTTCTGGCCTAGGAGCAGAACCTCAGTTTTCGTCCCGTTTAGTTTTAAGGCTGAGCTGTTCATCCAACGTTGGACCTGCGTAAGGCAGTTAAATAAATCTGCTGGTTGTTGTCTGGGGTGGGATAGTGACACAACTAGTTGCGTGTCGTCGGCGTAGCTGACGACACTCACTCCGAATGGGGTGATAACCTCCTCCAATGTGGACATATAGATATTAAATAATGTGGGGCTCAGGGAGGAGCCCTGAGGCACGCCACATTGGAGGGGAGTTTCGGAGGAGCAGGCATTGTTCTCCCAAATCTGATAGGTCCGTTGGGCCAGAAATTATGCAAGCCAGGAAAGGGCGGAGCCCTCCACACCGACTCTCTTGAGTCTTTTGATGAGAAGATGGTGGTTGACGGTATCAAAGGCCGCACTCAGGTTGAGGAGGATCACTGCCACTGATCCTCCTTCGTCTAAGAGTGCTCTGGCCTCCTCTACCGCTGCCTGGAGGGCGATGTCCGTGCCCTGCCCTGGACGAAAGCCCGTCTGGGAGCTCTTTAGCCTGTTGTTGTCCTCCAGGAACTGGGAGAGTTTTTTGTTAACCAATTTTTCAGCGATCTTGCTGATTCCTGGGAGTAGGGAAATGGGCCTGTAGTTGGCGAGATTTTCGGGATCGAGGGAAGGTTTCTTTAGCAAAGCTTTAACGACTGCCGCTTTCCAGCTCGGGGGTACAACTCCCTGTTGAAATGAGGCGTTGATCAGGTGGGTCAGGGGGGGGTAATCGTGGGAGCTACCTCCTTGAGGATCCGAAGCGGGGCGGAATCCCTGGGAGATCCGCTTTTTATGGATTTTAACGTATTTCCCACCTCTTCGGTCGTTACTTGACCCCAAGAGGAGAGACATATGGGTGTCAGGGTGTGCGGGAGGTCGTTTTCCTCACATGGATTCGCGGGGGAATTGAACCAAGAATTTTTTGAATTTTTTTCGTGAAAGAAATTGGCCAATTGTTGGCATTTTTCCTGGTCAGCTTTGGGATCTGGGGGGTGTCTCGGTCCAGGTTCTGGACTGTTTTTAGAAGTTCTTTTAGGATGACGTAGGATTCTTTGCTGGAGCATACCGCTTTTTCTATTCTTTCCTGGGATAATGCGCTTTTAGTTTTTCGAATAGTAGTTTTGTAAGTTGAAAGAGAGGTGGAGTAAGCGTCTTTATTTGCTGTCGATTTGTCTTTCCTCCAGGAGCGTTCCGTTCTCTTGCACTCTTGGCGCAGGACTTTGAGCTCTGTGGTATACCACAAGGCAGAGGATATTCTTTTAGGATGTTTAAGGGTGGCAGTTTTGGGGAGGAGTCTATCTAGGGAGGAGGTAATCCACTCATTAAACTGCTTATCGGCCGTGGCAGGATCAGTGGAGAGCTCAGGAATGGAGTCTGAGAGGGCGGCAGCCCATTCCCCAGATGCAAGTTTATGCCACCGTCTGTCGGTGACCTGAATTTTAATAGTTTGAGGGTTCATGGTGGGTATTTCCCAGGAGATAGGGACAAGAAAATGGTCCGTCCATGGAAGGGTCAGGGGTGGCCTGGTGATAATGGTCGCCAAATTAGTGAGGATGGGATCCAGTAAGTGTCCCTTCTCATGGGTAGGCTCATTGTTGGCCAGTCGGATATTAAGTGCTATTAGGTCCTGAAGAAGATCAGAGGTTATCCTGTCCATAGGGTCCGTAAAGTGCAGGTTCAGGTCCCCCAGGATTAGAAAGTTGGAGGCAGAAGATGCTAGTTGTGAGGCCGATTCGATAACGGCATTGAGGAATTTCCCTGGGGCGCCTGGGGGGCGGTAAATCAGTAATCCTGACAGGGAGTGAGCTGGGGAAGTTTGAATGGAAAATTGGCAGCTTTCGCAGTCCTCAATGTGGGCGTTGGAAATTCTAAACATAAGTTGTTCCCTGTAGATTATGGCTACCCCCCCTCCCCTCCCTTTAGGTCTATGTAAGGCTTGACAAAGATAGCCTGGGGGGAGAGCCGTAACGATGTCTGAGTCGGAGCTGTCCGAAAGCCACGTTTCCGTAAGAAACAGCAAATCGAGATCATGATCTTGAATTAACAGGTTTGTTTCGAGCGCATGTTTGGGAAGGGAGCGGCAGTTGAGGAGTCCTAATTTGAGTCCGGGTTTTACTGGGCTCGGGGGAGTGGGATTGCAGCTCATACAGTTAAAGAAGGGTTTACCTTCGGTGTGCGTATGGTAACAGGCCAAGGTTTTTTCCGGTTGGAGTGCGCGGAGCATGTCTCCTGTATACACCACCTGATCGTGGGGGACATCCGACAAAGTCTCTGGGCCTGGGTCCGTCTGGGCCCGGACGCGCCCAGACGGGCTTGCCTTTGGCGCGCCTTCGGCGCGCTGACGGCGCGCCCGCTGCGCCCGTCTGCTGCGCGTACGTGGGACGCACATGTTTTATGTAGGTGAAGGGGGCGTGGCCTCGAGCAAGTGGGCGTGGCCAAAGACCGGCTCACAGGCTGCTGGCGCTGGCGCTGATGATTAGGGCGTTTCCTCAGCAGCTTAGCTCTGCTGCGTGAGTAAATGAAGAACGAGCGTGGTCTCCCTGAGAACAATCAGGTGAGAGAAGGGTGGCAATGCAAATAGTACAAACAAGTTTTAAAAACAGAAGTAGACAGTGTTTAAAGGTAGCGCTCCCGGCTGTGCCTCAGGAGAAGGTTCTGATCAGAGCTCAAACGCCGCTCTGTTTATGTAGGTGAAGGGGGCGTGGCCTCGAGTGAGTGGGCGTGGCCAAAGACCGGCTCACAGGCTGCTGGCGCTGGCGCCGATGATTAGGGCGTTTCCTCAGCAGCTTAGCTTTGCTGCGTGAGTAAATGAAGAACGAGCGTGGTCTCCCTGAGAACAATCAGGTGAGAGAAGGGTGGCAATGCAAATAATACAAACAAGTTTTAAAAACAGAAGTAGACAGTGTTAAAAGGTAGCGCTCCCGGCTGTGCCTCAGGAGAAGGTTCTGATCAGAGCTCAAACGCCGCTCTGTTTATGTAGGTGAAGGGGGCGTGGCCTCGAGCGAGTGGGCGTGGCCAACGACCGGCTCACAGGCTGCTGGCGCTGGCGCCGATGATTAGGGCGTTTCCTCAGCAGCTTAGCTCTGCTGCGTGAGTAAATGAAGAACGAGCGTGGTCTCCCTGAGAACAATCAGGTGAGAGAAGGGTGGCAATGCAAATAGTACAAACAAGTTTTAAAAACAGAAGTAGACAGTGTTTAAAGGTAGCGCTCCCGGCTGTGCCTCAGGAGAAGGTTCTGATCAGAGCTCAAACGCCGCTCTGTTTATGTAGGTGAAGGGGGCGTGGCCTCGAGCGAGTGGGCGTGGCCAAAGACCGGCTCACAGGCTGCTGGCGCTGGCGCCGATGATTAGGGCGTTTCCTCAGCAGCTTAGCTCTGCTGCGTGAGTAAATGAAGAACGAGAGTGGTCTCCCTGAGAACAATCAGGTGAGAGAAGGGTGGCAATGCAAATAGTACAAACAAGTTTTAAACACAGAAGTAGACAGTGTTTAAAGGTAGCGCTCCCGGCTGTGCCTCAGGAGAAGGTTCTGCTAACGAAAACGTATTGCTAACGAATGCGCGGGTCCGTGTTCAGTATGATTAGAGATGCGTAGAAGGGTCCGAGGACGGTACGCGTACCCTACGTTTACCACAAAAAATGCACAAAAAATATAGAAATTAATTTTAATATATTGAAAGAATATATCAAATAAAAAAATCCTTTTTGATTTTTTTTATTCTTTTACATTAAAAAGATGTAATATAATTTAAAAATTAAAATAGCTAAAAATAATTATTATAAAAAATGTAGTAAATCAGTATAAAAAAATATAACATTTAAAAATTGACATTTCCAAAACCTATGAAATTTACTGAAAAAAACATAGGGTTTAGGCACGTTATAGTTAGGAATTGGCATTTAAAAAACTTTGCAAATTCACTGAAAAAATCATAGGTTTCAGCCAAGTTATAGTTAGGAATTAGCATTTAAAAAAACCTTAGAAATTCACTGAAAAAAACCATAGGTGTCACACATGTTATAGTTAGCTAGACATTTCACTCATACAAAACCAATGAAATTCCCCCGTTATAGTTAGTTCAGCTAACTATAACTCGCGCGCCCGCAATCCACTGCTGATGACGTCACATATTACATCACTCATGACATGGTCAGTGACATCACTCATGACATCACTGATGACATCTCAAATGACATCACTCATGACATCATCCTTGTGAAAGAGTAGCAGACCTCCTCTCACCCTAATATAACCTTTGATACACACATTGAAAAATAGAAACTAACATTTTGAAAACAATGGAGATAGCAATACCAGTTAGAACAACCTATTCAGTAATTCCAAAATCTACATACACATCCACTCATTCACCAACAGTTCTATAAAGTAACTCATATATGTACTCACTCATCATATGTACTCATACACCTATACATCCTGTTACACACCTACACTCATACATAGAGTTACTCATACGCATACTCACACATGCAAATAAACTATCAAACATCCATTTACTTGTATATACAGCTATACACACACCACTACACTTCTTTCTACAGAAAGGTACACATACTAACTCTCTTAAACAATCACTTATAGAAACACATACTTATTTATACAGGAACTCTTCCAAACACTCACTCTCATATATCATCGCTTATATACATCAATGCTCACATATACTAGTTTAAAACATATGTACTTACTCATAAAGACACTATTGAGACAGCCATTCATTCACATTCACTAACACACCCATACACACACTCATCCACCCATATAGTCCTGCACACGTGCTGTCTTCAAAAGACATACCAACTGTGAGTCAGTCATCCATGCATCTATGCGCTATGTAATATCCCTCCCCAAACCATACAGACACTCATACTGATACTCAAAAAAACAACTAATAACCCATATACACACTCATATAGCTACTCACCAACCCATGCAGCCACTTATACACAAAGTGAGCGACTGATACAGATATTGACATATTTAAACATTACTCACTAACCTATGTATCCACTAAGAAACACCTAATCAGTTATACAATCAATTTTACACAAACAAAATCATCCATCTAGACACTTATATTCCCATTTATTCTTCCATCGACCTTGCGATACACATATAAAACATATTTAAATTTCCGGAAAAAAACATTCATGAGTGATGTCACTGACCATGTTATGAGTGATGTAATATGTGATATCATCAGCAGTGGATTGTGGGCGTGCGAGTTATAGTTAGCTGAACTAACCATAACGGGGGAATTTCAATGGTTTTGTATGAGTGAAATGTCTAGCTAACTATAACATGTGCGGAACCTATGGTTTTTTCAGTGAATTTCCAAGGTTTTTTAAATGCTAATTCCTAACTATAACGTGGCTGAAACCTATATTTTTTTCAGTGAAAAAAAAAAAAAAAATATATATATATATATATATATATATATATATATATATATATATATATATATATATAGTTACTTGCTCGAACACACAATCTTGTAGAAAAGACGATATATATATTGTTTTAACACTAATGTTGGGTAGGTCTATCCAAAAGGGAGGGTTGTTGCAAAATATATATGTGTTTCCATATAAATTCATATGTATGCACTCACAATAACATGAGGACCAGAGCTCCAAAGTGCTTCCTATCTGACCTTGCCTGGACTAGCTTCCTAATTGTATAAAAAACAGGAGAAGACCCATAGACCTCGTTGGGATGGGTATAACGTGTAAGAAAAAACAATTCCCAACAGGATTTATGTCAAGACAGTTTCAATAATGTATGCAATGTGCATTACAAGAAAGGAAAACCAAGGAGTCAGTTGATTAAAGGCAGTATTATTCACCAAGGAACAAAAAAAAGGAATGGTCTTTCACATATCAATACAGTTAGAGACAGCACTGTACGGAGTGGATCATGTGACAACCACGTGACACTTGGTGCAAGGTGCTATATACAATTGACGAACGTGAAGGTGCAAGTGTTTAAAATAAACAGCGTAATCGACGCATAAGCCAAATTAATACATCAAATCATGGCTCCAAAGCAGCAAGTTATAGTCACTTAAAACAAAATTATTCATATAGGAGCACAGAACGGGATATGCGTCGTATAATTCAAGCTGTATAGTCGACGGCGTTTCGACCCCCTTTAGTCGGGATCGTCATCAGGACAGGGTTGTCGATGGGAAACAGTGCTGTGGGCAGAAAGGGCAAATTGAGCGGAAGACCGACGGTTGGGACGGGGTGGGAGGGATAGGGGAGTGGCGGAGGTGGAAAAGGTGCATGAGTGATCAGATTTAAGCTTAGGTCAGTGAGATTGGTGGCGGTGAGGTGGGAGTGGTGGGGTGGGAGTGATGGCCGAGCGGGGATATACTTCAAATCGTGAATTGGGGGTGTCTAGGATTAGATTATCTATATCAAGAAGGAGCCAAGGTATAAATGAAAGCCAGCTAGTTTTAGTTGGCAAAGAATTTATCTAGAATAAACTGTGTGTTTCGGATAGTTAAGTGTGGGTGACTGGGGTTTGTGTACCAACAAGGAAAATTAGACGTTTGGTAATTGGTATAATTATATAACCTGTGTTGTTGGTTGTATGCAGATTAGTGCAATTTACGCGGTGAGTGGGGAGGGGGGGAAGGGGTGGGAAGTGCAATTCTGGGGTAAGCAAGGGAAGTAACTTACAGTAATACCCAAGCATAAGGGCGAGGGTAGTTGAAGTCCGGTTAGTCGCTCATTAATCGATAGCTAAGGGGAACAAAGGATGAGTAATTACAAAAAGTAACATGTTAAGGGTGTGGACTGGATTAAAAGACCACGGGTAGTGGAATTACCTGATCGATGACTTTGAGGTCAGCGCGCGAAACTTGCTGTGCCTACGGGGAGGAAAAGCAGTGGGAGTCAGAAATGGCCGGTGGCGTGCACGCTCGTAAGAAAGCTGCAAAAACCGATCACACCGAATGTGCGAGGTGTGGACTCACCTGAATAGATCAGGACAGCGGAAGGCAAATGGGGCTCTTCTGATGGGTAGGCTGCTAGCAGTGAAGGCTGGAGCTACCTGGGCAGGTCAGAGCTCTGCGTATAAGAAAGCTAGAGTCCGGGCAGCGCGGGAGGCAGGGTCGGGGGCGTGTCGCGGCGTTACCGTGGTAACTAGGCAAACGGGAAATGGTTGGATAGAAGAGGTTCAGGAAGTACCGGATAGTTGTCAGGGCAACCCTGAAGGCAAAAAATGGTACACTGTTTAGTTCCATTTTTCCACATGAATACACTCCCAATGTACCTAACTGTCCGGTCTTATACCATGCTCCCTGATTATATGTACCTAACTGCTTGTTTTCATACCTTGCTTTCTCCCATTAAAATGAGGGGGGTATATGACCACTCTACCTAATAGAACTTAATATAAATGGGCTGCACGAGTCGACTCGGTTATTCATGGGGTTAATACCTTTGACCTGAAAATACTTCCAATGTACCTAAATGTCTCCTACAACTTGCTCTCAGATAACCCCCACCGCTTGCCTCCATCTGAATAGACCTCCAATGTAACTAACTGCCTGGTTTTATACCGTCCTCTCTGATATCCCCCATGACCTGTCTCACCGTTCCCTATGATGGTTCAGCATTTATTGAGACTACATGTACCATTGTTTTGTTTTTTCGCACTCTGGAATGAAATGTACATCTAATGTAAATTGTATTTTAAATGTGCTCGTACCCATTACAACCATGACGGGTACAATCCAGCCGGCTTTCGATCCAGAACAGAAGCCCGTTTCCACGCCCCCTCGTCCCCCTCCACCCCTTGCGTCATGCCTTCAGGGTTGCCCTGACAACTATCCGGCACTTCCTGAACCTCTTCTATCCAACCATTTCCCGTTTGCCTAGTTACCACGGTAACGCAGCGACACGCCCCCGACCCTGCCTCCCGCGCTGCCCGGACTCTAGCTTTCTTATACGCAGAGCTCTGACCTGCCCAGGTAGCTCCAGCCTTCACTGCTAGCAGCCTACCCGTCAGAAGAGCCCCATTTGCCTTCCGCTGTCCTGATCTATTCAGGTGAGTCCACACCTCGCACATTCGGTGCGATCGGTTTTTGCAGCTTTCTTACGAGCGTGCACGCCACCGGCCATTTCTGACTCCCAGTGCTTTTCCTCCCCGTAGGCACAGCAAGTTTCGCGCGCTGACCTTAAAGTCATCGATCAGGTAATTCCACTACCCGTGGTCTTTTAATCCAGTCCACACCCTTAACATGTTACTTTTTGTAATTACTCATCCTTTGTTCCCCTTAGCTATCGATTAATGAGCGACTAACCGGACTTCAACTACCCTCGCCCTTATGCTTGGGTATTACTGTAAGTTACTTCCCTTGCTTACCCCAGAATTGCACTCCCCCCCTTTCCCCCCCCTCCCCACTCACCGCGTAAATTGCACTAATCTCTATACAACCAACAACACAGGTTATATAATTATACCAATTACCAAACGTCTAATTTTCCTTGTTGGTACACAAACCCCAGTCACCCACACTTAACTATCCGAAACACACAGTTTATTCTAGATCAATTCTTTGCCAACTAAAACTAGCTGGCTTTCATTTATACCTTGGCTCCTTCTTGATATAGATAATCTAATCCTAGACACCCCCAATTCACGATTTGAAGTATATCCCCGCTCGGCCATCACTCCCACCCCACCACTCCCACCTCACTGACCACCAATCTCACTGACCTAAGCTGAAACCTGATCACTCATGCACCTTTTCCACCTCCGCCACTCCCCTATCCCTCCCACCCCGTCCCAACCGTCGGTCTTCCGCTCAATTTGCCCTTTCTGCCCACAGCACTGTTTCCCATCGACAACCCTGTCCTGATGACGATCCCGACTAAAGGGGGTCGAAACGCCGTCGACTATACAGCTTGAATTATACGACGCATATCACGTTCTGTGCTCCTATATGAATAATTTTGTTTTAAGTGACTATAACTTGCTGCTTTGGAGCCATGATTTGATGTATTAATTTGGCTTATGCGTCGATTACGCTGTTTATTTTAAACACTTGCACCTTCACTTTCGTCAATTGTATATAGCACCTTGCACCAAGTGTCATGTGGTTGTCACATGATCCACTCTGTACAGTGCTGTCTCTAACTGTATTGATATGTGAAAGACCATTCCTTTCTTTTGTTCCTTGGTGAATAATACTGCCTTTAATCAACTGACTCCTTGGTTTTCCTTTCTTGTAATGCACATTGCATACATTATTGAAACTGTCTTGACATAAATCCTGTTGGGAATTGTTTTTTCTTACATGGACTAGCTTCCAGCAGCTATTATGAATCAGTCTTAGAGGTCCCTTTCCTTGTCCTGACGTCATCATAAGTTCCCTTATCTGGTTGTACAAGTTGTTTTCACAGTGCTGAGACAGCCTTTCTGGTCTGACCACATCTAGCCATTTTTAATTAGCATTTACACATCCCTTTTAGCCATTTTGGCTTGGTGCCTTATTCTAGTTCCGCTGACATGGCATTACTAAATGTATACAGCACCCAGAAACCTGTCACTCTGGGAGGAAACGATTTGAGACCCCCTAAGGCAGGAGACCGGACTTCTTACTTGCTAATTAGCAATGAAGCATGCTTTTGGTACCAATAAATACATTTCACTCTGTTTCTGAGCTAACCTGCTATGTCTGGTGAGTTTCATTCATTTTCTCCTGGGAGGGTGCCAGTATTTTCCCATCAAAGTACACCATCCACAAACTTTGCTGTAAAACTTTGGTTGCAAATAAATGTTAGGGTTCTTGTTGAAACACAAACTCTCTTTGTAGTTAACTTTTCAAACATATCACAGTTGGATGTTCATTGACACATTCATATCCATTTTCAAATACATCTTCATTGAGGAAAAAAAACACAGAGCTGCATCTTACAGTCAGCTGTGGTCAGAACGAGGTAATGATTTCCCCCTGAGGATTTGTACTTGTAGAAAAGCTTACACGGCAACCACATAAGAAAGTATGCGCTGATAATAATTTTTCACTGAAAAGCAAATATATTTCCTTATCTGTCAGAAGATTTGGTTAAAGCTGTGTTAAGTTCAACAGTTGCAATGGTGCCAACACTTTTCATCTCCAGCTCCTGTAGGTACACATCTTCAGTTGATATTCTTTAGCAGTCAAAGGCTAGGTACCATCTTTAATCAACTGTATGAGCCCTTAATTGCTTTTAAGATGTCTTGGACAGAGACATAGCCTGGCTTTCAGATCTCTCTAAAAGAGCTCTGTCTTGGTCTGCTTGTGTAAGTGTTAGAAAGTGCATAATGAAACTGCGTAGATGTGTCCCGAATTGCTGTGAAGATATGCTCAAAGTTTACAACATGAATGCTCAAAGATTACCGTTCACATCTCCACATAGGAAGAACACTTTAAATGGCAGCTTTCTCATGTTTAAAAGCTTTAAATTTCCTTCAGAAGGCTGCATTAGGAAAAGCACACAGAAATAAACAGACATGTAATTTAGTTATTTTTAAAATTATATGTTTAAAAATATATTCCTTGGCGTACAATTTAGAAAATAACATTTCCTAAATTACCTAAATTGTTCTAAACTTTCAAGTGAATACAAACAAACTTGCAAAATAAATATTAAATGCATTTAAATTATAGTAATTGCATGTGCGCTCCTTGTCATTGGACCTGCAGTCTAGGACGCTGATAAAACGCCCTCTTCTTTTCACCGCCTGCAGCACTTTATAACTAAATGCACCCACACTGTACTCCAAATACCAACTACTGGGACATATTAAAAGAGTTCTTTTCAGACACCACAGGTTCAATCATGTATGAATGTATCAATGTTTTGCAACTGCAATACGGTCACAAAAGGTTGATATTTTACAACATCCACAAAAGAGATGGCAAGCCAAATACACACGGGAAGGAGGCACAAAATGTTTTTATGAGCAGGCAGTGGTCCATGAGACCACCACCTACTTATAAAAAGTGATTCGCGTCTTTTTTTTCCAACACATCTCATTTTCTTTTCAGGAAAACTAACTGCATTTAAAAAACACTTTATTTAAAAGCAATCAAAGGCATGGTGGTCTGCTGACCCCAACCGGCCACGATGCCAGTGAACCAGTGGGTAACAATGTACGACCTACCTCATTCCATATTAAGGTGGTAGATCGAACTGTGACCCAATACGAATTAGTATTTTGAGAATCAACCTATTCCTACATAGGTCGGTTCTCAAAATACAAGTGGATTCATTAGAAGTCGTGCAGAAATTGTGACCCCTTCTAACAATTCCATTTTGAACATTCCATTTAAGGAACCACAAATTGAGAATACTTATTTGTCGCAATTTTTCAATTCCTTGAATGGAATCTTTGTACATGAGTCCCATTGTCTTTTAAGAATCAGAATCAGAATCAGAAATAAATATATTCCAACCATTGAAATTTCCATATAAGGAAGAATACAATATTTGTAACTATAACATATAATATTGTAACAATACAGCAAGCGTGTTCTACAAAGAATGTCCCTAATTAAATTAATTCCATTGGATTAGAATCACTGTGGCATAAAGCCTTTGCACATCCAATAAAGAATCTTTCAAGCTGGAAAGGATTCCCAGCTCTTAATCAGCAGACATCTAATAAAACGAAATAGTCTCAAGAGTAAATCTTTCATGAAGAGAAATATGGTCTCAAAATACACAAGAATGGTTCCCCAGAAAATGTGAGTGAGATAAGCCCCCTCTACTCTAGGAACATGCACTAATATAAACACACAATATTACAAATGGTAATAAGTATTATATTCTTCATTCACAATTTCCAAAAGGATTTCAGTAGACCCTTGGGAGTAGGTAAAATTCCCAGTTTCTCACATCTTTATAATGGGCCACAAACAAAAGTCCTTAAAAAGATACTACGTCTACATTTTGCGGTTGAGGCAATTCATCCTATGAATCATCTTTCTTGTTGTCTCCTCTCCTCTCGGTGAGAACCTCACTATCAGTTGTCTAATACAAAACAAATGCCTATTTACTAACTAACAGAGGCTTTAGGAAAGTTACTGCATCTGCAGCAAAAAAGATAAGCATCTTGTATAAAACTGCTCAACGTGGAAAACAGGCATTTCATAGCTAGTATATTATTTGCAGTTTAGACAGTTAAGCTAACTTAAATTTTTTTGTATTATTTCTTATTAATGCTTATAGTGTCTAAGTATGATCAGCAACTACAAATTGCATTCAAACACATGTGTTATTTAACATAGGTTTTTGCACTTTTCAATTAAAGGCATTTGTGTTTGCAATATGAAGGAAATTTGCTATATCATTGAATCGTTGAATAACCATCACAATTTCCCACAAATGAATCTCTAGAGTGCGCTTTGCTTTATTGCTGTGTCATCAATTTTATTTTTCAGAGTTTCAACTTCCTTCCAATTTTTGTATGCCCTATTCTTTCTACTGCCTTTCTATTTCTATGTTCTTCTTTCTTGTTAATTAGAATCTAATGGCCAGATCTACGAAATGCAATTTTAGCCTTTCCTAAATAGCAATTCCTCAGAAATCGCTATTAAGGAAATGCAAAATGGAATGTACAAAAATAGAGATTTCTTAATAGCAATTCCTACTTTGCAGGAATAACATTATGAAATCACTACTTAGGAAATGCTAAACCATTAGTTCCTAAGTAGTATGAATGGTATTGCATTTCCAAATTTACCATTTTTTAATAGGAAATCGCAAATATGGAAATACAATGCCTCTGGGCCTCCATTGATGCAACCCCAAAAAAGTGGTGAACATGAAAAGTGCCCAAATGCTTGAAGGGCAAGTGTGTGCTTTATGGTACTTTAAAAACGCATTTTGGGATGCGTTTTTCAAATTGCACATGGTTACCATCAACTTGGAGTCCATAGTAATAGCATTTCCTAAATGCCGATTTTGCATTTAGGAAATGCTGTGAACACGTGCTTAGGAAATCGCGAATAGGAAATCCCTATTTACGATTTCCTATTTAGGGAACGGCAAAATGTGATTTCTAGTGGGTACAAATCATATATTGGGATTCCCTATCGGCCTTTGTACATATGGAAAGGCAATTTAGCATTTCTTAACGGACCGAAATTGCAATTCGGTTTGCTATGAAATTCTAAATCCTTTGTAAATCTGGACCTAAATCCTTAATAAAAAGCATGTGAGCATAGTAAACACACGCCACTGATTAATACAGGTTTTCATAGAAGTCCTAAAAATCCACTCCCTTTAGTTGTAAACAATCTACCTACAGCAGAAGCACCTTTACCTGAAGTTCTTAAGGCACTAAGGGGCCGATTACGATGAGATTTAGAAGCCTCAAACCGTCTGATCGCCTCATTATAATGGAAGCGGTCAGAAAGATATCTGGCCAGTTATTCCGACTGGCTTCCAACAGGCTTGGAGAGCTCGTCGACCCGTTAGAATGCGTCAAGTAATCTCAAGGGCGGGCCTTTACGCCCTTGAGATAACGATGACAGTTTCCGACATGGTTTACATGCCGACCTGTCTGACACGGAAACCATGTCAGGAAGTGTCTTTGGGGGCCCCCCTGCAGGGCCCCCTTGGGTACATGGCCTCTGATTGAAGGCCGAGGGATCCTTGCGCCTTGTGGCAAGCACCTTGTGGTGTCTACCACGGGGTGCTGGGTTGAAGGTCTCCTCCCATTTTACAATGGGAGCATGCATAACAGCTGGAATGCATGCTCCCATTGTAAAATGTAGGAATGTGACCAAACAGTGTTCGGTCATATCCTAATGTGGCGGTCGGACAGCCGATCAGGTGTCGGTCGGTCCCATGACCGATGCGGTGTCGAGCGAAAGTGATTCCACCCAACATTGTTATGAGGCCTTAAAGTTTCTAAAGTTTCTAATTTAGTTTTCAGGTCAGAAATGTTCTTTGCAAATTCTTCTTTCTTTCTATTCTCATCAGGTATGCATGAACAGCAAAATGTTGAGCCTTCACCATTTTACAGACTTTTCTGCTACCAATATATCAAAAGCTAATAGATATTGCAAAACCATTGATCTAATAGCTACTAATTAAGTGTTAACAGCTAGCAAAGCACCAGACATACTAGCAGCCGCTTTATTCTACTACAGTACAAAACTTTCTAATTTTCTCATCATTTAAAACTACTCCCACTGGTGGAATGATTGCTACAATAATATCTCCCACCAATTGTGTCCCATCAGTGGTACTACATGTGAGTCTGTGAGAAGGAGTCATTGCCAAAGCATCTAAGCTATTTAGATGATACATCTTAGAAAATAATAGAGCTAAATAGCAAACACCCTCCCAGTCAAAAGGTAACAGAGATTATGCAGCCTGTCCGCAGACAAAATAGTCTCCGGGATAACTGCTTCCTCTCCTGTTAATATTTGAAAAGGCCATCATAGAACTTCAAATGTGTGCTCACAGCTACTTAACCTAAAGTGTCTCTTTCTATAGTGATTTCGCCTTTAGTAAACACATAGTTTCCTTTTCTGTTGTCTATCTAGCTTTAATTTTGGATATATCATTCTTGTATTCATCTTCCTCTTTATTTCCAACATTTCTGAAAACACCTTCTTTATTTGCCTTGATAAACATGCGAGCTCTCTTTTCTTCTAATGCTAAATTTCCTTGTTTAATGAACAAGAACTCCGGTTCGAAACGCGTCGAGCCTTTTGAATTCGAGGGACATCGGAATGCAAGTGCGCTGTCATCCGCACTACAGAGAGATACCTGCATTGGGGCCATTCTTACTGGGGCAACCTTGTGTTTGGATGTAATTAGCGGCTGGCCCGGTCGCGCGAGTGGCCCGCCGCATAGCGGATCTGCGGCGCCCAGAAACGCTGGGTGCCGGTTTGGAAGTGCCGGGCTCTGAGTGTTTGAGGGCTTAAGGACAACGCAACTTGACACTTGGGGTTTCCTCAACCCACTGGGGTGTTTGATGGATGTAATGTGGACAGGCAACAGCGCCCACTTGGTTTGAACACATGTGATTGATGGGTTTCACGTTACATAACATTGAGAGCCCAGCCGCACCGACCCCCACAATCACCTCATGACACTGATGGCTTCTGACCACCACACCACTGGCCACAACTGACAGGCCTAGTAGGCAAATGCTGCTGAGGAGCTCTCATCACTGATGTCCCTTTACCATAAGACCCCGAGAAGCACCTTACCACCTGGGCAGACTTTAAATGCTACAGGTAGTTGCCACCTGTGCAATTATCAAGAGGAAGGTGAGTGTTGACCGCTCACAGCCCCCATAAATTGCTGCTCCTGCCTGCCCACTCTCAACAGCTTCAATTTATCGCCTTTGTTGTTGAATCTCTGGAAGTCGGGACCCAGTCCACTCTCTTAGAGTTTAGTTAGAGACCTGAGGATTGGTCAACAGGGATGAATGCTGGCAGTGTTGGGCTTGCCAGGCCTGGTTGTAAACACTGTTGCACGCCCTTCAATCCCTAAAACAAACATGACCTGAGCTCATCTGCCAGTGTCCATAGGCAGTACCCCACCAGCATGTCTAGGGCATGGGGATGCGGGGCACCTGCGGTGGGGAATCAGGAGGCAGGACTACTTAAGACTGACAGTCAGATCCTGAATTATTTTTAAAAAACAAGCAGGGGAAGGGGTCAGGTGCCATGGTGTCAGAAGGCACCGGTTTGATCTGGCCTGCCATGGTCCTTGGCTGCATCAGGATTTTCAAGTGGCGAGCACGATGAGGAAAAGAACAAAGCCTCCCCCGCCACCTCTGTGTCCATGATCGGCCTAGCTGGGTCCATCATCTCTCCCACAATCTGGGTCACAGGTTAGGCACTGCCCATAATCAGCCATGCGTGCTCCTGCAGGCTGCTGTTATGTTTCACTTTCACATTGTTCTACTCTGCCTGACATTGTCTGATGGTCCACGTGGTTCAAGTACCGGGGACAGGCTGCGACTTGCAGGTTTGTATGTCCTGACTAAAGACACAGACCACCCACCACCAGTGTAACATCCGATAAGGGCGCTTTTCATCTCAAACTGGCTGAACTGATAAGCCTTGTACTCGTTATAGAAAAGCAGGGCCGGAATTGGCCACGGCGAAGGTATGGAGGTCGTGTCGGCCCCCAATGGCCATAGGGGGGCGCGCCTGTCATGCAGTGATGACGCGACAGGCGCACCTCACCACTAATTGGTCGAAGTCCGGGGCGTGACCCAGAAGCTATTGAAAGCACTTATGGAGTCACGAGTTTGGGCTAATGCCAGGCCGGTTAGAACTGGCCAGCATCCTCCCAATAAAAGGCTTCCCTCAGCCTGCCATTAGCCACACCAGCCTCGCTAGGAGGCTGGATTTTAATTTCTTTTAATTTTGTTTTGCAGGTTCGGGTTGGTTGAACGCTGAGCGGTGGCATTGAGACTCAGACAGCCTCGCCTGGGAGGCGGTACAATCCTTCTTGTTTTTATCATTCAGGTAGCTCCATGGGACCAGGAGCAGCCTTGGGTCAGCAGCACCTGTTTCTCGGCGAACTGGTCTCTTAATGCCAAGCGGATTGCGAGGAGCGCAAGGAATTCTGGGGCGCTAAGTATGGCCTGATCCGGAGGGTTGTGCTACAGTCTCCATGTGTGCCAGCTGGGGGCATCAGAGTTTTAGGGCCAGCGTTGAATGATGAAGATTTTCATGTGTGCAGGGTTATCGCTATGCTCTGCACCTGAAGGGTCTGAATCCTATGGCGGCTGCATCAAATATATATGCAATACGATATATATGTTATGTGCCACACATTTCCTGGGCCAGTTTATGTTTGTTTTCATCTAAAGGGTGTATCATGCCCTGGTCTATTGCTGCACCTTAAGTACGGTTATGCCCTGTACTCGTGATGTTTTTATGCCTTGTACTCTTGATGTACTGTTTGCTCAAACATTCTGTATGTTTATTATGAACCAGATGTATCATGGCCTGAGCAATAGTTGCACCTTATGTATGCCTGTCTGTAATTCTCATGTCCTCGGTTGTCATTATACATTCTGTGTATTTCATACGTCCCATATGCATGATGCACGGTGTAGTACTTACAGCTAGTGTAGGCTTATGTCCTGTACTGATCGAATATATGATTTTACCACGATTGCAAGTTCCACGCATGGCATTACCACGCGAATTTTAGTTCGCAAGTGGCTTTACCACGCTGGAATTTACAACACTGGATTATAACACGCGTAGAAACGTCCACTAAGCACAAATGAAACATAATGAAACTGATAGGCAAAAAAAGTATGTCTAGAGTTTGTAGTAACTGCTTAACCCAATAGATCGTTTTTTTTCAACATTCAAAAACAACAAATTACCCTAGATTTATAAATTATTTTATTTTACTGTGCGCTTAAATATTTATATATTTTAAATAAAGATTATTTGCTTACCTTACACCTTCCCGTCTTTCACCAGCAGCCCTTGCTTCCATCCACCATCGAAACAAGCGTCAAAACACGTCTACCAACATTAAAAACGGACTGCTATTTTGACGTACACGGCACGTCTTTGGGGGAGGCACTTTCCTTTTTCTTCAGTGGTACTGAAGTGCGTATTTTTTTTCTAAGTAACCTGCTCCTTTGTTTTTGTTTTTTTTGGGGGGGGAGATCTCCCCAGCCCCCCCAAGTACCCCCCCAGCCCCTCCCCAGCCCCCAAGCCCCCGCAGAACGAATGGAAGGAATACCACGTCTCCCCCCCAGTCCACGCACAACGTACTTGCGTGGTAGTGGAGGTCGTGGAAGGCACCCGCGTTTAAAAGACGTTTGCGTGGTAAGTGACTCGTGGAAAACGTTATTAGTGGTAATTACTTCGTAGTAAATGATGTTTCCCGTACTGATCATGACCTGGGCAGTGGTTGCACCATTCCTATGTTATGTACCATACGTACCATTTCTTGTTACCCCTATTATTTTGTATAAGTTCATTATATACGTTCCATATGCATGATGTAGGGGGTGGTAGTTGCATCTAATGTATGCTTTGGCCAGTAAGAACTGGTGTATATTGCTGTATCCCACATGTATGACGGCTGGGAGTTTGGTAGAGCCACCTTTTATATGGTTCTCATGTATGGTGTGTATCACTTCTTGGGCAGCAGCTAAACCTTCTATTTGTATATCTGCTATATGTGTTATGCCGTATCGTGCAGATACACCTTGATATGTTTCTTGTGTACCGTCTGTGTCATATTGAACGTGAGTATTACTCTTTCTGCATATTCCCAGAGCTGTAATCTTTCCTGCTCATAGGTTTTTGGTCTATTGCACCTACAGGGCCGGACTGGAAACGAAAACCTGCCCTGACAAAGTGCTTGGACCCCCTCCCCTCCCCCCCCCCCCATCCCCCCGTGGGGTTGGGGGTGCCGCCAAGCTCTTTGCCAGGGCCGGTTTTCGGCCGATTTTGTTACAGGGCCGATTTTGCCGCTATGATGCAAAAACGGCCCTGTAACAACATTGGCCCCCACCCGTGCGTCGCACCGAGGGTTTGCCCAGGGCCCGCTACGGCCAGTCCGGTCCTATGCACCTACCATATCCAGGGTGCTGCTTTTACCATCTGTAGAGTTCTCTTGTGTTGCTTAGGTCACGTCGTCACTTGAGCGCTTTTTGTTGGGTCACTGCGCTGTAGCTCACCCCGATACCAGCACTTGGGCAATGCTAATAGCTCTGGGTTAACAACAAATATGCCTTTCGTGCCATTAACTGGGCTTCAGCATTCCTTAAGTAACCATGAATGCACTATTGCACTCAACTTTGCACTCCAGGTCCATTCTTTAATTAGATGGGCAGGCACATTTGGTGTACACCTTCAGGGGAGCCAGGTACATGGTATGTATGTACATTTTCCCCCCTTGTTGGACACAGTGGGTTAGACATGGGCATTTCACTTTGCTCTTCTCATGGGGATCCAAGTGGGGAGATGTCACTTGTCCTTCCCCTTCAAAGGTTTCATTTATCGGGTCATATCCCGCGTGATGTTTTCTCATGGGCATGGAAAAAGGGAAAGAGCGCTCTGCTGTAAGAACTATGGTAAGCTTCAGCATCAGTATTAGCAGGCCCCAAGGTTTAGTGCTTGGGGCTTGCCATGAAGCAGGCGAACGAATATCCCGGCAATGACATTGAACACATGTGGTGCTGGGCAGATCATTTAATCTCCCGATCAAAAAGATGAAGGGGTCCCCATGAAATGCAACTAGTGCTATGATAAGCACTCTCACTGTAAGTCTAATTTCAATGTTCCTCATGTAATGTAACTAGTGCTATGCTAGGCGCTCTCATCGAAAGTACGATTTCAATGTTCCTTATGTAATGCAACTGAAGCTATGCTAGGCTCTCATAATAAAACTTCTGGTTTCAATGTGTGTTTTAAAAACCCAGTTTCGGGTCAGCCAGCCATGCACTGTTAAATTGAGTTTGGGCCAGTTCACAAGAAACAAAAAGGTATATATTCAGCATACTACCGGGGAATCTTATAGTTTCTCCATGATCAAACCCTTGCTGAAGCGGACATCTCTTCGCTTGCTAAAGATCTATGACTGCCGGGTTAGCTCGCTCGAATTCTAATACCACATTTTGTGGTATTACTTACTCGGGCAGTTAAGCTTAGCGTGATAATGGGGCTGGTTAATCAGAGTGCGAGGAACTCAAAGTTACGCACCCATGGTGTTTTTAGGTCTCGTCTGCTAATGCTCTTGCGCATTGCTGGCAAGAGATATTGGGGCTTAACCAGAGCTTAACCATCGGCGGAATTCATACAGTTCACGTGAACACAAGGACACGCATTCTCGCCACATGCACTTTTTTAAACAATTTTCATTGGCTCTTCACTTTAGGTCCTCCCACCCTCTCCCTGTCTAGCGCGCGCCTCACGCTTATCACCCCCCCTTTCTCTCCAGCATGCTAACACGCATCCTACAGCCTTTCTCCCATTGGCTCTTCACTTTCTGCACGCTTCATTCAGCTGACAACTTACACGCATCCTACAGCCTTTCTCCCATTGGCTCTTCACTTTCTGCACGCTGCATTCAGCTGACCACTTTTCAGACCACTCTGCATGCGCCTCTCGTTCATACCAGCCCCTCCCTCCCACAGGCTCTCCTTTCATTGGCTCTTTACTTTGTGAACGGCAACAACACGAAGCCCTCAGCCATTCTCCCATTTTGCTGGCTACGCCGACCACCCCCTCCCTCTCCAGCGTGCAACTCGCTCTCCAAATACATACTTTGTCTGCGTACATATACTGAAACCCAGACTTGGACGTTGAGTGTTATAAAAAAAAATGTTGTTAATAAACGTACGTTTTTTTTTCAAAACAGCCTCTCTCCCTCACTCTCTAGAGCGCAAATCGCTCGGCCATTTCATTACATAAACACACAGCACTCAGACTGTCTCTCCATCGCGCGCCATTCCTCCAAAGTCCCATTTTCCCATTTTGCTGGCTACTCCGACCACCCCCTCCATCTCCAGAGTGCAACTCGCTCTCCAAATACGTACTTTGTCTGCGTACATACACTGAAACTCAGACTTGGACGTTGAGTGTTTTAAAAAAACATTTTGTTAATAAACGTATGTTTTTTTTCCAAACAACCTCTCTCCCTCACTCTCTAGCGCGCAAATCGCTTGGCAATTTCATAACATAAACACACAGCAGTCAGACTTTATCTCCATCGCGCGCCATTCCTCAAAGTCCCATTCTCCCATTTTGCTGGCTACTCCGACCACCCCCTCACTCTCCAGCATGCAACTCGCTCTCCAAATACGTACTTTGTCTGCGTACATATACTGAAACCCAGACTTGGACGTTGAGTGTTATGAAAAAAAAATGTGTTAATAAACGTACGTTTTTTTTCCAAACAGCCTCTCGCCCTCACTCTCTAGCGCGCAAATCGCTCGGCCATTTCTTAACATAAACACACAGCACTCAGACTTTCTCTCCATCGTGCGCCATTCCTCCAAAGTCCCATTCTCCCATTTTGCCTGGCTACTCCGACCACCCCCTCCCTCTCCAGCGTGCAACTCGCTCTCCAAATACATACTTTGTCTGCGTACATATACTGAAACCCAGACTTGGACGTTAAATGTTATAAATATGTTTTTGGTTACAATTAAGCCAGGCTTGCAGTTTAAATATTATAACTTTTTTTTTTAGTAATAAAAATGTTTTTTTTTTACAAACAACACGAAACACACAGCCTCTCTCCCATCCAGCTGCCTACTCATTCCCCCCCTCCCTCTCCAGCGTGCGACAGCTCAATGGTATTACTTTAGATTCAGACTCCAGACTTTAATTAATTAATTAATTAATTAATTAATTGCAGGTTTATATAGCGCTAGGATCGACTCCCGGAGGAGTATCTCCGCGCTTCGACCGCTGCGAAACTCTTCCTGGCTTCCCTGAGAGATGGTCCCTTAGTGGGTATCTCCAGGGTGAGACCAGGCATCCCCGGCGGTCTGGTGGGGCCGTTAGTGAAGATGAGGCAAGCTAATGCCCAGAGTTGCCGAGTGTGATCGCTGATCAGAGTGGGCACCGAGGCGAGAGAATTATCGAGTCCGCTGACCCTGGTCCAGAAACCTGCCGCGTCGGGAATCGAACCCTGGTCCCGGGCCGTCCTCTGCTCTCGGGTCTGCCGCCTCTAACCAGTGAGCCACACTACTTCACGTAAAATGTGATTACTTTATCGGCGTAATTCAAATAACGTTTGCTTTACAAATTTTACGTTTTTCCACAAGACTTGCACGTTAAATGTTATAACTTTGTTTTCGTTCATAAATAAGTTTGCTTTGAACAAACACACAGCCTCTTTCCCATTCAGCAGACAAATCACTTCCCCCCCCACTCCCTCTCTAGCGCGCGCAACGCTCTGCAATTTCATTAACATAAACCCACAGGCCACAGACTTTCAGACTTTCGGAAAGTAAAGTACAACAGGATACTGGAGTGCTTTCAGCACCATCGTAAAGATTCTAATCTGTTGTCAGCCAGCATCTGTGAAATGCTAATTTGAACAGCAGGATGCGAAGCTCTTGTTAGCCCTAAATGAAACAACTGCTGAAAGGCCCACTACAACACAAATGCACTGTCACAAACTACCATGCACTGCAAATGTTATTACTTTTTCAAAGTAAATACCAAAAAAAGTGTTTTCAATACTTGACATTCTGCACCCAGAGCTGCACCTTCAATGTTATTACTTACGTTTCGTTATGACAAATCCGTTGCTTTGCAAAACACAAAAGGCACAGCTTCTCTCCCATTTAGCTGGCACTCAGACCACCCCCTCTCTCTCTAGCGCGCGCATTGCTCTCCATTTATTTTGAAACACTCAGCCCCCATAGTTGCACGTCAAATGTTATTAATTTGTCTTTGCTAATGAAAGTACGTGTTTTGGAAAAACATTTTATATAAAACTTTTAACTTTACACCTGGGGTACACACAACATTGCCATAAAGGCAATACTTCAACCACTATACATCAACAACAAACAATCAGCCCAAAGACATCCTCACTAGTGCATCCCTAGAATGCACGTTAATGTTATTACTTATGTTTCTTTAATAATAATAAGTAGCGTTTAAAAATACAAAGAACACAGCTTCTCGTCCAGTAAGCTGTCTAGTCAGCCCACCCCCTCTCTCTCCTGCGCGCGCTTCGCTCTCCATTTGTTTTACAAACACTCAGCCACGAGATTTGGGTGTCGGATATACTTTTGGGATCTTCATTATTTAAAATACGTGTACTTTAATTTCATTGTGGAAATCAAAAAATGTACTTTACACCGTGCCATCACCAGCAAACAATCAGCCCACAGGCATCCCCAACAGTGCATCTTCACCACAATCGTGACGGATCAAGCCGCAAACAGCCACAAATGGCAGCCATGCACAAGCGTCAGGCATACACCAGCTTGATGGAACCCCTAAGCATAGGCAGCCACAAGCGTCAGGCATCCACACTCACCACCATCGTAGTATCACTCAGAAACAACACAACATCACTCTGCACCACCACAAACAACACTCAGCACCACTACAGCAACACTCAGTACCACCACAGCACTACCACATCATCACTAATCGGCACACCAGCATCACTCAACACTACGTCAGCATCACTAAGCACCACTACACACTACAACAGCATTAATCAGCACCACCACATTATCACTCAGCACCAACACATTATCACTCTGCACACCCACAGAACTCCCCCAAAAAAACATCACTCTGCAACACCACTGAAAAAACAAACACCAACATATAATAACTACAATAAATATACTGTTACTGAAAATAAAATGTTGAAAGACATTAACAAGAATACACATAAAGAAAAACACTGAATAAAATACTGCAGTACAATAAACACTATTTCATTTACAGTAATGGAAAAAGTATCAAAAAATTTAGGGAGTACATCACATAAAATAACTACATTGCAATATATTAATTCAAAGCAACTTTGCTACATCAAATCTAGAAAGTACATTACATTAAATAAGTACATTGCAATATATTATGTCAAAAACACTTTAATACATAGCACAACAAAAATAAGGAAGGTACAATAGAAATAAAATAAGAACATAAGCAAACTCAAAGGGTGACACAATAGGTCAGAAGTACATCACAATCAGTCAGTCAGTCAAAACTCTTTATTTCGATTAATTAAAATCATAAATGAAGCAGCAAAACATACATTCATTTATACATAAAATCAATCAATAAAAATTAATTAAAAGAGTTAGTACAATAAATAAATATATATACACTTATGGACAGTCACATATGTACACTATATACAGATCATGGGTTGTGCAAAACAATACAAGAGTTGTGCAAAACAGTACATTATTTATATGACCACAATGTGTACAACGCTAAAAATATTAAAAAAAACATTCATTTTACGAAATAGAAAGGACTCGATGCCCCCCTCGTTTTCTCAGACTACATTGCTTTGCTTAGTGCATGTCGATATCTTTTTTATTAATTATCCTAGCTGCAGCTACCAGAAAACTGGCTACGCTGAAGATGATACGCACGCTACTGAGCAATTGCAAGTGTAAAAGTGCGGGTCTGACCTGCAGGAACCCAGCTTCACGCAATATGGGATATAAGAATTTTTTCCGTGCAGTGGAGAATTTATCGCAGAACATAATCACATGGAGAGTGTCCTGGGTAGAGAAATTGTCACAGGAGCATGGTGGGGAGTCCTCTGGTTTTCCCCAATGTGGGAAACTTCCTAAAGTGAGATGAATTAAATTAAACCTAAATCTTGTCAACAAGAAGCGGTGGAAAGGCTTAGTGACAATCTTAAGGTAGGGTTCCATGTCTGGGGAGGACTGTAAAACATAGATGGTTCTAACTCCTAATTTTTTCAGCTCCAATTCTTCCCTCTCTGCCTCTAGCATAGATCGAAAAGTGTGTTTGATCCACACCAAGTCCTCTTTCCTTATACCCTCCGGGTTTGTATATAGTTCAGGGCGTCCCAGTCAGGCACACGCCGCTCTAACGTATGCCAGCCAAGGGATACTATCTGCTCTATCAAGGGCCAAGCAATCTTTGAGGATTAGGTGATTAAGGGTAATTTCCTCGTTGAGCCAAGTCTTGGGCCAACAGATCAATGGAGCTGCTTTTATGTCATCTGATATGTAACTCAGGCCTAATTCAGAATCAACGGGCAAAGTCGGCGACGACCGGGGAACCGCCAGTAATGTTCTAAGGAACCTATTTTCAGCTATTTGTATTTTGTCCACAGGCGCGTACCCCCATATTGATGCCCCATAGGAGGCTATTGCACAGCACTTAGTATTGATGCCCCATAGGAGGCTATTGCACAGTACTTATCAATAATAAAAACATTGCAATATATTAATAAGGAGTTATGTAATACATAGCACAATTACTATTCGGAGAAAATCAATCTCAATACACTAAGTACAGAAGCAAAGTAAAAAAATATATGGATATTTCATGAATACGTCACATAAAAACAATACATTTACATAAATTCAATAGGGAAAGATTAAAACATAGCAGATCCACAGTTTCGAAAGATACATAACTATATACTAAGTACATAGGCGAAACTAAATACCAGCATCACTCAGGTCCACACCAGCATCACTGAGCGCCACATCACCATCCCTGACCACTGCTGTACACCAACATAGCACCACTCAGCATCAGTCAGCGCCACACCAACATCACTATGCGCCATTCAAACATCACTCATAGCCAACACAGCACCACTTAGCACCACTACAATATCACTCAGCAACACAAATTACCACTACACCATTACTATGCAACACCACATTATCACTACACACCACCACATTATCACTCAACACACCCACAGCAAAACTCAGCAACACTACACCAGCAAGAAAAACAATATTTCTATATAAAATTACATTGCAATAAGTAGAGGACATTACAAATAAAAAACAATCCGAAAAATAAAAGTATCTCCATTAAATAATATTACCAACAAGAAAACGAAAAACTAAAGAAGGACCAAATAACAAGCAAAAAATAACACAGAATGGGACAGAACTTACTACCTAATAAACAACTCAATGAGTTTATGGAAAGAAGGACCAAATAACAAGCAAAAAATAACACAGAATCAATAAGAACTTACTACCTAATAAACAACTCATGGAATTCTAAATACTGTACACATGCAAAATAAAATACTCAACTTACCCAAGAAAAATGAAATAAAAAGACAACGGAAGTAAAACACTCATGTGATTAAAAATAGAAGACCAATACTGTACATACGCTAACTAAAATAATAACCCAAAAAGTGAAAAATACATAACGAACAATATAAGCGCGGCAATACATTACTACATGAAATGAATAATACATAACACGTCATAAAAAAGGGAAATACAATTTATAATCACAAAGTACATAAGCAAAAGCCAAAAATTTCTGAAATTTACACAATAACAGTCACATTAAATAAATGCATTGCTATAAATTAAATAACAATACATTAAAACATTGCACATCCACAATTTCTAAAGTTACATAACTATATAACTATATACTAAGTACATACGCTAAACCATGGGTACTCACAAACTTTCTCTTGGGGGCCGAATTTACAGTGTGGTTTGTGGCCGAGGGCTGCACTGGTGGAGGCGGGGTCAGTGGGGGAGGAGGAAGGGGCTAGAAAGAAAAAAACTGTGACCATGAAGTTGAACACAGGCCCCTGCAGCGGACGCTTTCATCCACTGAGCCAACAGACCAGCATACACTCACACATCTCTCTTTCTCTCTCTCTCTCACTCTCTCTCTCTCCCTATCTCTCCCTTCCACTCTCTGTCTCCCTCCTTCTATCTCTCTCCACTCCCTCCTTCCCTCTCTGTCTCCCTCTGTCTCTCTCCCTCTGTCTCTCTCTGTCTCACCTCTCTTTCTCTGTCTCCCTCCCTCTCTTTTCTTCCCTCTCTCCATCTGTCTCGATCTATCTGTGCCCCACTGTCCATCTCCCTCGGTCTCCCTCCCTCCGTGTGCTCTCTGTCTGTCTCCCTCCTTCCCTCTGTCTGTCTCCATCCCTCCCTCTGTCTCCCTCCCTCTGTCTCCCTCCCTTCCTCCTTTCCTCTGTCTCCCTTCCTCCCTCTGTCTGTCTCCCTCTGTCTGTTTCCCTCTGTCTGTCTGTTTCCCTCTGTCTGTCTGTCTCCCTCTGTCTGTCTGTCTCCCTCTGTCTGTCGCCCTCTGTCTGTCTGTCTCCCTCTGTCTATCTGCCTCCCTCTGTCTGTCTGTCTCCCTCTCCCTCTGTCTGTCTCCCTCCCTCTGTCTGTCTGTCTCCCGCTGTCTGTCTGTCTACCTCTGTCTGTCTCCCTCCCTCTGTCTGTCTGTCTCTGTCCTTCTGTCTCTCTGTCTCCCTCTGTCTGTCTCCCTCTCTCCCTCTGTCTCTCTCCCTCTGTTTCTCTCTCACTGTCTGTCTCTCTCGCTGTCTGTCTCTCTCGCTGTCTGTCTCTCTCGCTGTCTGTCTCTATCGCTGTCTGTCTCTGCCTATCTGTCTGTCTGTGCCCCACTGTCCATCTCCCTCGGTCTCCCTCCCTCCGTGTGCTCTCTGTCTGTCTCCCTCCTTCCCTCTGTCTGTCTCCATCCCTCCCTCTGTCTCCCTCCCTCTGTCTCCCTCCCTTCCTCCTTTCCTCTGTCTCCCTTCCTCCCTCTGTCTGTCTCCCTCTGTCTGTTTCCCTCTGTCTGTCTGTTTCCCTCTGTCTGTCTGTCTCCCTCTGTCTGTCTGTCTCCCTCTGTCTGTCTCCCTCTGTCTGTCGCCCTCTGTCTGTCTGTCTCCCTCTGTCTATCTGCCTCCCTCTGTCTGTCTGTCTCCCTCTCCCTCTGTCTGTCTCCCTCCCTCTGTCTGTCTGTCTCCCGCTGTCTGTCTGTCTACCTCTGTCTGTCTCCCTCCCTCTGTCTGTCTGTCTCTGTCCTTCTGTCTCTCTGTCTCCCTCTGTCTGTCTCCCTCTCTCCCTCTGTCTCTCTCTCACTGTCTGTCTCTCTCGCTGTCTGTCTCTCTCGCTGTCTGTCTCTCTCGCTGTCTGTCTCTATCGCTGTCTGTTTCTGCCTATCTGTCTGTCTGTCCCTGTCTCTGACCCTATCTAGATCGCCTGCCCCTGTCTCTATCTGTCTCTGCCTCTATCTGTCTGTGTCTCTATATGTCTTTATCTGTCTCTATCTCTATCTGTCTCACCTCACCCGGCTCTCACTCCCTGCTGCCCTCTGTCACATCACCTGGGCTCTCAGTCCCTGCTTCCCTCTGTCACCTCACCCAGGCTCTCACTCCCTGCTTCTCTCCGTCACCTCACCCAGTTCTCACTCGCTGCTGCCCTCCCACCTCACCCGGCCCTCACTCACTTCTGCCCTCCCACCTCACCTGGCTCTCACTCACTGCTGCCCTCCCACCTCCCTCACCTGGGCTCTCACTCCCTGCTCTGCCCTCCCACCTCAAAGGGCTCTCACTCCCTGCTCTGCCCTCCCACCTCACCGGGCTCTCATTCCCTGCTGCGCTCCCACCTCCCTCACCCGGGCTCTCACTCCCTGCTCTGCCCTCCCACCTCACAGGGCTCTTACTCCCTGCTCTGCCCTCCCACCTCACCGGGCTCTCATTCCCTGCTCTGCCCTACCGCCTCACCGGGCTCTCACTCCCTGCTCTGCCCTCCCACCTCACCGTGCTCTCACTCCCTGATCTCCCACCTCACCGAGCTCTCACTCCCTACTCTGCCCTCCCACCTCACTGGGCTTTCACTCCCTGCTCTGCCCTCCCACCTCACAGGGCTCTCACTCCCTGTTCTGCCCTCCAACCTCACCTGGCTGTTACTCACTGCTGCCCTCCCACCTCCCTCACCCAGGTTCTGACTCTCTGCTGCCCTCCCACCTCCCTCACCTGGGCTTTGACTCCCTGCTCTGCCCTCCCACCTCCCTCACCCGGGCTCTCACTCCCTGCTCTGCCCTCCCACCTCCCTCACTGGGGCTCTCACTCCCTGATGCCCTCTCACCTCCCTCACCCAGGCTCTGACTCCCTGCTGCCCTCCCACCTCACTCACCCGGGCTCTGACTCCCTGCTCTGCCCTCCCAACTCCCTCACCCAGGTTCTTACTCCCTGCTCTGCCCTCCCACCTCCCTCACCCGGGCTCTGACTCCCTGCTTTGCCCTCCCACCTCCCTCACCCGGGCTCTCACTCCCTGCTCTGCCCTCCCACCTCACCGGGCTCTCGTTCCCTGCTGCGCTCCCACCTCCCTCACCCGGGCTCTCACTCCCTGCTCTGCCCTCCCACCTCACAGGGCTCTTACTCCCTGCTCTGCCCTCCCACCTCACCGGGCTCTCATTCCCTGCTCTGCCCTACCGCCTCACCGGGCTCTCACTCCCTGCTCTGCCCTCCCACCTCACCGTGCTCTCACTCCCTGATCTCCCACCTCACCGGGCTCTCACTCCCTGCTCTGCCCTCCCACCTCACTGGGCTTTCACTCCCTGCTCTGCCCTCCCACCTCACAGGGCTCTCACTCCCTGTTCTGCCCTCCAACCTCACCTGGCTCTTACTCACTGCTGCCCTCCCACCTCCCTCACCCAGGTTCTGACTCCCTGCTGCCCTCCCACCTCCCTCACCTGGGCTTTGACTCCCTGCTCTGCCCTCCCACCTCCCTCACCCGGGCTCTCACTCCCTGCTCTGTCCTCCCACCTCCCTCACTGGGGCTCTCACTCCCTGATGCCCTCTCACCTCCCTCACCCAGGCTCTGACTCCCTGCTGCCCTCCCACCTCACTCACCCGGGCTCTGACTCCCTGCTCTGCCCTCCCAACTCCCTCACCCAGGTTCTTACTCCCTGCTCTGCCCTCCCACCTCCCTCACCCGGGCTCTGACTCCCTGCTTTGCCCTCCCACCTCCCTCACCCGGGCTCTCACTCCCTGCTCTGCCCTCCCACCTCCCTCACTCGGGCTCTCACTTCCTGCTCTGCCCTCCCACCTCCCTCACCCGGGCTCTCACTCCCTGCTGACCTCCCTCACCCAGGCTCTCACTCCCTGCTCTGCCCTCCCACCTCCCTCACCGGGCTCTCACTCCCTGTTCTGCCCTCCCACCTCCCTCACTGGGCTATCACTCCCTGCTGCCCTCCCACCACCCTCACCCAGGCTCTAACTCCCTGCTGCCCTCCCACCTCCCTCACCCGGGCTCTGCCTCCCTGCTCTGCCCTCCCACCTCCCTCACCCGGGCTCTCACTCCCTGCTCTGCCCTCCCACCTCACCGGGCTCTCATTCCCTGCTGCGCTCCCACCTCCCTCACCCGGGCTCTCACTCCCTGCTCTGCCCTCCCACCTCACCGTGCTCTCACTCCCTGATCTCCCACCTCACCGGGCTCTCACTCCCTGCTCTGCCCTCCCACCTCACTGGGCTTTCACTCCCTGCTCTGCCCTCCCACCTCACAGGGCTCTCACTCCCTGTTCTGCCCTCCAACCTCACCTGGCTCTTACTCACTGCTGCCCTCCCACCTCCCTCACCCAGGTTCTGACTCCCTGCTGCCCTCCCACCTCCCTCACCTGGGCTTTGACTCCCTGCTCCGCCCTCCCACCTCCCTCACCCGGGCTCTCACTCCCTGCTCCGGGCTCCCACTCCCTGCTCTGCCCTCCCACCTCCCTCACTGGGGCTCTCACTCCCTGATGCCCTCTCACCTCCCTCACCCAGGCTCTGACTCCCTGCTGCCCTCCCACCTCACTCACCCGGGCTCTGACTCCCTGCTCTGCCCTCCCAACTCCCTCACCCAGGTTCTTACTCCCTGCTCTGCCCTCCCACCTCCCTCACCCGGGCTCTGACTCCCTGCTTTGCCCTCCCACCTCCCTCACCCGGGCTCTCACTCCCTGCTCTGCCCTCCCACCTCCCTCACTCGGGCTCTCACTTCCTGCTCTGCCCTCCCACCTCCCTCACCCGGGCTCTCACTCCCTGCTGACCTCCCTCACCCAGGCTCTCACTCCCTGCTCTGCCCTCCCACCTCCCTCACCGGGCTCTCACTCCCTGTTCTGCCCTCCCACCTCCCTCACTGGGCTATCACTCCCTGCTGCCCTCCCACCACCGTCACCCAGGCTCTAACTCCCTGCTGCCCCCCCACCTCCCTCACCCGGGCTCTGCCTCCCTGCTCTGCCCTCCCACCTCCCTCACCCGGGCTCTCACTCCCTGCTCTGCCCTCCCACCTACCTCACCGGGCTCCCACTCCCTGGTCTGCCCTTCCACCTCACCGGGCTCTCACACCCTGCTCTGCCCTCCCACCTCACAGGGCTCTCACTCCCTGCTCTGCCCTCCCACCTCCCTCACCCAGGCTCTGACTCCCTGCTGCCCTCCCACCTCTCTCACCTGGGCTCTGACTCCCTGCTCTGCCCTCCCACCTCCCTCATCCGGGCTCTCACTCCCTGCTGCCCTCCCACCTCCCTCACCTGGGCTCTGACTCCCTGCTCTGCCCTCCCACCTCCCTCACCAAGGCTCTCACTCCCTGCTGCCTTCCCACCTCACCTGGCTCTCACTCCCTGCTCTGCCCTCCCACCTCCTTCACCCGGGCTCTCACTCCCTGCTGCCCTCCCATCTCCCTCACCCAGGCTCTGACTCCCTGCTGCCCTCCCACCTCCCTCACCCAGGCTCTCACTCCCTGCTCTGCCCTCCCACCTCCCTCACCCGGGCTCTCACTCCTGCTCTGCCCTCACACCTCACCCAGCTCTCAGTTCCTGCTGTCCTCTCTCCCCTTCCCCCCGCCCCTCTACCCTGTGTGTCAGCCTGGCTGACACAGCCTCCAGGGCACCCCAGTGTTTCACAAGTCTTTAAACAACCATTTGTTTGTTAATGAGGCTTTCTTCACCTCTTAGCGCCCCTGCAGCTCCACTCTTTACTGTGGCTGGAATCGCCTGGCCCCCAAAGAGCAGTCTATCGTATTCCGCACTGCTGCTCCCAGAGGTGTTTGCTGAAGTTTAAAAAAAAACACAGGTGCGATGTCTCAAGCTCCGCGGGCCGCAGTGATAAAAATGAACAACAATATCAAACAAATCGATAATACATTCACATAATAGAGTATATAGTATTAAATTTTAAACTTACCTGTCAAACGACGCAGGAACAAGACCGGAAGAACAACACGGCTTTCCCACGCGAAGGTTGACGAAGATCTGGGAAATTCCCAGTTGACGCACGTCAAACGCAACGCTACGTCACAAAGTGTAGCGCTGCAATTGGCTACAAATTACGTCATAGCTAAAACAAATTGAAAGTTGACAAAACACTAGAATGATAAACACAACAACGTAACTAACGTAAAGGAAAAAAATAGCGTCCGCCATTTAAAAAAAAAAAAAACTTTATGAACAAAGTTACAACACAATACATTAACACACATAACAAATACATAAAAATAACAAGAAATACACACACATGTTCAAATAAAAAAAAAACATGCAACACACACACTCGCACAACATCACATCTGAAAAAAGAAAAAAAAACATCACACACTAAGCATAACGCCATAACATACAGCACACTAATAACACTCATCAACACTACAGCAGTAATACACACCATCACAGCAACACACCAGCTCAACTCTGCAACACCAAAGCAACACTCAGCACCATCACATCAACACTCAGCACCACCACAGGACCACTCACAACCAACACAGCATTACTCAGCATCAACACAGCATAAGTTAACACAACAACAGTAACACTCAGCTCCACCACAGCAACACTCAGCAAAACACCTGCATCAATAAACACCACAACAGCATCATTGTACAACACCACAGCAACACTCAGCACCAGTCCTGCATCGCTCAGCAACACACCAGCATTACTTAGCGCAACACTCAGCACCACCACATCACTAAGCACCACACACAAAAATAAACTCCAGCATCAATCAGCAACACACCAGGAATGCTCAGCAACACAACATTATCACTCAGCAGCACAACATTAACCCTCAGCACAACAACAGCATCACCACACCACCACCCAACACCACCACAACACCACTCAGCAAACCCACAGCATCACTCTGCACCACAAAAAAACAACAGCACCAATAAAAAGAAATAAAGGAAAACTATGCACCAACACAGCACCACTCAACACCACCACTGCATTAGTCAGCACCGCCGCAGCAAAAATCCACACAAAAAATGCACCACTCAGCTACACCACAGCATCCACTCAACACCACAACAGCATCAATAAGGGACACCCCAGCATCACTCTACACCACCAGAGCACCACTCAGCAACAGCACAGAAGCAATATGCACACCACAGCAACACTCAGCACCACTACAGCACCACTCAGCATCAACACAGCATAAGTCAGCACAACAACAGCAACACTCAGCTGCACCACAGCAACACTCTGCAAAAAAGCACCAGCCCAGCATCACTCAGCAACACACCAGCATTACTTAGCGCAACACCAGCAACACTCAGCACCACCACAACATCACTCAGCACCACACAAAACAAACAACTCCAGCATCAAGCTGCAACACACCAGGAATGCTCAGCAACACCACATTATCACTCAGCAGCGCAACATTAACACTCAGCGCAACAACAGCATCTCAACACCACCACTCAACACCACCACAACACCACTCAGCAACACCACAGCATCACTCTGCACCGCAAAAAAACACTGCAGCACCACTAAAAACAACAACAACAACATTAAGCACCACAACAGCACCATTCAACACCACCACTGCATTACTCAGCACCACCGCAGCAAAAACTCACACAACAAAAGCACCACTCAGCTACACCAAAGCACCACTCAGCACCACATCAGCATCAAGAAGGGACACACCAGCATCACTCTACACCACCACAGCACCACTCAGCAACAGCACAGCAGCAAAAAGCACAATAACAGCATCACTCAGCGCAACGCAAGCAACACTACACACCACCACAGCAACAATCAACAACTACTATAACACTTTAATACAAATATCAAATAAAAAAATATTAAACTTTTATTACAAATTAGTAAACAACAAAAATAAAATTAAAATAACTACAATTTTTTTTTACAAACGTTTGATCTAGTACCATTAAAAATTACAACTAACATTAGGTCACTATTCATTATTTATAACATTTTTAAATCATTGTAATTTGTCAGATCAATATATGTAAGACAGGGGAAAACTAAACATGTACCTTTACTAATGCTATAGATGTAACATTTGGTAAATTTATAACTATTGGCATTTCAAATAACAAAATGAATACTTTTATAATTTGCAAAACATACACAAAAATTCAAAAATATTTACATTTACCACACCAAAAACTCAAACTTTTCTATTGCGAGACCTATTGCATTTCCAATGCTTGTTTAATGTTTGCATCTTAAGTATCCCACCAATGGCAGGCCTTTAGTACAGGATGTTTGGCTCTGGCAATTTGTTGCCGCCGGAATGGGCAAACCATGGGCATTTTTTCAGTGTGAAACATGACTGCCCTACTGTTTGAGTCACATCAACACATTCCAAGCCTTCATGTCCCAGCAATCTATGCTGTCACTCAGGTACATTATCAGCACTTAGGATGTCACATCAGTATGTCCCAGACCTTGTTGTTACACCTTCGAGAGTACCTAGGCACGCGTGTGCGGTTGCACATATGAATTATTTCACACAGTGCCTAGGCACCGGGCTCTTGTACAAGTATGCATTATATGCCGGGGGTTTGTCAAACGGTACCTATGCACCCGTGTGCTCTACACTGATGCACAATAATAATGCATTGTGTCACACAGTACCTCTGCACCCATGTGCATGAGCACTTGTGCATTGACTGTCTGTGTTGTGTCACATGGTACTGGTGCCCCCTTGTGCTTGTGCAATTAAGCATTATATACCTGTGGTTTGTCACCAGTATCTCTGCATCCTTGTGCCTGAACATTTATGCAGTAGGCGTCCGTGTTAGGTCACACTACCTATGCGCCCTCGGGTATGTACAATCAAGCATTCTATTTCTGTGTTGTCACACTGTACCTATTCCCCGTGGGCTTTTGCGCATTTTGTGCATTTGGATGCCTATGTTGTCGTACATCCGTGTTGTGTCACACTGTACCTATGCACCCTGGGCTGGGGGCGTGGGGGAGAAGGGGGGTACAGTCTCATGATGTAGTCAATAGGGCTGGCATGTAAACTGTATCTTTTATCCAAAGGCTAAAAACACTAATCATCTGTGTTTTGATTTTCATTTATGTATGGCTGGATCCACAACTGTGATACCTGGGAGGTGCTTCACACCACAATGATTGCAAGATGTGGACAGGGAATGGGACCGGAAGATCCAGAACGTGAGTGGTAAGCGCCGGCATCAAGTGTTATGTGCGATCAATAGAAAGGCTCAAGCAGTGACAGCATGCATGGTTGAGATGGTGCGGCCCATGCACTGTATCGGATTGAGTATAGGTATGTCAACCATATGTTGTTGCCAGCGGGGTATTTTAGCAGTACGCTGCTTTACAGGTGTGTATGTCTTGCCATACTTGACCAAACCCAGTGTTAACGGGCGGATGCAACACCTCAACACCCCTGCCTTGAAAATGTATTCTGCCATTACAGCACTTGTGCATGCAGGTGCCATTTTAGCTGACACTGCGCGATGTTGGGATGCTGCGTAGTAGGGGGAGAAGCATACGCAGAGCCTATCCAGAGAACATAGTGGCCAGGTGTAGGTTCTTCACGCATTCCATGGATATGTTTATGGGAGATCTTGGAGCCTGCCAGGCGCTCCCTGTGTAGTCTTCAAAAATCTTACAATTCCGGTGTCAGTTGATTATTCCAATACAGCACCAACCCGGTTGAGATGGGGGCAATTGCACCAGCAATGATTAGCATTGTTTGGGGCAACAGGTCTATCGGGTGCTTCATACTGCTATCAATTGAGGCCATTTTGTGGCTCTGAGACGGTAGGTCAATCTCCTCTTAGTCAGCCAGCCCTAGCATTATTATCCTGCACGTGGAGGAGAACGACTGGGTGGGTACACCTGGGTAGAAGGGGGCTCGTTGAAACACTAATCACTGAAGAGGGTTGGTCGGCATGTTCATGCCCGGGATACACCCTGGTCTGGTCACAGATGGTGCAGAGATTCCAATGGGGAGAAGGTGAGTCTGTGGGGGCATTGACCCACTCTGTAAAATAATTATTAACAAACTGGTGAGGCTATCTAGGTCTACACCTGCAGACTACAGCCCATGGGTGCATCTGGGGGGAGCCGTGCTTCTTAAAAAGAGGGCGTCTATTTGGCCGAATTAGGAAGGAAATCTTCATGGATAATCTTCTGGCCTACTTAGTTGTGTATAGGGACAATGCATGACCTTTCAGTGAGCTTTTGGGGGGGCCTGATAGTTGGGCATCTATGCAGGCCTGTGGCGGTAAGGTCATGGTTGGTGAGCAGTAAATTTAAGGTCCTTAGAGGGTGGTGTCATTCTCGAATGGGGTCACCCAAAGGGGAAGGAGAAGTGGTCTCTCAAGAACTCCAGGGGTAGTTACAGCCGGTTGGCTGGATGGGTGAGGGGGAGTGGGAGTTACACTTTCCAGTAGGCTGCTTGGCCACCCTGCACATGCACAATGGCGCAAGTAAACGGTGCATAACTGCAAGGGCCCCATTATTGAGATAATCTACAGGACGTACGGGGTTACGTGGGGGGGAGTACCCTCACAGAGAACGGGCCCCCTACGCATGCGCACCCCAGTTGGAGGCCATGCATAATTTGATAAGGATCTGGCACCAGTAATTGACCTTGCCGTAGGCTCAAAATAGGGATATGCAGAAAATGAAATGTTATTTTCATGATTATTGATTATGGTATTGAATTGAATTGAAATAAAATTTATATTGCGCAACTAAGCCCGTAGGCATCAAGGCGCCTAACAAAGAAAATCAGAAAAGGCAAAACCAGAGCTAAGGAAAGGCTTTGGCACATAGCCACGTCTTAAGGGCCTTTCTAAAAGGCTTGCTTTGAGGGAAGGGTTTTAATCTCAGACGGCAGAGAGTTCCACAACCTCGGAGCCAAAGTTGAAAAGGCTCTGCCACCCCACCTAGCTCTACGGACACGAGGGATTGATAGCAAGGATTTGTTAGCCGAGCGCAAGGATCTGGAAGGGGTATATGGAATTAACAGATCCCTTAGGCCTCCAGATTTGTTAGTGGCCAGGGCCCCATAGATCAAACAAAGGGACTTAAAAGAAATCCTGGCCTCAATTGGAAGCCAATGCAGTGCTTTCCTGGCAGCCGTGGCAGAGGCCCGCCTAGGGAGATCTAGCACAAACTTTGCGGCGGCATTCTGCACCATTTGTAGTCGCATTATCAGACTCTTGTTAATGCCAAGGTATAAGGCATTACAATAATCTAGTCTTGAGCCTATTAATGCTATTACAATTTGCTTTCTGGCTTGAGGGGACAGGTAATGTTTATTCTTCCTCAGAATGTTTATTATGCCCCAGCAGGTGGAAATAGTCCTACTTACTTGCTGACCCAACCCCAAAAAAGGGTCAATCATGACTCCTAAGTTCCTAGCCAATGCAGTGGGTGTAGGGCACACTCCCAAAGATGAAGGCCACCATTCCGCCGACCAAATGTTCTCCTTACCTCCGAACACCAGAATTTCTGTCTTCTCGCCGTTGAGCTTCAATGAATTGCAAATCATCCATTGAGCCACTGCCTCCATGCAGTGTCTAAAATTGGAGGCAGCCGAGATGACAGGTTGGGCGAGAGACATCAATATCTGCGTGTCGTCGGCGTAGGCGACTACCTCCATCCCGTAAGATCTAATAAGCCTGGCAAGTGGGGTCACATAGATGTTAAAAAGGGTCGGACTTAATGCCGACCCCTGAGGGACCCCACACTGCACAGGAAGGGATGGAGATAGGAACTCCCCCAGCTTAACTCTCTGTTCCCTCTGGCCGAGGAAGGAGGTCAGCAAACTAATGTGCGGGCCCCTCAACCCCTATCTCCCTCAGGCGAGATGTTAACACTGAGGGAGACAGGGTATCAAACGCAGCCGTAAGATCTAGCAGGATAAGGAGAGTGGTCTGGCCCTTATCCACTCTAGTGCGGATGTTATCAAGCACAGTGGTAAGGGCCGACTCCGTACTATGCTCTCTCCGAAATCCATGCTGCAAGTGATCTAAAAGGCCAGAGGTTTCCAGGAAGGCAGCAAGATGCTGGTTGAGATGGTATGTTTAGATTCGGATAGGAATACCTTTGTATTAGAGAGATGTTAAGGTTAGCCATTTGACATCTGTACCTATCAATGAATCAATGTAATGTAATGGTTTTCTGCGTATTGTGTAAATATTGTATATTAATTTTGTTTTAAAAATGTTATGTAAATAAAATACAGCCGGGGATTTACGACCCCCTAATCCAAAAATATTCTCATGTTATTATCTTGATATTGATAAGGGAGGAGGGGGTCTAGGTAGTACCTGGCAATATTAACAGAGGACGAGAGAGGACAGAGTGCTGGAATTGGCTGCGGCAATGTACTTCGGGACACAGTTCAACAAACAGCTTAATCTGAACAGCTGTTCGAGCTCTGCGAGATGTAAAGTTTTTGCGTGACAATCTCAGGCATTGCACTAATGCGGGGACATTACTGAAAATGTGTTATTTTGACGCGAGAGGCGTGGCACTTGGCTGGGCTGCTTGGAAAGCTTGCATTGATCAATTAGTTATTTTGGTGTCACATCCTTATATGATCAGAAATGCCACAGGACAAGGAGTTAGTCTGGTTGAACACATGGTCTTATGGGCATGTTGCCCCAACTTTACTCTCCCTAAGTGTCTGGTCTAGTTCTCTCGTTGTCGTAACATTACTAATTGGTTTATTGAACTGATTGCATATATTCGGTATAGGTGCACCTCAATAATTCGGCATAACCATGCAAAAGCCCAACATATTTCATCTTTAAATGAGCTGAATAAAAGAGCATTTCACAAACAAAGCACTGTGTGAAATTACTGGAACAGTAACTTCTTTTATTCAAATATTAGGCTACAAAGGCCAACACAAACAGAGAAAATGGACAGACTGTGAAAGGTTTGTTTGTCTCGGCTGGTCTCCAGGAGCAGACTGGCATTATTTCAGAATTAAAGTGCGTCTCGAGAGATATAGTAGGAATGGCAGGATACGCCATTTTACATTACTTCTGAGGAAACAACTGAAGGTTTCTTAATTAAACCCAACTTCTATGAGCGCTCGCAATAACTCTTTAGATCATTTGCGGTTCGTTATGGGCTTTCAGGGAGATGGATGGTTGTGAACAGCCTGTTTTTTTTCCAATCAGCTAAGAAAGCTGTAAGCGCTCAGCGACACTACCTGGTACTGCTCTAAGTGGTTTTAGAAATAAATGCACAGGAAATGCCATGAAGCACAATGGACAACCCTGGTGTGTTACCTGGAAAATGAATGAATGCCATGTATTACAGTTGCAGAGTTATGCTGGCTTGGGGTGTAATTGTCTTCTGTGCCCTTTTGTTGCTTAAATGGTTAAAGGAACATTAAGAGCACAAAGTAAAGAAGTGGCACAGAGCCATTCACAGCAGCGAGAAAGCACACCTGGCTCGAGGAGGAAATACATACAATGTCACAGCAAGTCAAAGTTTCAATACAAGGTTTAGATTGTGAAAGATGAAGGCATGGTTTATGTGCGAGATTATCATCCTGCAGCCCTTCCATTGCACAGGCAGCCAACGTTCTAGAGCTATTAAAATGCACTGGGAATTTACCTCTGCAATTCATACTGGATGGGAAAATAACACTTGTTTATATTTACTTTTAAATGTTTTTGTTGAACTCCAGAAAGCCATGGTTACACTTCCGGCCTCACAGCCAAGATTGCTGTACGAAGATGTACAAAGCCTGGTTCGAGTGCAAAACAATATTACTGAAGGGTAAAGGCAGGAACACGTTTGGAGGCCTTCGACGAGGAGCAGGAGTTTTGGGAGGACACCCTTTGGCAGCCCCATGTTTCTCAGAGAGAGGAATAAACACATTTTTGGCTAACTGGTTTGCTTCAGTCTGGAGACGGTAAAGGCATCCCCTTGTGACTAGCTAGATTCTAATGGACTGTCTTTGTAGTCCTGTTTTCAGGTCCAAAGAAAAGTGGTTCAGTTGAACTCTTTGCGATTGGTACATAAACAAAACATGTCAACACAATTATCAGGTACATGTGGGGATGATGAGATGTACACATTTCTCTTTACCTACATGATCACGATGGGTATTGTTCTAAATAGGGAGTGTACCTGATTTCTGGCATTAGTCAGCACTTAACAATTCTATCTGGTACTTTTTCTGCTGAAATGAACATGTGCTGGAAATGAATTCATCACTGGTAGGCAAACATTGGCTTACTAGTGATGACTTGCTCGCGTCTCCCATTTAGTCTCCAAAGATTACTTAATTTGAAAATTTCTTTAAAGCAACCATCCTTTCCACTGTTTTCCTTTTCCTAGTACAGAATAATTCTCGTCTTAATTTTTCGGTTTTTGCTTGTGATTCCTCCATGTGTCTTTTGAAAATCATTGTAAAATAAATTTTTGTTTGAGGTTGTAACCTTTTCCCCTAAATTGATTCTTTTCAGAAATTAATTTTCACATTTTCCACATTTGCGAGTATGATAAATATTTTTGAAACTTGCGTGGGGCAATAAATTGATTTTGTCCATAATCCATGGGTCTCTCTTTCCCATGGGCTTCATAACTTGAGCACCAACTTGAGGAGATATACTCCAAAGTCACCCGCCTCCACCTTTTTGGGATTAAACCCTATATATGAGACTGCAATAAAAATCTAAAGGAGATGAGTTGGCCCATTCTTTTGTCAACCTTGCAAGAATAGGAGGACCTCAATCTTCTTTAGTCAGTTTCTTGTGCAACTGATGCCCTCACAAGTCTGGAATGTTTATTTACTATAAATTCCTTAAAGAATACATAGTGCATTAACTCTGCCTTTTAGGTGCGTAGTGATCACAATTTTCCTAATACAATTGTAAATAGTCATTTCAAATAACCACTGTCCTCATCAACTATCTGGATGTAAAGTATTATATGGCTTTTGGTGTCAAGCGGTCCACACCAGAAGCAAGGAGACAACGCCAGACTGGAAAAAAAATGCAAAAAAAGGGAAAACAGAAAAAAAGACCTTCTCCATCAATACTCCCATGATCTGGAACAGCATCTCCATCAACATTAGATCTGCCCAAACGCTTAGGCAATTCCAAAAGTAGCTGAAGGCCCACAGCTGCAGAAAACACTACCTCTCCCCATGAAAGAATTCACCAAGCAAACAACCGGAAACACTGAAATTAATCCGGATTCATAACATTGTTTTCTAGTTGGCTTGAGCTAAAACTTAATTTACTTGTTAGAGTTTTGGCATAGCTTAAAATAAACTAGAGGGGTTGCAGAGCACTTCACAGTGAGCCGGGTTAACTATATACAAATAAAACAGTGAGAGACAATGGGATTAGGAATAGGTCGGTATTATATAGTGTAAAATGAAGTTTTGAAGAATTACAATGAAGAACGGAGAGGCCAGGCATATTGTGAGCACTGATAATGCTTAATTCTGTTTGGGGGAAAGTCAATTTTTCCAGTTTACCAAAGCATAACATGAAATTATAAATACATACTTATAGAAACATGGCATTACACAGATTGTGAGATCATAACATTCTTATTAGCAGAAACCTAGAGAGAGAATTTTCAGGTAGGATCCTAAGGAGCAGATTATAGAAGAATAATCTGGGAGTAGCACTGAAGGGTAGATAGTTAATTATAGAGATACCACTGGAAAGGCAGTTTTTTCTTCTCCCTTTTTAAGATATTGAATGATCAGTTTATCCTGATGCTGGGTGGAATAGAGTTCCATAGCTTGGCAGCAAATCAAATGAAGGATTGCTTGAGGGTTCTCATTTTGTATAGATGGGGAGTTCCAGTTGAAGGTAATTCACACTCTATAGGATGAGTTTCTTTGAAAGATAGTTTGGAGATTTAGAGTGGAGTGATTTGTGGATAATGTAGGAATGTTTTAGTGTGCTTTTGGCTTTGATTGGGAGCCAATTGAAAGATATCAGGACAATTAGTTTGTGGCCAACTTTCCTGGTGTCTGGGATCAATCAGGAAACCGCATGGGGACCGACAGGGGCTGATGGAGTTTAGATATGCCTGTAAAAAAGGACTTTGTATAGCCAAGATTGAGATTCTAAACTAGTAGGTATCCCAAGTGTTGAGTACTCACACAAACTGTTAGAACTGGAAGTTCTGGCTCTCAGAGTATGCACCCTGTACAGGCAGGAACCACCACTCAAGGTATGCGAGATATACACTAAAAGATAACCTGTGCTCACCCTCTGGTAGCTTGGCACAGAGCATTTAGGCTTATCTAAAGAGGCAATGTGTAAAGTATTTTTGTAACACACACACACACACACACACACCGTAACACAATGAAAACACCACAAAAATACTCCAAACAGGGTAGAAAAATAAGCAATATTTTTATGAGTAAAAGAAGAAAAAATTGACAAACATCCAATAAGTAGAACCGGAGTTATTAATTTTTAAAGACTAAATCAAGATCTATTGCTTAGAGTCAAATAGGGCTGAGGGGTTACTTGAGGTCGTCCTGGACCTGGGTAAATCCAAAGTTCAGACCTACCGCAATGGAGGGCAGGCTGGCTACATGACTCATGCAGGGCTGGCTTAAAAAGTACCTTGGATGGAGCAAGCATCAACATCGAAGGCAAAGAATGCTTCACTGACGAACCCCTTTACGATGCAAGCACTGTGTCATCATTGAGCCTCGCTACCCATTGTCATCAAGCTGGGAAGTCCGTCGAAATGATGTCAATCCGCTCCTGCATCAGCATCGAAGGGCAATGTGTCAGTTCCGATCGGTGCAAAGTCATTACTGTGTCTATTTTGATGGTTCTGGACAGCAGAAATCATCTTCCAAGGACTCAGGACTGGATTGGTCCCACTTGGCAGGGCAAGACTCATAGATGGTAGAGTCCAGGTGCTGTTGCACAGTTGAAGGAAGTCTTTGATGGCCCTCAAACTTCAGACGAGGGGTAGCCAACAAGGCCTTGGAATTACTCTGTGTTCAAGTGAGAGGGTTCCTGTCCTTGGCCTCAGTAGGCAGTCCGCGACACTTAGGATAAGTGTCGACTCTCTAGGCACAACCAATGGAAACGAAAAGAACTTTTGAAAGAAATTGTTTCAGTGAATATAGTTCAATCAGTGATATCCTTAATTATCACAGCAATTTATTCCATGTTATCTTTCACATGTAATTCAAGAGTTAATAGAATCATGGTTGATTTAATCCAAGTATCATTCCCAGATACAATGTATTTAATTCATGATAAACTGATCACATCACCCAATGCATTTCGGACAGGGTCCTTCATCAGGGGTAGTCTGCAAACAATACAAATGTGATCTTTGTAAGAACTGCCAAAGTGTCTACATAAAGAAATAATTCACATCAAACTCGACGTTCATGACGGAATGGAATATAAAAGCAAAAGGGTGCCAAAATGAAAATAGACGGAATAAGTGAGTGAGTCCAGAGCGAGAGGGTGCCATTACGGTTATAAAGCAGCAAGAGGCTCAATGTGACTATGACCGTGTAAGTGCTTGAATAGCCAGTGAGAAAATCCCAGATATAGATAGAAAAAAGGAGCGGCGAGAGAAATCACGCTGCCCAACATTGCATCGGAAAATCACCAAAACAGAGTAACCCAACTACATTGTGCATCTATTGCTACGTGTGAGTGTTCGTTGGTGTCGCGTGTGTGAAATAAAGATCAGTGAAACATGCGCATAGAAAGAGGACAAAGTAATTGGCAGCCATGTTATAGTGGTGTGTAACACAAGAATCGTTAATAAAGTGTGTTGTTTGTTTTGAGGTAGAATACAACGGAAATTGCATCGAACCCATATGCAAACAAAACATAAAGTGAAAAAATGTATACAATAAAAAAATCAGCATGAAAGTAACAACAATCAGATTAAGTAAAAGAAAATCTGCTCCTCACAAATAACAAGAAAATTCCATCCGATCATTTAAACCAAAAGGCTTGAAAGATTGCAAAAACTTAATCCAGTGATTCTCACACTGCAAAAGAAAGTTATTATTGTCTCTGCCCTCACACTTGGCCACCACTTCAAAAGCAGCAAATCTGAGTTGGCTTACATTATGTGTATTGTCTTTGAAGTGTATTGCCAAATTAGATTTTATATTCTCAGTCCGTATATTGCTTTTGTGCTCATTGATTCTCGTTTTCAATTTGCGCGAGGTCTTGCCAGTATAGATCAAACCACATGGGCATTTGATAATGTAAATTACATTTTCAGTGTCACAAGTAGCATTAAGTCTCAAATTGATATTGGTGCCTTGGCCTCAGTAGAGCACAGATCAGCAGGAGGCAGGACAGAAAACCAAAGCAGTAAAGCAGTTCTTGCAGAGCAGTCAAGCAGAGTGGCAATTCTTGTAGCACAGCAGTTTTTACCCCTGCCAGAGTTCTTCACATGTACAGTGGTGTATTGTCTTGGTAGGGTCAGAGCCTGAGTACTTATACCCAGGTGTGCCTTTCAAGTGGGGGTGACTTCAATGCATGCCCCCTCTCTTCCCCACCCTGGCAACAGACTATTAGTAAGGGGTAATCAGCCCTTTGTGTGGGAAACAGGACCCTGCCTATTCAGGTGTGTCAGCTCCCCCTCTCTCTCCCTGCCCAGTAATAGCTATCAATGGAGACAAGTTATCTGTCATACTCACGTGTTATGTTGTTTGGCTGTTTAGAGGGAATGTACAAAGTGTAGATTTCACCCTCCCCAGACGTGTATTGGAGACAGAATGCATGGCACACAGAGCAGAGAAATGTCCACTTTTTAAAAGTGGCACTTCTAAAATAGTAAATGTTAAATCCAACTTGACTAAGAGGATTAATCATTACCACTCCAAAGATAGAAAACATGAAAATGATACTCCTTTTTGATCAGGAATTACAGCTTAAAGATATTTTAAGGAATTCTAAATGCTGACCTATGAGAGGAGTAGGTCTAACAGTAGTTAAACAAAGAATGTAGCTTTTTGTCACTACCAGGACATGTAAAACTTACATGTATTTGTCCTACATTTTACTTGCACAGCACCCCGCCTAGGGCCTACCTCAAGGGTGACTTATGTGCAATAAAAGGTAAGTTTAAGGCTTTACAAGTGGTTTGAAATGCCAAGTCGAAGTGGCTGTAAACTGCACACATAGACCCTGCAATGGCAGGCCCAAGACAGGTTTGAAAGGCTACTTGAATGGGTGGCACAAACAGTGCTGCAAGCCCACTAGTAGCATTAAGGTTACAGACACTGGATATATGGTATACCACTTTACAAAAGACTTACAAGTAAACTAAATATGCCAATTGTATATACACCAATGTTACCATGTTTAGGGGAGAAGCGCATGCACATTAGCACTGGTAAGCAATGGTAAAATGCTCAGAATCGTATGGCCAACAAAAAGAGGACACAAGTAGGGAAAACTTGTGGGGGAAGGCCACCCTAAGGATGACATGTCTAATATATGTCCCCCGAGCTGAAAGTGGGGAGCTCTACCCAACCTCTAGGGAGTTCTCATCACTAAGGAGGAAGAACCTAGATAGACCATCAGCATTGGTGTGGTTTACCCCTGGTCTGTGTTCTATCCTGAAGAACATACCCTATAGGGAAACGGACCACCTCAGCAGTTTTTGATTCTCACCCCTCACTTGCATAAGCAAAATGAGGGACTTGTGTCTGAATCAGGAAGGTGAGTGCCAAAAATGTATGGCCTTGGGGGTGTGGCCAGCAGTGATGTAAGATGGCTGACACCTAAAGGAACTCCCGAGACCCCTAAACCCCTTCGCTAAATATCCATCACAGTATCCATGGTAAACACAACACCCATAGCATCCAAGCGGGACAACAATCTGGAGAAGTCAAGCGAAGTCTGCAGCCCCTTGGAAGTCGGAAGAACGAGGCCAGAGACACGGCCTATAGGACACCGGAAGCCGGTGACTAAAGTAGTCACCTCCACAAGCCCAAATAGCATCGAGGGAGCAAGGTAGTCAACGCCAGTGCCCTGGGAGAGGTATACAAGGGAGAGCTGTGAGGCCCCAGAGCAGTGGTGACTTAAAACCCAGAGAGCCGGCAGAAGTAAGGGGCTGCTGGTAAGACCAGAACATGCGAGGCAGGGGTCAGTGTGGCCAACGTCACTGGGTGAAATGATCCTGCTGAGGCAGCAACAGCTGCAAGAAAGGTGCCGAGAGTGGGTGGCACCCGTCTGCGAAGCAGAGCCTAGAGGTTGGTGAAAACTCCCCAGGACAGCCCCCTTAAGAGGAGAAATATCAGTTGCTCATACCCTCAGACGGGGAGAAGGTACCGGGCCTCAAAGGTGAGCGGATCGACAAGGGCGAACACCATTGAGCGCGACACGCATTAGGAGTGGAGTGGCTGAGGCGTAGGGACAGCAGAAACAGAAGAGACTTTAGAGTCCAACAGAAGCAATAGGATCTAAAGGCAGACAGACCGCCTACTCATTTAAATAGACCTGGACCTTCAGTGGTCCCCCACCTCCAAGAGAGTCTTAAAACAAGTATTAGGAGACAAGGACAAGGCAGGCCAGTGCAAAGAGCGTAGGAAGAAGACCTTGCCAAGAATCTCGTTGGAAGGTGGGGAGCCGACACACCAGGAGAGACTGCTGGAACCACACAGAAAGGAGGGAGAGTTGACAATAAGGGTGTATTTTACAAGCATTCCACGCTTCAGTGCAGCTCTGATAATAGCCGGGGAGAATGTGGTCCGAGAACAGACTCCAGTGAGGGACATCCGACAGGCTGCACAGAGTCCCCATACCTATGGACAGGCGGCAGACAAACCTTTGTGGGCTGAAACCTCAACCACCAGGCTAGGTCAGCAGCCACATACCATGGCAGGGGAGGGGAAATGTCTGCTAGGTTCAAATCAATTCAAGCTCGACAAATATGCGTGGACAAGACAACCAGATATCGATGGCACTCCCTGTGAGGAAGAACAGGCATGTACACAGGAGCCTGCGACAAAAGAAGACCTAACGGTACGAAACATAATGACTGCATTAAACAGAGTACAAGCCTCACTGGAATCCAGAATAGAGTCAGTAAACACAGAAGTCTCCGATGTCAGGGCTGTCTTAAGGAAAATGGGCACAAGAATGACGGACATGGAAGAGAAAACAGCAGATCTGCAAAACAACACCCCAACTCTTAAAAGACAAGTAAGGGAACTATATGAGACAAGCAAAGATCTGGAGGCAAAACTTGAGGATTATGAAGGGAGATCTAGACAGAACAATGTGAGAATTACCGGGGTCCCCAAACGAGCAGAGGAGCTGGTGACAGACCTGTTAGTGGAATATCTTATTCTGAAATTTCTCCAACCGCGAAGCCTATCTAAATACTTCTCAGTAGAGAGGGCTCATCGAGAATCAGGGGGGCCAAGACACGGAGCATCACCAAGACAGCTATTAGCCCAAATTTTTTATTTTGAGACCACGACGCAATACTCCAAACCACACGCAGTGCGCCTCCCGTGCAATATAAAAACAATGAAATCTCGTTCTTCCCAGACTTCACAATCAAACTACAAAAACAGAGACACAGCTTTCTCGAGGTCAAAAAGGTTCCGAGTGAGAAAGAAGATTAAATATGCAATGCTCTTCCCCCCCAGACTCAGAGTGTAGGCGGAAGGGAAAGTTTGGTTTTTCACCAATCCAGAGGAAGCATGGAAATGGATAGACGGATGGCAATTAGTTGGTGATCCTCAGTTCTAAAGCAAAAAGAGATAAACACCTGAAGAAAACTCAAGAAGACTCCAGCAGGAAAGGAACAGACAGCAGGGGGGACCAGACCACCGGAGTATCTGGTGCACCTTTGAATCCTTAAGGATGGTCTAGAGTATAACGACGTGACCCATAGTAATGTAAAGGAAGAAAAAAACACAGTGGTACCACTAAATTGGTGAAATCGGACACTGGGGTCAGAGAAATGTCTGAACTGTGAGGTGGAGAAACGGTCTGCTACACAGAGGGATCTGCACTGCCTGGAGAGGAGCTTGGATAAAAGAATATACTCAACTTAGCAACTAAAGCTGTAGGGAGGGGGGTAGGTAGCAGAGGGGAGGAATGCTGTGACACTGGCTCCAGAGTCAAGATTGGGGAGCAACAACAGGTGCTCAGCATAGTTGGGGAAGCGGGTAGTTCAATGCTCAGGTTGCAGGAGGCAGGGATACGTTTCTATTTTAGTTAAATTTAGTAAGTATTCAACATGGCAACCAGAACAGACAACCATGGTCTTGGGGCAGAGACATGTAAATATTTAGTTCAAGCAGGATGTTTAAAGGGTGGGCTGTAAATTGTGGTAAAGGCCCCCAAAATGTTCAAACTCAAAGCAGTAAGACACAGGAGACACCCAAGGGTAAAGAATGGCTGATATGACTAATATTCCCCAACTGCAGATGCTATCATGGATGACAATGGGTTGGGGGGACAAGGTAAAAAGGGGGATGGTACTCCAAGTCATTAAGAGAAGCTTGCCCAATGCAACCCTATTGCAAGAAACACATCTAGTGGGTAATACCTGCAAGGCTCTTGACAGGTGGGGATACAAGTTGGCAGTACATTCGTGATTCACTTCCGGGTCGAGGTGATTTGGGGTGCTGGCGAGGAAGCAATTCCCACTTATTTTTTAACTGACATGGGTGGACGATTGGGGTAGATTTGCGGCGTTGACAGACAACTGGGAAGGGAAAACTATTAACATAGTCTCAGTATACATACCACCGACACTGCACAACATCGCCAACCCTGACATGTGCCCATTCCTCCTGAGGCTGCCTGAAGGTGAGCTCCTGATTGGAAGTGACTTTAATTTGACACCAAATAACCACCAAGATAGATTTCTCGCATGGTCTCAACCCCACCATTCCTCCACACTGTCAGATTTCTTGGCAGCAATGGGTTTAGCTGATGTCTGAAGCACTCAAAATTCATCAAAACAGCAATTCACTTAATTCTCACTGGCACATAATAGCCACTCATGCATAGATTTCTTGTTCTCACACACAGGTAGAGTTCCTTGTTTTAGGGAAGTACACCAGCTGGCACGGGGACTGTCTGACCACTCCCCGATATGCACTAGTTACCAAGCTGAGACTCGGGGTACCCAAAGAAGCATAGTGCTGCCGCCAAGGGGTCTCAAGGTCCCTCAGTTATGAGGACTAGTCCGGACCACAAAAACCTATGTCGACTAAAACAAAAACTTGGTAGACTCAGCACAGGTATTATGGGTGGCTTACAAGACATTTATAAAAGGGGAGGGTCTCTCACTTATGGTAGGATATAAAAGGGATAGGAGAACGGCGTTGGAGGAGTTAGAGTGTGATATTTCCAAGCTAGAAATGCAACTGCCAGAATGCCACACAGAAGAGCTGCTTAGTACCTTGCAGCTCAAAAGACAGGAATACAGGGAAATTACCTCGGAGGCGGCAAGAGCCAAACAGTCGGCGACTAGAGATCGCACTTATAAGCACAGCAACAAAGCTGGGAAGCTGCTGGCCTGGCTAGAGAGGTGTGAAAAAGCTAATAGATGGGTGAGTACAATCACTACAACAGCCAGAGCCACTAAGAGATAGAGGAGCTATTCGCACAGCATTTTACAATTGTATACTCTGAAAGCCCCTCAGCCACAGCAGAGGTCTGAAACGCCATCTTGGCGGATCTACCCCTACTGGTGTTGACCCCCGAAGATGCAGCAAGTATGGAGAGTGATATTACAGCTGAGGAAGTAGCCTCTGCAATTCACAGCCTCCAGTCCGGAAAGGGGATGGGGCCGAATGGCCTTCCGATCAAACTATATAAAGCAGTGGCCTCCCAAATGTACGCAGAGAGTGTAAGGGTTGGGGAGTAACATAGGGATCAATGCCTGAGTTCTGTAGTTGTGATTCACAAACCCAGTAAACCAGCTGATCAATGCTCTGCATACCACACATTCTCACTCCTTAATGCAGAAATTAAGATATTGGGTAAACTCTTGGCAGCCAGGCTTGTACATCAGGTATCTCACCCGATACACCCGGACCAATCGGGATTCATGCCTGGAAGAAACACAGCACATAATATACACCGCCCACACTCGGTTATAGGTAGGAAAGATACTATTAGATAAGATGGGGTAATAATGTCCCTAGATGCACGTATGGGATTTGATACTGTGGAATGGCCGTACATGTTTGCAGTCCAGGCGATAATGGGGTTCGGCCCCAAATTCCGGGCATGGGTTAGGCTATTATATACCGGGCCCAGGGCGCAGGTGGTAGTGAACGGGAGGTCCTCCGACACCCTCCAGTTGAGGAAAGGGACTCATCAGGGGTGCCCCCTGTTGCCACTCTTATTTGCATTGGTGCTGGAACTGTTGGCTGTGTGGATCAGGGGCGACCATCAGATCAGAGGGCTTCTTTGGTTAGGACAGAGGGAAGACCGAATATCACTATACGCTGACAAGGTCTTGTTATATCTCACCTCCCCACACCACTCAATTTCTAGAATCATGATAATCCTTACAAACCTGGTAGAGCAATCAGGGTGCTCGATGAATTGGTCGAAATCCATAATTTATGTATTAGGTGAGCCACACCCTGAAGCCTGCCAAATGGTTGCGAGGTGACAGTGGAGACAGAGGGCTTCTGATATCTCAGAATATATGTGACAGATGATCCTGAACAATTCTTTGTACAGAATATACAGGCCCCGTTGACGCGTCTCCGTAGCGGCGCTCAGCAATGGAAGAAACTGCTGATATCACTGTTGGGATGTTCAGAGCTATACAAAATGATGGCTCTACCTCACTTTTTGTATGCCCTACAAAACACCACATTTGTAATTCCACCTACATTTTTTCAGGCGGTGGAGAGCAAGGTGCGAGACCTATTATGGGATGGGAAGCGCCAGAGAATAGAAACACTGAAGTTAATACGTAGATGGTATGATGGTGGCATAGCACTGCCACAGATTGAAAGATACTACTGGGCGGCACAGTTGGAGGTGGTTAACTAATTGGTACACTGATCCCAGGACAAACTAGCCTACAGGATGGACACATATTTGTTGGAAGAGGGAGGAAACTTGTGAGCCTTATATACGAAACCGAGAGGGAAGAAGCTGACCGGACCTACAGCACACATGATCACTCTCTGGCATAAGGCGAAAAAAATACTCCACTCTGGGATAGTGAGATACTAGGAGGGCTTCACACAAGCAAGGGATTTAATAAGTGGGACCTTATTAGTATCTTGACAGTGGGAGACCTCTGGAAAAGGGGGGAGGTGGGCCCTTTGCGGCAGGGCCATCATAAGGATTTTTATGGCCTTGGGCCAAACATATTTTAAGGGCCCCTCTTCAGAACAGCTTTGAATTTATTTGAGCACATGTTTCCCATGCAATTTCTGCTTCATCAGCTGTGTTAGCGATCCAGTTTGCATCATAGGCACTAGCCTATATATTCCCCAGGTAAATGGACGTGCGCAGCTGACAGCGGTAGGATTTACTGTTTCCTGCCCTGCTACTAGGTTTTAAATACCTTTTAAATTGTATATGTGTGGCTGAATTACTCTGAGCTTTTTAACAATTTCTCCTACCTATGCACACTTGCACATTACTTGATTCTGCTTGCCTATACCTCCTTAGCTGCTTCAAATCGCATCTCGCTATTTCCCCAGTCCTAGTCAGCTGCGGCTTATACGCCGATTATGCGGAGGGCTGGGGCTACTATCGGGCTCCTCACTTCCGCCCACGCAGTTTCCACTTCCTCAGCTGCGTTAGCGATCCAGTTTGCATCATAATCATTAGCCTATATAATCCTGATGCAAACAGACTTGCGCAGCGGGCATGCCAATGGCGTGCCAAAGGCAAGCCCTTCTGCACCAGGAGGAGTCCCGGAGGCGTCCAGCGCCAGCCATTCTGCCCAGTTCCCCTCCGGTGAGTTTCTTCCACTATATTACAATAGGTTAAACTGCTTAGTCTTAGGCAGCTAACATTATGTCAGTGTGCAGCGGCTGATCAGAGTTGGAGGTAGACTTACGATGCAATAAGTGCCTCTCCTCCAACCAAGGAATCTCACACCCAAGATCCTCCCACTCAATAATAAGTGTAAAAACAATAAGAAAACCGAGGACATAAAGGTCCCCCTTTCTAAATTGCCGCTCTATGGAAAAGCATGAACCACTCATGTTTGGCCTACTTTTAGATGAACATCCTGATTTTTTATTTCTCACTGAGACCTGGCTGTCTGAAGCCTCCAACCCTACTATCACCTCAGCCATCCCTACAGGTTATAAAATCCTTAAGAGGGACCGACCGAGTGGGAAGGGGGGCGATATCACCATAATTTACAATCAAAACTAGACTGCTCTCCCATCCTGATGGAAAACATCGAGGGAGCAGAGTCCTTAGGCGTCCGCTGTACCTTATCCCCCAATCATAGCATAGCTGGTTTTCTGATTTACAGACCTCCCAGTGCAATTGGAAATGTTATTACTATGCGTAATACAGCCACCACCTCCCTGGCCTTAAAATACAACAACTGCCTTATTCTGGGAGATTTCAATGCACATATGGACAATGGAAAAGACCCTCAAACAATTTCCTTGTTGGAGACTCTGCAGGCCTGCAACATCTTTCAATATAATTTTTCGGCCACCCATGAGAAGGCCCATACCCTGGACCAAATCTTTCACAACTTTGACATATCAGTAAGCCTACCTCTTCCCATTATCTGGTCTGACCACCTACTATTAAAATTCATCATTCCTAACTCTGCCACAGCCCCTAGAGCTAACACAGGGCAGAGGGTCCCTAATTACAGGACATTGCAAAAAATATCCATCCCGATGTTAGCAGATGCCCTCGGTCGTTCCTCACCGGAGCTGTCTGGCTGCGCTGACTCGGACACCTTCTCAATAGATTCATGTCTCCGAACCAACAGTGATGCCGTGGTACCGGTTGTTTCCCACTCCTCAAAGAGTTCAGCCACACCTGCGCCATTGTTTAACAATTCTGCTCAGATCTAGCAAAAGAAATTGTAGAAAAATGGAACTGAAATGACGTGAATCCTATCCACCTGACAGGAAGGTGTATAAAGACAACTTAAAAGCTCATTACATTCTTGTGAAGGCAACCAAGAAAAACTTCTTTCAAACCAAGATAGAGAATGCCCAAAATAAGAGTAAGGAAATCTTTATCATAGTAAAATCCTTTACTGCTCCAAAAGCCAGCACAAAGGAAGGGACATGCATGGAATAATGGTCTAAGCAAATAGCTCAATTGTTCCACAAAAAGATCTCCATGATCCAACAAGCTTTCAATAACATCTCAGAGGAAGAACTGACCTTATACCTTGGTTCTAATATCATATTTCACCTCTTGGATCCTCCATCTTTACTAGCTTTCCCTGAGTTTTAGCTTGAAGAGTCACTGACCATTCTCCAAAGCATTATGTCTGGATCTCCTACCGACCCATGTCCAGTGAATATCCAAATTCAAGATGGAAAGCTCCTTCATGAGTCCCAATCAAAGATTTAGGGATAACTACAGTACGGAGTCCGCTCTGCTGGAAGTGACTGACTTTCTCAGGGGTAAGCTGGACCAGGGAGGCAAGGCTGTTCTTATACTGCTCAATCTGTCGGCGGCCTTCGATACAGTCCCACATGTGAGGCTTCTAGAGAGACTTGCTAACATCGGCCATGGGGGGACTGCCTTAACATGGATGTCATCCTTCTTGGCAAATAGATCTCAGGATATCTGGCTCCCCTCTTTCTCATCCCCAGTTCCGGCCATGAATGTATGTGTCCCTCAGGGCTCCATTCTCAGATCTACCCTTTTTAATATATATCTATCCCCCCTTGCATTTCTGCTAGAGGAAGAGGGCGCTAAAGCTATTTCCTATGCTGATAACACTCAGCTGATTTTTACGTGTGAAAAAGGAACCGATTTTGATGGGGCAATGATTAGGTCTTGCCTCACAAAGGTTTTTAACTGGCTTAAGATCAATCAGCTGAAGTACAATCCTGAAAAAACTGAAGTTATTTTCTTTGGTAATCCAGAAATACCTGACTGGAGCTCTTGGTGGCCTTAAGATTGGCTGCCCCCGCCGGCCGAAAAGGAGAAAGTCGAAAACGTAGGAATTGTCATAGACAAGATACTCTCCATGCGCTTTCAAATCCAAAATCTAACTAGCGCTTGCTGTGGCATACTCCGGATGCTAAAAAAAAATCCTGCCTCTTTTACCGCTTGAGAGCAGAAAGACCTTGGTGCAGTCTCTGGTGACATCAAAGCTTGACTATGTCAACAGCTTGTACTTCAGTCTTCCCTAATCCCTTATTCAGAGCCTACAAGTGGTAGAAAATGCTGCAGCCAGAGCCATCTGGAGACCTAAACCAAAATCTAGTATGACCCCTATTCCTAGGTCTGTACACTAGCTCCGCATAAAAGAACGGATCGACTTTAAAGCGATGACCATCTTCTTTAAAGCTTTCCATGGCTTAGGAGTTGGCTACCTAAATAAGCCCATTAATCGCTACACAACATCTAGGCTCTAAGATCTTCCAATGCCAACGTGGTCATCATGCCAAAACTATGCTGTGCCCGCACTGGAGGCAGATCCCTCGGCTTTCTAGGTGCAAAATTGTGGAATAGCCTCCCTGAGTCTCTGAGACTAACCACAAACCTACTCTCTATCAGGAAATAATAAAAACCTGGCTTTTTAATAACTGATGGGTCTTTTATGCACATTTTCCTCCCGCTGTCATGAGCCAGGACCCTCTAGTCTGTGTAGCTGCATGCTCTATTAAATACACTATTTCATTTCGTTAGGGCCCTGACAGTGCAAAGAAACACCCCTTCAAATTCTAAGGGCCTTATTTATGAAGCCTTGCTTCACTTTTATGCCGCCGGTGCGTCACTTTTTGTGACGCACAGCAGCGTATAAAATGTGCCATGTTGCGCCCTATTTACAAAGTGGCGCATCTAGGCAGATGCGTCACTTTGTAAACCCCTGCACCACCTTATACCTGCCCCAGTTATAATGTATGCAGGGTGGGTGTTGACCCCCAAAAAGCCTTGTAGTAGTGGCATATTAAAATCTATGAGAAATCAGTGCCCCCCTTCTAGGACGCCACTGCGTCAACATCTTACGTAAGACTGATACAGGCCCTTTCACATGGGGTTTGCCCCATGTGAAAGGACACATTGCTGGAGTTGCGTCTATTTTCAGACACACCCCAGCAATGTATCACTTTTGCACCTACGGATACGTCAGAAATACTGACGTATCTGTAACTCCTTGCAACATGATGCTTCATACAGTAAATATATCAAAGAGTAGTGATACACGATTTTCCGAATCACAGAAGAGTTGCACAGCCGGGTACACATTTGTGAATCAAGTAAACAAGTAATCAGTAGTGTAGCAAAAGTTTACCCATTTTATTTTCAAAGTTTTACAATCCTTGTCCGTCACTTCAAAGGTTCAAATTTCCATTATTTCACGCATTTAATTGCACAGAGTGTATGCACGCCAACATTGAGAAAATGATGCAAAGGAATTCAGTGTACAGTGTACAATGAAGGGTGTGCTTCAGGTCCATTCAAAATTGTAGATCATACAGTAAATATGACACAGCCATCATGTCGCAAGGAGGATGCACTAAGAAGTGATGCATCCCTGTTTTCACACAGCGATGCATCACTTCTCATAAATAAGGCCCTAAATGTGTTTACATCTAATATTCAGGGACAGTTATGTGTGTTTTCAATATTGTAACACAGCGGCAGCTCACCAATATTACTGCAAATAATCTCTGTGATGCCCTCCCATTCCTTATATGTTAGGCCTTGTTTTGATCTAAAAGAAACTTTTTTTATGTATATTGCATGAAACAAACTCAACATTTCTCTGCAAAATGGCTGTACTAGACTATCACACATCAGGTACATTCAAATAAGTTAAAGTAAAACAGTATTTAAAACGATCTGTTTAAGCAATATTCAAGGTCATTAGGGCAAAACTCTGGAGAACAAAGCTGACTCTGTCAGGGGGCCCCCTGAAAGGCTGGGCCCTGGTCCAGAGCCCACTTTGCCCCTGCAGTAAAACATCTCTGCTTTGCGGAACTCCAGGCAAAGTTCGACCTAACCCCAACCGAAACTTTCAGATATCTCTAAGTTAGACATACAGCAATTCCTCCGGGCAGTAGTCTCCCGGAAGCCTCACCATTAGAGTACAGGCTTCTCACAGAATGTATGGACAAGAAGGCAATCTTCCTAACCTACAAAAAGCTTAAATACAATTCCTCTGACCCACTAAGAAAACTCTGAGACCTCTGGCACCAAGATTTAGATGAATTGGATGATGATGACTGGCAAGATGCTTTGGGCTCTCCCCAGGAGTTGCCCATATCAACTAAACTATTGCTCATTAAATAAAAATCCTACATAGAAGATACCTACCCAGAACTACACTGGCAAAAATGGGTAGAAGAATCACGAAATACTGTCATGGAGCTTGTGGATATGAAGGAACATTCTACCACGTAGTAAGGGCTGCCCAGTAAAAAGGAACTATTGGAAGGAGGTGGTAAATGTAATGGAAGGAGTCTTCATGGGGGAATAGAACTAGAGTCAAAACTCCTGAACATCTGTGAGGGAATGGACTTTAGCCAAAAAGATCAAACATGAGCGACACTGAGAATGACAATAGCTAAACGTAACATAGCTAGATACTGGGGAATTCAAGGCGTACCACTGCCTGGGGAGTGGGGGAAAGACTTGGATGCATGTATGATCACAGAAAGGGCGATATATAGTGGTAGAGGCAGCCCAAAGAAGTGGGGCTTGATCTGGGAAAAATGGATCACTTACAGAGGGGGAATTTGAACTAGCCTCATAGCAATGCCGAATGGGACCCGGAGACGAAATCACAATCCCGGAACAGTGATCTAGGGAATACGCTGAGGTAATGTCTATATTGGTTGTGATTGAAGGGGACATATAAGCTGATCAAGTCATAATTGGTCGTATACAGATGTTTTTGTAACTCAGTAATAAAAGATGTTTCTAAAAAAAAGCCAATAGCCACAATCTGACTACATTGGCAAATTGAGAACGTTTGTCTTTGCCCATACTTGTATGGAAAGTCATCAATAGGTGAATATACTTAGTTAAATATACCTTTATAATTGTCCACGTGCAGCAGCAATTTTAAATCCCCTTTTGTGGAATATTGCAATTGTCAGCAAAATATCCATGAGCTAAAAAGCTCCACTATAATTGTTGCACCTGATAAAAACAGTCACATCTCTCCAAACAAATTGTAATTTTGCACCACCTCATAATGTGGCGTTACAAGTGATCAGAGTTTCAGTTCTCAGTGTACCCAAGTGTCTAAACACAAGTCGTCTTCTCTATTAATGAGTTGATATCAGTAGTTTCTTCGATTTTTAAAGTTGTACAACATTTTTGAGACTTTATGAGAAAGTCTTCTGATTCCCCTTATTCCCCTTCTTGCATATATCTTACCATTCAATGATTGCCTTTTTTTGTATTATTGTTTTTACTGCATGGCTACATATAGGATTAGGCTCTACTCTTCTCAGAATAAACAACACTCTGCATGTACGTCTCTCAATCAAAAGAAAGTATATGTATGGCCTCAACTTCTTCAGTGCCCAAATCACAGTAAATGCTTCTCTTTCTATAGCACTACACCTCTGTTCCCTGGAGAGTAACCTCCTGGAGATGAACCTTCAGGTTGACCTAGGCCCTCTTCATTTAGCTAAAATAAAACTGCTGCTATGACATGTTCTGAGACATCTTTTGAATAATAAACTCTTGGGAGAATTTAGGGTCCCTGAGCACAGAGGCTGTGCACATGGCCTGCTTCAGGGAGTGAAATGCGTTGTGGCATGCCACTGTCAAACTCACAATTCAGGGCTGTTTCATAGAATTCAGCTCTGTCAAGGGGGTAACAATGGTGCCATATCCCTTGACAAACTACCCCCTGTAGTACCCAGTCAGGCCTAAGAATGCTATGGCCTCATTCTGTAATTTGAGGTTCATCCAGGCCTCTATCTTGGCATGGAGAGGCTGCACCTTACACCTGCCTACCAGCTGTCTGGGATACACCACAGATCCCTTCCCTATCTGGCACTTACTAACCTTGATAGTCAGGCTTGTGTGTTGCAGAGCCTGAAGCACTTCCCGGAGGTGAAAAAGGTGGTCCTTCCAGCTGCTACTGGAGACAGATAAGCCATAAAGGTAGGCAGCTGAGAAGGCATACCAGCAAGGACCTGCTTCACCAACTTCTGGAAGGTGGCAGGGACATTTTTTAGTCCAACGGGCATCACCCAGAATTGGAAGTGGTCCCCTGGAGTGCAGTAGGCTAACCTCTCCTTTGCACCTTCTGCTAGGACGATTTGCCAGTACCCTGATGTAGGATCAAAGGTACTTAAGTACTCGGCAGCACCTAACCTGTCAATCAGCCAGGGGGATGGGATGAGCAACAGTTTTTGTCACTAAGTTTAGCCCTCTATAATCCACACAGAACCCCAGTTCCGGTGTGATGCCCAGTAGGGCAGCTCTTGATACCTGAACCACAGGACTGGACCAGGGGCTACTGGAGGGTTTTATTACCCCAAATTCAAGTATTTCAGACTTCACTCTTAATGCTTACCCTCACCTTATCCAAGAACCTTTAAGATTTATTCTCAACAGTGTGGTTTTTCCATCTGTCCTCATCATGAGCACACAGGTGGGTAGTCCTATGTATAAGGGAGAACAGAAAGAAGTACTGTCCCAACCGTTGGTTACAGTCTCTCTGCTGTTCAGGAGTTAGACTGGAGAAAGGCTTACTCCCTCCACAGACCCATCTTTCTTATTGAAGTCTAAGAAGTCAGGGAGAGGTTCACTCTCCTCCTCCTCTTCACCATCTATCACCAACAGCATGGTGAGCTACGATCTTTCAATGTGGGGTTTGAGGCAATTGATATGGAGCACCTTGTGTGGTTGCCTTGGGGTCCTGAGGTCCAGGAGGTAGGTGGCCTTACCCTTCCTCTCAAACTCCTCATAGGGCCAGTTCAACAGCCCTGGGTTCCATAGGTTCCATAACCCACACTTTTTACCCAGACTGCAATTCCAGAGTGGCAGAATTGTGGTCATTCCATTCTCTCATCCTAGCCTGGTTGGCTTGTACGTTGTCTCAAGCTTGCTTCCACAGCTTAGCCAATTGGCTCCTGAAGGCCAGCATGTAGCTCACTATTTCCTGGGAAATCTTCCTGGGAGCTTACTCCCAACCTCCCTTGACCAAACTCAGAAGTCCTCTGATAGGGTGCCTGTTGGACTTGGCCCTTGTTGCAGGGTCATCCCTTACCTTTTTGCCTTCCTCTTCTATTTTTTCTGACCTGTTGTTGGCTGTTTTATGACTCTGGGCACTTTACCACTGCTGATCAGTGCTAAAGTGCATATGTTCTCCCTATTGTAAATTGATATATGGATTAGTGACTCCATGATTGGTGGGTTTGGTTTACTTGTCAAACCCTAGTACAGTGCACTGAGTGTTCCCAGGGCTGATAAACCAAATTCTGCTAGTGGGCTTGCAGCACTGGTTGTGCCACCCACAGAAGCAGCCTGTAAACATGTGTCTCAGGTCTGCCATTGCAGAGCCTGTGGGCAGTCTGGTACTGCCATGTTGACTGGGCAAGTGCACCCATTAGCCAGTCCCTAAACCTTCATTTTTCTTCATATCAGACGCCCCTATGGTAGGTCCAAGGGCAGGGTGCATTGTAAGTATAAGGTAGGACAAGCCCTGAGGTGTGTGGCATGTTCTAATAGTGAATTACAGCCATTTTCGTTTTTCACTATTGCAAGGCTACCTATTCCCCATAGGTCAGAATGGGCAGTTAGATATAACTGACTCAGGGAACTACGTAGAAATTTGAGTTTAGTATGCCTGAACTCAGAATGATAAAATGTATCTTTTGGTGAAGTTGGTTTTAACATTCAGTGTTAGAAAATACCACTTTTAGAAAGTAGGTATTTTCTTGTCTTACTATCCAAGCCTGCCTCTGATAGGTTGTGTCTTCCTTGTCTGTTGTCGCATCACAGAGATGACACCGCTTTAGCTGTTGCATTGCACCGCATTACAAGAATCGCCTCGCATCCACGGAGAAGCATGCTGCTGTAAAATCCGCTGTCATGGCATCACGGAACAAGGGTGTCGCCGCTGCAGTTGTCGCAATGAGTAGAAGCGTCTCACATCGTCAAGAGAAGAGTGTCGCCTCCAAAGTCGCTGTCGTCGCATCACGGAACAAGGGTGTCGCCGCCGCAGCTGACGCATCAAGCCGAGACCTCTCACAACATCAGAGGAGCATGCCGCATCACAAAGGAAACGCCATCTTTATTTCTTTTCACCGGATCTTTGCTGCCCCACTCCATATCTGCAACACTTTCGTTGTAGAAGCGTTACGCATCGTAAGGTACATTGACTCAAAGTGTCGCATTTTAAGATCTAACGAGAAATAAGCTAATACTACCATTTGAAGTACAGTATTGTGGATTTTTGTCATTTGTGGTCTTGTGTTAAATCTATATAAAGAATACTTATTTTTAATATACAACTGGTGTGGTGTTCATCTGTAGTAGTATTGTCGCTTGATTACTGTATGTGTTCACAAATGCTTTACACACTGCCTCTGAAATAAGCCTGTCTGCTCGTGCCAAGCTACCAAGGGGGTGAGCAGGGGTTATTTTAGGAGTGTACCCCCTCACCGTGACTGGAGGCAAGGGTCTCTATTTGACCCAAGTACCTACCTGTGCCAAGTAGGGACCCCCAAATCATACAGAAGCTCAAAGGGGCTGAGGACTACTGCCTTCTGTGGTGCCTCCCTGTAGGCAAACAACCAACATGGCAAAAAGGATGTCCCACTTATTCCCTATTGCCTAAGGTAGGCCTCTAATCATACCCTTCAGGGTCTTGTTGAATCCCTCAACAAGTTTGTTTGTAGATGGTAAGGAGTGGAGAACTTGTAGGTGACCCCATACTACTTCCACATTGGTTGCATGTAAGCAGACACGAGATTTGTGCCCCTATTAGATACAACATTCTTGGAGAAGCCCACACAGGTAAAAATCCCCATCAGGGCCTTCACCACTGCAGGTGCAGTCATGGTCTCGGAGGGATTGCCTCTGAGTACCTAGTGGCGTGATCCACCCAAACCAGGATAAACCTGTTGCTTGATGTAGTCTGGGGATCCATGGGCCTAACAATGGCTATGCCCACCTGCTCAAAGGGCGTACCAAAGACAGGCAATGATTAGGGAGGGCTTTCAATCTCTGCTTGGTCTTCCCACTGGCCTGGCAGATCCCACGACTTCTACAGAATGCATCTGAGGAATTCTTGGCCCTAGGCTAATAAAAGGGGGGGCAAGACGTGCAAAGGTCTGATCTTGGCCCAAGTTTCCTGCCAGGGCATTTTCGTGAGCCAGCTCCAGGAGGAAGGCCCTGTAGCATCAGGGGACCACAGAGCCCTTGTTGTCCCATGTACAGGAGCCTTAGGCTCACTGGAAGGGAGGTTGTCCTTCCAGTAAATATGATAACTGCCAGAGGCATCCCCTGCTGCTTGGGCTTCCGCATGTTGTCTAATGTCCTCAAAGATTGGGCACTCACTTTGTTCCCTACAGAACTCCTCCTTGGTGGGTCCACCTTCAACATGCCATCCAGCAAGTGTAGGCAGGTCACAAAAGGAAGCAATGCCCTCCTCACTGGTTCCAGGGCAGTCACCGCTGGTTCCACATCCATCTCACTGGGAGTACAGTCAGGGGATGGTGTCCCCCACACTCTACCTTTCCTCTTCCTAGCAGCTTGATGGGCTATTATTCTAGGCTTCAGCCTTTTTTTACTCCAATCGTGGGTAGCCATGGACCGTGTTATAGCACAGATCCAGTCATGTAACTCCGCCATCTGCACATGAGTCTTGAGCTCCACTTCCTTCCAGTTAGGTTGCTCAAGGTCATTACCAAACAAACTGTCCACAGGCATGGCAGGGCTCACAGCAACCTTCAGAAGTCCTGAACCTTCCCCCTCTCAAATGATTCAAGGGCCATAGGGTAGTGACCCTCTCTGTTGTCAACCACCACAACCCAGTGAATTGCATGAGTATTGACATGCTCCAGGGACACCAGCTGAATTCTTACCATAGTCAGGCTGGCACTTGTATCTCTCCAACAACATGCCCATTGATGGTGACCCATTGCTTATACTTTGCAGAATTTGAGGGCACATGCATCTTGGGAAACACCTCACTATCAACTATGGACACTAGGGTAACCCTACTGAACTCTCCCCCATTACCTGGGACAAATTCTTCTCCCTGCAATACACTAGCCACCCCTAGAGTATTTCCTCCAGTGGAAGGTGGTGCTCTTTTTGGACACTTGGGATCCCCTTTGTAGTGTCCATACTCAAAGCACTCACAGAACTAGGGAGTCTTAGTCTGCTGACGTTTGTCCGGGTAGTGTTTCTTCAGTTGGCAGACAGAGAATGAGAACCAGACCCTTTCACCTGTGAGTTGTTTTGGGGGCCTTTAGAGAACTCTGGATTTGCATTTCCCATCCTGACCACCTTTTGGGAGTGTCCCCAGGTGCCTTCTTGGACACTCTGGTGTGGACTCAGGTGCCCGCCTCCTCAGCAAGTTTCCTTGGGTCAGTTAACTTGCTATCAACCAGGTGTTTGCGCAGCTCTGGAAATCAAATATTAAGCATGCGTTCCTTTAAAATTAAGTTGTACAGCTCTGAATAATCATCAACCCTGCTGCCCTTCACCCAGCAATTCAGTGCCTTGCTGGCATAATCCAACAAGATCCACCCATGTTTGTGATGAGATCTTGTGGCTGCCCCTGAACCTGAGCCTATATCCCTCAGGGGTCAGTCCAAACTTACTGACCAGGATGACCTTCAAAGCAGTGTAGCATGTCTGGTCCTCTACCTCTAGAGAATGAAGTTTGTACTTCCCCACTGTGGGCATATACCTCTATAAATTACCACCCAAAATTGCTCTGGGACCTTGTGCACTGTTAGAGCCACTTCATAAGCTGCAAACCATTCATCTAGGAAATCCGCTACCACATAATTGGGCACCAAACCCTTGGGAATCCTGACTCTGGACTCACCAGTGGGCACTGGAGGATAGCTGCCACCATCGCTGCCACTGGACCCCGCTTGTAGGGCTCTTATGTACAGCTCTCTCATGCGGAGTTCATGGTCGATTTTTCTCTTTACGCGGACAGATTTTCCTCCTCTTTTCCGTGGATAGCTTGCTCTTTCTCCATCTTAGCAAGGGCCTGCTCTTTCTCAAATTTCAATGTTGAAAGCTTTAGATTCAGCTTGCTCTCCTCACACCTGTCCACCATCTCCTCTGGGGACAGGTTACTTGAAGACACACTGCTGCCTTGTCTGCTGCAGACTTCCTGTACTGGGAGGATATTACCCCCCCCCCCTGCCTACCTTAGGTAGCATGACAAAACCTCCAGACAGTTCCTGCTCCAATTCTTCTTCAGACTCTGATCCCCCCTCCTCATCCTCTGTGTTGGTCTGATGGGCTGCTGACCTTGCTCTGGGGGCTTTTTTATGCTCTCTTTCATGGCACTTCCCTTAGTGAACATCCTCCTTTCTTGGCAGGATCCCTTGAGCTGGGCCACTCCAAGGTCTCCAGATTGGCCAGCTCGAATTCTATATTGCCAGATAAGGACACAGACATTAGAGGAAAAAATTTGTATTGGGAAAAAAGATTTGGAAAAAACAAATATGTCAATTTAGGGAAAATTGAAAAAGGTTCACATTTTTCTTAGCATTGAGTTGTAGTGAACAATGAGTTACTATACGGTATTGGTCAAACACAAGTACTATCCTCACCCCCGATCACCAGTGTTAACACAGGGTTTCTGGTGGTCAGGGTATGCAGCCTGTGCAAGCATGAACCACCACTCCAGTCGGGGTAAGCTAGATACACATTAATAGATAACCTGTGCTCACCCTCTGGTAGCTTGGCACAAACCAGTCAGGCTTCTCTAAAGAGCCAATGTGTAAAGTATTTGTGCAACACACAAAAACAGTAACACAATGAAAACACCATACAAACACTCAACATAGGATTAGACAAATACATAATATTTTTAGGAGTAAAACAAGACCAAAACGACAACAATCCAATAAGTAGAAACCGTGTAAATAATTTTTAAAGATTAAATCAAAATCTAGTGCTTAGAGTCAAATACAGTTTAGGGTTACTTGAGGTTGCGCTGGACCAAGGTAAATCTGAAGTTAAGGATGACCATGATGAAGGGCAGGCTGGTTACAAGAATCAGGCAGGTCCCGCTGAAAAACTACCTTGGATGGCGTAAGTGTCGATGACTCAATGTGTCAGTTCTGATCCGCGCAGGCGATGAAGCCTTCGTGGATGAACCCCTTTACGATGCAGGCGCTGAGTCGTTGTCAAGCCATGCAGTCCGTTGAAGAGATGTTGTTGATCGGCTCCAGCATCAGCAGGCAATGCATCGGTTTCAATCGGTGCAAAGTCATCACTGCGCCAATTTTGATGTTTCTGGCCAACACCAACCAGCTTTCAAGGGCCTAGGACTGGATTGACCCCACTTGGCAGGGCAGGACTCAAAGAGTTTGAGGAAGTTGTTGATGGCACAGAGAATTCAGAACGCGGGGAGCAAGCCCTAGAGCCACTCTGGGTTCCAGTGAGATGGATCCAGTCCTTGTCCTCAGCAGAGCAGAAATCAGCAGGCAGCAGGGCAGCACAACAAAGCAGAAAAGCAGTTCTTCCTTCCAGAGCAGCAGTCTAGCAGAGTGGTAATCCTTCCAGCACAGCAGGCTTTGATTCTGCCAGAGTGCTTCACAGGTCCAGTAATGTACTGTCTTTTTTTTTTTTTTTTTTTTAGTAAAAGCTTTATTCGATTTTAAGACAGTTTAAAATCATAAAAGCAAACAATTTCTTACACAATTATTAAAAATAATTTTAGGAATATTATTAAACAATGAATTACATGGCCAGAATAAAGTCTTTACATAGATAAAATTTTGCGAATAAAATTTGAGTTTAAAATTCAAACATATAAATTAATATCTTTTACCAATTCCAGGCAAGAATACAGTGCACAAATCTATATTGGGCCGTCTGATGCTGTACCACATAGAAACTACGGTTGATCAAAATTCCTGCGGATTTTCAAACAATTTTTAAGGTACATTGCTATGGTTTTTGCATTCGATACTGAATCAAGGTATTGTAAAGCCAAGAATGCAGGGCGGCATCTGCGCAAACCCTGTGATCGTAGCAATGGGATGAGCCAACGCTTACGGGGTACTTTATAGAAATTACAAAACAGTAATACATGAATAGTAATCTGTTCCGAGATACCATCACAGGGACATCGAATAATTGAGTTTGACCAATCTTGTCTCTTTGGGAATGTAACTAATCGAAAGAATGTGTTGAACCTGAATCGAGTCAATAAATATTTTTCGTAGCTGGTCAGACAAAAAGTGAGATATGGTTGGATGCCCTGAGTACTTTGGATTGCTTTAATGTGTCGACTAGATGCTTTGTGCATTTCTTTAGCTGTTCGTAATTCTCTCAAGTGCGACAAACAGAGCGTCCTAAGTGACTTTCTTGAGATAGTAGTTAAAACAGAGGGTTCAGTGAAATAAATAGAAAGATCAATATCTTTAAAAAAGTTATGTACAAAACACAGCCACGGAATGTCTGACCAGTTATCAAGGCTTAAACAATCTGTCAGTAGCCCCTGTGTTAGAAAACATTGCTCCGTTGTCCAGACACGATGCCACAATAAAATTGGCTGCATTTTAAATGTAATCAGCAATGTAGTCCATGCCCAGTTCAGTATGAGATGCAAACATTGGGGAACATATCGGAACAGCCAGCAAATAACAGATACATTTATTTTCTACCCTCTGTAAGGTATCCACTGATACATAACCCCAAACCCCAGCTCCATATACAGCTACACTTTGACACTTTGCGTTGTATATTTGAATTAGTTCAGTTGGAGGGGGCTTCCCTATTTTGCGGGAGAAGCCGATAAGGGCGGAAGTAGCTCTCAAAAACAAAAGATGCCTGCTGAGGATGGCCTGTTTCCAAGAGGAGATGTTATCAAAAAGGATCCCTAAGTATGGATAGGATTTAGTGTAAGCCAGTTTTGCTTTGTCAATAAATATTGATTTTTGACTGGTAGTCTTTTTTCCAGTGTGCATGACAAATGTTTTTTTGATATTTACCATTAGCCCCAGTGAGGTCATAAAATTGCAGTGAGAATTTAACTGTTTTTGGAGCTGTATTGGGGTGCGTGCCATGATCACCGCGTCGTCCGCATAAAGTAACGCGGGATTGGGACGACGGGCGATTTTTGGCAGGTCCTGACTTCCTTCTAACATGGCTTTCTCGAGTCCATTTGTATAAAGGTTGAATAAGAAGGGGGCCAGGACACACCCTTGTCTGACACTCTTAGAAACTGAAAAAGGGGGGGTAAGCTCACTGTTTACCCCGAATCTCACCCTGGCCACTGCTTCTGAATACAACTCTCGTAAAAAAGATATTATTGGGGGGTCTACACCCAGGTCAGTTAAAATTGACCACAGCTTTGAGTGAGAGACGCAGTCAAAGGCTGTGGTCAGATCGACATAGACTAGATGGTGATTGCCTTTCTTGGCCTGGGTGTATTTCCCAATAAGTAGCGAGAGATTTAACGCCTGCTCCACAGTACCCAATCCCTCCCGGAACCCGTATTGCAGGTCTGTCATAATGTTATTATCCTCAGACCAGGCCCGCAACCTGTCTAATACCAGACGGCCGGCAACTTTGCCGAGAGAATCCAGGAGTGAGATGGGCCTGTAGCATGCTGGATTATTTCGGTCACCCTTCTTGAAGATGGGCAGCAGGATAGAGCTTGGCCAGGATTTTAAAAGACCCCCTTTTAAAGCTGCTTCAATTACTCGGGTCAGCACTGGCGTCCAGAGTTCCTGAGTATGTCTTTATATATCCAGAGGTACGCCGTCCGGCCCGGGGGCTTTACCAGACTTAGAGGATGTCAGTGCGTTAATTACTTCAGCGTGGCTAAAGGATAGTTCGATGGGATAGGGTGGGGAGGGGATGATAGTATCCACTCCACGTACATTCGAATATACACCTTCTGCTGTAAATATTTTGGAAAAGTGGGTGACCCATCCCTAAGCTGTGATTACCACTTCGATGGTGGGTCTAGTGTTCCCCTCATTTAGGAACGGTGAAATAACCACATTCCAAAAAGTTTTGCTGTCCTTTCTGTTGCAGCTCTCAAAGAGCCTCTCCCACAGGGCTTTTTTCCTTTCTTTCATACATTCTTTTTTGGCCAAGTTATAGCGGTTCCTCAACTTCCTAATTTCTGGTGTGTCTGTTTTTGTTTACGTTGAAGCTCTTTACTAATTACCTTTGTAATGGTTATGAAACTAGTCAGGATCTGTTCAGCATAGGATAGGCTTTGGTAATGACCGCGGTTGTAATGGCATCCGGGTCTACTTTGGTCCATTTAACTGAGTAGCCATTTATTTTGTCTATGCTAATCGCCTATTGGGTTAATAGCCCATGGTTACCAGATACATTGTGTACTTGTTGCATTAACATAGTGACACTGTTAGGGAAATGGTCGCTGCTAATGTCGTCTCCAGTTAAAAATGACAGTAACTCATCCTTCATTGAGTTGGAGATCAGGATAAAGTCAATTATACTTTTACAGCCCCTGTCGTGAAAAGTGATGGAAAAATCAATTGGGGGGTCAACTAATTCATTTGCGAACCCCAATCCTAGGGAAAAGAACGCTTCATTTAAAATGTTCCCAATGCTAGAATGTACGAAGTGTGTCAGTGGTCTCCCTCCCTCATCAGTAATACCACAACTTGGATTTTTAAACTCTTTACATAGAGTAATGTTAAAATCACCTCCCCAGATTAATTTTACGATCGAAGAGGGACATTTTTTTTTTAGCTCATCCAGGACGAGGATTAACCTTTTTCAGACCATACGGAAGTCTGATAGTGGCAAATTATTATAAAAATTTACTAGAAAATATAAATCCCATTGGAACGTTGTAAACTTAAGTATCTGATAGTTCTCTTCGGATACTATTTCCATGATTGCCTTTAATAGAAGGGTATTGGATACATAAATCGATAGGCCACCTTTAGGCACCAGGGATACCACAGGGAGAAGGACGTGCGCTCGAATTATACAATCTATACCCCTGTAGGTGAATAGCAGATACCGACCATGTTTCCTGGCAACATATTATATTATAATTTCTGATTTTATCTAGCCAGTTAGGTTGGTCGGTTTTGGAGCGCAATCCTGCTATATTCCAAAATGTAATACAGAGAGTGTGAGAACTGATTGATGGGGCATTAGAAAAAGAGTGTGACTGGTTTGAATAGGTATAAGTTTTTAAAGGTTTGACCCTCGACACCGGTGAGGGGTCTTTTAGGGAAGTCCCAGGCCCTACAATAAGACTACTGGCATCCAAAGCATTTGTTTTACACACACTTGGGGACACGGTACTACCACCAAAATCCGCCAATATTGGTGCTTTATTATCTACCATCAAGTTATCGGTAGGGCGCAGATTAGAATTATCCTCGGGAGTAGGGATATTTCTCAGTCATTCTATGTCGTCCATTCCTGACAGGACAATAAATCGGTTATAAGTGGGGATCAGGAATGGCCTAATGGACGGTTTATATTGTAAATTGTAATCCTGTCTTTGAAAATTTACCCATGATGGAGGATACTGAGTACCTGAGGACCTAAAGTAATTATTTTGGAGGTGGAGTGGGGGTCTGTGGTTATCAATAGGAGGTAAGGGTAAAAGTCTAGGGCAGACATCCTGGAATCGTAAGAAGGAAACAAAATGATCAGGTCGATAATTTAATTGAGGCCCATAGCAGCCTACCTCTCGGCGGGGTGCTAGTGTTGTGTAGTCATCATAGTGATTAGATGGCAGGCTAAAATTGTAAGGGGAAGTTATCAAGTTTCTGGGGTAAAAATAAGTCAGATCGCGAGCTGTGATAGCATTACTGTCCTCGCGGGGGAACCAGTCTAATATATATCTGACTGCCCTAGCATCTCTAAAGTTTATTATAATTATATCCCCTGTGATGTTTTTTATGCTTGGGCCAAGCCAGGGAAGGCGTCTAGCATGTAAAATCTCACCGTTCATATTGGGGGGAAGAGGTCAGTTCTTCCTGAGCCAAAATATGACTTTATTTTTTAGTTGTGTGTGATTTTCATTTTTGCCTTTCTCCAGAGCCGGTACTCCAGTAAGGACTACCACTAGCGGGTCTGCTTCTGGGGGTAAGTCTACTTTAAATCTCTTTGAATGGGATGGCCTTGGTATGTCTTCCCGTTCATTATTAGCAGAGGGATTTTCTATGGAATTAGTTATAGATTTTTCCTGGGGGTTAGGTTTAGAACCTGCCTGGGTCCCCTTTGTGGTGTTTGTTGTCTTTTGCAAAGATTTTCCAGTGGGTATTGATTTTGGGGGTTTTGGAGTTAATTGTTTTATCGGTTTGGTTTTAGCTTTTGTTACTGATTGATCAGTTACAGTTTTGAGAGAAACAGTGCTAATACTAATAGGAACTGGTGGTGGTGCCGGGGTTATCTGGACTCCTACTTTAATTACATTGATTGCCTGTTCTAGGTATTCCAGCTGCTGGCCTATTTTTTGCAGCCTTGCTACCAAAGGCGATATAAAGGATCTAAATAGTTTTTCTAGGTTACCCATTAAATCGCCACTTGAGCAAACTATCGGGGGATTAGTCGGAGGGAGATATAAGTCAGTCCCTGACACTAATGAAGTGGAAACATTAGAAAGTAAACTTAGTTTTGGGTAAATCTATTGTATTGGTCTTAGTTTCCTGTGGTCTTCTCCCCCCCTTTCGTCTTCTTTTTGGTGGAGGGCCTTGTTGTCGTAAATTTTTACGGGGTTTGTGACATTTATTAACGTGCTCTGCTTGTGGTGTTGAAATATCAACCAAGATGTCAGTTTCACGAGTCAAGTTATCTGAGGATACGGTAAAATTTATAAGCGGTCGTTGTTATGGTCAGGAGGGGAAGTAACATCTTGAAGTAGGAAGGGAATACTTTCTCCAAGCAATATGTCTGATCCCGCACTATCTTCCTGCACAGTAGGTATCGGAGACATAGCTTGCTGCAGCGAGCCCAATGAGGAGCGTTTATTTTTAATTAGCTCAATAGAGCGACGCCTTTTAGCTCTTCGTTCAGCAAGTGCTGTCTCTCTATCGGATGCTGCAGAAGCCCTGATGAGAAAATTGTCCAATGTTCCTTGTTTATCTCCTCCAGCTACTTGGGATGTTGCTATGGGGGTAGTAGTAGACATGTTACTAGGTTAACTCTGAGAATATACCCCCAGAACACACTTGGAACAATAGATATGTACGAGCCTGTGCTGAAAACTGCCTACGCTATTATGAGTGACACGATTAAGTAAGCTATATTATTGGAGTGGGGGCGAGCCCGGGTACATATAACAATAACAATAACTGACCTATTCCTGTAGAAAGTCCGTAAGTCCAATGAACCAAAAGAGGGATAGCCCGGCCCGGCCTCCTCCGGCCAATGAGGGCCCGCCCTTTGCCCGGGCTTAGCCCCGGGCGCTCCCGCGCGCTCCAGCTTCCGCAGGGGGTGAGAGATCGTTTAATGCGCCTCCGGGCGCTCTAGTGACGGCGTCAGAGTGCGCCGCCGCAGGTGGTGTATGGATAGCGAGTCCTCCGCTCGGTGGCCGCTAGGATGAAAATAGCGGCGGCGGGAGGACTCGCTGTGCAAGGCGCTGACGGGTCCCGTGAAGAACAACTCGGCAAAGGCAGGTCCTGATGGCTGGTCCCAGCAACAAGTGCGGATATTGAATCCCGCTTCCGCAGAGGGTGAGAGATCTTTTAATGCGCCTCCGGCGCTCTAGTGACAGTGTCAGAATGCGCCGCCGCAGGTGGTGTAGGGATAGCGAGTCTTCCGCTCGGCGGCCGCTAGGATAAAAATAGCGGCGGCGGGAGGACTCGCTGTACAGGGCGCTGACGGGTCCCGTGAAGAACAACTCGGCAAAGGCAGGTCCTGATGGCTGGTCCCAGCAACAAGTGCGGATATTGAATGTTTTGGTAGGGTCAGAGCCACAGTACTGATACACAGTTGTGCCTTTGAAGTGGGGAGACTTCAGAGCAGGTTATAGAAGTGCACCGGTCCCCCTTTATTCCCAGCCATGGCTCCAGACTATCAGAAGGGTGTAATCAGCCCTTATTGTGTGGGCAACAGGACGCTGCCTTTTCAGGAGTAAGTGTCAACTCCCCTTCTCTCCTCCTGCCCAGTAAGAGCTATCAGAATGCAGGTGAGTACTCTGTCATACCCACCCTTCCTGTGTTTGTGGCTGTCTAGAGGGCATTCACAAAGTATAGCTGTCACCCACCTCTGACATGAATGAGGACAGGCTACAAGACACACAGAGAAGTAAGAGCAGAGAAATGTCCCCTTTCTGAAAGTGGCATTTCTAAAATAGTAATGTTAAATCCACCTTTACCAATAGAGAGGATTTATCTTTACCATTTCAAAGATATGAAACATGATGAAGCCACTCCTTTCTGAACAGAAATGACAGCTTAGAAGTGTATTGAGGACTTCCCAATGCTAGCCTATGAGAGGAGTAGTGAAAAACAAATGTAGCCATTTGTCACTACCAAGACATTTCAAACTTAAAAGGACATGTCCTACCTTTTATGTGTAATAAAAGGGGACTTGGCAAATAGTGTTAAATGCCACATCAAAGTGGCAGTAAACTGCATACACAGGACCTGCAATGGCAGACCAGACATAGTGCAATCAGTGCTGCAAGCCCACTGGTAGGTAAAATTTAGGTTACAGGCCTTGGGTATATGGTGCACCACTTTACAAGGGACTTACAACTAAACTAAATATACCATTTGTGTATCCACCATTGTTACCATGTTTAGGGGCAGAGAACATGCACTTTGGCACTGGATAGCAGTGGTAAAGTGCTCAGAGTCCTACGACCAACAAAAAGATACAGCAAAAAGGAGGAAAACAATTAAAACATGGGGAAGACCAGCCTAAAGATGGCAGGTCAAACAAGCAGCTTTGGAGTAGAGGTCATCTGAACTTCCAGGACAATAGCCAGTCGCAATTGGAGAACATAAGGGGACAGGAAGTGACCTCGGAGGTAGCAAGATGGGGCAGTCTAAGACCAGGGAGGCTGAATGCTGTACAGTAGAATTGGGCTCTGCTGGGACAAGTCACATATAGCTACAAGAATAAATAAGAGTACTGACCCAGCTGCTGTGTCCGTCCTGTTTGTGTGGGGGATGCATGCAGAACACAACACCAAGGATTTTACACTGGATGATAGACAGTTGAGCATCAAGGATATCAATGGTGTTAAAGGGCATTTAATCAGATTTGAATTTGCATTGAGCTGCTAGCGGGGGAGGTCAGTAGGCATTCTGTTTTAGAAGGATTCAGTTGAAGGTGGTGATGTGTCATCCATGACTGGATTTTTTTGTAGGATTAGAACAAAGCGTTTCATGACACTTGGAGATGACGCTTTAAGATGCAACTGAGTTTTGTCAACTTAGAAGTGATAGAAGATATTGATGTTATTTAACAAGGCCCCAAAAGATCCCATATATAGACTAAAAAGGATTGGTTAGATAATTGAGCCTTGCGAGTGGTATACCTTGTTGAAGATGGGTGGGGGGGCATAAGGTGTTTAAGATTTTTATGGACTGGTCTTACAGTTTGCCACATGGTATATTCTGCAATGTACCATCATTAATCTGCCTTTGGTATGGAGTAACATCTCCTGTGTACTGTACAAAATGACCACATCAGCCTAGAAATACGGAAGACGGCTGTGGGATTTTAGAGATTCACAATAGAAATCTTCCGCATGGCATCAGGCAGGCAAAATCAACTGATGATTGTTCATCTACTGTAGAATAAAATCTAGATCCAGGTGATTGTTACTCGCAGGCTTTGTGGTTGGATTCATGTTTGAATAATGCCTAGAGTCTATAATTATATATGCATGGTCTCTGAAGCCATGCTGAGCAGCAATCTTCTCTATGGAGAGCAAATGTAACCTTACGAGCAAATTATATTATCTCTTCATCTCGAGGGAGGAAGAGACTTGAAAGAGGTTTGCGCAACTGGGACAATTTATTTATTTATATAGCACCTGAATCGACCCCCGAAGAGGTATCTCTGCGCTTCGGATGGGCAACATGGACCTAGTGCTACTACAGCTGAATCAGAGACAAAAAAGAGTGGTCTTGAGCAACTTCCTAAATTGTAGGTGGTCAGGGCATTGTCTCAAGTGCAGGGGCAGCTCGTTCCAATAGCGGGGGCCGAGATAAGAAAGGGCCTTGCCCCCTAATCCAGCCTTCCTGACTCTGGAAACCACAAGAAGATGTTTGGAGCCCGAGCGGAGAGGCCTGGAGGGTAGGTAAGGTGTGAATTTCTCCGAGAGATAGGTGGGACCAAGATTGGATAATGCCTTATGGATGGTGCAGCAGACTTTAATTTGTACCCGTTGGCGTATTGGAAGCCAGTGAGGCTGCAAGAGAAAAGGGCGGGAAGCAGTCCTGGGGCGGGTGGAGTGGGGGAGTTGAGGACCAATTGTGCCGCTGTGTTCTGGACTTCCTGCAGTCTGCTGAGCGAGGTCTCATTAGCAGAGATCAGCAGACCATTGTAGTAGTCCAGATGGCTTAATATAAGTGCTTGAGTCAGAGTCTTCCGAGTTGAATCTGGGAGCAAAAGAAAGACTAGGTAGAGTAGGCCCAATGTATAATAACAGGAGCCAGCTGTCTGAGCAGCATGCTCCTTCAGAGTAAGGGCTTGGTCCAGGCGGATGCCTAAGTTCTTAACAAGGGATTTAGGGACATGAAGAGCACACAGATCAACCGGCCACCATTCAGGAGTTCATAATAAGGGGGCCTCTCTGAAGAGCAAGATCTCCATTTTCCCAACATTACACTGGAGGAGATTACTCTTCATCCAGTGTGAAATAGCTCTCATACCAGAAGAGAAGGCAAACTGTACAGCTGGAGTAAATTTGTCAAAAGGAAAAAGCAGCTGTGTATCGTCGGCGTAGGATATGGGGGTGAACCCATGCATCCTCAGGAGATTGGCCGAGGGGACAACATAGATATTAAACAATGTGAGGCTCAAGCATGAGCCCTGAGGTACTCCCTTGGACAATTCCATAGGTGCCGAGCGATACGGGCTCAGGTTAACGGTCTGGGAGCTAGCAGATAAAAAACATGTAATCCACTGAAAGGCAGATTGTCTTACTCCAATCTCCTTCAATCTCCTGAGCAATATCTGATGTGAAACCGTGTTGAACGCGGCAGATAGGTCCAACAGCACCAGTATCGTAGAGGGATGACCCTTGTCTAGCAGAGTTGATTCAGTGCTGTATTTGGACCTAAAGCCTGACTGGGAGGAGTCTAAGCAACCAGTGAGTTCGACATTGTAAGAGAGATATTTGTTGATCTATATTTTGTGGATTTAAGTTAGTTTCTTCATACATCTATGTACCGAAACGCAACAGTAAAACTTTCCTTACCTTACTTGCCACATTAAGGTTTTTTATCAGCATTGGCTCTCTGAGATTTAGGATGGCTCTTATTTACTTATCCTGTATGTAGCACCGTGCAAGTTGTTTGAACTCAAAATCAAAAGGCGGTTTGAACTGAAAGTTAATGATTTAACAAAAGTGAATCCCTGGTGTGAGACTCTGTTGGAGCCAGCAGGGGACATCGACTCTGGTGACACTGCTCAAAGCTGAGATCTAGTCTCAAGATTTTCAGGTCCATGAATCAGTAGCTTTTTAAGCCCAGGAGTTTTCTGTCCATTCTAGGATTGCTGAACCCATTATAAAATGGAGAACATCAATTCCCAAAATGCAAAGCAAAAACCTAGCCTGGATAAACTACTCAGGCATGGATCTTGGAAACTTGAGAGTTCTGTGACAGAGCTGTCAAGATCCAAAGGTCCATCTGAGTTGCTCATCCAGTTGTGTGCTTTTCTTTATATTCTGGAAATTAAATGTCGATTACGGGATCAGCAGAACTACAAATCCCAGAGTGCAAAGAAAACAAATGGCCTAAATCTATTTGTAACAAATTGTGAGCTTTGTCGAGGAGTAAGAAATGCGCCCTCTGAGGGTGGAGTTTCCGCGAGGCTCTTTCATGTCTGCAACCTTGATAGTGGGTACCTTGGTGCACAGGCCATCTGCATTCTTGGATTTTAAGTCTTGCGTTTTATTGAAAAAGCAAAATTACAAGCACTGGAATGTAATAAATAAACCAAGGACTGTATAGAATAACCATGAACAACGTGTTCTTCTGAATGTGCGACAGAAACACGTAATTAATAGCATAAACAATGCATCTTTCAGTTTTGAAAGGGTGAAACGGTAATAGGAGGAACAAACAAAGAACGAGTGATCGAGGCAGGAGCAATGCCTGTGTTGCCGTTTCAAGTGCCGGTAGTGTTGATTTTTGGAAAGTGCATTTTCCTCTGCTGCTAGTGAAGATGTTTTATTGTCTAAAAGCGAGAACCGGCTTCCCCAGGCTCCACAATTCATTCGTGACAATCATTGGATAAACTGTTTAATTAGGGAGAGCGTCGTGACTTATAAAGGGTAAATCCAGCCCAATAAACCCGATTTACCAGCGTCCTTTTAACTATATTTTAAGCTCCTTAACTGTCCAAGACTAAAAGCCATCCGTCCTCCTCCCCACCACACAAGCTTTCGGAATAAGCGGCGCTTTGCTGCTGGCATAAATCAATGTGTAGTGGCGCACGCTATTAAAGTATTAGTTATTGTGTGCTGGTTTATAGAGTTAAGGGAAATACAGGCCTGTGAGGGCCTTCAGTGTATAATACATGCTCACTCACCGCGGCGTGGAGTGATTAAGTTTGGCATATACATTATGGGGCTTGTCATGGACTAAATGAAACTCGTTGTGCGTGCAGTGGAGGCGGTTCTTCTGCTTGTTAGAATAATCGGTCCTGTTAGCCTTTAATGGACGGCTGCTGCAAGTTCAATAGAAACATTGCCCAGGCTGATCTAGTTAACAAGAGATTATTACCCGGGTGACCCCTCGTGAGGTGTTTACGGTAGGCGGCAGGCTGGCTCCAGGCTGCAGGATGCGTTGACCTCAGGCGGGTTCATGGTGTCGTCTCGTGCCCGCTGGAGCACAGCTCTCTGGTAAGAGGCACGCGAACGCTCTGTCTGCGTGCAAAAGAAATACGACGTTTTATCTGTTCGCCAGAGCAGTAAGTCGCTTCGGGATTTTGGGCGTTAAAAGCTTCTTAAAGCAAATGCCATAATTAAATTCAATATTCCGAAGTGTTTACGAGCACTGAAACTGTCTCATGTCAGGCCTGACAATAGCGCCCATTTGTGATTGAAGCTGTGCATTCTGGTACTTGTAGTCCTGAGTTTATGGTGGAAACAGTACAAACACAAGAATGTGAAAATGCTGGCATTTAAAGAGTTATTTGTGTTTGACAAGGACCACTTGAAAGCTGTCCCTTTAGTGTCTTTTAAAGTGGCATGCTGACGACTACTAACAAAACATACAGTATGTATTGGTGGGATATAATGATTGACAGGTCGCTCTTATTTGTTAAATGCTATGTTTGAGTTTGATGCGATATAGTCATAGTTGACAATGGGGATTTGGGGGGGCAGCCGACCAGCGGGAGGCTTGGCCCACCCGGGGAAATTTGGGGCAGCAAGGGGGGGGGGGGAAGGTGAGCACTGAGGGCTCCCGTAGTTTTGGTAGCGTTGGGCGGTTTGGGCTGGTTGGGCTCCTTTATGGTCACCTTGGGCGGTTTTTGGTTAAAACCGGACATTTTGTGGGGACAGGCACCATTTCAGGTGCAGTGACACGGCAGCCGGAGGGTGATCTTAGATCGTTGTCGGGAGTCTTGTGTGTTCTTGGAAGAGGCGTTCGCTTTGTGGCAGCGGGTGTCAGGCGGCGTGAGCGGAGGACGTTAGAGGCGGGGTTGCTGTGTGCGACGCTGCGCGGATCGGGATGGCGGCGGAACGGGACCCCAGAGTTGCGGAGGCGTTGAGGCTTTTAGGGGAGGCAGGCCGTCTGGATATCGTGCGGCCGGAAATTCAGGTGAGGCCGCCGCGGCGCGCTGCCAACGGCGCCGCGGCAGCCGTGTCGGCGTGTGAGCTGCCGCGGTCGCGACCACGGGCGGCTCGGAGAGGTGGGAGGGGTGGCGGGAGGGGGAGCGGTGGCGCGAAGTCCGGTGAGGGAAGCGGAGAGGCGGCGCCGCGGAAGGCGGCGAAGAGAGGGTCCGCGAGGGCTGGGAAGCGTGGTGCGAAGAAGGCGCTGGCGTTTGTGGAGGGGCGGGAGGGAAGGAGTGCGGTGGGGGAGGGGCGGGACGCTATGCCGGAGGCGGGAGGGCAGGGGGGGGGGCAGGCCACGAGGAGCAGGCCAGGCCGATTGCTGAGGAGACTGTGGGGGCGCAGGGGGCAGCAGGTGGCGCGGAGGGGTCCGGGGGGGTGACAGACCAGGGGGGGATGCCCCAAGATGGGCAGAGAGTTGTGCAGGCAGGGCAGGAGGGGGAGGCAGGGGGGGGAGGGTCACCCTTGTTAATTGAGGAGACCGATGTGGAGGAGATGGGTGGGGGGGGGAGGGGAGGGGAGGTGGGGGGGCAGACACAGAGCTGGATTGGAGCTCGTCGGAGGCAGAGGAGGGTGGGGGCCTTGGGGGCCCGAGTGGGGTTCCACCGCCGGGGAGAGGGCTGCAGGGACAGGGGGGGGTCAGGGGTTCACGGACCGGGGTGGCGTGGCGAGCGGGTGGGGTGGGGGCGAGGGAGGGCGCGGTGGGGCATCGGGGTGGGGGGGGGCCTGGGGGGCGGTGAGCAGAGGCGGGGGTGCCGGTGGCGGGTTTGGCGCGGCGGGGGTCTGGGGGGGGCACAGGGGAAGGGCGGGGCCTGGTTGGGGATCGGGCGGGTGGGGGGGTCCGGGGGGATGGGAATTGGAGGGTGGTTGGGGCATGGGGGCGGAGGGGTCCCCTCCCGTCGCGGCGGCCTCTCGGCGGGGTGGGGGCGGGGGGCGCCAGTGGGGTGGGGGAGTGGGGGGGTGGGGGGTTGGGGGGGTCCGTGGGGAGGGTATGGCGGTAGTTTTCACCCCGGTATGCTGGACTCCACCTTTTTTCCTTGGCAGGAGCTGTTTGCGAGGCGCTTGGGTGAGCAGCATGCGGCTCCACACCACCGAGAGGATGGGCCGGCTCTGTCTTGTGCGGGCGGTCGAGATCCCACGAGGGACCTAACACTGAAGCGCGGCAGCTGGCGGCAGGAGCCATCTCCGCCGACCCATCCCCGAAGGGTTGTTACGGCCGCCGGGGGCAGGGGAACGAGGATGGAGGCACATACTGATGTGGCGGATGCGTGTGCAGGTGGAAGGCGTGGGAGTGTGGATTTGGGTGAATTGATGAGGAGGTGTCGGGACAGTGCGGGTTTGAGCCGGATGGAACCCCCAGGGGGGGCCCGGGAATGTGTGGAGGTGGCTGATGGTGAGTCAGCGGAGGAGGGGGAGATTCGGGAGGACGGGGGGCAGAGTAATGTTGTTCGCAGTGTTTTTCAGGTGCCGGCGAGGCAGGAAGTGCCTAGAGTGACGGCCCCCCCAGCTTCACTGGTTAGGCGGCGGGATCGGGCAAGGACGCCGACCTTGACGCCAGGTAAGGAGGGTGACGGAGCGGGGAGTGGCAAGCGGCGCTGTGTGCAGGTCTCGGTCGGGACGGGGGGCGAAGGGAAGGACGGCTGGCGGCTGGTGCGTGGGCGGTACGTGCAGGACGCGGGAGTGGGCACGGACGGCACGGCAGATGCTGCGGCAGGCGTGCAGGCGGGGTCGGAGGCTATCGCCGGTAAAAGCGCGACCACTGGGGGGAAGGAGAGCTGCGTGGTGCCGGTGCGTAAGTTACCGTACATGGGGCTGTCAAAGCCGCTGGGCGCGCACCTGTCGTTGGCGACGAAGGAGAAGATATGGAAGGGGGAGTATATAGACATATTGAAGCTTCTCCACAGGGAGTTGACGTCCAAGGAAGGGTCAAAAGAGGAGGAGCAAGAGTTGGCCAGGCGCCCAAAAGTGCCATTGACGCTGGACAACTGGTCAGCTGCGTTTCTTATATACGCGAGTGTGTACTGCGAAAAGTTCCCTGACCGTTCGGTGGCGCTCTTTAAATACATGGATGTGGTGCGGAGGGCGCAGGTGACATACGGCGGTTTCGCGTGGTCACACTATGACGAGGAGTTCCGGGCGCGCATGGCAGCTGACCCGGAGGCGGTGTGGGGAGAGCTGGAAGCAGACTTGTACCAGCAGACGATGGGCGGGGCCAAGTTTGGCCACACCGTCAATACGGCCAGCGGTTTGCCGCTTGGGCCGCCCCCCTTTGCCGCGCGCCCCACCCGAGGGGGAGTGGGGCGGGGAGAGCCCAACAGTCAAGCCGCGGTTGGGGCCTGTTGGGACTTCAATAGAGGTTCGTGCGGACGGGCGGCGTGCCGTTTTAGGCATGAGTGCTCGACGTGCGGAAGGCGGCACCCAGCGCTGCGGTGCTGGGGGCCCGGGGGCCCGCCGGGCCAGCAGTCCGGGCATGGAGGCGCCCAGGGAGGGGGGGACAGGGGGGAGGGAGGGGTAGTGTCAGAGGGGGGGGAGCAGGCGCTATGGGCAAAGGCTTGTACGCCGGTTAGGTTGGATCGGATGGAGCCCTGGTTGGCGGCATATCCGCGGGCGGAGGATGCGGAGGTGCTGCGTAGCGGTTTTCGGGAGGGGTTTCGACTGGGCTATGAGGGCCCCCGGACTGCTCGCTGGGCGGACAATCTGAAGTCGGTGAACACGCACAAAGGTATCGTGCGGGAGAAGTTGTTCAAGGAGGTCAGAGAAGGGAGGATGGCGGGCCCGTTTTCGGAGCCGCCGATGCCTGGCTTGATCATCTCCCCCATTGGGGTGGTGCCCAAGAAGGAAGAGGGGCCGTTCCGGTTGATACAACATCTGTCATGGCCGGAGGGGATGTCGGTCAATGCCTACATCGCGGCGGACCTGGCGTCGGTAACCTACTCGTTGGTGGACGTGGCGCGGAGGCTAGTTACGGCGGCAGGGAGGGGTGCATTGATGGCGAAATGCGATGTCAAGTCGGCTTTCCGGCTCCTTCTGGTACACCCGGCAGATCACCAGCTGCTGGGGATTCAATTTGAGGGCCTCATCTTTGTGGATAAGGCACTGCCGATGGGGTGTTCCATCTCATGCTCGCTCTTTGAGGGATTCAGTTCCTTCCTGCAGTGGGTCTTTTCCAGGCGCACAGGCTCGGAGTCAGTGACACACTACCTGGATGACTTTTTCCTGGTGGGACGGCCCGGTACGACGGACTGCCAGTGGCAGCTGGACGGTTTGGCCGGGTTGATGGGGGAGTTTGGTGTTCCCCTCACGCCAGAGAAGACCTACGGTCCCAGTCTGGTGTTGTCCTTTCTCGGTATTGAGCTCGACTCGGTCGCCATGGAAGCACGCCTACCGGACGATAAGAAATCGGCCATGCTGGGGCTGGTGGCGGACATGCTGGCTAAAAGGAAAGTGTTCGTGCGGGAGGTGCAGGTGTTGTTGGGACACTTGAACTTTGCTTGTAGAGTGGTGCGGGCGGGTCGAACTTTCTGCCGGCGGCAGGGAGTGGCGTTGTCCGGGTTGTCGTTGCCTCACCACCATGTGCGGCTGTCGGTGGGAATGAAGGAGGATCTGCGCATGTAGCGGGCGTTCTTGGAGCGGTTCAACGGAGTGCCCATGGCGCCGGCGGAGGATTGGGAGTGGGATGTCACCATGTATTCGGATGCGGCAGGCGTAGGCGGCTTCGGTTTGTACTGGGATGGAAGATGGTGCGCAGAACAGTGGCCGGCGCATTGGCAGGCGGGGGGCCGGAGCATAGCGTTTTTGGAATTGTTCCCGTTGGTGGTGGCGGTCACGATTTGGGCCGGGGAGCTGGCTCACAAGCGCATGTTGTTTCGGGTGGACAACATGGCGGTGGTGCAGGTGGTGAATAGGCAGTCAGCCAGGGACCCGCAAGTGTTGAAGTTGATGAGGGTTTTTGTGCTGCGCTGCTTAGAGAACGACATCCTGTTTCAGGCGCGCCACGTTCCGGGGGTGGACAATAACATTGCGGATGCTTTGTCTAGTCCCCAGTGGGAGAGGTTCCAGGGGCTAGCCACTGCGGCGGACGAGGTCAGGACGCAGGTGCCGGGAGAGATGTGGTCGGTGGGCGAGCCCGGGTCGTTCAGCTGGTGAGGACGTCCGTTGCAGCATCCACGTGGAGGTCCTACGAACAGGCGTGGGAGGAATTCATCATGTCTGGCGCGGTAAGGCAAGGGGACCGGTGGCAGCGCGAGGAGCAGGTGGTGCGGTTTATGCTGGCGCTCATGGACAAGGGATTGCCACGGGTCACTATTGCGGGCAAGTTGTCGGCGGTGGCATTCATGGGGAAGTTGTGGTGGGGTATCTCACCGTCGGCGGGGGAGTTGGGGTCCCGGCTGCTGGAGGGGTGGGCAAGGGAGAGGGGCGCAGCGGCTCGTTTGCCGCGTCCGATCATGGTGGCCTTGTTGGAGGCCATCATTGGCGCGCTGGCAGCGGTGTGCAGGGATGAAGGCGAGACGGTGCGATTCGCGACCTTGATGTCTTGCCTGTTTTATGGAGCGTTTCGAGTGTCTGAGCTTTTGGGCACGAAGGGGGTGCCAGGCGTGTTGTGGGAGGATGTGGACTTGCGGTCACGTGAAGTGGCGGTGCAGCTGCGGCGCTCGATGACTGATCAGAGGGGGGTCGGAACATGGGTGGTCCTGGGCCCGGGGGTGCGGGAGGGAGTGTGTCCCGCGGCGTGGGGTAGGAGGTTGATGGCTGTCCGGATAGAGGGAGTAGGGGAGGTGTTTGGCCGGGGCGGTGGGGGCGGAGTGACGGCGGCACAGGCTTTGTGGGTGCTGCGGCGCGCCCTGCGGGGCTTGGGTGAGGACCCCTTAGCTTTCGGGACTCACTCATTCAGGACTGGGGCGGCGACTGAGGCGGCGCGTAGAGGTTGGGGGAAAGAGGAGATACAGAGGCTGGGACGGTGAAAGTCGGACTGCTACCGGACGTATGTGAGGCTGCGAGAGGTTGAGGGGGTGTCGTTACTGTAATTCCGAATTCTGATATGTGTCTCTTTGCAGGTGCTGTGGCGGGGCCAGAGGTGGCTGTGTTGAATTTGTATTTGGTGGGACACTCATTTGTCAAGCGGGCCGAACAGGCAGAGTGGGAAAAGCATTGTGCACTCAATTTGGGATTGGATGGAGGATTATATCATTGTCATTGGAGGGGCAAAGGGGGCATGCGTTGGCATGAATTGTTGCCTTTGTTGAATACAGTGGTTCGGGGGGGTGTGTGTCCGGATGTGGTTGTGATTCATTTAGGTGAGAACGACCTAGTGCAGTGCAAAGGGTTGGCTTTGGTCAAGCAAATGAAGAGGGACCTGAGGGAGGTCAAGAAGCAATGGGCGGGGTGTCATGTGATCTGGTCCGAACTGATTCCCAGGCGGGTGTGGAGGGGAGCTGAGCGCCCGGGGGCGATTGACAGGGCACGGAGGAAGATTAACCGTGTGATGGGGGATTTCTGTGCAAGAGAAGGGGTGGGGAGAGTGGTTCACCCGGAGTTACGCTGTGGGGCGGTGTATTTTTTCAGGGAGGATGGGGTCCACTTCTCCAGGTATGGCATGGAACTGTATATTGTACAGTTGAAGGAGGCGCCGGACGGGGCTTTGGGGGTGCTCAGGTATCCCAGGAGGCAGGAGTCCTAAGGGGGGGTCGGAAGTCGTAATCGGCTTCCGAGTGGCGTGGTTTCCTAAGGAAAGGGGGGTAAGCACAGGAGGCCTGGGGCTGTATGGGCAGATGGGGAAGCGGAGGTCAGGAAGGTCAATGAGGTCATTGCAGTTGGGGGTAGGTTGATGAGCGGATGTGGACACTTTGTTGCATTGTTGGGGATACATTTAGGGGTGGGGGTGGGGGGGGCGTTAAGCAGTTGCTATTTAACGAGCTTTAGTTTTGTTCGGCACAGGCCAGGCGGGTGTTTTATGTAGGTGCACCTGATTCCAAATAAAGCGGCCTTTATCACACTAAGTTGGTGTCCGTGTCAGTGCTTCCCCCCCCCACCTACTGGTGTGCCCCAATGGGGATTTGGGGGGGCAGCCGACCAGCGGGAGGCTTGCCCACCCGGGGAAATTTGGGGCAGCAAGGGGGGGGGGGGAAGGTGAGCACTGAGGGCTCCCGTAGTTTTGGTAGCATTGGGCGGTTTGGGCTGGTTGGGCTCCTTTCTGGTCACCTTGGGCGGTTTTTGGTTAAAACCGGACATTTTGTGGGGACAGGCACCATTTCAGGTGCAGTGATACGGCAGCCGGAGGGTGATCTTAGATCGTTGTCCCGCCCTCCCTCCCTGTTTCCCGTGGGGTGGGGGGGGGTTTAGGGGTTGGCCACATCAACTCGGGGTGGTCCAGGGGCTTATGGGGCTTTCTTGGTTGATGGTGCATCTAAGGTGAGGGTCAGGAGTCGTGTTGTCGCTGGAACAGGTGCTGGGATGGGTGGCGTGTTTTCCTAAGGAAAGGGGGGTAAGCACAGGAGGCCTGGGGCTGTATGGGGATACATTTAGGGGTGGGGTGGGGGGGGCGTTAGGCAGTTGCTATTTAGCGAGCTTTAGGTTTGTTCGGCACAGGCCAGGCGGGTGTTTTATGTAGGTGCACCTGATTCCAAATAAAGCGGCCTTTATCACACTAAGTTGGTGTCCGTGTCAGTGCTTCCCCCCCCACCTACTGGTGTGCCCCAAGTAGCTCCGCGTTGGCTGTACATTGGGGGCACTGTCCTGCATTGGGTGTGCCCAATGTTGACCAGAATAGTGCATCCAATTATGCAAACCAGCATTTGTAAATACATTTGGTTTAGCCTATGTGATACATTTTTGTTGTTGTTTTAAGTTGGTGAGCAGTTGTGCAATATAAGTTAAAGAAACTCTGTAAAAGGGTTACGACTTGTTTTTTGAGGAAGCACTTTGCTTCTGTACATACGAATGTACCTCTCTAAAAAAAAGTTATGGTAAATGAAACCCCAACGTACACCACTGTCATGTCAGAAATAATGACCCAATATGCGCAGAACATAATCATTGCCCAATTTAGGTGCATTAGGTAAATTAGACTTCTACGACTCAGAGGTGGCTCCTAGGCAACTTTGATTAAATATATGACGTATGGAGAAAGGCATGAACACCAGCAATAAATTAGCTCCAAGTACTACATTACGAGTTTTTCAATTAAGGCATATAACAAGCAAGCCATCTTGGCAAACGAACAGTAAAAGCCTCTGCTCAGCCTTGTTTAGGTGAGGAGAGAAGATTTTATCACTGCCAACGACCCCTTCTGTAAACATTTTATGTTTTTCTGCGCATTTAAGTGACGACAATGCCCTGGCAACTACCTTGTAAATGTATGCAGCCAGACACTGTAAATGGTGCTGATGTTGTTGCAGCTGTAATTTTATGGGCTGGAAACATGCAAACATTAGAGTGCTGCCTCGATAAAATGGTGCCTCTAGAAATCCCAGTCAAGAGTAACCAGGAAGTAAAATCAAGCGGCTAAACTCACATGCAATTTTTAAAAGATGAAAGAAGTACCCTGCTCGCAACAAGGACTAAAAAGTGCAGTAAACGTATGCCCCCCCCCCCCACCCCCCCCCACCCCCACCCCCAAACAAAGCATCCGCAGAATGGTTCCCACCAGCCCCCAAATAGACACAAAAACTGCATTAGAAACGGGTGGAGACAATAATTGAGGGGCCAGTCAGTGGGCTGGAGGGGAGCAAATCAGAGCATATACCTGCGATAGACAACAAACATAATCCAGTCATGAACAGGAGGCTGACCCAAAGCCCTCTCTTAATTTATATGATATATTTGGAAACAATACATCTGCCTACACACAGCTGTGTGTAGCCACGTCCTAACAAATGACTGAAATACACCAGATGATTTGAAATAAAAGCATACACAAGCCTCCCTGGGTGTTCAGTGAAGTGTGCACCTCTATGCTGAGACAGACTCACACAGCACGCATCTCTTCCCCTGCTCGCCCTTCGCATGCCCTGTCCGTCCTGTCGCTGAAAGTTCAGCCGTTCAGAGATAGAATCATTCACATGCTAAGTCTTGAGTAAGGCCCTGGCTAACATGTTCCTCACCTTTTACCATCCTCATTGGCGCTTTATTAACAGGCCTGATGTTCCTTCCCCTGTGAGAGAGTATTGGTGGTCAGCCTTTGGTAATGAAGGAAAGTGTGACCATCGGATACCGGTAGAGGGCCCTAAGGTGAGAAGAGGAAGGACGAGAAGGAGAGGTAGAAGGGGCACGAGGGGAGAGCAGCATTTGCAGTTCTGAAAATAAGGATACATGCTAGAGAGAGATTGATACGGAGAACACCAAGGATAGAAAGAGGGGGGGAAGTTAAACACAAAATGGTGAAAGAATATGTATGGATGAGAAAAGGTGAGGGGAGGGATGGGAGAAGTTGAGAGAAAGACAATAACAAAAGAGGCTAAAATGAGAGCACACGGGCAATAGAGATAAGGGATATTAGAAGATAAAAGGGTAAAGAACAGCAATGGTTATAAAATAAGGGTGAAGGAGAGGGGAGAGGCAAGGACAGAGGTAAACGAAAATTCTCTGAATATACAAGAGGGTGAAAGAAACTGTAATGATGCAATTGAGGCAGACGTAGTTAGAAGATTTATTAGATACATCTTAGGAACAGGTGAGCGCCAGGTAACAAAGCTTCTTCTCCAGGACACCAGTGCAACTGACGCCTGAAGTGGAATCCCATGGAGAGCATACAGAGATTCCATGTCTTGCTCAAATTGCTTGAATTAAAGGAACATAACACGCAAAAGGATATACAATATATAATAAAGTAAACATACAACAGAAAAAGGGGGCAAAAGAGTTGGGGGAAATAAGGAGCAGCAAAACACCATGAAGGGAAATAAAAAACGAGAACCTGAGAGAGGAAAATAGTGTCTAGGGGTAAGACCTAAGGAGAGGAAGGAGAAATAAGAGATGTTGTATTATTATAGGAGTATGAGAAGGAAAGGAAAGGCAGACTGCGCCACTGATTTATTTCTATATACATATATAATTGTCCCTAAAAATGCCCAATGATCCTGGAAAGAGTCAATCAGATGTCAAGGTATGCCTGGCACACACCTAATGCCTGCAGGGTGGCTCAGTGAGCTGAAGAGTTCCTGCTTTCAAAATTTTAAGTTCTGGAGTTTGAATTTGAATCCTTTAATTCAGGCTCAACATTCTGATGTTTTTAAACTGAGCACCATACACTGAGTAATAGTACTATATAATTTACTATATTTAAAAGCTGCATGAGTGGAAAATGTAGCATTATATCTATAAAAAAAACAAGTTAATAATGACCCTTATTACCTTCCCCCTCTAACCCCCCCCTTTCAGGAAATGGCATTGCATGCACCTAACTTTATTCAGAAAAAAGGTCTTGGGTGGTTTTTATATGTAGTGAGATTCATGCAATTCATATGCACTGAACGGCGCTATAGAATGTAGGTATTTATTTTAAATCGGTTTCCTTATTATATATCTACTTGTTTTGTCCCTTTCACTCATGCCCAGTGAAGTTAATTCTTGTAAAGTTGCTTTAGAAAGACCAAAAAGAAAAAATTATGCAATTATATCACTTTCTGTTATGTTATACTGATGTCACTGTTTGTGGTGCATTGTGATGTCACCTGCTGTGATGCTAGGGCGTATGCAAATGAAAAGGACCTCAAACATTTCCCCCTTCCTGCCCGTAGACCCAAAATCGTAAGACCGACCATGCTCATACAATTAGAAAAAATGGAAATCACATAAAAATCATACTGAAAGTTGTTTTTTCCCCTAATTTTAAGTCTCTATTAAACTGGTTTTCCAGTTCAGGTGCCTACCTAACAAATTAGTTGTTAAGTGGTTGCTTTTCATATTGGGCTTCCTCTTGTTAGAACTTGCTAAAATATAAATCCACCATGACAACTATTTATTTCAAAGCATATCCTACACCCAGTGTCTAGTTCACTCGAAACAAAAGTACACTGAAGTGGTTAAATTAATTTTGTCTATTAGTGCGAAAAATTTCGGAAGATTGTAGGATTGACTTAAATCTTGCATATTTCTGTTTTGTGGTCAAGGCTTGTCTTCTAATTAAGGCTTGTCTCACCTTTGGGGATTTCATGATTGTCTTTTTTTCTTTTTTCCAACTGTATGTGGTTTTTAACTGTAAATGTTCTTTAGGTCTCGCCTTGCGTTGCAGTGTGCATGCGATGTTCGCTCTGTGAGGGCTATTGTGATCGAGGAGATTTCAGAAGGGGACTTGAGGCCCCGCCCATTATCTTCATTGGGTCGCGTCATCGTTTAAACGCTGACTTCCCATTGAAAAGGATGCTTCTTAGTTACCGCCATGTCTCCCTTTTGATGGCCCATCCGGACTGGGTTGTTAGCTTCACGGCTGTTGTGAAGCTATTTCTTATCTGTAGGAGGCGTGTACTGAGTTTAATTAGTTTTTCACACTGCAGGATCATGTTTCTGAAGCCTTGTTTTATTACTTGTTTAACATTGCAATGGGCAGCTTGTTTATAATGTACTCTATGCCGATGGGAAACCTCAGGATCGTTTGCCAACACCCTTTTTAGAAAGTTACTTGTAAAAGAACTTATAAAAAGAAGATGCGACCTTCGAGATGGCGCCTAACAAATGGAAGAATGGCATCTGTCTGAATCCGACCCATGACCCAAGAGAGTGGAGGCAGTACGGAGGCAAGTTGGAAGGCGACAAGTTCCTTCCTTGTAGGAGCGAGGGGCCGTATCCAGCCTCCCCGGCTGCAAGTGTACAGCGCTCTCCTGAATCTGCCACATAAGACGTCTCGAAGACTGGCCGGGCTGCGAGCCACCTGGCCCCACAGCCTCGTCCACATTCAGGGTGTCGCGACACTGAGAGACCGCGCTGAGACATGAAAATACTAACAGGCATGGAGAGTGCCGTCTTTTGCGTATTCATTTTAACAGAAGGATGTATCTACCATACTTATTTTCATTTTTGCGACGGTTTTCAATCTTGGAAAATATGTATATTAATGTTTACTGTGTGTATGTGTTCCTCAATGTCCGCTGACTCTGCCTGCCATCCTTCCTATGTCGGTAAATTAAGTGCCTGTGGTTTACAGTATGTAGAATCGGCAGATAGGCGGTATGAATCTCTATTTAACACAAATTAGTTTGCTAGCATTGAGATAGATACAGTAGAGAGTAGGGCAAAACTAAAGAAATTATTGTATAACCTCATAGAAATCTAAAATAATGGAAATAAATCGGGTATATGTCATCGTCGTCAGTGTGCGTTCCATTAAAGAAACTCGAATTGATGAATTTGGAGTTTTTTTACATGTTTACATATTGTTATAGAGGTTCCAGACTCCATATTTCATTAGTGCAATGTCTTACAGTAGAATCATTTAAATACATATATGTCCATGAATAGGAAGGAAGTATAGTAATTTGGTTCCTTCTCACACCTCCTTCTCATGGGTCAGTAATCTTGCAGCCTGACAATCTCTTGGAATAATCAAATGCCCTTTGTTCAGACAACAGTCTAACCGGTCAATGCAAACAAGTCACAATAACCTCCGCACAATCAGCTGCCATTGTTAGGTGAGTTTGACAAGCAGAAGCTGCCAAAACAGGGGCTGTGCAAAATTGTAAACCAGTGTGTAGGTTTGCAAAGGTTACGAATTTTGCACCTCTACAAACTTGCCAAATTGACCAACTTTGCAAAACTTCGTCCAAGGTTAACATTTTCTACAAAATACGTTTTTAATAGATATCCTTAAAACAAGCATTGGCAATGGAGTATTGCTTTATGAATGAATGTCTTTAGTGTCAGCGATGGGCTAAGGCACTCCAATCCTCATACAGGCACTCTCTAATTTATCTTTGCACCCATGCATTCATTCATCCATCCACTGACTCATTCTTCCACAACCGCAATAAAACACACGCTTAACATATGCAAGAATAATGAAAAGAATACAAGTAGCAACAAAAAAAACAAGTTGCCATCTAAACACACCGGGCATATGCTTCCACTAACAAAACTATCCATAGCTGTGGGTGTCTGTATTGTATTATATATTATCTATCATTGTTTATAAGTTCCAGTATGGCTGCACATTTACAATCCACATGTTGGCCATCTTGGAATGGCAAAGCAATGAAAGAGAAGAGACATCAGTAACCCATAAAGGTCACCTGATTTAGAGGAAGCAGCCACGTGGGATAAGTCACACTACAGATGAAATGAGCTGTAAGTAAACTCATTAGCACTGCCTAGGGAGCTGTTGTATCTTGCTAAAACATCTAAATAAAGATAGAAGAAGCAATTAAATGAAAGGGGATCAATAAAAGGAGAAAATAAAAAAAACTTAATGATTCTTCAGCCAGCACTGGAACTGAAGCATATTCATTTTCATATTCATGTGAACATTCGTGCAGAAACTGTCTTAATTCACAGGCAAGAGAGCTAGTGACTGACGAGGACAGAATCATTTCACATGGTAGGACACTGTTACTGATGGAAGTAGAATTTAAATGACACTCAGAAAGAGCAATGGCAGAAGAAGGCTGACCCAGAGACCCTCTATCTACCCATATGGGTATATATTGATTAGGGGTGGGTGAGCCAACACATTAATAGGGAGAGCTGGGCCAGAGCTGAGATAACAGTCCGACTCGGCTCTTATAGCCAGTGCATGAGCAAAGTCCTAAAAATGTTTGCTCTGTAAATCATGCAACAAACATCACATAAAATGTTATAAAGTCTCTTCGAAACCCTTTTTTAAAAATCTCTTTACATGTAGAAGCTTAGACATTAATAAAGCACGTTATAGCACTGTGCTGAAAAGTACTTTTTTTAAAGGATAGCTCTTAAAACAATGAACTTTATTTGAACTAAGAGGCATGTCAGTTGTCATGTAAACCCTGTACGTGGCCCAGATTACTATAGAGAAACAATATAGTCTTTTAAATCAAACACAGTAGGTTTTTGTACAATTGGTATTCTGAACTTGCATATTTGAAAGTGCTTTCCTACGTGATAATGAAGAAAAAGGAGAAAAAGGAGTGTTGGTGAAATAAAACATTTAAGCAGGAAATCTGCGATTTATCATGGTTTTCTGGTTTCACTTTGTACAAATCAGCTACAAAATGGGTATCTATTTGTCTTTCATTATGTTAATGGCTTAATGCTTTATTGTTTATCTCTTTGTGCATTTTTTGTAGTGTGTATATAGTGCAAAGGTACTGGAGCGCTTTACATGAGCACAATGAGCCATTTGTACTATTCATAAGCTTTCTCACAATGCAACTTTCAATCATAGTCATAAAATAACAAATGTATTTTTGTAACATTTCATTAATAAACAGATCAGGCATATACCCAGGCGAAGGGCACGTGTGGGCAGCACCTGTGCCCACTACAGGTGTGCTGTGGGGTGAGCAGCCGGAAGAGCCAGCGAGAAGGGGATCTCATGTATGTGCAATACACCCCGTAGAAGGGTTGTGTGTGCACCTCCGCAGGCCACACATGGAGCACTGTGTCCAGATACAGAGCACATTACCAGTGCTAAAGTCAGAAAAACACATACTGGGTGAGCCCACAAACTGGAGACAGAGGCAGCAGTCGTACTGTATAAAAAAAACCAAGCATTTGCAATGCAATAGGTCTCGCATTTACTCGTTTTTTAAAAACTAAAACATAAATAAAAGGCATTATCATTTAGAATGCCAATAGTTCAAACTCGCGTAAATGCGAGACCTACTTCATTGCAAATGCTTGGTTTTTTTACCGCAAGTATTACGGCCCCACACCTTTATTGGTGTTGAATTGAAAAAGCGGAAGGCAGATGGAAAGTTTGAAGATGTTTATTCCGTGAAAATACTTGGGAGAAATCGAAACCCACAACTGCTCATTCTGGTACCCTGGTTGTAACTGCCAAAGTAAACAGTTTCGGTAGAGCAGACGATACTCCAGAATGTAGAGTGGAGATCAAAGGAAACAGCGCCTGAGGAAACGCACAGTATAGACACGTTGTCCTTAAAGGAACAAGGACAACTTGTCAATACAGCATCACCAACTTTATTTTAACAGAAAATAAAAGCATATTGCAACATTACAATTACCAAGGAACAAAATGCAAAACACAAGGTGAAAAGCACAAAAAGATATACAGCCAATAAACCAATGACAGTATCTTTAAACCTCTATGGAAAAGAAACATTACGAGGTAACTTGTGAGGGGTCACAGGAATCAAACAATCTTGAGGAAACAACTTCAGGTTGGTGGAATCAGTGTGTCTGGATTCAGAAGTTGGTGATGAAAAATGAGTAAAATCATTAGCATTTAAACCTTTATTTACCTGAACATCAGTATTCAAGGAAGAAGATACAGGTTTATCAAAGCAAAAATCCATACCAAAGTTCTCCCCATAGGAGTCTGAAATACAAAGACCTCTCTTTTTAGCAGACGTCATTTCCAAAGCTTGTTCATCTGTGATTTTCACAAGGTTCATCCTGTTCCACCAACCTCTACCATCCAAAAGAACTGCACCCTTTGAAACTCTGATAACCTTGACAGGTAGGGTGAATTTTGACTCTCCTTTTTGATTCTGTTGGGTTTTTTGATTAGGACCCAGTCGCCAACAGTAAATAACACAGCTTTGGTGTTCTTCAAATTCCTATGGTAGATGGAAATAGCTGTATGTTTTTGTCTGACCTTGTCCTTTACTGTTTCCAAACTGTCCTGAGAATTGCAAGGAGAGAATGTTAAATCGTTCACCCATGCAGGACACAATTGTGTACTGGCAAATCTGTTCCATAATAATCTAAAAGGAGAAACACCAGTGGTGTTATGAGGAGTTATGTGGTAATACCAAAACTTGTGCTTTAAAAATTCCTCCACATAAAAACCTCCTGACAGAGCAGTTTAAATCCCCCTTTTCAAAAATTGGTTGACTCGTTTTACTAAAACCATTGGAAGAAGGGGAGTACAACGCAACTGTGAGATGTTTAATCCCCAAACCTTGAACAAACTTCAACATCTGGTGAGATTTAAATTTTGTGCCATTGTCAGTTACCAGTTCTTTGGGGGGACCCTCGATTTCAAAAATACCTTTCAAAAATGTAATAACAGCATTGGGCTCAGGTGATGAAACAAAATCAAAGTACACCCACTTAAACATGTAATCAACCAGAACTAAAAGGTGTCTTTTGTTACTGGGTAGGAGTTCAAAAGGACCACAAAGTCGAGAGCAACTTTGTCCCATGGAGAATTAGGTAAAGTAACCATGTGTAGATTGGGTTCAGATACTTTCCAGTACTTGTCAGAAATTAAACATGTGCTGCACTCACAGATCCATTTTTATAACCTGGGAACCAAGGCCTGGCCACCAGTAAAACTGTTTTAAATTGCGGATGGTGGCTGAAACACCCATGTGACCTTCATGACCCTTCTTAAATAACAATTCTCTGAGACTAGTGGGAGGGAATATTGATTCATGACAAAGCAAAAACTCCATCCACAACTGACAATTCATCTGAAAGTTGTGCAAAGGGTTTAATACCAGGAGAAAGATTTCTGTCATGAGGCCAACTTTGCTTGATGTGAATAATAACTTGCTGAAGGACAATATCCTTAACAAGTGCAGATAACCATGACTCTTTAGAAAAAGAGGATTGCACACCAAAAGCATCCTCAATGAGAGCCACAACACACTCCGCTTCATCTGTTTAAGGCAGGGAAGAATCCTTGATGGGCATTCTGGAAAGACAATCAGCACGTCCATTCTTGCCACCAGGTAAATAATGAATTGAAAAATTGTACTCCTGCAATTTAGTAAGAATGAGCACCAACCTAGCCAAGGCTTTACCAGTGCCATTACCATTAAGTACTGCAGGGAGATTGTGTTGCAGTGACTTTTGAGGATCCTTGCACTGTAGAGCACATTTGCATGGGGAAACCCGGAAACAATGGTACTGCAATCATGGCTAGACCACTGTCCTATTTTTACATGCCCGGGGAGCGGCTGGAGTTGGCTGAGGGATACCAACCATACCTGGGGAAGGAGGAGGCACGAGGTGCGTAGGTACTTGAATTGCTTCATCCCAAGTGGCGGGGGAGTAGAGGGATGGAATTTGATACAGCGCAGAGGAGGTTGGCCCACCCATGGCAGTAGGCTGCGTAGCGATGAATGGTATGGCCCCCAGTTTACCCAACCACCCATTTCCTGTTACAATTGGTACAGCGCACTGGAGGCTGTCGATTGACTCATGGAATCTCCAGGATTGTCTTGCCCTTCTATAGTTTCAACCGAGACTGCAGAAAACCAAACCAGCAGTACACAGAGGTTAAATGTAGACTGTGGCAACCCACTCCCAATGCCCTCTTTTTTGGTAACTGGGGATGACATCCATAAGGACCAAGGCACCAATCGTACCTTATGTGAGAGAGGAACTGAGGTGGACTATTTCACACCGCTGGATATCGGTAATGCTGGGCTTGAGGAGCTTACAGTTTCCGCAAGTCCCAGCATTCCGATCTCCACCGATGGTCATGGGATTGAACCTGTCGTACTATACATTAATGGTAAAAGTAGAGACCTGAGCGTTGTTTCTTTGAATGTCGCAGGTCTTGGGAACAAAACAGCTCTTCCAGATTGGCACAAACTAATAGGAAGGTATGACCTGTGCATCTTCCAAGAAACATGGTGCTTGGAACCAGTGTACAAGCCCGGCTATTCCACTTTCCATGTCCCAGCAACTCCCTCTAGAAGGGGTTGCCCGTCTGGAGGCTTGCTTGTCTGGGTTAAAATTTCATTAAACTGCAAGATCTCCTACTCCCCTAACATCTCCCACGACATGATGAGGTTAACGATTCGGGTTCCCCAAGCCCCAGAGACCCTGGAAGTCTTTAACATCTATGCTAGAGGTATACCGGGGGTGGTAAATCTCCGACCATATCCTTACTTGCAGATTCACTCTATAACTGTTCCCCCGATACTCTGCCGTTAATTGCTGGTGACTTCAACTACACATTTGAGCCGTTGGCTGCCGACTGCGCGGTAGGTTTACTGGAGGAAGATGCGAAATGGGGAATCCCGCAATTGACGACTGTGCCGATTAAAAAGTGGACACCCGTCATTATCCAAATGAATGCCTTGGTGTTGGAACATGCTCTGGTAGCAGTGAATGGGCGCACGCCGTCTGACTTCTCTGGTGCGTGTACCTATAATGGGGTTAGTTGCCCCAGTAGAATAGACTACATTCTGGTAGACAAGAGACTATGGAAATATGTGTCGGATATGGTGGTTATCCCATCTATCCATAGCGACCATAACCCCCTATCCCTTAGCCTGTGCAACCTTATAAATGTGGGGAACTCCCTGTCCAGCAATAGATTAACAATGGCGAATAGAGATATAGTACCCTCGAAGCGCAAAAGGTTCATCAAATGGCATAAATTTGCCATCAATGAGCAAAAGACAAATGCACTGGGAGAAATTGTTAAAGATCAGATGGAGAAGCTTTCTACACTCTGTGCCGATGATCCCGGCTCTGCCCAGGTTAACATGGTCTACGAGGAGACAATAGATAGGATGGCCGCTCTTTTCCTTGATGGATGTGGGACAAGCCGGCAGAAGCGTAGGAAGCCCACAGCCAGGTGGTATAACCACGAATGTAGAGGGGCTAAGTCCAAATTGATCTGTGCTATCAAAACCCGAGATCCAGGCGCCAGGACGCCCCTTCGCTGGGGCAGCTGTGCGCCAAATAAAAGTTATTAACATAACATAACATAACATAACTGAGGTTCGCCTAGTCCGAGCCGTGTATAGGCGTGCACTAACAGTGGCAAAGAGGGCCTGGGATGATTCCCACTGGGAAGAGTTAAAACTGGCCAGCCAGAATAGGAACGGGGAACGATTCTGGGCTCTAGTAAGAAAAAATACGAGGATGGAACAGACCCATTACCTGAACATATCACGGACATGGAATGGTTTGATCATTTTAGGAAACTGTACGCAGGGGTAGGGGTCTCTGAACACCGAAGCGACAGCAGAATGCATATTACCCCAAGACGATATACCCCCATCTATTGATTCTATAGGGCAGAGGGTGGTAGAGTCTGCAATTAGTAAAATTATCCAAGGCAAGGCACCGGGCCAGGATGGCATCCCTGCCGATCTGTTCCGTGCCAGCCCTAAGCAATGGCCAAATTCTTCTCCTTTCTGACCGATGCCCTCCTCCTTGGGTCTCCAGTCGCAAACTCATGGAAGGGAGCAGAAGTGATCCCTATATATAAGAAGGGGCCAAGGGGTGACCCTGCCAACTATCGTCCGATCAGCTTGATCGATGCTGGTCAGAAGGTGGTTGGCAGAGTCCTCCTTGAAAGGATACTCTCTTGGGTGGAGGAGAACAGCATCATCTCCCCCTTCCAAGCGGGTTTCAGGGCCTGTACAAGCATTGTAGACCAGGCTTTCAGGTTGTTACCACTTCATTGGAAGACAGTCTTGATTAGTAAGGGTGGTTTGTACTTGGCCTTCATTGATCTGAAGACCGCGTTCGGTCTGGTCCCCCGAGGGTGCCTGTGGGCGGTTCTTCATGAGATGGGGTTCCCTCTGCCCATCCTGCACTTGTTGGCCCGCATGCATGATGGAACTTACGCACACATTCGATGGGGCACGAAGGAGCAGATAACAGAAAATATTCCGGTGAACAGAGGTGTCCGCCAAGGATGTGTTCTGGCGCCGACCCTCTTTTCCTTATTTGTTAATGGGGTGGTTTCCTTTTTATCTGACATTGATGCTGATGCCCCCAGTTTGGCTGGAGTGAAAGTCCCTGCCATGCTCTTTGCCGATGATACGTTACTAGTTTCTAAAACGCCCATGGGGCTTCAAAAATTGCTGGATCGGTTTTGTGTTTTCTGTAATTTAAGGGGCTTGGTTATTAACACTTCTAAAACAAAGCTCCTCTATTTTAATCCCAGTAGAAAAGCCAATCGTACGCTCACCCTCAATGAAGAGCCACTAGAGCGGGTTAAAATGTTCGACTATCTTGGGATTAGGATATCTGACCAACTCAAGTGGAACCCCGACATTGAAAAAATGGCTTTAAACCATAAACGGGTTGTGGACGCCATAACCAGGGAGCACAGATCCTCAGTATCAAGACCCATAGCTCCTGCCTTAGAGATCTATTCTACAAAAGCAGTAGGTAGTGCACTGTACGGAGCAGAGCTCTGGGGCTTTAATAATGTTGACCCCCTCATAATGGCCGAAAACAAATTTTATAAGGAGCTACTGTCCATCCCCAGGAGCTCCCCTAGCAAGCCCGTTCAATACGACCTTGGACGCAGATCTATTCAAGATCTTATAATTCTGCGTCCGCTTCTTTATTGGGCTCGCCTGTGGCGTACACCAGAGCTAGAGAGTTACGCAGTTGCGGGGAAATAGACAGGGCAGGCCATCCCCTATCGCCATATTATCCCACTATGACGTCCTGATTGCATGGGGCAAGTCTCATCAGTAATCTCGTTCTAAGCACCTTTGCTTAACTGTTGTTATTAACTTGACAGTGTGAACCTGTGACCTGCCCCCAAATTGCCACAGGTTGTGTGACATTTCACGAGTAGACTTCTTCTCCTACTTGTCCCCGGGGTTTATTATGGCTCAGCTTTAGATCTCTTTGCATTGCCTCTGCAATATTTGTATGGCGTTAGTATCTAGCTGAGCGGCCATTTTGGCCCAATATGGGAAAGCGCAAAGCAACTGGGTGTCTAGAGGGAAAAAGGGTCAAGATTTACAAATCTGCAATGACTTTGGGCCCTGATATCTCTCAAGGAAATAGATAACTTAATAGAAGGAGTTGAAAATCTCTTGGGAGGAGGTGACCCCAGCAATTCTTAATCGGGACAAATGTCGAGGAAAGTACCGTCCAATTGTTAAAAATTAAAGAGAAGGCTAATGCAACTCAGTCCTCACAGGCTCAATCAAGCTCAAAGTCTGCCGCGTCTAAACTAAGCATGGACAGACATGGCAGGGACCTAATTACCATCTCGCACCAACCTGCACCCCTTGACAATGTATCTGCGTCCTGTGCCTCGTTCTCCCTCGATAATATGTGTGAATAGAATCATGCCGCTTGCGAGCCCCAGTCAGCTCCAGGTTTCATCAGAGCTTCTCACAAAACTAGCTAAGTTCCTTTCTCCATCCACTCCACACGTACCGCCTTTAAACCTAGTATGTTTGGCAGATAAAGTAGGGTGGGAAATGGGCTCTCCAGACTTTGCTCTCATTTTGGAAAATGTACAGGTCAATGTGGTCGATCTGAGGTCCAAGATCACCTTACTGATTGTAGAGTGCCACTCGGGCGCTCCTCTACTTTGTATCCATATCCACACGCTTCCCCACACCCCTCGGGGCGGGTCCGTGCCGAGGGGATAAATAAACCTGCGGAAGACCGCTTGGTTCTTCCCACCTGCATACAGTATGACCAGCGTGGCGTCTCATTTGTGTCGCAAAGCCAGGGCCTGCCTATGGCATAGCAGACTCTAAATTGGCGACGAGGCCGGTACATGACCACGTGTGCCTGCATACTCCGAGGCGCGCGGTGCCCACCCGCGGCTGTCCTGTCCCAGCACGAGCCGTGTGTGAAGAAAGTGCGAGGGCCCCAGCGTGCCCCAATTCAGCCTGCGGCTGTCCGACTACCGGTGCGGGTCTGCCCACGAGTATCCCGCCAGGGGAACGCTTTCAGCTGGCGGGCTCCCGGTACTGCTATGGCACTTGGGTGAGTGCGACGCGCATCCCTCCCCAAGCCCACGCCGCTGTGTACTGTCCCCGCTGCAGCCTACCTGCGTTCCTGGTACTTCCAGTGGCCCCACCATCCCGGAGCAGCCCACTCTGCCGTGAGCGGCCGAAGACGCCGACAACCCTGAAGCTATAGGCCCCGGCCGGGGCTCCCACCGCAGTGCCTGTGAGCGCGAGCAAGGCCCCGTCCCACGTGCGAGGCAGAAGCGCCTGTGTGACACGCTCAGTGTCGGAAGCGGAGTGCGAACGGCCTATTGAGCAACAGAGGCGAGGCGGGACCACGCACCGCACAGACTTGAGTTTACATCAAGCATTGGCAGCACCAACCCTCCCAGCATTCAAAAAAAAAAAAGACGGAGGAAGCAAACAGCTTTGCTAGAGGGCACAACACATATGAAACGTGAGGACTCAAGCACGCCCACTCACCAGCACACACGGTGCCCCGCAAGCCCTGAGGCCAGATCACCACGTGCACGAGAGAGCAAAGGCATCACACCCCGCAGGGAGCCAGTGGCGCAGTGCGAGACCGCGCACGTCCATTTCAGCGCCAGGAAGGTAAAGCGTAACCACTGACGCAGCCCATCAGGGAGCGACGCCCAACCACGTTACGGCGCTGCCATAAGTGTCCAAGCGCCGGCAGCTACGGCAGCAGCGACAGCGGCAACGGCCGCACAGCAGGGAGCAGGAGGAAACCCAGGGCCAGCGCTGATTCCCCCGCCACCGACAAACACCCACACCGCAGTCGCACCACTGCCCCCGTTTAGCGAATCCGCCGCCCCTGGCGACTGCAGCCCCCAGATGGAAGGCATGGGTGGGGAGACTCAACCATTACTTCAAAGGGACACGAGAAACCGATGGAACAGTTCAGAGGTCACTCCTCATCTACTATGGGGGAGAGGAAATTTGCGATCTGTTTGAAACACTCCCAAACACCGGAGAAGAGGACGACTATGATGCGGCGGTCTATGCGCTGAACGCCCATTTCAATCCACAACTCAACAATGATTTTGAAAAGTTCAAATTCAAGAGGGCCTGGCAGACTGAATCTGAATCCGTAGACATGTTCTACACAAGACTCCGCCGGGTAGCTAGCACGTGCCCGTTCAGAGAGCCAAGAGAAGAGATCCGAGACCAGATCATAGTAGGATGCCGATCCAAGCTACTGAGAAAACTGATACTACGCCAGCCGGGCATCTCCCTCGACGAAATCCTGGTCCTGGCTCGGTCCCACGAACTGTCCGACGCCAGGGCGGAAGTGATGGAAGTAGCCCTGCATTCCCCGGTGGCCACTCCGTCGACAGCCCGGCTCCCGCCAATCAAAGAAGAAAAGGTGGACGCCATCCAGAGGAGACCCGCCCAAACGCGCCAAGCACCGAAATCCGCGCAAAAAAACCAGCGCGGATACTGTGGAGAAGACCACCCTGCAGACGCCGCATGCGGAGCCAGAGGAAAGATATGCTCCCGCAGCGGGCGGCCAAACCATTACGCCAAAGTGTGCCGAGGAGGACGTTTTCGAGCAACAACGCCCAGGGCCAGAAACATGTCGCAGCGTGTCCGTCAACTATCGCTGGAAGAACAGGCACCGCCACAGGACGATCAAGCTCAAGGAAAACGCCCCATGTATGAAGACGACGATGACGAGGAGTTGTTTGTCATCTCGTATGTCAACCGGGCATGCACCAAGAGACGACCCCCACCAATGTGCTCAGTTACCATTGACTAGTAAATGTGTTCTGAGCACACCTATTAACTCAATATTAAACAAATTGCTACTGATTCTTTTGATCTGCGTGCTGCACCTAATAGAGTATACCCAAAACTCTGTGTTTTGAACAACGAAAGAGTGGCTGGTCAACATACGTTGATACAGACTTAGCTGCGCACAACTCAAGTGTATTTATACCGATCTAACAATGTTACTTCTTTCACAAATCCAATTTATTCTTGTTAATGCACAATAAATATCATCATCAACATTAAAGTGTTATTTTTCAATTAACATTTTTTAATACATTTTTCGACAATCCATGATTTGATTTACAAAAAAGAAATCAATCAATTCAGAGTTAGGTTGTCATTCGCCCAATGCATTTCAGGACACTGGGAAAGTCCCTTCGTCAGGGGCACCACTGCAAATAAAACATAATTTACGGACACATCAGTCAATTTTGATGAACAAAAGCGTTTCAATGTATGAAAAAAATCATGAGTTGTGATCACCATGAAAAAACAAGAACAAGACCTTCACCATCATCACCCGTGTTGTGTGTGTGGAACAAAAACGTCATACGATTACTTACACCAATGAATAGGGAGCCTCTCCCTCAATAAGATTCTATTTGACTGCCGTCAGTCAACAACTATAGCCGTTTCCTGCGATCATAATTCAAAAACGTTCCTTAGATAAACTCATCGTCAAACTTCATCACAATCCCAAGTTGCATGTATACCACGCTACTTCATACCTTTTGCTTTCTGCCAAGTGATACTATGATTAATTTCCGCTCCAAACCTCGTTGTTTCCACTGACTCCAAATTGTCCAAACCTGTCAGGTGTTTACAAACAAGCAATCACTATATATCATATCCTCAATATACCAGAGAACCGCTAGAAAATTCATTTCTGCATACCTTGCGCCACGTCAGAAAGTTCCTTCAGTCATTGCTACTCCCGGCGTCCACTCGACACCCAACGATAACCGAACCTGCCGAATTAGTATAAAGCAAAGCCATCAATCTTTTTCTGGCAATTATTCTAGGAAGTCGCAAAAAGAGGTCAGTTACTAGCTACCAAGCTCTCACCTTATACGAATCTCAAGCCTCTCCAAAAGCCAAACTCGCCCTCTCTCCGTGCCTCAGTATCAACAATCCTACGGCATGCAGAAACCAGATCAAACGCTTCCAACTTTAGGCTCACCACCGACCTTTCCTATTGGTTACGCGCCCGTAACATCTACCAATCCAAGGAACTCTAACTATTTCCTAACGTAACAGCATTCAATTAACAGCCATATCTTTATCCATCTTTTTGTGAAAACACTGACACCGTTTTCTGAACTATGCTTTGTTCAAAAAAACAAGTAGACTGTTTGATGACGTAAACCCGAACAATTAGTGAAGATCAAAACTGAATAACAACTTAAATACAATAAAATAAAATAAGATAGAGGTAGTGAGTTCTGAAAAATAATGATGAAAAAAATGATGAAAAAAATTAACACTCTTGAAAAATATGATGAATAAAACAGATGTCCAAATCATATCTGGACATTTCTCTTTTCATACAATTGAAACATTTAAAGCACAAGTAAATTATGTTTTATTTGCAGTGGTGCCCCTGACGAAGGGACCTTCCCAGTGTCCCGAAATGCATTGGGCGAATGACACCTAACTCTGAATTGATTGTTTTCTTTTTTGTATATCAAATCATGGATTGTTGAAAAATGTATTCAAAAATTTTAATTGAAAAATAACACTTTAATGTTGATGATAATATTTATTGTGAATTAACAAGAATAAATTGGATTTGTGAAAGAAGTAACATTGTTAGATCGGTATAAATACACTTGAGTTGTGCGCAGCTAAGTCTGTATCAACGTATGTTGACCAGCCACTTTTTCGTTGTTCAGTTACCATTGACGGCAACAATGTTCAGGCACTAATAGACACAGGTGCATCTGTAAATGTAATGGACTCAGAGCAGTATGAGAAGCTTCCGCCCAAACCAGCACTTGCGCCGTCGAGTGCACGAATCTACTCTTACGGAGGCACTGACCCCCTGCCACTGCGAGGGGTCATCCAAACCACCATCGTGAGCGGGAAGCTCTCCACGAAGGCCAAGTTCCACGTGACAGAAGGCAAGAAAGGGACCTTGCTCAGTTGCCACACGAAAGAAGATCTAGAGCTTGTATTCTTTGCAAACCAAGTCCACGAGTCCCACGCAAAGACCCTGCTTGAAAGGTTTCCGGAGCTATTCCAGGGATTTGGAAAACTCAAAGGAAGGAAATTCCGACTGTACATCGACACATCGGTACGACCTGTAGCCCTCCGGCACCGGCGCGTGCCCTTCAATCTCAGACCACAGGTGAAGGAAGAACTCAGAAAATTGGAGGAACTGGGGTTGATAGAGAAGGTGTCCGGACCCACGCCGTGGGTATCTACCCTGGTCGTAGCCCCCAAGTCCAAGCAACCGGGAGCGATTTGACTATGCGTCGTCATGAGGTTGCCTAACACGGCGGTGAAGCGGGAGCGGCATATCACCCCGACCAAGGACGACATAGTGGCGGACCTAAATGGCGCAAAGTGGTTCTCCAAGCTCGATCTGAATGCGGGCTACCATCAGCTGGAATTGCAACCGGAAAGCAGATACATGACCAATTTCTCGACTCACGTGGGGCTACGCCGCTACCGAAGACTTAGCTTTGGGGTATCTTCCGCCGCTGAAGTTTTTCAAAACGCAATTCGTGAGGTGCTATCGGGACTGAGCGGCGTCATCAACCTCAGTGACGATATTATGGTATACTAAAACACCCTGGAGGAGCATCATGCACACCTGAGAGCGACACTGCAACGACTAGAGGACAGCGGTCTGACCTTACATAAATCCAAATGCTCATTGAGCATAGACTTTTTTTGGTACATATTCACGCGAGAAGGACTCAAGGTAGATCCCAAGAAGGCCGAGGCGATCCGAGCAGCGAGAACCCCACGGAACCACACTGAAGTGAGGAGTTTCCAAGGCATGGCCACCTACTGTGGCCGATTCATCCCGAATATGGCAGCCATGTCAGAGCCCCTGAGGACCATCACGCGCCAAGACCGGAAGTGGGAATGGTCTGTAGCCACGAACAAGGCATTCAATGACATCAAGATCAGCCTGCTTGACAAGACGGTGATGGCGTACTTCCAGCCCCAACGCAAAACAGAACTGGTCCTTAACGCGAGCCCGGTTGGATTGGGTGCGGTGCTCCTACAAGAACATGGGGCTGAGGTATGGAAGCCGGTGGCCTACGCCAACAAGGCACTGACCGACACTGATACGCGCTACGCACAGATCGAACGCGAGGCGCTGGCCATTAAATGGGCGTGCCAGCACTTCCACCTGTACCTGTGTGGCCAAGAATTCACCGTGGTCACCGACCACAAGCCACTGATACCCCTGTTTGCAGGTTCGCCCCGGTTGGCTCCCCCGCGCATCGAGCGATGGGCGGTGCAGTTGCAAGGCTATAACTTCAAGGTCGTATTTGCGCCCCGGAGCTCACAATCCTGCGGATTACCTCTCCAGGCATCCAGAATCAAGTACCTCTGGGCACGCACCAGACGCCACTCCTGGAATTGAGGCTTTCGTCCACATGATCTCGCAGTCCGCCTGTCCCAAAGCAATGACATTGGCAGAGATAGCTCAATATCTGGGGTGTGGTAATGCACTCGTAGTTCAACTGGTTATAAATTTCAAATACGATATTTTCATATGTGTCGTTGGTGCATAGGTCGGTACCCTACTGAGCTCTTAGGGCATGCATAAACAATCTTGACATGTGTGCTCTGTGTACACAGGACTCACTCCTTCCTTGCACTCCTTTCTCTTTCATTCAATTTTTACTCCATGGGTTAAAATCCTTCTTTGTAAATTTTATTTTCATTTTCAAACCTTTACTCTGTAGCGAGTTTTTCAATCAATGTATTTCATATTTCATTCATGATATGTTTTACATCATCTTACTAAGTCCCAATGCATTTCAAGCATTCCGCTCTTCATCAGGGGATTACTTTTACAATGTTATAAATGTCCTATGGTACACTTGTCACGATTGTCCGGTGTAACAGGTGTATAAGGCGTCCAAAGGTGTTCTTTCTGTCCACAGCAAAAACTCTTCCGATAGTAGCTTGTATCGATTTTTCACAGTAACAGGTGCAGAAGTGTTGTCAAATGAAGTTATTTCCGTACACCAGAAAATAAAGTGTTGCTAGTACACTTTTAACGATTTGCCACAGGAACAGGTTTAGATAAAGTGTTTTCAAACAAAGTTATTTCCGTGCCTTGAATTCTTTTAGAGTTGCCACAGACAGTAAAGCCACAGTGGCTTTACTGACTTTTAACGATTTGCCACGGGAACAGGTTTAGATAAAGTGTTTTCAAACAAAGTTATTTCCGTGCTTTGAATTCTTTTAGAGTTGCCAAAGACAGTAAAGCCACAGTGGCTTTACCGTCTGTGGCAACTCTAAAGCTAGAAGCTGGAACGCAGCGAAAATTGTTCTGATCCATACACAGGGATCACTGGACTCCCCCTTAAATTACTGGCCGATCTGTTTGATTGAAGTCACCCAGAAGGTCTTTGCAAGAAAAATCCTTGGGAATCTGTAAGGGTAGGTTGAGGACCACCAGGCTCTATCTCCTCTGCAAGTGTGCTTTCGAAGAGAGGCCAGCAGAATAGACCAGGCTTTTAGGTTCCTACTGATATACTGGAAGACAGTTCTCCAAAAAGCGCACCTATATATGGACTTTGTAGATCTAAAGTCTGCATTTGACTTTGTCCCGCGAGGTAAGCTGTGGGAGGTCCTCAAAGATAAAGGGGTTCTACTGGGCCTCTTAGATGTTCATATTCGTCTGCATGGGAATACATGCGCCCAAGTCTAATGGGGAAGGGGTGGGGAACTCACCGAACATACATCTATCATAAATGGGGCCCCAGGGATGCGTCTTGGCCCGGCCCTATTTTCTTTATATATTATGAACCTTATGCCAGGTAAAAACCCCATTACTAAGGGTGTATTGGCTAGGAAATGGAACCCTACTGATAAAAAAGAATTCCATGATTCACTAGCCAACACAGCACTTACCACTGATCCCAATGTTAATCATTACGAGAAAACTATCTCAGCTTGGTTATTGGCAGACAATAATAAATATGCCCCACTCAAAAAATATAAAACTGGCTCGCTGTCTTGACTCACAAAGATGGTTCTCCCCTGAACTAAAATTACAAAAACTTGCCTTTCACCAACAGGAAAGGCAGTGGAGACAGAATTACTCACCAGATAGGAAACAAACCCATCTGGCGGCTATGACAGAATATGAAAAGGCTATCTTAACAGCTAAAGCCGCTCACTTTTCCTCCAGAATTCTGATCTCCAATAACAGATCTAAGGAAATCTTCACAATTGTAAATGAACTTTCAAATTCAGACAGAGTCCTTATTAAACCCACTCCCACTCAAGCACTTTGTGATTCTTTGAATAACTTTTTTATTGAAAAGATTTCCATTATCAAAGCCAGCATTCCCATATGTACTTTCCACGAGATAGTCCCCTCTAGGGTTGGAAACCCCTGTTCCCTTGAACATTTTCCGGCCACCACTACGGAGGCCTACCAGGACCTCGATTAAAGTAAAATCTGGGTCCACTATGGACTGCTGTCCACCACATGTCCTAAAAGAAGCCTTCTCTAGCCTCCCAGGTCCAGCCCTTGCTCTTCTAAATGAGTCTCTATCTCAAGGTTGTGTCCTTAAAGCCTTTAAAGAGGCAATTGTGGTTCCCTCATCTGAAGAAAGCTGGGGCAGACCCCCAGATCCTGTCAAACTACCACCCAATATCTCTGCTCCCGTATCTGGCTAAGGTACTGGAGGCTCATGTGGCGAAGTGCTTGTCTACTTTTATTGAACAATCCAACTATCTCGACTCAAGCCAAGCTTGATTTGCCCTGCCCACTCAACGGAGACGGGAATACTGGTGGTACTGGACTCCCTGCGAGAGGAGGCTGACAGAGGTACTCCCCAGGCCCTGGTGCTGTTAGATCTCTCGGCCGTCTTTGAAACGGTCAGCCATGGTATCTTGGAGGACCGTGTCAGGGAGGCTGGCATTCAGGGCTGTTAAGTACAAACTGCCCTACACATTTCACAGCAATGTTAGGACGTATCTTAAACATGTCTAATATGAGCGGTGTTGTGCATGTATTTAAGAACATATATTCAGGACGGTTAACACCTTTTCAAGCAGTCCTCGGAATCATTCCAAACTTCGTGCACTCAGTGTTTGGTGGTCTGCCGCTAATTCTTGCAGGAATCCTGTTTTTATTCCTACTGCTGCGCTATGGCAAGCCAATCCACCGGTGTCACTCCCAGCACCGTGGAGAAAGCTCTCCTGGACAGGAAGTGTTGTGAGCACAAAGTACTACTTTTGGGTTTACTTTGTCTACGAGAATCAAATACCACATGGTTTCTGTCATTCAGACCAATCTGGCAAGATTGCATCTAGCCTGTTCTACGCTGCCTGCTTTGTGGTGAAGAATGTGTGCTAGACATCTGTCTAACACTCTCATCAGTCATGCCAATGGATATCAATACTCTGCTTGACCCGGTTAAGTATTGTCCTCAGAGGCTACCAATCCTGATGACGGCATTCTTTGAGATCTCACAGACGCAAATTGATACTGCTGAGGTACGAGAGGGAACAACGGGTACACAGGTATCATCGGAAATGAACACTGCTGATGGTTCCAATGCTGAAGGCGATGCTTCGCATCTATGTGTGGTTAATCTTCTAAACAAGGTATTCCAGCTGTCACCTACAACGGTAGACGATTTTTTTGTCTACATGAATAGAGGATTTCATGTTTTCTCCATCCCCATACACTGACTTCTGATTCAGCACACAGTGTAGCGGGAAGACTCTGAGTTTGGCCTTCATTTTTTAAAGACAAAACTTGGAACTGTTCCATATGATTAATTTTTTTTTTTCAATTTTTTCAATTTTTTTTATTGCAATGTAATCTGCATACAGTACAAGTTTTCATAGAGAACAGAATTCTTTGAACACTTCCAGAGACAAATTATCATCTTGTCAAACAATTTCATTTATGTAATCAGACATGAAATGGGTTTGAATTTTTTCTTCTGTAATTACAAACCATTTCATCATGTGTATATATTTATGTTCATTCATTTAGCATTCACTGTACGCATATGCTTAGAATGGAACTTTGCTTTAATATGTATGGCACCATTGCATTTCATGCACAGCAACAGTTTTTAATGCATTGTTTAAAAATATGTTTAGACATGTTTTTAGCAACTCCTGTTTAACTCTATTTTTAGTATGTTTAGCATTTAGTAATTTCGATCATTCAAAACTGGAGTGGGTGTTGTGTTTCAATTTAGGTACCCGTACATAGGTTTCCCTAATCATGCCCTTACTTAGGCACAACTCCTATTCCCCTTATTTAGGCAGAATATCCTAGTCCTTATTTAGGCATCAGCCATGCTATCCACATACAGGCATGGTCACCTAAATCCGTCCATCCCACGTCACAACGAGTTCGTAGAAACCACACCCTTAAGCCATTGGGACTTTCTCTGCTTGGAATATTGATTTCTCCAAGAACTCATTTATTATGCATGAACAACTATTACTTGGGGGTTCATTCATGACGTCTTCCTCTGCCCGACTTTACATCAATGCTAGCATTCCTAGATACCTTCCAGGTATAAATATACCTTCACTTACCATGGCAAACCACAACTCGGCTAATCAGCTTCAAACGGCTCGCCACGGCAAGTTCGGAAGGAATTCTTGTCCCCGCCTGACACACTGACCAGAAGCTGTCATCCTGCTCGCAGAGAATCCAGCTTCCAGTGTCCTGACTCCCTTCGCGGGGTGTTAGGGATTGAGATCCGGAAAGAAATTCCCACCTCTCTCATTCTAAGGTATGGAGCAGACTAGAACCTAGAGGGACTCTTGGCATACAAAACGCAATACTATAGCTTACCATACTATAGAAAACAGCACCTACTTCAAGTATCAATTTTATCAATTTACAATTTACCTCATACTACACTTAGGTTAGGTACACTGGGGTAGAACTATTTAGAAGCACCAGACGAGTATTCACATTTTAGCCTGTTCTTTATTTATGTTTATATGAATATATGTCATAGCTAAAAGACCATGCTATTATTTCTTCTTACTGCTTACGCTGTATGTATTATATTTTGCATACTGTCTTGCAATTGTAACAGCTCATATCTCTTGCAAGAGAAATAAGACTGTTCAATAAATCCTTTTCTTGTAATGCCTGTCTATCTATTTCTGTGTTACTCTGAGGAAACTAAGCATGCACGATTGACTTGGTGAAACTTTTATCTATTATTTCCACGATTCTGAGAACTGTTCCGGTTCTAAGGGAAACAAAGTTGTCATGTTTATGCAGTTGTCAGAAACTACTCTCTTCTTGTTTATTCAAGAATTTTTTAGTGACCTCTGAGTTAGCTGGCCCACAAAGTCCTTAAGTTTAATATACTCAATAGAGGCATACCAACCTCAGTCCTATGCAAAAACTACAGTGTATATTATTCCAATGCGCAGAGCCTATAAGGGAAATAGGAACTACACTACACCATGTGGAAACATGATACCCCACTTCTGAGGAAGCTGCACTGGCTTCTCATCCTCCAGCATTGTGCTTTTAAAGTTAGATGCTTGGTCTTTAAATCTCTACATGGACGGAGCCCTAAATTCATCGACCACCTCATCCAAAGGTACACTCCTCCAAGCAATTTACGCTCGGCCCACCTCCATCTATTGGCAACTCCTGCCTTTAAGTTGAAGCAACAAGGGGGTTGCAGGTTTGCTACTCTGGCTCCCAGAATATAGAATGCCTTTCCTCTGGAAATTAGATCATGCACGGACTTGCTGAGTTTTAGAAAATCCCTTAAGACTTGTTTGCATACTCAAGCCTATGAATAACTACAACTGAGTTCCGTAATTCCCAGAATCAGCACCATGAAGCCAATTGGTGTGCGTGCGCTCTATAAGATCATTATAGCATAACATTTAAATGACATGAAACATTCTCTAACAGATGTTCAAAATGAAGCCCACCCCCCATCTAGCTGGTCGTAAGACTCCCCTTTTACTGTTAGCTGATGATACCCTTTGATATGTAAGAACCTGAGTGGCCTTTAGCATCTAGTAGACAAGTTTGCGGCCTTTTGTAGTGAGCAAGGGTTGGCTATCAACCACTCCATGACAGAATTTATGGCTATTACTCCGCATTTGTGTTTTAGGGGCTCCATAACTCTTGAAGGTATACCACCAGATAAAGTTTGTGAGTTCATTTACTAGGGGATCATGTTAAATAAATCAATGTCCTGGGTGCCTCAGATTGAGAGAAGCAGTTTGAACCTCACACAGCACTCCGCTGTCATTTTAAGATTATATCGGGCCTCCCCAGCTAGGCTGATATCTCCCACTCTGAAGGTGTAAAGAGCCAAGGCCGAGGGCGGAGCATTGTATGGCGCCAGATTAAGTGGCAACTTCAACCTGGCCCTGCTAGGGATGGCGAGAATATGTTTATAAGACCCCTAACTAACTTACCAAAAAATACCCCACTGATCCCTATTGGACAAGACCTGGCCTTGAGCATATGTTCCACAAGGTCCAACTCAGACCACTTTTATTTTGGCGAAGGCTTAAATATTCACCCGCCCTAGAGGACTATTTGAGCTCCTACCAGGGTGTAGTCGCTTATGACGCCTCTGGCAGAGATAAATGGCTATCTAACATCAAACATCTGTTATCCAGACTTGGGCTAGGTGAATTTTGGTCTTACTGCCCTACCATGAATCCACTATCTAGGGCCTCTATTGAGAAAGCCTCCTGGGAGTACATGCATGTTAATGAAATCAGGAATGTCCCAGAGGGGTCTCTTGCTGATAATTTTTTAGACTTCAAGATTGATATAGGTATTGAACTCATTTTAGATTACATCACTCCGTCCGTTGCTAGGAATATATATATCTCAAACCTCACCCTTACTGTTCCTTTAAGCGAAATGGAATTCTGGCCCACATTCGAGTATTATATGCCCAACTTGTCAGTAGGCCGAGGAAACCTTTGCACATTTCATTTTCTATTGTACCTCTTACACACACCCTAGAAAATCCTGGCTTATTCCTATATGCAAACAACTGGGTTGCAGACAGCATCCGGATGCTTTACGGCTGCTGCATACGGAATCTAAACAGTCGATTGCCTGCGCAGTGTCCAAATACCTTTACTGGAGTTGATGTATTACAGCCAAAGCCATGGCTTGAGATTTCCACTTAAAATCTGGTACGACCATGGCTCTGATCTTTATTCTACACCTTCGACCACACTACAGGAAGTCCTTTATCTAGACTGTTTATTTGAGCATCTTTCTCTTTCCCGACACAGGGTTAGACTGCTTTTTTGATATTGTATGGTCTAATTACATTTGTAGACATGGCCCTTTTTCAGCTTAGCCTTCAGATTCCTAATTTTAGATCATGCTCCTATATATCTGTTTTATAGAGTTGAATTTGTAATTTGTAATGGCTGCTACAGTCTTTATGCCTTTTATTGTATTTTAACTGTATTTATTGCACGTCTATTTGTTTATATGTTATGTGCTTTTTTTAATGAAATGACTGACATTTTGCTCTCTAGGTTGCACGTCATGCCCTCTACCAAGTTAAGGAGGTGCGCAGAATCGTTATAAAGGCAGGTGCCCCAGAACGAAAGAGCTTAGGAAAATGTCGGTACATTTAAAAACTGGGTAGAATATGGACCTGCAGTCTGAGGCCGTCTCTGCAGAACAGCGACAAATGTAGGGTTTATACTTGATCTTGAAAGCTGTAGCAGCCACGATCATTTGTGCTGCCAAGTATGAGGCTTAATTTAAAGCGAGTCCTGAATGCCAATTTTAACAGTTTTTCGTCGATAGAAATCTTGACGCTCTGAAGAAAGCAGTTTTAATTTCATTACAGGCATTCTGAAAATAGGAGGAAGAGCTGTGAAAGACCTGAAACTGCACAGTCACTGGAAACAAGATTTGCTTTGACATTTGTCCTCGGGTCCCATTAACAGAGCGGTGGAGTGTGGCATTGGAAGTTTGCCTCACAAATAAAACAGTCAACAGCAGTACCGAAACATTACCGCATAGACCCAGAAAGAGAACAGTGCAAGCTACTAATACATGCTGATAACAGGCACAACACGAACCCTTAAACTCAAACAAGCCAAGGCTGCAGTAGATGTGCCTCACATCAGTTCTAGAGGATTTCAATAAGAGGGGTGCAGGATGGCTTTAACTTAACAGCAAACATGATCTTGTTTGAGTACCTTTTGTTGGCAGTCTGCTGCCCTTACTCGCTTTAGGAAAATGCTGCTACAGATGGTCTAGAGGAGGGGGGTTGCAACATGAAGGAAGCGCTTGAGGTTGTTTTCAAGGGACTGTACTGGGACGTTGCATATTCCGAGGCAGTTACATCGTATCTTCAAGCTGCCAAATCCACCAATATTTGTAGTTCTGGCTCCTGGACACTGGGGCTCAGAAGGCGGCTGCAGGGTCTGTTGCCTTCCATCTCCTTCAACTCATGGCCTGCTAATGGTCCGTTACTTGCCCAATTGCAGCTCCAGCGAGAGCTGTGCCGCTCCATTGGACTGCACATGCCGCGCAAACAAATTGGCGGGCAGATGCTGCCAGCTGTTCCTGCAACACCCAAGCAAGATTAAAAGGGAATGCAGAAGGCTATGACTGGGTTTCACGAACACGCTGGCATGCTGCAGACTAGGGCAGTAATGAGCTATAATGGGCTCCTGAGGAACTGTCACCTCAAAGGGGGAAGGCTATGGAGGCAGGGCCTGACAGGCAGCCCTTACCAGATGTAGGATATTCACTATCCTAGCAGATAAGCAGGACCCAAACACCCTGGGCTGAATGCGATCCAGATCAGCGGGAGGTGCCCACCTCTACAAGGGCCTCATGCATCAGAGGGTCTTAACCATTCTGCGTCAATGAGGAAATGCGCTGATACATAAGGGCCCAGGTCTTCATAAAACAAGTTATGCAAACCTATGCAGCACCCTTTACAGACCTCCACCTAGCAAAGCAACATTCCCAGACGCACTTATAGACACAGTTTCAAACCTGATAACAATACACTCCAACCTATGCGTTCTGGTTGACTTTAACATTTGATTTGATAAACCAAATATGACCCATCCAAAAACTATAATCACCGGCCTAGACGCATTGGAAATGCATCAGATTGTCCACAATCCGACACACACCGCTGGATATATCCTAGATTACATTTTTGCTAATACTGAACTAGTTACCTTTCAAACCATAACTCCAGTCACATGGTCAGACCACCACTTGCTTGCCTTCCAACATAAAACAACGATAAGCAACTAACCTAAAACTACCTTACATCCATCCACCTCTCAGCCGTGGAGCAAACTCAATTTGGAACACTTGGAAACACAACTAACATCCAGTACAAATCTGGAAACCATAAATTCAGCTCAAAATCTATGAGAATGGCTACAGGAAGCTTTTGACATCCTTATACCACTCCATACCACACAACAGAAAGAAAAAAAGCGCCTTGGAGAAACATGGAAATAAAAGACATAAAACAACAAATTAGAAAGCTGAAACGTACCTGGCTCAAAACAAACACCAAACAAGACAAACTTCACCTACAGAAAATTAACAGATTATACAAGTCTGCTATCAAAAAAGCTAAGAAAAGGTACTATTCAGACAGAATTCCAAAACGCTAAATGTGCAAATAAAGAATTCTATAAAATACTAAATGAATTTCGCAAACCAAATTGCCTAGAAGGAACTCATCCTGTTACTCAAGAGTTCACAGACATAGTGGCAAATCATTACACGGACAAAGCAGACACGTTGGAATCGTACTTAAAACAGAAACAAAGCACCAGCACTAACCCTTGTACAAAACAACATCCAATAATGCTCTAATCAAGCCTCTCCGTTCCTTCCAACACATCTCACACGATAAATTTATGGACCTGGTAAAAGCAAGCAGACCTGCCGGCACCCGTTCTGACCCCTGTCCGCCACAAACTTTCAAGACAATTCTTTTAACAACCTCTGCTGCCACTCCAGTAAGAAGAATCATCAACGATTCCTTAACTACTGGAATATTTCCAGAAGAACTAAAAAAGTCATACATACGCGCTTTACTGAAGGAAACAAACTTGGGCCCGCTGAACCCTGACCACTACAGACCCATTACAAATGGACCGTTCCTGCGCAAATTGATAGAAAGAGCAGCGTTCGCCCAGATGTCACAATTCATTGAAGAGAATGACATACTTTCGCAGTTCCAAACAGGATTCCATCAGGGAAGAGGCACTGAATCTGCCCTCCTTGCCATATGGGATGACCTAAAGAATACAGTTGACCCAACGAGGTTGCTGCGCTACTCCTCTTGGACCTTTCAGCTGCCGTTGACATGGTTGACCATGACACTCTGAACCAAAGACTATGAAGCTGGCATGGAGGAAACTGCTCTAGACTGGATCGCGTCCTACCTTCGAAACAGAACTAATGTCATCCATACCCCACCTTTCTCGTCCAAACCGTACTCCACAAAAGCAGGGGTCCCTCAAGGTTCTATCATCTCGCCCATGCTTTTCAACATCTAAATGAAGTCATTACCAGTACTGATAAATAAATTTCACCTCACGAGCTATAACTATGCAGATGACACGCAAATACTCCTTCAACTGAAATGCCCCAAAGACCAATTCACCATCACCATTTTCAGCTGTCTCAGAGCCGTGGATATGTGGATGACCTGGAGTCATCTCAAATTGAATGCTTCAAAAACTGAAATACCCACGTGTGACGATTGGAAACATTACAACCCGCTTGCCGCGTGGCCTGATGATCTTGGATCACTACCTAAAGTATCAAAGGAAGTAAGAAACCCCGGAACGACCATGGACTCCAAGCTGTCGATGAATGCCCAAGTGGATAAACTAGCAAGATCAAGCTTTGCTACTATAAAAACGCTGCGACTAATTTTCCCTCATTTGGGATTTCCACACAAGGTCCAAGCTACCGTCTCCCTTGTTCTGTCCAAACTCGATTATGCCAATAGCCTCTACCACTGATCACCTTTAACGACCATGAAAAGACTACAACGGATTCAGAACTCGGTTGCCAGACTACTCTTGCATACCAAACCGCAAGAGTCAAGTCAAGTCAAGTCAGAGAATTTATATAGCGCACTACATACCCAGAGGGTCTCAAGGCGCTTAGGAAGGGGAGGAGGATTACTTGTCAAATATCCACGTTTTAAGTTGCTTTCTGAATGCTAGGTGGTTCTGGGTAAGGCGAAGGTAAGTGGGGAGTGAGTTCCATGTTCTAGCAGCCAGGTATGAGAAGGATCTGCCTCCCATGGTGGTCTTGTTGATGCGAGGTACAGTGGCGAGGGCTTGGCTGGAAGAACGTAGTTGGCGGGAGGGGGTGTAGAAGGACAGTCGTGAGTTGAGGCATTCTGGTCCGATTTCGTGGAGTGATTTGTGTGCGTGGGTTAGCAGTCGGAAAGTGATTCTCTTATTGACGGGTAGCCAGTGGAGGTCTTTCAGGTGACCAGAGATGTGTTCGTTGCGCGGGATGTCTAATATGATCCTGGCTGAGGCGTTTTGGATTCGTTGGAGTTTCTTCTGGAGTTTATCGGTAGTACCTGCGTAGAGGGTGTTTCCGTAGTCCAGTCGGCTCGTGACCAGAGCATGGGTGACTGTTTTCCTGGTTTCGGTGGGGATCCAGCGAAATGTTTTTTTGAGCATGCGAAGAATGTTGAAACAGGATGAGGATACGGCGCTGACTTGTCTGTTCATTGAGAGTGAAGAATCCAGGATGACGCCTAGGTTCCGTGCGTGGTCTGTCAGGATGGGTGCTTTTCCAAGGGCTTCCGGCCACCAAGAGTCGTCCCATGCAGAGGGGGATGTACCTAAGATGAGGACTTCTGTTTTATCTGAGTTCAGTTTCAGACGGCTGTGTTTCATCCATTCGGCAACTTCTTTCATTCCTTCGTGTAGGTTAGTTTTGGCGGTGCTGGGGTCATTGGTGAGAGAAAGGATCAGTTGGGTGTCATCCACGTAAGAGATGATGTTGAGGTTGTGTTGGCGGGCGATGGCCGCGAGGGGGCTCATGTAAACGTTGAAGAGGGTGGGGCTGAGTGAGGATCCTTGTGGTACGCCACAGATGACTTCAGTGGCCTCGGACTTGAATGGTGGAAGGCGGACTCTCTGGGTTCTTCCGGTGAGGAACAAGGTGATCCATTCAAGTGCTTTTCCTTGTATTCCGATGTTTCTGAGGCGTTGTAAAAGGGTGCTGTGGCAGACTGTGTCGAAGGCTGCAGAGAGGTCGAGGAGGATGAGGGCGACTGTGTCTCCATTGTCCAGTAGAGTTCGAATGTCGTCTGTTGCTGCGATGAGGACGGTGTCAGTGCTGTGTTTTGCTCGGAAGTCAGATTGTGAGGAGTCGAGGGATTTGTTGGCTTCGAGGAAGCGGCGAGCTGGTTGTTGACAGCTTTCTCGATTACTTTGGCCGGGAATGGAAGGAGCGAAATGGGGCGGTAATTTTTGAGTTCGGTGGGGTCCGCTGTGGGTTTTTTCAGGAGGGCGGTGAGTTCGGCATGTTTCCAGCATTCCGGGAAGGTGGCGGAGTTGAAGGAGCAGTTGATGACGTCTCGGAGGTGCGGTGCTATGACGGAGTCTGCTTTGTTGAAGATGTGGTGAGGACATGGGTCTGTGGGGGATCCTGAGTGGATGGAGTTCATCAGGCGGATGGTGTCCTCAGTGGAGATTGGGTTCCAGTCGTTAAGGGTGTTCACGGGGGGAGAGTGTTCAGCATATGGTTGGGTGGGTTGGTCTCCGGGTTGGTTGTCGAAGCTGTTGTGGATGTCAGCAATCTTGTTGTGGAAGAATGAGGCTAGGGAGTCGCAGAGGGCTTGAGAGGGGGTGATGTCGTTGGAGTTGGCCGAGGGATTGGAAAATTCCTTGACGATGTTGAAAAGTTCCTTGCTGTTGTGGGCGTTGTTGTCAAGTCGATTCTTGAATGCTGTTTTCTTGGCCTTTCGGATTAGTTGGTGGTGAGTGCGGGTAGCGTTTTTGAAGGCGTCCTTGGTGCTGGTGGTTGGGTTCTTTTTCCAGGCCTTTTCAAGGGAGCGGCAGAGTTTCTTGGACTTCTTGAGATCATCGTTGAACCATGAGGCCTTCTTGTTGCCAGGTTTGCTTTGACGTTTTTTCAGCGGAGCTAATGTGTCGGCGGTGTTGGATAACCATAGGGTGAAGTTGGCGGCGGCTTGGTCTGGGTTAGAAGAGTGGGCTGGGGTCTTTTGAAGGAGCGATGAGGAGATCTGGTCGATGGTGATTTTGTTCCAGTTTCTTTGCAGAGTTGGTTGGAGGTGGTTGATGGGTTTTGGCTTGTTGTAGATGAAGTGAACGCAGCTGTGGTCAGTCCAGAGGAGATCCGTAGTGTGGCTGAAGGAGACATGATTGCTGGAGGTGAAGATGGGGTCGAGTGTGTGACCTGCGATGTGGGTGGGGGAAGTGACCAGTTGTTTAAGTCCGAGGTTGGCGAGGTTGTCCAGGAGGGTGGTGGTGTTGCGGTCGTTGAGCTTTTCAAGGTGAAAGTTGAGGTCTCCCAGAAGGATGTATTCTTTGGAGGGGAGCGCGTGAGGAGTGATGAAGTCCGTGATGTCTTCACTAAATTTTGCGCGGGGTCCTGGTGGTCTGTAGAGGAGGGTGCCTCTGAGTGTGGTCTTGGGGTCGATGTGGATCTGGAAGTGAAGGTGTTCGGAGTTGGCGAGGTTGGCGTCAGAGCTGGTTGAGATGCGGATTGATTTCTTATGGACGATAGCGATTCCTCCTCCTGTGTGGCCGGTACGGTCCTTGCGAGTGATCTTATAGTCTTCAGGGATGGCAATGGTGATGTCTGGGGCGGAGGAAGCGTTCATCCATGTTTCTGTTAGGAAGGCAACGTCCGGAGAGATGGTGTCTAGTAGATTCCATAGGTCAATGGCGTGTCTGTGGACCGAGCGGGTGTTGAGAAGGATGCATTGTAGGTGGTTGGGGTCGGGAATCTGTGGTGTGGTCGTAGCGGAGATGTTGTCGGTGCCGCTGAATTTGCAGGAGTAGCAAGAGAAAGGTCCATGGGTGTGTCCAGGAGCGGCTTGGACGCAGTTGGGGGCGCGACCGGGGTTGAGGGCTAGGAGGGTGGCGGCATCGTAGGTAATGCGGGAGGGCTGGGCAGCGCGAGGGGCAGTGGGTCTGGCGCTGGGCGCGGTCCAGGCGCGGACGGGCGTAGACGGGCTTACCTTTGGCGCACCTTCGGCGCGGATTGGGCGCGAACGCTGCGTTGGACGCTGCGCGCGGGAACAACTGTCATATATGGTTAGTGGAGGGGGAGGGGCGAGGGCGGTTCAGCTGGGAGGCGGGTCGGGCTAAGGAGGAGGTCAATAACAACAAAATGGAGGCGGAGGGGTCAGGACGGCAAGAGCGCTTGGGGGAAAACACAAATGCTGTAACAGAATCACGCTAGCAAATCAAAATGCTAATGAGCAAAGCGGCGAATTTGAGCACAAGCACACAATCTGCAAATAAAGTCACGCTGGCAATGTAACAATGCAAAAGGGCAAATCGGCTATTTAACTATGCAAATGGGCAAAAGCGTCAGTCAAAGCACGCAGCGGCAATCAGAGCACAAAGCAGGCTATATTTCTAAATCACACTCCAAATCAGATAATATGCGCTGTGCAACGATACCGCAGCAGCAGGGGAGCGACCACTCAGCTCGGAAGCGAAGAGCGAGTCACGGCGCTTCCAGGTAAGGGAGCGCTGTTTGTTGTCTGTGGGAGGGCGGTTCAGCTGGGAGGCGGGTCGGGCTAAGGAGGAGGTCAATAACAACAAAATGGAGGCGGAGAAGTCAGGATGGCAAGAGCGCTTGGGGGAAAACACAAATGCTGTAACAGAATCACGCTAGCAAATCAAAATGCTAATGAGCAAAGCGGCGAATTTGAGCACAAGCACACAATCTGCAAATAAAGTCACGCTGGCAATGTAACAATGCAAAAGGGCAAATCGGCTATTTAACTATGCAAATGGGCAAAAGCGTCAGTCAAAGCACGCAGCGGCAATCAGAGCACAAAGCAGGCTATATTTCTAAATCACACTCCAAATCAGATAATATGCGCTGTGCAACGATACCGCAGCAGCAGGGGAGCGACCACTCAGCTCGGAAGCGAAGAGCGAGTCACGGCGCTTCCAGGTAAGGGAGCGCTGTTTGTTGTCTGTGGGAGGGCGGTTCAGCTGGGAGGCGGGTCGGGCTAAGGAGGAGGTCAATAACAACAAAATGGAGGCGGAGGGGTCAGGACGGCAAGAGCGCTTGGGGGAAAACACAAATGCTGTAACAGAATCACGCTAGCAAATCAAAATGCTAATGAGCAAAGCGGCGAATTTGAGCACAAGCACACAATCTGCAAATAAAGTTACGCTGGCAATGTAACAATGCAAAAGGGCAAATCGGCTATTTAACTATGCAAATGGGCAAAAGCGTCAGTCAAAGCACGCAGCGGCAATCAGAGCACAAAGCAGGCTATATTTCTAAATCACACTCCAAATCAGATAATATGCGCTGTGCAACGATACCGCAGCAGCAGGGGAGCGACCACTCAGCTCGGAAGCGAAGAGCGAGACCACATCTCCCCTGCCTTGAAAGCCCTGCATTGGTTACCGGTTGCCAGAAGATCCACATTCAAGCTGCTTTGTATCACCCACAAAGCAATACATGGAATGGGACCACTCTTCATCAGGAACAAAATCCCCAAACACATTCAACAAAGGAACCTCTGCTTTAAAGGAGCATCTCCCATCAAAATCCCACCATACAAGAAAAAAAACATGGGTGGCACATGTTCAAGCTGCCAAGCTATGGAACTCCTTACCACCCAACATAAGGTCCACCGACAACCACCTTATCTTCAGAAAACTACTCCAGATTTGGCTCTTCCCCACATAAGCATCATAGGGAAACAGAAATTTGCAGCATATCCCTCTGTATACAGCCAATTTTTTCACTATAGATATGTACCTATCTTTGTGTATTACTTTGTATAAACATGTAAAATAAATATGTTGTTGAGAGAAAAAAATAATAATAATAATAAATAAATACAAATTATCTTTGGTCTACATGTACATACTTCCATTGTGCATCTATGTACCTTCCGTGCACGTGGATCTGTGTGTCTGTTACTTTTCTCCTGAAAAAGCGTATCCAATGCACTACCCTATTTCTCATCCTGTGCCTCTATCAATATCTTTAATCTACATATACTTACCTCCTTTATGTATCTATGTATTTGCAATGTAATTATGTATCTATATATTTATCACTTTGGTCTAATTTAGCATTTCCAATGAACTACTCTATTTCTCAGCCTATACTTCGCTCAATATAACTTCTAGCCCAACCTTCTGACTCATCTCAAACTTCTTCTACTACTCCTTCCAATGCACTACCCTATCTCTCATCCTATACATCTATCAATATATCCACTCTCATTTATCCCAAACCCCATACCACTACCATGATTGCCAAAATAACCCTTTCTAGACTCTCTCCTACTCTACCCTTCCTTGCATCATATGACACCTCTTTTACTATACCGATCCCCTAAAACAAACCTTTCTAAACTCTTCCCTCTGAGTCCTCACCTCCAAAACTCCTTTTTACTCATCCAAAAGCCTCCTCCTACTGCTAAGATCTATAAAAATAAAAAAAATAAAAACTCCTTCGCTCTTTTATGCCTCCACTATCCTTTTCAATCGAAATTAACAGACTAATATGTTCTCTTCTCAAATTCCACATTAAACTATACTAATATACTACCCAAATAACTGAATAACATATCCACTACTCAAATTACTTCATGTTTCTTTTACTATACTAATTTTCAACAGTAATCCTTTATGGGTTCCGGAGTAGCGTGCTACTCGCCAGAAAAGTCTTTCAACACCCATCAGGGGTAACACGGGCTATCTGAATGCAAATATTTCTTCCCCTTTTATCCCTCCACTATCCTTCTCCCTCCAAGTAACTGACTAATCTCCACCACTGAAATTACTTCATATTTCACCATAATAATTCACCACTAATCCTTTCTAGGCTTCCTAAATAGCATGCGTCAACAAGCACTATAAAAATACAAACCTTTGTCCTCCTCTATCCTTCTGCTATCATTCCAAATCCAATTAACTGACTAACCTATCCACCACTTTAAATTGTACTTGCATGTTTCACTATACTAATTCAACACTAATCCTCTATGGGTCCCGGAGTAGCATGCTACTCGCCGAAAAAGTGCTTCAACACCTCGTCAGGGGTAGTAAGCGCTATATAAATGCAATTACAATACAATACAATACTTGGCAAGTGCATAGTGCCACCAGCGGGCAAGATGGCACAATAACAGGAAAGCAGCTTATCTGAAACAGTAATAGGGCAGGGAGTGGTGTTAGTTAACCTCAAAAAGAAAGACGACAAATAGACTGGACTAAAAGGTAGAAAGAAGCTCAGAGCGGGTGGGTTCATGCACAAAGGGAAAGCAAGTACAGCAACCAAGGTCACTGCGTGAGTTAAAGTCTGATTTCACGCTTCCAACTGCTAGTCCTTGTGAGTAATCATTGATACATTCTGCATGACCTCGCAGGCAGTTACAAGAAACCATATCCTGCCACTGTCAGGAAATGACCACGATAAACAATGTATTCCGGCCCAACGCTCATGCTTTCCCCATGTCAAAGAAGAAGAATTCTAGATTTCTCGGCCTTTACTCAGTTTGCAACATACACACCGTCATCTTAGCACTCTCCTGCACTTCTCTCTAAATGTTCAAGACTAAGAAAATGTGTCTGCAGACAATATGCAAATGCCACCCTCTTCACATCTGACCCCTCCCTTTAACCCACTCCTGATATGGTGGCCATCATCCGTGCACAGTGGCCGTGAAATGGCAATGATGGCTGTTATTTAATATCTACTCAGAGGAAAGGGGCAGACTTTCCTTGCTTGTGTTAAGGTCCACTACCTTTTAACACTACTGCTGACCACTTCAGGATTAGGATGTCTTGTACTGACCCAGGGTAGGGCTGCACAGGGATGCCAGTCAGTTTACTACTAGGATGCTGCAAGGAAAGCATAGGAGGGCAGGGTAACAAAAGCAGAGGGCACGACATGGGTGCCTTATGAAAAGGAGCTATAACAATTTAGACTAAAGCATCTCTCCAAAACACACGCTATTCATTTCTGAATGCCTGCATGTTGCGGATGGTTAAACCATTTTTAAGTAAATAAACCTCACACAGGAGGGTGAATGTGGCAGTATTACACAATTTAGGAGTAATACACAAGCAGGACTGGTTTCTTTCACAGCCCTGTCATCTGCGCACCAGTATGCGAAAGGAATCATAAAACGGCTATACAGGTAAAAAAATAACAGAGGACAATGCAATAGGTCTGGCATTACTGAATGTTTGAGCTATTGGTGTTGCATTATTATTAGCAAAGCCAATAGCTCAAACTTTTATAATGCGAGACCTATTGCATTGCAAATGCTTGTTAAATAAAGCAGTTCATTTTTAAAATGCAGCCCGTTTTCCTTAAAGGAAAACGGGCTGCATTTAAAAAAAGAAAAATGAAACTTTTCAGTCTAATTAGGTCTCAGCTAGCGTAGGCTGCGCACATGTACAGTCTCGCTGGCGAGATTTAATGAGATAGAGGAGAACATCACTAGTGAGGTTAAGCCCCGCCCCTCTTCTCCATTGGCTGGCTTCCTAAACGGTGGCCAGCCATTGTAGAAGAGGTCCCAGTGACGTTCCTCTTTCTTTTTAAGCCCCGTCCTTTTCAGACTGGCGGGCGTGGTTTTGACTGTTGTTTCTGTTGTTTCCATTCTTTTAAGCCCCGTCCTTTAAAGACTGGGGGGAGTGTTTTCCTGCTGAAGTAAAAGCTTTCTCATCTTCTTTATGGGTCCAGATGGCCCCATAAAGAAGATAAGGAACCTTTTAAGTAAGCAGGAAGTCCGGGTGCCCAGTCTGAAAAGGACAGGGCTAAAAGACAAAAGGCTGCACGGGCTAAAAGTCCCTGTCCCTTTAACTCCCCCTCCCTGTAATATTACATCTATGCCCCTTTCACAAGCACAATTTCAAAGGTTATTCTTACCCCTTCCGTTTAAGGCCTCTTCCCTGGCTCTTAAGTTACTTCTTTCACGTTCATTCCATGGTCACCTTTCCCTTTCATGTGGCACCTCCCTCCGCCACTTCTTGTGAGGATCCTCTCAGTTTTCAGTTGTCCTTCCCTCTCCATTGACGTTACTTCCCCCTTTTCACAAACTTGACCGAGTCCCCTTTGCCCAATCTCGTACTCACTTGTTCTACTTTCTTCGCCCTCTTTCTGGGTGCCCCTTTTAAGCCACTTCTTTCTCCTCCAGGTACTCCTTCAAGGGGGGGCCCTTCTGGTACTTCGCTCCCTCAAATAACTGCCGCACTTACCCAAACCTCACTTCTCCAGAGAAGGATGCTGCTTATAGTCCCTCTGCGTGACTCTTTTCCGGGTCCTTCGTCCTTTCTTGTTACACCCCCTCATCCCAGGTTAATTCTTGCTGCCCTCCCTCCCCCTCCAGCCGGTCTCGGAAAGCCCTTGGGCAGAGAGAGGATGGATGAAGAGCGAGAGGAGCAGGGGCAGTGGGAGGAGGGACGAGACGTCATCGGGCTCTGCTGGTGAGAGAGAGAGGAGGAGTAAGAGGAGAGCCCGGCGCAATCCGAAAAACTCTTCCCAGGAGGACCTAGTCCACCCGGTCGCATCCCCAATAATAGACCTCGCCCCCAGGATAGGAGGCTCGTCTCCGAGTTCAGAAGTTTTGAGGGAAGTTGTGAAAGTGCATCCTGTAGCGTGGAGAGACAGCACAAGACCTCCTAGAGGAGGCAAAGAGACCTTCACGCTGTCAGACAGACCCGGGGACCAGCACTCACCCCAGAGCCTCGGGGAGATACATTTTATTGGGACAGACTGTCAGTGGCCGCAGGGCCTGCATCTCTCGGCCTGGAGTGAGTGCCACACACAGACCAACATCACACCTACCCAGTGGCATTCAAATGCCCACTGCAACCCCTGCCGCAGCCCTTTTCCTCCCAGGCAAGACCTGTGAACCAGCAGACAATCCATTGCAGGAGTGCAGCGCACCTACCAGCAGCAGCAGCGGGCATCCCCGACCACCGGCGACACAGAGGGCTAACAGCGGGGACTCCCTCAGTTTAAATCCCTTTAACTGCTTCCATATGCATACCTCGGGGGGGGGTTGATTCAGAGGACACGGCTGGGGCTCCGGACCTGTGTGGGCTCTGTGTGTGTGGCTTTGTGTGTGTGGGGGGGGGCTCTGTGAGTGTAGGGGGGCTCTGTGTGTGGCTGTGTGTGTGGCTCTGTGCATGTGTGTGTGTGGCTGTGTGTGTGTGTGTGTGTGTGTGGCTGTGTGTGTGTGTGTGTGGCTGTGTGTGTGTGTGTGCGGCTCTGTGTGTGTGGCTCTGTGTGTGTGTGTGGCTCTGTGTGGGTGGCTCTGTGTGGCTCTGTGTGAGTGTGTGTGGCTCTGTGTGTGTGTGTGGCTCTGTGTGGGTGTGGGTCTGTGTGTTTGTGTGTGGCATTTGCGAGAGATTAAGCTATTGGCATTGCAAATGACAATGCCATTTATTTATCTGTTTTCAAAACCAACACATAAATGAAAATTTGGTCATTTACAATGCCAATAGCTCTAACTTTTGCCAAGGCGAGACCGTTGCATTGTAAATGCTTGTTGTTTAAGGGCAGGCAGTGGTCCATGGGACCACTGCCTGCTCTTAAAAATATTTACACACCCATTCAAAAAGTAGAAGGGGTCCCCTGGGCACCCCTTTCCACTTGGGAGTGGCTTATCACTCTTTTGAAAAGGGTGGTAGACTGCGAGTGTTGAGCGACCGCAAATGCGGTTGCAAAACAATCTTGCATGCCATTTGCACTCGCTATTAGGAAGGAACGCCCTTGCAGGGCTTAATTTGTAAAATATATAGAGTGCAGACATCCAAAGTTTTTATTTGGTGCCAGCTGCTCACACTGCTGCATGGAGTAGTTGCTGAATAGCAGTGCTTTCTAGTCTTGATTCTATCTGATGCCTTTTTCTTCCACCACACTACATTTCATGTGGCTTTATCTCACTCTTGATCATTCTCGTTCAATCCTGCTTTCTCCATTTGTCCCTGTTGTCCTTTCTCTTCTTCTTTCTGTCGTCCTTTTCGCCATTGTCTCTCTTGCTCTGAGTCAGTTGCATTGGGCTTGGATAAGAAGAATCCCTCAAGATCTTCAGGAAGCTTAATATGGAATGCAATGTGGGATTGCAGGAGAGATTCCATGAATTTGCAACTGGTGTTGACTAAGGAACCTAGGGCCATATGTGGGAAGCACAAATGCGTTCCGTTTGCGATCGCATTTTTGCTAAATAGTATGTATGAGGCAAATCTGTGTGCAAAATAAGGAATAGCAAAATTTGCAATTCCTTATTTTGCGATTGCATTTAAGGAATTGCAAATTTTGTGATTCCTTAAATGCAATGTAAGAAGCACCAAAAAAGTGCAATTTCACCTCAAGGAATCGCAAATTATCACCAACTTCAAGTTGGTGGTAATTTGTGATTTCTTTGAAAAATTCACTTTTTTGCATTTTTCAAAGTGCCATGTGACGCACATACATGCCCTTTGGGCATGTATGTGTGCCACATGTGCAACCATGCTTATTTCAGGGGTGCAACAGGGTGTCCTTTTGACACCCTTTGCACTCTTGAAAATGCATTCTCAATTTGCGATTCGCTAATTGCGAATCGCAAATTGAAATTGAGAATGTCTTCCCATTCATTCCTATGGGCCACTAGGCCCATAGGAATTAATGGGGATGTATTCCTTAATTGCAAATCGCAATTTGAGATTTGCAATTAAGGAATATGTAGGATTCGCAAAATATATTGCAAATCCTACATACATAGGGCCTTATTTATGAGGGTCTTGCGCCGCCAGTGCGTCACTTTTAAAATGGGAAAAAGTGACGCACCAGTGGCGCAAGGCCTTCATAAATGAGGCCCATAGCATTTTGCAATTCTCTAATTGCGATTCACAAAAAAACGCTATTTGAGAATCGCAAAATGACTTTTTGATGCATATGGCCCCTAGTGATGTATCATCTTGAGCAAAAGAACTATTAAAACACCTCCGAGTTGTACCACTCAAGGAAGTGCATGTGTTTTCCTGCTGTCTCCCTCGTTAACTTCTCTACCCCTACACAACATCATCAGTGTGCTTCTCCCTACCTGACTCAATGTTGCGCTCGCTTTCATGTATTTTCCGCACCCATTGCTTTCTCAATCATGTGCTTCTCCCACACCTGCCCCACATTGCTGTCTCAGCCGTTGCTTCTCCTCCCAACCCTCAGCCCCATTCTCTGTTGCTTACACCACTCCAGCCATCCATTTTGCACCCTCAACCTGCCCTAAAATAAGTAGTGCAATAGCATTTTTTTACTTCCTTTTATAGCTACAAAGCTAAATTTATTATAAAATCAAAAAACCCTTCCATTATTCTATAGGAGTGGGTGTGCCTCTGCGTCACAGCACTTAAAAATAATCATTATTCCCGATTTAGATCTTGGTGGAAAGGTTACTCCGTCACAGTGGTGATGGGTTACTCCTTCACAACGGTGATGGATATCCCGCCCGCTGAAACACAAATCCCATTATATCTTATGGGATTTATATTTCGGCGAACAGAGTATCCATCACCCTTGTGACGGAGTAACCCGTCTGCAACAATCTACATCAGGCTCATTAAAAATGTCATGCATAGTCTTTGACCAGGAGTTCTCTACAATGTTTTTTTTTTCTAGCTTTGTAGCAATATTAAAAAAGAGTGTTTTTCAGAAGAAATAATGAGAACATTACACTGACATGCACTTGCATTGTGGTTAAAGGGGCTTCAGGAAAAAGAACCTTTAAGAGGAAAAATATCAACATTTCCTGCTGAAATGGAGGGTTTTCCAGATAGAAAGATGTGATTTGTGTCGTGGTCATGACTGGGAATTAAATGATGACGTGGAGTAACGCTTCAAGCATGAAGAACAGGTTACTTACCCTTAGTAATGCTTTTTCAGGTGTATACTCTTTCTCATTGTAGACTTGTCAACAACAAAACACCACCGCCACTCCGGACAGTTTAGCTAGTAGTAGGTCAATCTGAGGGATGCCACACCAAGCCACAAACTTGTCCCAGCATACACCGATTTCGTAAATTAGTGTCTGGCTGCCAGAAAAACCTCAGCAAACTCAGGAGGAATATTGAAGGAAACTAGCTGCCACTGTTCAATCTCCATGTATGGAGGTGCAGATTACGGGACCATCACTGTTGCTATAACAGCAGATCCTTCTGAAGGGCAGCCTGATCAGAGGGTACATGCTCATGCCAAGGAGTTCTGGATAGCACACACTTCTGACTCAATCAAAACTCACTAGGATGACTTGGGCCTGGTTGGTCTTGATCTTCTTCAGAACTTGATTCAAGGAGAGTGGTGGAAGAAAAGCATACTGGAGTCCTGAACTTAACTCTAGGCATGCTTCTCAGAAAGAGAGCCTCCTTGAAAATTCTAGCATGGAAAAATGCTGGCATTGCGCGTGCTTGGATGTGGCTAATAGATTGATCCAGGGTTCTCCCCATTGCTGTGAAATTCCCTGTGCTACCTTAGGGTGGAACTGCCATTTATGAACCAGTAAGCATCAGCAACTGAGTTTGCATGTCCTGTTGTGTGGAGACCTTGCCAGGAGGTTCTCGTCCAGAGAAATGCTCTGGTCAGGCAGCCACTTAAAGAGATGCAGAGCATTCTGGGATAGGACTGAAGACACCACTCCTCCCTCCTTGTTGCAGCACCACATGGCAGTCGCGTTGTCTGTGAAACCCTGTGTCAGGATCCCCTTGTTTGAATTTAGGAAGATTTTCAACACCAAGTGTATTGCCTGCAGCTTCAGCAACGTGATCTGGAAGAAGGTTTCTACTAGAGACCAGTGTCCAACGATCTCCACCTTTTCTATATTGTCTCCCCAACCAAACACTGATTCATCCATGACCACTGTCAGTCTGGGTGGGGAAGGAATAGCGCTCTTCCACTGGTTCAATCTCAGGGTAGCAGCCACCACTGCAGTTCTTTTGGAATCGCCTTTGAAACCTGGATGGAATCTGGTTCCACTGGTGCTGAGCACAATGGGACTTCAGATCCCACTGTAGAGCCCACATGTGCCATCTGGTGATGTTCATCAGCAAGATGTAGAAGGCCAACATTCCCAGCCACCTCAACTCAATCATTTAGAACCAGGACCAAGGCTGAAACATCAGCATCATAGTCAGAATGCCCTGGGATCTCTATTATAGGGGGAAGGCAAGAAACTGCATTGTATCCAAGATGACTCTGATGAACAGGTGCCTCTGCGAAGGAGTCAGGTGTGACTTCAACCTAATGATAGTTAACCCCACCAATGTTAGGTGGTTTGGCGTCATCTGAAGATAGAGCACAGCAAACTGAAAATGCTCCTGGATCACTCTGAACCACATTTAACACTTAAGGACTACAGGACGGGAATATAGAAATATGTGTCTTACAGTTCCAACTCTATCTTCCAGTCTCTGGGATCCAAGACAGACATGACCTGGGCAAGCTGAGTATTTTGAATTTGTCCTTCGGCAGGAAGGTGTTGAGAAAAGAAGCTGTAGTTCTAAGATAGGAGGAGAGACCCATTCAGTGTCTTGGTAGGTGTCCAGACCACTGCCATCTTGTAATTGGCATATCAATTGTCCTCAGTGTATTGCGAGGTAAAATTGTCCCCTTCAGCTGATGTAAAGTATGATCTCTACTGAAGGCAATGTATAGGAGTCAGAAGGATTGGTTATCTGCTGCACACCAGTGATATTTGAGTGGGCCTCGGTAGAGTTCGAGAGGAAGCCGGCCTGGAGTTCACGACCAGCATTGGTAACATCTACTCTACCAGGGCTATCTATTGTATTCATAATGGTAAGAAAGTATGCATTTTTCTCGTATGGCACAGGATACTCCGGTTATGCCATTTTGCAGGACTGTAAATAACGGTATCAATATTGCTTAATATACTCATGTTCCACTGCCCCTGATGTATCCAGAACCTTGGACTGGTCATAGACATCAAAAATGTGATGGATGGAAATGCCATTGGTATTTATACATTGAGCATCCCCTGCCATTATTCCTTAGCTTGACTTTAATAGAGACAGCCATGAATATATGAAGGGAAACTCCAGGAACCGTAGAACAGCATCTTTGTTATATTTTCCTAGTTCTCCTGTCTTACGTTTAACTCTATTGCTGAATCTTGGTTTCTGTGTTTTTTTCCCCTTTTTTTAATCTTTTTTCTATCTGACCTTTTTAGAAACTTCTTCTAGAGCAGGCTTCTCCAACAAGTAGTATGTGCGCTGCGAGTAGCTCTCTTGCTACCTGTAAGTTGTTCTCCTGTGTGATGGCCAGCTGACTGAAACCTTTTCTTGGTTGAATTAATATACGTATTCTAAAATTGAAAAGTGCGTATACAAGACTGAATGTGTGTATTTTCAGAACTCGTAACCTTATTTTCAGAGAATAGTGGTTGAATTTCTAAAATGAATTTAAATCTTATATTTGATTTGATTGAGAAACCAACCATCTTTAGACATACCTATTACTAACATTATTTACTTGGTGACTTTGATGCATTACCCATACTAAGGTGGCCACTGCTGGTAATCTTTCATATAATGGCCACCAATCGTGGTCATGATTACAACACTAATATTCTTGGTAGCTTGCAAGGGTTTTAATTTGCTGTAAGTAGCTCTTATTAAAGAAAAGGTTGGAGACCCCTGTTCTAGAGATTGCTGAGTCAACAGGAGAACCTCTGGGAACCCATGGAAGTTTGGAAGATACAAACTGTCAGAAAGGTAGCAAATGTATGCATCATCTGAGTTCCTCTACTTTATAAAACACACTGTGCCACGGATTCTCTGCCACAATGAAAATCTCCATGTTCATGTTAAGGACTTGAATTTAAAGTACATTGAGCCCATAGAATTCCTTTAATTTGCAGTAATAATGGGAAGAATGTGCTAAAATAGAGCAGAGAACTTAAGGAGTAACATGAGCAATGCCAGGTCAGTTAGATCTCCATATTTAAGAGGCCTTATTGAGGAGGATTGAAATAGTGAATATGCCTTTTTCTAATTGGGTTCCATTGCTTAGTTGACCTAATGTCTGTCCATTTGTGGAAATGACTATTGGGTGGGAGTTGTCTAGGTTGCCTCATATGGCTCTGAGTGTGTAATGCATTACGATTTCCCAGAGAATGAATGTAGAGACTTTGCCTGAGTCACAAGTTTCTCTTTCATGTCTAGTTTCAGATTTTAACTTACAAAGACTTCATGATATTTCATTTGTGAACTTCCAGTTTGGAGCCTTGAACCTGTGCTTACACTTGGAGACATCTAGGGGGTTTCCTTTCGATGTCTTTTCTAGTTTTACTATTATTTTTATATAGCACAAACCTTGCCAAATGACAGACGGAAAGATGAACAACACAACTTTACAATGGATCACTGACAAAATATTGACCTAGGAAATATCGACCTACAGGAATATCGATGCAGAAATATCGAAGGCAAGAATATCAACATCCTATCTACAACATGGTAAGTACAAAAATATCGAAAGAAATATATAGATGTTAAAAATATCGATGTTAAAAATATCGTTTTTTCCCTGTAAAAATATAAATGTAAAATAAAGTAAATAACACTAATAAATAAAATAAACATAATTAAAAATATCTAATAATGTTTAAAATTAATAAATAATACATATATAATAATAATACATGAATTAAACATATACAGAAAATATATAATATATACGTACTTAACAATAAGTTGTAATAATATTTTAATAATTTATAAATTAATAACACATATAAATTACAAATACATTTACAAACTTAAAACAAATACATAAATAAAAAGTAAAGAATTACGTTTAATAAATTAAAAAAATTAAATATACCTTTAATATTTTAAAAATTAATTATACACTAGATTATCTAAATTTATACAAAAAACATTAAATAGCTAAACAAATAAAAATACTATTCAAAATCCATAAGTAAAAAAAATACAGTAATAAAAATGTTGGATAGCATAGAACTTAAAATTACCATTCCCACTATAGAGAGCGCAACAGTAGAGAAACCGTTGTATAGCGTAGAGGTAAAAATTACTATTCCAACTCCAGAGAGTACAACAGTAGGGAAAAGATTGGATAGCGTAGGGGTAAAAATGACTATTCCAACTCCAAAAAGTGCAACAGTAGGGAAAGCGTTGGATAGCATAGGGGTAAAAAGTACTATTCCAACTCCAAAAAGTGCAACAGTAGGGAAAGCGTTGGATAGAGTGCAACAGTAGGGAAAGCGTTGGATAGCGTAGGGGTAAAAATTACTATTCCAACTCCAGAGAGATTACCGCTCCAGTACTAAAACATAAAATTAAATTAAAAATAACATTTTTAATATACAAAAATTAGTACACATATAATTTAAAACAAATAAAATACTTAAAAAAACATATGACTTACATATAAAATACATAATAAAATACATAACAACAAACAAATATCGATATTAGTACCATCGAAATTAATAACATCTATAAAATTCATATCGATATTACTAACTTCGATATTACTTACATCGATATAAAAAAAATCGATATTACTTACCTTAGGGTCGATATTCTGTCCAACGATATTCTTGACCTCTATATTCTTAACCTTTGATATTTTCAACTCAATATTATTGTAGGTCGATAATTAGGAATCGATATTTTGACTGTGCACCGTTTAAAATACGTACACAGTCACTAAAAGCAATCTGTGTAATGAAAGCTAAAAAGCAAAGAATTCCTCAAACAAAAGTCTTCAATTCTTTTCAAAATGTTAGATGTGTGGGTTCAAGTCTAAGTTTTTGGCAAAGAAATTTAAATTCTCTGACATCTGCAGCAAATAAAGCCTGATTGAAGGATGTTCCTTCCTGGCTAAAAGGGTGTCCAGATGGTCTATAGTCTTTCTGTTTGCATATTGTCAGACGCTGAAAAGTCTGTATAGTGATGGCCCAAGTATAGTCAGATGTAAGCCTTACAAGCAATGTAAGCCAACCCTGGCGTTCTCGATGGAATATTCGAAATACACAAATGATATGGTTATACTTCTAGATTCCAGCACTGATCCTAGAAGCTGAGTGCAATATCACCGTTAGCAGAGGAGAGTGCTTTTAGGAAGTCTGGTCAGCAGTATATTTTTACCCCCGAACCAGGTAGGAAGATAAGATTTGACAAGCTTGAGTAGAGTAGTTGAATTTGAACAACCTGTTTTTTTGTGATAAGTGCCCACATTTTCAGATTGAAGTCAATCAGGAACTTCCGGATGTAGCAGAAACAGAGAGTAAAGGTGTGTTGTGTCTGGTAAAAACAGGGCTGGACTGGCCATAGCGGGCACAGGGCAATCCCCTGGTGCGCCGCACGGGTGGGGGCCGGTTTTGGGCCCCTGGGGGCCATTTTTGTTACAGGGCCATTTTTGCAGCATAACTGCAAAATCGGCCCTGTACCAAAATTGGCCGAAACCCAGCCTTGGCAAAGAGCTCGGCGGCACCTCCAACCCCCTGAGTGGGGAGAGGGGGGCCGGCCGAGCACTTTGCCAGGGCCGGTTGTGGTTCCCAGTCTGGCCCTGGGTAAAAATGCAGAGCTTGGATAGAGTGCGCAGCTTACACTGACATTGAGGAGAAACTTAATTATTGGGATTATATCAAACAGCATTTAAGCATCTATAACTCAATAGTTGAGGCAGTCCTGTAGCCAGACAACATAGGCTTATGAGGGCACAGTCAGGTAGAGCTAGTCTGCAACTAGGTCTCCAAAAGCCTCCATTTAAAGACTGAATAGGTTTGCTGAAAGGGTAGAAACCTGGGGACAGCCGGTGTAGTACTGGCAGAGAGAGACCTGCAAATGTCCATTTTGACATACCATTCATACCCAAATGAGATGATGTGATGGACACCAGCACCCCATTGCTCATAGTTTAAAATGCCACTGACATATCGAACTGCATGACCAAGCAGGTACTTCTTCTGTCAGACGCTCTGAGCTTGTCTTCGGCCATAGGCCAAGAAGCTTTAACGGTGATGGCAAAGGTGGATTGAAAAGATCTGAGGTAATTGAATTTTTTTTATTTGGACTTGTAGTTGGTGCACAATTATTTTCTCAATTTTCCCCATTAAAGGAAGGCAAAGCATGCTGGCAGGTGACACTAACCTTGTGTGTAATATCCAAAGGGTATGGTTCTCGGACTTGCCAACCCCACCAAAGACCAATTGTAGGGAAATCGGAAGGCCAATGGTAGAAGCAGGGAAAGGGGAATAGGGTGAGAAAAAACAGACAAAGTACTCCACCATGTATCTCAGCACTCTGTCCCTAGGTGGACAGTCATTTATTTACTGAATGCCGCTGTAAATAATCCATAGTTGCAACACGTTTCTGATTAATACATTTTTAAAAAGTCAATGAAATATGTATTAAACAACTTTCACCACAGTTAACCTTTATCACTGTTTCTTTTTGATCATCTTCTCACGCACTATATAGGGTTAAAAGGTTTATGTTGCATGCAAATATCTGTTTGACATAAATTGGGACTCCACAAAAAAACACTCATTATAGCCCCAATGCACCTCAGACCTGATCCTTCATTTGGGGGATATTATCCATATGGGTCAATGCACCTGTGAATGCAAACAATATTTAACTATCTGCAGTGACAAAATATTTAGTCAAGTACAGAAATCATAAGACAGGAACGCCTTTTTCATGCTGGTGAATAATAAATCCTGCCACTTTGAACATTTAGAAAAAAAAACATCTTTTAACCTCATAGTTCGAATTATCAATAGCACCCTCGTGCGCACGCTCTCATTTTCACAAATGATTGAATTGAGTTTCCTATTTAGTTGGGGCTCTATTCCTAGCACTTTGATTATAACAGCTGGTCGCTAGATAAGCATACCTACCCTAATAGTGGAATTTACCCTTTTGTACTGTGTGCCATCTCTCATCTCTGTGATTTGTTTTAGCAAGTGCATATTCTCCTCTTCCGGGTTTTTGAGCCAAATACGGAGGCCGAATGCTGCCACTACCCAGTTCCAAATAAACAGAGGGGACCATGTTGCATCGTAAAGTGTTGCTCTCCCCCAAATCTTGTGTAAACACAAGCATTTACATGGCGTGTATGTTTAACGTAAGGTGTTGGTCATGATGTAGGATGGTGCTAAAAAGAGGTAATTTCGAGTTACGCCCTGCTTTATAAACGATATCAATTGTTGATACCGAAGTGGTAAGGGCAGATGAACCAAAGTAATCTCCTATGTGCCCCCAAAGTAATATTCTTGAAATATGCGCTCTGTGATGACTGTCAGCCTTTCCTTTGCTGCAAGGTGCCCAGCATTGCCGATTTGGAGAATGACCTCCTATGCATGGGTCACACCAAGTAGTACTCGGAAGCTTCAACCCCTATTCCTCACTCTTGCTAAGAGCAAAGTCATTTAGAGAAACTTTTTTAGGAGTGGTAAACAGAGGTTGATTTTTAAAAGTATAAGAAATATGACTTGTGTTAAGTGTGGATTTACTTTACTACATAGTTTAGGGCATCAGAAGAACGTTTGAAGAAATGCTTAGTGTGAACAACATAATTGGCATACAAAGTGGTACCAGGCAGACCAAAACAAGAATCAGCACTGTTTTGGACTCTTCTTTGCCTGAATCTTGCCAATGACCTATTGGGGCAATTTGGTGCAGTTCTGAATACAGTAGATTGAGAGGCGAGGGGGACCAGGTTTAATGTGCTGTTTGGTAGTCTGAAATATTTTAAATCACTCTGTTTGAATGTGATTAGGGGCCATTGTACATAAAGCCTCATGAGCATAGCTGGAGTTTATGCCCTTCACAGCAGCACTATCTCCAGTGCAGGCACAAGTTTACCCCAGAAAAAAGGAACAGCAGATATGTATGTAATATGGTACACAGATCCTGCCTGCGCCAGAACACCCAGATGAGGGGCATAGTACAGTGCTCGTTTTTTTTAACATAATTTAGCCCAAGACGGGTATAATAAATGCCTTTAGAATATTTGATCCATTCGTTTGTTTTTCTTAAGATACTTTTGCTTTGATAAAAAACAGCTTTTTCTAAAAGGTACACTAACAAATTTCTTTGGATAAAATGATTTTTTAATTTGTATTGGGGTGGCGTGCAAAAATAACTGCATCAGTTTTAAGTGGTAGAAATTTGATTGAAATTAGCTTTTTCTGAAAAGGCAAGACAGGCCATGTATTTATGGTACATACCTTTTTATGTTTTTTTGTTATGAGTTCCCAATTCAGAAAGTCATTTGTGTAGAGATAAAGACAGTGGCAGCCGGTTATTCCAGCAGGTGGGTGGACAGGCCACACACACAAGCACATCTACACACACACACACACACACACACACACACACATTAACACGCACACTCACTCATCTACATGCACACTCACTCATATCCATCCATTCACAAGAGCACACATACACCCACCATTCACAAGCACACACACACGCGCACACCCATTTGCTGCATGCATGCATGCACAAATACACACGCACACACTCATTCACTGTATGCACAAACGCACAAGCACACACCAATTAACTGCCCGCACGCACAAATACACACACACCCATTCACTGCAGGTGCTAATACACACACCCATTCACTGCACGCATGCACAAATACATGCACACACCCATTCACCAGATGCACAAACACACATGCACATACCCATTCACCACACAAACGCACAAATGCACACAAACACATCCACTCACCACACCCTCGCCCAAATACACATACAACCATACATACACACATGCATGCAAGCATTAACATAAAAAAATATACCAGGCTGCCAGTGGCGGCTAGTGATATTTGAAAGTGGTGGGGTGAATCAGCCACAACGGGTCTCGAGGCTCACAACTAATGCACACCCGATTCGGTCGGGATACCATAGATTTTTCAAACCAACAACAGCATTATTTTAATAACAGACACAATATCACAGCTAATGGGGTTACAGTATGCTGGGCTGATGGGCCCTGGAAAGAGCCTGATGCACCCTTCATGTGCTACTGGAGCATGTCCACCTGCCGGTCACCTTATCACCTTATTTGCAGTATATTTTTCATGTAATCAAGTGGAGTCAATTTGTGTACCTCAGTGTGTATTCACATTGTGTGAGATTAGTTTAATTGCTCGTCGGTTTGACACACAACTGTAAATGAAACAAAACAATACTGTTCTTACTTATGGAAAATTAAACAAAAAACAGATTCTCTGGGCAGGTTTGAATTTTCGGCTGCAGGTGTCATGCGGGCACCTCCACACACATGCAGCCTTTTTTACTGTCCAAAAGTGGAACCGTGGTCCCTCTCAGGGGTGCAGGCTGTTTCATGAGTCTATGAATGTGCAAAGCTGCACACTTTTCGGAGTCGGACATAATATTAGTCTGAAGCAAATATAAAGTCATATGATCATAGTCACTGCAATAATGGCTGCAAGGCAGGGACAACGTATGCAGCAGGGTTTACAAAATTGCACAGATGTCACATTTGCGCCAAACTAAGATAATTTTTAAAACCATATCCCAACTGTGCGCTAGATGGTGGTGAATTTGTTAGTGTGAAAGATACCTACAGTCTTTTCCTACAACTAAAAGAGGGCCCCTTTTATTCTCCCTATAGCGCCATTTATTTTAAAGCGAACATTGATGTTAATGCGTCAATTCCAGGTGCAGTCAGTGTGAGCTTACTGAAATCGATACCTTACCAGTTCCTTACGAAAACAAAATCATTAAACCCATTTGCACCACTTGCATAATTATTATGGGAGTGGCTCAATCCGATCAGTTTTAAGATTCATTTACCCTGTCACCCTCTTTTTTGCCTCATCAGAACCCCACAAAAGATGAAAGCAATGAACATTTCACCTCACAAATATATCACCGCCAACTCCCCTGCACCCTCAACAGAAAAAATAGTCGGAAAACACCCAGGCCAGTCTCTGCCACCTCTGCCACCCTTCATTAGAACAACATCTCAGGCGACACTCTGGGTCCCTAACCCCTAATATGAATATTTAACTGCCTCAGCTCGCAGGCCCGCGCAGTAGCTCTGAAAGGCTGGCAGGGTTGGGACAGAATCAGCCACGTGTGTGTCACAGCCAGAAAATCTGAATTCGGGAGCAGAGTCATATTGTATCCGCTGCTAAATGTGAGCGCTATAAAACTTTCCTAACAACAGTCACGGCCGGCATTACGAGCGGGTGGGGGTTTGGAAATGGGGTCGCACTCGCGATGACCTGATGGGATGAGGGGGGAGGCGGGAGGGGTTTGGAAACAAAACACAGATATTTATATAAAATAAAATAAAGTAAACTAAAGTTACCGTCTGGAGACTCCGTCCCAACTCACGCCGTCCTCGTTTTCAAGTCCTGCAGCACGTCATCAGGAAGGCGGCGCAGCAGGCAGCCTCCCTCTCCACCGCTGCGTTTTTGATTGGTGCGGCCGGCTGCACCACCTACGTCATTTTCTCTCTGTATACTGCTGCTGCAGCATACATAGAGAACAGGTAGAGTGAGGGGGTGGTGTTACTCGAGGGCAGGGGGGAGTGGCTTGGGGGAGTGGCTTTCCCACTGTTGTTATTAGTGTCTGTTTGGGCAAGCCACTCCCCCAAGCCACTCCCCCCTGCCCTCGAGAAACACACCACTCACTCTAAACCAGGAAGTTCTGCTTTCACGCCGTGCGAGAAGGCAGAAACAAATCACAAATGGTAGTTATATTACGCAAATAACTACCATTTGTTTCTGCCTTCTCGCACGACGAGAAAGCAGGGGGGGGGCGGTGCCCAAACGCCCCCATGGAGGAACCGCCACTGCAGGCTGCTGCTGTGATCTCCGGTAGTGGGAGGGAAGCCTCTGGAGTTCCTGAAGGATTGGAACTGCTGCCTCCTCTCATTGGCTGACCTTGTTATGAGTCAGCCAGGCATCTGAGTATTTAGAGCCTTGAAAGCATGTCCTGAACATGAAGAGTGTATGCCAGGCTAATCTTTTCTCAGCATGACAGAGCACACTTCATGTTTGCAAAAAGGTGGGGGTGGGCTGCTACTTTTGAAAGAACAGAAGAAGTAATGCAACTCATCTTCACAGATCAAAGTTGAATATGAGAATATAAAGAAGTCCAGACTAATATATTTTTGGTGAGGTGGTTAGGTAACAAAATGTTTCTAAACTATCAAGAAGTTTCATCAACAAACCTTGGAAAGATTTAGAATTGATGCTACCGAACCATCTATGAAGATGGCAGAATGCTGGTAAGAAACGTTTTACCTTCTGATGGAACTAAAGGACATGAACATAGATAAATGAAAAAGTGCAATAACGAAACAATCAACCTACAAATTAAATTGCCCCAAAATAAAAAGTGAAAGTGCGATATCCTGTGACCTGCTTGCGTCTTAACCCCCGTTCTTAATCTAAAACTATTCTTACCTCTGTCTCGGGGAAGTCTAATAATATCCATAAGAAGGAAGGAAGTGGAATAACAATTTAATACATCGGAAAGTTTCATTTTAGATTCTTGCAGATTTCAAAATTCAGATTGTCACTAAGTTAATATTGAAGCGATGTGGACATTCTAGAAAATAGAATGCCTCACTTCCTCCTAACTTGTCAGTGACAACTGATGTGAAGTTGTTGCTAGTCCTGAGATTGTGATGTAATATTATGGTATTGGAATAATATTATCGAAGTGCAAGTTTTTGGTATTGGGATAATATTATGCTTTTGGATATGGTATTGGGATAATATTATGGTAGTGAGAGTTTTTTCAAAACCTAAGAAAGACAATCTACATCCTTTGGTCATAGAATTTTGACAAGTATGTACAAACAGATATTTATACATGACAATCTCTAATATATGCTAACACATACTCTCTAACATCATACCCAACCAACTAATGCATGATTTAATATCCCTAAACTCCTCATCCATTGGCAATGGAGCAGCCAATTGATGGGAAGTCTTGAGTAGGATTCATAGGAGTATAAACTGAAGGGAGATAACATTAGGAAGCATAGATGGGACTGGACTGCAGTAGGAAGATAGGAGATGCTGAATCAACGAAAATAAGTTGTTAGCCAGATGAGAAAGGAGGGGTAAATAGGGGCCAGGTGTAAGACATAAGGACAGGGTTGTCGAGTCCAATCTGTGTCGCATGGTTCGAGAACCGTACCCTTGGCCACACTATAACAGGATAAAACATCCCATAAGAACTAGACCACCAACCACACATCACTGCTCAAAGATGTAGACAAGGAATGAGGTGGTGGGTGTGAGGCACAAAAACTCTTTTAAAACCAATCCCAATAAAACTGAGATTTCAATAGTAGTTTAAGGTGTTTTGATTTTTTCTAATGCTTGGTGGCCATCATAACGTTCACCTGCCCCTGCTCCTTCTGAACTCTATTCAGTCAGAAATCTTTTTGTTTTTCCAATCATTCTGTCTTCTCTTTTTTTTAACTTTTTTTTTAACAAACAACATTTCTTTATTGAAATTTTCATTAAATCATATGAGAATAATAGCTATAAGATTTGTTCTCAAAAAGTTCACTACTCTAAATAGATATACAAGACCACATAAGATCCTAATAGGAACAAAAAGATAACAAAAAAAGTAACAGAAGAGCCATCTCACATAACCGGTACAAAAGGGGGTGGTAAAAAAGGGGGTGGTGATGGACGGAGCCTCTGAATCAATCAAACACTCACACCCAGTCAAAAGATCTGGGTTTAATCCATCACCGTTCTTTAGCCCACTCTGCCACCCCAGTTCAGACATGGCTATATGCAAATCAGTCTGACCCTGTGCCTCATGGGAACAGTCCAGCCCGAACTGCCAAGCCATGTCTTCGCTGGACCGGAAACAAGCTTCTGAGGACCGGTTTCTGGCATTCCAGCCGTTTTCAGCCCGGCTTGCTTGAATCCAGTGGCAAAGTGAGCAAGGAACTCACGTCTGAGCATACCCTGCCACACTTATGGCGGCCAAAAGTGGTACAAAAGGGGGTGGTGATGGACGGAGCATCTGAATCAATCAAACACTCTCACCCAGTCAAAAGGTCTGGGTTTAATCCATCACCGTTCTTTAGCCCACTCTGCCACCCCAGTTCAGACATGGCTATATGCAAATCAGTCTGACCCTGTGCCTCATGGAAACAGTCCAGCCCGAACTGCCAAGCCATGTCTTCCCTGGACCGGAAACAAGCTTCAGAGGACCGGTTTCTGGCATTCCAGCCGTCTTCAGCCCGGCTTGCTTGAATCCAGTGGCAAAGTGAGCAAGGGGCTCACGTCTGAGCATACCCTACCACACTTATGGTGGCCAAAAGCAGTACAAAAGGGGGTGGTGATGGACGGAGCATCTGAATCAATCAAACACTCACACACAGTCAAAAGATCTGGGTTTAATCCATCACCGTTCTTTTGCGCACTCTGCCACCCCAGTTCAGACATGGCTATATGCAAATCTGTCTGACCCTGTGCCTCACGGGAACAGTCCAGCCCGAACTACCAAGCCATGTCTTCCCTGGACCGGAAACAAGCTTCCGAGGACCGGTTTCTAGCATTCCAGCCGTTTTCAGCCCGGCTTGCTTGAATCCAGTGGCAAAGTGAGCAAGGGACTCAGGTCTGAGCATACCCTCCCACACTTATGGCGGCCAAAAGCGGTACAAAAGGGGGTGGTGAGGGACGGAGCATCTGAATAAATCAAACACTCACACCCAGTCAAAAGATATGGGTTTAATCCATCACCGTTCTTTAGCCCACTCTGCCACCCCAGTTCAGACATGGCTATATGCAAATCAGTCTGACCCTGTGCCTCATGGGAACAGTCTAGCCCGAACTGCCAAGCCATGTCTTCCCTGGACCGGAAACAAGCTTCTGAGGACCGGTTTCTGGCATTCCAGCCGTCTTCAGCCCGGCTTGCTTGAATCCAGTGGCAAAGTGAGCAAGGGACTCACGTCTGAGCATACCCTGCCACACGTAGGCACAGGGTCAGACTGATTTGCATATAGCCATGTCTGAACTGGGGTGGCAGAGTGGGCTAAAGAACGATGATAGATTAAACCCAGATCTTTTGACTGAGTGTGAGTGTTTGATTGATTCAGATGTTCCGTCCATCACCACCCCCTTTTGTACCATCTCACATAACCAGCACAGTTTGAACAATGCCTGTCCTCCCCGCACATACCGAAAACCCACTAGGAAAAATATCATCATTCCTGTACACCTCACTTCCCGCCCTACCAATTACAACACAAACAACAGTACTATAGTTTAGCAAGACAAAAAAGCATATGGGGCAGATTTGCACTGAATGCCTTAGCAGAACAATCTGGCGCTTGTCTGCAATGGTAAGCACTGGAAACATGTCTCTGTGTTATTTCAGTAATACCTTTTATACAGCAGAAAACAAACCAATTGATGGTCACTTCAAGAAATGTTTTTACCACACAACTGAACTAAATTTATAAACTTTAGAAATAAGAATAAAAGATTGAGTAAAAACCTTCGAGGATCCAAAGTATGCCATGCTTGTTAGACACAGGTGTGTGCAAAGGTTGGACAACTTGGAGGACTATAACATGTGACCTACAGGTTACAGAAGGATCTCTGGAAAAAAAAGTATTTACCCGCTGAGTTAACGTACTTGCAATTCAAGTCATTGACATAACATGACACACATTGCTTGTGAGTAGACAAAATAAACCTCCAAGCTATTTTATGATTATTCAAACCCTTGACTAGAGTTTACAGAGAACTCTGCCTCCAGCAAATGTGTTAACCCCCAGAGTTATCAAGCACCTCATTATTTATATCACTTCAAAATGTCACAGCATTGAGTACTACTTCAAAAATCAATTATTCATATGTTGACTTCTGAATAAAAGTCTACCTGCCTATTCATGCGATCAATTCACCGATGCTACCCTCAGATTACACACCTTGCTGGAATTACCACAGTGGCCCCTTGACTTTCACACGAACAGGGGCGGATAGGTGGCAACTGAGCTAGACCATGCGGTGTAGTGCTTTCTGAACGGATCTTATTAAAACCTGCTGACAACTTGTTTAAGGAGAATTATGGTGGCTGGACCCCAGCAAAAAGAAAGATCATTGGCACCTCCGAATTACAATTGCTGTGCAGGCGGGAGATGAAAAGGCTGTACTTCTGCTGATGGCACAGAGTATACCACTTCAACTTCTACAGCAGTGCTTGCCAAGTTGCTAGCACCACAGCAAAGATTGATGCAACCTGCCACTTCTTGCGCAGCAGGTCACTGGTGTCAATTCTGGCACTGGCAGACAGTAAGTGATAGGCAAGGGCCCATGGTGCTGACACACAGTTTTAAATAAAAGTATACCAACTACACTATATTCTGCCTGTCAGTGCTTTATGTGGGACACGAAATGTGTGGGTAGTTGGAGGTCTTAAAAGGAGTTTGGCAAAAGAAGCATTCCTAGGAGTCCTCAGCTAAAATGCTGTGCTTCTCACAGTGGGCCATTTGACCGGATTTGGGTGCCTCTCTGTGAGTTTACCATTATTGCATCCAGGCAAATAACACCACAATGGATTTATGCTGTAAACATCCAGGCATATTGGCTTTGCCAGTGCTTGATAACTGCATGAAATGAATGAGTGGCAACAATGATTACTTCTTACTTTGATAATCGCTCACAGGCCTCAGTATGCCACATCATAGATTATTTTCCCGGCCTATTGCTCATGGTGTACCTCAAGGCTCCTTACTTTGCCTCACTAAATTCAGTGTGTACGTTGCTCCTTTTGCTGCACTTATGTGGTCTTTCGGATTTTCTTTTATGACATGCCTATGATACTCAACTTCTTATTCAGTGTGATTCTTTCTCACCACAAACTTTGGTCAACCTGACCTCTAACCTGTCTGAGGTGGTGGGTGGGAGGCACAAAAAACTTTCAAAATCAATCCCAATAAAACTGAGATTTCGGCAGTCTTTTAAGATGTTTCTATTTTATGCTTGTTGGCCATCATGAGTTGACCCTGCTCCTTCTCCACTCCATTCAGTCAGACATCTCGATTGTTTATCAATCTCTCTGTCTTCCTTTTTTTGCTTAAACATTTCTTTATTGAAATTGTTATGAAATCATATGAGAATATTAGCTATAAGATTTGTCCTCACAAAGTACTGTACGCTAAACAGATACGCAGGGACACCAAGATCTCAAAAGTAACAAAAAGATCAGTAAAAAAACTAAATAAATAACAAAAGAGCCATCTGGAATAACTAGCACAGTTTGACCAATGCCTGAGGTGACCTCCCCGCATGTAGCATAAACCTCACCAGGACAAAATACCCTCATTCCTGTCCAACTGCCACAGTATTCCCCGCCGTACCAATCAAAACAGAAATAACAGTACTAAAGCTACATGACAAAAAGATCAGATCACAGATCCAAAATTATCCGTCCATCAATCCAATCATGAGAGCAAGAATTTCCAGCATCTTTCCAATCGAAGGTGTAAAAGAACAACTCCCATGCAAGAGGAAAGACCGTTAAAGCTCAGGTTGACTCAAAAAGGGACCCAATACCTCATTGTATCCATGGATTTGATCTTGAACCTTGCTGATAATGCGTTCATATGTAGTCAAACAATAAAGCTCAGCAAGCCATTTTTTTCTGTGTGGGCACGTGGGATGTACGCCAATGACGTAATATGCAGATCTTAGCCACCGTAAGGACATTCGACCTCCATCTACACCAATGTGACTTTTTATACAAGACAAAGTCCTGCAACAAGGTCATTTATTCGGACTCAACAAAAGAAATATAACTAGTTGACAGTAGCTTCGCCCATACAGAGCACCATACATTCAGAGCGCCAGTAGTTATCTAGTGTAGGGCATGACCATGATATAAGGTAAATGTTAGAACTGGGGGTCTCCACTTGGCAGAGGTAAGTACCTTTGACCAAGTAGGACCTGGTAGGTTGTAGCTGACAAACTCCTGAGGTGGAAGCCAGGAGCCACGCTCATTTTTAAAAATAGTAAAACTTTGTATTGTGTTTACACTCTGTTTTAACTTGCTGGAAAGCCCTAACTCACCTGATCACCTGATCACCTCTCCCCACGCAGCCGAGTTAGACGCTGCAGCGGGTCGCAGAGGGATCCCCACCAGAGATAATGTTGTTAGCTAGCCAAGTCATGCTTCCCACCATAATGAACCTCTTAAATGCCTCCATCACCTCCTGCACTGTCCTGCCTTCATGGAAAAAGGCCAAGGTCCGGGCTCTGCTCAAAAAACCTAACCTCGATCCTGAGGATCCCGGCAGCTACCGTCCGATCTCCCTGCTCCCATGGGTGAGCAAAATTCTCAAGAAACATGTCAACATCCACCTAACAGACTTTCTCGAGAATAACCAGCTGTTAGACGCCACTCAAAGAGGCTTCCGACCTAAGCACGGAACAGAAACCGCTCTGCTAGCAGTCACTGAGGAAACTCAAAAGATCTTAGACCTAGGGGGATCAGTGGCAGTGGTCCTCCTTGACCTGAGCGCTGCTTTCAACACGGTCAGCCATGTCACCTTGCTGATGCGCTTATCGGACATAGGAATAGTAGGCGGGGCACTGCAGTGGCTCGAATCATTCTTGAGCTCTAGGTCTTTCCAGATTTTTGATGGAGATACTGTCTCAACAAGCAGGCCATTGAACTGTGGAGTCCCGCAGGGCTCCTCCCTAAGCCCTGCGCTTTTTAATATCTATATGGAACCACTGGCTGAGGTTGTTTGTCCGTTTGGCATTAAAATCATCTCATACGCGGATGACACTCAGCTAGTGGTTTCTCTGGCGCAGGAGGACGGCCAATCATCTTCATCAGGACTATTGAAATGCTTGGAGGAAGTTAAGGGATGGATGACATCATCCTCCCTTAAACTCAATGGGGATAAAACGGAGCTGATGCTCCTGGGACCCACATCTCCGGTACACTTCAACTCTCTCTGGCCTCCCTGCCTAGGCAACCCCCCAGCCCTCAAAGACAACATAAAGAGCCTGGGGGTCTGGCTGGATAAGGCTCTCTCCTTCAACACTCAGGCCACGAAACTGTCCGCAACCTGTTTTGGTCTTCTCCGAATGTTGAGGAAAGTCCTCCCTCTCCTGCCTATGGAGGCCAAACAGGTAGCCGTCCAGGGCCTGATTCAATCTCGGCTGGACTTCAATAATGCCTTGCATCTCGGTTCTCCAGAATACACATTACGAAAGCTGCAGATAGTGCAGAACTGCAGTGCCCGAACACTGCTCCAGCTGCCTCGCACACAATCAGCCAAACCTGGGCTGAACAAGCTGCACTGGTTACCCGTACGACAAAGAATCGCCTTCAAGGCGATGTGCATCTCCCACCAGGCATTTTGGCGCATAGGTCCAGCAATTGGCCGCCAACTAATAACCCAGTACCACCCCACCAGAAAACTTAGATCAAGTCAGTCTTTTCTGGCCTCAATGCCCAGAATAAAAAGAGCAAGAGCTGGTGGCAGGATGTTCTCCCTCAATGCCGCCAAACAATGGAACTCCCTTCCCCTCCAACTCAGGTCCAACCCCCACCTCCTCTCGTTCTGGACACAGCTGAAAACCTTCCTGTCTATTGCCAACCATTAATTCTCCTAGCAGAACCTCTCCTGTTCAGCAAATACACCTTCCATCAGGGCTTGGACGCCCCAGGGCAGCAACCGCGCTTTATAAATACATATTTCAAATACATATTTAATTTAATTTAATTTAATTTCATTTCATTTCACTTCTAGTCAGGGTAAATGGGATACACACAGTAGATACCCCCTGCTCACCCTCTAGGTAGCTTGGCACGAGCAGACAGGCTTATCCCCAAGGCAATGTGTACAGTATTTGCGCTTAACCCACACAGTAACTCTACCACACACCACAAACTGAGACCACACAGGTAGATATATCAAAAATATAACTTTATCTACTTTCAGCAAGAAGAACGGTCACTTACAAGATGATTGCTCTTAATCAATGGTTGCACTTAATCAATGGTTGCACTTAATCAATGGTTGCACTTAATCAATGATTGCATGTAGTTGCTAGGAAGTTCTTTACTTAAAAGAAAAATAGTCTCAAGTCTCTCAACTATCGCAGCAGTGATTCAGCTGGGCTGTAAGGCAAAGATCGGTACAAAAGGGGGTGGTGATGGATGCCACTGAATTCAAGCAAGCCGGGCTGAAGACGGCTGGAATGCCAGAAACCGGTCCAGGGAAGACATGGCTTGGCAGTTTGAGCTGGACTGTTCCCATTAGGTACAGGGTCAGACTGATTTGCATATAGCCATGTCTGAACTGGGGTGGCAGAGTGGCCTAAAGAACGGTGATGGATTAAACCAAGATCCTTTGACTGGGTGTGAGTGTTTGATTGATTCAGATGCTCCATCCATCACCACCCCCTTTTGTGCTGCGTAAGGCAAAGATCAGCACTTCGTTTCCCTGCGCAAGCCCTGCTAAGGCGCCTCACCGTCTTGCTCCTTTAATGACAACCTCGGCGGGAGAGGAGCCTTCCACAAAGCCTCGGCCGGTCCAGTCAGCTCTCCGCCCGCTCTCGACAATCCAGCTAGCGGCGGGGAGCTAACATGGCACTTCGATCTGGGACGGCAGGCCAGGGGCGATGAATACTCGCGTTGGTCCCTCGGCGAGGACGGGTCACTCTTCCGACTCGAGCGCGGCTCCGGGGTCCTTCGATGAGGCTGCCCGGAGGACAGACCAATGAGGTTGCGACTCCACAGACGAGCCCCTGCAGACACCCGGGAGTCAGCCAATGGCAGCGCGGCTCCCGGGACAAGCCCCTGATGATGCGGAAGCCGGCAGCCAATCAGTGTGTGGCCGCGAAGATGACGCAGCGGCGCTGGGCCAATCCCAGCGCGGCGTTCACTGAGGGGGCTTGCTTCTCTTAGCCAATGGGAGCGCGGTGGCCTCTATCTCCGTCTCCGTGGCCCCGGCAAGGGACGGCGAACTTCTCAGGGTGTTTCTGGCCCCGGGCAGCGGCGATGTACAGGCGGCAAGTGATTTTAGGGCCACAGGTCGTGGCTAGATCGCCCACAAGGCCACCAGTTCGTTGAGGGTGATTCTTGACGCAGGGAGGCACCACGATCCTCCAGTCACCCCTGACTATGTGCCGATGCGCACATCGATCTTCTCCCACGGCCATCAGTTAGAAGCACGCACTGAGGGCAAAACACAGCACAATCTTCAAGGCAATTTGGAGATGCTTGGGAACCTTTTAACCCTGGGTTCCAGGACAGGAGGCCAGCTCTTCTCAGGCCCTTGGAGCTTTTTGCCGTGACACAGAACACAGCAGAGTCTTGGTAGTTTCAAGCAGATAGGGACACAGCACACAGCAAAGTCCTTCTTCTCCCCTCCTTCAGTTGGACAGAAGAACAGGTCAGCCCTTAGAGCTCACAGCAAGGCAGTCTTCCTTCAGTTCCTTCAGCAGTCCTTCCTCTTTGCAGAGGTTCCTCTTGATTGTAGAATCTGCTTTTCTGTTGTCAGGGGTCCTTCTCTTATACCCCTAAAAGTCTTTGAAGTCTTTGTGCAAGTGGGCCCTGAGCCCGGTCTAAACCAGTTCTGGGTATTGCTGGAGCACTTAGGCTTCCTGTCTTCTTCTTTCCTTTCAGTGTGAGGGTCAGAGGTGACAGCCGCCCAGCAGGAGGTGGAGCCAGCATTGTGGCAGGCAGGCACAGCCCTATTCACTCCCAGGTGCTATCTCCTCCCTCCACTCTAGTTGCAGATGCAGTCATTCAGCCACGGGCTGACTCAGACAACCTCCTGGGGGCTCCCCAGCCCCTGTCACCCTCAAACCAGACAGGCAATCCACAAGCAGGCCCAGGCACACAGAAAGGTTAGACAACAGAACAGCCACTTTCTAATAGTACTGTTCTCAAACACAGAATTTAAAAACAACCTTTCCTAAAAGATGTGTTAATAAATTCTGAGTTCAGGGATATCAATCACTTATGTTCCATCTTGTTCCTATGGGAAGATAGGCTGGTATCCATTGGGACAGCCTCCCCCTGTTAGTCTATGGAGCAAGATAACCTTTATTATTATTAATATTATTATTATGTTTCTTATATAGCGCCAGAATCGACCCCCGAAGGGGTATCTCCCCGCTTGCTTTGGGAACCCGTCCTGGCTTTTCCCTGTGAGATAGCCCCTACTGGGCATCCCCAAGGTGAAAGCCAGGCATCCCGCCGCGGGGGGCCGTTGTGGAGATTAAGCAAGCTTAATGCCCAGAGTTGCAGAGTGTGAACCCATGATTAGGTCAGGCACCGAAGCGAGAATTATCGAGTCCATGGACATTTGAGCTCAAGAACCTTGCAGCAGTGAGCACACAAAATGGCTGCTGCTCACTACCAGAGCATGTTACCTGCACTAGTACATGCTCTACCTTGCCTATACACTGCACCCTGCTGAGGGGGGTACCTTGAGCCTTCCATAGGGGTGACTGATGTGCACAGAAAGGGAAGGGTTAGGCCCAGCCAGTGGGGACACTGGCCAGGAGGACATGGCAGTTCACTGACTGCACACAGGCACTGCGGTGGCAGGCCTGAGACACCATTTTAGGGCTACTCATGTGGGTGGCACAATCAGTGCTGCAGGCCCACTAGTAGCATCTGTCATCACCAGCCCTGGTACAACTAGTACACTTTACTAGGGACTTCGTGGTGATACAAATATGCCAATCGGGTACATCCAATCAATATGACAATTTTCATAGGGAGCACTTACACTCTGGCACTGGACAGCAGTGGCAGAGTGTCCAAAGCATCTAAACCAGCAAAAACTAAATCCAGCACAGCATCAAAAATACAGGAGGCAGAGGCAAAAAGATAGGGGAAAACCACGCCAAGGGTGTCAAGTCTAACACGTGTCCCCTCCAGCTGAAAGTGGGGAGAACTACCCAACCTCTTGGGAGTCCTCTTCACTAAGGTGGAAGAATCTGGAAAGACCATCAGCGTTGGCGTGTTCTGTACCAGGGCGGTGCTCCACCGTAAAGTCCATCCCCTGTAGGGAAATGGACCACCTCAACAGTTTTGGGTTCTCACCCCTCATCTGCATTAACCATCTGAGGGGTCTGTGGTCGGTCTGAACACGGAAGTGAGTCCCAAACAGGTAGGGCCTCAGCTTCTTCAGAGCCCAGACCACAGCAAAACCTTCACTTTCAATTGCACTCCATCTCTGTTCCTGGGTAGTAGCCTCCTACTAATGAAAGCTACAGGTTGGTCTCCGCCCTCGTCGTTGATCTGTGAGAGTACTGCTCCCACGTCTTGTTCTGAAGCATCTGTCTGCACAATGAACTCACTGGAAAAGTCAGGTGACTTAAGCACCGGTGCTGTGCACATGGCAGTTTTTAGGGCATCAAAAGCAGTTTGACAGGCCTCGGTCCAATTCACTTTCCTGGGCTGATTTCTAGAGGTTAGTTCTGTCAAAGGGGCAACAATGGTGCCATATCCTCTGACGAACCGTCTGTAATACCCAGTGAGGCATAGAAAGGCTCTCACCTCTGTATGGGTCTTGGGGGGTTCCCAAGCCAGAATGCCACCTGGCCGCTCCCCACCTGGTGTCCCAAGTACACTACTGATCCCTGCCCTATTTGGCACTTACTGGCCTTGATAGTGAGGCCTGCCTTCTGCAGGGCCTTCAACACTTCACAGAGGTGTTTCAGGTGTTCCTCCCAAGTGGAGCTAAACACAGCAATTTCATCCAGGTATGCCGCCCTGAATTTCTCCAGCCCGGCTAGTACCTGGTTGACCAGTCTCTGGAATGTGGCAGGGGCATTTTTCAACCCAAAGGGCATGACGCGGAACTGGAAGTGCCCCTCTGGCGTTGAAAATGCTGACCTCTCCTTGGCCCCCTCAGTTAAGGCAATCTGCCAGTACCCTGAAGTCAAATCAAAGGTGCTGAGGTACTGGGCAGCTCCCAACCGATACTCAAGCTTATCAGCTCTGGGGATGGGGTGCGCGTCAGTCTTGGTGACCGCATTGAGCCCACGGTAATCCACGCAGAAACAGAGTTCTGGAGGGCACCGGGCATAGCAGCTTTCTTAGGCACTAAGACCAATGGGCTAGCCCAGGGGCTGCTGGAGGGCTCAATTACCCCTAGCGCCGGAAACTTCTTCCTTGATGCTGGCTCTGACCTTGTCAGCCACCCTGTAAAATTTTTGCTTCACAGGCAGACTATCTCCAGTGTCCACATCGTGGACGCACCAGTTGGTGACAACTGGGTTCAGGGAGAACAGGGGGGCGAACTGACCCAAGACCTGGCGACAGTCCCTCTGCTGCTCTGGGGTCAGGGTGGGCGAGAGGACCACACCATCCACTGACCCGTCTTGCTCCCTGGTTGCCAGGAGGTCAGGGAGAGGATCACTATCCTCTTCCCCTCCAGCACCTGTAGCCATGAGCATAGTCACTTCAGTCCTCTCAAAGTGGGGTTTGAGGCGGTTCATGTGCAACACTCTCAGGGGCTGCCTGGGAGTCTTCATGTTGACCAGGTAGGTAACTTCGCTCTTGCGCTCTACCACCTCATATGGCCCGGTCCACTTGTCATAGAGGGCACAAGGCTCCACTGGCGCCATCACCCACACCTTCTGACCAGGGTGGAGCTCAACCAGAGTGGTATTCTGGTCGTACCATCTTTTCATTTCCTCCTTGCTAGCCTCCAGGTTCTCTTGAGCGAGCTTCCTGAAGCGCTTTGTTTGGTTGCGGATGGCCAGCACATAGCTGAACACATCCTGGGGGCTCTTCCCATGGGATTTCTCCCACCCCTCCTTCCCCAGAGTGAGAGGTCCTCTGACAGGGAGGCCATACAGTAATTCAAATGGACTGAACCCTAAGGATTTCTGAGTCACCTCCCTGTAGGCAAACAACAGGCATGGTAACAAGACGTCCCACTTCCGCCTCATGGGTTCTTCTAGGCCCATAATCATGCCTTTTAGAGTGCGGTTGAACCTTTCAACCAACCCATTTCCTTGAGGGTGGTAAGGAGTGGTGAACTTGTATGTCACCCCACATTCCTCCCACAGAGACTTCATGTACCTAGAGATGAAGTTTGTACCCCGGTCGGAGACCACCTCTCTTGGGAACCCCACTCGGGAAATGATCCCCATTATTGCACGGCCCACCACAGGGGCTGTGACTGTCCTGAGAGGGACTGCTTCCGGGTACCGGGTGGCATGGTCCACCAAGACCAGGATAAACCTGTTGCCTAAGGCGGTCTTGGGGTCCAGGGGCCCCACGATGTCGATGCCCACCCGCTCAAAAAGGGGGGGTTAACCACAGGAAAGGGTTGGAGGGGTTCCACGCACTTCCCTCCGCTCTTGCCACTGGCCTGACAAGTTTGGCAAGACTTACAAAAGGCACCGACTTGCTTCTTCATCTGGGGCCAGTAAAAGTTGGTGACAAGCCTGTGATAGGTCTTGTCTTGCCCCAGATGTCCTGCGAGAGGCACGTCATGAGACAGACCCAGTAGGAAGTTCCTGAAGCACTCGGGTACCACCAGCACAGGGGCTGCACCGGGCTCAGCGAACTTAGGCTCACTATAAAGTAAGTCATACTCCCAGTAAATCAAATGTTCCTTGGACCCTAGGCCTGCTGCCTGGTTTGCAGCCTGTTGCCGCACACCAATGAGAGAAGGGCCCTCCTTCTGAGCCTGGCAGAATTCCTCCCTGGAGGGACCACCCTCTTGCTGCCAATGGGTCAGCTCAGGTAATTCCCCCAGTTCGGCCACCTGCTCCCCTGTAGGTTCCAGGGCATCCCCCTCAGGTTCTGCTTCCTCCTGGACCGTGGGAATGGCGGGGCTGGTTTCCTGCGCCCTCTGACCCTTTCTCTCCTGGCAGGTCCCTGGGCCATTGTTCCAGGCTCCAGTTCTGCTGATTCACCCCTACTGGCTGCCATAGCACATGTGGTCACACAGATCCACGCAGGCAAGCCCAACATCTCCAAATGAGTTCTGTGCTCTACATCCTTCCATGGAGAGCTCTCCAGGTCGTTACCTAATAGACAGTCTACAGGCAAGGCATCACTGACAACAACTTCCAAAATACCAGAGACTCCTCCCCATTCAAAGGGAAGACGTGCCAACTTGAAGAGGCGCACTGAACTGTCAGCTGCCACCACAGGACGGAGTACATTGGGAATGATCTGCTCTTCAGACACCCACTGACACCTTAAAGATGTCACGCTGGCCCCTGTGTCTCTCAGAGCCTCTATCTCTTTTCCATTGATGGTCACCTTCTGCCCATATTTTTTTGTGTTAAGGGGCAGCAAGGTTTCCTGGGCCATCTCTTGGTCTACTAAAGAGACAAGGGTCATCACTGCTAACCCTTCCTCCCCACTACAAATCAAATCCCCTCTCAAAGCTACAATGGCTAACCATGGGGCTGGAGCAGCAGTGGGTGCTGGAGGTTTGTTGGGACATTTAGGGGCGATGTACCCCACCTCTCTACATGCATAGCAAGTAGGCTGAGATCTGTTGTCCTGTTTGCCCTTATGGGTCCAGGACTTCTTAGGCTTGGGGGGTTGGGACTCTTTTTCCTGGGAACTATTTTGAGGACTCCTTTTGATTACCCTTATCCCCCCCCCACTCTTCTGCTGGGGACCCTGTCCACCCTTGGCTGGGGTACTTACCACCCCCTTGTGGACCCTGGTGCTAGTCCAGCGGTCCACCTCCTTAGCAAGCTCACTGGGATCAGTTAACTTGCTGTCTAAAAGATGCTGGCGCAGCTCTGGAACACATAGACTACTCAAATGCTCCCAACTAATCAAGTGACACAACCCCACATAATCAGTTACTTTGCAGCCCTTTATCCAACCGTCCAGTGCACACGTGTACATACTCACACACTCCACCCAGGTAGTAGAATCAAGTTTCTTGAAGTTCCTAAACTTCTGGCGGTACTGTTCTGGAGTAAGCCCATACCTGAGGCATAGAGCCTCCTTCATAGCGGGGTAGGTTAAGGTACCTGCTGCTTCTAAGGGTGCCAAGACATCCCTCCCGGAGGCCTCAAAATACTTCCACAAACCTGCCCCCCAACTCTTCTCAGGCACTTCATTCATCTTCAAGGCAAGCTCATAGGATCTAAACCATGCATAGATATCCTCACCCCTCTGATAATTCTGCGCCAGATCTTTGGGTATGTATACCTTACCCGCCTGCACTGGCTGCATGCTGCCACCATTAGAACAGGACTCCACTTGTTTAGATTTAATGTCCAGCTCCCTCAGACTCAACTCATGAGCCAACTGGAGTTTCTTCTCCTCCAAAGCGAGAGCACTTCTTCTCTCCTCCGCCTTCTTCTCACTGTCAAGGCGTAACTTTCTTTCTTCTGCTTGAGCCTTGAGTTTAAAAAGCTGAATCTCATGGGCCCTAGCCCTCTGATTTTCCTCCCGCTCCTCTGGAGAAAAGCCCCTACTGGAATGGTTGCTGCCAGCCCTAGAAGCTGGCCTATTCACTGGTAAATCCTGGGATTCAAAACCAATTTCCTGTGCATCCCTCTCTCCAGTAACATCCTCAGACTCAACATGTTTGGCATCCCACCAGGCCCTTAGAGCTTTCTGTAGCTCTTCCTTGTTTGCGCTGCCCTTCACTGGGCATCCAAGCTGTTTGCAGATGTGTTTCGGTTGCTCCTTTTTATAGGTGAGCAACTCCTGAATTTCAAATTCCAATTCTACTCCTTCGCTTGTTCCTTTCTGAGACATGATGCTTCCTAGACTTTCCAAAAATAGGTTTCACCAAAAAAATCAGGTGCAATCTGTGGCTGCTAAACTAGACTAGTTGTTGTACGCAAAATCACTGCAGGTCAAGCGCAAATACTTAGTTTAAATCCTCACAGCTGTCCAACAATGTTAGAACTGGGGGTCTCCACTTGGCAAAGGTAAGTACCTTTGACCAAGCAAGGACCCTCAGCTCTAGTCAGGGTAAAAGGGATACACACAGTAGATAACCCCTGCTCACCCCCTAGGTAGCTTGGCACGAGCAGATAGGCTTATCCCCAAGGCAATGTGTACAGTATTTGCGCTTAACCCACACAGTAACTCTACCACACACCACAAACTGAGACCACACAGGTAGATATATCAAAAATATAACTTTATCTAGTTTCAGCAAGAAGAACGGTCACTTACAAGATGATTGCTCTTAATCAATGGTTTCACTTAATCAATGGTTGCAATTATTCAATGGTCGCACTTAATCAATGGTTGCACTTAATCAATGATTGCATGTAGTTGCTAGGAAGTTCTTTACTTAAAAGAAAAATAGTCTCAAGTCTCTCAACTATCGCAGCAGTGATTCAGCTGGGCTGTAAGGCAAAGATCAGCACTTCGTTTCCCTGCGCAAGCCCTGCTAAGGCACCTCACCGTCTTGCTCCTTTAATAACAACCTCGGCGTGAGAGGAGCCTTCTACAAAGCCCCGGCCGGTCCCGTCAGCTCTCCGCCCGCTCTCGACAATTCAGCGAGCGGCGGGGAGCTAACCTGGCACTTCGATCTGGGACGACAGGCCAGGGGCGATGAATACTCGTGTTGCTCCCTCGGCGAGGACGGGTCACTCTTCCGCCTCGAGCGCGGCTCCGGGGTCTTTCGACGAGGCTTCCCGGGGACAGACCAATGAGGTCGCGGCTCCACAGACGAGCCCCTGCAGACACCCGGGAGTCAGCAAATGGCAGCGCGGCTCCCGGGACAAGCCCCTGATGATGCGGAAGCCGGCAGCCAATCAGTGCGCGGCCTCGAAGATGACGCGGTGGCGCTGGGCCAATCCCAGCACGGCGTTCTCTGAGGGGGCTCGCTTCTCTTAGCCAATGGGAGCACAGTGGCCTCGATCTCCGTCTCTGCAGCCCCGGCAAGGGACGGCGAACTTCTCAGGGTGTTTCTGGCCCCGGGCAGCGGCGATGTACAGGCGGCAAGTGATTTTAGGGCCACAGGTCGTGACTAGACCGCCCACAAGGCCACCAGTTCGTTGAGGGTGATTCTTGACGCAGGGAGGCACCACGATCCTCCGGTCACCCTTGACTATGTGCCGATGAGCACATCGATCTTCTCCAGCGGCCAGCAGTTAGAAGCACGCACTGAGGGCAAAACACAGCACGATCTTAACAGCAATTTGGAGATGCTTGGGAACCTTTTAACCCTGGGTTCCAGGACAGGAGGCCAGCTCTTCTCAGGCCCTTGGAGATTCTGCCAGAGACACAGCACACAGCAGAGTCTTGGTAGTTTCAAGCAGATAGGGACACAGCACACAGCAAAGTCGAACAGGTCAGCCCTTACAGCACACAGCAAGGCCGTCTTCCTTTTTTTTTTTTTTTTTTAAATATTTTTATTGTAAAACAAAGAATTTTTCTGGCACACACATAACACAGAGTACAGATAACTTAATACATATAATTAATCAAAGTTACTATCAAAAAAAACATGTTAATACTAGACATAGCCTTCGTTGTAAAAAGGAGAAAAAAAGAGATAGCAGGAAAACCATTAAACAAATTAATAATACATCAGCCTTCGTTTGCAATTGACCTTTCCTTCCATCGATGTACCGGTTCCCAAGTTTTTCTTCCCCACCTTTTTATCCTTTTACCTTTCTTCCCAAATATACCCTTTTCAAGGTTAAACGTCCCCAATAATAAGGCAATCCACTGTTGTAAACCCGGGGGAAGGGGATCCAACCAAACTCTAGCAATCAACAGCCTGAGAACCGCCATCTCTACAAATAAAAATTCACTATGAACGCCTTCACAGCCCCTAACTCCTAACATAATTACAGTCGGTGTTAGAGTCACATTTAAAGCAAGTGTATGGGCCATAAAATCCTCAATACCCTTTAATAAAGGCCTTAATTTGGGACAGAGCGCAAAAATGTGGGTACTATCTGCAGCCAGAGCATTACATCGCCAACAGCTAATCCCTGAAGTTGCACCCCACTGTGCTATGCGATCTGGCGTATGATAAAGTTGGTACAGCGTTTTGAAATGTTGCGATTGTAGTGGGGCAGAATAGTAATAATAATTCTTTATTTGATTTAAAACAAATCATAAAAGGGTGGACTTACCACCATGCAAGAGATATTTACATCATAAAAACAACACAGAATAAATTTTGAGTCGAGTTGAAAATTAATAACATGCTCTGAAAAAGTAGCAGAAAAAAAAAAAAAAAAAGGTCTAAGAAGAGAAAAAAAAAGTATAAAAGAATAATGGTTATTCAAACAAGAGGCTCGTTATCATTAACTCGTGCTGCGTAAAAGCAACCATTGGAAAGAAGGGAGGAAGAGTCTGTGGTCTGCCAAAGCCTGACCTATTGTCCAGGAACCTCTTCAGATGGTGCCCCTTTTTTCCAGCTCTATGGCGGCAAGGTTCAAAAATGTTAAGGTTCTGCATGATAGTTCTATCCAAGAACCGCTTAGGCATCTTATCACCGCCGCCCTGCAAGTTCTCACCTGGGCTTCTCTTAAGGGAGATCGAAGGAGCGATTTTCTTAGATTTTGGAGTGCCGGGCATATACATATGAGGTGCAGTAAAGACTCTGCACCGTTGCCGCATAGGCGGCAATCGGGAGTTGCCCATTGCCGTTGCCATTTGGGAGTGAGGTCTTTGGACGAGAAGCAGCCCAACCTTAGAAGGCTTAGTTTCCTTTTATAGTGGTCCCTAAAGCATTCTTTCAAATAATCCTGTGGTTTTAGGTGGGTATATGACGGCAAGACGATCCAGGCATGGCTTTTGCCAGCCACTGCTGCTTTGTCCATGAATAGTGATAATTGTTTGACTGCTTTCTTGGTTAGCAGTTTGAAGGCAGAATATGTCATGGGCAGACGCCAAGATTCATCTAGTTTTAATGCCTCCAGCGCTTGCCTCAAGATCTTGTATATTGAGTCTGGTTGCCCGGCCTGTTTTTCAACTTCTAACCAGCAAAGGTGGGCCAGGGATTCCTCTTCTGCCTCCCTCATGCGCCAATAATATTTAACGAGTGCTCCTTGTCTTGCTGGGAGCTGGTTAGTGAGACCGTACTCCAGACGAATTTGGGCTTGCGAGATGTGTCTCGGAATTGAAAAAAGAGTTTTGAACAGCCTAGATTGGGCGAGATTTAACGCTGTAGCGTCCCGGGTTGCCAGTAGTTCGGAACCGTATGTCAATGATGGCAAAAATTTGGCAGTTACGATATTGAGAATGTGTCCGGTAGAATGACCTTTTAATTGCTTTTGGACTATTTTAAAGGCAAATTGGAGCTGCTTTGCTTTGGTTTCTCCCTGGTCTTGGTGCAGTTTAAACTTTAATCGGTGGTCTAGTAAGATTCCCAGGTATTTATAATGATTTACCTGGATTAGAGGGGTAGAATTAATCCTCCAGACAAAATTATTATTTTTTTTTCTCTGGCCGCAGAAGCATATGATGTTGGTTTTTTTTAGGTTTATAGTTAGTTGTGCGTTCACAAGGTACTGCGACAGTTTTGAGATCGAACGTTGTAAACCGATGGGGGTTTTTGAAAGGAGAACAATGTCGTCAGCGTATTGGAGACTTGTTATAGGCGAGTGGGCCAGTTTTGGTGGATCTCCCGGGATGGTGCTTATGACACTTTCTAGGTCCGCAGTGTAGATATTAAAGAGGCTTGGGGCCAGAACACAGCCTTGCTTTAAACCGTTAGTTGTGTGGAATTTCCTGGTCAGGCGTCGACCGTCTCCTTTTTTCACTTGGACCCAAGTATCTGTGTAGAGCTCAGTAATTGCTCCTAGCAGCTTTGGCGGCACGCCCCAGGCTTTCATTTTTGCCCAAAGACTTGATCTAGGCACTTTATCGAAAGCCGCTTTTAGGTCCAGAAAGCAAGTATACAGCGGGGTGGAGTTATGAATAGCTTTGTTAACAAGGAGGGTTAACGCGGATAGATTGGTCAAGGTGCCCAGGCCTGGCCGAAAGCCTGTTTGTAGCGATTGTAGTGGGGCAGAATAGAAGACTGAACAACCTAACTCCAAGGACGTCTGAAAAGCCTCACACGATATCCCTAATTTCCCAGCCCATTTAATACCAAATCTATCAATGTCGTCCTTCTTCGTAGCAGCCAGCTGGGCATAGAAATATCGAATGGAGCACACCCCGCTTTGCTCTATTGTCTCCATAATGTTGCTTGTGTTAAATCCGCCTGCCCCTCCTTTTTTCTTAGAAAAAAAACTTCTAATCTGCAGGTACTTGAAAAAACTATATTTTGCTATATTAAATTTATCCAACAGATCTGAAAATAGAAGAATATTTCCGTCTGAATCTAGCATATCTCCTAATTTCCTAATACCTTTTCTGTCCCAGTCTGCCATAATGGCATCCGAAAAAACTTCAGGGGGTAAAGACTTATTCCTATACAATCTGATATATCTGTTAAATCTCCCTAAACCACAGTTTTTTGCAACAGCAGACCATACATTATAAGCAGCAGCAACTGTCTTGAAACGTGTACATTTGAAGTATGAAGAATCTGTACATTTTAAAAAAGCATTTACTGTATCTTCTCCCAATGCAATTGAATAAATCATAGTTGAAACAGCTTTGACTTTCGAATCCCCTTCATTTGCACCAATTAAGCCTTGAATGTATTGCAACACCGATGCCCAATAATAAAACCTAAAATCAGGAACCCCCCAGCCTCCCCTCTCCCTTGGCAAAGTCATAAACTTGTATGCCTGTCTTGTCTTCCCATAGGACCAAATGAATTTATTAAGAATCGACTCCAACTTGTTAAACCAAATTGACTCAAACAATAGCGGGATTGTACGAAAAAAATAAAGAAATTTGGGAAGTATAAGCATTTTGATGATATAAGTGCGTCCCACTAACGTAAGCCTAAGATTGTTTATCCTCATCAAGTCCGAGCTGACTTTCGTCAATAAAGGCGAGATGTTACGTTCAACTACTGTCCCTAAATCAGGAGAAATTTCAACCCCTAGGTACACTGCAGAGGAAATCACTCGTGGATCATTACATTGAGCTACTAAGTTTTTAATAATCTGTGTTTTAGCTCTATTAAGCTTATAGCCAGAAATATTGCCAAAATTTTGGGCCTCATGTTCTATTACACCTATTGCCATTACAGGATCAGGGGTAATTATCGCGACATCGTCTGCGTATGCCAACACCTTAACTACTGTCTCATTTACACGCATGGGAGGGATACTGGGATTAAGATCAAGACTACGTAGATAAGGATCCATATATAATGCAAATAAAAGAGGGGAACTAGGACAACCTTGCCTTGTACCTCTTTTAATCTGCACCGCCGCTGATAACTCCCGATTAATTTTAATTCTAGCCGTTGGATCCCTGTAAAGAACCTGGATTGCTTTTATAAAATTATCACCAAACCCAAAAGTTCTCATTAGCTCCCACAGGTATTCCCAAGCGACCCTGTCGAAGGCCTTCTCGGCATCTAAAAATAGAGCCGCGACAGGGCCGCCAGAGACCTCCATGGCATCAAAGCAGGTGATCACTGTCCTGATATGTTCAGTAGTCCCTTTCCCCGGGATAAAACCATGTTGGGCTGGGGTAACTAACTTTTCTATGACAGCGGACAACCTTGTAGCCAAAATTTTCGAATAAAGCTTCACATCAGCATTCATTAAGGCAATAGGTCTATATGACCCAGGAATTGTGGCGGGCTTACCTTTTTTCAAGATAACGATAATCTCTGTCTCGCCCCATGAATTTGGGATTGAAATACCTCTCTGGGCTTGAATGAGTGTATCCAGTAGCACCACTCTAAGAACTGATATAAAAGTCTTATAGAATTCAATTGGTAACAAATCAGGTCCTGCAGCCTTAGAGGAAGGGAGATCTGTTAAAGCTAAAGCCAGTTCTTCTAGTGTTATGGTGGCATCAAGTATAGTTTTTTCCTCCAAGTCTAGTTTTTTGAGCTGGATATTTCCTAAATAATCCCTGACATTGTCAGTTTCTGCCTCAGTCTCCCTATCATATAATTCAGAATAAAACTTCCAAAACTCATTTCTTATTCCCTCAGAGTCAGAGATTAGATTGCCTAAGTTGTCAACTATGTTTTTGATGTCCCCTGCATTAGCTTTCTGCCTGGCTCTAACAGCAAGAATGTGACCAACCCGCTCGCTAAACTCGCACGCCTGCTCCTTCTTTGTTAAATAACTAACTGCTGTCTTATTAGTGATTCTTTCCGCTATTTCCGCCTTTAAAATCATAATCTCCAACAATTGTTGATCCACTGGGAGCCCCCTCAAGATTAACCTACTTAACTCGGACTCAGCGTTCAAAAGGGAATTAACTTGTTGATCGAACAATTCTCTTTCTTTTTTTCGTCTATAAGTTGAGAAGCTTATTGTCTCTCCTCTGACACCTGCTTTGAATGCATCCCAAATATAGCCACTACTAGTGCTCCCCACGTTGTTCAACCAAAACTCACTGATCCATTTTCCCATATGCTTACAATAACCCTCATCTTGTAACAGAGCTCGCTCAAAAGTCCATTTATATATTTTCCTACCTAACCCAATTAGACTGAGTGACAATAGTAATGGATTGTGGTCGGAAACCAAACGAGGAAACTTCTTGATCTGCGTATTAGCAATCAAAACATTAGATATTAAAAAATAGTCCAGTCTTACTGTTATATTGTGAGGGGCGGAAAAATACGTATCCCCATCTAACTGTGGATGCAGATTGGCCCAAACATCTGAAAGAGCATTATGCGAGGCCATATTTGTGATCGCTCTATGCACCCTTTTCTTTCTCCCTGTATAAGAATGGCTTAGTTGTAACTCAATGTTTGCCGGTCGACTGATATTAAAATCACTGCAACAAACAATTGGTTCCGCCCAGGTTGGGAGTTCATCATCCAGAAATTGGAATATATCAGGGTCGTCGCACGTTGAGCCATACACTGAAACTAAAGTGAACCTAACACCTCTGAAACCTATTTCTATAATCACCCATCTACCCCAGGTATCTTCTTTGCTCCTAAATACAGTACAATCTGCACCTTTCCCCAGAATCGCCACCCCACGAGTTTTGGAGGCTTGTTTAGTATATGCTAAGACTTTAAATCCAACTTGTTCTAACAAGAAACCCTTACCACCCTCCACATGAGTTTCCTGTAGACAAATCAAATCAGGAGACATTGATTTACAGAATGCTGAGACTCACAGCCTCTTTTGGAGATCATTAAGACCACAAACATTAAATGACAAAATTCGACAAGTCATCAAAAAACATCGAAGATTTGCACCAACTTCAAGTTCCACCTCTTAATCAAATCCAAAACTTCCTTTATCCTCCACTTGAACAAAACCTGCAACTGCCTCAAACTACATTTCACTGTGTACAATGTGTGCCATTTTCTCCCTCCCCTCACCCCTCCCACCTCCCTGAACCCCCCCAGAGTACCCCTCCCCCCTCCCCCCTACAGGCAAATAGGTCACGAATGACCTATATGTGGACGCCAGGGAGGCAGCAGCCGCCACTCCTCCCCACTGCCAGCCAGTACTACAAACATATCAAACTTAAATCCATTACTTTTTCTCCTTATATCCCATAACTTCCAACATGTAAGCCTTCGCCTTAATCTCTGAAAAGAAAAATTTAAACTGGCCCTTGGTCACAATTTTCAATTTTGCAGGGTAAAGCAAATAAGCTTCAGAGCCCAGAGCCTGGATATGTGGTATCAGTTGTCTCAGCCTCCATCTACGTTCAACTGTGGCGTGGCAGAAGTCCGGTCTTGCAAAGAACGTGACATTGTTATAGGTACGTCTTGACTCGGGCTTTGCTTTGTCCAGTATCAGCTGTCTAAGGAGGAAATTCCCTACAAAAATTAGCAAAGTCCTTGGGCGCCCACTCTGTACACCAGCCTGAGGCTGACCCCTTTTAAGGAAAAATGGGAAACGATGGGCTCTTTGAATTTCTGTTTCCCACTGCCAGCTAGATAACTCCGGGAAAGCCCCCTTTAACAAATTCACAACAAACATCCTGGGGTCCTCCCCTTCAAGACCTTCCTCCACGCCTAGCAGTCTGATGTTATTACGACGCTGCCTGTTCTCAAAATCTTCCAACTTCCAGTTGACGTCCTCTGCCACCTTTTGATGCTCTTCCTTGTATGATTTCAGGTCTCTCAAATCATCTTCCACTTTACTGGTCCTTTCCTCCACTTGTACCACTCTCTCAACCATCTCGTCCTGCCTTTTACTTATGGATCTAAGTTTATTCTGAATCTTCCTTGATTCCTGTCTCGCCCTCCTACTCTCCCCTCTAGCCTCAGTTTGCATTAATTTCAGGGTGTTAAAGAGAAGATCAAGCGTAACAGGAGGCAAGGCCGTCTTCCTTCAGTTCCTTCAGCAGTCCTTCTTCTGGCAGAGGTTCCTCTTGATTGTAGAATCTGCTTTTCTGTTGTCAAGGGTCATTTTCTTATACCCCTAAAAGTCTTTGAAGTCTTTGTGCAAGTGGGCCCTGAGCCCGGTCTAAACCAGTTCTGGGTGTTGCTGGAGCACTTGGGCTTCCTGGCTTCTTCCTTCCTTTCAGTGTGAGGGGCAGAGGTGACAGCCACCCAGCATGAGGTGGAGCCAGGATTGTGGCAGGCAGGCACAGCCTTATTCACTCCCAGGTGCTATCTCCTCCCACCACTCTAGTTGCAGATGCAGTCAGTCAACCATGGGCTGACTCAGACAACCTCATGGGGGCTCCCTAGCCCCTGTCACCCTCAAACCAGACAGGCAATCCACAAGCAGGCCCAGGCACACAGAAAGGTTAGACAACAGAACAGCCACTTTCTAAAAGTACTGTTCTCAAACACAGAATTTAAAAACAACCTTTCCTAAAAGATGGTTTATTAAATTCTGAGTTCAGGGATATCAATCACTTATGTCCCATCTTGTTCCTATGGGAAGATAGGCTGGTATACATTGGGACCAGCCTCCCCCATGTTAGTCTATGGAGCAAGATAACCTTGCAGCAGTGAGCACACAAATGGCTGCTGCTCACTACCAGAGCATGTTACCTGCACTAGTACATGCTCTACTTTTCCTATACACTGCACACTGCCCAGGGGGGTACCTTGAGCCTTACATAGGGGTGACTAATGTGCACGGAAAGGGAAGGGTTAGGCCCAGCCAGTGGGGACACTGGCCAGGAGGACATGGCAGTTCACTGACTGCACACAGGCACTGCGGTGGCAGGCCTGAGACACCATTTTAGGGCTACTCATGTGGGTGTCACAGTCAGTGCTGCAGGCCCACGAGTAGCATCTGTCATCACCAGCCCTGGTACAACTAGTACACTTTACTAGGGACTTCGTGGCTATACAAATATGCCAATCAGGTACATCCAATCAATATGACAATTTTCATAGGGAGCACTTACACTCTGGCACTGGACAGCAGTGGCAGAATGTCCAAAGCATTTAAACCAGCAAAAACGAAATCCAGCACAGCATCAAAAATACAGGAGGCAGAGGCAAAAAGATAGGGGAAAACCACACCAAGGGTGTCAGGTCTAACAGTAAAACCACCAAAAACATTCAGACACCTCCAGCATACAGAGTTAGGAGCTAAACGTGCCCTGTACAACTTAATTGGAGACAAATTATGGAGGATTTTGATACAAGCATGCTTTAAGCATAATTCTCTGAATGAGCGATCATGAAATTATAAGACTTCTGTCCAGTCAGCTTCCAAGTATGCTACCCTCAACCACACCTGCCAATAGGATCTATGATCCAGCTGCTAAACAAGTATAGTGGGAATGAAAATTTGGTACATATTGGACACATCTCTTCTGGAATAGCCACATAAGCTGAGGTAGTCTAGGATTGGTGAAGCCGATAGATGCATTGGATTGTAAGCTTACATCTCAAGCAATGCCACACTTGCCAATACCGCCAGAGCTGAGACTGGGGCAGCTGGAATTTCAATTTTAATATCTCAAAGGAACAAAATAAATCCCCATCAACAATGTCTCCAATTATTTTAATTCACCAATTTTCCCAGAGAGCCCATTTGATTGGTAGTCGATCCAGTGGCTCCCTCATTGCAGTAAAGTAGAGTGACTTTGTAAACATTTCTATCAACTCCCGAAAGTCAGTGTGAATCTTTTCAAGTGGCCCACATAGTCCATAAGGTAGGAGGACAAAGTGGGGTTTCCGAAACACGAATGTTGTATAAAATACCTAAACACATTGGGACCTGTGCAGTGTCCCACTCCCATGACAACCAAAGAGGCCTGACCTTCTGATCATGCAACTTCGAAGATATAAGGTGTGTTTTTCTGCCTGCCCAGACAAACTTCTTTTTGCTCTGATTCATAGCATTAAGGGTATGTGAAGGAATTATCAAGGGCAGCATCCAAAAGACATAGTTAAATCTGAGACCCGTCACCATCTTAATCATCTGTACTGTACCCTAAAAAAGACACCTGTAAGGCCAAAGATCTTGTAAAGTCCTGTTCCATTCTAGTCAACAAAGGTTGGATATTGTCAGCAACCATGTTGTCGAATCCTCTGGTCATCAACAAACCCAAATACTCAAACCTGAGGCATTCTGCGTGAAGCCAAAGCATCCTGTGGAGTCTGCTTTTCCCTATGCGTGATCAGGAACACCACACATTTAGATTAATTTATCTTCTACCTGGAGAAGAACGAAACATCCTCAATTAGGGTCATAAGTTGAGGAAAAGAGGTACCTGGCTCACTCAAAGTCAATAAAATGTCATCTGTGTAAAGCAAGACCTTGGAAACACCCAGAGGTATATCCATGCCACTCATTAGAGAGGACTGGTCAGGGGCGTGGCTTGGTGCCGATGTAAGCAGCTGTGGACCTTGGGGCTCCTCCGCGGCCTCCCTTCCTTATAAATGATCCTTACACACCCTAAGGGCTCTTGACACCGCAAACAGAAGCGGAATACGGCGTGCCCACATAGGAGAAGTCTCAGGGTGTGAGTGCGCTGTATGACTGAGATTTCTGCAATTTGGTATGCCGGAGTCTTCCCGCCGGCGCCTGACGTAAAATGGTGGCTGAGCGGAGTGACTGAGGCGGCAACTGCTGTGAGGCGAGAGCAGCACTGGGGATCTCCTGGTACACCCAGTGGAGACGGGAGGCGGACTGCGACCTGGCGGAGCTGTGCCTCGAGCGGAGCAGCGTGGGGGTAGGCAGAGGTGGCCGAGTATATTCCAGTGATCCGGCCCCTCCAGCCTGACCCTAAGATGGCGGCTTAAGTGACTAGAACCAGGCTGGGACAAGGCTGCTGGCGCCCGGACTGCTTTTCCACCACTGGACACCCATAGGTGAGGGCTGGCGGTTTCCTTGCTTCTGCCTGTGGACCCGTGAATGGATCCAAGCGGGGGTCTGCCTGGCGTAAGATACTGGAGGTGAGAGGCATCGCGACTTTGAGGGCTGACGGACAACAGTGCCTGCCGAACATTGATTGGGCATTGCAGGACCCTGTGGCGGAACAAAGCTGTTTGTGGCTCCCTGACAGCCAGCGGTAGTGATTCTTTGCACGGCACCCGGCGGCCCTGCGGATTGAGACTGATCGGGGAATACGGAGGGGCGCCTGACAGGAGGAGGCTGAGCTGCATCTGGGCGTGAGGACGACCCCGGGGATCGGAGCTCAGGAGGACGACAAGGTCCCTATGGTTGGTTGAACCTGCTGCAGGCGCAGTGGTGCAGGCTCAGGGAGAGCTGGAAGATGGGGGCGAGAGGGGGTGAAGATGTCTAATCCCCCCGGGAACACAAGGCACTGTTCTTAACAAGCACCCTTCGGATCTGGGAGTGGTCGGAGACTGCTGTCTGGACGAGAGGCACTCGTCTCTGACCCAGTTGCCAAAGAGGTCCACACTAATAACTCTACACCCCGGCTTCATTATTGGCCCCTACGCTACTACCTGACGCACACATAGACTCCTGAGGTCCTAGGGGCATTGGCCTGACTCATGCGCGATCTGGAACTTGATAGGCCCACATACTTCTTGTTGAAGTTCGCGCACAACAGGAGACTAGCGACATCGGGTCCCAGGGTGCGGGACCGCTTGCCCCGTGGACCTGAGTGCCGCCTCACTTGCACACACTGACTGTCCACTCTGACGCTGACCCGTGAGCTGGGAAGGGTACCTAGAAAGTCGGAGTGTGGATTCCAGTGTGTTACCATTCCTCTGTAGGGTGTTGCTTCGCACCCTTGGCTCCGTGCCGGCCTGAGTGGGCGCTTGTGGTGGAGACCCGCGGAGCAGCTCAAGAGGGACAACGGTGTCCTACTGGGGGGGTGCGGGCCTGCGGTCTTCCCCGTTACTGCTACTTTGGACTGTACCTATCCACTAAAATAGGCCGTGTGTCGAAGAAAAATAAGGGCTTTGAGGTGCTGCGACTGGACGCGCCAGATCAACAAACGGAGGATGAAGATGGCGAGGAGATAGGATGGAGAGCGGGACGGCCTGGGGACCCTACCCTGGGTGAAATCATGCAGGCTATTGTGGCCTCCCGGGAAGCGCTTGAGAAACGGATGGAGGCTATCGGTTCAGACCTTACCCTGCTGAAGGACGATCACCGGAAGCTCAAAGAGGGAGTGATGACACATGAAACCACCATGAAGAACGTTCCCGGAGAGGTGGCGGAGCTCCGTCACTCCCTAAAAGAGGTAACCCACAGAGTCAAAATCCTTGAGATGCGAGCAGAAGACAGTGAAGGACGCTCCTGCCGCAACAATCTCCGCCTCGTGGTGGTTCCGGAACGCGAAGAGGGAGAGGACGTAGTCCGGTTTTTGGAGGACTGGTTTCGGTCGGAGGTGGCGCCGGAGGGCCTTTCCCCCTTTTACACGCTGGAGCGAGCGCATAGGGTCCCAACTCGCCCACCAAAACCTGGAGCCCCCCTCACACCCAATGGTGGTGAGACTCTTGCATTACCGTGAACAAGACTTCATCCTGCAGAGAGCCCGTGAACAACAGAACCTGCAGATCGGGAACAGTAAAGTGATGATATTCCCAGACCACACCAGGGAGGTACCGCGTCAACGGTCCTCCTTTCTAGCTGTCAAGTGGAAGCTACGCCAGCTCAGCCTCCGGTATGCTATGCTGTTCCCGGCGCGTCTGCCGGTGACAGCCGATGAAGAGACTCATTTCTTTCTCACCCCGCAAGCGACGTGGGATTGGTTGGAGAAGCGCAGGACAACGGCCAGGAATGCCTCGCGGGCGGCTTCCCCTAGAGACCGACAGACGGCCGCCCCGTCGAGGGGGCAGCCCACTTCCCCGATGGTGCAGCAACTTGAGCAAGACAAGGCGGTGAGAGCGGTGGCGACCATCTCCGGAGGGGTACCTAGCCTGGCGAGTACAGACACTGATGCGGAGCAGAGTGGAACGGGGAGCCCGGGTTCTGAAAGTGCCCTGGGACTCTCTGACATGGAGTTGCCGAAAGTCATGCCACAGACAGCGGATGGGATGGTTGGCTGAGGGGGCCAGTGAAGATAAGTGGGGCGTTTTCTGCCAAGGCTGTTAAGAGGGCTGGTTTTGAGGGCCGATTTGAGGTGGGTCACTGCGTTGGGTACTGATGATCCCTGGTTGCTGGGGCCCTTGCGAGATGGGTGGGGTCTTCTTTTGCTTGAGGAGGGGGGGCTGGAGGAGGGCTCTGGGGGCATTGTGTGTGACGCTACAAGTTACCTCTTGGTTATAGTTTTAGATACGCTTAATTTGGTTTGGATGGGAACTGGTTTTTGTGTGCCTATCCTGGGGTGTGGGAGTTGGGGGAAGTTTGTGAGTTGGGTGGGAGGGGGGTGGGTCAGACATGACGCTAGGGGGAGGCTAGGTACGTGCGTGTATGAATGGATTCCATGGGCACCTCCATAGGTCTGAAAGTCATGACTTGGAACAATCGGGGGATGCATACCATGTATCAGCGACACAAAATACACGCTTTTTTAATCTGCAGGGGAGTGCAGATTGCACTTCTTCTGGAAACTCACTTGACAAAGGCGGAGGGGGTGACCTTACAACGCTGCTGGAGAGGGCAGGTCTTTCACAATTCCTACTCGGCTTATGCACGGGGGAGCCTGATCTGGGTGCGGGCGGGCGTACCATTTCAGTGCGTGAGGCAGGTGATAGATCCAGAGGGTAGATATACGGTGGTCACGGGGTGACTGGACGGGAAAGATATTACTCTAGGAAGCATATATGCCCCTAATACTGAACAGTCCACTTTCCTCACGCAGCTCTCACAGACACTTGAAGAAATATAAAATTGATACTATATAATGTTGTTGTAATGTACCCAATATATGTTTGCTACTTCGACAGAAACCTCTTGAAAATACACTCGACCCATGTATAACCAAAAACTTAGGCCTCAACCAAACAAACAGCATCCTGATTTCATTTCCCTGGGCCTCTTTCGATAGTATGGAAAACAGGTGACATACTGCTGAGCGGAGAGTCTGAAAGGGTGGCCCGGGCTATGAACAGAGCATTGATTCTAACTTAGGAAACTCAAGGTCACATCTGTCTTTCTTCCAGGATGAGCACATTCTTGCAGGTGCCATGTCTGTACTCCCATGCACCAGAACCAAAGGGATGCACCTTTACTGACCTACCCCCGGAATGCCTTGAGCTAAGTTTCGATTCAATCTGTTGTGCCTTATATGGGTCTTCCTGTTGTTTTCTCAGTTACTGGTACTTTTCCATGTACGGGGTTTCAATGAGGTATGCCGAAAGTATATATGCACTGTTTTGAATGTGATCCAGCAGTCTCCTCTACACACCTTTGAGAGCTGTGGCGAGAGGGAGGCTCCCCTATATAGGGCGCTTTGCAAAATAAACGATTGAACCTTTTCCAATGCTGACTGACTTATGTATGGTAAATAAGGTATATGGGCTATTGGTAAGTATAGCTCTATGGTATATTTTTGTAGTACTTTAGTTGGCGACTCCCCCGGGACTACATGATAGGGTTGTTCCCTCCTGTAAACAGGAGAAGAGGGACGGGGAGGGGTTCTGGTCGAGGGGGTGGACTGAAAAAGGATACTAATTAAGAAACCAGTTTGTGGTAGAAAAGGAAAATTCCACTCTTCGACCCAGTGACCTTCCCAGCTGCTAAATAACCCTTCGCCGGAGTCCTTCAGGCTTAACCCGGGAACAACTGAAGTGTTGGTCTATAAAGGAAGTAGACGGTGGAGAACGCTCAATCAGACCTGAGTGCACCAGGTGAGTGAATTGTATTGTATGGAATGAGCACTTTTTGAGAAGTGGCTCAGAAGAACAGTTAACTGCGTATGGATAGTGGTTAGTGAACCACAAGGAAATCTGGGGGTCTGACATGGCAGAGGTGTGCCTGCATGGGCAGATGCCCCACAGACTTGTTTGGTGATTAATTGGGACAACGTCGGACGCCTTAGTGTTGCACGGTGGGTGCTCACTCGGCCGGATCCTCTTCGGAAAAGCCCCCAGGAGCAACTAAGTAAGCGCAGGGTCTGGGGTGGCGCCCATAACGCCTGGCCCAACCAGCACAGGACTGGGGGATAGTCTGTAAGAGGGTCCGTGGTGCGCCTATCTGATGATCCCAGGGCAGTTTCTGGACTGTCTCTTTTGTGAATTCTTTTGGTGGTCTGGAATCCAGGGTGATCGATTCCCCGAACTGGAGTCGACGGGCTCTGTTCGCGTATGAGACATGTCGTATGGAATTGTATATCGATCGAAATTTATGCACTTTAAGTATATTATGTACATTGACTTGTTGTAAGTTGAAAAAAGTGAAAGAATGTGTGGTGAATAGACGCGTCTATGAGTGTAAATGCAGTTGGAATGATATGATTTGTTGAATGAATAAAAAATGTCTTGCTTTTGTAAATTATGTTTTGGGTGCTACCGTTGGAAAAGTGGGCGGCTGGAAGAAAGACAACCTGCTCCTCCAGAAGGTAGTCCTAGTTTTGACATGTACGATAAACATGGTATTTCTCCAATTTTGTTTGGTACACTGTGGAACAAATATACTAAAGATAATGCAGAATTACAGTGGCCTTTAACAGGGTCCTTTGATGAAAGGAAAATTAATTATTTACAGAATAAATTATTTTTGAGAAAAAGCCGTCAGACTATGTTTGACTCATTAACCTTATGGTTAAAAGAGGCAAAGCGATGGCGAATACGAGAAGAGAAATTGGGAAAGATTAAAGCAGGACAGATGGTAACCCAAAAGGCAGTGGCGTATGAGAAAGGAAAAGTAGAGAAGAATATCGAACAATTAGATAGACAGTTTAGATTGCAGACTGATAAAAGTTATGTGACTCGAAGCAGAAGACGAAATAGAGGAACTATTGGAGGTTTGTCCTCCGCCACCATATGCACCTCAAGGTTTGTACCCAGTGGTCCCAGTGGACCGGACAGGAATGACGGGAGCAGCGGTTGCTACCGCTCCAGTAGTTGTGCACCCTCCTGCTCCGTTGTCTGCCCCTCCTACCCTCAGTCCCACTACCTCAGATTTAATTACCTTGTTACCGGGGACGGTGGCTGCTTCCCCTGTCTCCCCAGTATTTTTAACACCCCCGGCTAGAGGAATGACGGTTACCCCTAAAGGAATGACCGCTGCCTCAGATGACACGCCACGACGCCCTATGGGAGGTCGACGAGTTTTTACTCGATCATCCTTAGGAGATGAAGAAAGACGGGCTGTGATGATTCAGGCGTCCCAAGGGATGCGGAATCCAATTTATACTCTAGAGGACATCTGGAGCACTATGAAAGATTTTGAACCAGTTACACAACAACTAGCATTAGAACACATGGCAATAAGACTGATTTCTTCATGGGAACAAAGTTTTCAAGAAGGCCCCTCAGATATTGTGCGACATCAAAGATCGAGCCTTTAAATCCGAATTACAGGTCGACGAGGTGTTTCAGAATGTCAAAACTTTGATAAATTATCGAGACTGAATGAATAGGAGATACCCAGATGTAGGGACACAATACCCTATGAGAGAAGTGCATCCTCTTTTCCATCAGGAGGTTCCCGAAGTATTGGACGGAGGAGGCCAAGACGTTAGAGCACGTGTAGAGGCACATTTTCAAGACCAATGAGTTTATACGCCTTGGAAACGGAGTGAAGTCCTTACTTTAAAAGCTCAGCTTCCTGACAGTCGAAAAAATCCTACAGCTTTTTACAAAGAATTAACTGAAGCCGCGAATTCGGCCGTAATGACGTTATTTTTCGGTCTTTTAGTACCAGTAGATATATGGAGACAAGTGCATGATTCGGATCATGCCGCCGAACTTGGAAGGACCTGGGACCAAATTAAGGCATGGGACAAAGATCGGAAGCCTGGCAATAAGCCTAAAGACGAGATTTTAGCAATACCGGCTCGATTTATTACATTTATGCAAACCCTTATTCCCCCACGAAAGGTGGATTGGGACAAGCTAACAGGCTGTATCCAAAAGAAGGATGAAAATGTATCGGACTTCTTTACCCGGTTTGAGAAAGTGTTTATTGACTTCAGTGGACAGAATTTGTCCACAGAAGGTGGCATACGGCTATTTGTCAAGAGATTTGTCACTAATTTGTTACCAGAAATAAAAATACGATTACAGGCTGCCAAAAGTACTTGGACCACGTCAATCCCTTCAGTTATTCTTAGCATGGCTTAGTATTATGAGCATTGAGAAAATGAGAGTAAGGATAAATCTAATAAAAAGGTTAAGGAATTGAAAACCAGGGTGCTGCTGCAGCAAGTCAGCAGAGGGCAAAACGCCGGAAGGGGAGGAAGGGGCTCTTTCCCGAGGGGCGCAGTGATGAGAGGAGGTGGACAGGGACCCTCTGTAAGATATGATCAGTGCTCGAATTGCAGACAAGAGGGACACTGGCGAGCCCAGTGTCCATTACTATTCAGCGGGATGGTTTCAATAGAGGACGGGGAAGGGGAGGTACTGATCGGAATAGTCTGAGACGTGATGACAGGTCCAGCTATGAGTCAGGGAAAAATTATTTTGACTATTTTCAAGAAAGGCAGTATTATAATGAGGATTATCGAGAAGACCGATATGGTGGAAACAATTATGCATGAGACAGCCACGGACAGAGCAGGGGCCATATATCAGTACCAGTTGACCAACAGGGACCTTACGTCCAGGGGCAATTGATAGGGACATCTCAGAAGTTTTTGGTGGATACTGGAGCTATGAATAGTTCTGTGGCTCATACATTGGTCCCAGGGGCTGCTCTGTCTGGGCAAAATAACGTATCAGTGGGATTTTCAGGAATCCCCGTGGTCAGACCTGTTTCAAAACCACTTCCCTTTACTATTGGGCTTGTTACTATGGATTCACAATTTTGCTTACTTCTAGTTGCGGCGAAAATTTGCTAGACTTGGATATATTGAAAAAGTTGCATGCTCGTATTTATTGTTCCCCTGATGGTGTGTATCTTACATTGCAGCCTCCCATTGATCGTATATCTCAATGTTTAGCTAAAAATGCACCTCTCCCTCCTGAGTTTTCAGATATACCCCCCCACTCTTTGGGCAAAAGGGGACACGGATGTCGGACTGTTGAAAATACCCCCGGTATCCATAACCCTAAAACCAAATGCACATCTACCACGTATTCCCCAATACTGAATTTCACCTGAAGGTGAACAGGCCTTATTGCATGTAATTCGTGATTTAATTCAGAAAGGAGTTGTAGAAGAAACAACAGCAAATATTTGTAATAGTCCCATTCTACCGATTTTGAAAAAAGCTCCTTTAGATGGTGATCCTCATAAAGATACTTATCGTTTTGTAATTGACCTTAGGGAGGTTAATAAAATAGTGATTCCCCATTATCCTGTGGTCCCAGATATCACTGCCATCTTGACTATGATTCCCCCTACCGCACAGTATTTTTCAGTGATCGATTTAAAAAACGCTTTCTTTAGTATTCTCATACATCCAGACAGCCGTCATATTTTTGGATTCTAATTATCTGGCCGCAGTTTTAGATTTTGCCGTGCACCTCAAGGCTATACTGAAAGTCCTATCATTAATAGTCAGGCTCTAAAAGCAGTATTGGATGAATTGTTTCTCCCTCCAGGTAATGTTCTCGTCCGATATGTGGATGATATTCTGGTGGCATCTGATACGGCAGATGGTTGTAAGGAAGCCACTGCTAAACTATTGTACCACTTGGCTGCAAATGGTGATAAAGTGTCCTTGTCCAAATTTCAGTATTGTCGACAGGAAGTGACCTATCTTGGTCATTTACTATCGAAAGCGGGGAGACGATTAACTCCTGAACGAATAACTGTTATTACTAACATGTCTGTGCCTCGTTCTCAGCATTATGTTCGTGCTTTTCTAGGCATAACCTTTTACTGTCACCAATGGATTCCTAATTTTTCCCTTCTGGCTAAACCCTTGTTGCATTTGGTTACCAAAGATGTGCATGAACCCTTGCCCTGGACGGATGAATGTCAAGATGCTTTTAATTCTTTAAAGACTGCTCTTTGTTCTGCCCCCGTCTTTGGTACTCCGGACTACCGAAAACCTTTTGTACTCTATGTGTATGAGGTGGACGGTTGTTCTCTTTCAGTGTTAACCCAGGGTTTTGGCAGAAAACAACGACCATGTGTGTACTTTTTGGCAGTATTGGATAATGTTGCCAGAGCCCTTCCTAGCTGTCTAAGGGCTACTGCTGCTGTGGTGGTGGCCATTCGATAGTCGGATGGCATTGTTTTGAATACTGACCTCACAGTGATGGTACCGCACGCTGTGGACATATTCTTCAATCGAACAAAAACTCAGCACCTCACGAGTGCATGATTGACAGGTTATGAATTAACTTTATTTACACCCAACATTAAAATTAAACGATGTGCCACTCTGAACCCAGCCACGTTACTACCCCCCCCCTTCAAGTGATGAAAAGGACGATGTCCATGATTGTATATTTCGGATTGAAGAAGAAACGAAGGGAGGTGTAGACCTCACTGACTCCCCTGTATCTGACCCACAAGGGGAGTTGTATGTGGATGGCTCTTGTTTCAAGTTACCAGATGGCACGACAACAGCTGCTTATGCTATAACTACCCTTAGAACAGTAGTAGAGACCGCTCGGGTTTCTCAGCAATCAGCACATGCAGCTGAACTAATAGCATTATTAAGGGCCTGTGAACTGAGTGAAGGGTTAAAAGTAAATATTTTTACCGACAGCCAATACGCCTTTGGCGTGGCCCATAGTTTTGGGCAGCTGTGGAGGGAACGAGGATTTCTTACCTCCCATGGTCAAAGAATACAACATGGCCCATTGATTGAAAGATTGTTATATGCTTTAACTTTACCAGAGAAGGTAGCTATCATTAAGTGTAGTGCCCATAAGAAGATCATTGATACTACAGGAGACAGAAATGCCTTTGCAGATCAAGTAGCGAAGGAAACAGCACAAACTAAAACATCCACAATGTTCCCTAATGTAGGAACCCGATGGGTGGCGGAGACTACAGTATTTGATTATACTATTGAAAGCGTTAAAGAATTGCAGAAGGAAGCCACGCCTGATGAATTATTAAAATGGGAACAGGAGATAGGGCGGTTAGACAAGAATGATTGCTGTATCGACTTGACTGACAGACAGAGATGGCTATTGCCTAATGCACTGGTGTACGCAATAGTAGTGACGGCACATGGCACTGCTCACATTGGAGCAAAAGATATTTGTTCATTATTGGACCCAGTGTGGAATAACTCGAATATCCCCAAAACTGCTGCCCATGTGGTCAAATACTGCATGGTCTGTTTACAGCATAATCCTGGAGGAAGGGAGACAGTCCTTAGTGGAATTTTTGTGCCCCCGTCCTTGCCGTTTGAAGTGTTACAAATGGAGTATATCCAATTCAACAGAGTAAATAACCTCAAGTATGTGTTGGTGGTGGTTTGTGCATTTAGCAAAAGGGTTGAAGCATACCTCACCAAAGAGAATACTGCCCTAGCTACTGCAAAAGCCTTAATTAAGGAATTTCTGCCCCGATTTGGTTTACCCTGAATTATATGGACAGACAATGGGGTACATTTTAATGCAGAACTCGTTAAATATGTTTGTACAGGATTGCAAATAAAACAGAAATTTCACGCAGCACAACACCCACAGTCTGCTGGATTGGTTAGAAATATAATGGCATATTGAAATTGAAAATGGCAAAGATACAGGAGAGTACGGGTTTGAGTTGGCCTGATGCACTACCCCTAGCATTAATGTCAATACGAGTAACCCCCCATTCCAGGGCTGGGCTGTCACCTTATGAGGTCATTTTAGGTCGACCAGCCAATGTGTGGGGTGTTCCAAGACCTAGATCCTTCCGTGATCTTGATTACCCAATGACGATAGAATATCTGTTCGCTTTAACTATAGACCTGCGTTCTATTCATCAACATGTGTCAGCAGTACTGCAGCCACTGCCCGAGGGTCCCAGACATCGCTTGGAACCAGGACAGTGGGTCCTCGTGCAAAATTATCAACGGAAATCGAGTCTGGAACCCAGGTGGAGCCGTCCCTACCAGATCCTCCTGGCCACTCGAACAGCAGTGAAAGTGGATAGGAAAAAGAACTGGATCCATGTGTCGCATGTAAAGAAGCTCCCCTTACCGCTTCCTTCTGATCTGCAGAGCTAAGATGGAGTTCTGACACAAGAGGGAGAACGAAGGGTGAGGTTTGTGCCTTTCTCGGATGCCATAGAAATCGGGCAAGAGGAAGGATTGTTGATACCCCAAGGAGACAAATCAGCCCCAGTTTCTGAAACTTGTGATAAGGCTGATCCCTCTGAGACTTCTGAAAAACGTGTTACACCAAATGTCCCTGCTGCTGTGTTGTTCCAGGACCAGGAGTAACCTGGCCATCTACGATACAATTTATGGCCCCAAAAAACAAGCGATACCCCAGTTTCGGATTGTAGGAGACAGGGAAAGACTTGAATTATAGGGTTGAAAATAAGCTTTTCTGTGGTATTGAGCGAGACACTGGACTGAACCCGTTGAGAGCTTGGAACTGACACATTGCTCTGTTCAGAAAGAAAAACTTGGCGATCTAAAGGGCCTAAATTGCAATGGTAAAATTAACGTGAAGATCGTTTTTGTGGATGGATAGCAAGAGCCTGCCTGTGATGCTCTAAACGGACACAGGAAGAAGAAACCCTCTGGCAGTTGGCTTGCACCTTGTCCCTGAGTTTAGTTTGGACTTTTAGTTAGGATGTATCCCTTTGCCCGATTTGCTTTTGAGGATGAAAGACCTCTTTCTCCCAGACCTTTTATCGAGAATGTCCCCATGTTTTCTGGTTGGGCTACCAGAGTGAAGATAGCCTTTGTAATACTTATTGCAGTAATTATGATAATATTGATGAGCGTGTTTATGTATTTAGAATTCCAATACCCTATGCATCATGTTTTAGGTACCACAACAGCCCCACCTGAGCATTTCTTCTAAACCCTGCCTCCCCATAAAGAACGACATCGAGAAACCTATGTTAAAACTGCATTCATAGAAATGTTGCATGAGACTCATAGTACTACAAATAAGACAAATTGCTGGGTATGTGGCCTTTTGCCATCTGTAATGCATCGGATTGATTTGTTTATTTCTTTGCCATTATCACATTTAGCAAGCTGTGAAGCCTGGTTTTAGTTACTATCTCTTATGTATTTGCATTATGTAGCTGATCCCAAAAGATACACTGAAAAGGACTATGAAGATAGTTCAAGTTCAAGTTCAAGAATTTGTATAGCGCACCACTCACCCAGAGGGTCTCAAGGCGCTTGGGGAGGAGGTTACTTATTTATCGAATAGCCAGGTTTTAAGTTCTTTTCTGAAGGAGATGTGGTTCTGCGTAAGGAGGAGGTGAGTGGGGAGTGAGTTCCAGGTCTTGGCCGCCAAGTAGGAGAAGGATCTGGCTCCCATGGTGGATCTTTGGATACACGGGACTGCGGCGAGGCCTTGATTGGAGGATCTTAGTTGGCGGGTGGGTGTGTAAAAGGATAGTCGAGTGTTGAGGCATTCGGGTCCAAGTTTGTAGAGGGCCTTGTGTGCGTGGGTGAGGAAACATAATGTTATTCTCTTGTTGACGGGAAGCCAGTGGAGGTCTTTCAGGTGGCCGGTAATGTGATCTTGGCGAGGGATGTCCAAAATGAGTCTCGCCGATGCGTTTTGGATGCGTTGGAGTTTTTTCTGTAATTTGGCTGTGATTCCAGCGTAGAGGGTGTTTCCGTAGTCTAGTCGACTCGTAACCAGTGCGTGGGTGACAGTCTTTCTTGTCTCAGTGGGGATCCAATGGAAGATTTTTTTGAGCATACAAAGTACGTTGAAGCAGGAGGATGAGACGGCGTTGACTTGTCTGGTCATCGAGAGGGAGGAGTCTAGGATGAAGCCTAGGTTACGAGCGTGGTCTGTGGGTATGGGTGCGGAGCATAGATCCGAAGGCCACCATGAGTCGTCCCAGGCAGAGGGGGATGATCCTAGGATGAGCACTTCTGTTTTGTCTGAGTTAAGTTTTAGACAGCTGTTTTTCATCCATATGGCTACTTCTTACATGCCTTCGTGAAGATTGGTTTTGGCGGTGTTGGGGTCTTTGGTGAGAGAAAGGATCAGCTGGGTGTCGTCGGCGTAGGAGATGATATTGAGGTTGTGTTGACGCGCGATGGAAGCGAGTGGACTCATGTAAACGTTGAAGAGGGTGGGACTGAGTGATGATCCTTGTGGAACACCACAGATGACTTTGGTGGGCTCTGATTTGAATTGGGGGAGGCGGACTCTCTGGGTTCTTCCGGCGAGGAACGAGATGATCCAGTCCAAGGCTTTACCTTTTATGCCGATGTTCCTGAGGCGTTGTATGAGGGTGCTGTGACAGACAGTGTCGAAGGCGGCGGAGAGGTCGAGTAGAATGAGGGCCACTGTTTCTCCATTGTCCAGTAGTGTTCGGAAGTCGTCTGTAGCTGCGATCAGGGCGGTTTTGGTGCTGTGTTTGGCTCAAAAGCCGGATTGTGAGGGATCGAGGGAGTTGTTGGATTCGAGGAAGGTGGCGAGTTGGCAATTGACGGCTTTCTCAATGACTTTGGCTGGGAAAGAGAGGAGGGATATGGGGCGGTAGTTTTTAAGTTCAGAGGGGTCTGCTGTGGGTTTCTTCGGGAGGGCGCTGATTTCGGCATGTTTCCAACTTTCTGGGAAGGTGGCAGAGTTGAAGGAGCAGTTGATGACATCACGGAGATGGGGTGTGATGATGGAGTCTGCTTTGTTGTAGATGTGGTGTGGACATGGGTCGGTTGGCGAGCCAGAGTGGATAGAATTCATTAGGCGGATGGTGTCTTCAGTGGTGATTGGGTTCCAGGCGATGAAGTTGTTAGAGGGCGGTTTAGGTTCTGAGGGGGGTGGAGAGGATAGTTCGTTGGAACTGTTTTCGAAGCTGTTATGTATGTCGGCAATTTTGTTGTAGAAGAAGGAGGATAACGAATCGCAGAGGTCTTGGGAGGGAGTGATGTCGTTTGAGGCTGCGGTGGTGTTGGTGAATTCTTTGACGATGTTGAATAGTTCCTTGCTGTTGTGGGCGTTGTTGTTGAGTCGATTCTTGAATGCTGATTTCTTGGTGGATCGAATCAGCTGGTGGTGTTTGCGGGTGGCTGACTTGAAGGTGGTCATGTTGTCGGTGGTTGGGTTTTTTCTCCATGTTTTCTCGAGAGTACGGCATAACTTCTTGGATTTCTTAAGGTCATCGTTGAACCATGGGGTCTTTTTGTTGTCTTGTTTGGTGTGATGGTTTTTCAAGGGTGCTAGTTCGTCAGCGCTGTGAGTGATCCATTGTTTGAATTTGGTGGCGGCTTGGTAGGGTCCGATGAGAGGGCGGGTGGGTTCTGGTTGAGCGATGTGAGGAGTTGGTCGGTGGTGATTTTGTTCCATTTTCTCCGGGGGATAGGTTGTGGGGGGTTGTGGGTCGAGGTGGTTTTGTAGCTGAAGTGAACACAGCTGTGGTCCGTCCAATGGAGAGCTGTGGTATGATTGAAGGAGATGTGTTTGCTGGAGGTGAAGATAGGGTCGAGCGTGTGTCCGGCTACATGGGTGGGGGTGTCAACAAGTTGTTTGAGGCTGAGATTGGCCAGGTTGTCAAGAAGGGTGGTGGTGTTGCTGTCGTTTTTCTTTTCCAGGTGGAAGTTGAGGTCTCCTAGTAGAATGTAGTTCTCGGAGGCGAGGGCATGTGGACTGATGAAGTCAGTGATGTCTTCACTGAATTGTTTACGGGTTCCTGGAGGCCTGTAGATGAGGGTGCCTATGAGTGTGGTCCTAGGGTCGGTGTGGATCTGAAAGTGGAGGTGTTCGGCGGTTGTAAGGTTGTCGACGGAGCTGGTCGTGATTTTGATAGTGTTCTTGTGGACGATGGCGATGCCTCCTCCAGTGTGGATGGTGCGGTCTTTCCGGATGATCTTGTAATTGTTCGGGATGGCAATGGCGATGTTGAGTGTTGATGATGCGTTCATCCATGATTCAGTAAGGAAGGTGACGTCCGGTGATGTAGTGTCGAGTAGATCCCAGAGTTCAGTGGCGTGTCTGTGGACCGAGCGGGTGTTCAACAGGATGCACTTCAGATGGTTAGAGTCGGAGCTGTGTTTGGGGTTAGTGGATGTGGGGTTGGTCTTATTGCTGGTAAATTTGCAGGAGCGGCAGGCGAAGGGACCGTGGGTACCTCCCAGGGCAGCTTCGTAGCATTGAGGTGTGTGTCCGGGGTTAAGGGCTGGGAGGGTGGCGGCATCATAAGTGAAGCGAGAGGGCTGGGTAAGGCAGGGACCAGGGGGTCTGGCACTGGGCGCAGTCCAGGCACGGACGGGCGCAGACGGGCTTACCTTTGGCGCACCTTCAGTGTACATCCGCTGCGCGTGGACGCTGCGCGAAGGACCGTCAGTCATAAATGGAGAGTGGAGGGGGGCGGAGGATGGGAGGGGGAGCTGGGAGGCGGGAGTGTAGGGGGAGGGACGGGCTGCAGGCACAACAAAATGGTTGTAACAAAAACAAAAGGAAAACAGGACGCTAAGGACGCAATCAGGCAGCAATTTTGCTCAGGAGGCAATGCGGGCAATGCGAGCGAGCGGTGGAGCACACAGGAACAATTTATAGATAAAAACAATCAAAGCAATGTGGTGCGCTACGCCACAAACCGGGTGCAAATTATTTCAAATTCAAGGTATGGCAGTGGGGAGAAGCAGCGCTACGATACCAGGACAGCGCTACGAGGTCAGGAGGTAGGGTGGAGCGACCGTTTCAGAAGGAATCAGGCTGGTCACCGAGAATCCCCAGCCGGGCCGTTCCTGATGTCCAGTGGGTGGGAGGGGGAGCTCGGAGGCGGGAGCGTAGGGGGAGGGATGGGCTACAGGCACAACAAAATGGTCGTAACAAAAACAAAAGGAAAACAGGACGCTATGGGTGCAATCAGGCAGCAATTTTGCTCAGGAGGCAATGCGGGCAATGCGAGCGAGCGGTGGAGCACACAGGCAAAATTTATCGATAAAAACAATCAAAGCAATGCGGTGCACTACGCCACAAACCGGGTGCAAATTATTTCAAATTCAAGGTATGGCAGTGGGGAGAAGCAGCGCTACGATACCAGGACAGCACTACGAGGTCAGGAGGTAGGGTGAAGCGACCGCTTCAGAAGGAATCAGGCTGGTCACAGAGAATCCCCAGCCGGGCCGTTCCTGGTGTCCAGTGGGTGGGAGGGGGAGCTGGGAGGCGGGAGCATAGGGGGAGGGACGGGCTGCAGGCACAACAAAATGGTCGTAACAAAAACAAAAGGAAAACAGGACGCTATGAGCGCAATCAGGCAGCAATTTTGCTCAGGAGGCAATGTGGGCAATGCGAGCGAGCGGTGGAGCACACAGGCACAATTTATAGATAAAAAAAATCAAAGCAATGCGGTGCGCTACGCCAGAAACCGGGTGCAAAAATATTTCAAATTCAAGGTATGGCAGTGGGGAGAAGCAGCGCTACGATACCAGGACAGCGCTAAGAAGGAATCAGGCTGGTCACCAGATGTTCTAAAGTACATAGAACAACACCAGGGATTTGATGCCCAGGGGAACCAAGAGGAGGGATCTTTAGATCCGGATGCCTGTATGAATATGTACACCACTTATGAAAATGCTACTTGGTTAAAGGAAGAAATGTTGGATTTTGAACAATTTAATTCCACACAATATTTTCAACATTTCCAGGATCGAAATGTCACTGATGATAAAGCAATGCCAGTTCCCATTTTGAATAGTACTGCTTCCTTTTGCATACAAGGGAAAGGTCATGTTACAGTATGGAATAGCAAATGTAACTATACTTACATTTTGCATACTACCAGCTCCCCACCTCTAATAACTCCGCCAAATGTGTATTTTGTTTGTGGTGTGAACGCCTATACTTGGCTTCCTAGAGGGTGGGCCGGAAAATGTTACCTGTCCTTCTTGTATCCTACAGTATATATAGCTCCTTCTAATTATCACAAGACCCACCAGCTGATTAAACGAAGTTTAGATCCTTATCGAGTACGCAGGAGTATTAGTACTGAAGGCACTGATCAGACTGATACTTCTGCTCAGCAGTTTATGGATATAGCAAAGGGTCTCTTTCCAATATGGGGTCCCATTTTCACTAGTAGAGATGTTACCTGTCCTTCTTGTATCCTACAGTATATATAGCTCCTTCTAATTATCACAAGACCCACCAGCTGATTAAACGAAGTTTAGATCCTTATCGAGTACGCAGGAGTATTAGTACTGAAGGCACTGATCAGACTGATACTTCTGCTCAGCAGTTTATGGATATAGCAAAGGGTCTCTTTCCAATATGGGGTCCCATTTTCACTAGTAGAGATGTTAGGCGTCTCTCCAGAGTAGTGGAAAATGTGGTTCAAACCACTGCTGGGATTTTTAATTAACCTCACTGTAGAGCTTCAGGCTACAAGACTTGTATCGCTTCAAAATCGGATGGTGCTTGACCTCATCCTGGGTGATCGAGGAGGAGCATGTTGCGTGATCAGCAGCTCCTGCTGTGTATATATTCCAGATTCTGCTCCCACTATACATTTAGTTATTCAAAAATTTCACCGCTTAGCTGCGGAAGTCCATGCTGATACTGGTACTTGGTCTTTAACCGGGTGGTTCTGGGATCTTCTCTCCACCTGGGGTTGGAAAATGTTCATGATTCTGGCAGGAGCACTGGGAGGGGTATTTGTTTGTTGCCTGTGTCTTCATTGTGGCCCGGCATGCTGCTCCTATTGTGCCGCCAAACTTACTTCCTCATTGACAGTATCCCAACAGACCAAAATTGAGAAGCAGTTAGTACAAAAGGAGGTGGCCGACCTCATGCAGATAGATGAGGGTGTGTTCTTAGATTAAGAGACCAGCCTTTATATATTGGCTTCATCATGCCAAAAGGGCGGTCTGAAGAAATATAAAATCAATACTATATAATGTTGCCGTAATGTATCCAATATATGTTTGCTACTTCGACAGAAACCTCTTGAAAATACACTCGACCCATGTATAACCAAAAACTTAGGCCTCAACCAAACAAACAGCATCCTGATTTCATTTCCCTGGGCATCTTTCGTTAGTAAGGAAAACATGTGACATACTGCTGAGCGGAGAGTCTGAAAGGGTGGCCCGGGCTATGAACAGAGTATTGATTCTAACTTAGGAAACTCAAGGTCACATCTGTCTTTCTTCCAGAATGAGCACATTCTTGCAGGCGCCATGTCTGTCTCCCATGCAGCAGAACCAAAGGGAGGCACCTTTACTGACCTACCCCCGGAATAGCTTGAGCTAAGTTTTGAATCAATCTATTGTGCCTTATATGGATCTTCCTGTTGGTTTCTCAGTTACTGGTACTTTTCCATGTACGGGGTTTCAATGAGGTATGCTGAAAGTATATATGCACTGTTTTGAATGTGATCCAGCAGTCTCCTCTGCACACCTTTGAGAGCTGTGGTGAGAGGGAGGCTCCCCTATATCTTATATAGGGCGCTTTGCAAAATAAACGATTGAACCTTTTCCATTGCCGACTGACTTATGTATGGTAAATAAGGTATATGGGCAATTGGTAATTATAGTTCATTGGTACATTATTGTAGTACTTCACACTGGCGGGGGTGCTGACGGGCCCTGTTCTACTAGGGGGTGATTTTAATTCTGTGATGGATTTGGACCTAGATCGTTCCCACCCTCCTCTCCTAGAAGCTCCTACTCGCAGGTTAACGGAGACTAGACGGGACTGGGAGAGACGCTGGGGACTTACAGATTCTTGGAGGGCCCACCACCCTGGGGAGCAAGACTACTCTTTTTTCTCCGCGGTCCATGAATTACACGTCAGGCTGGACGCGGTGTTGTGCTCCCCAGATGTCCACATACTGCTCACGATGAGTGAATATTTGGCTAGGACGACGTCCGACCATAATCCCCTGTTGGTGACTCTGAACTGGATTCGCATTAGAACGGCAATCCCCAGCTGGCGACTCCGCCCGGAGGTCTTGGAGGATCAGGTCTTCCAAACCACCATAGGTACTGCCATTGAGGACTATTTCCGGAGCAATGCAGGCACTACTTCCAGTCGGCACAATGAGTGGGACGCATTCAAAGTGGTGATAAGAGGGAGGTGCATTGGAGAGGCGGTGGGGGTGCGTAAGTCCCTGTTAAATGAAGTTCAGCAGGCAGAACAATGACTCCGGGAGAAAGAAAGGGAGAGACCGGGCCGTGAGGAAATTCAGGGGGGCTCTTGAAGGCGAAGGAAGAGCTTGCAACCAAAATGGAGCGGCTGCAGTGTTTTGATCACAGGGCCTACTTGGTGCGGGTGCACGAAGAGCGCGATAAATCCAGGGCACTCCTGGCATGGCTAGCAAATCCGGCGCGCAGAGGCATGCCGATCCTTGAACTCCATGAGGAGGGGGGGAGTGACCCATTATGGGCAGCAGGCCATTAATGGGCAATTCCTGGATTACTACACCACCCTATACCGTAGCACAGTAGATCCCAGGAAACTAGAAGAAGGAGACTTCCTTGATGTAGAATTACCACAGCTCGAGGCTGCGGAGGCGGAGAGCCTGGGTCGGCCGGTAGAACTGAGTGAGGTCAGGGGAGCCCTCAAACCCATGGCCAAAAAGAAAACCCCAGGTACGGATGGACTACCCTCGGAGTTCTATGTCACCTACCTTGACGTGCTGGCACCGTAGCTGGTGGTGCTATATAACTGATCACGACAGGTGGGCTTCTTACCCGCTTTGACGAGGGAGGCTATTATTATACCGCTCCTTAAACCGGGTAAGCCGGAGTGAGACAGAACAGCGTATCGTCCTCTGGCGATGTTGAACATCGATTATAAAATACTGAGTGGTATCTTAGCCAGTCGCTTGGTGGTACACATGACAACCCTGGTCCACGGAGACCAAGCTGGGTTCATCCCCACTCGAAACACGGCCTTGAACATCCGGAGGCTATGTCAGTTATTGCATGAGGCGGGGGAAGGAAACAACGAGGCCTGTGTAATATCTAAAGACATTGAAAAGGCTTTCGATAGTCTAGAATGGCCATACCTGTTCTGAATGCTGAGGGCCTTTGGCCTCGGGGAGGGGTTCGTGGCATGGATGAAGATTCTCTACTTTCGTTCGACGGCCAGAGTCCGAACGGGGGGTGTGAGCTCGGCTGCTTGCGATGTGGGCAGGGGAACGAGGCAGGGATGCCCTCTGTCTCCCTTCCTGTTCGCTCTGGCAATTGAACCACTGGCAGTTCGTACACGGGCAGGGGGGCATTATAGAGGGCGAGAGGGGTTGGGCCGGATCCACCACATAGCCCTATACGCAGACGATTTACTGATGTTCCTCTCAAATGCCACTGATGAGCTTCGGGGGCCCGGGGGTTGTTGGCGAAGTTGGGACAAGTGGCGGAGCTTAAAGTCAACTGGGCCAAGACCTGTTTGTTTCCGCTGCGGAGCGGGCATGGTGATCCTCCCAAAGAGGTTGATGTGTGATGGGATTGTAGGTGCCTACAGTATCTGAGAGTTAGAATTTACCATGAGCCAGAGGATTTATTTGAGGGCAATATAGGGCGAGACTTTCGTGACATCAAGAGTAGCTTTGACTTCTGGGCTTCTCTGTCTTTATCGGTTATGGGACGGACGCGTGGCTTTGCTAAAAATGATCACCCTTCCTAGTTTATTTTATTACTTTGTCACATTACCGCTCTGGATACCTGGAAAGTGCTTTGCCCAATTCAACTCCATGGTTTCAAGTTTCTTGTGGGGAACGGGAGACAGAGAGTTGCTCTGCCGCCCATGATGCGCCCGCGACGGGAGGGGGGCTTTGCGGCGCCGGACTTTGAGGCTTATTACCACGCGGCTCATTTCCAATGGTTCACACAACGATTGGCAGGGAAGCTAGGATTGGAGGTAGACCAGAGAGGAGGAGACCTGGAGCTTCGCCGCTTGAGCCGGATTTTGCTACAACTCCTGGTACGGGAAAATGAGGTGTCCAGGGACTTGTGGGTTTTGAGGCAATGTTGCTGTAGGGCTATGCGACGCAATAAGGGGGGCCCGGCATATGCCCCAGAGATCCCAATATAGTTCTGTGTGGAGCTCCCACACGGTGGGGACTGGCAGCACCTGCATGACTGGGAGGAACTGGGGATCTCCACCATAGGAGATCTATATGAAAGATGGGGCACCTCTACCGTTCCAGGATCTCATGCAGGGGCATGAATTACCGGCGCAGGACTTCCTCTTGCACGCGGGTGTGGCGGCCGCTGTGCGCAGACACTGGAAGCACAGGTTGGAGGAACCACGGACCTTCCTCCCCTGCCAATATGTGGTCACCTCCGCTGGCAGAATCAAGGCGGTGATGTATTTGTACAGGAGGCTGACGCAGGGCTTGAGGACTGCGCTAGAGGCACTGCGCATTAAGTGGGAAACCGACTTGGGAACGCCAATAGAGGAAAAACCCTGGGAATTGCTCATGGAACGGGCCTGGAAGTGCTCCCGGAATGCGAGATTCCAACGTATCCAATTCTATGTGTTTCACTGGGCATATCTTACACCGCAAAAAATTATTGAGTTCTTTGGATCACACGCTGCCTGCCCACGGTGCAGACTGGAAGGGGCGGCTTTCATGCACATGTTATGGGACTGCTCATTCCTCTGTGGATATTGGGGGGAGGTATTGGCCAAGTTGACAGAGGTGACGGAGAGGGATCTGCAGACTACCCTAGGGGTGTGCCTCCTACACTGGTTTCCCCACACTCTCCGCAACAAAATCACCAGTAAGTTCTTAGACTTGGGATTAGTTCTGGCCAAGAGCAAAATAACTAGCCATTGGAAGGCGGTCACGGCCCCTAGCGCTGCGCGCTGGCTTCGAGAATTTACTAAATGGGCAGAATGTGAGGGGACACTTAGGCTTCAATTAGCCCGAAGGACAGATAATGATAAGTTATGGGCCTCTGCAAGAGCCTGGGTGGCGATGGTGGACTCGCTCAAAAATCCGGTGGAAGATGATGACTGATCTCTCAGGCCATGAGTGGTATTCCTGGCACATAGGGCTGTAACAGCCAGCAGTAAGTTGTGAGAAAGGGGGAGAGGCGCATGGAGTTGGGTGTGTCACCCTAACGGAGGTATAGGCTCCTGACATTGGACTCGGATGGAGTGTGTGGAACGTATGTTGAGCATGGAACGTGCGGCTAGGTACGGCAACATGTCTGAGGGGAGGAGGGTGGTAGGGCTCGGATGGGAGGGGAGGGGCTCAGGAGAGGGGGGCGAGTTGAGGGGGGCTTTTGTTCTGACCCAGTTTGATTGCTTTATACGCTGTGATACGAAGGCCGACAATGCTTGTCGCAGCAAGGAACAACATGACTTAATTCTGCAGGGATACGCCACAGCTTGCCTGGGGGGTCAATCTCAATGTTGGCAAAGACTAACTCCTGATATGGACAGACCTGCTGGACTGCACCAGTTTATGTGAGACGAGTTACAGCCATATCGGGAAAACACGTGTTGGTCCAGGGTTCTAGGGCAAATATATGGGAATGGAGAATTATGTGATGTGATTAAACGTTATTTGAAAGCTCAATAAAATCTGTTTTAAAAAAAATTAGAGAGTCAATAGCCGTCCCGAAATGCTCAATAGCTAAAAGGAACAACAAGGGTAACAGTAGGCAACCCTGCTGCATACCTTGCGAGATATGGAAGGGCTTCGACATGCTTGGACCTCCACAGTCAAGCTAAGCAGAGGAGGTTGTGTAAAGCCACCAGTTTGTAGACAAAAAGTCAGGCCTTATCCCTGCCCTACTCAAGGTGTGGAAAAGGTACCCCATTCAACCTGGTCAAAAGTCTTTTCGGCATCCAAAGAGAGCAGCAGTTTATTGTCCATATCATTTTGTAGTTGCCATAAAACACTGAACAATAGATGCATTTGATTACGGGAAAAACACCCTGGCACAAAACCTACCTGAGAACCATGTATCAGGCTGGGGAGGACTTTCTTAAGGCAGGTTGCCAGAGCCTTTGCAATAATGTTGTCCACGTTAATGAGCGATATAGAACAGTAGTTCGCACAATTAGTAGGATCCTTATTGAGTTTCAAGATTAGGCTGAGAATACCTCTAATAAACTACTGCCGTATGACAATATCACCCTCTAGCTCCTTAAAAAGTATATAAATAAGCAGGACCATGAGCTCTCTGTTCATTTTATAAAAGTCAATCGGGAAATCATTGTCTCCCAGGATTTATTTGTTGCGCTTGCTAGCCTCTGCAATCTCCTACTCTGTAATCTCCACCTCAAGGACCTGCCTATCCTCCTCAGACAAGGAAGGGAAGCAAAGGTCTTACAGGATATCCAGATCAGAGACAGTATTAACAGGAGCCTCAGTGCTATTAGGCGCAGACAAGGAATGGGCACATTTTTCCATAATCTCCACCGGGTTTGTGAGCAATCTCGGAGTCTTGATACACATCACTGGAATGGCAGAATTGGTCTTCGATTAGCATAATTGTGCTTCAAGAGCCTCCCTGCATTTTCACCATGCTCATAGTAATTCCACTTTATACAAGGCAGGGCATAATCCAATTAAGCTTGCTTTAACTAGCGTAAGGAATACGGTGTGGGATTCGATACACAAGATTTGGTGAGATCATGTTCCACCTTGTCCAAACTTGATTGCATATTGCGAGCCTCTTGCATATGGATAGCCAAATCACACATAAGCACACCTCTCAACGCCTGTGAAGAAGTTATTAAGGATTCATTATCTAATAGATATTAATGGAGTTGGTCCTTAAGTTTCTATTTACTGTCACACGCATGATAATGGGAGAGATTCAGCCACCAGCGCTTAGAGGGTGGGGATGCAGCTCAAAAATCCCCAGGGCATGGTCAGAGATTTCCCCAGGGTCGATAGTATAGTAACACAGCAAGGCCAATGAGGCATGGGACATTAGAAAAAAGCTTATCTGGGAACAAGTCCCACGAAAACATAAGATGAATGTATACTTGCTATCTCTAGGGTGTGTCAGGTGCCACGGATCTCTCAGGCCATGATCGTACAGCACATCATGTATGATCACTCTATCTTTGGCATTAACCCTATACTGCGGCCCAGAACAATGTAAATGGGGGTCAAATGATACATTCCAGACCCCTCACGTTATTTTCTTGTTGGAACCAAGCTCTCTCAGAGGGCTAGATAACGTTAAAAAAAGGCCACCAATAAGGATTAGGCAAATGATGGACTCCAATATCAAAATATGATTCATAATTTTAAATTTTACAAAGACATAATGAACCAATGGGCCCATCCATGTCTTCAGAACAGTGACTAATAGTGATTTATGGAACAGGATAGCACCCCATACTGTTTCGGAGAAGTCCGAGATTCAGTAGTGGAAGCAGAACTGGCAGGCAGTATACCACTACTAGAAACAGTATCCACCCAATCTCTCCTTAATTTATTAGATTCCAGGGCTGAAACAGGCGTCTAGTGCAATAAGGTAATGTCTGAAAATGTTCGAGGCAATGTAAGTCAGTACCTTCTCCCTTCTAATGTAGTGTGTTAGCCCACTAATGTTAAGGGATAATGTGCACAGTCTTTTGAATCGTGGCAGCAATGACATGAATCAAGAACAGACGAGCTATTCTCAATATTAAGACTTTGAACTAGTGTTAGATTTAGAGAGGGTACAGCAATGACAGGTACAGCCCTATTACAGTATGTGCAAGTGGGACTAATACAGAAGGTATGTCAAAACTGCAGAAGTACTAAGCACCAGATAGAGGATAGTGTTACAAAAGGCAATCTTTTCTGAAAAACAGAACACAATCGTTTATGGTGAACAAAAATCTCTCTGCTCCTCACCCAATCTACTAGGAGTACCTCAAGGCTCAACCCCAGATCTTTTGACTGGGTGTGAGTGTTTGATTGATTCAGATGCTCCGTCCATCACCACCCCCTTTTGTACCGCTTTTGGCCGCCACAATAGTGGCAGGGTATGCTCAGATGTGAGTCCCTTACTCACTTTGCCACTGGATTCAAGCAAGCTGGGCTGAAGACGGCTGGAATGCCAGAAACCCGTCCTCGGAATCTTGTTTCCGGTCCAGGGAAGACATGGCTTGGCAGTTCGGGCTGGACTGTTCCCATGAGGCACAGGGTCAGACTGATTTGCATACAGCCATGTCTGAACTGGGGTGGCAGAGTGGGCTAAAGAACTGTGATGGATCAAACCCAGATCTTTTGACTGGGTGTGAGTGTTTGATTGATTCAGATGCTCCGTCCATCACCACCCCCTTTTGTACCGCTTTTGGCCGCCATAAGTGTGGCAGGGTATGCTCAGACGTGAGTCCCTTGCTCACTTTGCCACTGGATTCAAGCAAGCCAGGCTGAAGACGGCTGGAATGCCAGAAACCGGTCCTCGGAAGCTTGTTTCCGGTCCAGGGAAGACATGGCTTGGCAGTTCGGGCTGGACTGTTCCCATGAGGCACAGGATCAGACTGATTTGCATATAGCCATGTCTGAACTGGGGTGGCAGAGTGGGCTAAAGAACGGTGATGGATCAAACCCAGATCTTTTGACTGGGTGTGAGTGTTTGATTGATTCAGATGCTCTGTCCATCACCACCCCCTTTTGTACCGCGTTTGGCCGCCATAAGTGTGGCAGGGTATGCTCAGACGTGAGTCCCTTGCTAACTTTGCCACTGGATTCAAGCAAGGCGGGCTGAAGACGGCTGGAATGCCAGAAACCGGTCCTCGGAAGCTTGTTTCCGGTCCAGGGAAGACATGGCTTGGCAGTTCGAGCTGGACTGTTCCCATGAGGCACAGGGTCAGACTGATTTGCATATTGCCATGTCTGAACTGGGGTGGCAGAGTGGGCTAAAGAACGGTGATGGATCAAACCCAGATCTTTTGACTGGGTGTGAGTGTTTGATTGATTCAGATGCTCCGTCCATCACCACCCCCTTTTGTACCACTTTTAGCCGCCATAAGTGTGGCAGGGTATGCTCAGACGTGAGTCCCTTGCTCACTTTGCCACTGGATTCAAGCAAGGCGGGCTGAAGACAGCTGGAATGCCAGAAACCGGTCCTTGGAAGCTTGTTTCCAGTCCAGGGAAGACATGGCTTGGCAGTTCGGGCTGGTCTGTTTCCATGAGGCACAGGGTCAGACTGATTTGCATATAGCCATGGCTGAACTGGGATGGCAGAGTGGGCTAAAGAACGGTGATGGATCAAACCCAGATCTTTTGACTGGGTGTGAATGTTTGATTGATTCAGATGCTCCGTCCATCACCACCCCCTTTTGTACCGCTCAACCCTATCCCCAGCATTATTCAACCTTTATGTCGATCCACTAACCGAACGTCTACAGCAGACGAACATCTCCTAACACATGTACGCGGACAACACTCAACTTTACATCAAGATCACTTCCATTAATGAGATAAAGATAATAACTCAAGCGCTCGAATAGACAGTCAACTGGCTAACGACCAACTTCCTCAAGCTAAACTCACAAAAAACTGAATTTCTCTTAATCTACCCTCCTAAAAACTCTGGAGATAAAGTGATGGACCAATATGGTCACTGCTCTAAATTGCACGCCGATTGTGGTGGACTCCACCAAATCGTTGGTAGTCACACTGGATAAAAACCTTAACATGAAAACACACATCAACCTGTTGGCTAAAAATGCCCGCTTTCACCTCCGCTATCTCAGAACCATTCATCGAGAGCCCTGACATCCAAAATGCAGTTCAGGCTTTACTCATATCAAGATTAGAATATGGTTGCACTACCCTCTCGGGGCTGCCCAAAATCTCAAAGGCCCCTTAAAAGCCTGTCTCAAGGCAGCAGCAAGACTCTTATCAGGATCCAGGAAATTTGACCATATATCTCCACACCTCAATGCGCTCAACTGGCTACCCTACGAAGCCAGAATCCACCTTAAGATGGCCTGCATTACTCCCAAAGCTCTCCACCATAACAACGCCCAATACCTATCCCAGAAACTGACTTTTTCTTGGGGAAACAGACACTCTAGGAGCTCCGACTTCCTACTCCTGAAACCCTCTCGCTTAAGTAAGAAAAAAACGTCTGACAGGGTATTTTCTGAAGTGGCACCAAGAATTTGGTACTCTCTACCTCTGTGCGTCAGAAAAATCTTGTTTACATTATTCAAAAGGGACGCAAAATCTTTCCTGAGGAGCAAATTCCTCCCTTAAATCTGCACAATCCTCACCATCTGGTGCACTAGTATCCCATCAGCCTTTTCACTGACTTACAAGGCACTGTACCAGTCAACTACCTCAAACTTGTCTCCACAACTCCCCTCAAGGACACCTAGCCTCTTTGACTTACGCATACTCGAACTTGCTCCTGCCGCTCTGTACTCTGTACAAACCATCTCTATTACCGTTTCTGCTACCTGACAAAACTTGTTAAAAATGTCTGGATACTCTGTCTGCTCTGTTTTACTAATAGTATTATTCTTACTCTGCCTGCCTGCCTAAACCTGCTAAAAATGTTTGATTTGTTTGATACGACATGCTTTGATCCACTTTGCAAAAATGTGTATTCTTACTCTGCTTGTTTGAAAGGCACTGTGATACCCTATTTTTGGTCTTGTTCGCACTATAGAAAACTCTAAAAATAAATAAATAAAAATAAATAAATAATGCAATAGTCTAAAAAGAGATTCAAGACGGTTCCAGTTAACAAGAAAACATAAGCTACTTTAAACTGGTGAGTGTACATCCAAACCCACTCCCACCGCCCCCCAACATCCCTCACTAGGCACACATTACTATTACATAGCAGAACCACTCCAGACCCCGAAGTTGCACCCCGACCATTCCACCTCTGCATAGTTGATTGACATGCACAAAAGTCACCATCACCAAAAGGTTAAAGTGAATGTGACAAGGAGGCTTACTATCAAAGCTTGCAGCCCTGAACAAATTCAAAGATGGAAACAAATAGTCCCCCCTACATACCCTCAAAGCACCAGAAAGGCACCCATCCAATCACAGAGTATCATACAGACCACAAAGCACGACCCCTGGAACAGTCATTGTTAGATTTGGGGGTCTCTGGTTGGCACAGGTAAATACTTGTGACAAGCAGGGACTCTCTCCTCTAGTCAGGATAAGGGGATCACCCTTTAAAATAACTCCTGCACACCCTTTAGGTAGTGTGGCGCAAGCAGATAACGCTAATCTCAGGGCGTCATAGGCTACGCATTCGTAAGCACATACAGTAACCAAATGATAACACCACAAATGGACACCAGTCTAGGATTTATGAAAATATGTAGACTTTCTGTAAATATATATAACTCTTATGCAGGCGTAATACAAGACCATAAATAATGTTTTCAAATGCACACAATACTGTTTTGGCTAAAGAATCTTCTTTGTATGCAAGCTTAATCTCAGGTTGGTGGTGCAAGCAAAAGAGAGTCTCTAACAATAAACACGGACTCTCTGGCCCGAGGTGCGCACCCTTAGGCTATGCATGCCAAAGTACCTGAAAGGTTGCTGGGACAATGCGGGCAAAAGGAAGATGGGCGTTGGCAGCCTCTGGGGTGCATGTTCGGCTCTCGATCAGCGCTGGGATGTGTGGCGTTGGGGGCGGAACCTCAGTAGGCGTTGCGGAGGGGTCTCGTTGCGGCAGGGTCCAGCCGTATGTTCCTTAGGGACGAAGCTGCGATGACAGAGGCGGCAATGCGGCACGGAGCAGCCTGTACGTGTTGTGCAGGGCAGCTCCTCTTTGTTGCAGCGCTACCTCTGGGATGTCTCACGGTGCAGTGCAGTACGCCTTCAATGTACGCACCGTACCTTGCTAGGGGGATCAAGAGGCTTGTCCGGAGTAAAGCAGGCAATGGTAGAGGCGGCGCGGTGGCACCTAGTGGCGGGTACGAAATGTACCGGCGGCTCGGTGGGTGCAGCGTGGCCTCAGCAGTGATGTATGGTGTGGAGCAGTACGCTTCCAAGGTACGCACCGTACTGGCTTTGCAAACAGACCCAGGGAGTTTGCGGCGGCTATCATGCAGGCGGTGCGGCTTCGGCCTTGAGGGGGGGTTGGAGCAGGGTGCTGGGCGGCCTCAGGGGGACACGGCTTGGCAGCGGCTGAGAACAGCGGGGACACACTGTGCCGGGGCGGCCACAGCACGGATCAAAGCACCTCAAGGCGGACGAGATTCACAGGGCGCACTCAGTAACGGCCATCAGCGGGGCATGAACTCAGTAAGCCCAGCAGCTGGGTTTGAAGGGGGGAAAGAGCCCAATGGCCCTGGGGCTCAGTTCAGGGGGCCAGCTCGCTTCCAGGCCCTTGGAGATTGTTTTTGAAGCACAATTTCTTTGCAGAAAGTAAAGCAAGTTTAAAAGTAGCAAGTCTTTGTAGGTTTCTTCCTCTCCTTTGGCAGCAAGGGAACCACTGCAGGCCAGTCCCCCAGGATAGGGACAGGGGAAACATCCTTTACAACGCAACTTTTACCACGCAGTGCCTTTACCACGCAACTTTTACAACGCAAACCATTGCGCTGGGGGGCGCTCTAGGATAGGGAATACGTTTAATTTACTATCCAACACCTTCCCTAGTGTCCACAAGGACTGGAGTTGGAATAGTAAATTAAACTATTCACTATCCAGCACCAAAAAGCGCTATGCGTTGTAAAGGTTTTCGTTGTAAAAACCGCGTTGTAAAGGCATGCGTGGTAAAAGCATGCGTTGTAATGTCATACATCCAAGGGACAGTCTTCCTCCTCCAGCTTTACCGGTTCCTTCTCCTCAGGCAGAGGTCTCTTCTTGGTTCAAAAGCAGGATCTAATTTCTTTTATACAGCATTTCTTTTGTTCTTTCAGGCCAGGGGGGCCTTTGCCTAATCCAGTCCATCCCTGAGCACTTTGTTTTGCAGTTTCTGGCTTCTCCTTTCAGTGAGAAGGGCAGGGACATCAGTCACTCCGCAGGAGGTGAAGCCAGTATTGTGGTGACAAGTACAGTCCAGGAGCACTCTGTTGACAGTCTTCCCCTCTCTCTTCACAAGGTGCAGGGCAGAGTCATCAGTCGCTCCCCAGGGGGTGGAGCCAGCATTGAGGTGGCAGAGCACAGCCCTATTCAGAGTCAAAGGGCACTCCCCACACCCATCCTAGTGTAATCTCCCTATTCACCACCTGTCAGCCCCAGCCTGTCTCATGGAATTCCCCAGCCCTGTCACTCACAGAAACCAGACAGCAGATACACATCCTAGGAGAGGCAGGCTGAAACGGTTAGGCAAGCAATTACTAACTTTCTAAAAGTAGTATTTGCAAACACTGGATATTAAAGTAAACTTTACTAAAAGAAGTATTTTATTATTCTGAGTTCAGGCATACTAAACTTGACTTTCTACCATGCTCTCTGAGTCTGTTAGGATTATATAGTGTAATAATTCCAGCAGCCCATTCTGGCCTATGGAGAGCAGCTATCCTTACAATAGTGAAAAACGAAAATGGCTGTCATTTACTATTAGGACATGTCACACACACCAGGGCTTGTCCTACCTTATGCTTCCAATGCACCCTGCCCTTGGGCCTACCATAGGGGTGACTAATATGAAGTTAAGGGAAGGTTTAGGGACTGGCAAGTAGGTGCACTTGCGCAGCCAGCATGACAGTACCAGACTGCACGCAGGTTCTGCAATGGCAGACCTAAGACACATTTTACTAGGCCGCTTCTGTGGGTGGCACAACCAGTGCTGCAGGCCCACCAGCAGCATTTGTATTTACAAGCCCTGGCACTCCTGGTGCACTTTACAGGGGACTGACAGTAAACCAAATGAGCCAATCATGAAAACCAATCAATGTAAACAGTTTTCATAGGGAGCACTTGCACTGTGGCACTGATTGACAGTGGCACAGTGCTCTGAGCAGCTAACACCATCAAAACACAGGAGGCAGAACAGCAAAAAGTAGACGGGAGACTCACGCCAAGGTGCCAGGTCTAACAGTCACCCACAAGACCAATAAGTGAATCTATAGGCCGGAAGCAATCTAAATTTGATGGGAGAGCGAAACTTGTCTTCACAGCCCCATCAGATCCTTTTCTTGGTGCTCTCCGCTCCCATTGTTTTCGCACAGAATCTAACCTCTGACTTCCAGAGTGTTCTCCCTAAATCTTCTCAGGACTGCTAATGTTTTTTCTTCTGCTTTCCATCATCTTTGATTACTTAGCGAAATACTATCTTTTCTACTCAACAAACTGTGGTTCAAGTGATTCTTCTTTCTCCTCTCACCTACTGAAATCCTCTGTACCTCAATTTAAAGACTTTGGGTCTTGGTAAACTGATTACTGCTTCAGAATGCAGGTGTCCTGGCTATTTTTCACCTGCCTCACTGCTCATTTATCTACTTATTACACTTCTCTGCCCTGCCTTCCTGTCCCTAGCAAAATCAAGCTCCCTTGCGTATATTAGTAATTCCCAAGCTCTTTTTGTTCTTCTGTCCATCCTTTTCTTTCCTGCCTGCTAAAACTTGGAACCTCCTTACTCTTGCACTCCATCTGATTGATGATCATCTTGCCTTTCAGATGTCCTTAAAAACCCACCTCTTCCCTACTTCCTCTTCCTTTGCTTAATTCCTTTACCGTTTTAGCACCAAGAGACCCTTAATGGCTGATGGCGCACTCTTCCCGTTGTATTCATCATCAAATTGCCTACATTTTTAGGTCAGCTGTCTGGTTTGCTAACAACATCTTGGGGACATTCGGAAAGCTTCCCTGTAAATACATTCCGTCCATTGATTACCATTGGCCTTGTGGTTTGTAACTCACATTTGATTGCTTTCTATTTGTTGGCTTGATTTGTTCTAGGTTGTCCCACATGAGTGTGTCCCTTCCCATCCCTTGCCAAACCCGAATTTGCTGTATTCTTACACCAATATTGGATTTCTGTAAACAGGCTCAAAATGTTGATCTTTTTACATCTGCTGTGCATTCAAAGACATATGTCATATGTCAGGCTCATTCTTCCAGAAAACTTGGTGTTTTACTTTTCTTTCTCTAACATCAAAGTGATAGGATTTATATGACAATCATACTGTCTACTCTTGGCTTGAGGAAGGCTGTAAGATGTCACTTGTTTCTAGCATAGCACACAACGAAAACCAAATGTCTTTAAATGGGGGGCGTGGCTAGCGGCCAAACATGGCGGCAGCATAGAGGACTAGCTTCGGCAGGGAGGTGGCCTCTCCAACTATCCGTACGCTAATCCGTGGCTGAATCACACCTCGGACGGAGGCACCAAACACCCGAGACCGGGCGGAACTGGCGGCAAGCACCCGGACGAAAATCGGAGGCCGGATGGCGGAGTTATTGTTGAGTGCCGAGGCGATCGAAACATAGGCCTGACTCTGGGGGACCCAGTGGCGAGTGAAGCCGACTGGAAGTGTGTTATACCCGGCTGCGACAGACCGGAAGTGGTCGGGACTGGAGAAGCGCCCCACGACACGACCAGCGAACAGGGTCTCTGTCCTGGGACGAGACGTGTGCCATAACTGAAAACGGTGCGTAGAAGGAGGTGCCCGAAGACTATCTGGAATACCAAGGAAATAGTATTCTGCCAGAAGACGCAGACCGTCTGCTACGACACGAACATCGGAGCGTTCACCCCCATCTCTACAGGAGCTTCTCTCTGGATCGGACTGTGGGCCGCGTTGTAGCGGCGACTGATCCTTTTGCTCCCCTCGCTCCGAAGGCCTGCGTAATTACCACGAACACACTATGGCAGGGAAGGGTACTAAAGGTGGTACGACTCAGACGCGTATTGAACGGTACACTAATGACAAAACCGCGTCCCCTCCAGCGGATGGACGACACTCGTCTGCGAAAACAGTGGACAATGTGGGAACTAAGAAGGCGACACTGGACGATGTCATGAGGGCTCTCACGCAGGTCCAGACAACGGTGGGCTCCATCTCGACCGAAATAACCCTCATCCTGGCGGATCTTCACAAAATGGCCGAGAAAGTAGGTTCACTGGAATTAGTCACAAAGTCGCTGGTAGAGGATGTGTCGGAGCTACGGACGGCCATGGAGGCGGTAATGGCGGAGAACAAAATCCTAAAGGACAAGCTGGACGACCAAGAAGGACGCTCCAGACGGAACAATGTACGTATTCTTGGTGTTCCGGAATCGGAGGGCACGAGAGCAACGGATCTATACGTGGAAGATCTCATTAAAACGCACCTTCAACCTAAAGGGCTGTCGGCCTTCTTTTCAGTCGAGAGGGCGCACAGAGTCCCGGGCGGTCAGCCTAAACCAGGGGCGTCACCCAGACCAATCCTGGCAAGACTGTTTAATTTCCGTGACCGGGACGTCATCCTTCAAGCGGCACGGGTCTCACCGCCTGTGAAAATTCTGAACTCTACAGTGGCGTTTTCCCCGGACTACACAGCGGAAGTAGCCAGGCGGCAGAAAACTTTTTTGGACGTTAAAAAGGAGCTCAGGATACGAGAAATTCAATATTCCATGATCTTTCCGGCCAGGCTCCGGGTGGTGGCAGAGAACAGGACTTGGTTTTTCGATAACCCAGAGACTGCACGAGACTGGCTGGACAGCTGGCGTCCTGCCTCCCAATCTCGCCGCCCTGGTCGAACTAAAAATGGCCAACACTCGAACGACCGGGACGACGTCGGAGATGCTGACATGAACAGTGGCAGAAGCTCGCCGATGAGAGACAATGTTGACGCAAACCAGGAGGTAGACATATGAACACTCAACAGGTATGGGACATTCTTGCTTGGGACTGTCGCCGGAACCGCCATGGACACTGGGCCGAGGGCCTCTGCAGAGGGTATGAGGGGTCGCTAATTCCGGAGTACTCCTCCCCCCAACGAGCAAGTAACTGTGTGTTTTTCTCGGGGTGGGTCTAAGCACTCTGCTAAATAGGGGTGGCGGGCAGTTTTGAGTCCGTGTGGCAGGGAATCAGGGCGGGTGGGAGTTTGGGGCACGGGGGGGTTTCAACGGTTTGTTAGTTTGTATTGTTTGGCTCTACTGAACATATTGACGTTTTTCATAGTCACACTGTGCCGAATTTCATACACCGGGTGTACCACTACTGATCTGATAGCACTACAACTGCTCCAACATGCGATTAGAAGCACATGGGGGGAGGGACCCCCATCGACCACAGTTTTGTCCTACCCCATGGATTCCCGGTCTACGTGCACGGTCTCACAATGGCAGAACAACCACGACCAAGTAACATAACAGCTGATCCCGAGATGGGGCCTGTGCCGCCGATACAGAAAATGTCATGGAATGTTCGGGGGTTGGGGGATAAAGTGAAGAGAGGCTGGTTCTCCAGTGTATCAGAAGGTTGAACTGCGACATTGCCCTGCTTCAGGAAACACATTTAGTGGGTGCAGCTAGCAGAGCTTTAGATAGATGAGGTTACCGCATGGTCACACACTCAGATTTCACTTCAGGGTCCCGCGGGACGGGTATTTGGGTGAAAAAGACATCTCGATTCATACAACAGTCTACCAAAACGGATAAACATGGCCGCTTCCCTGCGGTGTGTGGGCAGTGGGAAGGCGTGCCCATTAATGTGGTGTCTGTGTATATCCCGCCAGCGCTACATTCATTGGCACTTCCGGACCTGGGCAGATTTCTTCTAGAACTCCCGGACGGGGACCTACTGGTGGGCGGAGACTTCAATGCACTGGCTAATAGTGAACAAGATAGATTCCCGAATCGCACACTCTCCACAGGCCCAACAAGATTCAGGGACTTTCTGGAGGCACAGGGACTAGTCGATATATGGCGGCAGCTCCACCCCGCAGATCGGCAGTACTCTTATTACTCAGCCATGCACGACTGCCTATCCCGTATTGATTATTTCCTTACACTGGGGGGTGGCAAACTCACAATCAACGACGTGCAGATTAGGCCCCGGGGTATATCGGATCATTCCCCCCTGACCATCACTATGTCATGCACAGCAACAGCGCGCAAGCGAGTCTATCCCATCTACCCTGGTTATCTCATACTTCCTCCGGTCCGAAAAACCCTAAAAACAACCACTAAACATTACTTTCAAGAAAACGCCGGCACAGTGTCTTCCCCGACGACGCTGTGGGAAGCATACAAGACGGTATTACGAGGACAGGCGATTGCGGCCATCACCAACCATAAACGCATGCAGAAACAGGAACTACTAGCGTTAGAACTGAAGCTGGAACCGGCGAATGCGGCCCATATGGCACTACCGTCGGATGACACTCGACACTCACTACACCTCTGCCAACAGCAGCATGACGACCTTCTTAGACGAAGGACGTTAGAAAATATAGAGGCGACAGCGCATAGGGTTTACGATATAGGTGATAAAGCCAACAAATTGTTGGCCTGGCTGGACAGGAAAAACGACGGCAGTAGGCACATTCTACAATTGCAGGACCCGGAGGGGACATGTCACACGCGCCCCTCTAAAATCGTTGACCTCTTAGCGAACCACTTTCAGGCAATCTACACCCCGAGGGCGGTGGCCACGGCCGAGGCGGCAGTGTTAGCGCTCCAGGGGTAGAGGTAGAGACGTTATCACCGGAGGCAGTGTCTGAATTGGAAGCAGACCTCACGGTGGAGGAGCTCCGTATGGCGATAGGTGCGCTACATACGGGTAAGGCACTGGGCCCTAACGGGATACCGATTGAGTGGTTTCAAGCAATGTCGGATACCCTGTGCTTACCGCTGTTAGCTATGTTCGAAGACTGTCGAGAAACTGGGACTCTGCCATTAGACCAGCGCTTAGCGACTATAGTGGCCATCCCGAAACCGGGCAAGCCTCCTGCGGATTGTGCATCGTATCGCCCAATCTCGCTCCTCAATGCAGAGGCGAAGATTTTGGCGAAACTGATCGCAAATAGACTGACCCCGCACCTACAACACCTGATTCACCCGGATCAGTCAGGCTTCATGCTACATAGGAGCACGACGTTAAATCTCCGCCGGGTGCATGGAGCATTGGCTCGTGCACATTTGCTGAAGGGGCCGGCGGCCATTTTGTCGCTGGATGCCAGAATGGCTTTCTATATGGTAGAGTGGCAATACCTATTCGCAGTCCTAGCCCGGATGGGCTTTGGTCCGAAATTTTTATCCTGGATTAGACTCCTATACACGGACCCGGTTGTCCATGTGACGGCCAATGGCCACATCTCTCGAGCGATCCATCTGGCACGTGGGACACGTCAGGGCTGTCCCTTATCCCCTCGACTATTTGCGCTGGTATTAGAACCGCTCGCTATTGTTATTAGGAACACGCCGCTGCTGAGGGGTATAACGTGGGGTGACGCCTGGGAAGACAGAGTATCCCTATATGCTGACGATATGTTGGTTTACCTATCTGACCCTGAGTCGAATGTCCCGGTATTGTTGGCACTTTGTGATAAACATGGATTTACCTCCGGATATACAATCAATTGGACAAAGTCAGTCCTTTACGTACTGAAAGGCCGTGTACCGATCCTTCCTGAACAGTGCCCGTTGGTGGTGACCGATATCTCCTTTAAATACTTGGGCATACATGTCTCCGGTGACCCGAACGTATTCTACGATCGGAATCTGGCGCCCCCACTCCTTCGCCTGAAGGCGGATGTCCGTCACTGGACAGCCCTGCCTCTTACGCTGCTGGGGCGTGCTGCCTTATTTAAAATGATGGCACTCCCGCGCCTCCTATATGTTCTGGAAAACACCCCAGATGTGATCCCGCCCTCTTACTTTCGAAAAGTGACCGCAGTAGTGACCAATCTGTTATGGGGTGACCAGCCACCGAGGATAGCCCACGTTAAACTTAACCGCGGGTGGTACGATGGAGGAATAGCATTACCGAATGTGCAACTTTATTATTGGGCATCCCAGCTCAAAGTAATTAGTCAGTGGATCCACGCATCACACGATGACCCGGCATATCTGGCAGATAGGACCCAACTGGGAACGCATAGTCTGTTGGCCCCGCTATATAACCTAAGCCTCCTTAAGGGACTGCTCGGCCCAACCAAGCACACAGTTACTTTGTGGTACAAGGCGCTCACGCGGTTAAAATGGAAGGGGGTCATTACAAAGCTGACTTCACTTTGGGGCACTAAAAAGTTAGGCTGCCTCAGGTCCAGTAAGGGGTTTACCCAATGGGACAATATTGGAATTTCAACGGTGGGGGATCTCTGGACATCTGGAGGGGTACTCCCTTTCTCACAACTGCAACAACAATACGCACTAGGCCCCACTGAAACTTATAGGTACATCCAGATAAGGCACGCTCTGCTGGCAGTACTTGAACCAGGGTCCCCTGTCCCAGAATCCTCACCCCTAGAAGACCGGCTTCTTACAGACTTCATGAAAACACGTGCCACCTCACTCACATACCGCAAATTGCTAAACAACCTCCCGGACCCCTTACAACGTTTGAGAGAGAAGTGGGAAACTGAATTGGGAGCTATGGACGAGACAGATTGGAATGCTGCAATGGCGTCGCCAAGGGAGGCGAGGGTCTCGGCCCGGTTTAGGCTCATACAGCTAAAAATACAACATAAGGACCGCTCTTTATAAAATGCACAGGGCTGAAACCCCATACTGTCTCAGGGGATGTGGGGAGGAAGGTACACTATTGCATACATTGTGGGACTGCCCGTCCATAAGGAGTTACTGGCAACAGGTCATGCGAACCATTTCCCAGACCCTTGACACTTCCCTAACACCAGAACCACGCATGTGCCTGTTGAATATTTGGGAAGGGACTGATTTGAATCTCAGGCAACAGCAATGGGTCACTATCGGGACAATGGTAGCCAAACGCGACACGACGCAGAGGTGGGGGATACCGGAGGTGCCTACGTTAGCATTATGGTGCAGGACAATGGACAAATTGATGTTAACTGAACGTACAGTATATAAAATGAGAGCTAACCCTAAAAAATGGAACAAGGTGTGGGAGGCATGGAATAGGTACAGGGGAGATATATGTGAACCACTGCCAGAGATGAGGACGACGATTCGGAGGATGAGGAGGAAATGGCCGATTGAATCGGGAGGGAAGTATGGGGATGGATAAGGGGCGTTAATTATCTGACAGGGATTTCAACTTTGTTCGGTGCTTGGAGAGGGAAGGGTATCTACCTGGGAAATTGGGATCGGCAATTTCCACTGACATTATCTTAAACTTTGTGACTATATATCAAAGATGAGCCATCTAATTTTGTTCTGTTCACTTTCTAAAACAAAAAAAACATAAAAAGTAAGATTTTATCTCTTCAATCATTATATCCTTATTGCATTTCGCATCATGTCAAATATTCGCTGCCGGACCGGAAGGTTGTCGGCTGAATAGCTGTGTAACAGTATGAGCCGTTGCGTTATTATGTAACATATACGAATGACAAGATGTACTGATGTTGTTTTGATGGCAATTGTCAATAAAAATCTTACACACAAAAAAAAAAAAAATTTCTTTAAATGGACTATGCAGATATTTCAGTATGTCAGAGTTAGGACAGCACAAACAAAGTACATTTTTTGGTAATTCTGAAGTGTGGAAATAAATATTTTAATACGATCGAAACTAATTTGTACACTGGTAGATGATATTTTTCCCCACATATTATTGTTTTTTTGCTGCATACGTTTATCAGTTAAACTGTATATTGTGTAAATGTAATGGCAATTCCAATTGGAGATGTGTTGTCTGTAGTGGCATATTGCTACCACACCATGCATACTCCACTCTACACTACTTAACCCTACTCTGCACCACTCCGCATCACTGTACTCTACTCTGCATAACTCTACACTTCGCCACCCCACTCCGCTCTTCATCACTGTTCTCTACTCTGCACCACTAAATTCTACGCCAAACTACTCTACTGTCCACCACTACACTCTTTGCCACTGAACTGTACACCACTCCACTTTGTGCCACTCAATTCTATGCCACCCTACTCAGCAACACTGCAGTGTATGCCACTAAACTCTACGCCACTCTATTCTGCATCGCACCATTCTGCGCCACTGCACTCTACATCAGTGTACTCTACTCTACACTACTGCACTCTGCAACACTGTACTATATGCCACTGAACTCTGCACCACTTTGCTCTACCCCATTCTACTCTATGCCACTGCAGTCTGAGCCACTGCACTCTACATCACTGCAATCTGTCACTATACTCTATGCTAATTGACTATACTCCACTATCAACTGGGCACCACCGCACTCTGAAACTGCACTTTACACCACTTCACTTCATTCACCAGTCTCCTCTACTCTACTCTACCACTCTACTCAATGCCAGTGTACTCTACCCCACTCTACTGTGCACCACTCCACGCTTCACCACTGCACTTTACACCATTCCAGTCGAGGTTACTACGTCACTGCATGTTACGCCACTCTACACCATTGTACTTTATGCAACTCTATGCCCTTCCACTAACCTACACTACTCCACTCTATGCCACTCCACTCTATGCCAACCTACTCCACTATTTGCCACTCTACAACACTCTAAACCACTCTAAGCAACACACTCAATGCCACTCCACTATGCTCTACACCACTCCATGACACTCAACGCCTCTCACCTCAACTCCACTCTATGCCCTTCCACTCCACGACATTCTACACCCTCCACAGCACTCTACACCACTGCACACCATGCCTCTCCATGACACTCCACTTCACTTTATTCAACTCTGGTCTACACTAATCCCCTCTACACCACTCCATGACTGTCTATGACACTCCACTCTACTCCACTTTACAACACTTTCCTTTACCCCACTATCTTTAGCCATGCTGAACGCTGCTGTTCAAAATGGCTAAAACATATTGGCAAAACCAATAACTCTTACAAAGGCGAGTCCCATTGGATTTTATGGCATGACACGGAGGCTATATTATGCAAATATCCTTTATTGCTGCAGCTCAGCAGAAACAATTGAAGAACACAGAACTTCAATGAACATTCCAATGTGCTATAAAGTCCCTCCATGACCAGCCATCTTCCTTCTTTGTTGCTGCTGCTCAGAAAGATAAGTACTCCTTTTTCAGCTTAACGGTTTGCTTCTGCTTACATATGATTATGTATTAATTTTAATACTTTTACTCCCTTGAGCTTGTGCTCACATATGATTAAGTATTCCTTAATACTTTTACTCCTTAGAGTTTGTGCTTACATACTTCTTTTTTCGATCAATTAACTCTTCTACTCATACACTCCCGGTAATGGGCTAACACGCTCTTCCCCTACCCCCCTTCCCGTTTCACCCCAGTTCTATTTCGAACCGATTAGGCCTTCTTTAAACACTGTTTATTTTTTAAGTCTTCCTACTGGACTCCCTCGTGATCACGCTCGTCTTCTACAGTCGCCTGCGGCTTACTCAAAACATTGTAGCCACCCCCCCCCCGTCATGTTGAGTCTGCCGACTTGCTTTACTGCGGTGATCACTGCATCCCAGCCTGGAAAGGGAAAGTGACCTGCCCAATTAAAACCATTATGATCCGACCCCCTCGACGCGATCCTGCGTGCCAAGGAGGGCTGGCCACAACCTTTAAAAGAAAGTACCTTGGCAAGCACCCATGCACGCACGCTATGTGCGTGGGGCCATTTTAACGCTTTGGGACACTGTCTTCATATATAACAAGTGCTCCCATTTCCCACATTGGGAACAATCAGCTGTTTTTTTCTCTGACGTATGCCTTCTACAGGCAGTTATATAAACTGCCCGTCTTGCGTATCAGCTGTTCGCTTGATACAACCCTCACGCTGGGTAGAAATTCAATACCAAGAGCCTCTTAAACCCACTTTTCTCAACAACTATAAAAATTGGCCAATACTGACCCATTAAGGAATGGCTCACAATTAAATATTTATTATTTTAAAGAATTACAAGACCTAACAATGTCTGCTCGCCCTTCTCAACAAAATATTGAGGATGCATTGGAGGAATTAGGTAATTAAACCCTAGAAAAGGTTTTGGGCTCAATTGATGACACAATAAATCAAAAAAATAATCGTACACGCTTCTACCAGTAAACAAGCAGGAGCAGTCAAGGCCCCATAGAAAAGGGCTTCTGGAGATAATCAACGTAAGTGCACAAAGCAACGTAAAACTTCCATACCCTCATCACACTCTCAAGGCGGTGAAAAGACTGGTGCCCCGGGCACCCTAGATGGGTAAGATAAAGGCCCTGAGCTCCCTATCCACATCAATAGCGATGACAGCTACAAACCAGTAAGTATGGGCGGAAAATCCGTTCCGCTCGCGGATTTTGCGGATTTTCGGTAAATTCGCAATCCGCGAGATTCGCGAATTTCCCGCAAAATCCGCAAATCCGCGAGCAGCGGATTTTATGGCTTGCTCGCACTGTTCGCGTGAGTTCGCGGCTTCCCAGTTCAACTTCGCGCCCCGCGAAAAAGCGCTAAATTGCAGAAACACGATCTTAGCAAAACTGAAACTACTTACCAGGTTCAAAAGTTCAAGCTCATCATTAGTAGCCATTTCCTGTAGTGCTTCCTGAGGGGCCCCTCCAGAGTTCAGTTGCCTACTTGCAACTATTATGTGACCCTGCTCTGACCCTCAGAATAGTTACACATATGCCACAAAGGTCCTGAATTACAGCTAAGGGAGACAAGCAGGAGCCAGGCTGGAAGTTCAAATCCAGTGACACATTAATCAGCCCCTAATTCATTATTGTCAGTTGGGGCAGGGCAGGTGTTGTAACTAATTTTGCAACAATGAAAGCACTTAGCAAGTGCAAAAGATCACTAATCAGGAAGCACTAAGGAAGCAGGTGCCAGCTAAAAAAATATTCTGTGACACATTAATCAGCCCCAAATTAATTCAGGTCACTTGAGGCAGGGAAGGTGTGCTTTGCTTTGCCACAATAATGTACACTGGACAACCAGAGGGTGCTGTGATGAAACAGAGGGTGGCATGGGTGGGCCAGAGGGTGGCATGAGTAGTCAGAGAGTGGCAGTGGTGAAGAAGAGTGTCCCAAACAGGCTGGACACGTAGAAACAACAAGTTCGCAAAACTTGCGACCCGACAGGTAAGTTCGCGTTTGCGAAATTGTACGAAACACTCGGGAAGTGGCAGAAACCCGCGCGAACACAAAAAAAAAAATTCGCAAATCCGCAAAATTCGCGAACGCGAGATTCGCAAAATTCGCCCATGCTTACAAACCAGAAATTGAGCTATCCTGCTCTTCTGGTTTAAATACTGATGTGGTAGAAGTACAGTTAAGGGGAACGGGAAGCTCCAAAGAGGCATCTAAGGCCTCAGGACCCAACATTGGAATCGTGGATCCATTTGGTGATCAAATGTTCGATCCTCTATTAATAAAACACCCCTTTTCACCGGAATGGACCCCATCACAGCACATCGTGGACTACCACTCCTTTTGGTTAAGGAAAGGGATTCCAAAAGAGGTCAGATCCAGACTTCGGTCTGAATGTTCGCGACCCTCCCTCCCCAATAAAGTGGCTATGACACTCGAATTAAATCCCAAAGTAGTAGCTTTCATAGCTAAGACCACCAGAGATCCCGGGAAGGGCATAGATAAAGGGTTAAACGCCTGTCAAGACCGTCTTCTTGACACCATAGGCCCACTCACCAAAATATTTGAGATGGCCTAGTCAGCCTACTGAGAAGATACTCAAGTTGACCCTAAGAACCTTAGAAAATGGGTACAAAGGACAATATGCCTTATAGGCAATGCCAACACCGCTATCTCCAAGGAGAAAAGAAAAGATGCGCTATTGAAGATCGACCCTGAACTGGTGAAATTAGCCAAAAATTACGGAGGCCCTAACTCCCAAGGCCTTCTCTTTGGGGAAGATTTAATTAAAGAAATCAATAAATACGTTGGCGCATTTAGTTCCATCTAAAAGTCCCAAAAGGAAATGTAAAAAATATTTCGAGATAGAGTTTTTACCCGGGCCGGGAGAATGTGAGGTTGTTTCCCCGGCTGTGGAATATCCCCCTCAAAACCCTTCATGGGCCGTGGCAGCAGATTTAACAACAACTACGACACCCAGAAATTCTACCAACAGAGGCAGAGGAACAGCGGACGACCATTCAGAGGCGAGCAGAGATAACATTTCTTTTCATCAGGTAGGAACCTCAAAAGATCTTTCAGATACCCCTCCAAGGGTGGGAGGGAGATTAGGCCAATTTGCTGGGAATTAGAATTTAGAAACCCAAGACACTTTGGTCTTGAATACAGTGCAGGGCTACAAGATAGACTTCACTGATACCCCCGTCCAAACAAGACACCCACGAGAGATTACCTTCTCATCCAAAGACAAAGATCTGGTCTCTCTAGAAGTAAAAGACTTATTAAAGAAAGGGGCAAATATCGAGGGCACACAATTTGCCTTCCTCAGCAACATGTTCCTGGTAGAGAAGAAAAACAAGAACCTGTCATAAACCTAAAAGACTTAAACCACTGGGTAGTCTACCATCACTTTAAGATGGAGGGAATACATCTTTTAAGGGGCATCTTAAGAAAAGGGGACTGGCTAACAAGACTGGACTGAAAATATGCCTATCTGACAATCCCAATCTGGAAACCCCATCAGCAATTTCTCCAATTCACCTGGGAGGGAAAACTGTACCAATTTTGCAGTCTCCCTTTCGGACTGACATCCACCCCTGGGTGTTTCACCAAGCTACTCCGCCCTTTGACTGCTTGTCTCAGGGAGAGTGCAGTGAGACTAATTATATACCTCGAAGATATTCTCATAATGGCTTAATCAAAACAGACTGTTTCACTTCACACAGACCTCACAACACGACTGCTAGCAGAGCCATGTTTGGGGAGGAACCAGAACTAGTGAGATGTGAGAGCCCCTCGACAGGGGGACGCTGAACATCTCAAGTGAAGAAGTTGAATATCAAATGCTTAGAATTGCTGGCAGGTTCATTTGCAATTCGCTGCTTCACCCAGAAGTCAGTGAGATGCTGTGTAATGTTACATATGGACAATGTGTCAGCAGTCCGTTATGTCAACAATCTGGGGGGACCCCACTCCAAAGGCCTAACGGACCTAGCGAAGGGCTTCTGGGAATGTTGTTTGAGCAAAGGAATATCAGTTATAGTGGAACACATTCCTGGGTTGAGCAATGGTAGAGCAGACTGGTTCTCTGGGAATTTCAAGGACTCCAGCAACTGGAAACTACACAGACAGGTATTCTTAACAATCCAATCCAGATGGGGCCCCTTCAGGACGGACCTGTTTGCGGACCGGCTGAACACTCAACAGAAGGAATTCTACAGTTGGAGACGGGATCCTCAAGCACAGAAGGTAGACGCCTTCCTCCAAGATTGGAGGGGTTTAGCTCCCTATGCTTGCACGCCATTTGCAATGCTACCTCACCTTCTCCTTCACGGTCGACGTTACAGAGGCAGCATAGTTGTGATCACTCCCCTCTGGAGATCTCAGGCCTGGTTTTCAATCATCCTGGAAACGAGCATAGACTTCCCTATTTTGATTTCTTCTTTCAGGGTCCAGAAAGAGACATCCATCCCCTTCTTGTCCTGACGGCATGGAAAATTTCAGGAGACAGTGGGGAATCCCAGGGCTTTCATCAGATGCTTTCAGACTTATATCTGAGTCATGGGCATCTGGTACAAGGAAAGCATATTGACTGGCATGGAACAAATGAGTTTGCTGGTGTTTTCAACAATGTTATAATCCCATTTCAACTGATTTAGTACATGTCGTTAACTATCTTTGAGAATTGTTTACATCAGGTATATCCTACAGAACCATGAATGTTTATAGATCTGCTATATCTGCAGGTCATGCTTTAATAAACGGTATCGCTGTTGGTCAGAATCTACTAACTAAAAAGATAATGAGAAGCATGAGAGAACTGAATCCTCCATCTGCTAAATATACCGCTCTATGGGATGTCACACTTGTCCTACGAACCCTATGCTCATGGGGAGAGAATTCCACTCTCTCTTTAAAGTGCACTTACCGTTTTATTATGTCTAGTATCATTCAGAAGAACTCCAGACGTCAAAGCATTAGATATTTTCAGCAGGGCCTTTCTACCAGAAGGTGTTTGCTTTTACCTCAAAAAAAGAACCAAAACCATGTCGTCTTCTATTTTTTACCCCTTCTTTCCTCAAAAGTCTGATATGGAATGAGTGTCAATTATTAATTTCCCACAGATCTCCACATAAGGGAGTTTCTTCACCAACTTCGGCAAGATGGATGAGGGATGTGATGTACGAAAGTGGTGTAGACGTCTCTAGTTTTGGAGCTCACTCCCTCAGAGGTACATCGGCTTCCAACGCCTTCTTTCTTGGAGGGGGCCGCAAGAAATCCTTAGGGCTGCAAACTGGTCAAATTAAAGTATGTTTAAAAGTTGTTATTTCAGACCAATCTCTAATGTGATTGATAATGTTCTTAATGCACTTTGAACTTGGAATAATATGGCATCTGTGTCATGCCATAAAATTTAGATATTTCACACCATAAAATTTTGATAAAGTTAGGACTCCTAACTTCTGTGAATACCGAAATGAGTAAGTGCCTTCTGTGAATACCAAAATGAGTAAGTGCCTTCTGTAAATACCAAAATGGTAGTAAGTTTAGGATTTTGTCTTAAGTTAGTTCTGTGAATCGGGCCCTTTGTACTTTTCTCTTCTGAGTTTAACAAAGAAGGAAGATGGCTGGTCATGGAGGGACTTTATGGCACATTGGAATGTTCATTGAAGTTCTGTTTTCCTCAATTGTTGCAGCTGAGCTGCGGCAATAAAGGAGATTTGCATAATATTAGCCTCTGTGTCCTTAATAAAATCCAGATTTTCTGCCCAGCAGGCTGTGAAAAATCTGCACTTCCAAATGCTTTCTTTTGCTCTAACTTGTAAGATCCTACTAGTGGCTTACACATCTTGGCAAAATAACTTTTCTTTACTGATTGCATTTCTTAATTTTGATGCACAGCAATATCAATCACATTCCCCCTCTAAATTGAATTTCTCGTTCTCCTTAGGAGGGCACATCTACCAGTCATAGCACTAATGTGTTCACCACCTTTTGTTACAGCTGTCATTTTCTATAGTGACCAATTTCTACTTCAAAGTAAACATTGGTGAGTTGTATTGGTATAACAGTTCAGTAATGGTTGGCCTCCAAAATATTTTAGGCTGGTCCTCAGGCACAACCGGCAACTAGAATACTCAAAGGGGCTGCATAGATGGCAATTGTTTTGTGCATTTTCTGGTGACTCATTCAAACATGGTGCTGAAGTGTTCGACGAAATATTGCTCCAGCCTTTCAAAAGCTTCAGCATAACCATCTCAGCACCCGAAGTCACAAACATTAGGAATAGGGCTTGGTGATTTTCTTCCACCATCTGCAAGAAGGCGGATGCAAATCCAAGCGGAAATGTTAATTCTCCACTGGATTTACAGCTCCCTCCCACCCTTGAAAAAAATATTGAAACTGAAAATTGTATGAAAAATTTGCTGACAGTCTGACACATTTCATTCCTCAAGGGTTTGTTGTCCTGGCTCTGATGCCACTGCCCGGCACCTGTGCCAGGACAGACCGTGCCCCCTGCTGCGCTTTGCCATCTGCTGGTAGGCAAAACATTGCAGCCTTCAACGGAAGCCATATGCTACAGGCTCCAGACTCGGAGATCAATGCTAATTAAAACGCTACGTGGTGGGAGAAAACAGACGATTTGCGTTATGTTTCTTGTCAGTCATAAAACTCAATGCCAACCTATCTGCTCCACCCCCAACCCCACCACAGCATTATATCTATTGCAGCTGAAGGCTGAGAATTCACTCCCTGTGACACTTCCAAAGATGTGGGTTTTTTTAAAGTCAACTTATGAAAAAAAAACTCTTGATAACCAATCAGCCTTTCTTGAAATGCCTCTGTGGTAACAATTCTACACCCACATTTCCTGATAAGAATTCTACACCCACATTTCCCTCCACTGGGAACTACAAAATAGGACAGATTTCCCACTTTTTTCTGACTGAAATAGCTGGACACACCTGTATTTTGTCCATGTGCTCCTAAAAAATTGAATAAGGTTGCTTTTTCTTACAGTCTCAATTATCTTGCACTTAATGATCACCAACATTTTTCAAATGTTCTCTACCAGGGCTTTGTAAGAATTGTCTAGTGGATTCCCATTCTGAACTTTCTATAGAGAATTAAACCGCAAATTTAACAAATGCCACCAAGGACTCGAATCATGCAAAAATACATAAAATACAAAGCAACTAAAACATTGCCCTTAGCTGAAATCTACTTGATAGATCAACCAGAAAGCAGGCCTCCTAGGGCTAAGCCAATGCAGGGCAAGCTTTAGCGCTGGTGGCGCCCGGTGCGACAATCATTTTTGGCACCCCGCACCCCTGGCTGCCTCCTCGGATTCTCTCACTTCCTAAAGGCAAAAGTGCCCCTCATCTCTCCAATCATAAGTTATTGCTAAACAAAGCGCCCCACTTGAGGTCAGCGCCCCCTCCACAGGTCAGTGCCCAGTGCGGCTGCATCAGTCGCACTGCCCTAAAGCCAGCCCTGGCCCAACGTCATTTCGTCTCAAGAGGCATACACCCTCTCCACCACCCCAAGTCACACCTAAAGTATCAGCCAGACACACCCTCTATGACGTATGGAATTGAAAATGATTCTGTTCCTAAGAAGGTCCAGCTCCCTCCTGCTGAAACCTCACAAATTCAAAAAGAAAAAAACATACAACTGTGCCTTCTCGGGTCTGACCCCCAGAATTTGGAACGCTCTTCTGCCCAATGTCGATTCCAACCCTTCAACCTCCTCATTCAAAATTCAAGTAAATGAATAACCCGCTGGAACAATCATCCTGAAGACAATACAACTAACTTTTCATACCCCAGAGCCAACACGGCTATCTCATTTGTTTGAGAAATTTTCGGGATTCAACTTATGTTCTCGCTGCATGTTCCTCATTTTTGGGTTCACTCCTATTGTATTTGGGTTGGTTTACTACACATGTTTAGGATGTTTACTTGATAAGTCACTAATCGTATCCTTTATCTAATTTACAGCGCTCTGATACCCATTCGGGTCATGTTTGTGCTCTATGAAACTTTACAAATAAATAAAAAAAATAAGAAACCAAAAGCCGGTAGCCTTTAATCCTTTACCAGACCCCGCCTGCCACTTTTTGTGCACTTGGAGGCTCTTGCTTTCTGTTTGTGATAGTTTTGCCATCGTTTATATCCTCTGTTTTTCCGATCTGTGATCTGATTTTCCCTCTCTTGCACTTAGTAAATATCTGATAGGGAGAAAATAAGAGCCGGTCCCCAAAAATAAGTACCAGTGCACAACACTGGCAACCTCTGGTTCAAAGTAATCACTGCCTGGACCGTAGTGTCTAACGATCAACCCACTGTGATGAAGATATCTGACCAAATTGAAAAATAGAGAAGTAATCAGGTGGTTCTTGCTGTAACTAATCAATGAGATTGATGGAGCAGGGTTTTGCAAAAATAAAACCTGCTCGAATCTATACTCCCATAATAAGTACTAACAGTAAGTAGATGTAGTAAAACTAACGTACACCAACATAAACACAAGGGAATTGCTTTGCGCATGCCTAAATTTAACACATAATTGCATAGTATTTTAAATACTTTTGTGAAAAGAAGAAGTTGCACGAATAGGCCGCATGTGCATTATTCTTTTTGCATGTTGCATCCTGCTTTAAAGTAATAATTACTGTTGCTTTTGCACTAAGGTTATGCTAGGTAACATTAATGGGAATAGTGAATGGTGGGTGGTAAACCTTGAAGATTTCAGTATCCTATAATTAATAAATGTTCATTTTAATCTACTTTAGTGTGCTGGATTGAGGCTTTATTCTCATAAATTGTCCGAGGTGGGAGGGGGGAAGCTCCGAAGAGTGATTCTGTTTTGTCATGAGGCAAGCAAGATGTGCTGTGCACCGCAGATGACATGAAAGAGTGAAGGCCAGAGTGTCAGACTTCTGCCAACTACTGTACCCGATCGTGGGACCAGAGATGTTTTCTATGAATAACTTTAATTCATGAATGTAAAATTTTTAACTTATGTGGGGAATGTGCAAATAAAATAAGATTCAGACCATGTGAACTGTCTTCCAGAATAAAGTTGTTGAATAAAGGTGACGTCATGGAGGTGTGAAAACGTCACCTCCCCAGCCCACCAATCCCTGTGCGAGTTCGATTGTAGAATGCAACATTTGTGGGAGGGACATGTCAATTTTAGACTATAACTAAGGTGCCTTTAGGGGTGTGGTTTAGAACTTAGGCTGACAGGAGAGAAGAGGAGATATGTGTCGCTATCCATCAGTTTGCAGAGAGGCCTAGCTTGAAGACATAGAAACCTTCTAAGGGGTTCACTGATACACCTGGTGCTTAAAACCAACAAAGAAGAGATTGGCGTGGAAGCTGTAATATAAAAACAATGCATTTATTAACCTCACATGAGGGAGACCGCGTCATACGGTACCCTCGGGCCAATGTAGGAGCCAGTCTAATGAATACAGAGAACAGGGGCCTTATTTATGCATAGGTTACATAGTCAGCATAAAACCAAGGGGAGGTTCTGGCAAATACAAGCATGCAAATTGACACATATGGGTATACAGAATGTGCTTGCTCAACAAAGAGGGAGGAGAGACTAAACTGAACACATCAGTAAGAATAGCCTGCCAGTTCTATACTAGGAGCAGGTGCACTCTACTAGCTAGGCCTTTATGAGCATGTGCAAGACTCTGGAAGAAGGAGAAAGCACATGATGAGCATATGGCTAACTAAGATGGCTGCCAAGTAGAAAATGGCTTTCAGCTCATGCTAACAGCGATTTCTGCAATCTTTAGCAAGCTGTTCCGGACCAGTCTTGTTCTTGTCCTTATACCTTTTGTTCCCTGATTCCTTATTGGGAAACCCCCATCATCTCCTGGGTCCGGGGGGGGGGGGGGGGTTGCTACAGACCGATAGGTTTGTATTTAGCCTATATCATTCTCAGAATCTAAGAATTAATGTATGATGTCTTTGAATCTTTTGTCTCTCCACTTATCCACTCCGTCAATAATTTATTTATATGCATTATTTTAGATGAACCTATTGTCTCTTCATCTATTCCTTCATAAGGTATATCCTGTTTGGCATAACTATTTGCTGAAACTTTAATCTCTTACCCTATCCACTCCTTCATTGCATATTGTCGTTGAGTAATGAGTCTGTATGTTATATATAATTTCTCCTTTCATAAGATTCGATGTTTGTAATTGTGACCTAATGAAACTGAGCATTGACCTTTAACAATTGAGATAAAGTTCCTTATTAACCTTATCAAGAGTCTGTAATTAATTGACTAAATGGTTGGTAAGTTAGTAATTATCATTACCACCAACTCTTCAACTAATCGGTCCATCAACTAAGTAGAAGGAAAGTTGATATCAAGATTAGTTATTTGACGGATGTCCCAAAGGGATCAATAAAAAGAAATGTTTGATAGAACAAACAAATTGACCCCAGCGCATCAGAAATACTGGCTGAATGTGTTTGAGCCAAAGTAGTGATGTTGTTGAGTATTGATCCCTGATCAATTATTAGTATTAGCGCTGGATCCGTTTCTTGGTAGCAGAGGAAGGTTTCATTAGTGATTAGTTTGGCAATGATTATTGATCATCGATTATATGTTTCTAACATGAAAAGTCAGTGTCAATTTCTATGTTGTCTAGAAGTACAGGTACGAAGATACTTGAGAAATCCCGGGAAAGTATTTGCTGGAAGTAGGCAGAAGAAGAGTGTGGTAAAGAAATCCCACTGCAGAAGTACTTTGTCTGTTGAAATAAATTCCTAAAAGCTACGGAGGGCTGTAGGTGTTATATTTAGGGAATTTCGTATATAAGTAGAATGTTTGAATAGTAAAGGGTCCACTTCCAAAACTCCAGCCTTTTTTCCAGGAGAATAGCAAGACTACTTTTCACACCAAAAAGTCCTCTTGTGAAATTTTCGTTTAATCCCTAGAAGAGTATTAGGTCCACCTGGAGCAGATCTGAAGGGTAAAAAAAGCACTGGTCGTTATTTGGACTTGGAGTGAGAAAATCTCTGGAAGAGTGAAAACTATTTATTTGTTTAGTGGAACAGACAAAGTAGCATTGTTTCATGTTATTATTAATTGAATTTTGACCAAAGAAAACACAGAACAATAATGCAGTATAATTTTGTAAAGGGAGGGTCAGTAGAAGCAGTAATACTGACGTCAGAAAAGCCACGCTGACATTGGTCAGGCAGCAGGCGTGTACTGAATTGTGATTGGTTGGTTGGTGTGAGCCGCGCTAGTATTGGTTGAGACTTGCTTACGTAGCAGCACTCTGATTGGTTGGTTGTTGTGAGACACGCTGGTATAGGATGAAAGTTAACCAATAGAATAACTAGAATTACGGAAAGGTTGTTTTTTCTTATACATGATAAGATCCATTAGTAGAGGAAGCCAGAAAATGAAGTTAATGCAGAAAATAAACAGTTTCTTCAAGAAAGACAAACCAATTGTGATCAGAGACGGAATTCTGATTCCGCCTCCAAAAAAGCCTGCTTCTTTCATGATGTTCGAACGAAGATATCACACGTGTATGTGGTTGGAAAATTGGATTGAGTATACGAAAGGTGATGGTGTTATAGCTTTTCAGCAACATGGTACATTCAATGTGAGGATATTGTAGAATTTGAGAAAATTTGTTAATTTATTAGAGCCCAATCCTAGTTTTACACAGTATGAAGCATTGGAAGAATGGGAAGTTGAGATATACGAAAGAGAGGAATATAGAGGAGGTTACGGAAGATACAAGAGCTGGAGACCTGGGTATCCTTTTGAAAGTAGGGAAGAAAAGCTGTAAAAAAGGAGGAAAGATGTGGTAACGGAAGAATTGTGCCCAGTTTTTAACAGTTGAACAGACTGGAAGTAAATGAAAGGAAAAAAGATACCATTTAGAGAGTCCAAGTGTAAGAGGTGATATGAATGATTCTGATGAAGATGAATTGATAGAGGTCATCATGAATAAAAGACCTCCGCCATATGAAGAGAATTTAGAGGTAGTGACTCTAAGTGCCCCGCAAATGGGAACTCCGTTGACTCCGCAAGTTTCAGATATAGCGAAAGTAATGAAAGAAAATGAAGCGAAATTGTTGAATAGGCCAGACTAGAACAGGGCCAGAAATTGAATCAGTTGAGTTTAAATGCCGAAGCATTGATTGTGCCAGTAACAATTGGTCCTGTAGTTCCGTTGTATGGAGATAGACAGAATGTGACTAAAGTGCATGCATTAGCCGTGTCAGGAAGTAGCATCAGGAGTGGTATGAATGAGGATGGACAGGCAAATGCGAATAATACATTGTTAGATCTTCCGGTTAGTGAGTTGTTAACTGAGACCCCTCAGAGAAATATCAAATTAGAGCTAAGAAGAATAGGGCCAAATGTCACTCCAATTGCAGGAAGTACAGCAGGTCCCTCACCAGAAGAATTAAATAATTGGATAAAAGAAATGACGAAGCCAAAACCTCAACCACAGTGTAAACCAACAGCAGCAGCAGATAGTTCCTCAACAGTTACAGGTGCCTCAAGCTCCCATGCCAAATAATGTGAATGTTCAAGTGCAGAGGTACAATGTGAACACTGGATATCTCGGAGGAGACCTGCTCGGAAGAATCAAGGTGTGATTCCACAGTATTGGATGCAATGTAATGGAAATGATTCAGACTCATGTCAATGGCGGTGACTGAGGTGGGAGGAAGGGTGCGTACATGGCGTATCTTTGGCAGAAGATCAGTCAGGTCCATTTGTTGACGGAAAGGTGGAAGGTAATAATATTACATTCCTAGTGGACACTGGTGCTACCCATTCTACTGTGAGAGCAGCAGAAATTCCGAACCTACCCCTCTCGGGAGAAACTATCCAAGTTGTCAGAGTCACAAATAGGCAAATTAGAATGCCAGTCACAAACCCAATAGAAGTTTATATTAGAAACTTCAAAGATATGCATCTGTTTGCGGTATGTGACTCGAGCCCAGAAAATCTCTTGTGAAGGAATTTGCTGTGCAAAATTAATTGCACCATCTATTGTACCCCAGATGGAATTGTATTTCAGACCACAGACGAGGATGGTCAATTCAAGATGATGCTAGCAAAGCTAGGGACAGAAGTGCATGAGTTGTTTTCACTTCTAACAGAAGAGAATCTGCCTGAAGAATTAAAGAGTGCAGTGAATCCAGATGTGTAGGACTTTACAGGAAAGGAAATTGGCCTAATGACAAGAGTAGATCCGATTCAGGTAATAGTGAAGGATGGTGCTGTGCATCCGAACACACCTCAATACAAACTGAGTTCAGAAGTGATTGCAGGAGTTGCTCCAGTAATTTATCAAATGATTGAATAGGGATTCCTAAAAGAAATAATGAGCAGCCCTTGTAATTTGCCTATCATAGGTATCAAAAAGCCCAGTGGGAAGTACAGGATAGTGCATGATTTACGAAAAATGAATACAATTGTAGTACCCTGTTGTCCGGTAGTGCCAAATCCAGCAGTGGTTCTTCACTAAATTCCTTGTGATGCAGAATGGTACACAGTGATTGATTTGTGCCAAGCATTCTTTTCGATTCCTTTGCATCCGTATAGCCAATATTTATTTGGGTACCGGTTTGAAGACCGTGTTTTGGCATGGTGCCGAGTTCCTCAAGGTTACACGGAGAGTCCCTCAATTTTTTATCAGATCTTGAAAAAATGCCTAGAAACAAGTCATGCTGGGAATTTCAGTTTTGGTTGAATATATTGATGACCTACTTGTGGCATCAAAGACACAAGAGGCATATGTGACAGACACAATTGCCGTAATGAACCATTTGGTAGAGCGAGAACACAAGGTGTCCCCAGCAAAATTACTATTTTGTAAACAGGAAGTACATTACCTTGAACACTAAACAGAAAAGGTAGTTAGAAAAGTAACCCCAGAAAGAATCTGAGTGATCAAACAGATGAATCCACCTAAAACTCAGAAAGAGGTGCAAATGTTTTTTGGGAATGGTTGGATACTGTCGTTAGTGGATATGTGGTTTCTCATTGATTGCAAAACCTCTCCAGAGGTTAACACGAAAAGATGTGAAAGACCCGATTGTTTTGCATGATGAAGGTATGGATGCTTTTATAGAATTGAGAAGCAGTCTCTGTAGAGCACCTGCATTAGGAATGCCAGACTATACAAAGGAACTTGCTTTGTACTGTTGTGAGAGAGATAGATGTGTACTCTCAGTCGTAACTCAGAAACATGGAATGGCACGACGTCCAGTAGCATATTTTTCGGCTACTTTAGATTCATTGGCTGCAGCATTGCCAGGATGTTTGAAAGCAGTAGCAGCTACATGCATGAGTCTGGCACAGAGTGAACCAATTGTGATGGGTTACCCTTTCAAAGTGTATGTGCCCCATTCTGTTGAGATTCTTTCAGCCCACACTAGGACCCAGTATCTCACTTCTAGTCAGCTGACTAAGTAGGAAATAGTGATTTTGGGTGCTGAAAATGTGACTGTGGTCAGGTGCACTACAGTGAATCCGGCAACGCTATTGCCTAATTCTTGCGGTGAGGAAGTGAGAGAGGAAGCGGATTATGATTGTCTGGATATGACAGAGTTGTGCACCAAACATAGGCCAGATATAGTAGATAGTCCTTTGGAAGAATCAGATTGGGAGATATTTGGTGATGGGTCGTGTTTGAGAAATGAAAGAGCTGAATGACTCACTCCCTATGCTGTTTGCACCCTAGAAGGACTTATTGAAGCATCCTGTCTGAAATGAGTAAACTCAGCCCAAATACCTGAGCTGATAGCTCTGACTAGAGCGTGCAAAGTTGACAAACGTTTGAAAGAACAATATTCACAGACAGCCAATATGGATTCGGAATTGTTCATGATTTTGGCCAGCTATGGATGTGAAGGGGATTTCTGACTTCCTCAGGTTCCCCTGTTCAAAATGGTAAAGTTGTGAAAGAGTTATTTGATGCTTTACAATTGCCCAAAAGAATAGCAATAGTCAAATGTGTGGCAAATCAATAGGGAGATGATTATGTGATGAAAGACAACAGATATACGGACCAAATTGCACGTTATTGTTCACAAAATACAATGGCTTTAAACAGATCAATTGAAAGAGGAAATACCGAATGCCATCTTATGTTCACAATAACACCAACATTTGAAACTTGGGATGAAGTGAGGCAGATGCAAAAAGAGGCAAGTGATGAGGAAAAGGAAATTTGGAAACGTATAGGCTGTAGAAAAAGAGTAGATGATGAACTATGGGATCATCAGGATGAAAGACCAGTTTTACCAGACTCTTTGCTTTCTCACATGGCCAGGGTATACCATGGACATGCACATATTGGAAGAGACACAATGATCAGACTCTTGAAGCGGACATGGTATTATCCGAAGGTCAGGGTCACTGCAGAGAGCCTTTACCAGAGGTGCATTGTATGTTAGCAGCAGAATCCAGGCAGAAAGACAGTTGTCAGTTGGGAAAGAATTGGGCGAGCAGGAGATCCATTTACTCGACTTCAGCTTGATTTTATTGAGCGTCCCCCTTGCACCGGGCTTAAATATGTGCTAGTCATTGTTTGCTTATTCTCTCTTTGGGTGGAAGCCTATCCCACAGGAAGGAGTGATAGCCGTACCGTAGCAAAACTACTTTTGAGAGAACTGATCCCTAGATTTGGAATTCCAGTCACTTTGGAGACAGATAGTGAAATACATTTTAATAATGAGATAATTCGGCTGATTTGTGCAACTTTTAAAATTGAACAGGACTGCACTGTGCCGATCAACCTAAAGCATCTGGAGTATTCGAGCAAATCAATGGCACTATAAAATCCAGGTTAGGGAAAGTGTGTGTATCCATATCACTGAAATAGCCTGATGCTTTACCCCTTGTGCTGATGAGTCTGAGAAATATTCATGACACAAAGACTGGATTGAGTCCCCATGAAATCCGCATGGGAAGAGCAATGAGATAGGCATATATACCAGCGAACAAACTGATGAGTATATCTGATGATCTGGTGCTTGACTTATTGCAGCGGATTGGCTGAACTGGTACGGTCTGTGTCTCACCAGGATGGAGAAGATGCCACAATAATTTATCAAAATCAAGTTAATGACCTGAGTCCTGGTGAATGGGTTTAGACCCCAAGTGGCACGGACCTTATCAAATCCTCCTGGTGACGACAACGGCAGTGCAGTGTGGTGGCTTACCAAATTGGATTTACGCGAGCACACCGAACAAACCCTAGATTCACTTGAATGACCAGAAGAGCCACATCTGGTGAATCAATATCAAAGGTCAGTGGCTGAAGCGTGTGAAGCTGATGGATCTAGAGCGACAGATTCTGATAAGCAAACAGATGGTGAACAGCCAAGCACTAGTCGAGTAGCTTGGATGTGAGATTCTAGGGTTCCAGAGACTGCTGTTGAACCAGAAAGAAGTGAGTTCGCTGATGATCCAGAAGATAGTGAAATTCCAGCTGAACCTGAAACAGATGAAACTGTGTTTGAACCAGAAGGAAGTAAGTTCACAGTTGAAAAGAAGTTATTGTAGAAACAGAAACACCTGAAGAAACTGAAAATCAAGAAGTAAACCAGCCAGAAGAAAGGGCAAACATAAGAACTTGTGAACCCGATGTAGAAGGTGAACATGTTGTTGAAGCAAAGAAACCAAGAGAAGGTGATAATTGGCCAAGTGGAGTGAAAAGTCTAAAGTTCACTCTTGTGAAAATAAGGTTAAGAAAAAGACCAGAACAAAGTAATGAGGTCTCAAGTCAAACAGATCAAGAAGAGTTAGGAAAAGAACTAGTACGAAAAACACGAAGAGTAAGAATTCAAAGTAGAAAAACAGAGCACCTGAATGGGCTTACGTAATTTTGGAAGAAATTGAAAGCTCAGATCCAGGTGAAGAAAAAGAAAATTCTGACACTGAGCAAACTAAGGCCCCCTTAAAGACGCATGATAAATTAAGGTACAACCTTGTTGATTGAAAGAAAATGAAATAAAGATTCAAAGCAGACTGAAGAAAAAGAATAAAAGAAGGGGGTAAAGAAGAAAGCCTTGAAGTGTAGGATTACATTTTTTTTAAATTTAAAAGTATAGATAGATTTTTATTTTTATAGAAAGAAAATAGCTAAAGCAGAAGTGACTGAAGTTCCAAAACCTAGCCTAAAACGTGGGTGTATTAAAGCTAGCTTATGTGGTGTCTTGTTATTAACATTTATGTCGTTATTATTAACTCTCCTTATACCTATTCTAATGGTAACTGATACAAAAAACAATACTAATGATGTTATAAGTGAAAGAATGAAGGATGATACTAATGAAACCCCAAATACTAATATAGTGCCCTTTGATGAAAGCAATCTCCATCATGACAAATCAATTAGTGATTTCTAGTTAAACATCTTTACCAAATAACTCTACGAGTATATCGAAATTATGAATGTGAGTGATTGTTATGTGTGCATGCAATTACCTTCGCCTGTTTCTGAAGGGAAGACCTATCACCACCTTCCATTAACCTATGGTGTGTCTTGCAGTATACTTACAAGCCTGTTCTATGTAGCGGGGAAAATTGAGTATCATTTCTCCAATTTAGATTTAGTATTTTCTAAAATTCCTGGTATTAAAGAATTAAACAAGGTGCTGAGTGGTAAGAATGCATGATCTATGGGAGAATTTTTCCATATTACTAAAACTTTAGACATAGAATATGATTTTAAGAACAATTTGACATGTGGTTTGCGATTTGAGGAGAAAATGTTTAAAGAATGGGTAGAAGATAGAAGAGAGAGTTTCCAAAAGAAAGCTACTGAACAGAAGTCACGAGTATCTCCATGGAATTTTAGAGAAGGAAATTATGAGAAAAGTGAAAAATATGCTGCAATGTCTCTGGTCTGGTCACAGAAAGGAAAGATTTGTCTACTTAGAACTAAAACTAATTATAATAATTACTTTATTGTTTCTAATGAATGTGAGCATACCGTCCAAATTACTGGAGGTTGGGGATTGAAGGGTGGAACTGATCCTGTTTTTCCAGGAATCTATTATGTGTGTGACAAAAAAGCTTATTATAGGTTGCCCGCATATTGGTACGGAAGTTGTTATTTTGCTATCGTCTTTCCTATGGTATATCGCATTGACTAGGCCTGGTCGTTAAATTCTGTTCCGTATTCGGAATTTGGGTAATTTCGCGTTCTGCGGAGAAGGCAAAATTGCCCAAAATTCTGTATGCCGCTACTTCGTGAAAATTTTTGCTTGTTCTCGTTCACAAAAAGCGTGTCCACGAGATATTTCACCCCGAGCACACAAACAGCGATTGTGAACAGTAAAAAAGCACCGCAAACAAGCAATTCTCCGTGTTCGTGGAATTTCTGCAAGTTCGCAGAGATTTTTTACTGCTTCGCAGAGATTTGCCTAACGCAATTACGCAAATTCCGCCCACCCCTAACATGGACCGAAACAATCATGAACTGAATGAAATAAAGCAAGGACTAACACGTAACAAAAGAGCACATTTCTTAGGAAAAGTAGCCGATATTTTTAGTGCACTGATACCCTCAGTTGGAGTCGTTCTGAATTCACATAAAATTCGAAAATTGTCCACAGTGGTTGATCGTTTATCTACGGTTACTGCTGGTGAGTTCTTGCTGATTGACACAGAAATGGTTGCAATCAAATCAATGGTTTTGCAAAATCGAATTGCCCTTGATACCTTATTGGCAAAAGAGGGTAGAGTCTGTGGTATGTTAAAAGTCCAACATTGCTGCACTTATATCCCTGATAACAGTAAAGGAATTGAGGGATATATAAAGAATATTGCAAAATTACATGAAGATTTGACCCAACTGGAGGTTGACAGTGTTTGGGAGAGACTTGGTAAGAGTTTCTCCTCTATAGGTAAATGGTTTTCTACCTTTGGAAGTAGTCTATTAGGAAAAATAATTATGCCAACAGTTTCAAAAGCAATCATCATTTTTGAAATAATAACATATAAATGTTATAAGTGAAAGAGTGAAATAAAAGAAGTGGCAGAAATAAAGAACAAACGAAGAGCAGGAAAGAGAAAAAGAGAAGAAATAGTATTAGAAGAGATGAATTTAATACATAATCACATAGAATTGTAACAACTTTTGTGAAATGAAGAAGTTGCATGAATAGACCTCATGTGCATTATTTTTGCATGTTGCATCATGCTTTAAAGTAATAAATACTGTTTCTTTTGCGCTAAACTTATGCTAGGTAACATCAATGGGGAATAGTGAATGGTGGGTGGTAAACAGTAAAGGTTTCTTTACCATATACCATTACCATATAATTAATAAATGTTCATTTTCATCCACTTTGTCTGAGGTGGTAGGGGGCAAGCTCCGAAGACTGATTCCATTTTGTCACGAGGCAAGCAAGATATGCTGTGCACCACAGATGACCTGAAAGAGTGAAGGCCAGAGTGTCAGACGTCTACCAACTACTGTACCCGAGCGTGGGTCCGGAGATGTTCTCTGCGAATAACTTTAATTCATGAATGAAGAATGTAAAATGTGACTGATGTGGGGAACATGCAAATAAAATAAGATTCAGACCATGGGAACTATCTTTCGCAATAAAGATGTTGAATAAAGGTGAAGTCGTGGTGGTGTGACAACGCCACCTCCCAAGCCCACCAATCCTTGTGCGAGTTCGATTGTAGAATGCAACATTTGTGGGATTGACACATCAATTTTGGACTATAACTAATGTGCCTTTAGGTGTATGGTTTAGAGCTTAGGCTCACAGGAGAGAAGTGGGTAGATACGGCGCTGTCCATCGGTTTGCAGAGATGCCTAGCTGTTCTTGTCCTTTCCTGTTCCTGTCCTTGTACCTTTTGTTCCCTGATTCCTTATTGGGGAACCCTCATCATCTCCTCAGTCCAGGGGCTGGTTTTACTACAGACCGATAGGTTAGTATTTAGCCTATATCATTCTCAGAATTTAAGAATTAGTGTATGATGTCTTTGAATCTTTTGTCTCTCCACCTATCCACTCCCTCAATAATATATTCATATGCATTATTTTAGATGAAACTATTGTCTCTTCATCTATCCCTCCCTTAGGTATATTATGTTTGGCATAACTATTTGCTGAAACCTTTATCTCTTACCCTATCCACTCCTTCATTGAATATTCTCATTGCGTGATGAGTCTGTATGTTATATATAATTTCTCCTTTCATGACATTCGATGTTTGTAATTGTGACCTAATGCAACTGAGCATTGACTTTTAAAAATTTAGATAAAATTCATTTTCGACCTTATCGAGAGTATGTAACTAATTGACTAAACGGTTGGTAAGTTAGTAATAATCATTGCCATCAACTATTCAACTAAAATGGCCCATCGACTAAGTAGAAGGAAAGTTGATATCAAGATTAGTTATTTAAGAATTATTTTATGGAACAAACAAATTGAACCCAGCACATAAGGGATACTGGGGAATGTGTATTAGCGATGTTGGTGAGTATCGATCCCTGATCAATTATTGGTATTGACTCTGGATCAAGATCAAGGCAAGAACAAATAAGAGGTTGCATCAATGGCGCACTTGCTACTGTCCTGCCAGTAATGTAAATGTTTATTGGTTCACAGATGTATTGCTAGTTGCAGCCATCTACTTAAAAAATAATAGGAATATTCTTTAACAAAAAAAACAGAGGAAAGCAGAAGGGACCTGAATAAAATCCATAGAGCTGAGAGTTTGCGCACATGGAAATAATATAATTGTCTTTTGTGAGGTGCAAAAGATTTGTCATTTTCAAGTATGGAGAAAAAAAAGCGTTATTTTCTGAAGTAAAGAGTCTCATCCGACTAGCCAGGACCTCCAACTGCCAGACCAGTGAAGATTCTAGAACCATGGGAATTGGGAGAGCACGGCGAGAAAGGTCGAGGTAAAAGAATACCACATGCTTTTAGAGAGAAACAGAGAAATATATGTGCATGATGACAAAATGCATAGAGTTAAAACATAAATATAAAAATGATAGCATTGGAACTCTAGTATACTGACGACTTGCAATATCAAAGCATATTATAGATAGTTTGTCGGAAGACAGCACTCCTTTCACTTAGAAGCTCGAAAAATGCCATTGTCCCTACTCTCATCCTGTCAATGATAAATAACTTCAAAAGACTTTAGTAAAGCTGTGCCCGGGGCTCAGCAAATTGCAGGCCTGGCATCAACAAGGACACGAGTGACAGCGTAATTGTCTATGTTCTTTTCTCCCAACCTAACAAACATTTCCTAAAGTACAGAAAGATGACCACCGTGATGGCTATTAAAATGTGTTGGAAAATGTTAGCTTTTAAGCCAAGCCTTTAAACAGACAGTGTCCAATATAATTCGCAGTTTCTGTTTTTCGCTTAGCGATGGTCTATTGCCATGGTTACACATAAAATTACACAAGCAATAATGCAGTGCAAAGGGATTTTGATAAAACACAGTTTTCTTGTCTGTACTACTGTGTGCCCTGCGCAAAACGAGCCACAGGCCAATTAAAGGTTATGACCCAGTACCATTGTTGGAAACAAGCAGAAACTTCTAAAACTGTCTAATGGTCACTTTACTTGAGTGACGTCAGAGGTGAGGAGCCAGTTTAACACGGCAGACTTACATATTTATTTCTTAGCTTGAATGCAGGTTTATTTATATTGCATAATTCATTTTCGCCTCACATAAACGTGATCTTTACAACCCTCACATCCACAGAATTATATTCATGAAATTCATTTCACACTTTCACCTTAAAACATTTTGTTCTATCCCATGTTACAAAGGCTGCATACTATTCTCTGCTTGTCACCAGGTCATAGTGGTCCGCCTTCGGCCTCTGCCCATCTTCCATGCTGTGGGAGTTGCAGAGCCTGGCCGCACCCCTCATCCTGCCTCTTGCACTAACTGATCCCACTTTTCTTCCTTTAGAAAACTAAGGACCTCTGTGATCCAAAATAAAGCTTCTGGTGGGTGGGAGGTTAAGGAGGAGGAGCGCGGATTGCAGGGTGCACTGAGGCGGGCCTCATCTGTCTACTTTGACATGGCAGTAGCTTATGAATTTTTGAGCCTCACTTTAGCATGTGCATGGTACACTCTATCCAGAGCTTGTGGCACAACCCGACTAGGGCTTGTCCAACTATGGCGGACATGAGAGACTTCAAACGCATATCCTGGTTCAAATTTGACCTTTCCATGGCCAAGGAGAATAACTTAAAATCTATACTTCTAAAACACTCCATAGTTTCTCCTCAGGACACCGTATTACTGTACCTTTCTGTTGCCCCTAAAACGTACAGCAACACAGACATGGCACAAGTCCTAAAATAAGAAGTGGGGGTACTCTATCACCGGAAGTGATGTCACAACAGGAAGTGAATTCACGGAAGGTCGCTTGCACCATCGGGCTCATTTCCTCCCCTCGCTCACCCCTTAGATGCGATTGCACCTGAGAAGCCAGTGAGTGTGCAGTGTGCTGTGAGCCCCGAGCTCCTCGTCCCAGAGAGGCCAAAGAGTGAAGTCCACCTGTTTGGCAGGGGGGATGGCGTCCACCCGGTAAAATAACTGGGGGACGCCGTCCACCCCCGTGGTACCCCGACTCGAGCCCTGAGCACAGAGTACCTTTACCTTTGAAAGGGTGCATAGATTCTACTTAAGCCACAATCTGGAAGACTGTGCATATGCTTTTTAATGTTTTGTTATAAGTATATGACTCTTTGTTGCCATTCTGGCTAAGTTTGCATCATACTAATACCCTCTAGCAAATTGGCAAGCCACACGTGTTCCAATAAACAGTAAGGACTGCTTTAATATAGATGTCAACAAATAATCCTGCGAAAGTAACAAGACACCAGCACATCTAAGAAACACCTAAAACTGGATGGCAGTGGACACCTGTATTCATCCAATTTTGAAATCCAACAAATGTGCACTGCAGTTTTGTAAACCTAGTAAGGCAAAGAAAAACTGGCCCAAAGGGCTAGGATGTCAGTTGCAAGCTATTCCAGAATTACAATTCAAGAACTAGTTAAAAAAAAGCTATCTAGACCATGAGGTACTAGTCAAGCCATATTTCAAGTGTCTGATGGCACACATATGTTTATAATATTTACAGTGGTTCACATAGCAACGATATTGGTTTAAGCAGCACATATACTAGATGTGTCTTTGTGCGTATTACAATGGTTCCCACACTTGTTATTGGCTTGCATGCACTATACAGGTTTGTATACTGTACAGTTCGAATGAGTAATCAATATGTTGGTTAATGCAAAGATAAACTATTGTAACACCAAAAAAGCACACTGGATTAAGTGAGAATGCGTACAGTTTGGGTGGTTTTTAAACCCAGTATGCTGGTCAGCCTAGCATGTTTGCTCCTCTTCATCTGCATTGACTGAGAAATATGATCTCTCTACTCCTCTGGCCTACTGGACAACTGTTCCGCATACCTCATGCCCTGACAGTGGAGCCTCGTGTCCATGGCACTAGTAGAGCCATATATTATTTTGAATTATTCTGCGGTATAAGGAAATAAATTCGGAGGCACTCTGTCATTTTTAGGAGACTCACTTTGCCCCTTGTGGTAATATAGTCTTTCCTTAGTTTCCATCTCTGATGGTTCGTGTAGTTTTTGCTTTACCGAATTTATGTATGTCATTTATCGAACACTGTGATGTAATTGTAGAATGTCATTTCAAGATGACATTTTGATTTTTGCTGAGACTGGTGAACAACATAATGTCATTCTCAATAAAGTTCTTAGTATTCTTGGTTCGAAGGGTATGACTGTAAGTAAAGCTAAATGCAAATTTTGGTGGAGGAGATTAATTATTTGGGTCATAGGATTAATGCAGATGGCATTTTTCCTAAGGAGGATTTAGTTAATACCCTGGAGAAAATGTGTACTCCCAAAGACAAGGACTCCTTACGTTCCTTTTTAGGGTTAGGAGAGTATTATTCGAGATTTGTTAAGAGTTATGCTTAGGCAATTGTTGAGGAAAGGTGTTCAGTTTAATTGGACCAGTTTACATGATGAGGCTTTTTGTAATGTGAAGAAACTTATTTCTAAAGCACCTGGTTTAAAAACCTTTGATCCTCAGGGTAAATCATTTGTCACTGTGGATGCTAGTGCCTTTGGTTTGGGTGCCGTTTTCACTCAGTTGGTTGATGGACGGGAAAGAGTTATCTCATTCATTTCAAGAGATACTCGTGGAGCTAAAAAACACTACAGTACGATCGAAAAGGAAGCCTTAACCTGTGTTTGGGCAGTAGAGAAGTTCAAGTGTTTCTTGTGGGAAAGTCCTTTTACTCTTGTAACTGATCACAAACCCCTTGTTTTCATGATGGATGGTATTAGATGTGGAAAGGCGTCTTCTAGATTAGTGAGTTTAATAGCCAGGTTACAAGAGTACAATTTTGAAATCCAACATATTCTTGGTGGGAAAAATCTGACAGTGGACTGTTTGTCAAGACTTACACCGGTGGAGGAGTGTTCTTATGAGAATTTTGATCAGCATGATTGTGTTGTAGCTTTGGTTGACGCTATTGATTCTGTAAAATCTGCTATTTCGATTGAAGAATGGGTTGAGGCTATGGATAAGGATGGGATGGCCTCCTTTTAAAAATTTAGATGAGAATTTTAAATGTTTTGCACAACTTGCTGATGAGTTAAGCATAGAAAATGGTATTCTTTTGCATCAGAATTTATTTGTACCTCCGGTGAGTTTAAGGAGCAAACTTATCATGTTGGCTCATTCTGGTCATCCAGGTGTCTCAGGCACTAAAAAAATTCTTAAAACTCGGTACTGGTGGCCAGGTATGGATGCCTGTGTGGAGAGATTTATTGACAATGTTGCTATTTGTGTTAAGGCTGACAAACATTGGAAGGTTTCAGCTCAACCTTTATCTCTTCGTGAGGGTGCAGTCAGACCTTGGGATGAAATTTCAATTGATTTTGCTGGACCTTTCGAGTGTTTGGGGAAGGAAAAAAGATTTTCTATCGTTGTCATTGACAATTTTTCTAAATGGATGTATCACACTTTTGTAGAACATCCTGTCACTGATGCTGTGATAGAATTTTTAGACTACATTTTCAGGATTGAGGGTGCTCCCAATCTCATTTTATCTGACAATGGTGTGCAAATTGTTTCGAATAAAATGAGAGCATTTTTGAAGAAATTTGGTGTTAAATCCATAACCACTCCGTTATATTGTCCTAGGGCCAATGGTCAGGTAGAGAGGGCAAACAGATTTATTAAGGAGGAGATTCAAGCAGCTTTGGAAAGTAATTTGGATGTTTGTGAATTTTTGAAGGACAAATTGTGGAGTTATCATATAACTACTAATTCTTCAACAGGTGTTTCTCCTTATTTGCTTATGATAGGAAGGAAGGAAAAGTCTTTGTTGCAACCTGAATTCTTGAAGGAATCTTTTGATGTGAACATGAAAGAGGTTATTGTGAGAGCTAAGGAGAATATTCAGGTTTAACGTAATGCAGGTAAAATGTATCATGATGCTTATCATAAAATAAAAGACAAAGCAATTAATGTGGGGGATCGGGTACGTCTCATTAAACCCACTTTGAATGCTAAAGGTTCATCTAAATACACCAATCCTTTTAGAGTTGAAAAAGTTACTGAGTCTGCTGTATTTATCAATGAGAAGGGTTGGTGGAGCAAAGGTTCTGTAATTCTTCTCAAACCAGGGCAAAAATTGTTTTTTGCTAAAGATGTGGATGGTATATATCTTTAGAATGATGTTAATTTTGGGAAGGGGTGTTGCTCCAAAGATATACTTTCTGATGATGGTTGCTTGGAAGGTCCCAATGTTCAAGAAGTTGGTTCTGAGCAATCCAATATTGCTGAGCAATCCAGTATTGCCGAGCAATCTAATGTCTCTGTTTCTATGGAGGAGGAACTTATTAGTCCTTCTGTTCAAGATAACACGTTGTTACATAAAAGAGTTTCCAAAATTCCTAAAAAATGTGATGATTTTGTTTTAGATGTGTAGTTTTATTTTGTTTGTTTGTTTGTTTTATAAAAAAGGTACATGTGGTAATATAGTCTTTTCTTAGTTTCCATCTCTGATGGTTCGTGTAGTTTTTGCTTTACTAAATTTATGTATGTCATTTATGGAACACTGTGATGTAATTGTAGAATGGTGTATCTTATGTATTCTCTTTGAAGACGGTTGCACTTGGGACAGCTCAGACGCTTTCCCTGTGTCTCCAGTGGGTCTTTACTTATACACTTAATAAAGTGTTTAACTTTAATTTATTCCGTTTCCTGAATCCTTACACCCCTCTAAAGGAAACAAGCATTTGCAATGCAATAGGGCTCGCATTATTAAAGTTTGAGCTATTGGCATTGCTAAATAATGCAACACCAATAGCTCAAACTTTAATAATGCGACGGTTCGGTCGGAACTGTCAATGCAGTACAATAGAAAGAAATAGAGTTTCTGGCGAGATTTAAAACAAACTATGCCATACTCTCACTAACACAGAAGTGAAAGATACAAATATAAGAATGGCCACAGGAATTATGTGAATACTCAGCTGCTGCGTTTTCCGCATATACATAGTATAAGCCATATAAGCCACCATTACTGCATAATCTGCAAAAGTTACAAAATATGCAGCAACACGTTTTGTTGTGCAGTGGAAGTACCTTCACAAAGGTTGATTGGTCACCTTTCTGTTTTTTATTACTGCATCTCTGTGTTATACTGGTACTAACGAGGTGAAACCTGCATCCAAACAGTGTTAATTATTTTAAAAATGACAGTAATTAAATAATACTACCACAAAATGTGCTGCATAATTTGTCTTTTACTTAATTTGAACAGTACCGGCATCCATTATGGTCCTCAACGCCAAGGCCCTGGAGTTAGCCGGGCATTGGTTAACAGAATCTCTCAAGGTATAGAACAGGAGACAACTGCCCCGCATTGGCAGCTGCATGAGGACTGCAGTCATTGGGGATTCGCACTACTGCCCCCATCTGTTACTACACAGACCATTACAGGCACACATAAACTTGTCCCTATTCTACTGTCCAAAGTCACACACACAAAACAACAAAGGCATCAGCGGAGTGTCCCAAACCTGCACAGAAAATGTGTTTAGTTCTTCTCTGCCACCCGTCCTTCTGCGGAATGTTATTATTATGTACCATGACTAACTTTAACAGAAACCAACCCTTCCTGGCACACATCGCACCTGAACAGTTTAGCAGCGAAGTGAGTCATAATATAATATTCGGAGGGGGTGAGTCAACATCTGAGGAGCAGGATTGTACACTAATGAATGACTAATTACCATTAACGCAAACAAGGGCACGCGGCTGTAGAGGGCAGTTATGGGACGCGCGAGGCCTTCGGCATTTCAAGGGTATTCATTCACTCAATGAAATAGTGGCGTAGCCAGCCCTGCTGCGGCCGATTGAAGCTCAACTGGGGAGTGGGGAATTGCCGCCCCGAGACAGCAGGTTGGAGAGGGGGGGAATACAGAGCATTCGTCCCTTACCACTCTTATCAGGTGTGGGATATGAGCTGCCTGACAAAGGAGGTAGCTCAAGAATTTGTGGTCGGTTCTTTTGTTGCCCTTGGTTCAAATATAAAAAAGGCCCTTGAAAAACCTCCCTGATCTGTACATACTGCACCAAGATGGTTTAATCATGATTGTTCGCCAGCTAACCAATTATTACGTAGAACACTTGCTGCGAATCCCAGGGATCCCTCCATAGTAGCTGCTTTACGTAAACAGTATAAAGCAGTTACTGTAAAGAGACAGAATAATGTAATTGCACACCAACTGCATACATTAGCCCAAGCTGCAACCAAAAAGGACAGCAAGCCCTTCTAGTCTGCCGTAACCACTATTAGAAGCATAAATCCCACTGCAAATCTGATCGGATTCCACATTATAAGTGAGGCATGGGAGGAGGCCCAATTATTTCAAAAATCTACCACCTAGTTTAGTCTCAATATTAGTAATTGCAATGGTATCCAGGTTGCTTTATGTGAAGTTGTCAACTCTATCCAACAGCGTGTTAGTGGTAAGGCTCCTGGTCTGGACAGGGTTCCGATCAACTTGATAAAGTGTAACATAGAATTTCGGGACTGAGCTAAACTAAAAAGGGAGCCTCCTGCCCTACATAGCTTCAGCCTACAATGTGTGACATTAGGTGCACATGAACCGTCTGCATCACTTATGACCCCTAAATAAGAGAAAGTGCTTGTGCTTTTTAAACAATTTAGGCCAGCTATAAGGGTGGAAAGCTGAATGTTCTAGTAGTAGCATAAATAGAAAGCACATGCAATTGTTATTACAATTGTTATTACATAACCAAGCCCAGTCCTTTAGACTTAATGTGGAAAAACTTAAGCCCACTGTTGGATCCTATATGAGCTGGAGTCTAGACAGCCCACCAACTAATTACTTGCATAGGGGGTGCAGATGCTGGGAAAACTGGTTGTTATTCTGCTTTAGGGTGGACACAGTTAAGTATCTATTGTGTTTTCTGTTGGACTATCAGGAGAAACTTGGCACCAGTCTCTGTGCCAGGGATGGTAGATCTGGGCAAACAATGCTGCACTGTACCTTTTTTTGTAAGTTTTTATAAAAAAGTATACTAAACATTTCTAATCCCTTTTATGAAATCTCAGAATTTTAGATAGTTGTGCCCAGCTTTTAATTTTTTATAACAACGAATTGATAAGTCATGTTATTATATCAGCTCCTTTCTTAGAGCCGCTGTGCTGTCACAAAGCAAAATGCACTTTGAGTAATGAATTATCACTTTTTATCTGAAATGGTCGTATATGCATGTGTTTTTGTTTTGTACTGTATCTGTCTACTATGAGATTGCTTTCTATTTTGTTTTTAACTGTACTCATTGTATTTTTTATATCCTCTGCTTTTTCATGTGGATGTGTACTTTTAAGGGTGCGTTTGCAGCTAAATAAAGTTATTTGAATCTGATTTGTTACCCACTCTTTTACGGGAATGCTCAACTCAAACTATAAAACGTTCCAAACGTACGATTTGTGAACTAAAGCTTGGGGAATGCAGTCATCTTACAAATATAGGACAATCAAGTTCGGAAACAGCAGTAGAATGAAAAAAATAAACATATTTGCATCAGCACAAGTTTACTTTGATTGTGCTGCCCAAATGGAGTTGTAGGTATCGGTATACAAGGGAACCCGTAAAAATGGCCGCGGACCACGGGTAGAACTGGTTATTTTTATTTTACAAAGGTCCTAGGTTAGAGGAATGACAAAAGACTTAAATTACACAGGCTCGAGATAAAGGCTGTGTTTTTCCTTCTTCAGAGTCCAGCCGGACCTAGAAGCGTTTATTTTGGAAAACAATTTTGTAAGCATGGATAAATTTTGGCGAGAACAAGTCGCACATAAATAACTGGGCACAAGCCTGTACCTGGTCAGAAGAAGACAATACAGGGGAAAAGGAAAAAGAATTAACAGGCAAACAAGGAGAAAAGGGCGGCTTATAACACAATGCAAACAGTTTTTGAATAAGCACAAACCCACAGTGACTACCGTAAAAATTGCAAATCATAACACGAGCAGTACTGTCAAACAGTCGACGAACGTTTCGATCCCTATCTCCAAAAAATATTGTGGGATCATCTTCAGGACTAAAGTAAGCTTTGCCTGATTGGTTGAGTGAGCCACGAGCGAGGCACATTGGGCTGGACGTGGCTTGAAACACTTCAGTCGGCACTCAGGTTCCGAAGTAACTAATGCCGTTTACGCCTTGCATTGGACGCGTGGCGTTTCAAGGAGGGTAACAGTATTTACCCGATCAGGTCGGTTCGATTTAGGCCGTTACTGCCTAGCGTCTTTAGCGTAGGCTCGGCGGGAAACTTCGATGGAGTTGTAACCGTGAGTTACGGATTGTTATCTCCGCAGGGCGCTCAATGGCGTTGGCCTTTTCCGTGCGAGCCGTAATGTGCTCGTAGTGGGGCCGAAATGGCCATTGAGTCTCCAGACGGGACCCCATTTCGGCCCCACTACGAGCACATTACGGCTCGCACGGAAAAGGCCAACGCCATTGAGCGCCCTGCGGAGATAACAATCCGTAACTCACGGTTACAACTCCATCGAAGTTTCCCGCCGAGCCTACGCTAAAGACGCTAGGCAGTAACGGCATAAATGGTGATGTAATGTTACGCGCTCATATTCATATGTCCGAAGGCTGTTCTCTGTGCATGTTACTGTGATTCGTGAGACTTGTCCAACTTGTAAGTGATGTAGATAATGTAGTGCCCTCCGGGAGTTTTCTATAAAAAGGTGGTTATGGAAAAGTGATGCTGCCTGTAACAGTGGACTTGAAATGCTCCTGTATGCGTAATATGAGCGCGTAATGTTACGCGCTCATATTCATATGTCCGAAGGCTGTTCTCTGTGCATGTTACTGTGATTCGTTAGACATGTCGAACTTGGAAGAGAAGATCTATGAGTTAGCCTCACAGCATACGATGGGTATGGCAAACAAAACAACGCAAGTCCAGACGCGCGGCTCATTGTTCTAAGCTTCGTGAAAAATCGGACCGCTTTGCTCCGAACGTGCTTTCATAGGTGAACGTGAAGCAGACGTAAATTGTACTAGACTGATACCTTTAAGCCCAGCGTGCGCGACCGTTTAACCATAGCTGTTAACGCAAGTCTAGACGCGCTGCTCATTCTGCTCAACTTCGTAAAAGCGGACCGCTCTGCACCGAGTGTGATTGCCTTTCCTGCATGATTAAGCATTGTTAAACTGTTTGGGCTGATATCGTTGAGCTAAGCGTAATGAAATATAACTATTTTCAGACCTCTTCACACATCATCAAACAGAGGGAAATGCGACGGCATCGGCGGATAACGTGCCTTAGGGCATTCATTTGGATTGCGCTTGATACTAAGGAAATGAACGCTAATCTGGAGAGCTGAATGTTGTCTAACTGGGTGGCCATTTTAAGAGAATCGGCAGTTTAACTGGGCGGCCATTTTAAGAGAGGGGCAGAACACAAACAAAATCTGGACCAACATAGAAAACCCCCAAACACCCTGAGCGTATTCATTCTTAAACACACACTTCTCCTAAAATAACCAAGTGATAAATAATTTTGGTCATGCCGGCTCCTGCTGGAAACCACAACAGAGTGGAGTTTTTTAATTCAAAAGGCGGCAATGAGAGCACGATTTGAAAGTGTGCGAAAGACCAAGCGCGTGCAAATGCATATGTTGGCCAAAAACTCATCATAATAACTTTAATCTCAACCCTCTATAATCCTACATCTCCTGCCACCACCACCTACACGGTTTCATACATTGTTTTAATTTTTTGTATCATCATTGTCAGAGCTGCTAAAGCAACGCTTTGTTTCTCTTCCTCCTAAAATAACCAAGGGATGAATATTTCTGGTTATGCCGGCTCATGGAAAGTATTTTCATTTTTGTTTACAACTTGCATCCCTATTGTTAATTAACAAACAACTTAATTAACGTCTCCTGCTGATCTATCGCTGTTTTCTTCTATTGTGTGCTTCAAAAGGGTTTTTCAAAAGGTACACGCTAGTTGTGCACGTACAGCTCACTCTTGACTATTTCATGAGAGGCTTGTTATTGTGGAGAGCTTCAAATGCTTCAGCTATATTTATTTTGTTCTAGAGCAGTGAAGCACACACATAACTTTTCATGTCACATAACTAGATGTACAAGCATGCATGTAATTAAAGCTAGCAGAACTTGGGCTGCTTTGCTTAGGTGCATGTCCATGTAATGAGCTACATTTAGTATTGGGTACAGTCACCATAAATGTATATGTGCTTAGTAAGAAAAATTCAGTTTCGTCTTATTTTCAACTATGAACAACACAAATCCTTAATTTATATAGTGCCTCTCAACAAGTCTGAAATGTTGACAAACAGAACTTGCGCAAATGTAGCATCACTGTTTTGATGGTCGGACCTGTGGGGCTAAACTGATAACTTTTATGGTGAGGGGAACATAGTTTAGTTCAACCCTAAAGCACTGCACAATTCAGTTTCGTTTTTATTTTCAACTATGAACAACATAAATCCTTAATTTATATAGTGCCTCTCAACAAGTTTGAAATGTTGACAAACAGAACTTGCGCAAAGTGAAATGTAGCATCACTGTTTTGATGGTCAGACCTGTGGGGCTAAACTGATAACTTTTATGGTGAGCGGATCATAGTTTAGTTCAACCCCAAAGCACCGCACAAGAGCTCCGCTTACATAGAACAGAGACTTGGGGCCCGATGTAGGTAGCCAAATACCGGTCGGTAGCGGCCGATTTCGGCCGTTACCGACCGGTATTTGAAGATGGAGATGTAGGGGCATGTTAAAATACAGAATCGGTAATTTTACCGATTCTGTAAAATACCGAATCGGTAAAATTACCGATTCTGTATTTTGACATGTAGGTAGCACTTAAATCAGTGCTACAGGGGTTTAGGAAGTCGTTATTTACCACCAACTAGAAGTTGGTGGTAAATAATGAAAACCCTTTCAAAAGCATTTTTTTTGCTTTTAAAACGGTGCCATGTTGCAGACATACATGCCCTAAGGGCATGTATGTCTGCAACATGTGCACCCATGCACAATTGAGGGGTGCAACAGGGTGTCAAAGTGACACCCTGCCACCCTTCAATGTTTCCCCCAATTACCGAATCGGTATTTACCGATTCTGTAATTGACATTCATTCCTAGGGGCCTCCAGGCCCATAGGAATGAATGGCAATTACCGAATCGGTAAATACCGATTCGGTAATTACCGAATCTTACCGATTCTGTAATGAATTCGGTAAAATTACCTAAATCCCGATTGCCAGTTCTTAAATACCGAATCGGTATGATTCGGTATTTAAGAATCGGTAATCTGGGATTACCTACATCGGGCCCCAAGTGTTTTATTCATGTATGCTGCAAGTCCATGACAGTCCAGATCGATGCACCCCGTGCACCTTCCATCAGCACCCTGAGACCCAGAATGGAAGAGTAGTATGCGCATGAAAGAAAAGGCTGGGATTCGTCCCAGTCCAGCAATGCAGGCTCACCTCACAGCTGTCATATATTGTTTTATGGCTTAATATAGTCAGAGCTGCCAAAGCAACGCCTGGTTTCTCTTTTCTAAAAAAGTCTCTTTCACCTGTCATGCTAAAGAAGAAAGCTACTGTTGCCTCTTGCCTTCCCGTAGAAGTGGATAAGAGTTTCCTTAGTCAGGAGGATGGATCACAGTTTGGTTTTGGCAGGCGTTTCCTTCATGCCCTTGTGGTAAGCAAGGGAGGGCTTAATTGCAATAGCATCTTTACAATTTAGTGAAAATCCCCTATTGACAAACTTTGTAAAGACAACTTGTTGAAAAGAAATTTATTAGGTAAATATTACTGGTAGGGAAATGACTAAGTCTGGGGTTATAGTAAGGCTTAGGAATACAGCTAGGGCTTTAGTAAAAGTTAGATTTATACTTGGGTGCAACATGGGTAACAGGAGCCTCACATGCTCCTCACAATTACTTACCCGAACACTGTGCGCTCTTGTAAATAGGACCTTTCTGCAATATGATAAATATCATCACACATTACGAAGCAACTCTTTTTTAACCTCCTTTGTCAAGTTATTGACCATTTTTGAGGTTCTCCAATTTAACAACTGCATACAACATTTACAGAGTGCACCATATGTAAAGGTCAAATAATATCTGAGCTGGTGCTGCTATCAAAATGCATGAATGAATCTTCATCCTAGGCTGAACCAGAAGATCAAGCAAAGTTGTGGTAAAAAGCAAGCGATTCCTAAACATGGCAGTTATTAAAATGCAATTCAACAAACCAGAAGAGTTGAACAAAAGGTCCAGGCAAGCTCATATTAAGGTACCTGATACATCAATTTTGTTTGACAGTAGAAGGAGGAATTTACCTTTCCTCCACCACTGTTGGTCATCCAAGATTTTCTATTTTAAATACAGATACAGGGCAAGGACTAGTGCCTGTGCTGCATCAGTCTTAATAAGCGATAAAATCTCTGATATCCCAAAGGTAGTCTCAGATAGTACAAAGCATTCTGATCACTGACATAATATAGAATGACAAAATATAGACTTACCAAAATATAGTCACCAAAATATAGAATGCCAAAATATCGAATTCCAATCTACAAACAGGTAAGTACAAAAATATCGAATCTAAAATATAGTCTGTAAAAAATATAGTCAGTCAAAATATCGAATTTTTTTAAATGTCTTAAAAGTAATTTTAAATTAATGAAATAATAAATATAATTAACTAAAACATACTTAAAAAATACTCAAATAACCTTAAAATTAAGATATAATTAATTTAAGTTATTAATAAAAAATTTACAATATTTTACCGTAGGATAGCAGGACGGTAACATTTAATATTACCACTCCAGTGAGTGCAACAGTAGGGAAAGCGTTGGCTAGCATAGGGGTAAAAAATACTATCCCCACTCCAGTGAGTGCAACAGTAGGTAAAGCGTTGGATAGCATAGCAGTAAAAAATACTATTCCCACTCCAGAGTGCAACAGTAGGGAAAGGGTTGGATAGCGTAGGGGTAAAAATTACTATTCCCACTCCAGAGAGTGCAACAGTAGGGAAAGCGTTGGATAGCGTAGGGGTAAAAAATACTATCCCCACTCCAGTGAGTGCAACAGTAGGGAAAGCGTTGGATAGCATAAGGGTAAAAATTACTATTCCCACTCCAGAGAGTGCAACAGTAGGGAAAGCGTTGGATAGCGGGAGGGTAAAAAATACTATTCCCACTCCAGTGAGTGCAACAGTAGGGAAAGCGTTGGATAGCATAGGGGTAAAAATACTATTCCCACTCCAGAGAGTGCAACAGTAGGGAAAGCGTTGGATAGCGTAGGGGTAAAAATTACTATTCCCACTCCAGAGAGTGCAGCAGTAGGGATAGCGTTGGATAGCATAAGGGTAAAAATTACTGTTCCCACTCCAGAGAGTGCAAGAGTAGGGAAAGCGCTGGATAGCGGGAGGGTAAAAATTACTATTCCAACTCCAGAGCATGCAACAGTAGGGAAAGCGTTGGATAGCGTAGGGGTAAGAATTACTATTCCCACTCCAGAGAGTGCAACAGTAGGGAAAGCGTTGGATATTGGAAGGGTAAAAATTACTATTTCCACTCCAGAGAGTACAACAGTAGGGAAAGCATTGGATAGCGTAGGGGTAAAAATTACTATTCCAACTCCAGAGAGTGCAACAGTAGGGAAAGCGTTGGATAGCGTAGGGGTAAAAAATACTATTCCCACTCCAGAGAGTGCAACAGTAGGGAAAGCGTTGGATAGCCGGAGTGTGAAAATTACTATTCCCACTCCAGTGAGTGCAACAGTAGGTAAAGCGTTGGATAGCATAGGGGTAAAAAATACTATTCCCACTCCAGAGTGCAACAGTAGGGAAAGCGTTGGATAGCTAGGGGTAAAAATTACTATTCCCACTCCAGAGAGTGCAACAGTAGGGAAAGCGTTGGATAGCGTAGGGGTAAAAAATACTATTCCCACTCCAGTGAGTGCAACAGTAGGGAAAGCGTTGGATAGCGTAGGGGGAAAAAATTACTATTCCCACTCCAGAGAGTGCAACAGTAGGGAAAGCGTTGGATAGCCGGAGGGTAAAAAATACTATTCCCACTCCAGTGAGTGCAACAGTAGGGAAAGCGTTGGATAGCGTAGGGGTAAAAAAAGACTATTTCCACTCCAGAGAGTGCAACAGTAGGGAAAGCGTTGGATAGCGTTGGGGTAAAAATTACTATTCCCACTCCAGAGAGTGCAGCAGTAGGGAAAGTGTTGGATAGCATAAGGGTAAAAATTACTGTTACCACTCCAGAGAGTGCAACAGTAGGGAAAGCGTTGGATAGCGGGAGGGTAAAAATTACTATTCCAACTCCAGAGCGTGCAACAGTAGGGAAAGCGTTGGATAGCGTAGGGGTAAGAATTACTATTCCCACTCCAGAGAGTGCAACAGTAGGAAAAGCGTTGGATATTGGAAGGGTAAAAATTACTATTTCCACTCCAGAGAGTACAACAGTAGGGAAAGCATTGGATAGCGTAGGGGTAAAAATTACTATTCCCACTCCAGAGAGTGCAACAGTAGGGAAAGCGTTGGATAGCGTAGGGGTAAAAAATACTATTCCCACTCCAGAGAGTGCAACAGTAGGGAAAGCGTTGGATAGCGGGAGTGTGAAAATTACTATTCCCACTCCAGATAGTGCAACAGTAGGGAAAGCTTTGGATAGCGTAGGGGTAAAAAATTACTATTCCCACTCCAGAGAGTTTAACAGTAGGGAAAGTAATGATTTAATATATTATTGAAAATAAATTAAATATCAATACCAATAAAACATTAATTGAAATTAATAACCAATTTAATATTATGTAATAATTAATTAGAAATACAACTACATATTAGTTATTAAAAATTAATAACCTATTCATAATTATTTTAACAACTAATTACTTTTCAATAACAAAAACTAATTAATAATGAAAATTAATACCAATTAAAAATTAACAGTAAATTAATTATCAAAACACAAAAAGCATTTTTAATATGTAATTAATTACAATTACATTACTTCCCACCCTATTCCCCTATAAACCCATATCCCACTATAGAAAATACATTAATACAATTATCATAATTATCAAATATTTAATTAATACAAAATAATTACCAATTAATAAAAATTAATTGCCAATTAATAGAAATTAATTACCAATTAAAAATTATTTAACAATAAATTTAAAATCAATACCAATAAATGAAAAAAATTATTTACTTAATTACAATTAAATTACTTCCCACCCTATTCCCCTATAAACCCACAACCCGCTACAGAAAATAAATTTAGAAAATTAACATAATTAACAATTAATTGGCAATTAATAAAAATTAATTACCAATTAAAAAATAACAATTCAGAGCTTCGTGAGGCAACCACCCCAGCCCCGTGCCTGAGGCCCAGCACGGGCTCTGAGCACTCAGCCTGCAAAGCCCCTGGCCCCTCCATGGGTGAACAGAATCGTTGTGTGCGCAGATGGTCATCCATAAGCCCAGACATTTGGTCACTCCAAGCCCGGACATCAGGTTGCTTCAAAACAGAACATCTGGTCATGTACCATACCAGTCCATGGTGTGACCAGAGTGCCAGGCTGCCCGTGAAGTCCTAGTGAAGGCTCATTTGTCTTTTGTAGCTCAACTTGGGCTCCAGGAGTACAGATTCATTTCTTCCAACAACCCGTTCTATCACTCTGGGTGCACAGATTACAAAAAAGGCAGGTAACCTTCCTCCAAATTATTAGGGACAAGTTATGAGGGACCCCCTTTTCTTCTACTTGTTCTTCCTGGGCACCATGATTGCCTGGCCCGGCATGCGCCAGGGCCACAGGGTTGGGTCCCGACTGCCATCCAGCTCCGTCTGATGGACCTTTCCTCCAAGCTTCTTTCAGATAGAATAGGCAGTGAGGCAAAGCTGACCTGCCCCTGCATAGCATGTTACATGAGAATGGTATAAACAACACTGTACTCTGATCTATTGAGCAAATTTGGTCCATTTGGTGATGGATTGCTTGGCCAAACTTGGTCATTGTTTCAAGCAAAGAGCTTCCATTCCATTTGGACTGCTCCACTTGAGGGTCTCCTTTTTGTGGAGGACTGCCAGCAGAGTGAAGGCCAAGCAGCCTTGCTTGTGCTCCCCCAGTTGTCTGACCAGAGTGGCTGGGGTCTACTGGCACTAGTCCCAGATGCCTTCTGGTGGTCCGTGCTCGGTGCGCATGGCTGATGCTCTTCTCTACCCAGCTCATTTCTGCAGCTGGATATGACCGTTCCGTGGGATGCTCCTCACCCATCTCTTCTTTCTGTAGTCCCAGAGCCTGCTGGGCCCACCAGAACCCATGTGGCTGCCGTGTCTCTCGAGCCCTCTACAGTCAAGCAGAAGCTCCTGCAGCAGGCTCTTGAGGTGTGCCCAGGTCGATCCCCTCCCGTCCAACATGTGTGGCTACCTGATTAATCCTGACAGTAGCATTTGCTTGCCTCAAAGATTAAGCTTTGCATGTATAATTACTTACAGACAGTACAATGACACTGCAAATGGCTCAATAAATCAGTTATTGGGCTTTTGATCGGTCCATTTTAACGTAAGCAAATGTTTGTAATTCTAGCACTAATACATACCAAGGAGTGGCAACCTCCTGGGATGCATGCATTTATTGGATTAAGACCAGTCAAGGCTTGCCCGACTGCTTTGATGTGTCTAAGTAGCCTTGGGCCATGCGCACGTCCCTGTGATGGCAACATATATTCGGATATCTGCCTTATCAACGTACAATGGTACTTTCTGTGTTCCCCATGGTGACCATGGGTAACAATGACTCAGGGTTCTAGAGAGTCTGAGAAATGGCTAAAACATCCAAGGAAGGCAGCTAGCACCCAAATTAGCAAAACTCCTGACTCAGGGAGGTTTTAATGAAAAATAACAATAAAGGATTCTATTGAAGCCCTGTAATTAGAATGCGTACATTTTAAGTCCATTCATGAGAATGCAGGTGTGGCAATTCCAGCTCCAATAGCATATGTTAAAGTTTCTGCAGTTAGAAAGCTCATAGTGGATGTTGGGATTGAGGTGGTTGTATGCCACAAATCGAGCTACTACCTGTCCTAGCCCCTGCCTCTCAGCTTTCCCTTGATGCTCATGACTGAGTGTTCAGTGGGTCCAAAGCGTTTACGTTGAAAACAATTAGTGTTCAAAATAGGCCAGTTGCCTGAATACTTCATCTAGGAATAATGGACTCTGGTTCTGTTTTGTTAATATTCAGAACTGGAGGGACGGCTGTGGTAATTTGTGTATTGTGCCGCTAGAGGTGAAATCCTTAGACCGGCACAAGATGTACTCAAGTGGATGCATTTGCCAAGAATGTTTTCATTAAACAAGAAGGAAAGTCTGAGGAGGATGACTATCCGATATTGTTGTAGTTCTGAAATCAGTTATGCAGACTAGCGATCTGGTGGAGTTATTCCCATGGCCTGCTGAACCGCTTCCTGAAAACCAACGTTTTTAGGTTCTGGGAGAAGAATAGTTGCAAATCTAAAGGAAAGGACAGAAGGGCACCACCAGGAGTGGAGTCTGAGGCTTTATTTGTCTCAACACAAATTGAGCCCTGTGTCACCTGGCCCAGACATGGAAAGGATTGACAGTTGGCCCTTTGGCGAATCTGTGGGGGGTGGTACTTGGCTGTTCTAGTAAAGTGATTTGTCTGGTTATTTCCAATAATGACTGAAACACTTCTAGGCTAAGTAGGTATGCAAGCCCCTGCATTCGGCATTCAGTTTTCTGAAGGGACTAGAGGCATTCTGTCACACGTGATTGAGCAATGACACGTGTGTTGTCCTTAGATGTTTGTGGCTGCATATGGTTTACACTGAAAGGATCAGCTTGTCACTCCAAGAGGGGAAGTCTGACAGTGTGCTGGGCAGTCTCCTTGCCTCTCCTACATCTGCAGGTGGGTGAAAGTTGTAAATGTGGCCTGTGACTCTTGGCCCTAGATCACTCGTCTCACGTTTCAAAGAACACAGCAAGTAGCGAGAACTAGTATGAATTGCAGGACACGTTGATCATTGACACTTCAAATGCACCTCGTCGGCCTGGGTTCCTCCAGTGGCAACGCCTGTCTGAGGGTTGCTTGAACATCAATCACCCAGGGGCTCTCCCAGAGTCGGGCTGGGGCTGGGGCAGGGGCTTTGCTCCTTTTGTCCCTCCAAGATCTGACCCCAGTCACATATCACAAGAACTCCTAATCTTGGATCAGAGTTATGCCACCAGCATGTATGTCATATGGTGAGTTACAGGCCTGGAAAGGGTATAAATAAAATACACTGGGGTGCCTGGCTGCATGCCACACATAGCTGTCTGGGGTGTCCCATGACTAATCGTGGGAACCACCTCGGGCACCCATTTCAGTGGCAGGGAAGACCCGCCTGCCAGTGCTGGTTTAAACAATGACCCCCACTGGCTTTGGTTTCTGATCTGTGAAAGGGCACTCTGTTGTGACCCGTGCAACGCTGGAATCAGTTCTGGCTCCCTCATGCTTGGCATCTGACTATGACTTCAGATCAGAAAACAAAGCTTTATTCAAGCCCACAAAAATGTATAACAGACTCTCTCTCTAAGACACAGACACACTGGCTGAACAGATTTATTCAGAAGCAAAGTTTCACCTGGAGAACAGGTACACTTGACTGGTTAAACACACATAAACACATGTAATGGAACAAGCATGTCCAGTTGCTATGAAAGTGTCCCTTGTATTTTAACACTGTTGTAAATGCTGCAGCAGTGTACAGACCTCCTTGGTCGGAGTTCCTTGTTCATCACTCTCGCTGTACCTTTTGTAGTAGTAAACAATGATGAGAGAAAAAGATGGAGTTTGCAGGACCCAGATCATTCAGATGGAACAAAAGAGATTGGCCACCACACAAGGGGCTCAGGAGCTTAGGATGAAGTCGGGCTTCCACAGAAAGCCTCAGTGCTTGGGGGGGTAAGGGACAAATAATTTGCCGTATTAGCTAGCAGTGGCGGCTGCCATGTTCCTAGGGTTGTGGTGCAGGGGGGAGTAAATAAATAAAAATAAACACCAATGATGGACTAGGAAACTGCACTAACCAATCCTGGCCCTGCTCTTACAGCATGAGAGCAGCGCCAACATTAGTTGGAGCGGCCTCTTTCAGCAATCTTAACAGCGCTCGAGGCCTGCTTACTCTAACCCAGCTGACTAAGACAGCTAGGTTAGAGAACTTTAAAATGTACATGTCTGGCTGGCCATCGCAAGATGGCCTGCCAAACAGACATCCGCATTTTAAAGGACACAACTCCCTCCTGCTGCGACACGGAACAGCAGCACTGGCCCCGCCCCGTCCTGCCACTCAGTTCAGGATGGGTAGGTTGCTCAAAAGTAAAACGGTAATAAATAAACTTTGTTACCGTTTTATTTTTCATCTCTGGCCTATGGGGCGATGCTCATCCACTCAAATGGAGGAGACGCCCCTGTTAGCTTGTACTGGATCCCTCATTTCCATAATCTCCAGAGTCTAAGGTGATCAAAGTACCCAAAGCTACCACAGTCTTCGAACAAAGCAATTACCTCAATTGACAGATTTACCATGATGTGTCACCATGATGTGTGGGGAAGTGTGGCTCAATGATTAGAGCAGCAGACCCTGATGCAGAGGTCTAGCCCGGGACCAGAGTTCAATTCCCCGCCTCGGCTGGTCTTGGGCTCAAAATTTCCACGGACCTGACAATTCTCGCCTCGGTGCCTATTCCAATCATGGAGTGCAACTCTGGGCAATAGCTTGCTTAATCTCCACAACGGCCCCCATAAAGCTAAGGATGCCTGGCCTCCACCTTGGGGGTGCCCAGGAGTGGACGCCTCACAGGGAAAGCCAGGATGGGTTCCACAGCGGTATTCGTACCAGTGCCTTGAGACCCTTGCGGGTGAGTAGTGCGCTATACAAGTATCAATTTACAATTTTATTTACTTTGACTTATACCACGATCCCCATAATTTTTGCATGCTTTGGTGAAAAGAACAGTACTTGAGGAACAATATATCTAGGGCTGTGCTCCCATTCGTTTTAAAAAGAAAACATTTCCTTAAGAATCCTGTCTGTGCTAATGGAGATGAGGGTGTTTGCCTTCAGGGGATTCCAGTAATGTCTGTGTTTCCCAGAAGGTGAAAGATCAAACCATTACTCTTCAGTGCTTTCCTTATTAAAATGTAACAAAGACCTGCCAAGCTTGTTAAATTTTCTAATCTCGCTCTGAGGCTTTGAACTTAAAGAGGTTTCAATTAGTGTTTAATTGCTAATGAATTACAAATGGTTGGTAAGTGAACTCCAGAGAAAAACAATCTGTGCCTCAATGTTACCTTTCCTGTAGTCTCTGCAGAACATTCTTCCTATGATATTCTTTTTAAAATTTACCATACATAGCACTTCTAGAGAAATGTAAAATCCCTAAGGGGGGAATAGAAAACATCCTTGCAATGCAGTAATTGTATAAACCACATTTCCTCGAACAACATCAAAGAATGGCACAGCCAGCAGCGCAAGCGGATTACTCTGGCTCTATTTATTAAGAAATTTCAACCCATCTGGAGGAAATAAGCATCTAATAGTTACCTATAGATGTGGGAGATTTGCACAATGTGAAAGGATTGATCTCTTAAGCAGTAATGGAGATTAAACAAAGGGACACATTTTTCTCTGGTTGAATATATTATGTATGACATCCTGACCGATTTGGACAGTACTTATTGCGACGGTTGTTGCAAGTGGTGAGCACCGACACTACTTTCTGTAAGCAGGGACTTAGTTTTATCACCAGACTTGAACCTAGATCGAGACAGATAGACAGAATAGGGAAAAAAGGAGGTTGACAAACCTATGAATACGGTGTCATAGGAAGAAAGTTGGCTTGAAAAACAATATGTAACTGAGACACAAAGTATTGGTGGTGGAAGAAATCGACATCACAACTAGGCAGTATTGATGTTCAGCATTATTGGCTTTTATCCGTATAAGTTGGGAACCGATAAGAATAAAAGAGTATGCTTCTGCACAACACCAGACTCCGCTACGACGCCAGCACCCTCTACGCACTCAACGCTGGCTGAAACCACACCTGCTTCCAAGCTGCCCCGAAACGGACTCACTGACCTTTCTCCTGCCACACCTGCAGCTTCACCTGCGACAGAGCCACCAAACCTCCAAGGACTGGACCCAACCACCTCCGCTGCATACTCCTGAACACCCGCTCCGCACGCAAAACGCCATCGAGCTCTGGGATCTGCTCGACACCTCCGCCCCTTTCGTTGCCTTCCTGACCGAGACCTGGTGGATTGACTCCTCGGCACCCGTCATCGGCATAGTCATCCCGGATGGCTACAAGATCACCCGCAGGGATCGCACCAACGGAATCGGAGGAGGAATAGCCATCGTCCACAAGTCCACCCTCAAGGTCGCCACCGACGCAGACGACACCCTCAACACCGCCGAACACCTGCATTTCCGGATCCACACCGACCCCAACACCACCCTCAAAGGAACACTCATCTACAGACCCCCTGAACGCCGATCTCAATTCAGCAACTCCATCGCCAACCTCGCCAGCACCCACGCACTCACCTCCACGGACTACATCCTCCTCGGGGACCTGAATTTTCACCTCGAGAACAACAACGACGCCAACTCCGCCACCCTGATTGCCAACCTCACCAACCTCGGCCTCAGACAACTCGTCACCGCACCCACCCACGCCGCTGGCCACACGCTGGACCCCGTCTTGTCCACAGGCACCCACATCACCTTTGACCACACCACCGAACTCCACTGGACCGACCACCGCTGCATCCATTTCACCTTCAATAAACCAACCACGCACCACCGCACCCAACAGCTACCTCGCCGCTGCTGGAGCAAAGTCACAGAAGACCAGCTGATCACCACCCTTCCCCTAAACCCACCCACCGACCCCACCAACCCAGACACCGCAGCCCGCAACCTTAGACAGTGGATTGATGACTGCGTCAACACCCTCGCCCCACTCATGAAATCCTCCAACAACCATGCCATCAAGAGAGCCATCTGGTTCACCGATGAGCTGCAGACCTCCAAACGCGCATGCCGGAAACTGAAGAAGATATGGCTCCACAAACGCACTCCGGACAACCAGGCAGCCCACAAGGACGCCACCCGCAGACATCACCACCTCATCAGATTAGCCAAGAGATCCTTCTTCAAAGACCGCCTGGATAACAACGCACACGACAGCAAAGACCTTTTCAGCATTGCAAAGGAACTCTCCAACCCCAGCGCCAACGACATACCCCCCTCACAAGAACTGTGCAACTCACTGGCCATCTTCTTCCACTGCAAGATCGCTGACATCCATGACAGCTTCAACACCATGACTGTTGAGCCTGGCTGATCTCCCCAGCTGATTAATGCATTAAACCATATTGTATGTCAACCTGCTTCTGTGTTATTCTTACAGAGATCTTTTCCCTTCAACACTTCACAGCGAGAGGAATTGTTCGGTGTCATTGGTTGTTAGTACTGGGAGGTGCAATCCTCTGTGTCTCAGTGTGTAATACCGAGCAAGAGCCGAGCACAGGCAGCCCTCCTCTGATGTCAGGGAAGTGAGCCAGCAGCCGAATAGACAACCCGTGTCCTACGAAGAAATGCGAATGTGCCCTCCTCCAACGGACATGAACTATCCCCTTCCCGGAGCTGCGGTGGAGAAAGCAAAAATAGAAAATAGAAAATCAAGGTAACAAGCATCCTCCTTGTAACACAAAGAGCTTAGCTAGAACACAGAAAACCCAGAAAACAGATTGTTAAACACTGACTCCTTCCGGGAGAGTGGTTTCATGATTCCCCAAAATCTCCTCCCTGATACCTCTGTATATAATGAAATGAAATGAAAATGAAATGAAATGAAATGAAAGAAATCTTATAATGCGCAACTAAGCCCGAAGGCATCAAGGCGCCTAACAGAAAACCATAAACTAAGTATAGACACAACTACGGGAACGCCCTAGCGAAAAGCCAAGTTTTCAAGGCTTTTCAAAACAGCAAGGCAGAGGACAATGATTTTATTTTGCCAGGGAGAGTATTCCATAGCTTAGGAGCAATTGTGGAAAAGGCCCTACCACCCCACTTAATCCTGCGGAAATGAGGTACCACAAGCAGGTTCTTTGAAGAGGAGCGGAGCTCTCTCCCCGGAACATATGGAAAAAGCAACTTGTTAACGCCCCCAGCACCTTTACCAGAGAGAGCGTTGTAGGTGAGGCAAAGAATTTTAAAAGTAATCCTCGATTCAATTGGAAGCCAGTGTAGGGCCCTCCTGGGTGCTGTTGCTGACGCTGATCTGGTAGCGTCCAAAACAAATTTGGCTGCCGCGTTTTGGGCAGTCTGAAAACACTGTAGCAGGTTCTTATTCATGCCAATGTATAGCGCATTACAGTAGTCAAGTCGCGAAGCGACAAGAGCTACCACCACTTGCTTCCGCGCCTGTGGAGACAGATAGTGCTTTATTTTTCTGAGTATTTTAATAATACCCCAACAGGTCGCCACTGTTCTATTTACCTGCAAAGACATGGAGAGAGTAGGGTCAATTAGCACTCCCAGGTTCCGCGCCGACTCAATGGGTGTGGGACAGGCTCCCAGAGAGGGCGGCCACCAATCAAGCGACCAGATGTTCTGGTTGGGACCGAACACCAAGATCTCAGTCTTCTCACCGTTCAGTTTAAGTGAATTGTGAATCATCCATGGAAACTGCTTCCATGCAGCTCCTAAAACTGAACAGCGACAAGTTCCCCAGATGGGAGAGGGACACCAAGGGATGTGTGTCGGCGGCATAAGACACTACCTCCATCCCGAAAGATCTTACAAGCCTAGCAAGCGGGGTCACATAGATGTTTAATAGGGTCAGACTTAGTGCCGACCCCTGTGGGACCCCGCATTGCACCAGAAGGGATGGAGATAAGAACTCTCCCAACTTAACCCTCTGCACTCTCTGGTCCAAGAAGGAGGCCAGCAGACTCAAAGCCGTCCCTTCCACCCCTATCTCCCTCAGGCGTGATGTTAAAACCGAGGGGGACAGGGTATCGAAGGCAGATGTCAAGTCCAAGAGGACCAGAATAGTAGTGTGTCCCTATCGCTGTCTATATCCATCTGAATGTTCTGCATCAAGCATCAAAGAGGGCTTCTTATGGCGGTAAAACCCACCCCTAGCCCATGCACCAGCACTACCTGCAACTCCTATATAGATGATCATGGTTGTGGTTTTTACTATAATATAATGCTTTCAAACGATTTTCTTAGATTAAACGTTTGATTTATCGCATTATCACATAATCTGTAAAGCGCTTATATATCTTTATCTGTATCCTCCAAGGTCCCTGTCAGTCTCTGTCCTGCCTGCACATGCGTAATGTCAGGGTGTCAGAGCCACCGCAAGACGCACCCGCAGCCATCATGGGTGTGGCATGAGTATATAATGCAAACACCTGTGTTCTGCCTTCCAGATGGTCGGAGAATGCGGACATGAAACTAAGGATGCTTACCTGTTTCCCAGACGCTCCGGTCTTCATCAATAAATACATCAAAAAAGGGATAATCTCTGGCAAAAGCTTGTGGCTTAAAGTCCTTGATAAACGAAAGATGGCTTCAGTGCATCTACCCAGGTGCTGTGATTTCCAGCTTAAGTTGAAACTAAAAATAATACCCAGATACATTTTTTTAAAAATCTTTTTATTAACACATACAAAATAAAGGCATCAGGTGACAGTCGAAAACACAGCATCTATTTATACATCTTCCATTCTTCAAAATATACATGATGATGTTTCTCAGGGATCATTGTGATTCCAACACTACAGTATCTTCATTTACAGTTGGGGGACACAAATATCTTCTCTGAAGCTATTCCAAGCTCCCCAAATGTTCCCCCATTTCCCGGGTCTACCCCATGCGATATACACTGATCTTTCTCTAAACATGCACCAATCTAAATCTTCAATCCATTTCCCTATCTGGGGGACCTGACTGGCTCCCCACAGCTGAGCGATGTTTCGTTTGGCTACCACACATACCAGAGTCACCCATTGCTTCCTGTGTGAATTAAGATCAGTCAGCTCCCAGACATTTAGGATACAGCGTCGAGCCTCCAACCCCCAATTCCACCCCTATCACTTCCCGTACCTTGGCGTGTATTTTAATCCAGTAGTTCTGTATTTCGGTGCAATTCCATAAAATATGCATAAATGTTCCAGTTTCCCCACATCCTCTTCGACGCTGTCCATTCATGGCCAAACCCATCCACACTAGCCGAGGCCCTGTAACGTAGGACCGGTGGAGGATCTTCAATTGCACCAACCAGAGTCTCATCTGTATGGCCACTACTTTCGGAGAAGAAACCGCCTCCCTCCAGTCTTCATCATCCAATACCTGGCCATTGGCACCCCATTGTTGCCTAATTGTTACAAGTGGGTCCTCAATGTGAATAATACGTTTTTTATAGATCAGAGAGATAGTTTTGGTTGGTAGATGGCCGTCTAGTATTCAGTCCTCTAATGGGGAAGCCTCTGGAGGCATAGTTCCATGGGGAATATTAGTAAGCAGTGCATGCCTAACCTGTAGGTACTGGTACAGCTCGCTCTCCTGCAGTTGGTGTCTTTTTTGTAGGGCGTCAAAAGTAAGGATCTCGTCTTTCCCCCAGACATCTTTGACCTGAGAAATCCCAATGAGATCCCATTTGTCAAAGCCCTTCGTCTTCCACAGGCTTCCCAAGCCTTCCGAATTCCATAGCGGAGTAGCCAAAGTAATTCTTCCGCCCCAATTGAGAAACCGATTAGCCTTGTGCCACACTTGGACCGCATGCGCCGCCGGCCCAACAAGGGGAAATCGGCCCTTCATAGCATAGAGGGCTCTTGTATATTCTCTGCCTGGCATCTGACCACGGTCCATCGCATACCTGGGGTTTAGGGGCGATCCATAGATCGCTTGATTTATCGCCGCCAATTGGGAGGCCCAGTAATATTTCTGGAGGTCTGGCAGGCCAATCCCTCCATCGTACCAGGGTAGCGTAAGCTTAGGAAACGCAATGCGTGGTCTGCCCTCCCAGAGAAGCTGTCTCTGAAGGGATTCTATTTCCTTGAAATATGAGGGGGGCACTGGGTCCATTGTATTTTGAAGCACGTATAGAAAACGAGGAAGGGCCATCATTTTAAACAGTACCGCGCGACCCAACAGGGAGAGTCGCAATGACTTCCATCTCGCCACATCCCTCGGGAATCTGGCCAATGGGGGCCCCAAATTTCTATCATATCTTATCTTTGGATCCATTGTCACATATATGCCCAAATACGGAAACCCCACCAACTCTATTTTCAATGGGCAATTTACAGGGACATCCGTGCGGTCACCGCTGATAACAAAAAGCACTGACTTCGCCCAATTAATGGTGAAGCCAGAGTACCTCTCGGATATGGCTAGAACATCCAGAAATGTAATCAGGGATTTCCTGGGGGTGGTGAGATACAGGAGAATGTCATCAGCGTAAAGCGAGATTTTATCTTCCCACTCAGTCGTCCACCGCAGCCCTCAAATCGACCTGTCCCAACGGACCCACGCTGCCAGTGGCTCAAGCGCCAGCGCAAACTACAGGGAGGAGATAGGATTCCCTGTCTAGTGCCCCTTCCCAGAGGGAAATCAGCAGATGTATGATTGTTCACCACCACTCTGGCCAGAGGTCCCAAATACAGGAGACGGATCCAACCGACAAACTCCAGTCCAATACCCATCTTACCCAAGACTGCGAAAAGATAGGGCCACTCATCTCTTTCGAAGGCCATGGTAGCATCCAATGATAACAGGACGGCTGGTTCAACCTCAAAATTTGTGAAGGGGGAATCCAGATAATCCCTGTCTTCCTCCGAGAGTGCGGGCATCGGGATATCGTGTATCATATCCGCGTTGTCGGTCTCAGTATATGTGCCTTCCGCTGTATACACTGTGCTATAATAGATCGAGAACTCCTCTGCTATTTGTTGCGGATCTGTTATTATACCTAAGCCTTCTGCCTGTATCTCTGGCACCAATCGCGATTCCCATTCTCCTCTCTCCAGCCACACGATCAATTTCCTAGCTTTGTCACCGTGCTCATAAACCCTACTCTGAGTATCTGCATGCTGCATCTTGGCCCTATCTCTAGCTGTATTCGTCTCGGAGGAGCCTCAAACGGTGCAACTTCTCTGGGGCAGTGTCTCTCGACACCTCCCTCTCCAAGGCCTCCACTCTGTCTACTTCTGCCCGGCCCCTTCTCTTCTTCCCCGAGATTATCAATAGTACTTCCCCTCTGATGACGGCATTGTATGCTTCCCACAGGGAACATTTTGACTCCACCGTTTCTACATTATTCTGGAAATATCCTTCCGTAATTCGTATAATCTCCTTCTTGGTGTCAGGGTCTCTCAACTGCCATGCATTAATGGGGGCAATTCTAGCTATGTCTCTCTGTCCCACCTCAACACTAAGCCAGACCGGTGAGTGATCAGATACCCCCTACCCAAATGACGCACTTCTCAGATCCATGCCACCTGCAACGCGGTACTAAGACAAAATCTATCGTTGAGAGGGAGTTATGTGCAGCAGAGGTGTGTGTGTAGTGTATTTCTCCTGGGTTTTTCAGTCTCCACCCATCAGCAAGCCCTGTGGTTTCTACAAAGTCCGATAACCACCGCCTGGATGGCGGCAGAGTTCGGGCAGGATGTCTATCTAGTTCTCCATTCATTACATCATTAAAGTCTCATCCCAACAGGCAGAATTAAAAAAAATTTACACAGGTCCCGAAAGGTGTCAGCCTGTAGGGCCGAGTTCTCCCCTCCCACAACCCGGAAACACCAAAGTATCTAACTCGGTTGTCCGCCCATGTGGCCTGAATGGTCAGCGGAAAGGAATTTCTCACAAGGATCCCCACCCCCCTTGATCCGTGGTAAATCATGCATGCGCCACTAGTTTGTACCCCCCTTTATGTAATGCCATACAACGATTACCAATAAGATGCGTCTCCTGCAGCAACACCACATCCGGGGTGTGTCTCCTAACCAGTTGGTTAACCATCCCTCTTTTTATCTTGTCCCCTAGCCCATTCACATTCCAGCTGAGTGTGGCATTCCCCAGTCCCTGTCCACTAGAAGACATTGTAATAATAAACCACTTCTAGGTCTACTGATTTCACCTGATGCAAAAAAAAGTACATACACTAAGGTCAAACTGAAACTCCCAATACCCCACAACTCTGAGTCCCCCTCCCACCACCCTCCACCCCTGCATAAAGTCAATGCTCATCCCCAACTAGCAGTGTGCCTGTCGCCCCAATCTAATCTATTGTTAACTAAAACTAGAAAACAGAGGAGGGCCGTTGAACGGACCTACCCCCACCCGGACCAACAGTCTCACCCCTGTGTCAATCGATCCCCAGGACGAACTTGCAGAATACAATAAGACAGGGAATCCATAAACATAACCCCTCCCCCCCCCCCCCACCCCTCAGCAACTGACAACAGTTCAATTCCCTTGAGTCCCTTATTTACAAAATCATGGGTCCTCTGTCTCCGTGCGATCTTGACTCTCGGAGTCCGGCATGTGTATAGTGTCCAACCAGTCTGCCACGACATCAGGATTGTCAAAAAAACAGACCTTCTTGTTAAACTCCACCCGGAGGTGGGCCGGGATCATCATTGCGTACTTCATACCCCTGTCTCTCAGTTTTTTCTTCACCGACAGGAAGCTCTGTCTTTGCTTCTGTACCGACTGGGTAAAATCCGGGAAGAAGGATAAGGTTGCATTTTCAAATCGGAGTGGGGCACCGGTACGGGCAGTCTGGAGGATCGCATCTCTGTCCCAGAAATTGAGAACTCTAGCGATCATAGGACAGGGGAGGCCCCTGATCTAGGTCTACCTCCGGGGACTCTGTGGGCGCGTTCGATCGTGAAGAAGTTACTAACACCTTTAGGTTTAAGGAGGTTGAGGATAAGGTTTTCAACGAAAAGATCAGACGTTTGACCTTCTGACTCCTCAGGCACCCCCAGCATACGGACGTTGTTGCGTCTTGCCCTCCCTTCATAATCGTCCAGCTTGCGGTCAATGAGAGTCCTTGAGGCTATAAGCTCACGCACCTCTTTCTGCAACTCACTAACATGGTCTGTAAGGCTGTTCGTCCTTATTTCTAAAAATGTAACTTTCTCACTCTCCTTTGTGAGATCAGCTCTTATCAGCCCCACTTCGATTGTTTCGGTATCTAGTTTATTGTCCAGGGTCTCCATCTTCTGGCCCAGGGATGCCTGTAATCCGGTAATGGCCGCCAAAAGATCCGCAAGCGTCGGTTCGGTTCCAACGGTATTGTCTTCAGCTCCCCCACAGGAGCCTTCTTTGAGTCCACAGGTGACCCTTTAGGCTGTGTATAACGATCCAACTTATTGGATTGAACGGGCCTGGCTCCCCTGGTAGACTTGGGCAAGGACTTATCTAGATCAATTTTTGTCACCATCTCACCGTCTGATAACAAGTCTCGCCTCTCCCACTGTCGCCAGGGTCACAATTTCGCAGCCCGTCCTAGACGTCAACAACGGGCCATCACTGCTCTCACTCCACCAGTTTCTGCCATACCGTCTCCGTTCACCCGATCCGGTCCACCACTCCCCAGATGCCCCGCTCTCGGGGAATCCCCGGGCAGCCCGGAGGTCTTCAACTCGGCCAAATCCTATCCACCGACAAAGTATTTAGCAGCTCAACTGCAGTGGTTACCACCTCAAGGTAGGATCTACCTTCACTCAGGTGCCCAGCAGGATCCCACGCAGGTGTCTGCCGGCAGCTCCGGAGCCCTTCTGGACGGTCTTTATCACTTAGCTAGGTGTCCGTGGTATCCCTAAGCTCTCTCTGGCCACATCCACCACGTCGGGCGTCTCTTATTCCGGATGGTTCCGGGTCACACTCCTGCACTGCGCCCCGTACCCAGTCACATCCAGGACGCCAGTCGGGGCACCGCTCCAGGCCAGTATCGCCGCTATCACTTCCTGTTCGGCTCTCTCATTTCACTTTGACTCCCACAAGACCCCCCCGGGAGGCGTCGCAGCTCCAGTCTCCCAGGGCTACTCCGCCTTCCAGACCGCTGGACCCGGTCACTACACGGGCCGACAGCTGCTCCCCCGGATTCCACGGTCAGATCACCACGGACACCAACCAGGCACACATCTTGCCTCAGGGGGGGAGAAGGGGAGCAGAGTCTGGAGTGCCCACCGGTGAAACCCAGACATTCAAGCCCTCCACTCTTCCGGTCGACTCCGGGAGCAGAAAGGTCCGATTGGGGCTCACCCTTGCCGGTCCATTTGTAAGCTTTGCTTCCGTGTCCCTGCGCACCTCAGTGCTCAAGAAATGCGGGGCTCACCGCCGATCCCGGGCCGGCTGCCGCACCTCCAAAAATCAGGACAACCACTTCCGGTCCGCGGCGGCCGATTTTTACACACTGAGGGGCGGCCTTGCTGCAACTCGAGGCCCCGGCTCTTTGGAGGGAGCAGGCCCAGATCTTCCCGACGGCGCCGCTTCATCGTCAAAGCTCGGGGGGGGCTCAAACTAGTACCCACGGGTGTCGCTCCAACTCGCCTATGAGGGAGTGGGGCAGAGGGTCAGGATATCGGCCAGGATAGTTATCGGGAAAGGGAGGCCATCTTGGTCGCTGGCATGGCTCCTAATACCCAGATAATTAAAATCTTTTGCCTTATTAAGTATGCCCCCCCATTTCTGAGGAGCATGCGGCCAGATTCATGAAACAAAAATCGGCTCACAAAGGGACAGATTCTCTTTGCGAGCGCAATTTTTGCATTTGGGATTCATCATCCCAAATGCAAAAATCGCTATAATAGAATTTGCAAATTTGCGAGCAATTGCATTTAAGGAATCTCTATATGAGATTCCTTAAATGCAATTCATGATACATTTAAAAAATGCGAATTCGCAATTTTGGGCCGCTATTTACAGCGAAGTCAAACCTCGTGGTAAATAGCGGAAACTTAGAAAAATGCACTTAAGTGCATTTTTCTAAGTTCTATGTTACACACACACATGTCCTTGGGACATGTGTGCGCAACACCAGCGTCCAATGTCATTTCAGGGGTGCAACAGGGTGTCCTTTGGACACCCTTGCACCCTTGAAATCGCAATTAGCGATTCGCACATTGATCTGTCTTCCCATTCATTCCTATGGGCCTTTAGGCCCATAGGAATGAATGGGGAGTTATTCCTTATTTGCGATTAGCAAATAGCTAATCGCAAATAAGGAAGCTGTAGGAATCGCTAAATAAATTGCGATTTGTACATGAATCCCGTTTTGCGAGTCTGTAATAGCGATTCCTTAATAATCGCTATTACTGACTCGCAAAACGGGACTTTGATGAATCTAGCGATTTTTTTGTTTGTAGACCCATTTGTCACTACATACGATTTTGACTAATTTATTTTATCATCCAGCACCTCCATAAACTGTGAAATTGTCTAATAAATTCTGAAAATTATGGGTGTGTGGGCAAGCTAAACTGTATTGTCTGACTATCGGATTATTGGTAATGATTGCCCATCAATCTTTGGCACATTTGCCCCTGCTTTTAAAAGATGTTCGGTTATGCCATTGATGTAAACCAAAAGCAAAAATGGGGCTAAAATGCGAAGTTAATTCCCCTTGTGGGCCGTAATGAACAGCGATCTTTAAATCATAGTGCAAATGTTTTAACAGGGAATGAATGTCTAATTCAAAACCCATTTTCTACATTATTGCCTACAATTTTTCCCTGTTGACTAAGTCGAAAGCACTTGAAAGATCAATAAAGGCACGATGGACTCCCCCTCCTTTAACTTTTACATATTTGTTGATTATAAGGTGCAGATTTAATGTTTGCTCGATGGTACCAATACCTGATCTAAACCCAAACCCTACAGGAGTTAAAATCTTGTTCTCCTTAGTCCAGGTTTTTAAGCACGCCAGGATTACCCTCCTCAGATGCAGAAGCATCTATCAGGGAGATTGGTCTATAAAAGGTTGGTGATAATATATTGCTTTTTTATAAAATGGGGACTAAGAGAGACAATTTCTATTATTCTAGAATTATGCACCGTTAGGGCTAGGGGCTTTTTCTGGAGATGACAATTTTAATGCCCTGAGTACCTCATCCAATGTTATGGGCACGGATAAAGGCACTGAAGGTAAGTCGGAGAGCAGCAGCTTAGTGGGGTTGTCCGTGGTTACCCGATCTAACACAGACTGCTGAAAGATTCCTGAGAAATGAGTTACCCACTCAACTTAGGGCATCAAGGCTTCCATGCCTGGAGAAATATGGTCTGAAAAGAAAGGGTCATTTATGACCTCCCAAAACTTTGTGCTATTCTTGAAACAGCTGCGGCTCACTAGTCTTCCCAGGCATTTGACCTTGTCTCCCTTTTAGTTGCCTCCACATTTCCCTTATATTCACGTCTTGCTTTGCGCACATCCAAAGCATGTCTGGGGACAGATTATAGGGTATGCGTTAGACGTTTATGAGCGACAGAACATGCTGTGTTAAACCAGTGGAGCATGGGTGGGCCCTTTGATATATGAGCCGTAAAACCCTCTCTAATTGCCCCACATAGTTTGTTGAAACCCCCTAATACAATCTGATCTGAGGTGTCCATTGCCAAACAAGCATCTATAGATTTCATGTTCTCACAAACTATTTTCTGAGTGAAATTTACATGGTTAACATGTTTCCATCTCACCCTAATGCCTTTATTTTTATTTAACACTTAGGGGGTCATTAGGATGGCGGGCATCCTATCGTGAAATGGGACCGCCCGCCATAAGGGCGGGGGTCCCGTGGGGGCCATTAGGATGCGCCCGCCACAGTGGCGGGCGCATCCTGCATTCCTGACATTGTGGCGGGAGGTGCACTCTGCACGGCCCGCCACAATGCCAGGAAAGCATGTTGTGCATGGAACTGCAGGGGGGGTACCATAGGTACCCCCCATGTACACCCCCCACCGTCCCTGGGGGCCCGCAATGGGCCCCGCAAGCAATTTCCGCATGCCTTTCCGTGGCAGCATTGCGGTCACGGTAAGGCATGTTTCCGCCCCCATAGTAATATGACTGGCGGTGTCTAACAGACACCAGCACCATATTAAACTCTTTTCACCCAGTCGACTTGTTGACTGGGCGGAAAAGCGGCGGACGGTCTTTCAGTCCGCCGCGGTCCCCCCACTATAGTAGTATGGCGGGGGAAATGGGTGGCGGGGCGGATCTTGGGCAGATCGCCACCGTCATGCGGGCTGTGGCGATCGGCCTGAGATCTTAATGGGCCCCTTAGTTGTTTAAATCAAGTCAGACCCTCCAGGATATCGCGATTTCGCGATTTGCCGCGAAATCGGCACTTTTTAAAAAATGCCGCGATTTTTACAAAAATGCCCGCGAAATCTGCATTTTTGTAGAAATCTCGGCATTTTTCGCTATATCCTGAGGGGTCTGCTTTATCAGCAGCATTGGAGAGGCACAGCAGGATTGCAACCCTCACACCTCCAGCCCTTGATGACCTGTTAAGAGGTGCTTCGAAGGTGACTGAGAGGGAGGGGCTGCAGGTTCAGGAGCAGCGACGTCTATTCACAGGCAAACAGCCCTGCCTGATGGTGGAATCCGCGACTGCCATTTCCCTCTTGTTACCCCGAGCCAACAATCAATTTGTCTCCAAGTTGATGCTAATTTTCAGATAAAAGCACCTTTCAGTGGCTAGCCTGCGCCCCATTGATCCCACCTCGCACGTGCTTGTTAAGGAGCAGACAGGTTCAGCTATCCAGCCGGAGAGCCCGAGAGGGGCCAGCCGCAGAGGTCACAGGGTCCCAGGAGGGCAGCACGCGCCAGCAGGTGGAAGAGGGGCTGGGGAGAGGTGAGGTTGGAGGGTTGTCTCTCGAGCTCTGGGGCGGCAAGCGCCCTGCGTCTGTGAATTCCTGTACGAGGTAATGCATCATGTCTCTGCTATTTAGAGGGGGGCTCACACATTCCATTTCTACCCAGGGCCCCAAACATCCGAGACTCGGACAGATAACACCCCTGATTACACCGAGGCAGCACGTGGTTCTCTTCACAGAGCGTAATTACTGTCACTAAATTGTAAGCAAACCTCGGTTCTTCAAACATGCAGTCTATAATTTAAGAAAATAAAGAAATGGAAGGGTAGCTGGATGATGGATGAGGGGAAAGATGGATGAGGGGAAGGATGATGGATGAGGTGAAGGATGGATAGATGGATGGAGGGGAAGGATGGATGGATGAGAGGAAGGATGGATGGATGGATGGATGGATGGATGGATGGAGAGGAAGGATGGATGGATGAGGAGAAGGATGGATGGATGGATGGATGGATGGAGGGGAAGGATGGATGGATGAGGAGAAGGATGGATGGGTGATGAGGGGAAGGATGGATGATGTGGGGAAGGACAGATGGATGGATGGATGGATGGATGATGTGTGGGTGAAAGGATGGATGGAAGGAAGGATGGCTAAGTGAAAGGGTCGATGGAGAGAGAAAGGGAGGATGGATGGATGACTAAAATAGTGGATGGGTGGAAGGATTAGTAAGTGAAAGGATGGCTGGATTGGTGAAAGGGTAAATGGCTGAATGGATGAGTGGATGGATGGATGGGATGAAGAGTGGATGGATAAGTGTACTGATGGATAGGGTGAAAGGGTGGATGGATAATGGAGATGAGTGAAAGGATGGATGAGGGGATGGATGAAGGGATGGATGAGTGAAATGATAGATGGAAGGATACATGATGGATAGGTTGAATATGTTTGGAAATGGCTGGGCTTACTTATATACTATTGCGCGACCTCTGATGTGTCTGTAAAACATACCTATGGATCCTATCCTGAACTTGTGTGCTGAATTTTGACCCTTTGTCCTGAATTTTTTACACTCACCGTCCTGAATTTGCACCAATGCCAGTTGGTCACCCTATTCGCTGGCTTGGAGACGGAGCGCCGTGCAGAGATGTCTGTCCCCCAAGATAAACAGACAGAACCAGTCAGCCGAGAGAGCTGAGGCGCACACGGGACGGGGTATCTGCAGAGGCGCGCTGAACAAGGGATGAAGTCAGAGGGTTGAGCTCACCTATTGCAGACCATTTCCCCCTGGGAGTGAGCCATGGGAAAAATCCTAGAGGCGAGAAATTTAACACGGGCGTCAAGTGGCCCCATGTCATGGGTGTCAACTTCAATCAGTCCCCGCTTTTAAATCTGAGACGATTTGCAGGCTGACATTTTGCAACGAAATACAAGTACCAACATGCAGTTTGCTACTGTTTAACAAGTGACCACTTGGCGGTTTTGACTGCTCTTTCTCTAGTGTTTAGGTCTGTCGAACGGGCATCCGGTGGGATATCAGGTCGTGTTCAAAATACACTGTACTATTTAACGTGCTTACTAATAAAAGGGGCAATGGGTATAGCCATCATTAGTGCAGCAGGTACAGTGGCACCAAGCTCTAAGGCTATTGCAAGACACAAACTGACCTGCAATGGTACGCCTCTTCTGGCGCAAGGCTTTGCAACGTGACGCATCTGGGAGATGCGTCACGTAGTAAATACCCTGCACCATGGTGCATCTTTTGCGCCGCCGCTGCGTCACAAAAGTGATGCAACGGCGGCGTAAAAGCAGCGCAAGGGGTTTGTAAATCTGCCCCAAAGTGTCTACATTGTAAAGAAACCAAATATACATAGCTTCATGTTGTTAAGTAACTAAAAAAACTAAGATATCTGTGTTTGTTGTAGGAAAAATGGCCACATAAAATGCCCAAAATTGCCGCTAAATTTCCATATTTGTGCCGCTAAATTTCCATTTCTGTGCCGCTAAATTTGCTAATCCATGCCGCTATATCCTGGGGGGTCTGTCAAGTGTAGTGCAAACAGGGTTGTGATCACTAAGGCAATTGGGAATAGTTTTATGGTCTAGGGCCAGAGGGTCAACATCTGCTGAAATAATCATAACATCTGTAGTACTTCCTGCAGGCCTCCAGTAAATGTGGGGGAATTTTTGCATTGTCCACCCTTAGGTTCACATACAATTTGAAAATCTAACTTAAGGATAAGAGTGTTCAAGGCATCACCCAATGAATTGTGATTAAAGTGAACCCTATTCAAACCATCACCTTCTTGTGGCATGCTGCATAACTGGCTATTTCCCAGAGGTGTAGTGTTTAAATCCCCGACCCATACCACAATTACTCTCTTATTTTGGTGCATAAAAAGACTAGCTAGAAAATCTTTAAGATCTTCAATTACTTTATACGCCTGGGAGTTAAAAATATTATTATAGAAATTAATTAACAAAATGTCCCAGTCACCTGGTAAAGATATTTGTGATACTAAAAACAGTTGAGATGACCATTTAGGGACAACATTAACCTTATTGATTTTTACAGAAATTAAAATCGCCAGCCCACCTCATGGTCTACTTGTAGTAGTAGCCAGTGCAGGTTGGAACAGGTTATAATACCCATTTTATCATCCAAGTCTCTTGCACACAAATAAGGTCAAAAGAAGGCGTACAATGTAACTAGTCAGGATTATCTAGCTTGCGGCAAGCACCTGCAATATTCCAAAGGGCCATTTTAGTCCTTTTTGTTATTCATGTGAGTCCGTGGGTGGGTTGAATGCAGAATTTTTAATAACTATATCCTTAGTGCCATTAGCCATAACAGGCAGCTGTGGTGTAAAAAGAGCCTCCAAAAAAGCTCAGGCAGGGTACTGACTCTCCGACCTCTAAATCTTCACTGTCCCGGATACCAAGTTTAGGAGAAAAAGACACATTCAACAGGTTGCCACTCCTCACCCCAGGCTCGATGATGTAGTCATATGAGTAATAAAGGGGTAGGCCCTTAGAACTCAAGGACCTGGGTCCATATAACAGTACAAAGAAGAAGTGGTCTGAGTTACCATGTGACTAATATACTATAATAAGTCTGAATCATATCAAACAGACATTCACCCAAAAACATTTGCCATAGATTTACACACATTTATCAAAGAGAATCAAGAAGAAAGAAATTGCATTTATTTGTGCAATATTGGTATTTGCGCAATATTGGTATTTGCGTACATTAATCAGCCTATTGTATCAAATATTTCAAAAAACGATACTTAAATGCAATTGGCAAGTCATTACATTCAGAGTGCTCTCAGTGAGAAGGGGAGGGGAAGTGCGAAGGTTGTGAGGGACCGGGTAAAGGTGGTGTGACTTTTTAAAGACATCACGTTAAAATCAAAACACGCCTTTACATTCAAAATGTACAAAAGGTTCCGTGATTGCATCACACATAGGTCAAATTAATATATTTCTTTGTGTCCTATGTGTTCAGATGGCGTAGTCTACGTTTCGACCCCCAAAGTACGCTAGAAGGGTAATTATTGTCTCATGTTGGGGTCTTCATCAGGACAGTGACATGGAGAGCATCAATAGACGGTTGTCATCTGTGCCGTCTTGGGGTGGGCCTGGGCGGGCTCCTTATGCCAAATACCAATATTGCGCAAATACCAATATTGCACAAATAAATGCAATTTCTTTCTTCTTGATTCTCTTTGATAAATGTGTGTAAATCTATGGCAAATGTTTTTGTGGTGAATGTCTGTTTGATATGATACAGACTTATTATAGTATATTAGTCACACGATGATGTAGTCAGGCATACTTACAGAGTAAAGGCAGGTTCTGGAGGAAAGTAAGTCATTTTGATCCAGAGAAGCAAGAGACATAAATCTGTTGCCTGCCAGCAGCTGGCGATTTTGGCGGCATCTTTTTACCTCAATTGGGTGCAGTTAGTTAGGTGGTCCCCTCCTCTGTGGAGGTCTTAAATGTCTGTAGAAGAAGCCCAGGGGGAGGATTATTATGGGGCTTGATTTTGTCATCCCTGATCTGGTCATTGCCAGGTTTTAACCAAGTATCCCGGCATTTCTAAAGTTTATAATAGAATTGTCTAGAAAGTGTTGTTCAAGCGGGCCAATTCCCCCCACCCCCCACACACACACAATGGGTAAGAATTATGTCATTAAAAAATCCCATTGATCACTAATGTTGTGGGTCAGCCAGTGAGCCACTTGGTTCATCAAAGGTGAAGCTGACTCAACCACATTGTTTGTTAAAGGGGGAACATCTGCCAGGACAACCACAGAAGGACAAGCTTTCGGTGGGAGATGGATTACTGGAGGCTGGGGTGCTCTTGTTTCTAGCTCAGGACAATTTGATCTTGACAGAATCATTAAAAGCTGTGGCCCACGTCCCATGGTAGCGGGTTTGTCTGTCAGATGCGTAGAATTATTTCTATATGGTGATCTTGCACGGACTTCAGCTCCCAGGTCTGATGGGGGAGTGGGGACATGGACATTTATAATAGTCATTCTCCATCTCATCCCTGGAGTAATGAAACAACAAAGGAGGGTTTGGAGTGCCTATATTGAATGTGGTGAGAGATTTTAAACCGACTTCAATGTGTGAGTCGTTCAAATAGTGGACCTACCATGAAATCCAACATGTCACTGAGAGGCCCACTAATAGTTGCTCATATAGCTGCACAAAAGGAAGATGCAGCGGAATCTGTATTTTGCTTTAAATCCTCTGGGTCAGGATCAGCTTTATTCACATTAGGTTTTTGTATTAGTTTCCTGGGCTTCGTTGCTGGTTCTTGTTCAGGAGATAGGGTAATGGGTTGAGAATTTGAAGTCTCAGTTGGCCCACCTCTCTCTGGCCATACTTAGCCCAGTCTCCACTGCCTCCTCCACAACCTCCTGATATACACACGCCGAAGGTTGAGCTTTGGACCAGCCAGGCGAGGGGTAATATGATAGGGAGGTTATCTGGTGAAGATGACCTAGCTGGCAAAGAATGGCAAAGGTCCACAGCAGTGAAGTAAAGCCTCCTTTCAGCTAGATTTATTTGGTAAGATATTACTTCAACCGCCCGATTAGAAAATTGTCAATCATGGCCAGCCATGGTTGTGCTTGAGAATAAGCCCCAACAGTACTAGCGTATTTTCTTTTCCCCATTTCCTGCAGTCACACCCAAAAAGGGCATTAAAAGGCAGGGGCTAGAACAGAGCAGAGCAGTGTACAATACATTGTTCTTCTAGTTCTTGGCCACCCAGGAGTGTAAAGAAGGTAAACCTCAAGGACATCAATTAGCCACATGAAAGAGGAGAGGCCTGGCCCAGCCTCCGTCAGTCCATGACAGGCTAAAATGGGCCCTGCTCTGGAGAAAGCGGACAGGCTTTATGGCGCATCAGGTGTTGGCGTTGGAAGGCCCACCCCTCTACGTGCATATGAGGTTTGGGGACGAAGTCCCACCCCACCCTTAAGGAAACCAACAAAGTCTGCTGCACCAGTGATGAAGCTACTCCTTTTATGTTTAGTGATCCATTTCTGCTGTGATGAGGTAGAGGCCGTGGTCACAGAATTCTGAAATTGGGAACGATTTCCTTCAGGATAAAATGCCTGGAACATTTACCAGACCACTCACACTCACCAATGCAAAGTCACCTTTGATTGCATGTACCTCACAGGCACACATATCAAGCCACAATTCTTCACCAGAAATGTGGAAGCCAAAACAGGTGAGGATTTCCAAGGGTGAGTCCAAGGGGGATGACCATGCCGCTTCCTGCTGCTGACGTATGCAGATGGGCCAGCTCTTGGCTGGTCTTTGCCTGAGTGCGTACAGCACAGTGGGAATACACACTACAATTTAAGCCCTCCTGTGAAGTGAGGCAGCCATATGACACCCTGGACACGGTAGTATTGGTCTGCTCAGCTGCTGCTGAAATAATCCTGTGCAACAGCAGGGTAAAACGCTCCAATTTAAGCCTACCTGCATTGTGAGGCAACCCTTAGCAATCTGGACTGGGTAGCCATGGTTTCACCAGCTGCTGAAATGATCTCACCACCCTAGATCACTTTTGATTGATACTGTTGCTATTCGTTCCATGGCAGTCCTAAACGTACCTCTATCAGGAAGAAAAGTCCAGATGGTAGGAATAAGCAATAAACCGATTACGTATCAGGTTACAGTGAGTATCCCTGAAACTACAGGCTCTTTGGTGAATGATTCATGATATGTGATTTGCATCCTGTTAATTTAATTGGCACAGATTTACTCTACAAGATGAACTGCATGATTTAATGTACACTGGATGGTGTTGCAAATCAAATTCAAGAGGAAGATTTGGGCCCATATTTACAACTTTAGTGGCTCAGGGCAGCACAGCAAGTCATCTTGCTGCAGTGCCCTGCATCACAGGGTCGAAATGTGCCATATGTATCCAATATAGCGCATTCCTGTCCTTTTCCTTTGTGATGGCACCCTTTTGGCAACCTAGTGCCAGTGCAGGCACTTTTGCACCATGGTGCAAGGGAGCCTGTGTTGTAGGCAGGCTTCCTGCACACAAACAATTCAAAGAGACCTTTTCCTCTTTCTATGTTTGTTGCAGAATGCAGGACCCTTAGAAAGAGTAAAAAACAAGGAGAAATAAAGATATTTCTCCCGGTTATGCCTCCCCTGGGGAGGCGTTCATTTTTAGAGCATTCTCAGGTTTACAAGGCCTTGTAAATATGCAAATGCGTCCAAAACCATGGGAGTTGCATAGACACACCCACAGCAGAGTAACACAATGCAGCAATGTATCCTGTGTTATGTTTCTCCACTTTTTTGGAGCCACTTAAAGCCAGGCAAGGTAGCTTTTGTGGCTTCAGAAATATAAATTAAGGTTTGCGTCACTCTTGCACCACGTTGCCTGGTGCAAGAGTGATGCAAACTGGGTAATAAATATGGCCCTCGGTATTTAAAATAAAATCCCAAAAGTCAAGAGTTCAGTTTTTCACAGTCCTTACAAAGGATAACGTGTTCCTTGATTTAAGACACACATAAAAGAATAGGTATGGGATTCCAAAGGTACAGAAATTGGATTGATAAAAGGTGACTCCAGACTCATATATTTAATCTCCAACAAGAAGCAGAGGAAGGAATAAAGCCTGCCATAGAAAAAAATTATATAAACAGGTATCCTACAGGAGATGACTAGCAGTCCTTGCAACTCCACTGTGATGGGCATAAAAAAAAGAGTATTAAAGGCAAGGTAGTCCAAGATCTTAGGAGTACGAGTGAGTAGTTCCATGTTGTTTAGTGCTACCGAATAATACTGTGATTTTGTTTCAGATTCCTGCAGATGCAGAATGGTATATACTCATTGACTTGTGCCAAGTGTTCTTTTTCATTCCTCTACTTAAGGATAGTCAATATCTTGTCACATTTTGATTTCTCAATAAATTCCATGTTTGGTGTCAAATCATACAGCGCTACCTAAAGGGAAGTCAGGATGTTTCTGGGAATGGATTGCTATTGTCATCAGTGGATTTTAGACTTTTCCTCAATTGCAAAGATTTTAGTAAGGCTTACTCACAGCGACATAGTGTATCAGGTCTCATTTGATGATGAACGAATGAGTGCCTACCTAGAACTCTGAAAAAAACTCGGCAGCACTTCAGCTCTGGCGATGCCTTATTATGAGAAAAGAATTTCTTTTGTTCTGCTATATAAGAGAAGGGTGTGCCATATCTGTTCTTTCTCAAGAGCACATTGGAGTAAAGCCGCCTGTTGCTTACTTCTCTGTTACATTAGATCCAGTATCTGCAGCTCATCCTGGTAGTCTAACAGCCTATCAGCTGTTTGCTTGCAGTTGAGCAGACTGAAGATATGGTTGTGGGCTGTACCTTGAATGTTTGGTCCCGCATTCAGTTGACATTTTGCTGACTAATGCACAGATTCAGCATATGACAAACAGCTGTTTAACAAAGTATGAGTAAATGATATTGAAAGCTGATAACATTTCTATTAGGCTATGTAAGATATTGAGTCCTGCAACACTACAGCCGATTCCACCCAATGATAAACACCCCAACTATGAATAGATCAGTATAACAAAAGTCTGTACTAAGCCTTGAACGCGCAAGATGTACAATGTAGGGGTTTCCATCGATGAGGACGGCGAAGATGAAGAAGGAAAGTGAGACCATGGCGAGGAGGAGACAGCCACAGCAGGTAAGTGCCTTTTTAAAATTATAATTACATTAGGGAAGATGGAGGGGAGCGGAGTTCCAAGGAGTTTCTTTCCAACTCCTTGGAACTCCGCATAGTGACACTATGCCAGTTCTGCCCGGGGTTACTTTGAACCACAGTGAAAAGGCCCACATCAATGGACACTAGTGACTAACACTCCTGTGAAATGTGTTGTAATGCTGCAGTGAATCATTGCATCTGACATGAAGAGAGTGAAGACTGATTCACAGTATCAAACATGAGTTCACTGCATTTAGCCAGAGGGGGTAAAGAAGCTGGTTTTCTGACAGATGGGGGTGAAGAAAACAAAATAAAAAATGGGGAAGAAGAAGCATTTTAAAGAAAAGACAAAATTGAGCCTATAACTCCATTTTGTGAGAAGTTGAGAATTGAAGTTTCAAGAACCCCCGGCTGAAAGTGGTTCTTGTTGCTGATGCCGATAAAAGCACAATCTCATTTATGAATGAAGATTCTTAGTAGCCACAGGAGAAACAGACAATGAGAAGGTACAAGAGTTAGGTATCCTGAATCTGAGCAAAGGAGTAACAGGCTACACTGGAAAACAACTGACAAGATAGAGAGAGAGAGTGCCAAACCAAAAATATTTTATCACCTGAATGGCTTTATCTAGTATCAGTTTCTGTAGGTGAAAAGTCAGATGTGGTTTATGGTACTGGTAATTGTTACCAGTTCATCTTTAAAGATGACCCAGAAGAGAAAGAACTGCCTTCAATTAATTAAAGTGTTTTGAAAGATTTTGTATCTGGGATTTTTGAAAAACATGAGAAGAACTAATATGTTTATTTGATTTGTACTTTTGATATCCAGAGGAAGATAGTAGTGTAGCCTGAAAATGTATGGATCAAGATAATAAACTGAGCATTGGAAAGAAAAAGTATACTGGGATTTGATTCCTGATTTTGTATGTTTTTGGAAGTTGAGATTTCCTGTCTTACTTTTTTTTTTGCTTAGAAGAAGGATGGCTGTTAGCAGACACGGATGCTGCAACATTTTTGGCATATTTTCGTTGATAATCATATCAATTATATTAATTAATCTAGTATTGTGTTTCATTTCTCCAGATGGTTATGTTTCTGCTCACATGCTGATTTAACTACTATACACAGTAATTCAGTACAGATGATGTTAACACACAGACATAGGTCTGTAGGTAACTCTAGCGTAAATCTTTATTCATATACAGTAAAGAAATATAATAATATTACAAAAGTAGACAATTGCTTTGTTTGCATGTATTCACCCTCCTCGGTATTGGAGGTGGGGAAATACTCTTAGTTGCCTCTCTCCTATTCTCTTTACTGTAATGTTTTCATTTGTGTTAGCATATTTTATATAAGAGAGTTTTTGTTGCCAGCTTTCAGATTTCAATGCTTCACTGAAAGAACTTCTGTATCTGAAGACTCTGGAAATTGTAATTTGTTTTCATAGCACTTAAAATTAACTGTACAACCTAATTTAAACAATCACACTATGAAGAATACATTTGTATGTAGTTTGAATGAAAATAGAGCATGAGTTTATTAAAGAGTATATTGAAAAGAGCATGAAAATTCTGAGAAATTGGGAAGATGCGAGTGAAATTAGGGGGCAAATAGAAGCTAAAGGAACATTTGGAAATTCAAATGTGCATCTGAGATTAAGAATGGAGCATAAGAGAAAAGAAGTGCTGTGTATAATGTGTCAGAAATCTAGAGTTACTAGTACAATGGAATTTGTTGGTGAGAGTGAATGTGAAATTAGTTATGTTGTTGACAGTGAGTTTTTGATTGATGAGAAGCCTATATATACAGAATGTATTGTGTGTGTGGTAAGATTGCCTATTTTCTTCATAATTGGGTAACGAGCTGCTACCTTGCTTTGGTATTCCTAAGGTTTTATTATGTGAATGAAATAAAGGATGTTGTTAGTTTGAAAAGGGAAACACCTGGATTTGGACAAATTGTTTTGGGCATATTGGGTGATATGATTCCGGTCTGGCTTTCAATGATGACGTTGATGTATTGGTGTGGCTTTTAATGATGTGCAAATTAGAAGATTTTCTACACTTGTAGATAGTCTTCCTTGTGTCACTGCTGTATAATTAAAATGGATGAGGATGTAATGCCTATGTGTGCTATGATTATGCAGAACAACCTGTCATTAGATATTCTTCTCACGGAGAAGAGAGGAGTCTGTTGTGTGAAGATCAGTGGTGCCTATTCATTCCTGATAACAGAAAGCTTATTATTGCCTATGTAGCAAACTTTACTAATGTCTTTCATGAAGCAAAAGCTCTTGAGGAGTATGGGTTCTGAGAATCATTGGTTCTTGGTATGGCAAGATTGGAAAGGCATTGGGAAAGATCTGTAAATGGTTGAACAGCCTATGAGTGAGTGTATTGCAATCAGTACTGACCTCCATAACTATTGTGTTAATTTGTGTAATTGTTATCATTCATTTGCCTAAAATCGTGCAATATTTTCTAAACTTGGAATAACTTGTGGATGTGAGACAAAGATGTCAAAAATGTCTACAAATAGAAAAAATAGATGTCTTTGAATTGGAGGAGGTTATCACATGAGTTTATTATGACATCAAGATGTTGGAAGAATTAAGATGGAACAGGCCGGAAATAATGCATACTGTGCTATAAATGAATTAGTGGGATTTAATGATTATAATATTTATCAGAAGGGAGATTTTGTGGGAAATGTTTTTTGGTTTAAATAATTTGTACCTCTTAACATGAATCTATTGCAATTGAAACAAATAAGCTGTGATTTGATTGTGTGTTTTCTGGCCTTTACTTAACTAGACATCATTTTTATTTTTTTTTGTGGTGTAATTCATTATAAAAGATTCTAATTTGGAGGCGAGTCAGTCTTTTTTTCGAGCCTCTAGAGATGCAGTTTGTTTCTTTCCCAAGTTGCTGGATATCTTTAATTTGGCCTATTTTTCAGATTATGGTCATTGCTCATTTTAAATTGCCGAATGCCTACATGACAAATGATTTCTATGCTTTAGGACTGATTATTGAACTAATTGCGCATTCATTTATGCGTATGTACTGCATTTTGATAATTTAATAACCCTTCATGGTTTTCTCTGAATTGCTGTTCTCAAACTTCCTTTTTTGAGTCAGTGTTTTCTAACTTGTTTATTGACTGTATTTTGAAATGCTGCTTTGAATCTTATCCTTAGGGACACTACACATAGGCACCCTCACATAGCATCATTTAGCTTCACGACGGCAAACTGAGAAGACCTCCGGCAAAGAGCCCCACTGCGGGGCCCGTTGGGCATTGCAGCACTGGCCCAAAAAGGAGCTGCCCTATGATGAAGCATGACACTCCTCAGGGTGTGTGAGGGCCCTTGCACCTTATTGGTGCTATCCCTGGATGAGCACTCACTACCTCGTCCTGTCTAGCACCTTTCGGTAACCGCTATTACCGACGTGGCCTGTCACTTCTTTCATCCTACCGCTTCCCTAGGAACAGCATACTTCTTTTCTTTACTATTCATCAGCCCTGTCACCTGCTTTTCTTTTTATATGTATCCAGAGAAATCACATCCTCAACCGTAGAGCCGGAGTAAGACATAAAGCAATATGTTTAACATTTGCCCTCTACAACTTCCCATAAAATGTATAATGTAGAACACTCCACAAAAAGCTAGCAGCATATCTGCATTTTAGCTTGAAACAAAATATACTTTTTATGCCTGCTTTTGCCTTATTAATCCTTAGCAGAACAGTAGCACCCCAAGGCTTTCTAAAATCAATTTGGTAGGTAGTCACAAACTGTAAAGCTTTTTTCCATCCCATTTGCTTTGATTTATTTCGCTAAAGCACTGAGCTGCAACAAAATGCAGCCTCATGGTGTGCGTCAACTAATGCCCTTCAGAGCTTTATTTTAATTTTCACCTTTACAAAAGGCCCCGGCATGACAAGGCCATTGCTGAACTGTGATGTGAGGGCCAGTAAAAAGAATTGGGTGATGGTTCACTCACAGACTGCTTAGCGCCAGGTAAATGAATAAAAGTAGCTGCAACGTTCAAATATCTGTACCAAACATTTGTGATTTGCATGGTATTATTTTGCCTTTGTCATTGATTTAGGAGTACGTGTGCATACTGACAGTGGTGCTGGAACAATGTTTAGTGTGAGAGTGCTGCTGCCAGTGTCACATCACTGAAGTCAAAGGAATTGTAAAAAATCCAAGCCTCTCAAAAAGAGCAAGTACAGCAAATGAGCCACACCCATTCAGCAGAAGAGTGATGGTATGCAGCCAGTGGTGCCGTTTGCAGCACCCTGTTGCAAATATATTCCTAAAGAATGCTGTAGAAGGATAATACCATTTACAGATGCACATTTGGATTAAAATTGCTTTACAAATCGCAAAATTTGGACCAGCATGCCATTTTACGGAATAAATTACAGAGCGCACAAACAATATTGTGTGTAATAAATTGGGTTTCAGCAAATATTTATGATTGCACAGTGTCTTGATTTGTTGTGATCCTTTCAAAATATTTTGTTTCCATCTCACTTCAGAATTACAAAAAAAGTGCCTCATTTGTGCTTTCCTAACTAGTGATACATTTTGAACTAGTTTATTTACAGGTACCTACATTTTATTGTGTGTTAGAAACAAATCTTATGCTAAGCAAACAAATGATAGACGGAATGCTGAATCAATCACACTTTCACCTCCAGCCAAGATATCTGGATTACATCCATAGTTCTTTTGCTCACCATGCCACCCCAGTTTAGACCCAGCCATATGCAAATCGGATGTATGACGATGCAACGCACACAATTACAACACATACTTTTACAACGCAATTTTTACAACGCAAATAATTTTACAACGCAAGTTTTTACAACGCATACCATTACAATGCAAAAATATGTAATACATTGAGTGGCCTATCCCGATCTTGGTCCGAAGGGCACCGAATCGGGTTCAGGATTAGCGGGTCCGATTCGGAGGCTGGATTTCCATCCAAGTCGGACACAGTTCCGGACTTCAAAGTACAATGCAAACAAGCGCAAAATCTCCATCCGAATCGTTTCCGGGTCCGAACTGCTCCGAACGACTTGGTCAAAAGCAAACCATGGTGCGCAATGGAGACGTTTCATGACTGAGCTAATACGATGCTCGATTCGGACAGCCGGATTGAGTCGGAGCGTCCGGCTTGCAATAGCTCCTGGAGTCAAACTTCGGGGGTTCGCCTCCAACCCCCAGTAGCCCGCAGACTCACGACTCGGAAACAGGGGGAGACCCATGGGTCTCCCCAATACAGGCATGTGTGATGCAGATGGCACTGACGCGTACCCACTGTAGGGGGCACACTTGTCCACGACGTACCCATTCAGTTAATGGGAGCCCATGTACGCATCGTACGACCGGCTCCCATTGACTTCTATGGGAGTCCGACCGAATCCAACAGCATTCGGAATCATCGTACTTGCTTGGTCGGACTGCAGGAGTCCGGATCGGTCAGAAAACACCCCAGATCTGTCTCGGTTGGAGTGCTTTCCGACCCAGATCGGAATCAGCCCCTAAATGTGCCATTACAACTCAAAACAACCAAATGCATACTTTTATAACGCATTTTTTTAAAAAAAGTATAATAATCCCCTGGAACGGGATGCAGGCAAAATAGGGGTTTTGGGGGGGGAAGTGTATTAAAATGTGGTAAGAAATAACTACACTACTTAGAAAAAAATATGTGTGTAATAAATTAAACTCTGTACTAATTTTATTACTCGAGTACTTAAATTAATAATACCACATTTTAAAACGTGTTAATAATATGTATAATAATTACCTGGAACAGGATTCTGGGAAAATAGGGGTTTTGGGTGGGGAAGTGTATTAAAATGTGGTTAAAAACAACAACACTTATAAAGAATAATATACTTGTGTAAGAAATTAATACTCGTGTACAAATTATATTTCTCGAGTACTTAAATTATTAATACTTAATTTAAAAACGTATTAATATATTTATCAAACACACAAACTTTGGGTTTTACATTTAAATGAAACAAATGCAAGGAAAATAAAACGCAAAGCAGAAAAATGCAAACTACAGGAAGATAAATAAAGCATCCACCATTTTGAAAACTGACAGATGCTTAAGTCCTTCAACACTTTCAATGAAATGAACTTGACCCTCATGTCGACAAACTGGAGGTCAAAACAAACAGTACCAATGGTAACAGAAAAAAATGAAAACATAAATTAAATGAATGTTTTACACAGCATATGAAAATGTAGGTGCAACGAAAAAAACCATATAAAAGGAGCCGACCACCATTTTAAAATTAGTTCTTACCTGACTACCAGAGGCACCACACGCATTCTGCTGCCAGACTGTATCACATCGCAAAACTACAAAACCAATATTAAAAGGAAATATTAGAGATAAATAATATTAGTACTATATCTCTTACCCAGTAAAGAATTATATATAAAAATATGTAAAAAAAATTCAGTATCTTGTCAACACTTTGTAGAAGTTGGTAAAGTTGACAAACCTTTTTTGAACGTTACATTTTAAAAGTAAGCGAATAAATTAAGTTACGTTAATAATACTAATAAAAGTAAATAAAAAATATTTTTTTTAAAAGGATAGCTTATCAAATCTATTATTTTAAAATTACATTAGTAATTGATTTTTGTAAATTATGTGCATACTATAAATAACTAGTGATTAGTTCTGCTATATAAAAAAAACAAAATGGTCCTAGCATTCGGAAAGAAGTAGAATACTTTTTGTAAGGCAAGTCCAAGGTGTCCATGCATCATTTTATAAACTGGTCAATGGTGGTGTTTAAAATTACTATTCCAACACCAAATGGATACTTTCAAAAGGAAAAATGCTGGATAGTGCAGGTGTTTTAAATTACTATTCCAAACCCAAAGAGGTGCTTGCCTCTGGGATAATGCTGGATAGTGCTGCTATTTAAAAATACTTTTCAAACTCCTAAGGGGTGCTTGCCTCTAGGAAAATGGTGGATAGTGGTGGTGTTTAAAATGACCATTCAAACTCAAAAGGGGTCCTTGCCTCAGGAAAAATACTGGCTATTGCTTGGGTTTAAAATTAGTATTCCTACTCTAAAGGGGTGCTTGCCTCAGTGAAAATGCTGGATACTGGTTGTGTTAATAATTACTATTCCAACTCAAAAAGGGTGCTTGCCTCATGGATAATGCTGGATAGTTGTGTTTTTAAAATTACTATTCCATCTCGGAAGGGGTGCTTGCCTCTGGGAAAATGCAGGATAGAGGTGGTGTTTCAAATTACTATTCCAACTCCAAAGAGGTACTTGCCTCAGAGAAAATTCTGATGAGTGCTTGTATTTAAAATTAATATTCACACTCCAAATGGATGCTTGCCTATGGGAAAATGCTGGATAATAGTGGAGTTTAAAATTACTAATCCAACTCCAAAGAGATGCTTGCCTCTGGGAAAATGCTGGATAGTGTTGGTGTAGCGGTCATTTGTGAAGGAGGACTCACCGGGAGGATTTGGGGTGCAGGGCGCAGTCGGCGCAACAATATCTGCAGGCAGTTGGTTCCCCCCGCCGCCGCGACCGGAACATCACGCGGCCGCCGAGCGGGGGAACCACAACACCCACAAACCCTTGCTTTGTTTGCTCCGCCCCCTCATGGCTGCTGACGCGCCCGGAAGGCGCAGAAAAAGGCGGATTCCCATCTGGGGAGCGAGCGGGCGGTCATTTGTGAAGGAGGACTCACCGGGAGGATCTGGGGTGCAGGGCGCAGTCGGCGCAACAATATCTGCAGGCAGTTGGTTCCCCCCGCCGCCGCGACTGGAACATCACGCGGCCGCCGAGCGGGGGAACCACAACACCCACAAACCCTTGCTTTGTTTGCTCCGCCCCCTCACGGCCGAGGACGCGCCCGGAAGGCGCAGAAAAAGGCGGATTCCCATCTGGGGAGCGAGCGGGCGGTCATTTTTGAAGGAGGACTCACCGGGAGGATTTGGGGTGCAGGGCGCAGTCGGCGCAACGATATCTGCAGGCAGTTGGTTCCCCCCGCCGCCGCGACCGGAACATCACGCGGCCGCCGAGCGGGGGAACCACAACACCCACAAACCCTTGCTTTGTTTGCTCTGCCCCCTCGCGGCCGCTGACGCGCCTGGAAGGCGCAGAAAATGGCGGATTCCGATCTGGGTAGCGAGCGGGCAGTCATTTGTGAAGGAGGACTCACCGGGAGGATCTGGGGTGCAGGGCGCAGTCGGCGCAACGATATCTGCAGGCAGTTGGTTCCCCCCACCGCCGCGACCGGAACATCACGCGGCCGCCGAGCGGGGGAACCACAACACCCACAAACCCTTGCTTTGTTTGCTCCGCCCCCTCACGGCCGAGGATGCGCCCGGAAGGCGCAGAAAAAGGCGGATTCCCATCTGGGGAGCGAGCGGGCGGTCATTTGTGAAGGAGGACTCACCGGGAGGATTTGGGGTGCAGGGCGCAGTCGGCGCAACGATATCTGCAGGCAGTTGGTTCCCCCCGCCGCCGCGACCGGAACATCACGCGGCCGCCGAGCGGGGGAACCACAACACCCACAAACCCTTGCTTTGTTTGCTCCGCCCCCTCACGGCCGCTGACGCGCCCGGAAGGCGCAGAAAAAGGCGGATACCCTTCCGCGTCGCGGGACGCGCGCGGGTGGTGCCGGGAGAAGCCCGGGACAAGGGTGGGACCATCTAAGGCCATCATAGGCCAGAAGAGGCCGGGACGGGCCACCCCCCCTGGCCGTACAACTAAAAGAGGTAAAAGTACTTGTGTTAAGTTATTCCCAGTCCCTGTAGGTGCCTGCTGCTACTTACACCATGTCTTCTAAGGGGGGCCGAAAAAGTTCTACTTTGACTAGGGACATTGCTAAGGGGACGATGTTTCACTATCTAAACAAGACAACCCCACCTACTGTCCAACAGCCTGTAAGAACAGAACGAGAACGACTGTCTATTGACTGTTCCAATACTGATTTCACCCCCCCCACAGTCATCCGCCGCATCACAAAACCTATCATTTCTGGAGGAACTTAACAGTTTATGTAAAACCAAGTATGCTGCTGTTACATCGACATCAGAGCACTTTAATGCATCCTTCTGCCCTACAGTTATCTCAAGCCCCCAGTCCAATACATTATCCCCACCCTATGGAAATCTCCTGGGTACTTCCCTCTGTCCACCTGAAACAGGTAACACGAACCCCAAAATGACTCTCCCGGACCTTTCTGGTAAAAGAAAACGACCAGTGGATAAACACACAGGCAGCCAAGCAAAGCAGAAAAACTGTCTGCACCCCCAACTTCACCAACCCTGTTGGCCCAGCTACAAACTATGATTAACTCTGTGATACACCCTTTGATAGAAAGAATGAACAATCTTGGAGATAGGATTGCGGCAATAGAGGAAATGACCAAGACAAACTCGCTACTCCTAAAAAGCATGGCAGGCCCCAATCATTTACAGCCCTTATGTGACACGGTAGTGCCTTTAACAAATCCCCAAAATAATATTAATCAACTCCGACAGGCTGTCCCAGGTATGTTAACTCCATCCATTGAGAAAGTTCCCGCCAAACTAATGACAGCACATAGTTGTTCCCTTGAAACGGGACTGAACAAAGTAACTATACCACCCAAAGGGCCACTTCCCAATACAGGGATCGCGCCACGAATATCAAATCATATCCATTTACCACCGGAGGCTGCCCCGTTTGTGTGTGTCCTTTCTGGCGTGCCTGAGCTCACAAATGGAAAAACTGAAAATCAACAGGAGCTAAGAAACAAGGCACTGTTTTGGTTAACAAAGAATAGACCCCTGCCCCCTGACATCGACGGTAGAATACAATGTGTTAGAAGGATGGGATGGTTAGGTCCGCTTCGAAAAGAGAGATCTGGCGATCTGGTGCTGATAAAGTTTATAAATAGCAATGTTGTCCCATACCTCCAGACTTGGAAATCGCAGATAGGAGATGGACCTATACACACCTGGGGACTATCTGACTTTCATCCCAGAGAATCACTCCACCCTCACACAAGATCAATGAAGAGAGTAACTTTTGGCTGGGCTGAAACGGCTCCGGGGTGAGGGGTACTAATATCCAGACTCTGACTTGATATACTAACGATTTGGTACCTGACCTCTCTTAAAGATATTATGTTATAATGTTACTTACTGTGATATGAATTGAATGTAATGGTGTATATATTTTGCAATGTGCTTTTATGATTTTATATTTAAAAATCGAATAAAGCTTACCTACCATGTACCATGTACCATGTGTTGGTGTATTAAATTACTATTACTTGGCTGGCAAACTCATCGCTTGGCTGGATAAAAAAGAGAGAGCCAGCTGTGTGGTCCCAGAAGTGCTGGGGGAGGACGGTGTGACTGTCACTGACCCGAGTGCCATAGTCATGGCATTTGCAGACTATTTCGAGACCGTTTACACCTCGGTCTCAGACATGTCCGAGACTGACTCTGGTGAGCTCTTGGCAGAAGCGGAGCTCCCGTGCCTGTCGGAAGCGGAGCGGGATGACATGGATAGGGATATTACCGCCGATGAGATTGCCCTCGCAATACGTTCCCTGAGTTCTGGCAAAGCGCCCGGCCCCAATGGTATACCAGTGGAGCTTTACAAGATCAAGCCTGATGCCATCTCCCCGCCCCTGCGGAACATGTTCCTGGAGGCGCGGGAGACGGGCATGCTTCCCCTGGACCAGAGACTGGCCACCATTGTGGTCATTCATAAGGAAGGGAAGCCCAGAGACCTGTGTCGATCGTATCGTCCCATCTCTCTGTTGAATGCTGAACCCAAGATTCTGGCTAAACTGCTTGCCAACCGTTTGGTTGGAGCGATTAGCGACTTGGTTCACCCGGACCAGTCGGGCTTTATTCCACACCGCAACACTGCCCTTAACCTCAGGAGACTACATGGGGCCCTCGCGAGGGTCCATACGCTCAGGGAACCTGCCGTCTTGGCATCTTTGGATGCTACAATGGCGTTTGACTCCCTCGAGTGGAACTATCTGTGGGCAGTGTTGGCGAAGTTCGGATTTGGTCCGGAATTCATAGGATGGGTCAAGCTCCTGTACGCTTGCCAACGTAACGGTTAATGGTCGTGTATCTGCGTCCTTTGCTCTCCACAGAGGCACCAGGCAGGGTTGCCCCCTGTCGCCCCTGTTGTTTGCATTGGCGCTTGAACCGCTGGCGGCGTGGCTGCGACTCCACCCGGATATAAACGGAATACGCTGGTCCCCTGGATTCGAGGACCGTGTGTCGCTGTATGCAGACGACATCTTGCTATATCTCACCTCTCCTTGTAAGTCACTCATTGTGGTGTGTGATGTGCTACGTCTTTTTGGTCGGCACTCTGGCCTGGTTATTAACTGGTCGAAGTCACACCTATACGTGCTGAGAGGTGGGACACCTCGGCTTCCAAGGGGCTGCAACATACAGGTCACGCGGCAGGGATTTAAATACTTGGGGATCTATATTTCAACGGACCCCAAGGTACGCTACACGAATAACTTGCTCCCCCCTCTCGCACGTCTCCGACATGACGTAGAGGGATGGCGGAAGCTCCCGCTTTCCCTGCCCGGGCGTGCGGCACTGTTTAAAATGATGTCCCTGCCCAGATTCCTGTATGCTCTTCAAAATACCCAGGATCCGGTCCCATCCAGCTACTTTAGGGAGGTTGAGGGTTTACAGCGGGCCCTTCTCTGGGATGGCAGGCCACGCATCGCTATTACGAAGCTTACGCTCCCATGGTATGACGGAGGCATAGCGTTGCCTGACATCTGGAGATGGTTGTATGACTAAACAACTACTTCCTTAACCACGACTTCCTAAACAACGAAAGTTTAACAACGACCTATTCTTAACCACTACTAATTTTATAACGACTTCCTGAACAACGAAAATCCATTTACTTGCCAATTACTAATTTCTGAGACCGTTTTCTATTAAATCATCAAGTTAATTCTGTGTCTTTCTTCGTGCTCAATACGAACATGAAAAAATGAAAGGCTGTGATTTTCTTTTTAGTCTCATAAGTAACCAACACAAAGACATTAATCTGAGCACCTCTGCACAAGCGCAAACAATTAAAGTAGACTAGTTATTCTTAAATAAATTAAACATGCTTTTTTGAAAAATTAAATAATAGGTGAACATTGCCTAAATCATTTTAAGTTAGATTTATTTTTTTTAAATTAAAAACGAACTTCATAAACCATTATCCATAAAATATGTACATCGTGTTGCAAGAAGTAAAAGTGTTTAAACCTCAAATTAAATACACATGTATAAACACTCTTTTTTTAAAACAAAATGACCAACCATAGAATGTCAGATTATTACAGAAACGCTTTTCCAAAATCGTTCATCCGAGCAGATGAAAACCAGACTACATCTCAATACTGTTTTTTTTAAAACGTCAGCCAGGGTGCAGTAAAAACGTTAAGGCTGACATTAGCATTACAAGATGCCAATGTCAACATTCTTTTCCTAAACTACCGCGGGTAACAAAGGCGGATTTTTGATTGGGGGGAGTTAAGTGACGAATCACTCGAATGAAGCCCAATCGCAGTGAGCCTTACGTAAGAGTTAGAGTTAGCTCGTTGCCGCAGTCCTACAGTGAGGAGACCGAGGGGCGAATTGTTGGCAGCCCAGCATGGAGGGCAAAGCAGCATGCGGTGTAAGTGGCCAATTTCAGCACTGGAACCCCGGACCAGATTGGAACCTCAGATGTAGATTGAGCGGAGCTGATGTACCTCGCCTGCGGTATTCTAAAAGTCGTGGTTCCGTCCTTCGTTGTTCAGCCCTTCGTGGTAAGTGAATCTTCGTTGTTAACTCTTCGTTGTTCATGTAAGTCGTTGTAAATACTTCGTGGTTAAGGACGTTTCCCCTGGAGATATTATTGTGCTTTTCAGCTAGAGGCCCTTAACCACGGCCTCTACGGTCCAGCAGTAAGCCCAGGTTATGCCATGGATCGGTGGCTCCTGGATGACGGGAAGTATCATAGAGCGCTATACTCGAGATCTCTGGATGGTAGAATGTCGGGGCCGACGAAGACAGCTGTACATATATGGCGGGCAATCACAAAGTCACAGGGGTGGAAGGGTAGGCTTACGATGGCAACTCCTCTCTTTGAATCTGAAATACAAGGCAAATTATGGCACACAAAGGGATTCGACAGGTGGGACATGATAGGCATATCCAAGATGGAAGATATGATTGTGAAAGGGGAGATAAAGTCCTTTACTCTTTTACAGACAGAGTTCCAGCTGGGTGAAACAGAATATTTCTGGTACGCCCAACTGTGTCATGCCATTCTGGCAGTGATGCCGGAGGGCGAGAAGATCCCTGAGTCTTCCCCGCTGGAGGACAATCAATCAATCAATCAATCAATCAAGCATTTACATAGCGCACTACTCACCCAGAGGGTCTCAAGGCGCTAGGGGAGGGGGTCCGCTACTGCTTGAACAGCCTGGTCTTGAGTTGCTTCCTGAAGGCGAGGTGGTCCTGGGTCAGGCGGAGGTGGGTCGGGAGGGAGTTCCATGTCTTGGCGGCGAGGTAGGAGAAGGACCGTCCCCCTGTGGTGGCTCTTCGGATGCGGGAGACAGTGGCGAGGGCGTGGCCGGTCGATCGAAGCTGGCGTTTGGGAGCGTAGAAGTTGAGGCGGCTGTTGAGGTATCCTGGTCCTTGGTTGTGTAGGGCTTTGTGTGTGTGGGTGAGGAGTCGGAAGGTGATTCTTTTGGTGACCGGGAGCCAGTGCAGGTCTCTCAGGTATCCGGAGATGTGGCTGCGGCGGGGGATGTCCAGGATGAGTCGTGCTGAGGCGTTCTGGATCCGCTGAAGTCTTTTCTGGAGTTTGGCGGTGGTGCCGGCGTAGAGGGAGTTGCCGTAGTCCAGACGTCTGGTGACGAGGGCCTGGGTGACCGTCTTCCTGGTCTCAGTGGGGATCCACTGGAAGATCTTTCGTAGCATGCGCAGGATGTTGAAGCACGACGAGGAGACGGCATTGACTTGTCTGGTCATGGAGAGGGTGGAGTCCAGGATGAAGCCCGGTACAGGGTGCTGGATGGCCATATGCCGGACAGTGCCATTTCCTTAATATACAAAAAACTCATCAATGTCCGTACGGACCTCCTCCTTGGGGTGAGAGACCAGTGGGTGCGTGATGGGATTGAGCTGGATGATGAAGATTGGCAATATGCAGTGTCCTCCCCCAAGGAGGTGGCGATCCCGGCCAGGTTGCGGCTGGTTCAATTAAAGATTCTCCATAGAGTGTACGTGACGGGTCCCAGGCTTATACACATGGGTCATTCAGTGGACGGCCTCTGCAAGCGTGGCTGTGGTGCATTGGCCACCTTCATGCATATTATCTGGGAGTGCCAGGTGGTCGCCTCCTACTGGAGGCGTGTACATATGATCATGAGCGAGGTGACTGGGGTAGACATGATGGAAGAGGCCCGGCGCTGCCTCCTGAATGTGTGGGGTCCTACTGATTATAATAGGGCACAAACACAATGGGTCACCTTGGGGAACATGGTCGCGAAACGAGATATTGCTCAGATGTGGGGTGCTGTTACAGCCCCAAAGGTGGTACAGTGGAAGGCCAACATGGATTGGTGCATGTTCCGAGAGAAGACAGTGTACATGGCCAGGGGTAATCCCAAAAAGTGGCAAAAGATATGGGGGGCCTGGAACGAGTATAGGGGTGATATTTGCCTGCTGCCTGACGTCACCCCCCCTGGCAGAACAAATGTCCCCGTAGCCTATGGCTCCAACATAGGTCCTATTAGCGGATGTCTCCTGTATCCTCCCCCCCTCCACGGTCTTGCAATTAATGCTGTTCACATTGTTTTTATGTTAGTGGGCCTAGCTTGTCCTATGATCGGGCTCTGTTACACAAATGTCTAATTGCCTTGTTTCCTGGCACTAGTTTGGTGCTTTTCCCCTTCTTCATCTTAGTTATTTTTCAAGATATAAAAAAAAAAACCTTCGTACGATTTGGTAATATGCTTATTGTACACCAGCCGATTGACCGATATTATGCTGCCTAGCCTCCGAGATGTAAGGCTAAATAGCTGTGTGCACTGATTTGAAAATAAAGGTTTTCCCAAAATAAAAATAAAAATAAAAATTACTATTCCAACTAAACAAAGGGTACTTGCCTCCTGAATAATGCTGGATAGAGGTGTTTTTTAAAAATACTATTCCAACTCCAAAGAGGTGCTTGCCTCAGAGAAACTGCTGGATAGTGGTGGTGTTTGAAATTTCTATTCCAACTCCAAAAGGGGCGGATGCCTCAGATACAATGGTGGATAATGGTGATGTTTTAAATTACTATTCCAACTTCAAAGGGGTGCTTGCCTCAGGGAAAAGGCTGGATAGTGCTGGTGTATTAAATTACTATTCCAACTCCAAAGGGGTGTTTGCCTCAGGGAAAATGCTGGAAGGGGTGGTGTTTAAAATAACTATTCCTAATTCAATGGGGGTGCTTGCCTCAGGGAATATGCTGGATAGTGGTGCTGTTTAAAATTATTATTCCAACTCCAAAGGGGTACTTGCCTCAGGGAAAAAGGCTGGATAGTGATGGTGTATTAAATTAATATCCCAACTCCAAAGGGGTGCTTGCCTCAGGGAAAATGCTGGATAGTGGTGCTGTTTAAAATTACTATTCCAACTCCAACGGGTCCTTGCCTCAGGGAAAATGCTGGATAGTGATGGTCTTTAGAAATACTATTCCAACTCCAAAGGGGTGCTTGCCTCAGGGAATAGGCTGGATAATGCTGGTGTTTAAAATTACTATTCCACTCCAAAGGGGTGTTTGCATCAGGGAATAGGCTGGACAGTGCTGGTGTATAAAATTACTATTCCAACTCCAAAATGGTGCTTGCCTCTGGGAAAATGCTGGATAGTGGCAGTGTTTAAAATTACTATTCCAACCTTAAAGGAGTGTTTCCCTCAGGGAAAAGGCTGGATAGTGCTCTTGTATTAAATTACTATTCCAACTCCAAAGGGGTGCTTGCCTCAGGGAAAAGGCTGGACAGTGCTGGTGTATTAAATTACTGTTCCAGCTCCAAGATTATGCTTGCAACAGGGAAAATGCTGGATAGAGGTGGTGCTTAAAATTACTATTCCAACTTCAAAGGGGTGTTTGCCACAGGGAAAAAGCTGGATAGTGCTGGTGTATTAAATTACTATTCAAACTCCAAAGGTGTTCTTGCGTCAGGGAAAATGCTGGAAGGGGTGGCGTTTAAAATTACTATTCCTAATTCAAGGGAGTGCTTGCCTCAGGGAAAATGCTGGATAGTGGTGCTGTTCAAAATTATTATTCCAACTCCAAAGGGGTGCTTGCCTCTGGGAAAAGGCAGGATAGTGGTGATGTTTAAAATTGCTATTCAAACTCCAAAGGTGGTGCTCAGGGAAAAGGCTGGATAATGCTGGTGTATTAAATTACTTTTCCAACTTCAAAGGGGTGCTTGCCTCAGGGAAAATGCTGGATAGTGTTGCTGTCTAAAATTACTATTCCAACTCCAAAGGGTGCTTGCCTCAGGGAAAATGCTGGATAATAGTGGAGTTTAAAATTACTAATCCAACTCCAAAGGGATGCTTGCCTCTGGGCAAATGCTGGATAGTGTTGGTGTATGAAATTACTATTCCAACTCAAAAAAGGGCACTTGCCTTCTGAATAATGTTGGATAGTGGTGTTTTTTTTAAATACTATTCCAAATCCGAAGGGGTGCTTGCCTCAGAGAAAATGCTGGATAGTGGTGGTGTTTGAAATTACTATTCGAACTCCAAAAGGGGTGCATGCCTCAGATAAAATGGTGGATAGCGGTGATGATTAAAATTACTATTCCAACTTCACAGGGATGCTTCACTCAGGGAAAAGACTGGATAGTGCTGGTGTATTAAATTACTATTCCAACTCCAAAGGGGTACTTGCCTCAGGGAAAAGGCTGGATAGTGGTGCTGTTTAAAATTACTATTCCATCTCTAAAGAGTCCTTGCCTCAGGGAAAATGCTTGATAATGATGGTCTTTAGAACTACTATTCCAACTCCAAAGGGGTGCTTGCCTCAGGGAATAGGCTGGATAATGCTGGTGTTTAAAATTACTATTCCACTCCAAAGGGGTGTTTGCCTCAGGGAAAAGGCTGGACAGTGCTGGTGTATTAAATGACTATTCCAACTCCAAAATGGTGCTTGCCTCGGGGAAAATGCAGGATAGTGGCAGTGTTTAAAATTACTATTCCAACCTTAAAGGAGTGTTTCCCTTAGGGAAAAGGCTGGATAGTGCTGTTGTATTAAATTACTATTCCAACTCCAAGGGGGTGCTTGCCTCAGGGAAAAGGCTGGACAGTGCTGGTGTATTAAATTACTGTTCCAGCTCCAAGATTGTGCTTGCCCCTGGGAAAATGCTGGATAGAGGTGGTGCTTAAAATTACTATTCCAACTTCAAAGGGGTGTTTGCCACAGGGAAAAAGCTGGATAGTGCTGGTGTATTAAATAACTATTCAAACTCCAAAGGGGTGCTTGCGTCAGGTAAAATGCTGGATAGTGGTGCTGTTCAAAATTATTATTCCAACTCCAAAGGGGTGCTTGCCTCGGGGAAAATGCAGGATAGTGGGGATGTTCAAAATTACAATTCCAACTCCAAAAGGGGTGCGTGCCTCAGGTAAAATGCTGGATAGTGGTGATGTTTAATATTGCTATTCAAACTCCAAAGGTGGTGCTTGCCTCAGGGAAAAGGCTGTATAGTGCTGGTGTATTAAATTACTTTTCCAACTCCAAAGGGGTGCTTGCCTCATGGAAAATGCTGGATAATAGTGGAGTTTAAAATTACTAATCCAACTCCAAATGGATGCTTGCCTCTGGGAAAATGCTGGATAGTGTTGGTGTATGAAATTACTATTCCAACTCAAAAAAGGGCACTTGCCTTCTGAATGATGTCGGATAGTGGTGTTTTTTTTAAATACTATTCCAAATCCAAAGGGGTGCTTGCCTCAGAGAAAATGCTGGATAGTGGTGGTGTTTGAAATTACTATTCGAACTCCAAAAGGGGTGCATGCCTCAGATAAAATGGTGGATAGTGGTGTTGTTTAAGATTACTATTCCAACTTCAAAGGGGTGCTTGCCTCAGGGAAAAGGCTGGATAGTGCTGGTGTATTAAATTACTATTCCAACTCCAAAGGGGTTTTTGCCTCAGGGCAAATGCTGGAAGGGGTGGTGTTTAAAATTACTATTCCTAATTCAAGGGGGTGATTCCCTCAGGGAATATGCTGGATAGTGGTGCTGTTTAAAATTATTATTTCAACTCCAAAGGGTCCTTGCCTCAAGGAAAATGCTGGATAGTGATGTCTTTAGAAATACTATTCCAACTCCAAAGGGGTGCTTGCCTCAGGGAATAGGCTGGATAATGCTGGTGTTTAAAATTACTATTCCAACTCCAAAGTGGTGCTTGCCTCAGGTACAATGCGGGATAGTGGTGATGTTTAAAATTACTAGTTCTAATTCAAAAGGGGTGCATGCCTAAGGGAAAAGGCTGGATAGTGCTGGTGTATTAAATTACTATTCCAACTCCAAAGGGATGCTTGCCACAGGGAAAAGGCTGGATAGTGCTGGTGTATTAAATTACTATTCCAACTCCAAAGGGGGTGCTTGCCTCAGGGAAAAGGCTGGACAGTGCTGGTGTATTAAATTACAATTCCAAAACTAAAGGGGTGTTTGTCTCAGGGAAAAGGCTAGATAGTGTTGGTGTTTTAAATTACTATTCCCAATTCAAAGGGGTGCTTGCCCCTGGGAAAATGCTGGATAGTGGTGTTGTGTTAATTTACTATTCCAAATGAAGAAGGTGCTTGCCTCATGGATAATGCTGGATAGTGTTGTTTTTTAAATTACTATTCCAACTCCTTAGGGATGCTTGCCTCAGAGAAAATGATGGACAGTGGTTGTGTTTAAAAAAACTATTCCAACTCTAAAGGGGTGCTTGCCTCAGAGAAATTGCTGGATAGTGGTGGGGTTTGAAATTACTATTCCAACTCGAAAAGGGGTGCATGCCTCAGATACAATGGTGGATAGTGGTGATGTTTAAAATTACTATTCCAACTTCAAAGGGATGCTTGACAGAGGGAAAAGACTGGATAGTGCTGGTGTATTAAATTACTATTCCAACTCCAAAGGAGTGTTTGCCTCAGGGAAAATGCTGGAAGGGGTGGTGTTTAAAATTACTATGCTTAATTCAAGGGGGTGCTTGCCTCGGGGAATATGCTGGATAGTGGTGCTGTTTAAAATTATTATTCCAACTCCAAAGGGGTACATGCCTCAGGGAAAATGCTGGATAGTGGTGCTGTTTAAAATTACTATTCCAACTCAAAAGGGTCCTTGCCTCAGGGAAAATGCTGGATAGCGATGGTCTTTAGAATTACTATCCCAACTCTAAAGGGGTGCTTGCCTCAGGGAATAGGCTTGATAAAGCTGGTTTTTAAAATTACTATTCCAACTCCAATGGGGTGCTTGCCTCAGGTAAAATGCTGGATAGTGGTGATGTTTAAAATGACTAGTTCTAATTCAAAAGGGGTGTGTGCCTCAGGGAAAAAGCTAGATAGTGCTGGTGTATTAAATTACTATTCCAACTCCAAGGGGGTGCTTACCTCAGGGAAAAGGCTGGACAGTGCTGGTGTATTAAATTACTATTCCAACTCCAAAGGGGTGCTTGCCACAGGGAAAAGACTGGATAGGGCTGGTGTATTATATTACTATTCCAACTCAAAAGGGGTGCTTGCCTCAGGGAAAAGGCTGGACAGTGCTGGTGTATTAAATTACTATTCCAACTCCAAAGGGGTGCTTGCCACAGGGAAAAGACTGGATAGGGCTGGTGTATTAAATTACTATTCAAACTCCAAAGGGTTGCTTGCCTCAGGATAAATGCTGGAAGGGGTGGTGTTTAAAATTACTATTCCTAATTCAAGGGAGTGCTTACCTTAGGGAAAATGCTGGATAGTGGTGCTGTTTAAAATGATTATTCCAACTCCAAAGGGGTGCTTGCCTCAGGGAAAATGCTGGATAGTGGAGGTGTTTAAAATTACAGTTCCAACTCCAAAAGGGGTGCGTGCCTCAGGTAAAATGCTGGATAGTGGTGATGTTTAAAATTGCTATTCAAACTCCAAAGGTGGTGCTTGCCTCAGAGAAAAGGCTGGATAGTGCTGGTGTGTTAAATTACTTTTCCAACTCCAAAGGGGTGCTTGCCTCAGGGAAAATGCTGGATAATAGTGCTGTTTAAAACTACTATTCAAACTCCAAAGGGTGCTTGCGTCAGGGAAAATGCTGGATAATAGTGGAGTTTAAAATTACTTATCCAACTCCAAAGGGATGCTTGCCTCTGGGAAAATGCTGGATAGTGTTGGTGTTTTAAATTACTATTCCAACTCAAAAAACTTGCCTCCTGAATAATGCTGGATAGGGTTGTTTTTTTTTTAAATACTATTCCAACTCCAAAAGGGTATTTGCCTCAGAGAAATTGCTGGATAGTGGTGGTGTTTGAAATTACTATTCCAACTCCAAAAGGGGTGCATGCCTCAGTTAAAATAGTGGATAGTGGTGATGTTTAAAATTACTATTCTAACTTCAAAGGGGTGCTTGACTCAAGGAAAAAGCTGTATTGTGCTAGTGTATTAAATTACTATTCCAACTCCAAAGGGGTGTTTGCCTCAGGGAAAATGCTGGAAGGGGTGGTGTTTAAAATTACTATTCCTAATTCAAGGGGGTGCTTGCCTCAGGGAATATGCTGGATAGTGGTGCTGTTTAAAATTATTATTCCAACTCCAAATGGGTACTTGCCTCAGGGAAAAGGCTGTATAGTGCTGGTGTATTAAATTATTATTACAACTCCAAAGGGGTGCTTGCCTCAGGGAAAGTGCTGGATAGTGCTGGTGTATTAAATTACTATTCCAACTCCAAAATGGTGCTTGCCTCAGGGAAAAGGCAGGATAGTGCTGGTGTATTTTTAATTACTTTTCCAAATAAAAAAGGGTGCTTGCCTCTTGATAATGCTGGATAGTGGTGTTTTTTAAAATTACTGTTCCAACTCCAAAGGGGTTTTTGCCTCAGGGAAACGGCTGGATAGTTCTGGTGTATTAAATTACTATTCTAACTCCCAAGGGGTCCTTGCCTGAGGGAAAATGCTGGATAATGGTGATGTTTAAAATTACTATTCCAACTTCAAAGGGGTGTTTGCCTCAGGGAAAAGGCTGGATAGTGCTGGTGTATTAAATTACTATTCCAACTCCAAAGGGGTGCTTGCCTCAGGGAAAATGCTCGAAGGGGTGGTGTTTAATATTACTATTCCTAATTCAAGGGAGTGCTTGCCTCAGGGAAAATGCTGGATAGTGTTGCTGTTTAAAATTATTATTCCAACTCCAAAGTAGTGCTTGCCCCTGGGAAAATTCTGGAAAGTGGGGGTGTTTAAAATTACAATTCAAACTCCAAAAAGGGGTGCATGCCTCAGGTAAAATGCTGGATAGTGGTGATGTTTAAAATTGCTATTTAAACTCCAAAGGTGGTGCTTGCCTCAGGGAAATGGCTGGATAGTGATGGTGTTTACAATGACTATTCCAACTCAAAGGGTGCTTGCCTCAGGGATAATGCTGGATCGTGCTGGTGTTTAAAATTACTATTCCAACTCCAAAGAGGTGCTTTCCTCAGGGAACAGGCTGGATAGTGATGGTGTTTAAAATTACTATTCCAACTCCAAAGGGGTGCTTGCCTCAGGGGAAAGGCTGGATAGTGCTGGTATTTAAAATGACAATTCCAACTCCAAAAGGGGTGCGTGCCTCAGGGAAAAGGCTGGATAGTGCTGGTGTATTCAATTACTATTCCAACTCCAAAGGGGTGCTTGCCTAAGGGAAAAGGCAGGATAGTGCTGGTGTATTAAATTACTATTCCAACTCCAAAGGGGTGCTTGCCTCAGGGAAAATGCTGGATAGTGGTGTTGTTTAAAATTATTATTCCAACTACAAATGGGTGTTTGCCTCAGGGTAAATGCTGGATAGTGGGGTTGTTTAAAGTTAAAATTCTAATTCCAAAAGGGGTGTTTGCCTCAGGTAAAATGCTGGATAGTGGTGATGTTTAAAATTGCTATTCAAACTCCAAAGGGGTGCTTGCCTCAGGGAACAGGAGGGATAGTGCTGGTGTTTAAAATTACTATTCCAACTCCAAAATGGGTGCTTGTCTCAGGTAAAATCATGGGTAGTGGTGATGTTTAAAATTACTATTCCAACTCCAAAGGGGGTGCTTGCCTCAGGGAAAAGGCTGGACAGTGCTGGTGTATTAAATTACAATTCCAAAACTAAAGGGGTGTTTGTCTCAGGGAAAAGGCTAGATAGTGTTGGTGTTTTAAATTACTATTCCCAATTCAAAGGGGTGCTTGCCCCTGGGAAAATGCTGGATAGTGGTGTTGTATTAATTTACTATTCCAAATCAAAAAGGGTGCTTGCCTTATGGATAATGCTGGATAGTGTTTTTTTTTTAAATTACTATTCCAACTCCTTAGGGATGCTTGCCTCAGGGAAAATGATGGACAGTGGTGGTGTTTAAAAAAAACTATTCCAACTCTAAAGGGGTGCTTGCCTCAGAGAAATTGCTGGATAGTGGTGGTGTTTGAAATTACTATTCCAACTCGAAAAGGGGTTCATGCCTCAGATACAATGGTGGATAGTGGTGATGTTTAAAATTACTATTCCAACTTCAAAGGGATGCTTGACTCAGGGAAAAGACGGGATAGTGCTGGTGTATTAAATTACTATTCCAACTCCAAAGGAGTGTTTGCCTCAGGGAAAATGCTGGAAGGGGTGGTGTTTAAAATTACTATGCTTAATTCAAGGGGGTGCTTGCCTCGGGGAATATGCTGGATAGTGGTGCTGTTTAAAATTATTATTCCAACTCCAAAGGGGTACTTGCCTCAGGGAAAATGCTGGATAGTGGTGCTGTTTAAAATTACTATTCCAACTCCAAAGGGTCCTTGCCTCAGGGAAAATGCTGGATAGTGATGGTCTTTAGAATTACTATCCCAACTCTAAAGGGGTGCTTGCCTCAGGGAATAGGCTTGATAAAGCTGGTTTTTAAAATTACTATTCCAACTCCAATGGGGTGCTTGCCTCAGGTAAAATGCTGGATAGTGGTGATGTTTAAAATGACTAGTTCTAATTCAAAAGGGGTGTGTGCCTCAGGGAAAAAGCTAGATAGTGCTGGTGTATTAAATTACTATTCCAACTCCAAGGGGGTGCTTACCTCAGGGAAAAGGCTGGACAGTGCTGGTGTATTAAATTACTATTCCAACTCCAAAGGGGTGCTTGCCACAGGGAAAAGACTGGATAGGGCTGGTGTATTAAATTACTATTTCAACTCAAAAGGGGTGCTTGCCTCAGGGCAAAGGCTGGACAGTGCTGGTGTATTAAATTACTATTCAAACTCCAAAGGGTTGCTTGCCTCAGGATAAATGCTGGAAGGGGTGTTTTTAAAATTACTATTCCTAATTCAAGGGAGTGCTTACCTTAGGGAAAATGCTGGATAGTGGTGCTGTTTAAAATGATTATTCCAACTCCAAAGGGGTGCTTGCCTCAGGGAAAATGCTGGATAGTGGGGGTGTTTAAAATTACAGTTCCAACTCCAAAAGGGGTGCGTGCCTCAGGTAAAATGCTGGATAGTGGTGATGTTTAAAATTGCTATTCAAACTCCAAAGGTGGTGCTTGCCTCAGAGAAAAGGCTGGATAGTGCTGGTGTGTTAAATTACTTTTCCAACTCCAAAGGGGTGCTTGCCTCAGGGAAAATGCTGGATAATGGTGCTGTTTAAAACTACTATTCAAACTCCAAAGGGTGCTTGCATCAGGGAAAATGCTGGATAATAGTGGAGTTTAAAATTACTAATCCAACTCCCAAGGGATGCTTGCCTCTGGGAAAATGCTGGATAGTGTTGGTGTTTTAAATTACTATTCCAACTCAAAAAAGGGTACTTGCCTCCTGAATAATGCTGGATAGGGTTGTTTTTTTTAAATACTATTCCAACTCCAAATGGGTATTTGCCTCAGAGAAAATGCTGGATAGTGGTGGTGTTTGAAATTACTATTCCAACTCCAAAAGGGGTGCATGCCTCAGTTAAAATAGTGGATAGTGATGATGTTTAAAATTACTATTCTCACTTTAAAGGGGTGCTTGACTCAAGGAAAAAGCTGTATTGTGCTAGTGTATTAAATTACTATTCCAACTCCAAAGGGGTGTTTGCCTCAGGGAAAATGCTGGAAGGGGTGGTGTTTAAAATTACTATTCCTAATTCAAGGGGGTGCTTGCCTCAAGGAATATGCTGGATAGTGGTGTTGTTTAAAATTATTATTCCAACTCCAAATGGGTACTTGCCTCAGGGAAAAGGCTGGATAGTGCTGGTGTATTAAATTATTATTACAACTCCATAAGGGTGCTTGCCTCAGATAAAGTGCTGGAGTATTAAATTACTATTCCAACTCCAAAATGGTGCTTGCCTCAAGGAAAAGGCAGGATAGTGCTGGTGTTTTTTTTAATTACTTTTCCAAATAAAAAAGGGTGCTTGCCTCTTGGATAATGCTGGATAGTGGTGTTTTTTAAAATTACTGTTCCAACTCTAAAGGGGTTTTTGCCTCAGGGAAAAGGCTGGATAGTTCTGGTGTAATAAATTACTATTCCAACTCCCAAGGTGTCCTTGCCTGAGGGAAAATGCTGGATAATGGTGATGTTTAAAATTACTATTCCAACTTCAAAGGGGTGTTTGCCTCAGGGAAAAGGCTGGATAGTGCTGGTGTATTAAATTACTATTCCAACTCCAAAGCGGTGCTTCCCTCAGGGAAAATGCTCGAAGGGGTGGTGTTTAATATTACTATTCCTAATTCAAGGGAGTGCTTGCCTCAGGGAAAATGCTGGATAGTGGTGTTGTTTAAAAGTATTATTCCAACTACAAATAGGTGTTTGCCTCAGGGTAAATTTTGGATAGTGGGGGTGCTTAAAATTATAATTCTAATTCCAAAAGGGGTTCTTGCCTCAGGTAAAATGCTGGATAGTGGTGATGTTTAAAATTGCTATTCAAACTCCAAAGGTGGTGCTTGCCTCAGGAAAAAGGCTGGATAGTGCTGGTGTATTAAATTACTTTTCCAACTCCAAAGGGATGTTTGCCTCAAGGAAAAGGCTGGATAATGGTGTTGTTTAAAATTACTATTCAAACTCTAAAAGGTGCTTGCCTCAGGGAAAATGCTGGATAGTGGTGGTGTTTAAAATTACTATTCAAACTCCAAAGGGGTGCTTGCTTCAGGGAACAGGCTGGATAGTGCTGGTGTTTAAAATTACTATTCCAACTCCAAAAGGGGTGCTTGCCTCAGGTACAATCATGGGTAGTGGTGATGTTTAAAATTACTATTCCAACTCCACAGGGGTGCTTGCCTCAGGGAAAAGGCTGGATAGTGCTGGTGTATTAAATTACTATTCCAACTCCAAAGCGGTGCTTGCCTCAGGGAAAATGCTCGAAGGGGTGGTGTTTAAAATTACTATTCCGAATTCAAGGGAGTGCTTGCCTCAGGGAAAATGCTGGATAGTGTTGCTGTTTACAATTATTATTCCAACTCCAAAGGGGTGCTTGCCTCTGGGAAAATTCTGGAAAGTGGGGGTGTTTAAAATTACAATTCAAACTCCAAAAGGGGTGCATGCCTCAGGTAAAATGCTGGATAGTGGTGATGTTTAAAATTGCTATTCAAACTCCAAAGGGGTGCTTGCCTCAGGGGAAAGGCTGGATAGTGGTGATGTTTAAAATTGCTATTCAAACTCCAAAGGTGGTGCTTGCCTCAGGGAAAAGGCTGGATAGTGCTGGTGTATTAAATTACTTTTCCAACTCCAAAGGGATGTTTGCCTCAAGGAAAATGCTGGATAATGGTGTTGTTTAAAATTACTATTCGAACTCTAAAGGGAGCTTGCCTCAGGGAAAATGCTGTACAGTTCTGGTGTTTAAAATTACTATTCAAACTCCAAAGGGGTGCTTGCCTCAGGGAACAGGCTGGATAGTGCTGGTGTTTAAAATTACTATTCCAACTCAAAAAAGGGGTGCTTGCCTCAGGTAAAATCATGGGTAGTGGTGTTGTTTAAAATTACTATTCCAACTCCAAAGGTGGTGCTTGCCTCAGGGAAAAGACTGGATAGTGCTGGTGTATTAAATTACTTTTCCAAGTCCAAAGGGATGTTTGCCGCAAGGAAAATGCTGGAAAATGGTGTTGTTTAAAATTACTATTCGAACTCTAAAAGGTGCTTGCCTCAGGGAAAATGCTGGATAGTGGTGGTGTTTAAAACTACTATTCAAACTCCAAAGGGGTGCTTGCTTCAGGGAACAGGCTGGATAGTGCTGGTGTTTAAAATTACTATTCCAACTCCAAAAGGGGTGCTTGCCTCAGGTAAAATCGTGGGTAGTGGTGATGTTTAAAATTACTATTCCAACTCCAAAGGGGTGCTTGCCTCAGGGAAAAGGCTGGAACGTGCTGGTGTATTAAATTACTATTCCAACTCCAAAGAGGTGCTTGCCTCAGGGAAAAGGCTGGATAGTGCTTGTGATTTAAATTACTATTCCAACTCCAAAGGGGTGCTTGCCTCAGGGAAAAGGTTGGATAGTGCTGGTGTATTAAATTACTATTCCAACTTCAAAATCGTGCTTGCCTCAGGGAAAAGGCTGGAAAGTGCTGGTGCTTTAAATTACTATTCCTAATTCAAAGGAGTTCTTGAATCTGGGAAAATGCTGGATAGTGGTGGTGTATTAATCTACTTTTCCATATCAAAAAGGATGCTTGCCTCATGGATAATGCTGGATAGTAGTGTTTGTTTTTTCTAAATTATTATTCCAACTCCAAAGGGGTGCTTGCCTCAAGGAAAATGCTGGATAATGGTGCTGTTTAAAATTACTATTCCAACTCCAAAGGGTAATTGTCTCAGGTAAAATGCTGGATAGTGATGGTCTTTAGAATTACTATTCCAACTCCAAAAGGGTGCTTGCTTCAGGGAATAGGCTGGATAATGCTGGTGTTTATAATTACTATTATAATTCCAAAGGGGTGCTTGCCTCAGGTAAAATGCTGGATAGTGGTGATGTTTAAAATTACTATTTCCAATTCAAAAGGGGTGCGTGCCTCAGGGAAAAGGCTGGTTAGTGATGGTGTATTAAAGTACTATTCCAAATCCAAAGGGGTGCTTACCTCAGAGAAAAGGCGGGATAGTGCTGATGTATTAAATTGCAATTCAAAATCCAAAGGTGTGCATTATCCATTATACATCATTTTCCCTGAGGCAAGCATCCCTTTGTTGTTGGAATAGTAATTTAATACACCAGCACTATCCAGCCTTTTCCCTGAGGGAAATGGGAAAAACACTCATTCCAGAGACCACTTTATTCCAGAGGGGGGAACAAGCGAATAACCTTCTCTGAATAATCAGGCTCTAGTAGCGAAGAAGAACAGGAAAGACCAAAAGACACTGGAGGTGGGTCCGCCTATGAACGTGAGCCTTTTTTAGGGAGGTGCCAAAACCTGGGCCAGAGGAGTTTCAGTGGATACAATCGACCAGAGACCCCCCGGAGCCATCAACCTCAAAATGGCGGCCAGGATTACCTGGCGACGAGGAGCAAGCAATACTGGAGATAAAGGAACTCCCCATTTTTAATCTTTCTCAAAGAACCCTTAGTAAAGAAGAACAGGAAGTACTCCAAAAAGGCTTTAGCTTTGCCCCCTCCAATAAACATAGTTCATTTGATTTAGAAAGTGACTTGAAATGTTTTTTTCAGGAAAATACGCCATAATACATTTTTTGAAGATAAGGCGTACATTCCAGCTCCTAATGTGACTGGGTTTAAACCTAATAGACATTTCTTCCCAACTTGCATCAACTAGATAAGAACGTAGAAATCTTAGAGAGAGTGGTTGAATGAGAGATCAAACCCTAAATACAGATATGAGCAAAAACAGATACAATAACAACCTATCGAGGGAACAAAGGGACACATTGACTACCCTACAAAACTGTGACAACTTAACCATAAAACCGGCTGACAAGGGGGGGAGTGGTCGTATTCGACACCCCCAAATATGAAGAAAAGCTAAGAGACCTCCTTAATGTTAAAGAAAACTACCAATGTTCAAAATTCACAGAAATTAGCCAATTAAAAACAGAAGTTAATGCCCTCCTCAAATTAGCGAAAGATGAAGGCTGGATATGTGAAAATGAATTAAAATTCATGACAAACACATATCCGACTATCCCTGCGATATACGGCCTTCCGAAAATCCACAAAAATGTATCTGATCCACCCATGAGGCCCATTATGAGTAGTATAGGCTCCATGTTAGAACCCCTCAGTAGATATGTTGACTTCTTTTTAAAATCTATAAGTGAAAAAACAAAGATCTTATCTAAAAGATACATCTCATGCTATTTCTACATTCGAGGGGCTGAGCTTCAACAGGGTGACCCAGTTTTCGGTCACCCTGGATATTGAAGCTCTGTATACCAACATTCCGCAAGATAGCACCATCAACGTGATTTCCACTATCTTAGAGACAGAAGACCTAGCAGGTGGCAATAAGGACTTTATAATATCTTGCATTCAATTGATATTGAAAAGAAATCTTTTTCTTTTCAAAGAGGAATTGTACCTACAAGTCAAGGGGACCAGTATGGCGGCCACTTGTGCCCCCAGTCTGGCATGCCTCTACGTGGGCAATTTTGAACAAAAGCACATTTTTAATGAGGTGGCCCCATTCTTTGAAAATATCACTTGCTGCCACCAATACATAGACAACATAATATTTATATGGAGCGGTGCCAGCAGTGACTTAGATGCCTTTCTTGAATGGGTCAATTTAGGAGATCCTAATCTCAAGTTCACTGGTACATTATAGCAACGAGAAAGTAGAATTTTTAGATATTGTTATTAAAAATGAGGATGAAGTGTTGAAAGTGGAGCTTTATACGAAGCCCACGGATAAGAATTCCCTGCTACTATACACGAGTAATCACCCTCATGCACACAAAAAATAATATCCCATTATGGGAATTCTTAAGGTTAAGGAGAAATTGCACCAGTTTGAAAGACTTTTATCATCACGCGGAAAATACTAAAAAGAAGTTAAAAGCAAGAGGTTACCCCAACAAATTATTCAAACTCTCACTAAAAAGAGCACAATTTTATGATAGAGATAGTCTTTTGGATCAAAACAAAGAAAAGAGAAATACCACCATGGATAAAGTAGTCTTCGTCACTCAATATTCACACATAAGCAACCATATAAAGAATATTGTAAATAGGAATTGGAAAATTTTAAATTACAACACAGAGAATCACCTTCAGAAACCTCTCTTTTCCTTTAGAAGGAATAAAACCATTAGAAACTCCTTAGTCAAAACATATAAAATTCCTAAGGAAGGACAAATCACCATAGGAGGTACTGCAGCAATAGGGAACCACAAATGTGGTACTTGCTCCAGAAGTCCCCATTGTTTAGAAGGGAAATACTTGAGATTTGTTGACAAAAATCTCACTGCGAGGACCCTCAATAATTGTCGGAGCAAAAATGTGGTCTACCTCCTCATATGGCCGTGTGATCTAGGATATGTGGGGGAGACCAGTAGGGAACTCCGCACACGAGTATTAGAACATAAGTCAGCCATTCGAACCAATAAAATAAATGCCCCACTCACAGAACACTACAAAAGTAAAAACCACAACTGCAATGACCTCAAATTGTTCATATTAGAAAAAATCAGGGTAAACAGACAAGGATATATTGATACCCTTAGAAAAACCAGATAACAGTGGTTCCTGTGCCATTTAAATACAGTAAACAAGGGACTCAACTGCAGAGAAGATTTGTCAAAATGTATCTAAGATGCAGGAAATAGAAAGCGTTCGTGGGGACTAAACATTCGCTAGGACTTATATTGATTGTTACAATGAATGTGTCATGTTGGAACACTCGTATTTATATACCAGTCCATGGGCACTATAAACCTACCCAGTTTTAGAATGATAAGTTTATTGACCCTATGTAGTTTTTCCCGAACATTAGGCACAATAGAGACTGCTACCCGATTTCGTACTATAGCTCTTTTTTTGCCCATGCATTTAGCGAGAGCGATGGTCTGGCCTTAGTCTGAATCCAGGCTATTGGCTCATCGTACGCCCAGCCTCTCAGTTACGGGAGACGGACAACCAATGAAGCCGCATAGCACATTTTCTTTATTAAACTCCGAGAGTGACGAAGAAGTATAGGGATTACAAGCCGGTGATACGGACTGCTTTGTGCGGACCAAAGAGTAAGACCAGTATAGGATGCTTCCGCTTTCCGGCTTGTAAATGGCCAATAAGAAACCCCCTCAGGGAAAAGGCTGGATAGTGCTGGTATATTAAATCACTATTCCAACTCAAAGGGTGCTTGCCTCAGGAATAATGCTGGATAGTGGTGGTGTTTTAAATTACTATTCCAACTCCAAAGGGGTGCTTGCCTCAGGAAACAGGCTGGATAGTGCTGGTGTTTGAAATTACTATTCCAACTCCAAAGGGGTGCTTGCCTCAGGGAAAAGGCTGGATAGTGCTGGTGTTTAAAATGACAATCCCAACTCCAAAAGGGGTGCTTGCCTCAGGGAAAAGGCTGGATAGTGCTGGTGTATTAGATTACTATTCCAGCTCCAAAGGGGTGCTTGCCTCAGGGAAAAGGCTGGATAGTGCTGGTGTATTAAATTACTAATCCAACTCCAAAGGGGTGCTTGCCTCAGGGAAAAGGCTGGGTAGTGCTGGTGTTTTAAATTACTATTCCAACTCAAAAAAGGGTACTTGCCTCCTGAATAATGCTGGATAGGGTTGTTTTTTTTAAATACTATTCCAACTCCAAATGGGTATTTGCCTCAGAGAAAATGCTGGATAGTGGTGGTGTTTGAAATTACTATTCCAACTCCAAAAGGGGTGCATGCCTCAGTTAAAATAGTGGATAGTGATGATGTTTAAAATTACTATTCTCACTTTAAAGGGGTGCTTGACTCAAGGAAAAAGCTGTATTGTGCTAGTGTATTAAATTACTATTCCAACTCCAAAGGGGTGTTTGCCTCAGGGAAAATGCTGGAAGGGGTGGTGTTTAAAATTACTATTCCTAATTCAAGGGGGTGCTTGCCTCAAGGAATATGCTGGATAGTGGTGTTGTTTAAAATTATTATTCCAACTCCAAATGGGTACTTGCCTCAGGGAAAAGGCTGGATAGTGCTGGTGTATTAAATTATTATTACAACTCCATAAGGGTGCTTGCCTCAGATAAAGTGCTGGATAGTGCTGGTGTATTAAATTACTATTCCAACTCCAAAATGGTGCTTGCCTCAAGGAAAAGGCAGGATAGTGCTGGTGTTTTTTTTAATTACTTTTCCAAATAAAAAAGGGTGCTTGCCTCTTGGATAATGCTGGATAGTGGTGTTTTTTAAAATTACTGTTCCAACTCTAAAGGGGTTTTTGCCTCAGGGAAAAGGCTGGATAGTTCTGGTGTAATAAATTACTATTCCAACTCCCAAGGTGTCCTTGCCTGAGGGAAAATGCTGGATAATGGTGATGTTTAAAATTACTATTCCAACTTCAAAGGGGTGTTTGCCTCAGGGAAAAGGCTGGATAGTGCTGGTGTATTAAATTACTATTCCAACTCCAAAGCGGTGCTTGCCTCAGGGAAAATGCTCGAAGGGGTGGTGTTTAAAATTACTATTCCTAATTCAAGGGAGTGCTTGCCTCAGGGAAAATGCTGGATAGTGGTGTTGTTTAAAAGTATTATTCCAACTACAAATAGGTGTTTGCCTCAGGGTAAATGTTGGATAGTGGGGGTGCTTAAAATTATAATTCTAATTCCAAAAGGGGTTCTTGCCTCAGGTAAAATGCTGGATAGTGGTGATGTTTAAAATTGCTATTCAAACTCCAAAGGTGGTGCTTGCCTCAGGAAAAAGGCTGGATAGTGCTGGTGTATTAAATTACTTTTCCAACTCCAAAGGGATGTTTGCCTCAAGGAAAAGGCTGGATAATGGTGTTGTTTAAAATTACTATTCAAACTCTAAAAGGTGCTTGCCTCAGGGAAAATGCTGGATAGTGGTGGTGTTTAAAATTACTATTCAAACTCCAAAGGGGTGCTTGCTTCAGGGAACAGGCTGGATAGTGCTGGTGTTTAAAATTACTATTCCAACTCCAAAAGGGGTGCTTGCCTCAGGTAAAATCATGGGTAGTGGTGATGTTTAAAATTACTATTCCAACTCCACAGGGGTGCTTGCCTCAGGGAAAAGGCTGGATAGTGCTGGTGTATTAAATTACTATTCCAACTCCAAAGCGGTGCTTGCCTCAGGGAAAATGCTCGAAGGGGTGGTGTTTAAAATTACTATTCCTAATTCAAGGGAGTGCTTGCCTCAGGGAAAATGCTGGATAGTGTTGCTGTTTACAATTATTATTCCAACTCCAAAGGGGTGCTTGCCTCTGGGAAAATTCTGGAAAGTGGGGGTGTTTAAAATTACAATTCAAACTCCAAAAGGGGTGCTTGCCTCAGGGGAAAGGCTGGATAGTGGTGATGTTTAAAATTGCTATTCAAACTCCAAAGGTGGTGCTTGCCTCAGGGAAAAGGCTGGATAGTGCTGGTGTATTAAATTACTTTTCCAACTCCAAAGGGATGTTTGCCTCAAGGAAAATGCTGGATAATGGTGTTGTTTAAAATTACTATTCGAACTCTAAAGGGAGCTTGCCTCAGGGAAAATGCTGTACAGTTCTGGTGTTTAAAATTACTATTCAAACTCCAAAGGGGTGCTTGCCTCAGGGAACAGGCTGGATAGTGCTGGTGTTTAAAATTACTATTCCAACTCAAAAAAGGGGTGCTTGCCTCAGGTAAAATCATGGGTAGTGGTGTTGTTTAAAATTACTATTCCAACTCCAAAGGTGGTGCTTGCCTCAGGGAAAAGACTGGATAGTGCTGGTGTATTAAATTACTTTTCCAAGTCCAAAGGGATGTTTGCCGCAAGGAAAATGCTGGAAAATGGTGTTGTTTAAAATTACTATTCGAACTCTAAAAGGTGCTTGCCTCAGGGAAAATGCTGGATAGTGGTGGTGTTTAAAACTACTATTCAAACTCCAAAGGGGTGCTTGCTTCAGGGAACAGGCTGGATAGTGCTGGTGTTTAAAATTACTATTCCAACTCCAAAAGGGGTGCTTGCCTCAGGTAAAATCATGGGTAGTGGTGATGTTTAAAATTACTATTCCAACTCCACAGGGGTGCTTGCCTCAGGGAAAAGGCTGGATAGTGCTGGTGTATTAAATTACTATTCCAACTCCAAAGCGGTGCTTGCCTCAGGGAAAATGCTCGAAGGGGTGGTGTTTAAAATTACTATTCCTAATTCAAGGGAGTGCTTGCCTCAGGGAAAATGCTGGATAGTGTTGCTGTTTACAATTATTATTCCAACTCCAAAGGGGTGCTTGCCTCTGGGAAAATTCTGGAAAGTGGGGGTGTTTAAAATTACAATTCAAACTCCAAAAGGGGTGCTTGCCTCAGGGGAAAGGCTGGATAGTGGTGATGTTTAAAATTGCTATTCAAACTCCAAAGGTGGTGCTTGCCTCAGGGAAAAGGCTGGATAGTGCTGGTGTATTAAATTACTTTTCCAACTCCAAAGGGATGTTTGCCTCAAGGAAAATGCTGGATAATGGTGTTGTTTAAAATTACTATTCGAACTCTAAAGGGAGCTTGCCTCAGGGAAAATGCTGTACAGTTCTGGTGTTTAAAATTACTATTCAAACTCCAAAGGGGTGCTTGCCTCAGGGAACAGGCTGGATAGTGCTGGTGTTTAAAATTACTATTCCAACTCAAAAAAGGGGTGCTTGCCTCAGGTAAAATCATGGGTAGTGGTGTTGTTTAAAATTACTATTCCAACTCCAAAGGTGGTGCTTGCCTCAGGGAAAAGACTGGATAGTGCTGGTGTATTAAATTACTTTTCCAAGTCCAAAGGGATGTTTGCCGCAAGGAAAATGCTGGAAAATGGTGTTGTTTAAAATTACTATTCGAACTCTAAAAGGTGCTTGCCTCAGGGAAAATGCTGGATAGTGGTGGTGTTTAAAACTACTATTCAAACTCCAAAGGGGTGCTTGCTTCAGGGAACAGGCTGGATAGTGCTGGTGTTTAAAATTACTATTCCAACTTCAAAAGGGGTGCTTGCCTCAGGTAAAATCGTGGGTAGTGGTGATGTTTAAAATTACTATTCCAACTCCAAAGGGGTGCTTGCCTCAGGGAAAAGGCTGGAACGTGCTGGTGTATTAAATTACTATTCCAACTCCAAAGAGGTGCTTGCCTCAGGGAAAAGGCTGGATAGTGCTTGTGATTTAAATTACTATTCCAACTCCAAAGGGGTGCTTGCCTCAGGGAAAAGGTTGGATAGTGCTGGTGTATTAAATTACTATTCCAACTTCAAAATGGTGCTTGCCTCAGGGAAAAGGCTGGAAAGTGCTGGTGTTTTAAATTACTATTCCTAATTCAAAGGAGTTCTTGAATCTGGGAAAATGCTGGATAGTGGTGGTGTATTAATCTACTTTTCCATATCAAAAAGGATGCTTGCCTCATGGATAATGCTGGATAGTAGTGTTTGTTTTTTCTAAATTATTATTCCAACTCCAAAGGGGTGCTTGCCTCAAGGAAAATGCTGGATAATGGTGCTGTTTAAAATTACTATTCCAACTCCAAAGGGTAATTGTCTCAGGTAAAATGCTGGATAGTGATGGTCTTTAGAATTACTATTCCAACTCCAAAAGGGTGCTTGCTTCAGGGAATAGGCTGGATAATGCTGGTGTTTATAATTACTATTATAATTCCAAAGGGGTGCTTGCCTCAGGTAAAATGCTGGATAGTGGTGATGTTTAAAATTACTATTTCCAATTCAAAAGGGGTGCGTGCCTCAGGGAAAAGGCTGGTTAGTGATGGTGTATTAAAGTACTATTCCAAATCCAAAGGGGTGCTTACCTCAGAGAAAAGGCGGGATAGTGCTGATGTATTAAATTGCAATTTAAAATCCAAAGGGGTGCATTATCCATTATACATCATTTTCCCTGAGGCAAGCATCCCTTTGTTGTTGGAATAGTAATTTAATACACCAGCACTATCCAGCCTTTTCCCTGAGGGAAATGGGAAAAACACTCATTCCAGAGACCACTTTATTCCAGAGGGGGGAACAAGCGAATAACCTTCTCTGAATAATCAGGCTCTAGTAGCGAAGAAGAACAGGAAAGACCAAAAGACACTGGAGGTGGGTCCGCCTATGAACGTGAGCCTTTTTTAGGGAATTGCCAAAACCTGGGCCAGAGGAGTTTCAGTGGATACAATCGACCAGAGACCCCTCGGAGCCATCAACCTCAAAATGGCGGCCAGGATTACCTGGCGACGAGGAGCAAGCAATACTGGAGATAAAGGAACTCCCCATTTTTAATCTTTCTCAAAGAACCCTTAGTAAAGAAGAACAGGAAGTACTCCAAAAAGGCTTTAGCTTTGCCCCCTCCAATAAACATAGTTCATTTGATTTAGAAAGTGACTTGAAATGTTTTTTTCAGGAAAATACGCCATAATACATTTTTTGAAGATAAGGCGTACATTCCAGCTCCTAATGTGACTGGGTTTAAACCTAATAGACATTTCTTCCCAACTTGCATCAACTAGATAAGAACGTAGAAATCTTAGAGAGAGTGGTTGAATGAGAGATCAAACCCTAAATACAGATATGAGCAAAAACAGATACAATAACAACCTATCGAGGGAACAAAGGGACACATTGACTACCCTACAAAACTGTGACAACTTAACCATAAAACCGGCTGACAAGGGGGGGAGTGGTCGTATTCGACACCCCCAAATATGAAGAAAAGCTAAGAGACCTCCTTAATGTTAAAGAAAACTACCAATGTTCAAAATTCACAGAAATTAGCCAATTAAAAACAGAAGTTAATGCCCTCCTCAAATTAGCGAAAGATGAAGGCTGGATATGTGAAAATGAATTAAAATTCATGACAAACACATATCCGACTATCCCTGCGATATACGGCCTTCCGAAAATCCACAAAAATGTATCTGATCCACCCATGAGGCCCATTATAAGTAGTATAGGCTCCATGTTAGAACCCCTCAGTAGATATGTTGACTTCTTTTTAAAATCTATAAGTGAAAAAACAAAGATCTTATCTAAAAGATACATCTCATGCTATTTCTACATTCGAGGGGCTGAGCTTCAACAGGGTGACCCAGTTTTCGGTCACCCTGGATATTGAAGCTCTGTATACCAACATTCCGCAAGATAGCACCATCAACGTGATTTCCACTATCTTAGAGACAGAAGACCTAGCAGGTGGCAATAAGGACTTTATAATATCTTGCATTCAATTGATATTGAAAAGAAATCTTTTTCTTTTCAAAGAGGAATTGTACCTACAAGTCAAGGGGACCAGTATGGCGGCCACTTGTGCCCCCAGTCTGGCATGCCTCTACGTGGGCAATTTTGAACAAAAGCACATTTTTAATGAGGTGGCCCCATTCTTTGAAAATATCACTTGCTGCCACCGATACATAGACAACATAATATTTATATGGAGCGGTGCCAGCAGTGACTTAGATGCCTTTCTTGAATGGGTCAATTTAGGAGATCCTAATCTCAAGTTCACTGGTACATTATAGCAACGAGAAAGTAGAATTTTTAGATATTGTTATTAAAAATGAGGATGAAGTGTTGAAAGTGGAGCTTTATACGAAGCCCACGGATAAGAATTCCCTGCTACTATACACGAGTAATCACCCTCATGCACACAAAAAATAATATCCCATTATGGGAATTCTTAAGGTTAAGGAGAAATTGCACCAGTTTGAAAGACTTTTATCATCACGCGGAAAATACTAAAAAGAAGTTAAAAGCAAGAGGTTACCCCAACAAATTATTCAAACTCTCACTAAAAAGAGCACAATTTTATGATAGAGATAGTCTTTTGGATCAAAACAAAGAAAAGAGAAATACCACCATGGATAAAGTAGTCTTCGTCACTCAATATTCACACATAAGCAACCATATAAAGAATATTGTAAATAGGAATTGGAAAATTTTAAATTACAACACAGAGAATCACCTTCAGAAACCTCTCTTTTCCTTTAGAAGGAATAAAACCATTAGAAACTCCTTAGTCAAAACATATAAAATTCCTAAGGAAGGACAAATCACCATAGGAGGTACTGCAGCAATAGGGAACCACAAATGTGGTACTTGCTCCAGAAGTCCCCATTGTTTAGAAGGGAAATACTTGAGATTTGTTGACAAAAATCTCACTGCGAGGACCCTCAATAATTGTCGGAGCAAAAATGTGGTCTACCTCCTCATATGGCCGTGTGATCTAGGATATGTGGGGGAGACCAGTAGGGAACTCCGCACACGAGTATTAGAACATAAGTCAGCCATTCGAACCAATAAAATAAATGCCCCACTCACAGAACACTACAAAAGTAAAAACCACAACTGCAATGACCTCAAATTGTTCATATTAGAAAAAATCAGGGTAAACAGACAAGGATATATTGATACCCTTAGAAAAACCAGATAACAGTGGTTCCTGTGCCATTTAAATACAGTAAACAAGGGACTCAACTGCAGAGAAGATTTGTCAAAATGTATCTAAGATGCAGGAAATAGAAAGCGTTCGTGGGGACTAAACATTCGCTAGGACTTATATTGATTGTTACAATGAATGTGTCATGTTGGAACACTCGTATTTATATACCAGTCCATGGGCACTATAAACCTACCCAGTTTTAGAATGATAAGTTTATTGACCCTATGTAGTTTTTCCCGAACATTAGGCACAATAGAGACTGCTACCCGATTTCGTACTATAGCTCTTTTTTTGCCCATGCTTTTAGCGAGAGCGATGGTCTGGCCTTAGTCTGAATCCAGGCTATTGGCTCATCGTACGCCCAGCCTCTCAGTTACGGGAGACGGACAACCAATGAAGCCGCATAGCACATTTTCTTTATTAAACTCCGAGAGTGACGAAGAAGTATAGGGATTACAAGCCGGTGATACGGACTGCTTTGTGCGGACCAAAGAGTAAGACCAGTATAGGATGCTTCCGCTTTCCGGCTTGTAAATGGCCAATAAGAAACCCCCTCAGGGAAAAGGCTGGATAGTGCTGGTATATTAAATCACTATTCCAACTCAAAGGGTGCTTGCCTCAGGAATAATGCTGGATAGTGGTGGTGTTTTAAATTACTATTCCAACTCCAAAGGGGTGCTTGCCTCAGGAAACAGGCTGGATAGTGCTGGTGTTTGAAATTACTATTCCAACTCCAAAGGGGTGCTTGCCTCAGGGAAAAGGCTGGATAGTGCTGGTGTTTAAAATGACAATCCCAACTCCAAAAGGGGTGCTTGCCTCAGGGAAAAGGCTGGATAGTGCTGGTGTATTAGATTACTATTCCAGCTCCAAAGGGGTGCTTGCCTCAGGGAAAAGGCTGGATAGTGCTGGTGTATTAAATTACTAATCCAACTCCAAAGGGGTGCTTGCCTCAGGGAAAAGGCTGGGTAGTGCTGGTGTTTAAAATGACTATTCCAACTCCAAAAGGGGTGCTTGCCTCAGGTAACATGCTGGATAGTGGTGATGTTTAAAATTACTATTCCAACTTCAAACGGATGTTTGCCTCAGGGAAAGGACTGGATAGTGCTGGTGTATTAAATTACTATTCCAACTCCAAAGGGGTGCTTGCCTCAGGGAAAATGCTGGAAGGGGTGGTGTTCAAAATTACTATTCCTAATTCAAGGGAGTGCTTGCCTCAGGGAAAATGCTGGATAGTGGTGATGCTTAAAATTATTATTCCAACTCCAAATGGGTGCTTGCCTCAGGGTAAATGCTGGATAGTGGGGATGTTTAAAATTACAATTCCAACTCCAAAAGGGGTGCGTGCCTCAGGTAAAATGCTGGATAGTGTTGATGTTTAAAATTGCTATTCACACTCCAAAGGTGGTGCTTGCGTCAGGGAAAAGGCTGGATAGTGCTGGTGTATTTAATTACTTTTCCAATTCCAAAGGAGTGTTTGCCTCAAGGAAAATGCTGGATAATGGTGCTGTTTAAAATTACTATTCCAACTCTAAAAGGTGCTTGCCTCAGGGAAAATGCTGGATAGTGGTGGTGTTTAAAATTACTATACCAACTCCAAAGGGGTGCTTGCCTTAGGGAACAGGCTGGATAGTGCTGGTGTTTAAAATTACTATTCCAACTCCAAAGGGGTGCTTGCCTCTGGGAAAAGGCTGGATAGTGGTGGTGTATGAAATTACTATTCCAACTCCAAAGGGGTGCTTGCCTCAGGGAAAATGCTGAAAAGTGGGGGTGTTTAAAATTACATTTTAAACTCCAAAAGGGGTTCGTGCCTCAGGTAAAATGCTGGATAGTGGTGATGTTTAAAATTGCTATTCAAACTCCAAAGGTCGTGCTTGCCTCAGGGAAAAGGCTGGATAGTGCTGGTGTTTACAATGACTATTCCAACTCCAAAAGGGGTACTTAAATCAGGTAAAATGCTGGATAGTGGTGATGTATACAATTACTATTCCAACTCACAGGGTGCTTGCCTCAGGAATAATGCTGGATAGTGGTGGTGTTTAAAATTACTATTCCAACTCCAAAGGGGCGCTTGCCTCAGGGAAAAGGCTGGATAGTGCTGGTGTTTAAAATGACAATTCCAACTCCAAAATGGGTGCTTGCCTGAGGCAACATGCTGGATAGTGGTGATGTTTAAAATTACTATTCCAACTCCAAAGGGGTGCTTGACTCAGGGAAAAGGCTGGATAGTGCGGGTGTATTAAATTACTATTCCAACTCCAAAGGGGTGCTTGCCTCAGGGAAAAGGCTGGATAGTGCTGGTGTTTAAAATGACTATTCCAACTCCAAAAGGGGTGCTTGCCTGAGGCAACATGCTGGATAGTGGTGATGTTTAAAATTACTATTCCAACTTCAAACGGATGTTTGCCTCAGGGAAAGGGCTGGATAGTGCTGGTGCATTAAATTACTATTCCAACTCCAAACGGGTGCTTGCCTCAGGGAAAATGCTGGAAGGGGTGGTGTCTAAAATTACTATTCCTAATTCAAGGGAGTGCTTGCCTCTGGGGAAAATGCTGGATAGTGGTGTTGTTTAAAATTACAATTCCAACTTAAAAAGGGGTGCGTGCCTCAGGTAAAATGCTGGATAATGCTGCTGTATTAAATTACTTTTCCAACTCCAAAGGGGTGTTTGCCTCAAGGAAAATGCTGGATAACGGTGCTGTTTAAAATTACTATCCCAACTCTAAAAGGTGCTTGCTTCAGGGAAAATGCTGGATAGTGGTGGTGTTTAAAATAACTATTCCAACTCCAAAGGGGTGCTTGCCTCAGGGAACAGGCTGGATAGTGCTGGTGTTTAAAATGACTATTCCAACTCCAAAGGGGTGCTTGCCTCAGGGAAAAGGCTGGATAGTGGTGGTGTTTAAAATGACTATTCCAACTCCAAAAGGGGTGCTTGCCTCAGGGAAAATCATGGATAGTGGTGATGTTTAAAATTACTATTATTAAATTTGAGTTTCTCATTAGATTCAACTAGCTATGAAATTACTAACCATTTTTTTCCATTTATGCACAGGTAAACAGTGCATTTAAACAAAATGTAACATTTATTTTCATCTTTTTCATTTCTTTTCAGATAATGTTGTCCTATCCAGAAGCCAGATACCTCACCTCAAACAGGGGAAACAGACTACTGAAACATGCAGGCTATATTTATTGTAAGGAGAGACTTACTGATCCCAGATGTCATTGGAGGTGTGTGCAATACTACTCATCCCATTGCACAGGCAGAGCAGTTACTCTTGGTGACTCTGTTTTAAAAACCACAGAACATAACCACTATGCCTCTGCATTGGGGATAGAGTTTAGAGAAACAATGAGGGGCCGATTCCGATCCGGGTCGGAAAGCTCTCCGACCAAGCCAGATCCGGAGTGTTTTCCGAACGAGCCGGAGTCCTGCAGTACGACCGAGCAAGTACAATGCAGCCGTATGCTGCCAGACTCGGTTTAGTCGAACTTCCATAGAAGTCAATGGGAGCCGGTCGTACGACACGTACATGGGCTCCCATTGACTGAATGGGTACATCTCGCACAAGGGCCCCTTCTACAGTTTGTACGCGTCAGTGCCATCTGCACCGTACATGCCTGTGATGGGGAGACTCTTGGGTCTCCCCCTTTGTCCGAGTCGTAGGGCTGCAGGTGACAGGGGGTCTGACGTGGACCCCCAAAGGCAACTTCCCAGAGGTTTTGCCAGCCGGACACTCCGGCTAGCACTGGCTGTCTGACGCTTGCATCGTACTGGCTCGGTCGTAAATCGCATCCATTGCACACCACGGTTAGCTTACGGCCGAGATATACGGAGCGGTTCGGACCTGGAAACAACTCGCTCGGTGAATTTCACATAGCTTGCATCGTACTTGCTCGCTTGTACAGCTGTTCAAGTCGGGCTGAAAACATGCGTACGGCTCGTAGTTTTCCCAGCCGGATCGCGTTCGGTGCTCTTTTGACCCGGATCGGAATCAGCCCCTGAATGGAATTAAAGATATTGCATCTACCTCCAATGACACATGTGATTCAATTTTGAGGGTGGTAGCACAACACGTTCCAACACATGTTTCCAGCAGTATGCCCATTATTCCTAATCTCAGACATATTGTACAACGTAAAAAACACAGGCAAATAACCCTCAAAAAATAACACCCCAAATGTTTTCTGATATAATTATTCCTACTGAACTTTCTGTTTCTGTCTCTAATGAACCTTTCCTATTGCATGACAATAAAAACCCTCTGAAAAGAATCTTAATCTTTAGCACGCCCCCGTAATCTTGTTAGGTTGGAGAATAGTGATATTTGGATGATGGATGGTATGTTTAAAAGCAGGACCCATCCATTCACCTAAATATACACTATTCAAATTACCAACGCAATAGTCCCCTTAGTTTTCAGTTTGCTACCAGATAAACAAGACCCAACTTACCCTGAACTTTTAACAGTGGTACAATATACAACATCTAACAAAAGTCCTAGAAAAGTAATAATTGATTTTGAATTTGCAATTATTAATACTATTACTAAATGTACACGGATACACAAATTCAAGGATGTTTTTTCCATTTTTCACAGGCGTTTTGGCATAAAATACAAAAAACATCCTTAGTTGAGGATTATATATCTGATAGCAAACTTCAGTTTGAACTAAAAAAACTAACAGCACTTTGCTTTGTTCCTCCTGACAGTGTAGACGAGTTCTATACTACCATTACTGAATCTGACTACTTTACTACAAACAAGGAAAAATTGGTCATCTAAGGAGGTCGCATCACAAGAGGAAGCCATGTTTCCATGTGGAGTGGTGGAACTGCTACTTGAACTGCTTAGAAGGAGGAGCAAATACAAACAATGCCATAGAGGGATGGCACAACTCCTTCAATCATACAATTGGCAAACATCATCCTAATCTCTATCATTTTTTGGAAATTTTGAGGAAGGAGCAAAGTTTTCAAGAAATGAGATTAGCACAAGCATTAACAGGTAGTCTGAATCCATGTATTTCTAAAAGATCAAAGGAAATGTCTGAAAGACTATTGGTTGCATTACAACAATTTAAGTTGTGTGTGACTTCAGACTACCTCGATAATCTTGCACGCATCCTTCATTACTAGCATCCTTCATTACTAGCACATTACTCACAATTCCCTATTACTTGCCTGTTTTGCCCTAAACAATTTGGCATTCATTTTTAAAATTAAAATTAAATTTGAGTCACCTTACCTTGTGATGTTTTCATTTTTCAACTCTAGGGGCCCCATTGGGATGGCGGGCGGATTGCCCCGCCAGACCGGCTGTAGCCACCGCCGGCCTGGCGGGGGCGATCCACATGTCAACCTGGTGGAAAAGGGTTCTATATGGTGGCGTGTCTATCAGACACCGCCAGCCATATTAAAAAAGGCATTTTACAATGCCCTTATGTGGCGGCATTGCTGCCACGGAAAGGCATATGGAGTCTGCTTTGGGGGCCCATTGTGGGCCCATGGCAGGCACCGCACAGTGCCTGCCATATTGTGCCTTCCTGACATTGTGGCAGGCGGTGCTGAGTGCACCGCCCGCAACAATGTCAGGAATGCTGGATGCGCCCGCCACTGTGGCGGGCGCATCCTAATTGCAGGCACGGGACCCCCGCCCTTATGGCAAGCGGTCACTTTCTACGATGGGATGGCGGGCGGACTTTGTCCTAATGGACCCCTAGGTCTTTTCTTCTTATCATCTCTTCACCAAGAGTCCTTTTACATATTTTAAAAAACCATAAGCAATAATCCACAACAATTTTTGAAATTCCAAAACAAATCTTTTTGTACAAAGTTATTACTTACAAACTTGTGCTTTTTTTTCAAAAAAGTCCATTTTTTTTTAAATAAAAATTTTCATTCAAATGAATACTTTCAAAACCATTGTTGCAATCCAGTGCAAAACTTGTACCATCTTTAGTCTTTTTTAAACAATATTTTTCTCCAAAGTGATTTTTACTTAATCTTTTTCCAAAAATTGGCGTATTTTAAAATCCAAAAATATAGGCATCCAAAAGAGAATTCCCGAACAAAAATGGTTTTCGTATCCCAAAAAGGCAAAAAAAATGCAAGATGTAACATCCATATACGCGGTGATCCTCGATTTTTCTTATTTTAAAAAAAAATTCACAAACAAAATGAGGCATACATTTCAAACTATTACTGTTTATTTAATTCATACATCTACTAATTAATCTAACTAAACATTAATAGTTTCTAAAACACGTGACTCGGCGTGGGCCTACTCTGACAACATTGTTTATTTACTATCTTAAAAAACATTTAAAACACTTTTTCTACTTCTAAACACCTCCCTCGTCTCTCCTTACAATAAATTTTACCCTTACATTATGGTATTTTGTAATAAAAATGATCTTACCTTTATGCTGATTTCCCATGCTTCTGCTCTATCCTGCGATGATCCTCGTATTAAATCAACTCACATTCACACTTCAACATCATCGCATGATGTAAAATAAAAAAGGACAATTACTCGTATTATATTATTTAAGATATAATCAATGTATAATCTACATAATAAACTCTTTGCTGTTTGCTAAATACATGATTTCACATTTTGAATGTTTTTTATTAATAAAACGATTTTCAAACAATAATGTTCTTCGTTTTTATAATTAAACGTTTTAATAAACTAATAAACGCAAAATCTGTATCTCTATTTTAAAATGAATCGACTTTTAATATTTACATTTTTTTTTTATTGACTTACCTTACAGCAGCTCTCCCATCCTTCTGCTCTGTCCCGCGATGATCCTCTTTCTCAATTCAATTACGTACACGCGTAAACTTGTTCACATACTGTGGAAATAGAAAAGGGATTTTTTTTTTCCAATTGACTACTAAGTAAAAGCATGGGAAAATTTACAAAAACATCTTTTCTTATCATTTCTAGTACATAGTATCTTATACAATTTGAAAAAAAAGTTTTTTATATTTCCACCTTTCAACATAAATTTTCTATAATATATTATTTCAACATTTAATATTTCTTAAAATAAGCTGTATCTTTCCATTTATATACATTCTATTTTCAACTATTTAAATAATTCTAAATTTAATCATTTCAATAAAGAATAATTTTTTTAATTAATACCTGAGTAATAATTATTATTCTAATTATAACTTTAATATTCTTTCATTAATCTTTTTGTAAAATATTATAAAATAGGTACCTTTTTACATGTAATTATTTTTTTAATTAATACCTGATTAATATTTAATTTGTGCAGTATTAATTTAATAATACCTTCTTTATTTTAAAATATTTTAAAATATGTATCATTTATTTTTAAAACAAATTTAAAATTAATACCTGAGAAATAATTATTACCTGAGTATTAATTTAATTAACTTTTTTTTAAATGTAACTTTTATATTTATTATTCTAAAAGGGTAGTTAATTATAATATTATTGTATATTACAGAGTTATAATTTAGTAGTATTTATTAAAAGTATTTGCACATATCATAAACACAAATTTTAGAATAGGTAACTGTAATATCAATTTTATTTTAAATGTAATACCGTGCAAATAATTAATACCTGAGTATTAATTTTATTAACTTTTTTAAAAGGTAACCTAATAATTTATTATGCTAAAATGGTATTTAATTATAACATTTCTGTATATTTCAGAGTAATAATTTAGTAGTATTTAATAAAAAGTATTTGCACATATGATAAACACATATTTTAAAATAGGTAACATTAACATTAAACTATTTTTTAAAAATATTTCCTGGTAAATAATTTATACCTGACTATTAATTTAATTACATTTTTTTAAAAGGTAACCTTATCATTTATTATTCAAAAATTGTATTTAATTATAATATTGCACAACATATGTTAACATATATCTTTTACAGTTTATTTTAAACAAAAATAAAACAGAATTATAAAATTATAGAATTAGTATAAAATAAACTTACCATGCTATGCGTTGTAATAATTCACCATACTATGAGGCACATTAGGATGGCGGGCGGACTTTGTCCGCCCTCCATCCCGTCTACAAATTGACCACCCACCTTAAGGGCGTGGGTCCCGTGGGTGCCATTAGGATGCGCCTGCCACCGTGACGGGCGCATCGTGCATTCCTAACTTTGTGGCGGGCGGTGCCCTCAGCACCGCCCGCCACAAGGCCAGGAAAGCATGTTCTTCACTTCCATGCACAACATGGCAGGCACCGCGCGGTGCCTGGCATGTTGTGCATGGAACTGCAGGGGTGTACCATAGGAACCCCCCATGTGCAGCCCCCACCACCCAGGAGTCCCTGGGGACCCGCAAGGGGCCCCCCAAGCAGACTCCGCATGCCTTTCCATGGCGGCAATGCGTTAGACGGTCTTTCTGTCTGCCGCGGACCCCCCCAGCCATTGTAATGTGCAGGAGGTCATTTCTGCACGGATGGCGGGTGGATCGCCCCCACCAGGCCGGCGATGACTACCGGGCCGGCGGCGATCCGCCCACCATCCTAATGGGGCCCTTTGCATTGTAATAGCATTCATTGTAATAGCATTTGAGTTATAATAGTATTCGTTGTAAAGGAATGCATTGTAATAGCAATTGCTTTGCAAAAGTTGCGTTGTAATGGCATTATGTTGTAATGCCAGCGTTGTAATGGCTGCGTCCCATGCAAATCAGTCTTGACCTTGTGCCTCATGGGAACAGTACAGACCGAACTGCCAAACCAATTCTTCCCTGGACCAGAAACAGGCATCCTAGGACTGATTTCTGGGTATTACCCTTCATCAACCAGTCTAGCTTGAATCGAGTGGCACAGTTCCATTGGGTGCAAGGTCAAGACTGATTTGGATATGGCAGGGTCCAAACTGGAATGGCATGTTGAACAAAAAAACTATGGATTTAGGCCCAGATCTCTGTACTGGGGTGAATGTATGACATTGTTCTGCATTCTGTCCATCATTTGCTCTTTTCGCATTTGTCACCCCAAGTGGGACGGGTATGCCCAGACGTGGGTCCCCTGCTCTCCATGCCACTGGAGTCAAGCTATCCTGGCTGATGAGGGCTGAAAGCACAAAAACAGTCCTAGGATACATGTTTACAGTCCAGGGAGGACCTGACATGGCAGTTCGAGCTGGACTGTTCCCATTGGGCACATGATCAAGACTGATAGGCATATGGCTGGGTCCAAACTGGAATGCCACGGTGAGCAAAAACAATGGATTTAGGCCCAGATTTCTGTACTGTGGTGAATCTATAACATTGTTCTGCACTCTGTTCATTCCGTCCATCAATTGTTCTATTTGCATTTGGCACACTGAGTGGGACGAGAATGCCCAGACGTGGGCCCCGTGGTCTCCATGCCACTGGAGTCAAGTTTTCCTGGCTGAAAGCCCGAAACCAGTCCTAGGATGCTTCCAGTCCAGGGAGGACTGGCATGGCAGTTTGGGCTGGTCTGTTCCCATTGGGCTTGAAAGTAAAGTCCTGTGGGTTCTAATTCAAATAGAAGTCAAAAATATTGACTATTGCTTGAGCATTATGTGGGAGACTATTGGGGGGTGCTGTATGTATTAAACAATATTATATTAAGCATTAAACATGAATCGCATTAAGTGTCACACTTGAATTCAAAAAACAATAAAACTAGAGAAATTTTTGTAAAAAATATATGTATCACAATTTATTAAGGTACCTCCCTGTTAGGGTTACATTCTAAAATAAACACCATTAAAAAATACTTAATTTCATATAAAAAACAATGCAAATGAGCATAAAAACAGTCAAGAAGCAAGAGTCGACGCGGCGTTTCGGTGGCTTTATGATGGTTGCACCTTCATCAGGACGTTAGGCTATAGTGACTCGACGTCTAAAAGTTAAAAACATTGCTTTAGATGCCTATTTAACTACAGTGACACATAGATGACAATTCCTTATTGCTATTCCCGAAAATGATTTTCTAATGATAATGCCATTTACAAGAAAAAAACATATTCACCCGCCCTCCACATGTAATAAATATAGAGTGCTTGTCTCTGTGAACTAACTTTCCGTTTATTAGTTGTAGTTATTATATATATCCAACAAATACCTTAACAGTGGAAACTTGTTAAGACTTTAGAATTCTTCAAAAAATGGATCGGGTTCTGTTATGTTATTTCTGGTGAAGTCGGGCCTCTATGGAAATAAAAGGGCACCTGAGTTTTATTATTTCATCTAACCTCTTCACCAGATTTTCTTACTGCTTTTCTCTTCAAACTTATTCATTACCTTTCAGTATATTTGTTCTGCCCTTATATTGGCACGGAGGAGCCACCGTAGTTGATTTGGTGTTCCTAGGCAAAATGGCCTTGTGAATTCCTTCTTCGCATTGGAATCACTAATAAAAAATATAGATGCTGTAGTCTATTTTCAGAGAAATTTACTTTGATTCTATATACTATATTTAAGCCTTCGTGTCTACTTACCAAAATAGGGCTTTATTTGTGTTCTGGTGAAAATATCATGGACGAGTGATAGTCCAAACTCAGGGGGTCGATTTTTACAGGTCTTTGATCTGTCAATATAACCAATTCTATTGTTTATTCATTTATAAAAAACAGATTAGGCTTTTGTGCATAAAAAATATTATTCTAATACATTTACGTTACAATTTTAAAGTGTTCATGCGCTTATGTAAATGATTACAAACGATATGCAGAGCTAAATGATTGGGCTTCACTGGGGCTTGTGTACTATCCCCTACTGTACGGGCATTTGTACTAATTCCGGCCATGCCCTTAGCACGTATACGTATTCAAGGCAAGATAAACTATACTAAAGCATGCTCTTCTCGTTCGTGCGCTGCGGGTTGTTGCCTTTATTTATTTGTGAATAGCCATAGGGTGAATTCTTAGTCCTACATCTCCCGTTCGAATAGAGACTAGCCGGGAGATTCTTTTCCTGACGGGTACTTTATCTATGGAAGGATTAACCCTGAAGGTAACAGGGGATTTAGAGAGTTTAAGTTCTCCATTATAAAAGAGTACGCTAGGATTTGCAACAGCTTAAAAGCAATACAATTTCGCCCACTGACACATACCTGATTTCTTTAATTCGGCCTCGTTGCAACCATCATAAAGCCACCGAAACGCCACGTCGACTCTTGCTTCTTGACTGTTTTTATGCTCATTTGCATTGTTTTTTATATGAAATTAAGTCTTTTTTAATGGTTTTCATTTTAGAATGTAACCCTAACAGGGAGGTACCTTAATAAATTGTGATACATATATTTTTAACAAACATTTCTCTAGTTTTATTGTTTTTTTAATTCAAGTGTGACACTTAATGCGATTCATGTTTAATGTTTAATATAATATTGTTTAATACATACAGCACCCCCCCAATAGTCTCCCACATAATGCTCAAGCAATAGTCAATATTTTGGACTTCTATTTGAATTAGAACCCACATGACTTTACTTTCAAGTGCAATTGCTCCCCTCCCTGTGTATAAAGCCAGGGAACCTTCCAGTTCATAATTTTTGCTGTTCCCATTGGGTGCAGGATCAAGACTGATTTGCGCATGGCTGGGTCCAAACTGAAATGGCATAGTGAGCAAAAACACGATGGATTTAGCCCAAATCTCTGTACTGGGGTGAAAGTATGACATTGTTCTGCATTCTGTCCATCAATTGTTCTTTTTGCATTAAAAACAAATCTGACATCCTGCAGCCTTTCCTTTTAACGTCCTGTACCAGAGGTAGGATTGCCACCTGGCCATTTTTTCTTCAGGCATGACCGTTATTTTAAATCCCCATTGGTACAAACTTGAGGAAAATCACCTAAGCCAGAATTTTCCTCGTATCCCTACCGGCCTCAAAAAACAAATAGAAGAAGCCACTTAAACGTTTTCCAGAGCTACCTTAATGATCCCTGACTCATAAGTAACACAAACAAAAACTGAGAAGTCATGTTAGATCATTTTGTATGAACTTCGATATAAGTATCACATATGGGCCTTTGCAGACTCCTAACACATAAACAAATGGCCAATATTTTTCTTTTGGAAAAGTAACAACACAAACATCAGCAAGATTGTCAGACAGTCCTCTATAAAAAAATCCTATAACCTTTCATTCAGAGAAAGAAAAGTAAACATCAGTCTTCATGTTAAGAGCAAAAGCAGCAATTTGCCAAAAGGCTTAGCCTGACTCCTGACCTCTGTCTTTGACAAGATAACATTAACAGTTAAACACATGTTTATTACTCATTCATATTCTGAACTCCAGTATGGATATTTCGGGGTGTTGCAGCACCACCAAACCCCTTACTTCCAGCGCCAATGCACCCAGGCTGTGTTTAGTGCAACAGAGGAATATTATTTCTTTTAACATTTCCTCTCCATGGTAAATGATTGTGCATGACCCACATACCTAGAACCACTCTAGTCCTCCGAAAGCACCTACTAAGCAACCTTCAGCTGAAAAACATACAGAGAGTAATGAAGACTTTACCACTGCATGACAAGGAAGATCTCCTTTGGCTCCAATCCTCATGGCGACTAGATGCATTTGAAAGGGTTCTAGTGTAGAAGCAAGGACATTCTGTATGTATGACTGTTGTCTCCCTCTGGGAAGATGGAAGTGCTAGGCAGTGTTTCACTTAAGATTGTGGCTGCAGGTGGTGGACATCAGCACTTAGCTTTTGGGACTAGGATGAGAGGAGAAAAAAGGAGGAGGAAGAGAAAGATAAGTCTACAGTAACAAAGGGAGAAAGAAGGGATAAAAAAGAGCCTGCGATAGGAAGTGCAGGGAAATGAAAAGAAAGTGATGGGAGGTAGAATCAACACCGGACAGCGGTGGTAGTCGTCAAACCTGGCATGAGGACACACCCCTGGCATGTGGCAGCACCAGCGAGGGGCTCCTAAGTAAAACTTAGGGCTCAGCCACTTATTGTTAGTATTATTATTATTTCCAAACCAAGTGCTGGTTCTGAGAAAATTTAAACTGAGATCTCCTATTTCTGAAAAAGTGTGTAGTGTTACAGGAGCAGTAAGATATTTAGAATGATTTTATTATGGCTCTCTGCAAAAAGACTTTGGTGTAGTGCAGCGGAGATAAAAAAATATAAAACACGTATGTATGTTATGTATGTATGTATGCTCTATTTATTTAGAGAAAATCAAGCTGTAAGTCAATGGAGTGCATGAAATAGTCGAAGGCAAGTACGCAGCGTGGGACCTGAAGCCCAATATACATCGGAAACCCAATATTTTGGGCACCTCGACTTTACCTGAATAATTTTGCTCCAAAATCTCCAATAGATCTAGCGATTAAAGACTACACTCCTCATCAAAAAATATGCATTTCAATTAGGCATAAAAGAATAGATGGAAGAATTCTAATAATTGGCTTCTAGTTCATCAAAAATAAGTTCAAAATAGATTTATTACAGAATTTACCCAAATGCGGTACAGAAGGAAATGCCTTGAAGGTTCAATTGCAGGAATACAGAATCATAAAACGTTGTCCTAACCAAAACAAAACGCGCATCAAACTCATAAAGAGTACTGACAACATCCCCACAAGAAAATGTAAGTTAAATGGACATAGAAAAATGATCAATCTCTCAGCAAAAGCAGTTCTAGAGATGGCTGTAAAAGTAAATCTAAAAAGAAGCAGCACACAGTTGTAAAGCTCACACTTTCGTTTAATAGGTTCTGCAAATTCAGCAATGATTGATCATGGTTTGGGTCACATTATCAAATCTGAAACATCAACTTATTTAAAAGTCTTTAGTACTGATCCATTTCTTAAGGTAAGAGAAATCCTCCACTTATTCTTCAAGCACCTGCTCTCCGGAGATGATCGACACAAAATGAAACATCTCTGAAACAACAGTTCATAGAATTAGCATGTTTCAGCGTATTTGCCAGCGAACCTCCTTGACTGTGATACTTTGGATACATGATGAAAGCTTCATTCACAATACAACTGTCATAATACAATAGTTCATTTTTGCCTCTTTCACGTCATTCACTTGATGCTTCACAAACATTCCTCTCCATCTGCTTCATTTGTTGGACTATTCAATGTCGATAATCGTGTAGCTCAGAGTCTACTAACCTTTTACTTGAAAAACTATCATAATTACTTCTATTCTTATTGCTTCTGTTATACCTTCTAATCATACCCTCTGTTAGTTTTAATAAAAGAAATAGGGACATTGCACAAATCAATTTTATTATTATTAGTGTTAAAACAGCTTGTAAAACTCCTCCTCCACAAAAACTATTTAACCATTCATCAACTTTTCCAAACCCACTCTCGGTCTTCCTTATCCAAGATCCTACAGCTTCCCAAAAACAGATTCTTCCAACAACCTAATTTCATGAGTTAAATTAGTTATGCTGCTATTATGAGTCAATCTTTCAACTATAATCTGGAATGTATGTGCAGCACTTCTTCACCTTAATTACTTTACAGACTGTGCCTTCCTTCGCCATAGGTATATCTAAAGCAACACAATTTTGTATCACCATTGCTCTAATCACTAACATCCCTATATATTTACTAATTTAAATGATCCTGCAGTATCTACAGCAAGCCTATCTCCTAATCTTCACATCATTCATAGCTTCTAACATTGGAGGAGTAATAACTCTTAAAATATCGAATTTTTTCGGCAGATTAAAATAAGCCGTCTTTAGACAAACATAATAAACACCACTAATACTAGGCTCTTCTCCAGTTAAAAGATCTCCACTAACTTCATACTTTTCATCACATACACTCTCACCAAAAAGTCTACTCTCTTCCTTTATAGAACTGCACCTTATCACACACTTATCTCCTTTTCTTTCTTGCTCCATCTTCAACCTTGGATGTAGACTTGACAACCTAAAGTCTTCTTCCTCCTTAATCTCATCTAAAGCAATCGTTTGCTCTTCCGAATTTCTCAACACTTGTATACCCCTTTCATTATATTCATTAATAAATTCAAGCTTCACTACTTCATAAAAATAAAAAAACAGTATCCATGTCAGTATCACTTCTAGTCTGTGCACCCTTTATCAATTCGGTACCATACTTACATTCTTTATCACTCTCACTAATTAATACATTCTCCAGTGTCACAATAAAATCAGTCAGATATGGTGACTAAAACTCCTCATAATAGAAGATGGCAATAAAAACATTACAGAATAGGGAATAAGAAAGCTCTACTTGGATAGAAACAGGATCACTGGAATTATGTGATTGTGTGGCCACTGTGTTCTTTGCATATGTATGAATTTTTCGCATTTACCACAAAACCCATCATCTGCCACATAATCTGCAGATTTTAACAAAATAATTGTTTCTAGCTCAAACGGTTCAAAAATTACTAAAAACACAGCAACATATATTGCGGCACAGCCAAGGCCCTTTGCAAAGCTTAACAGGTCACCGTTCTGTTGGTTAATGATATATTTGGGTGTTAAACTGGTACTAATGAGGTGCAACCAATGCCCAGACTGTTAGAAAGTGTAAAAATAACAAAATTATAAAGTAATGATATCACAAAATGTGCCCCATTATGCCACATATTTTGCTTTTTCTTGCTGCATAATTTACTCATCCCTGTGGCATAGTTTGGCCCTCCCTTGTTGCTTAATTCCAGTGGCTCTTGATATAAGTGGCTCTTTCACCAGCTGATGTAGGAAGGAAAGTACATATATGACAACTACTAAATTTCATAATTTAAATTAGGGGTGGGTGGTAAACTCTACACCACTTGGAGCACAGAGTACTGCAGAAACTCAGCCGACTGTCATGGAGTGGAGTTTACCACCCGGCACCTGATTACAGTGTGTCCCCTGTTTCTTGCCACTCCCAACTAGTCAGCATGCATCCATGGAGTACGTTTGTCCATAACCCATACCCTTCCTGCCGTTTACTGCTAGGCTAAAACACATTCAACTAGAGGGTAACTCTTGTTATGGGATAAGGAAAACTCTTGTTATGGAATTGGCTGGGAGCATGTATTATTCATTGGTTGTGTTACATTGGACTATGTATCGTCGTCTTGGATTACTTGAGGAGTTCTTGTTGGTTGTCTATTGGTTGTGGGACATAATAAATGGAATTTTACCAGAAAGCATGTTTTGCTGCTGCATGCCACACCACTTATGCAGACAAAGCGACATAGTGCAGAAGATACAGTGGCCAATAGGTACTCGGCAAATCATCACTTTATTTCCTGTTGGTTCGCTTCTCTGCAGTGTAACTGTGTATATCGCACATAGGGGTTGATTATGATGGCAGTGAATCTGCATCCTCTGGGCCGGTGGAAGCCACCACCAGCCCGGAGGATGCGGATTCACCGCCGCCGTCCTTGAAAACACCCACCGCCAGATTATGATGGCGGTGGGATCAGCGGCGGACGGCAGGTCCGTCCGCCGCAGATCCGTGGGGTGTGGACCACAATATGGTGGCGGTGTCTGCAAGACACCGCCAGCCATATTTTGATGGGTGCGGAGACATGCTTTTCCGCGGCGGATATTCCGTTGTGGAAAAACATGTGGACCTTTGCTTCTGGGGGCCCCTTGCAGGCCCCCAGGATGTAGGGAAGTGGGGGGTGCACATGGGGGGGTACCTATGGTACTCTACCCCCCTGCATGTGCATGCACAAAGCGGCAGGCACCGAGCCGTGCCTGCCGCTTTGTGCATGCACATGCAAAGCATGCATTTTTAACTTTGCGGCGGGTACTGCTTTAAGCATCACCCGCCGCAATGTTAAATATACAGGATGTGACCACCAGGGTGGCGGTAACATCCTAATTCCTATGGAGGGAACTCCACTGCCCCTGCGGACGGTCCCTCCACCTCGGGGTGGCGGACGGACGCAGGCCCGTCCGCCATACTAATAGGCCTCATAGTGTCACATGCAATGCAGGAGAAAAGCTCTTCTGAAATGAGTGGCCCTGAAATCAAATCACACATCAGTGTGAAGCAAGCACTGCACTGACCCAGTAACCTTTGCATGCATGCTACTCCTGGAAACAAATACCATGAAGAATGCATCTGGGGTACTGTGCGAGCCTCGTGGCAATTGCAAGTAATTATTTGTAGATTTCAATTTGAAAAGAAAGACTTGGAAGCACTCCCGCAGTTGTTTACATTTGAGTCCTACTGAGCTAGGGATCAAACCACCATTTCTGCCTTCTTTATGTGCATGTTTCTTTTTTTTGTTGCAGTTTTTAATTGTGTGAACTTGACATAAAGGTATACTGAAACACTTTACCTGACCACCAGATACATTATAGTGCTCTCCCTTCTTGTGGAGGACGCTGTATGGTATTTACTTGCTTTGATATTGGCAGCAATTTGGGTGTCTATTTTACCCCACAGATTGAGATTCACTGTAAAAGGGAAGTTTATCCTGGCACGGGCTGCTGATTGGTGCCCACATATGGTTAAATGGGCTCACCATCTGATGTGAGGAACAGAACATATATGATAAGAGGGGAACACAGGTGGTAAGAAGGGCATACATGGTCACATTGACTTGCCACTTTGTAGAAGACAACCCAAATCCAATTTGAGGGACAGAGCACTTGATAAGAGGTTCAAACATGGTGGTATGAGGGACTCACTATCTAGTTGAAGGGACACGTAATTTTGAAGGAGACACCATTTCGTAAGAGGGACACACAAATTGATGAACATGCCAGGTGGTAAGAGGGGCACACAGGTCATGTGATCAGCTCTCTAATAATTGGCTTCTAGTTCATCAAAAATAAGTTCAAAATAGATTTATTACAGAATTTACCCAAATGCGGTACAGAAGGAAATGCCTTGAAGGTTCAATTGCAGGAATACAGAATCATAAAACGTTTTCCTAACTAAAACAAAACGCGCATCAAACTCATAAAGAGTACTGACAACATCCCCACAAGAAAATGTAAGTTAAATGGACATAGAAAAATGATCAATCTCTCAGCAAAAGCAGTTCTAGAGATGGCTGTAAAAGTAAATCTAAAAAGAAGCAGCACACAGTGGAGTTCTGGACTTTTTGGTTCCGTCCAGAGGTGTCAGGGTACAACACCCAAAGACCCCGGAGTCCCACCTGCCTTGGTGCACAAATGAACAGAAACACGGGCTTCTCGATGGTGGCGTCAAAGACCAAAGGTTTATTACTGCAGGGACACAGAAGTCATAGATACTACACACGGGCAGTAACCAGGAGCCTGTTCGATTTGTACAAAGTGGGTTGCTCCTTATATACCAAAAATTGTGCTCTAGGCAAATATTTCACATGTCGGTACATTCCCAAACCTTTTGTGTCTCTAAACAATAAATATTTGGCGTTACACAGGAACTGTCGATAATATCTGATACCAAACATCACGAAGAGGGGTTCCCACCAGTCCATCACAATCCCTTGTCAATATTGTATTCAAGAGCCGGACCGCCTCATCGTAAAGTTCGTTACCTCCCCCTAATAAAGGCCCAGAAGGAAAGGAGCAGAGCCAGGTGCAGAAGATAGAAAGCGGGATAAGAGATGTTTGTGGGTTGTAAATGGGCAAGGCTACCGGCTTCGGCCGCCTAATCATGATCAGGTACAATGGACACGAAGACCAGTTTGGCAGGACTGGCCTCGGGCAGAGGAGGCAGCCTTTGTCGAGTCATGCAGTTACAGCGTGATCTGATTTAAGGTGCACGTGTCATGTAAGAGGTGAATCTCCGGCTAAAGCTACGTGTCCTTAATCAAAGTGGAGTGAATGAAATGATCAGAGGCTATTGCATATGTGAGGGCAAGGAACCACAAAATGGCGGCCACGATCTAAGATGGATGCCGTGTGTATATCAGAAATGTGTCAGTGGAAGGAGTGCTCTTGCTCGTAGCGTAGCGGAAACACTAGGATATACTAAATGGATCATTTGCGGTTCACTGATACCATTTTTATGTATTTCCGACAAACTTGAAAACACGGGTTTAAGTCGTCACGGAACCGTCACGGAACCTCAGACCCTCCTTTTGCCCTTACATAGGCAATTACTTAATCTATGTCTGAATCTAGTTCTATGCTCATCAGGTCAGTGACATGCTGTTGTATCATCATCCTTTCTCGTGTCTTTTCTCCAAATGCAGGTGGTTTTCTGAGACAAGTTGCAGCACAAAGACTACACAGAGCAGGACCACACTGGATAATCAGACAACATGAGAATAGGAATACTAAGATGACACCAATGACCATTAGAATCTTCCATCCCCACGCTGAGATCAGAGTCCAAACCCACTCCATGAAGGACCAGTTTCCCTTGTCTACATGTATGGAGTCCGAAATCTTGTGCAACTTAGAGATCGCCTCGTAAACTGTTGGAGCATTATTAGGAATAAAGACACAGCAGCTCGATTGGATCATTCTGCATACCCCACCTCGATCTGCAAGTATAACATCTAGAACCATACGGTTCTGCAATGTCATGAGCCTATCCGCCTGAAGCTCAGCTGTCAGATTGCTAAGGGCACCAGCAGTTTCGGTAATAGTAGATTCAACTACCCGTGTTAGCTGACGTATGTTTCTACTATTGGCCATAGGCCCCCAGAACGGAAGGAAGCCTTTGAAGAAGTCTCCAGCTTCCTGACCAGCGGTATCTTCCTTGCTGAAAACACCTCTAGCTACTCTTGTTCTGTGGTAATCCGGTGAAGCAGTGTATGTCGGAGGTAACAATCGAGCAATATACCATGATCCTGAGAAGTCGGCAGGCAACCATGTATAAGCTCTGTCTCGACAAATGAAGTAGGTACCCCTAGCAGTGAGGAAGGCAGGGGAAGAGTTAGCCGGAAACACATAAGTCTCTACGCACTCACTCCTCCCTAGCTGAGCTCTCGGATTTCTCCCATTACCTTGCAGACAGACCTGACCTCGGTGAGGTACGACCCAGATTGGAGTTGAGCTTTTACGCTTGCTTTCTCCTAAACTAAGGCGATACTCTGAAGTATTCCAACTTAAATATACTCGCAATTCGTCTCTAGGGTAAGATGGAGTATTATTGACGTCCTTGACCATGTCAATAATTCCCTGGACTAAGGCTTTGTTGGCAGAGTTATATTTAGTGGAACGTGGTGGACGTGGAGGATAGGTTTCAAGGGCATAAGCAAAGATGGTTTGGAAGGCCTGAAATGATCCATTATAGCTGTAAGGCAAAACCAAATAGGGAATACCTTTATCCATAGTGTGAGGTATCAAGCCACACACCCAGCAATCTGTAGTGTTAACTACCAGTTGGTGTTGGTGCAAGAGCTGCACAAAAGTGTTATTAATGAATTCTGAGCGTCGGGTTTGCTCATGTTCTGGAAACGAGTGAAAAGAGTGTATAGAAGAAACAGTAGAAATAGCTGGACCAAGGGGAGGCACTGTAGAAACTGGCACAAAAATCAAATTTATGCTAAAGACAATTCCACCCACCAATGTTGCTAAAACAATCAAAAATGTAATGGCACATTGCATCAAGAAACATTTGCTGTGAAGAATTCTATTAAGTCTGTTTCTGCGAACGTAAATCACATTTTCTCGTTGCAGCGCAGGAAGTTCCATCTTCTACAATCCGCTCGCGACCACTGATGATGTGTACGTAGATGAAAATGCCTCTGTCAGCCCTGGGAGTTCCCAGAACTAACAGAAAGATCGACCTTGTGTCAGACCCCTGCAAATTCAAACTAGGCACACAGCCACGACCCTACGGCTACCCAGACGGCAAGGCAATTTAAAAAAAACAATAAACAATAGCAAACTTCCTGGCTGAAAAGCAAAAGTTCAATATATATATATATCAAAATCACAATATGCAGTTGCCTGCTTTATTTGTCCGTTTTATGGCTTCTAAGGTTGTATCTCTTCTTCGCTGGTACTGTTTGATCGGAAAATAGTGTATCACTAGCAGCTGTTGTAGAGTTTAAGTTCGCAGATAGCAAAGTTTCTTTTGATGCTGGAGACAAATGTTCAATGTTCAAAGCAGTCTTTTCAGGAGGAGAGTCAAGTTTCAAAGTGTCAGTAATCAAATCGGCATCGCTGAAAGGGACAAATTTCGGAGTTATTTCAGATTCGGAGGCACCAATTCCCTTCTTCACCCAGTCGTCGTAGGGCAGCGGCAGTGGAACACGCTTTACGTGAGAAGCGTGGATCCAGTGCTTGCGACCAGCAACACGTACAGCTGTCCTCGTCGTCAGCAGGACCTGGAAGGGGCCGATGTAGCGAGGCTGAAGATTCTTTGTCCTCGCAAAATTTCTGACCACCACGTGGTCGCCGGGTTTCAGCTGATGCCCTGGACTCTCCGGAGGCTTTGGCAAAGCATCAAAGACCTGTTGATGAATAAGACTTAATTTAGCAGTCAAGTCGTAAAGGTAGTCTATTAACATAGGATATTCAATGGAGCAAAACCTTTTAGGCCTTGGCACACCCCAGATATTTGCTGGGCGGCCAAACACAATCTCATATGGAGAAAGCCCTATTCTAGAATGCACTGTTGCTCTCGTTGATAACAAGGCCAAAGGAAGTGCGTCTGGCCAAGCCAAACCTGTGGATGCTTGTATTTTGGCTATTTTAAGCTTGAGGGTGCCATTGTAACCCTCGACTAAACCAGCAGACTGGGGATGGTTTGCACTATGGAATTTTTGTTTCAATCCTAGACCAGCACACACACTCTGCATAACTTTCCCTATAAACTCACTTCCGTTATCTGACCATACAATCCGTGGCATTCCGTACCTAGGGAAAAATTCTTTTAGAAGAATTTTGGCAGTAGATAGAGCAGTGTTGTCCTTTAGTGGGTATGCTTCTATCCACCTGGAAAAAGCACAAACTACCACCAGGACGTATTTTAAATTGTTGCAGCGTTCCATGTGAATGAAGTCTAACTGAATCACTTCAAAGGGACAGGAAGGAGGAGCAAAATGACCAGCTGGAGTTGGAGTTCCCTTGCCAGGATTATGCATCAAGCACACCATACAATTTTTCACCACTCTCTCTGCACACTTACTGATTCCCTCATTCTTCCATACCGGAGCTAACATTTTACATATCCCTTTAGAACTTATGTGCGCCACTCCATGCGCCATCGTCACTACTGCAAGCACATACGCATCAGGCAACATCCAACGCTGCTGTTCTGTCAAATCGATCCAACATCCATTCGAGTCCAATTTGCCCGTACTTTCTCTCCATACACGTTTCTCTTCCTTAGTCGCTTCTTTCTGAATCTCTTTCACACTTTCCATAGTGTCCTCACACATTCCAGACTCAGCAATCCATCTTGCAGACGTGGCAACATACATTCTACTCATCATGTCTCTAGCTGTTTGTTTAGCGGTTTCATCGGCAAAGGCATTCCCACGACCAACATCATCCGTGATTGCTTTATGAGCACTGCACTTCACAATCGCAACTTCAGTCGGTAAGGTTAGAGATTCCAACAAGTCGTTAACTAGCTGACCATGTTGAATCTTAGTCCCATGGGACGTAATGAAACCCCTTTCTCTCCACAATCGGCCAAAACTATGGGCCACGCCAAATGCGTACTGACTATCTGTAAACACATTCACTCTCTTTCCCTCAGCTAAAACACACGCTCTCGTAAGAGCTATTAATTCTGCTGCTTGGGCAGAATTCTGACTCACTCTTGCAGTCTCCACAATCGTCTTCAAAGTCGTTACCGCGTAGGCAGCAGTCACATCACCATTCTCCAATTTAAAACAAGACCCGTCCACATACAGCGTACCATCCGGGTCGGATAGGGGAGTATCCCTCAAGTCGATGCGACCTTTTGTCTCTTCCTCCGTTTTGAAATAACAGTCATGTGGCTCAGAATCACTCGACTCTTGATCAGTCGGCAACAATGTTGCTGGATTCAATACATTGCATCTTTTGATCTGAATATGACTCGCTAATAACGTCAGCTCGTAACCAGATAATCTCGCACTAGTAAGGTGTTGTGTCTTCGTTCGGTTCATGAGTGTATCCACTGCATGAGGAACCATGACCACTAGCATATTGTTCATCACCAAACCAGCAGATTGTCGAATGGAAGCTGCAGCTGCCGCTGTAGCCCTCAAACAACTAGGCAATGCTCTAGCTACCGGATCTAGTGTTGATGAGAAATACGCACAAGGGCGTTGTTTGTCACCAAACTTCTGTGTCAGAACACTCAACGCGCAACCTTCTCTTTCGTGAACGTAGAGCGTGAATGGCTTGCTATAATCAGGTGTACCCAATACAGGAGCTGAACACAGTGCTTTTCGTAATTCAATAAAACTCTCTTGACATTCATCAGACCATGGCACCGGACTCGGAACATTTTTCCCAGTCAAAGCTACCAATGGTTTCGCTAAAAGAGAAAAATTTGGAATCCACTGCCTACAGTAGGAGGTAATACCTAGAAAGGCACGTACTTCCCTCTGTGTGCGTGGAACACTCATCTGCGTAATTGCTTTTATTCTTTCTGGGGTCAACTTCCTTCCCTCCTTTGATAAGAGGTGACCTAGGTAGGTTACTTCTTGGCAGCAATATTGCATTTTGGAAGGGGACACCTTATGATTCAAATTAGACAAATGATGCAATAGTGAAATTGTAGCTGCTTTGCAAGTTTCCTTGTCATCGGCAGCCACTAAAAGATCGTCTACGTACTGTACTAGGGCAGAACCTGGAGGAAGGACAAAAGAATCTAGCTGACTTTTTAAAGCTTGACTGTAAATGGATGGACTTTCACAATAGCCTTGTGGAGCGCGTTTAAATCTGAAACTGCGACCTCCTAAACAGAAGCCGAAAATATCCCTACTTTCTTCAGCTATCGGAATGCTGAAAAAGGCATTCTTGAGGTCTATAACTGAGAACCACGTAGCTGTGGCAGGAATCAATGTTAACAAGGCAGTAATGTCTGGCACTACAGGAAACTGCGGAATTACAATCTTATTAACTTCTCTAAGGTCTATGACAAACCTATAAACTGGAGGCTTTGTAGGATCAGTTCGTTTCAAGATCGGTAATACAGGACTGTTACAGACATTTCCTCGCGTTTCTTCAACCACACCTTTCTTAATCAAATCTTGCACAATTAGTAAAAGTGCACGTTCTCCTTCACTCGAGATTTTATATTGAGGAATTCTTGGAAATTTTACATTCGCTTTCAAAGTTACTACATACGGTGGAATTTCTAGTAGACCTACATCATTGGGACCAGTCGCCCAAAGAGAATCAGGGAGTGAACGTAGCTCCGGCGGGAGTGCGTCCATTGACAAGTACATCGGAGAGGTGAGTCTTTTACCCAAAGTAAGCTGTACTCCTTCCGGAGAACAGTACAATGTCGCATATAGTCGTTTTAACAAATCTAAACCAAGCAGATTTTCATTACAACCTGTCGTCAAAATCAGGGGTGCTTTCAATTGACACGGTCCAACAGAAATAGACAAAGGACCAGATATCGGGTTGTACACAGGGGCGCCTGAAAAACCTACGGAAACATTTGTTGAGCCAGACAAAGGTGCGCCAGGGAGTTTCGCATGCATGATAGAACTTTTCGCTGCACCAGTATCCAACAGAAACGGTTCGACTACACCTGATGTTGCTACTGCGACATAAGGCCCACTCTGATCCACTGGAACTGATACTACTCCCTCTCTCTGTCCATGGCTGTCCTAGTACCCATTTTGTTGGAATCCCTCATCAACTTCACAATAATCCTCAACAAGATATTGCTGAGATCTATTTTGCTGGGCAGGTTGTCCATTTCTCTGATCAAAGTGATTGGAGGGACGATCATTCGTCTGTGGAGGCATAGCACCTCGCCCTCGACCTCTAGAATTCTGCGCATAACCACCACGACCTCTCTGAGCTGCTGCTGCATTATTTTGCGCTAAGATCGGACATTCATTCTTGTAGTGACCCTCTTTCTTACAGTACGCACACTGATTCCACTGATATTGAGGCCTTGATGTACTATAATCTGTCCTTTGATATGAGTTTTGCTGCGTATTAGTCTGATTCGTACGAGGCGGATACGCCTGCTGCAAAAGAACTTTAGTTTTTAAATCTTTCGTTTTCTTCTCTGATTTCTCTTTTTCCTCTTTATCCCTATTTTCGTAGTACTGTGCAGTCGCAAGTATTTGCGCTGTCGTAGATACAGCCCACGCACTTTCTGAGTCTTTCAATTTATTGCATAATTCAGGTAACAAATTATGCACAAATTTATCGACAAAGAGTCTTTGTCCCCCTTCTGTGCTCATATCCTGACCACTATGATCTACAAAAGTCTCTTCGAACCTCGTGAAGAAGTCCGAGACGCTTTCGTCTTTCTTCTGTCTACACGCTGACAACTTGTCCCAATTAACACGCAATGCTGGCATCAGAGTCTTCATTAAATCAATTATTCTACCTGGCAGATTAGCAATCAAAGGTTCGGGTTTCGCACCACCTATTTGTTGAGCATCTGCTGCAGTGATAGCTGCCCAATCACCACCTAAAGCAGCCTGATGATCCTCTCTACGAATTTTAGCCCACACTGGTTGCGGAACTACATTACCAAACAACATATCAATGTCGGCTAAGTTCATTATACAAGCCTCAACTGTCTGTGTCAATTCCTTGTAATATCCAGCTGGATTCTTACGTGGATCTGGCAAGGCCTGTTTTACTGCCAACACTTCTGCTCGCTTCCATGGAATATGTATCCATACTCTTTGGAACTGTGCTGGAGCAGCTGCAATTCCTGCATTATCATCACGTTGTACTGCTTCGCGCCAAATTGGAGGAACCTCCCTCATAGGATATTGGCGACTTAGCTTCACTTTACCTTTTTCTAAATCTCTCGGTGAACGAAGAGATGGATCATTTCTAAAACTTAAAATGAGTTCCATCGCTTGCTTTATATTCTCACCCACTATCATTCCAGCAGCAAACTCCTTTTGAACTTTAATTAAATCTTCCAAATCTGATTCGACATCGTCTTCTTCTATTTCTTCACGTAACAACGAGCACATCTCGTCGAAGACGTATCGTTGCGTTGGTTCTCCCCATTGCATAAATGTCTCTAACACATCTCTCGTATTATATCTTCTAACTTTCGTAATCCATCTGAGAGCCGTGGAGTCTAAAACTCCCCGTTCCTCAGTACTTGGAAGCTGACTCCGTCTCTGAACAGAGTCAGGAGTAGGAGTCTTAATCAAGGTTTTATATATAGGAGACAGCATATTAGTAACGGAATCAGTGATTCTTCGACGAACAGAAAGTGGAGTTAGTACACTCGCAGACATAGAGAATGCAGTAGAGGTAGGAATAGATGACGAAACAGTAGGAGTATCGAGGAAAATAGTTTGAGGACTAGTAGGTACAGTGGTAGGTATAGGAGCTGGCAGTGCAGGAAGAGGAGGAGCTGTAGGAACATTTACATTCACCACAGGAAGTATAGGAACTTGATTCTGAGGAATGGGTGCAGGAACACCAGGTTGTCCAGCAACCGGCAATTGAACATTCGGGATGAGTGGAGCCGTAGCACCTTGTGCATACGGTGGAGGTGACCGTAACAGATAAGATAGCAGAGGATCGTTTTCGGAATCCTCCAGTATCTTAGCCATTTTCGATGGCAAGGCAGGATAGCACTTGTCAATCGCTAAGTTATGCTCTCTAATGGCTACATCTATGGCCTTCTCACACTCGTTAGCCTGCAACTGTTTAATCGCTTGCTCTAGAGTTAATTCTTCTTGTTCTTTTTGCTCTTTCTTCAACCTTTTCATTTCTCTCTGTTTGGATTCTTTCCGCCAATAACGAAAAGAGTCAAACATTGCCGGCCGGGCTTTCTTCCTAAACAATTTCGCTTCTAAGTTGTCGAGAATCTCTTGTTCAAAACTACCATGCAGTGGCCAACTAAGGACACCATCCTTCTTACAATAACGGACCCATATCTCATTATAAGTTATAGGACCCACACCATACTTACAGTATAAATCATATAGGGGAGTCCCAATCGGAGGAACCAGACAAGAGTCCTCTAATTGTGAGTCACTGTTGCAACTAAAACAAGACAACATTTTCCGACTTACCATTTTCAGTCCGGAACACAAAACAAACAAACACGAAACAAATTGTGCACCTGAACCAAGAACTTAGGCCTACCAAAAACGAACTGATGTATCGATACCCAAACTGAACCAAATAGATTATCGTAATTAGATCAACCAAAAATAATCTTACAAGACCAAACCAAACCAAGAACCGATCAAGGATTTTTAACAATCCTCACAAAAGTAACCAGCTAGCTATCACTAAATACTTAACTGAGTCACTGAAGACGTCACCAAGGAGAAACCCGTCACGTTTCGCCGTACTAAGGACTGCACCACTTCGGGTCCAAGACAGGGCGACGGTCAAGGCAACGGCCCACTGCAGCCGTCCTGAACGGGAACCCTCGTGGAAGAGAACTTCAGGGCCACTTTTGCGATATGCCGGGATCGATGAAGTGGGGCGCCTCCCTCAGGAATCTTCACACGAAGCTTCTCGAACTCTTCAGGCTTTTGGACCGGTACCGAATGACGTCGCCCCACGTTGGGCGCCAATTGGAGTTCTGGACTTTTTGGTTCCGTCCAGAGGTGTCAGGGAACAACACCCAAAGACCCCGGAGTCCCACCTGCCTTGGTGCACAAATGAACAGAAACACGGGCTTCTCGATGGTGGCGTCAAAGACCAAAGGTTTATTACTGCAGGGACACAGAAGTCATAGATACTACACACGGGCAGTAACCAGGAGCCTGTTCGATTTGTACAAAGTGGGTTGCTCCTTATATACCAAAAATTGTGCTCTAGGCAAATATTTCACATGTCGGTACATTCCCAAACCTTTTGTGTCTCTAAACAATAAATATTTGGCGTTACACAGGAACTGTCGATAATATCTGATACCAAACATCACGAAGAGGGGTTCCCACCAGTCCATCACAATCCCTTGTCAATATTGTATTCAAGAGCCGGACCGCCTCATCGTAAAGTTCGTTACCTCCCCCTAATAAAGGCCCAGAAGGAAAGGAGCAGAGCCAGGTGCAGAAGATAGAAAGCGGGATAAGAGATGTTTGTGGGTTGTAAATGGGCAAGGCTACCGGCTTCGGCCGCCTAATCATGATCAGGTACAATGGACACGAAGACCAGTTTGGCAGGACTGGCCTCGGGCAGAGGAGGCAGCCTTTGTCGAGTCATGCAGTTACAGCGTGATCTGATTTAAGGTGCACGTGTCATGTAAGAGGTGAATCTCCGGCTAAAGCTACGTGTCCTTAATCAAAGTGGAGTGAATGAAATGATCAGAGGCTATTGCATATGTGAGGGCAAGGAACCACAAAATGGCGGCCACGATCTAAGATGGATGCCGTGTGTATATCAGAAATGTGTCAGTGGAAGGAGTGCTCTTGCTCGTAGCGTAGCGGAAACACTAGGATATACTAAATGGATCATTTGCGGTTCACTGATACCATTTTTATGTATTTCCGACAAACTTGAAAACACGGGTTTAAGTCGTCACGGAACCGTCACGGAACCTCAACAGTTGTAAAGCTCACACTTTCGTTTAATAGGTTCTGCAAATTCGGCAATGATTGATCATGGTTTGGGTCACATTATCAAATCTGAAACATCAACTTATTTAAAAGTCTTTAGTACTGATCCATTTCTTAAGGTAAGAGAAATCCTCCACTTATTCTTCAAGCACCTGCTCTCCGGAGATGATCGACACAAAATGAAACATCTCTGAAACAACAGTTCATAGAATTAGCATGTTTCAGCGTATTTGCCAGCGAACCTCCTTGACTGTGATACTTTGGATACATGATGGAAGCTTCATTCACAATACAACTGTCATAATACAATAGTTCATTTTTGCCTCTTTCACGTCATTCACTTGATGCTTCACAAACATTCCTCTCCATCTGCTTCATTTGTTGGACTATTCAATGTCGATAATCGTGTAGCTCAGAGTCTACTGACCTTTTACTTGACAAACTATCATAATTACTTCTATTCTTATTGCTTCTGTTATACCTTCTAATCATACCCTCTGTTAGTTTTAATAAAAGAAATAGGGACATTGCACAAATCAATTTTATTATTATTAGTGTTAAAACAGCTTGTAAAACTCCTCCTCCACAAAAACTATTTAACCATTCACCAACTTTTCCAAACCCACTCTCGGTCTTCCTTATCCAAGATCCTACAGCTTCCCAAAAACAGATTCTTCCAACAACCTAATTTCATGAGTTAAATTAGTTATGCTGCTATTATGAGTCAATCTTTCAACTATAATCTGGAATGTATGTGCAGCACTTCTTCACCTTAATTACTTTACAGACCATGCCTTCCTTCGCCATAGGTATATCTAAAGCAACACAATTTTGTATCACCATTGCTCTAATCACTAACATCCCTATATATTTACTAATTTAAAGGATCCTGCAGTATCTACAGCAAGCCTATCTCCTAATCTTCACATCATTCATAGCTTCTAACATTGGAGGAGTAATAACTCTTAAAATATTGAATTTTTTCGGCAGATTAAAATAAGCCGTCTTTAGACAAACATTATATCCACAAAAACTATTTAACCATTCACCAACTTTTCCAAACCCACTCTCGGTCTTCCTTATCCAAGATCCTACAGCTTCCCAAAAACAGATTCTTCCAACAACCTAATTTCATGAGTTAAATTAGTTATGCTGCTATTATGAGTCAATCTTTCAACTATAATCTGGAATGTATGTGCAGCACTTCTTCACCTTAATTACTTTACAGACCATGCCTTCCTTCGCCATAGGTATATCTAAAGCAACACAATTTTGTATCACCATTGCTCTAATCACTAACATCCCTATATATTTACTAATTTAAAGGATCCTGCAGTATCTACAGCAAGCCTATCTCCTAATCTTCACATCATTCATAGCTTCTAACATTGGAGGAGTAATAACTCTTAAAATATTGAATTTTTTCGGCAGATTAAAATAAGCCGTCTTTAGACAAACATAATAAACACCACTAATACTAGGCTCTTCTCCAGTTAAAAGATCTCCACTAACTTCATACTTTTCATCACATACACTCTCACCAAAAAGTCTACTCTCTTCCTTTATAGAACTGCACCTTATCACACACTTATCTCCTTTTCTTTCTTGCTCCATCTTCAACCTTGGATGTAGACTTGACAACCTAAAGTCTTCTTCCTCCTTAATCTCATCTAAAGCAATCGTTTGCTCTTCCGAATTTCTCAACACTTGTATACCCCTTTCATTATATTCATTAATAAATTCAAGCTTCACTACTTCATAAAAATAAAAAAACAGCATCCATGTCAGTATCACTTCTAGTCTGTGCACCCTTTATCAATTCGGTACCATACTTACATTCTTTATCACTCTCACTAATTAATACATTCTCCAGTGTCACATTAAAATCAGTCAGATATGGTGACTAAAACTCCTCATAATAGAAGATGGCAATAAAAACATTACAGAATAGGGAATAAGAAAGCTCTACTTGGATAGAAACAGGATCACTGGAATTATGTGATTGTGTGGCCACTGTGTTCTTTGCATATGTATGAATTTTTCGCATTGACCACAAAACCCATCATCTGCCACATAATCTGCAGATTTTAACAAAATAATTGTTTCTAGCTCAAACGGTTCAAAAATTACTAAAAACACAGCAATATATATTGCGGCACAGCCAAGGCCCTTTGCAAAGCTTAACAGGTCACCGTTCTGTTGGTTAATGATATATTTGGGTGTTAAACTGGTACTAATGAGGTGCAACCAATGCCCAGACTGTTAGAAAGTGTAAAAATAACAAAATTATAAAGTAATGATATCACAAAATGTGCCCCATTATGCCACATATTTTGCTTTTTCTTGCTGCATAATTTACTCATCCCTGTGGCATAGTTTGGCCCTCCCTTGTTGCTTAATTCCAGTGGCTCTTGATATAAGTGGCTCTTTCACCAGCTGATGTAGGAAGGAAAGTACATATATGACAACTACTAAATTTCATAATTTAAATTAGGGGTGGGTGGTAAACTCTACACCACTTGGAGCACAGAGTACTGCAGAAACTCAGCCGACTGTCATGGAGTGGAGTTTACCACCCGGCACCTGATTACAGTGCGTCCCCTGTTTCTTGCCACTCCCAACTAGTCAGCATGCATCCATGGAGTACGTTTGTCCATAACCCATACCCTTCCTGCCGTTTACTGCTAGGCTAAAACACATTCAACTAGAGGGTAACTCTTGTTATGGGATAAGGAAAACTCTTGTTATGGGATTGGCTGGGAGCATGTATTATTCATTGGTTGTGTTACATTGGACTATGTATCGTCGTCTTGGATTACTTGAGGAGTTCTTGTTGGTTGTCTATTGGTTGTGGGACATAATAAATGGAATTTTACCAGAAAGCATGTTTTGCTGCTGCATGCCACACCACTTATGCAGACAAAGCGACATAGTGCAGAAGATACAGTGGCAATAGGTACTCGGCAAATCATCACTTTATTTCCTGTTGGTTCGCTTCTCTGCAGTGTAACTGTGTATATCGCACATAGGGGTCGATTATGATGGCAGTGAATCTGCATCCTCTGGGCCGGTGGAAGCCACCACCAGCCCGGAGGATGCGGATTCACCGCCGCCGTCCTTGAAAACACCCACCGCCAGATTATGATGGCGGTGGGATCAGCGGCGGACGGCAGGTCCGTCCGCCGCAGATCCGTGGGGTGTGGACCACAATATGGTGGCGGTGTCTGCAAGACACCGCCAGCCATATTTTGATGGGTGCGGAGACATGCTTTTCCGCGGCGGATATTCCGTCGTGGAAAAACATGTGGACCTTTGCTTCTGGGGGCCCCTTGCAGGCCCCCAGGATGTAGGGAAGTGGGGGGTGCACATGGGGGGGTACCTATGGTACTCTACCCCCCTGCATGTGCATGCACAAAGCGGCAGGCACCGAGCCGTGCCTGCCGCTTTGTGCATGCACATGCAAAGCATGCATTTTTAACTTTGCGGCGGGTACTGCTTTAAGCATCACCCGCCGCAATGTTAAATATACAGGATGTGACCACCAGGGTGGCGGTAACATCCTAATTCCTATGGTGGGAACTCCACTGCCCCTGCGGACGGTCCCTCCACCTCGGGGTGGCGGACGGACGCAGGCCCGTCCGCCATACTAATAGGCCTCATAGTGTCACATGCAATGCAGGAGAAAGGCTCTTCTGAAATGAGTGGCCCTGAAATCAAATCACACATCAGTGGGAAGCAAGCACTGCACTGACCCAGTAACCTTTGCATGCATGCTACTCCTGGAAACAAATACCATGAAGAATGCATCTGGGGTACTGTGCGAGCCTCGTGGCAATTGCAAGTAAATATTTGTAGCTTTCAATTTGAAAAGAAAGACTTGGAAGCACTCTCGCAGTTGTTTACATTTGAGTCCTACTGAGCTAGGGATCAAACCACCATTTCTGCCTTCTTTATGTGCATGTTTCTTTTTTTGTTGCAGTTTTTAATTGTGTGAACTTGACATAAAGGTATACTGAAACACTTTACCTGACCACCAGATACATTACAGTGCTCTCCCTTCTTGTGGAGGACGCTGTATGGTATTTACTTGCTTTGATATTGGCAGCAATTTGGGTGTCTATTTTACCCCACAGATTGAGATTCACTGTAAAAGGGAAGTTTATCCTGGCACGGGCTGCTGATTGGTGCCCACATATGGTTAAACGGGCTCACCATCTGATGTGAGGAACAGAACATATATGATAAGAGGGGAACACAGGTGGTAAGAAGGGCTTACATGGTCACATTGACTTGCCACTTTGTAGAAGACAACCCCCATCCAATTTGAGGGACAGAGCACTTGATAAGAGGTTCAAACATGGTGGTATGAGGGACTCACTATCTAGTTGAAGGGGCACGTAATTTTGAAGGAGACACCATTTCGTAAGAGGGACACACCAATTGATGAACATGCCAGGTGGTAAGAGGGGCACACAGGTCATGTGATCAGCTCTCCTCTAGCCTCATCTGTGGAGGACCACAGCAGCCTGGGCTATGAGAGAGAAGCTGCTGCCCCTGTCGCATCTCATCCATATGGCCTGTTAACAAACAAAGGAGTGGCCTGGAGAAGCAGGGGAGTGCTTTGTCATATCGAAGGCACTCCGGCAGGCCCTCCTCCACCCACACCTCCTTGAAGGAAGTGGGAATTTAAACTGATTGGGGCTCACAGCGATATTAATTTAATCAATTGTTTGCAGCCAGAGGGGAACTTGAACTCACAACAATTCTTTAGAATTGAGATCAGGCAGTATTCCGCTGCATGCCGAACTCCGAGGAATTTCACTGAGTTTTTATCTAACTCATCATAATTTCATAGAGTAGAACTCTGAGTTCTGCCCACCCCTAATTTAAAAATATTCTTTAATCTTTTTAGTATACACATTATCTCTAAAACCATTAAGTAAATGTTTTTCATGTAAAGGTATTGTTTAGTTAGCTTCTTAACATCGAACCTAATTGAAGGTTTACTAGTTATATGTTGTTAACTCTTTCCTACCAGTGCCAGTAAGCACATCAACAGGCCAACTAATACTAATAATACTGTCAGCAGCATCCATTCAATTTTACAGTATTTGCTGTTTCCCATCATCATGTTAGAGACAAATAAATTTGAGTCACAAAATAATTTCTTCTTTCAATCTCTAATACAAATTAGTATTCGCTTTTCAGTTCTTGAAAAAAGGAAAAAAGTCTCATCAAAAATTTGCCAATCTCTGTATTTTTGTTTTCAGTCTTTATATCTCTGTTTGTCAGTCTTGAGCAAAATTATCAACAATGTTGTGATTTCCATTAAAATGCAATATTTCAAAGTCTCTTTTTCACCCTCAAAGTGGCTCTTCTTCTGAATCAGTCTGTAGATCTGAGCGTCTTTGAAAAATATTATTCTTATTATAGTTAGTTATTAGAAAATATTCATCTAGATCAGTATTTTCTTCTGACATAGACAAACTCACTCTGGTAAAGATTCTAGTTTCTTGGCAGTTGGTGATACACTTTCATAAGATTCTCAATTAAAATGTCTCTTTTGATCTTTCTCTTGTGCACACTGTTTTCTTTTGCAAGTAATTTTTTCTTGGTATTTCTTCTGCAACCATCTTTTGGTCTCTTTCCTTTCAAGACCTGGGTTCGAACTTTAACTTGCACTCAATTCAGACTCTCTCTCAATAACTGTTCCCAAGCAAATTCTCTTCTTCCAGTAGGGGTATTTTCAACTCAGATTTTCAACTGCAGCTTGCCACTGTTTTGATCAGAGAATCCCTCTTCTCGTTTCCACTTATGTATTGTGATTTTGCATTGCAACAGCTCTGATCACTTTGTAACCGGACTTTAGGAGTTTCAAGCTCTTCATCTGAAGTGCTGCTCAGTTGACACTTTTCTCTTTGGATTTTTTATTGATCTTCACCAGTTACAGGTAAATCTTCACCTCACTCTGGATTCATGCTGCAAACCTGAAGTGGACTGCGGCTAGACTGTGCACTTGGTTCATCTGTTCTTTCCTCATCCACTGCTTCATCTACTCTCACTCTTTATATGTTAGCAGCTTGGATCCATTGAGGCACTCCGGTGCCCTTGACTGCACTGTTGGTTGTCAGGTTCACTTTGAATGGACTACTCCAATGTTTATCTAGGCAACCTTTGCAGACATGGCATGGTGTATGTTTGTAGTCTTCCTTTGCCGAATTCACCTGGTATGAGACAGATATAGCCTCATTAGCCAGACCTTTGCATTATTCCCCTACGATGCCATCAGTTATATAAACAAATGCAGCTTAAGTTGCATGTTTGGATGTGGCAGCCATCATTGGAATACAGAATACACAATGCCTAGGCAGCATTGTACCAACCCTGTTGCTGATATTTTGGCACCAAAGCTGATGCAGCTTGTGGTGCCACAGCACAGGGTAATGTGATAGATGAACTATAGTATGACTGGTTTGTGCTAGGGCAATGGACAACAGCAATACATTCTCTTCTGTTCATGTGGGAGCTGAGTCCCTTTGAGGGTATCCTGGGTCAATCGGGGGTTTCTGAGTTTATTGTGATGCTTGTAGTCTTTTACCTTTGGTGTCCCAGGCCATCTCCTTTTGGATCTAAACTTAGAATTGGGCACTCCTTTTAGCGCTTGACTCTCGGGGTAGTGAGGCAGAGCACTCATGGAGGTAGTGTGAGTGAGAAGCTCACAACTGTAATGTCTGACCCCGAATTTTCAATGTAAAATGCCTTATTATTGCATTTGTCGGATTTCACAATGCAAAAACCTTTCCCACTGCATTTGTTATGTGGTAAAACCATGCATAGCCCCTTCTTATTATGCTTATCCCAAGGTCTGCATCAACAATGTCTTCATCTACAATGGAGCTACTTCATAGACCTGTTAAGCCAACTGCTGCCTAATTGAATGCTCCGGATTAACCAAATAGTTAAGCGAAAGCGCCTTTCTCTATATTGTATTTGTATTCTTTTTCTGATTACACGATAGACAGCTGAAGTTGTATCTTGTGAGTCCTAATTTTTTTTTTTGCATAACTGCCTTAATCAAGAGCTGTTCTCATAATATTTGAAAGAGGACAGAAGAGATGTCATGTCAAACCAAAATTCAACGCAATGTTTCCCATTTGTTCAGCAGATGATATTTGTGTGTTTAATCTCAGTTTTCAAAACATATAATTACTTGAGCGCCTAGTAAAAGGTCAATCTCCAAAGCCCAGTTTCCATAGGAAAATAACATAAAATTGTCTGCAGTAATTTGTGATATTGTGTTTGTGATATTGTGTGTGTGTTTATATATATTAAGCTGTACGATTATTGTAAATTGTTTGGGGGGGAGTGTTACGACATAATAAACTACCGGGCCTCATTTATGAAAGGTGACGCATTGATGCATGAAAACAGCGATGCGTCACTCTTCATTGCCCCTCCATGCAACATTATGGATGCATCATATTTAATGTATGACACATCATGTCACAAGGAGTTACAAATACATCAGTATTTCTGACGTATTAGTAGGCACAAAAGTGTTGCATTGCTGGGGTGTGTCTGAAAACAGACGCAACTCCTGCAATGTGTCCTTTCACATGGGGCAAGCTCCATGTGAAAGGGCCTGCATCAGTCTTACGCCTGCCTCAATGCATAAGGTTTTGACGCATTTGGGTCCTAGAAGTGGCACAGTGAAATCTAATGGATTTCACTGCATCACTTCTACTTGTGTGGGAATGCCCACCCCTGCATACATTATACCTGACCCAGGTATGATGTAGCGCAGGGGTTTGCAAAGTGACACATCTGCATAGATGCGTCACTTTGTAAATAGGGCGCAACAGGGGGCTTGTGTTACGCCGCTGATGAGTCACAAAAAGTGACGCATCGTCAGCCCAAAACTGTCGTAAGGCCTCATGAGTAAGGCCCCCAGAGTCTTCTTAATGAGATCTATGCAATAAAAACTCTTTCTCTTGCGTCTTCACAAATAAAACTGCAGGTGTTTAATTTTGTTTCTTCAAATGAATGTTAATAAGATACATCTATACAACGTCAAATTGGGATATTTCTAACTGCTTAATATTGCAGTGAGCATTAAAAAAACAAGACCTGGTTATTGAACTTAGTTATATGAGTTTGTTATGTCTTTACTCAGCAAATCAGAGAGCTAATCGTACTGCAAATTGAATTTAGGTCAGGTCAACATTAGATTTAATTAGAAAATGAAACAAAAAAAACTGCCTGAGTGGGGCTTCTTAGAGCTGTACCTAAGCAGATGTCCTCTTTAGAAATCAAGTAAAGACATTAATCAATAACAGGGATCTTAATGATTGTGTAATAATAGCTACAGTTTAAGCCAATCCCTAGGATTGATCTATTCACTGCTCAACATCTAGACCACAAAGTGACAGTAATGCCGTGCTCTACCTCTCTTGCTTGCTGACGTTGGGCTGGGAATCCTGTTAATTCCTTATAGATTTTGGTGGTTCTGCTGGACCTGTATCTTTGTAAAAAAACATTCTAAATGACAGCTTCACATTTGACACATAGAATCCATCTAGTCCTACATGAATGACATAAGGGAATGTTCAAACCTGAAAGCTTTATTTTCAAGTTATAACTCATAAAAAATAAGGTAATACAGTCAAAATGAGTAAAGCAATAGATCAGAGTGCAATATTCAGTTAGAATACAGAATCAATCAATGAACTAATGAAAACTCAGGTCAGCAAAATGCAGAGTATTAAATCGGAGAGCAATGCACCATGAATTTACCTCCTAAAGCCGATATGAACGAGATCTCTTCACATTCAAAAAGAGCATACTTTATAGAATAATGCACAAGGGATTGCATATACTCAGTGCGGTTGTAAATGCTTCCCATAAAATAGACCAATCAGAATTTACTAAAGTGAAACAGCTGCAAGAAAAACATTTTGACAGTCTCTCATAGTTCTACACCATTGAGCTTCTCATGGACACCGCCTACACTACAAACATTGCAACATTGTGTGCGATTCTGCTAAAACAGCTAGGTGAAACCTTGAACATGGCCAATTCTACTGAAACGTAATTTTAATATTCTTGTGTAGGTCATTGTCTTGCCTGTGAAAACATATGCAAGCATTATTCTACTATGACTTGGAAATATGAGTTTATCCATGTGAAAAAGAACATTGGCAGCAAATATCACAACCAAAATGGAGTATTAGGCTTACAATTGCTAAGTTACCTAGGGTTCGATATTTAGTTAGTACGAAGCATTTATTTGCAAAAAAACATAAATAAAGTTAACAGCCAGCCTGAGAAATGTACTTTTCCAACTCTTGTGAGTTGTGATTTTTCCAACCATAGTTAGGGTAGGCTAACAAAGATTTCTATCCTTTCTCTTAAATCCTCATATTAGCTTGCACAATTTAGAGAACAGTGTACACTAACTGACACATAAACCACCTGATACATTGGATTTACAGTGGCCCCTTTATTTTCTCACTGAACGGCATGCCAATATATTTAATTAGTCCTAGGTATAATGCCCTTTGAATTTCTACCTGTACCAATTTTGAAAATATGCTTATATTATCATTATTCAGTCCCATAAGTATACACATGTTTGAAGGCTAACAGAAGATATGTTCCTACCAGCTCTGACATCATCAGCCATTTGATATCTTATCTTGTCTACAGTGCTGAACTAATATCATATCCTATTTCCTTGCTTCATACTCTCTGGAAAATAAGATCGATCTTTTGGTGTGTGTTAGGATGGGGCTATCCATGCATGATAAAATGTTGTGCACCCATGCCCTGAATGCCCCACTGAATGTGAAACTGATCTTGTGAGCTTTTGTTTGGTATTGGCGTCACACTAATCTAGCATGTGTGGCGAGTGCTAGGCCTGTCCCTGGTAATTAGGCCTGGGTGGAGTTCGCGGAGTGACCCAAACACTGCGCCAAGCTATGCGGAGTTCCGTAAGCGGCGAGTGTGTAGGGAGCTGCTTCTTTCTACCACTTGAGTAGTTGTTCTACTCGAGCATCAGCTTCCACAACGCAAACTGAAGGTTTCTCTATACCTGCGGAAGCGGCCATCCGCGACCGCCCTCGTTAAGAAATCTTGCCGGGAGGTGGTTTGGAGTAAGATTTTCCTTGTTTGAGCTCGACAACTTAACGTTGGCGAGTGTAAGCAAGGGAAAAACTCAGTGGCCTCCGCAAGCAGAAGGGAATTTCACGCCCAGGACTACTGGTAATTCATTTTCCAAAACCTGTTCTGTGACCTGGAGAGGTTTTACTATGCCTTTAGAGCAGGCATAGGATTTCGGTCCATGCCCCGGGAGATTCACATGAAGTGACACAGGAAGCATACTGTATTGCGTCAATCTTTAGTGTGACTAGGCCTTTTTTGTCTGTGTTATAGCAATTAATGTCTTCTGACCACTTTCGTGTGATGTTCTGCTGGTAAGCGAACCCCCAGAGCCTTGTGCTGATATTCTGTGTGCATGCTGTTAACCTCTATGTGCTGTGTATGTGTAGTACATGCATGGTGGAAGGACTGTGTCTGTTGTAGGAGCTTGAGTACCGGGGCCAGCGAGAATCATTCTAGATGTCATGGTTTGATAAAGGGATTAAAATGGAGGATGAGGACATTTCCCTCAGACACTGGAAAGGTACTTCCTACACCCTATAGGTTGAAGGTTGGAGACCCAGACATTCGAATGAGGGGGATGAAGAAATGGCTGCTCTTAGAAATTAAATGAGGACCTTGTCAGCAAAAGGTGGCTGATTAGTTCTTCAGGAACACTGCCATTTCGAAGATGCTAGGGGTCAAGGGCGGGACTGTAGTTTCTGTTGTTCAAGGTGATGATGTTTCTGGGCAGGGTCTACCCATTTTATGACCCAGATTTTTATTTCAGGAACGCTGATGACAGTCAGGTGTAGAATTCTCAAATGTCATTGTACCCCTGTTTTGGACAGTCACCCTTGAAGCCAGAGCTATTGCTACCTTATGCAAATCATCAACTTCCGGGTCACGGTAGGAAGCGGTCCAAACAAGGAGCAAGTTGCACCTTTAAGTGCCCCCGACACATCCGCAGGAGCTTTAACAAAACTCCTAGTGAGTTATAGGCAGAAGGTTCCCCTATAACACGTCAAAAATTAAACAATGAACCATAATGATGAAGATAGGTAAGTGACACTAGTTTACAAACGCGAGTGCGGTCTAAAATATGACAGCCCACCCAGTCCTGATCAAAGTCCGCTAATCTATATAGACACTTAAGGACTGAAACATGTCGACCACCGTCACTATGACTAAATAGGTGCAGTGGCCCACTTATACATCTACTAGAGCACCTTACACTGTTTTTAATCTTACCCCTTCCTGATCAAAAAAATTACTCATTACAGGAAACAAGGTAATTTAAACTCCACTTTTCACTAATGTTTACAAATCACAACCTTCACAGAACCAGATGGTCTCCCTCCAGGAGGAGGAGAGTTGATTTCCTGGAGAACGGGAAACTCAGCTGGAAAGGGACCCAATGAAATAACCTCTCACCTAACTTCTATAAGCGAATCAAGATATAACGCTATTAACGACTTATGTGTCAGAGGGCCCTTGCACAACAAATATAGAACCTGGTATTCCAAGACACATGATTCATTCCCCTTTGAATAATTTCTACCTTATGCGAATGCCATTATTTAAATAAAGGCTATGACTAAGGGGCCTGGAAATTACATTCGAAAGCCTTAGAGAGTGGAATCACATAGCCTGTCTGGAAAACGTGCATATAAATGGGATCCAAAGCATTCCACTTTGTTCCAGTTCTAAGTACTTTTGACCAAGGAAGGGAGTGCTCCACAGAGTACACGAAGATCTGCAGTGTGAACAGGGAAGATCTGTGCCTGACAGCCAATCTATCAGACATAAAGGTGCATCACCTGATGTCTGCATTTTCTGCTGGCGAAGCTAAGAATCCGGATAGTGCCTAAATGCCTGCCTGATGAGAGGGGAATGATAATGCCTAACACTGCAGGAGAAGGAGCCCAGCATGTTTCCTAAAATGCTGACTACAACAGACAAAGCCAGCTGAGTCAGGAGCGACCTATGCTGTCAGAGGATCCCTTTGTCTCTCTGCACGGTTCTCACTGTGACCTACACCTACACTTTGTGAGAACTAGCATCACTGTGTCATTCGGCAATCCACTTTGAGATATAGACTGGTGCTGCCCTTGCCAATGCTTGGGAAGAGGAGCTGTGTTGCTGTCGAACCAGAAGCTCTGATTGACCTGAAGGGCGCAGCTGCCAAAAGCAGACTACCGTACCTGAGCACCTTTGTGTACTTGACCGGGATGGCGGCAAATGCCAAAGACTAGTGCTACTGTACAGACCTGCTGCACTGACTTGGTACAGCGGTCTGTCTTCCAACACGAGGTTGCCATTGCAGGCCCAACAGAAGTGAAGTGAACATCGCTGCAAGGGAGTATACACAAACTGCACCTGCTGAATCATTAAAACTGTGCTCTAATGCCATTCAACAGGTAAAAGCTGAGCTTAGACTGCAACCAGAATGAGAGACTAGCACATGCAGCAGATTCTGCCACTTGGACTTACATTATGTATGCTTTTGTGTCTATTGGTTGAGTGTTGAGTTCTAAGCTCTTGAGAAGCCTTTGTCTGCTCACCCTGGCTACTCTGCCATGAGCTGAAAAAGTGTACTTGGCCCAGTTTGCAGAGCCAGGACACCGGAGGCAAACAACCTCAACTAATATCGTTGCTCTTAGTAGTCCCTGACTGTTCTGTGGTCTGAATCCCCCAAGGTGGTGACTGATAGTCTAGTAACAGACCCTTTCATGTCCATAATACCGTATTAATCAGTTCTTCAACATGATTGATAAGAACAATTGCAATTACAGACAAATAGTGGCCTTTGAGCCACTGACTTTAATGTGTCTCTCATTCTTTGTCATTTCTTTGATATGCTGCTCATGAAGGCCATGAATTCCATGGATGGCTCCCAAGTCCTATATCTGTTTCTTTAGGATTTAGTGATGGGGCATCCTTTTGTTAGGCAGCAGATGTGAAACGGCATGTAGTGTGTAATTGAGAGCCAGTGTGTTTTCTTTGGTATATTTTCTTAACTGACACAACATCATTTCAATTGCTGATTTATGCATGTTTTTGTTTACGAACTGTCTGCTGTTTAGATGCTTTAGGCGGTCACATAGCCACAGTTCTATTCGCTATTTAGCCTACGTATTCATTAGTTTTTCATTTGCTCCTATGATAAGTTGGATTTACAGTTTATTTTTTATTTTTATCTAATTATATTCATGTTTTATGGATTTTAACCATTCAAAATAAACTGAACCTAAGAACTGCAAACATGTTGGATTCATTTACAAACTAAAAACATCCCCACACTGAAGCTTTGTTTAAGATCAAATGAAAAAATTGCCGATTCCCAAAAGTATCCATTGTACAATATTTTGTTGTGTTTGCTGTTTAGGTTCACTGTTTACAGAAATAAAAAAAAACCTAGGGCCCGATGTAGGTAATAGGGAACTAACGATTCCTATATACCGAAAAAAAAAATACTGAATTCTTAATATTCGTTAATACCGAATTTGTAATTGAGTAAGTAAGTAAGTAACTTTATTGTACAGTTAATTGAAACTCACAATTTTAAAAATTCACAGAATCTGTAATTGAGATGCGGTAATAACAAATACCTACCCATTCATTCCTAAGGGCTTGGGGGCCCATAGGAATGAATGTGAAGACATTCGGTATTACCGATTTGGTATTACGGAATTGGTAATAGGGTGCCAGGGTGTCCAAAGGACACCCTATTGCACCCCTGAAATGTGCATGTGTGCACAAGTGGCACACATGCATGCCCTAAGGGCATGGATGTGTGCCACATGGCACATTTCAAAAAGCAAAAAAGTGCTTTTTGAAAGGAAATCGCTACTTACCACCAACTTGAAGTTGGTGGTAAATAGCGATTCCTTAAGGCTGAGGTGCACTGTTTTAAGTGCTACCTACATTGCATTTAAGGAATCGGCATTACCGATTACTTAAATGCAAGGCCAATAAGGAATCGGTATCAAGGAATCGGTATTTACTTCCCTACATCCCACATGGCTAAATACCGGTTGGTAGCGGTGAAATTTAACGAATTTCACCGTTACCGACCGGTATTTGCCCACCTACATCTGGCCCTTCGTCTTTTGTCTCCTTTTCATCACACTCTTCTTTGAGGCTACAGTTTGGCTTTACTAAGGCAATCTGTTCAGGAAAGGGTCCCTCTTTGCATATTTTCATAGCCCGAGACATTGGTTCAATATGGGATTGTCATTCTATTCCAGCTGGAGGCAACATTCACAAAGGTAGCCAACTATTTCCTAATACTTTTCTTTACCCAAATCCAGACTTATTGCCTTTGCCAGTGCTTGTTTGGTGTTGAGCTAGATTATAAGCACTTAGTTCACGGTGACTATCCTGGTATGTCATCTATTGTAGTGGTAGTTTTTTACTTGGATGAAACAGTGTTTTTGTGTGCAACTCATAAATGTGAATCTTTGAATTGTAATGACAAATATAGGGGCTCATTACGATGTCGGCAGAAAGCCTCTGCCCCACACTCAGAATCTTCACAACCGCGTTGGAGCCCTACTGACCGACCTGGTCGGTTTACAGTCTGATTGTCCGATTATGATGTTCGTGGTCGGAACGTAAAGCAGCTGATCATTCTGACTCGCTTCAGACTGACTCACAGAGTCCTCCTGTTGGTCGGAACCGCACCTTAACCCCCTATGGACGGCATTTACGCCGTCGGGATTACGATGTTGGTCTCCAACAGTCTTTCCGTGTCGGCCTGTCCAAAATGAAAGGCTGTTGGAAAGTGACTTTGGGGGCCCCTAGCAGGGCCCCTTTTATTCCCCCGGCCTACGGTTGGGGGCCGAGGGGTTAATTAAGGTAACCCCCTGTTAAACCTGGCACTGTGTGGCAGGCACCATGGGGTGCCTGCCACAAGGTGCAGGGTTTTTCACGCACACCCCATTTCCCTATAGGAGCCTGTGTTACGACCGGTTGTAGCACGAGCTCCTATAGTATCGTATTGCATCGTAATCCGTCGATCAGAAACGACGACCAGAAGTCAGTCGGTCCCAAATCCGAGACGTGTCGGGCGAAGGGTTATCACCAGGAATCGTAATGAGCCCCCATAGTGTTGCTTGAAAGTCATATTATTTGTGCATCCTGTTGCATCCTTCAGAAAGGCTGATCAGTGTATTTGTACAAAACACATGTTGGCTGACTATTTAAACACTGAATCAAACAGTAGCAGTGGATTTCTTCATTTCTGGAGAAAACAGATTGGATCCATTTATTTTGGGTTGTGATGTTTTCTAAATGATACAGTTTGCATATTGGCTTGAGAAACTGTCTCTTCCTTTACCTTGAGAATGTTGTCAACTTGGCCATTTACAATTTTTATAAACCTCTCCAAGTGTATCTACACTCCATCCTTATGGTATCATATTGCCATGTAAAATATCCTAAATTGATTAACTGTTCATTCATGATCTTTTGATTCATAAATTCCTTAAACTCTGTGCACCATGAAGTGCTCCTTCTGCTCACAACCTTTTCACCTCCTAAAACCCCGAAGCTCATGCCCTGCCTCAAGCTTCAGATATTTTGTCCTTCTAGCAAACGTCCACTACAACACACATCCCTTGTTCTTGGGTGGATTTTAATTTTGCCTGCCAATAAAACAACTTCACAAACGAACTCCTACAAGTACAACACCATCAAAGATGGCACACCTCATTGCATATCCAGCAGTGAATACTAATATAGGTAATAATTGGGCACTGTGAAAGTTAATCCACATCTGATTCATATATGTGCATTAGCATGAAGCTGCTACCGTTGAAATAAAATCGGTATGATGTGTTGTAGTGAGTTTTGGGGCTTAGACTGAACTTGGACTCAGTTAAGACCTTGGCTTGATCTTCAGAAACAGGGCTGCTGACTTTATAATAATCACTGTTTGTTTTATATTTCATTTATAATGAGTGCTGCAAGATGTGCAATGTTTATTTTGCATTCCATGTTGTTCTGGAGGAACCCTCTGTAGGAAAACCTTTGTTAGCTTTCCAAGGCTCTTCCTGCTTGCAAACTGAAGACTGTACCAATGAGTATTTTCATTGTTTGTTGAAACATTTTTGTTCCATCACCTCCAATGACATTAGGTCAGAAAGAGTTTAATGTATTCAAATTAGGGGAAAGTAACAACATGATAGGTTTACATGAAGGTTACAAAAACACTGTACTGTGATTTGTCGATGAATAGATACTTTTGCTCGCACCATGCTGTTTTGTAGTTCCTAGCATTTTGTATTGTGAAATTGGCTACATAAAACCTACAATTTGTTTGTGATCTAGAGGCTTTTGGGTTTCTACTAGGAATGCTTTGGCAATCACTATTGATGTGATGCACATTTGAGGCATTTTAGTTTAATTTTCTTGATAACGCTTATTTTTGCATGATGACTGTACCAGCACACCTTCATTGCAATTGAATTCTTGACTGATTGAATGAGTCTGTTGCTACATTTTAATTTTTACCTTTCCTCTATATTGGGCTTGAATTTGAAATAACCTTCAGGTTTTGTTTCTAAATATCTGATCTTTAACTCCTTTTCTGAGTCAGTCCTTTAATAGTGTCTGTATTGAAGAACTGTTTGAATTTTGCCTCTAGGGGCAGGCTATCTCATAATTCTTGAGGTCTACACCATTTCCGACCCCACAGTTTGGCCGCCACCATCCTGCAGATTATCAGTTCTGTAGTCACAGGGACTGATGCAAATAGTACAAGTAATATCAATAGGTCCTGCACAAGTTAGTTGTTGTATTTTACTAAGAATTTGACCACTTTTGAATTTCTTTCAACCCATAATCGATCACTCTTACATGACAAGTTTAAAATCTTCACTCAAGCCATATTTTACTGCTCTAAGTCCTTATAGAACTAGAGATAATTAAATTCATCAGGAGAGTTCTGTATTATATAACTCTCCTGTAAGTGTGTGGATGAAACAGTATTTGGTACATTGCAAACGTTCTTGGTCTGCCACAAGATGTGAACTCCTTGTTGAAGCTTAGAGGTGATCACTGACACTGGACCAACTGGTCAGTGATTCCGAAAGATTGGAGAGGAGGAATAAAATTGATCAGAATGTCTCCGGTTTGGCACCTGAATACTGAATGTTGCCAGTGAATAAGAAGATAAGAAAGAGAGGCCTGCCTCCTGCACAGCTCAACTGAAATGAAGTGAAGGCTGAAGCTAATCTGTATGTTCAGTTTTGGTGCAATGGGATGAGAGCAGGGGGCTTGAGACACTGGAGGGTGACACCAAGGAGTGACTGACTGACATTGCATGACCACCACAGGTTGAGGAACCCAGACAATGGGGATCCTTCCCTCTTGAGGCTTCATTATTCTGCTGGGGACACACACCCTTTCTTGCTTTCTGTCACCTCTTCTCTCCTTGCAGGGCAATGGCACATAGTCTGACATAGCCTCCTGAAGGCTGCTATGTTGGCATTGTCTAACTTACTGGTGGGAACAGATGGTGGTTTGAGAGGATACAGCAGTGTGTGGAATGTGTCTTGAAAGCAGTAGTGCAAATTCTTGCTGTAAGAAATTGGGTTATTGGTTGATTGGGGTGGAATCCCCACTCAGGCATCAATCACAATCCTTTTCAGGATGAAAAACAAAGAGTCATTAAACTAACCTGTGCTTAACCCCCTAGTAGAATGGCATGAAAGCAGTCAGGCTTAACTTAGCTGCAATGTTTAAAGTATTCATGCAGCACACAAACTGCAATAAAGTGAAAACACTACACAAGAAAAATCCCAAAGCATTTCAGGAAAATAGGGTACATTTTAATATATAAAATTATACCAGAACGACAAAAATCTTATTAGTGGACCCAGTGATATGGTATTTTAATTTCTTTTGTAAAATTAGCGACAAGAAGCAGAAAGTGTCAACTGTGGGTATATGGCCATATTGGACCAGGACAAAGTCACAAGTTAAGGCTGGCTCCAATAGAGTCCAGGCCGGGCACGGGATCGAGTTCGGTCCACTGGGAGTTGTACCTTATGTCCTTGATACAAGGTCTGCAGCATCGCTTTCCAAGACTTCACAACTCTTGGCACGGTTCCGGTGAAGCTTTCAGCTTTACAGCCATGCTATGCGGGGCTTTAAATCGCTCTCTGTATTGTTTCCAATGATGCTTTCAGCTGGGTGGCGTGGATTTGTTGGGCATCGTGTCGGATGCAGGGAAGCCTTCAGTTTGGAGCTGTGCAGCTTTATAGGTCCCTGTGTCATTAGTAGAACCCACAACTAGAACAACTCAACTCTTCACACCAAGGAGTGTGTGTGCCGCACCTCTCAACTGGCCATGGGCCTACCCGTCCCAATTATATATCGGATAGTAAGCTGTTAGCTCTTATGGTGTGCACTGCCACTGCTGTTCCCAAGAGGCAATCGTTTAGTAATAAACAACAAAAATTCCACCCACTGTGGGTTGCACCACCATATGTCAATAACACAAATATTAATGGAATCAATGAAAAGTGTCCATCAGTAGGTGTTTGCTTTTTTAATCTTCTTTATTCAATTTTCATCGGGCAGCCAACGAGTTTCGTTCATAAGAACTTCGTCAGGGCGTGCTGACTGTGTCCAATAAGCACAGACTTCACATTTTATCCATCTTTGTTCGATATCCAATTGTACGTAAACGGCTACTGTGCCGGGAAGAGCAGTGTGCTGCTTCGGAAATGAAACAATCTGTTTGAAAGGTCCCTGTGTCACTTTGCGTCGGATCTATTGGAACCAACAGTCAGGCAGGGTCAAGTGCTCTCTGATGCAAGCCAAGGGTACAGGATCTAAGGGCACCTCTTGGAAATAAGGACATGCACAGGCCAGCAGCAGGGCTCAGGCACGTCCAATTGGTGCTGGTCATCTGATCAGTTACAAGGCGGGCCTCTGGAAGCTTGTTGTATCCTTGTAGCTCACACAGGAGGACATCCAGCTGATCCCTGGAGCTAATCTGGGTAGCCTGAGATCAAAGCAGGCAGGTCCAAACTTCGTTCTACATACAGCAAGGCAGTCCTTTAAGCAGCAGGGCAATTCTTCTGGCAAGTGGGTACTTCTTCTTGTGAATCTTTCACATGTCCAGGTGTGTTCTGAAGGTCCGATTTACATACCTCGTGCCTAAGGACTTACAAATAAATTAGATTTACCAATATGGTTTAGGCAAATTACACCATGTTTTAAGGCAAGAACACAAGCACTTTACCACTGATTAGCAGTGAAACAGTGCAACAGGTCCTCAAAGCCAATAAAAACGTGTTGAAAAAAGGAAGGCAAAAATCTGGGTGAGTTTGCAGAGAAGGCCATGTCCAACACTTAAACAACCACTGTATTCTCAATTAGCTTTCCATGTACATAGCTAATTATTCTGTAGCTGTATATGTGACCCCTGCTATGACTGCCATACCTTTGATCTCCAAGACCCAAGATGAAACGTGTTGGACCAATACATTATAACCAAGATTACTTACCTTGACCTAGCGCTGTGTGTGCCTTTCACAGGGAAAACTGCCTTCATGTCTCTTCTGATAACAACAGCTTTAGGTGTCCACAAGGTATGCAGTGCATCACTTCTCCATAAAAAATGTAGACTGAAAGTATCTCTGCTTTCCATGCTCTCCCAGTGTAGCATATAGAAGTAGGTTTTAGGATGTTTGATTTGAAATGACATTTGAGCCATGTCAGAAATGTTCATTTTATTTTTATTAGTCACAATGTGCCTCCTTTCTGTTTTCCTGATATCTTACTTATGCAGTTATTTTAGATGTACTGAGTAACAGGTTATTCCTGTCATAATAAACACTTATTTGAAGTTTCGATTCTTCTTTAGTGCAGTGTGTGTGTATGTGTGTGTGTGAGACGTTGTGAATAGTAAAATAGCTTTGTTTCTATTGCCACCGTGCCCCTTATGCCTTTATAGAGATTGTTAGTAACCCAAAAGCAATGACTCTATTTCAATGATTTATTGGATAGGGTTGTGCAGAAATGTCTTTCCCATTACCCGGTAATAAATTGAACTACAATTCACTGGTGCCAACTGTGGGCAAACCCTGTAGAACTCCGCCTAAGTCATAGTTTACACAACAGGGGTGACAAGACAGATGAAATGCCGAAGGAACTCAAAGTGATAAGGATGGACCTTGCAAGCTTTCATCACTGTCTGGACATGTCAGAAAATAGAATGATGGACTTTGAAAATAGACACAACAGCCCCCCACATTGGAGTCAAGACCTGTGGTGTCTACATGCTGAAACTGGAGTTGTAAGACAAATCCCAAAGGGATCATATTTGCATTTATGGTGCTCCTGTAATGCTGGAGAATTCCAATATGATCAATACGCTGACTGGTGTTGTACTACAACTGATTGACATAACTTTCCCTTCCTGCTTAAGTTTAAGTGAGCACAAGGAATATGATCAGGTTGATGCTCTAAGATCGAGCAGTTTGCTTTTATGGCTAGAGTTACAGGTGGTCATGGCTGTCAAGGAGAATGGTCCAGAGAATACACAGACCTTCTTAGACTCACTTGAACCTACCAACATGAAAATATCCACTCTTCCAAGAGAATGGAGGATCCTGGCAGGTTGTGGCTGATGGTAGATATCAACCTTGCAGGCTCATTCACATTAATATCAGTAAGATTCTGACAAGGAAGGCTTGAAGCAAGTGCTGCCTTTACTGGCGAAAGACAAAGAGGCATAGCTTTCCTCAGTAAAGGACAAAAGTGATTTACCAACCTGCCATACACTATAAATCCAATATTAACTCACATGTGAGGTATTGTGTGAAGAGTGATATCATTGATGCTTTGTTTTGCCTCATATAACTGCTTTAATTCCCAGTTGCTTTAATTTTAGATATCGTTCTTTCTTCATCTTAATTGTACTAAAGTATCCGCAAACACAGTATTTCCTATCTGATTGCCTATTACACTTAATTTTCTTTGACATGCCAGATGGCTCCTACTGAGATCCCTTAGACCATTTTCACATATATCCTTATCTGACGCATGACTCCCTTCTCCTCCAATGGATGTGGGCCTCTTGTGGCTGGAGTTGCAGGCTGTCTGTCAAAGATTTCTCACTATTTTCTTGATGCTGTACAGCTCTGTTCCCTTCCCCGTTTTAATCTACTGCTGTGTTAAATTGTTCATAAATGTCTTTTACCTTGCATGTGCATTCTTCCTATAGACACAACCCTATTGGTTATTTCCTCTTTGGGCTCCTTCTTAATATCCTTAATATCCTTACATAGCTATGGTGTATGTATTGTCATTTGACAAGTCAGTCCCTATCCAACACTCCGTATGCACACTTCATTTCAACACAATCAATTGCCTTATTATTATTAAATAGAAATGGACTCTCTCGGGGGCAAAATGGCGGACGCAGCAGCGTCCGAGTGAGCAGCACTGAACTCGGGTCTTTCGTTCGGCACACTTTTTAAAAAAACAACAGCCTTATTTTGAATTTGATTCATGCATCGATATAATTAAAAAAAGAACCCAGAGAACCCAAAGAAAACTTACTGTTACCTGTTGAAACGGACCGGTATGCGGCTAGATCTTTGGAGCAGCTACCGAAGGACGCTCCGTTTGGCATGGGCGAGATCGAGTCTGTCTCCAGCGAGTCCGTCTCCATCGACAGTGCGCTCACCTGCAGAGAATCAAAGGACGGTTTGCCGGGAGCAGCGAGAACAGCCAGTGGGGCGTACTCGAACGGACTGTCAGGAGACAACGGCAACGAGACCTGAACGTACAACGAGGGAAAGACACCGGAGGCGGAGGGGAGCTGCCTTGACTACAATGGCACCAAAAAACCCGAATACCGGAGCCGTTTCTAAACCGCAAAAGCCGAAGACAAGAGCCGCAACAGCTGCAGCGCAGGACTCAGGTCAGAAAAAAGGAGGGGGGGCATCTGATAATGGGAATGTATTAAATACTAGTGCAGATGCTCCTGAGATGTCGATTTCAGAACCCCCCCCCGGCGTCTGCTGTCCCGTCTGGTGTCCCGAGTACTTTGTCTTCAGACAATATAACCCAAGTGAATTCTGGGACATGTAGGCTTGGAGCTATCCCCAAGATTCCAGGGATGTTCACAAAAAAGAATCCTGTTCCTGAAAAAATACCTTTAGTACAATCAAAAAATGTAAATAATCAAAACAACTCGCAGGATAAACAGCTTCAGAAAGTTACCAGCGTTAATAATGGTTTAACTGCACTGCTATCAACTCCATTAACCGACATAGTTCCAGGCTCTAACAACACAAATGAAGTATCAGAAGAGCCAATCTCTTTAATCCCTATCGAAGACACAGAGTCTATTGATTCCGCTGGAAATTCCTACTCTATGACAGACTTGTCTCAAGCGTTAGACTCTGATAGTGTAGAGGGAGAAAGAGAACTGAGCGATACTGAAAAATCTTTATCTGATTCCGGGCAAGACTTAAGAAACGCTATTGTCAGTGATGATGAATCTGAGAATGAAGACTCATTGAGCAGACCAGAGTGGGGGGCGGATGAGAATTCAACGCTTACTATGCAAGCTAGTAACGGTCACCCCTCTCTGTCAACATCTACGTTTACATCACCAGGAAGATCAAAACTAGCCTTAGAGGAAATAGAGACACCAGAAATTACTTTAGATATCATATACCAAGTTATGCTCCAGCATAGGGAGGAAACCAGAACAGAGAATCTTCGGCTACAAGGAGCAGTTAGAAAAGTGCAAAACAATTTAAGGAAATAATCAAGGCATCTAATGAAACTATTGCTAGAGTAACAGAAACAGAAAACAGGATATCAGTATTTGAAGACTCTGTGGCTGAGCAAAAAAACTCAGATAATGGTAATGGAAGGATTAAAGGAAGAGATCAATTGGAAACTCGTGGATTTAGAAAATAGGTCACGTCGAAATAATCTCTGAATTTTAGATATACCAGAAGGGAATGAGGGGACGAATGTTCGACAATATGTGACAGAGTTATTTACAGAGGCCTTTCCAGAGCTAAGTCAGTGGAAATGGGAATCTGAGCTTCAGAGAGCCCATAGATTCCCATTTCAAAGAAATGATCGACAAGATGCAAATCTTAAACCACAAGCGAGTCTAATCTCTCTAAATAATTTTTGGGCAAGGGAGGCCCTTTATGACTTAGCAAGACCTAACAGGAAGCGCAAGGGGAAGGGCGTGGAAATTTTTGTACGCCCTGACTATTGCCATACCACTGTCCAAATGCGCTGGCAACTTCGTCAGCTTATACCTCTTTACCAAGCTAAAGGTGCCCAAGCTTTTCTTTTGAATCCTGCTAAACTCAAAATAATATACAAAGAACGCTCTTATTTTTTAACCTCTGAAAAGGCAGCAAAAGAGCTTTTGGCTTCTTTCTGAGAAGATTATATTTGAAAAAGTTATTGAAATGATCTAAGGGGCTTCGATTGGTTTAATCCTTATCATGTTGTGAGCGAGGATACCTTTTCACTTTGTTATTCTTATAACTTTTTCTCTTCTTCTTTGCTCTATTACTTTTAGACCAACCAGTGTTTTTTCTTGTTTGATGAATCACAATCATATTCTTTTTTTTTGTTGTATTGGTTGGTACATAATGAATAATAATGATAGAAGTAAGTCGAGAGACTCGAGTAATTCAGCGCAACTCATGTCATCACTTTTAGGGACTAGAAAGTCCCTATGTCCCATTTGGGTGGGGGTAAGGGTGGGGGAGGGTCGGCTAAGCCAGAGCCAGGGGTGGTCTTGGGGGGGTAGGGAGGGTGCAAACAAAGTCAGAAAATCTAATAATTTGCTTGATTTGTTCAACTTTCTTATTTTTTTCTTTCGATTCCTTATTGAACAAAACATCTTGATGCATAAATTGAAACTGTCTAAGTTCAGAGATTGGAATATGGAGATGGAGGTCGATGGTGATGTGAATGAAGATAAATGGTAAAGATGGAGAAAATACGAATATTCTCTTGGAATATCTGTGGTTTAAATAACAACAAAAAAAGAGGTATTGCTGCGCATATTATTCAAACTATGAAGATCGATATCCTTTGTATCCAAGAATCACATATTATGTGGAGTGATAGGCAGCTGTGCAATGAATTGGGAATGAATGTATTAACCTGTCCACGGCAAGAAACAACTACAAAAGGAGTGGCAATAAGGAGAGGTTTAGGATATTCTAAACGCTGTAAGGCTGACCAATATGGCAGATGGGCAATAGTGGAGTTAAGTATTAATAATAGACTATGGACAATTTGTCAATATATGCTCCAAAAGTAGACGATCCAGATTTACTAAATTACTTAAATTTAGAACTTGCCGACTGGTCACCTTCTTTAATCATATTTGGAGACTTAAATCTCCATATTGAGGCTAATATGAATATATGTGGTATATCACCTTATCAAGGTGGCAAAAAAAATAAACATATAAAGCAATTCGGTCCTTGCTACTGGATCATGGTTTACTTGATGTCGCTTATGAAAAAAATCCTTCAATGCCAGGGTTTACATTCTTTTCATTCCCACACAAAAAATGTGTGCGTTTGGATTATGTTTTTTATTAAATCCGCATTAATTAAAGATACTTCATTCGAGTTATATCCACGTATTATCTCGGATCACAATCCAATAATGATTGAACTTAAAACAGATATGCTTTCTGCATCTCAACTTAGAACCTGGACATTCGACAGGAAATTATTAGTAGACTCTGAATATTTGGAATTTATGTCAAAATGGATAAAATAATTTTTCGAAATTAATAGAGGAACTGCGCAAGTTCAGAATGTCTGGGATGCTTTTAAAGCAGGGATACGCTGTGAATCATTATCTTATGTTATTACGAAACAAAAGATCACTCGGCGAAAAATTGAAGTAAATTATAAGAATGTTATGGATTGGGAGAAGAAACTAGTAGCAGCAATTGCTCTTTCACAAGATACAAGGGATATCGAAACTAATCTAACTATTCATAAGGCACGATTATATGAAATGTTTGCAACTAAATTAGCGGAACAGATGGCAATCTTTCGCTCTCAGATATATGAATTGGGTGAGAACTCAGGTAGGATACTGGCGAGAAAAATTAGACAAAGAGAGGTTTATAACTCCATAAATTCTTTACGCGATGAGACAGGACAGTTACATAAAAATCTGAGTCAATCCTAGAAATTTTTCGTTGATTTTATGCTAAACTTTATCAATATGACTCTGTATCCTATTCGCCGGACCTTTTTATGAATTTTGGGGGAATACTTCATCTTGCTTGTCTTTCTGATGCTCAAAAATTGGCTTTGGAATCTGACATTAAATGGGAGGAAATTGAAAAAGCATTACTGTCACTGGCGATAGGGAAAGCTGTGGGTCCTGATGGCATTCCGTTGGAATTTTATAAAATATTTAGGAATGTCATAAAACAAGATATTCTGATTACTTTCCTTGAGGCACAGAGAGGGAAACCACCATCCTCTTGGAGAGAATCCATAATTATGACATTTCCCAAAAAGGATAAAGATCCTCTGAATCCGGCATCATATAGGCCAATTTCCCTAATAAATGCTGACAGCAAAGTATATTCAAAAGTTTTAGCTTACAGAATATCACAAATTATACCTACAATTGTTTCACGCTGGCAGCACGGTTTTATTCCGAATAGAGATACATCAGATCATATTCGGAAAATCATTGCGCTGATGGATTGGGCAGAAGGTACCAATACACTAAACGGAATGGCCCTATTGGATGCTGAAAAAGCATTCAATAGGATTGCCTGGCCCTATCTTTGGGACCTACTCTATACGAAGGGATTTGGTCCAGGAATAATTTTAGTTTTAAAGGCTCTTTATCAAAATCCGACATCTTGCGTTAAACTGGGTTCTAATAAATCTCCTTTATTTCCTATCCAGCGTGGAGCACGTCAGGGTTGCCCATCCTTCCCACTTCTTTTTGCCATCTATATCGACACTTCCCTTAATAAATTAAATCAGGATGACGAGATAAATCCAGTAGAGGTAGCAGGTGTTAATTACAGAGCATTGGCATATGCAGACAACGTGGTAGTTGTTACTAAAGACATTGTTAAGGCTTTTACTAGGATTGAGGAATTGGCTGCAGCATTTGGGTCCTTCTCAGGATATAAATTAAATCTTTCCATAACACAAATACTCTTTGTTGGTCAAAATCCTCCGCCCGAATTAACATAGTTACAGAAGCGACATATTTAGGTATCAAGTTAACCACTCCAATTATTAATATTCCTAAAATTAACTATAACCCATTATTAAAAAAAGCCAATTCTACGTTAGAACGTATTGACCATTTACATTTATCATTATACGGGTGGAACAACATCTTAAAAATGCTAATCTTGCCAAAATTCATATATTTATTTAGAACAGTGCCACTTGAATTTCCGATAGACTTTTTCAAACAAACAGAAAAAATTATAGGGAGATTTTTATGGGGCTATAAGGGTAATTGAAGAGCCTACAAAAAAATGATCTTACCAAAGACAAGAGGAGGATGGGCTACCCCACATCTTTTGTTTTATTATTTGGCGGCTGTACTACAATGCATATCCCCATTAATTATTGGTAATAAAGCCCCGATGTCATTTGCACACACCCCATCGATTTATGAATTTGCATTAGGAATCAAAGCTAGAGGGCACCTTCTAAAAATAATAGAACCTAGCTACTATAAAAAGACAAAATTTAAGATTGTAACCACAGTAAATAAAACATGAAAAATTATCAGAAAACTTGTTGGGATCCCAAAATTATTGAGTTATACTCCATTAAGCTCAACACAATGTTTTCCTCCCATATTTAGAGATTCTACTATGAATAGATGGCGCACTTATGGTATTACTTATCTGGGTGATCTATGGACAGAGAGTCGCATATCTTCATTTTCTGAACTTCAAACTAAATTTAATCTGACAAGATATGACTATTTTAAATATATGCAGATTTATAGTTTTTTTAAATCAACATTATATCGAGATCGACAAGATCTCCAAAAGATCCCACTGATTGAGAGTCTCTTCTCTAAAAGGAAGATAGGTTATTTTTATGATGTACTTATGACTTTCCTTCCGGATGATTTACCCATGATTCAACAAAAATGGGCAGTGAAATTGGGGAAAAATGTATTGCTAGAAGGAACAAATGAGCTAGCTAATTCTATTCTATTTACTGGTAGATCACGTACACAACATTATATGATATTGTTTGATTTGTACTACATACCAGCTAAGGTAATGAAATGGGGTGCCACAGCTGGTATTTGTTGTAATCGGTGTACCTTGATTAGAGCAGACACTATTCACATGTTTTCTTCTTGCCCCAAACTCACTATTTTACTTTCAGAAATGCTGAAATTTATTCAGATTATATTAGGTTATACATTCAATCTAACTCCGGAACTGTTATTATTTGGACTCTCATTAGATACTATAGGAAAAGAACATCAGTTTTTGATTTTTATTATGATGTCTGTATTTCGGGCACGTATTACACAAGAATGGATCAGTGCAGACCCACCTTCCTTTTCTATGTGGAGATCTCATTTGCTGGCTAAATTTAATTTCGAACTTGCTATCTATGCAACAAAAGGACGGAAAAAAAAACCAAATGGGGATTAAAATTTGGGCGCCTATTCAACAATGGACTCAAGGAGAAATGAATGGATAAAGTTAACACCATCACTGCTGCAGCAATTCCCCCTCTGTGCTGCAGATCGTTTACTTCCATTGTTCATGACGATCTCAGCACACGAGCAGTGTACTGCATGACGAGCTGAGCTTGTCATGAGCATCGAAGGGGTTAAGACACTACTTTTCTGTTTAATGCAAATTTTATTTTCTCTAATGTAAAATGGTCTCATTTTTTATTTTTTTTCATTCTGGAATTATGTTACAAATGGATCTGATCTATAATGTAAATTAGTCATAACGAACATCTCATAGCAAAAAAAGTGAAATCTTATGTTTCTTTTATGTTGTTGATCTGACTTGTTTGCAATAAATATAAAATTTAAAAAAAAAAAAAAGGAAATGGACTCTCTAATTATATAAAATGCAAGAAAGTACTGCTCCATATAGCCTCCAAGTCTGCATGTTTTGCAATCATTTAGGAAATGCACTTCTTTCAGAGTCATTGAAAGCTAGGAGAGATTACGTGGGAAGGGCAGTTAGCGGTAGCAGAACCTCCTGCTCTAGTGGTGTTGCTGGGCAGTATACATCTCTGTGCTTCTCTTAGAAATTTGCTGTTCAAAAAGTTCTCTTGCAGGTACATTAAAATGCATACTGATTCAGAGGATAGATATGCCTTTACGAAAATTGGCAAGTGGGTTTTAAACTGATTGCGAGATCAGCTAGATCCGTCTTCTTCACCACCAATTTGAGTTTATTGGCTGAATTTGGCAGCACCTCGGTTGTGATCCTTAGTGATTGTACCTTGGCATAAAACCTGATCCTAAACTGGACTGGCCCATTGGACAAAGCTAATGCTAGTTATAACACTAAGTTGCAGGACATTATATCCAACAATGGCCTCCAGGAACAGTAGCTCATAGCCAACTCTTGGAACAAAGATGACTCTTGTGTATGTTCTGTTGATAGCTCTTGTCCAGGATTGACTACTTTGTGGTCTCAAATGCTGTTATGCCAATTATTTTGCATTGTAGATTGTAGGGGATGGGATCCTAGACCACTCACCAATGACTCTAAGGTTAGATCTGGGACACATAGCACTGATCTTCAAGAGATGGAAAACAAATATCTCAAAATTCAAATTGTCTCTGGATAAGCAAACCCTAGTAAGCCATTTACCTGCCTTCTTTAAATATAATGACTGCTCTATTTATTATTTACTTATTTATTCAGAGTTTTATGTAGTGCAAACAAGACCCATGGGTATCAGAGTGCTTAACAATTACAAAATAGCAAAAATTACGACAGAAAAGAGATAACAACAAACGAATCACAAGGACACAGTGTAGATAGTAATAACAAGTCAATGAAAATAATTGGAATTGACAATAGTACATTGAGGACGTTATAAGCAAATAGTTAAGCACGTATTCCACATGCGAAAAATCTCAGATAGCAAGGAATTACTGTAATGTTCAAATCAGGAACACATTTTTTATGATAGAACATGATGGAGAGAGCAGAATCTTTAAATAAGGGACAGGGGGGCAACCTGGGATAATGGATGAAGAAGGATTGAGTTCAGTCATCAGCTATGATAGGTATTTGTTCATAATGAAAATCTTAGCTCCTGTCTTGAAGGTAGAAGGAGAATTCATTCTTCTGATGTAATGAGGAAGTGAAGTCCAGATTCTAGGGGCATCTCCGGAGAAGGCTCTGTCGTAGGTTTTCTTTTTCTGGAAGAAGGGTGGTTTAAGAACAAGATCCCTGGTGCTCCGAGTTGGTCTGCCTCCCCCGGGAATAATGATTTTTTGGCGAGATACTTTGGTGTTTTGTGATGGAGAGCTTTGTGAGTAATACATGCCATTTTAAGTTGAATTCTAGCTTCGAATGGTAGCCAGCTCAGAGCCTTCAGATGAGGAGAGATGTGGTCAAAGTTTTTTGATCCTGTTAAGAGTCTTGCCACGGCATTGAGACACATTTTTACAGGAGCAGTGGAGATCTTGGGGAAGCCTGAGAGTGTTGTGCAGCCATATTCTATTCTAGAAATGACTACGGCCTGTACTGCCAATGTGAGGTCTGTGGATGAAATGAATGGTTTCAGTTTCCTAAGATAGCTCAAATGAAAGCGGGCGCTTTTGGTTATCGAGTTGATGTGAGTTTGCATGTTTAGGTTCTTATCAAGAGTAATGCCGAGAGATTTAGAGGAGTCAACAAGGACGGGGGTACAGTTTAGAGCAGCGATTTCCTTGGGCCATTCCTTAACATCAGATGAACTTTAGGGTGGAGAAATTAAGTGGATTATTTTTTTTGCGAATTGAGGTTAAGATGATTGCAGGTAAGCCAATGTAAGGTCACCTTTAAGGCATCATCCATTGATTTGATCTCCTCCAGAGATGAGATCTTCATATAAATCTGAGTATCATCCACATACATGTGGTAGGAAGTATTAGTACGCTGGAGAGTTTCAGTGAGGGGTTCGACATAAAGGTTAAACAGTGAGGGGATTAAGTAGTGCCTTGCAGAACTCCAATTGAGATAGAGGACGGTAATGGTAGTTCATGGTTAACCAAATATCTTTGGGTTCTATTCCGCAAGAAGGATTTAAAACAGTCAAGAACTGTACTGAGAGTCCCATCCTGTTTTTGAGACTGGCTAGTAATAGTTAAAGGTTTACAGTGTCAAATGCGGAATAAAAGTAATGAAGAGCAAATAGGCAGGTTTCATTTTGATCAAGTGCCAATAGTTCATCATCCACTATATCAAGAATTGCAGATTTGGTATTGTGACCAGGTCTGAACCCAGGTTGATAGTTGACCAGGTCTGAACCCAGGTTGATAGTCATCAAGCAAATTGAATTTCTGGATGTGTTGGCTCAAATGCTGGTGCACACATTTTTCTAATACTTTAGCTAAAAGAGGAATGTTGGTCAATGGCCTAAAATTATTGGGGTTGGCATAATTCCCTGTCTGTTTTTTTAAGGACTTGACCAGTCTTAAGGCAGTCTGGTAAGGGATCTTGTGATAAGAAAGCATTGATTATGTTGGTCCAAATGGGGACGGTACAACGGTGGAGTAATGGAAGCCATTTGGATGGAAGAGGATCATTGTAGTGATTATTAGGATATATGGACGATATGATACTAGCAATGTCATTGTGATCATTTAGCTTGAAATCCGACCATTGAGCTTTGCTTTTGGACCTTGGTAATGGAGGGTATAGTGGTACCGAATGGAGGATATGTGAGTTGGTGAGTGAATCATCAGCTGTAGAGAGTTCGATTTCTGGGGAATTGGCTTTGGATGAAAAAAAGGAGGAGCATTCCTCACAGCTTATTTGGGCTTTGACTGATTCTGGTGAGCTTTTAGCAATTCTGTTAGATTGTTGTTTTATCAAATCAAAGAGATTACGCAGTCTGTTTTTGGCATTGTCAAGTTCATTACAAAATACATCTTTTTTTGATCTGAGAATGCTTTTGTTGTAAGCGTTTCTGGTCTTTCTTAGAAGATCTAGATGGGTGGATGTGGGGTGATGTCTCTGTCTCCTTACAGAAATTCTCAGGTTTCTCCTTTCGTGATTTAGTGACCTATTGAAGCAAGGATTTTTATCTTTATCAGGTATTCTTTTCAGGTTTAGAGAAGCAATCAAGCTGATTATGTTAGTCGCGGTGGTGTTATAGTGATCAGTGAGATCTTTCCCATTAACCATGTTGTCCTGTGGGTGAAGTTCACTCACACAGCGTGCCATTAGATTCACTTTGGTTAAGCTTTTGGTGTCCCATACCCAATGTTTGTTTTTCACTGGTTGTGTGATTTTTTCTTTTTTATGAACGGTATTTGGAAGGTTATGATTTGGTGGTCTGACCAATCACATGGATCAATTGAGCTAATTTTAACAACATTGTCTTTATAGACTAACCAATCTATGGTAGCACCTTTTGCATGAGTAGTGAGAAAGCAGGCTTGCGTAAAGGATTAGTCTTCCAGGAAATCTTTATGGACAGTGATTACATTGTCTTTAGAATCATTCCAATGTAAATTAAAGTCACCAAGATATATATCATTGGAATGAAGGGACAAGTTAGTTGTGATGATCTCCATTAAATGGTCCATGAACTGAGCATCCCTGCCAGGGGGATGGTAAAATGCGTGAAGTTTGCTATTTTGATTGCAGTTACTAACGGAAAGAGAGAGGTATTCACAACAGTCAAGAGGGTCTGTATGTAATGGCTCAGTATCTTCAATGCATGTTCTATAGGTAGCTGGGACGGTTGCACTGAGGAGATGGCTGATCCCCGACTCAGCTGACTAGACAAGTGCAGGCATATCATAAACAGACCTGACTGGAAAGGGATAACAGTGACATAACAAAAAAGTATAATGATCTCCAAACACCAGACCTATTGCATGAACTAGGAGGAACTAAGTTTGACCTCAATGCTCTCTAGCCTTTTACGGTAGAGTATGGCCTTAAGCGACCCAAGGACAAAATGATGAGCATAGAGAGAAACCAGATTGTTTCCTCATAGACCAACTGAGTTGTAAAGGGGCACCGGCTGCGATAACAGCTATATTTGATGAAGACAAATCCCTCATTACTCAGCTGGTTGACATTACCAATATCTTTGCCACATTCTTTCTGATAATGTACATATTAGAAAGCGTAGATAATCTAGTGGCTGAAATGTTGTTCTTAGCTATCATCACTATGCCATGACTGACAGAGCAGATCAATTAACTATTAGAGGGTCAGAAATCCATCTAAGTAATGTCTGAAGCTACTTCTGGAGTGCCATTTAGCAAATCACCAGGAAAAAGTGTCCTTCCAAGTGAATTGTCTAAAATGAATACATTGACCATATTGCTTCATGGTATCTTAAAGAGGCTCAAACACTAGGTAGTTTCTATTTTCACTGTAACTTGCATGTCCATTCTATGTGTCAACTGCTGTAACATCAAATGCACATGATGTACCTCTGAATGGGCACCAGCTCAAACAAATGTATTCTTATTATTCCAGATATTAGAAAGGTCACTAGCTTAATTATCAGCTGTGCGGGTCAGAACTCCGTTTTTAAAGCACTCTCCCACCCCACTCTGGAGCAATAAATCGGGCAAGGAAATGGAGAGCTGGAACACATACTTCTGGCTGGATGGACTGTAACAGAAGCACAGCTCTTGGGCACCAGAGGACACAACTGATATCATTATGGACTTCTTTGAATAAACTCTGCAGACTTTGCAGGTTTAATATAATTCTTAATAAGGCTGCAGTTCCTGCTCCACATTGCCTGGAAATGGAGATAGACCTATTTAATAAAGAGACACTGTACAGGAGGTTGGAGGAATGCTAGGGGGCTGTCTTTCACATGAATATAAATATGATGTTTGTACACTGAGGGAGAGGCTTTGTCATTGCCATTTGGCTAGTGATGCTCCCTTGAAATCTGGACTGTACACTTTGAACCTCTGAGAGTATTTGTCTTCATTTGGGAAGCTGTGTTTATTGTGATGCACAGAATGATGACGTGCTGGCTTTTTTTCCAGTGGGACCTCTGCAACTCTTGCACCCATTCCTCATGAAGTGCTGGATTTAGGTCTTGAGAACATCTCATATGGGGAAACCAGACAGAGTCTCACAATATATTACAATTGATATATATTTAAACCAGACAGTACAAATTGTTGGTTTGGGTTTTTAATCAGCATCATTTGATATCCACAGGGACACTCTCCAGGGTTGTCCAGCTTCCCAATTTTTCTCAGCCTCCATTAGACAGAATCAATATATTTAAGGTGTGTTAACCCCAGCAGTTGTTATAAACTCTTGTTTTATGCAAATTAAATATTGCTTACTTTGAAACAAGGGTCTCCATAAACACATGTATAGAAATGATTGATATTTTCTCATCTTTATCAGGATATAGAATCAGTTGGGGGTAGACCAATTTTCTCCTATTTTCCAGAGGAGCTACATGTGTTGTTGTAGAGGGCTATGGCTTCTGACTGCCATTGAGCAATCTTAAATAACTGGACATAGGAATGAACAAGGGGTGAAATAGGATAGTAGCTGGCAACCTTGAACCCAGTGTGATTAAAACAGCCAGTGACTATGCCAGATGAATAGATTTGCACCTTTTTATTCAGTGTTAAACCTAAGTGGTAAATCTGGTGGTGACTTTCTTATTCAGTTATTTGGTGGTTACCATATCCCAGCCAATTTCAACACTTGCCTTTATAGCACTGGACAAATCTATCAAGTGCTTTATATGAGCAGGCAGAAAACTTATGCTGAAATCTGCAAAATTACATGCAGCAGCCTTATAAAGGAGTCTTAGATTATCAAACTCAGAACTGTATTATTTGGTATATCGGTTTTCAAAGTTTATGGGCTTGACTCTGTATTACCCCATATACAACCATTGAGCGATGATACTGGGAGAACATTCTTGGTCTGAACATCCTTTACAGCAAAAACTTCATTTTGAATGCATTTGTGCGCCTATTATATCCATGATGTTAACATTATGTGACTTTGCTTCTTTAAATGAGAAAGAACCCCAATGTAGGCACTTTGTGTGTTTTGGAGATTATAGGCAAATGGTATTGTGAACTCTTATCCCTAATTGGCATGCACCAGGTGTGAGCTTCATTGGTCTCAGGAACCTGAACCTGAATGTTCTACTTAGTCCATAAGGAAAATGATGTCATCACAAGGCAACGTCCTTTCCTCGAGTACCATCAAACCATTGATGGAGTGGATGGTGCATACTCTGATCCAAGCTATTTGGGTTGGAAATTAAATATACATTATTGTGGACCAGCCAGAATTTTGTATTTGCCATTTTGGGTTAGAGTTAGGCTGGCTTTGGATTAGTCCATCTTGAGAAAAATTCCCACAAATCAATCTATGAAACAGGAGTGTGTGTGTGTGCTCCTGTAGTCTAATCTATATTTAGCAGATATGAGATGAATCCTTACAAAGTACCTCCAGACCTACCACATGCATCTGTCGATAGTGTAATAGGCAGAAAGCTGGATACAAACCCTGTTGGTTTATGATTGTTGACTACATAAGATAAACATAATGAAGACAATAGATTAGCAATTAATCTGTTTAAATCAAAGGTGGTTATGCTCATCCAGAAGAATTTATTTATTTATTTATTTTAAACATTTCTAAAGCGCAACATATACCCGTGGGTGTCTTGGCGCTGCGACTTAAGCTAGCGATCTCAGGTTAATCATGGTGTCTACCTTGGGGAAAGTTGTACTGGACGGTTATTGGTCAAATAGCCATGTTTTTACAAGTTTTCTGAATTGAAGTAATGAGGGTGCCGATTTTAATTCCATTGGAAGCGTGTTCCAAAGTTTGGCTGCGGAGTTAATGAAGCATCGATCGCCCCATTTAACAGTCCTAGTTCGTGGCACAACCAGAAGAAGTCTCTGTTCCGATCGAAGAGATCTTTTCGGGAGGTAGTGACATAATTTCTGTTTAAGAAACGCTGGGCCCTGACCCTTGAGAGCTTTAAAGGTGAGACACAAGGTCTTGAATCTGATGCGATTCCTCACCGTTAACCAGTGGAGGTTTCTTATTGCTTGTTTGGTAGACTGAAATCTGGGGATGCCTGCTAGCAGCCTTGCCGCAGCATTTTGAATAAGCTGCAGTTTGGCCACCACCCTTGCCTGCGCGTTTACAAAGAGTCCATTACAATAGTCAAGTGACGAGAGTACTAAGGAAGTCACCACTTTTTTCCTTGTACTTTCGGGTAAAAATGGCAGGATTTTTCTAATGATCTTAAGCTTGTAGAAAGCAGAAGACGCTACCTGGTTGGCATGGTTAGCGAAACTGAGGTTGTCGTCAAAGACAATTCCCAGATTCCCAGAAGTGAAATTGATGTAAGTTATTAATTGTTACCCTAGTTATTGATCAGGCTTTAATACCTGAGGGTTTGGCTGCAGGAATAGAGAAATACAAACCCCACCAACAGAACCTCAAAAAGAAAACAAGTGGGTTAAGTAAGGGGCTGAAGAGAATAAAAGCTAATCTTTTGTCTCTAGAAGGAACACCTATTCGACCAGTATCCCAGGCTACATTAATACCAAGCATTTGGTGTGGTTTAAAGACTTTTCAGGCCGAAATGTCTCTTTGGGTCGACCAAGTACAATGCCTCACCTGCACTGCAGGGCACTGTTTAGATTGTCACAATAAACTTTACATGTTCAAAATTCTGGTGACTTTAATCTCCAAAAACAATCATTGGTAGTTATGTCGTAGAATCAAACATTTTATTGTAAATTAAGCAGCGGCGGTCGGTGCATGTAAGCGTGGTATGGCGGAACGGGGAGGGGGGATGTCGACACACATCGGAATAGGATTTATTTAAATATTTAATTTTCCATATTCTGACGTCTGTTGACACCCCCCTGCCCTGCCCTACCACGGTCACCTGCACCGACCGCCGCGAAATTAAGGTTGCATCATAGTACCGTTACATTTTTACTGTGGATTGAACTTAAAATGAAGGGGGTAGTTGCTGCTAACCCCCTCCCTGCTTACAGTATTTGGCAAAGGCACTTGGAAAATTGCAGTTCGGAAACAAAAAAGAAAATGACCACAATCGGACCATTTAGGTTATTGACTGAAAACTGGATGTGTAGTTTATCTTATAACCGATAAATGGATCATCTTACACAAATTATACTCATTGCCCCTTTGGGTTAGAGTTAAGCTGGGTAACTAGCCCTCCTAGATAAAGGTGTCAATCTCATAGTCTTATGCTGAAATTCCTGAGACTTTTTTGTTTATTAATGCCATTCATTGAATTTCTGGCTTTTTAGTGTTAACTTTCTACATAGATGGCCGGTGTTGACAATGTACGTATCTTAGGTAGAACCTACTTCATATTGTATTCACATGCCCCATTCTGGGGTTGAGCATAGACAGTGGCTGGGGAAACTAACTGTTTGTGCTAGAACAACCATGCCACTTCGTAGAGGCAGTGATTTACTCACAGTGGGAAATATTCTAAAATGTTTGCAAAATTCATGGCAGCAGTAAAAAGGCACTTGGCTGTGTAATCTAATCGTTTAGATATTAGAGGTTTTGTAGGTTCATTAACAAGGGGCTGTACAATCATTCGTATTTTGCAATCAAACACTGTTTTGACAAAAAAATCTTTTTAATTCTGTAATCCAGGGTAGATGGGGTTTCCTTTAAAGAATGAATATATTTCACTAGAATTGCTAGCACCAGCGAGGACACAAAGAGGTAATTATAATGTATTATGACAGTAGAAACGTATTCGATTTTTATTTTACAAGACTAGTTTGGTATAGAAGAAATGAAACTCTGAGTTTAATATCAATTCAATTTAGGAGCTGTGCTGGTGTTGTCTTTAACCTAATCGAAAGAATACTCATTTTAATTTTAGTATGGTTTGTGTAACTTTGCTGTTAATTTTCATATATTTAGTGAAATAGTTTTTATTGATCTTCCAATAATCTACCTGAACTTGACCTACGATGCCCAAGGTGGAAGGGAGGAGCTGATTTGGGAAAATTCCGGTTCCTGATAAGAACCTGTGCATGCCGCTCTCCAATCAGAGTGCAGGCAATAGAAACCTACTATTGGCAAATTATAACATCACATGCAGGTAAGAGAAATCTTTATTTGACGGGCCCACACACTGTTTTGGTAGAGATTCCACATATAAATCCAAGTAACATAGAATCAGAACTCAGTTCAAAGAAAAATGGAGGCAAAGAACACTCAGAAGAAATACAGAATATTGACCATGGAATGGAATGAGTAAACAGGAATTGTGGACACTGCACTGAGAAACAGACATTCAGAATAAGTTTAAATACTTAACTATAAGATTCTATATTTCCTTTTCCTTTGTAGTTCAGGGGGGCTGAACTGGAAGAGGATTGGGTAAAGATGGGAGTCGTAGGTGAGATCTGCACACTTAAGACAAAGTGTTGCCATCTTGGATTTTATATGTACAAAACTATGAGACAATCTATTAGCCTAAACTCACTGCCTATGCTTTGTTCTGTCCCGATGCAGAAGAGAGAAGTGTGGGAGTTGTATGTTTGGTTAAAAGAACAGCAATGAAAGCAAAGTTTCCATTTTAATAATACAATAAAAACTATACTCCAGTCACTAAAAAGAGAGATTCTGCTTGGAATTGAAGGACAACTGAAGACTACAAAGTGTCCTGTGATGAAGAATTCCTGCGTGCCTCCCACAGTATTAAAAATAGCTATCTTTGGATCTATCGTGAACTTTTGCCTCCACCAATCTTCTCTATATAGCTAATAGCATATTCTTATTCTTTCTGTTTGAGAGTCCACGTGGACATTTAGGCCCATGTCTTGAGAAGAGACTGGCTGCTGGAGGATATTGTTCAAATAACCCTGGGTGTTGTGGATCAGTGAACAGAATTTTTGCTTGAAGGCTCTTCCCATAGCTGCAAATTTCCAGTTTGCTTATGTGTGTCATTTCCATATTTGAATGTGCTTATGTGTGACGTTTCATTGCCTTATGTGTGACACACTTTGAGTGACACTTTTTAACAAGTTAAAGTAGGTGTGGCCATGCAATAAGGCTAATTTAAGAATTATCCTTTTTTGTGCAATGGAAGACCTAGAAAGGGCTGTGAACTCTTGTAATACAACTAATGTACTTACGTAGGTTTTTAATCTTCCTCCTTCACTTCACTTACCCTTGAAACAACCTTGAGGCAACATAAAAAAGTACTTGTTGTAGGAAAGTGGCTTATTATGCAGTGTGGCTGTTTAGACTTTACTATACAGCAATCTCATGTTACCCAAATAGGTCCTTAGATTCACACCAATTAATTCCCTAGCTCAGTGCTGGCAGTGTGGCACAGAGCAGTCAGGCTTTACTAGAGGAACATGTATTAACCATTTCAGAGCACCCATTTCGATGAAAAGTAATTGGCACCACTCGAAGGAACTTCGACACCAATTTATGAAAATAAAGCAGATTTTAAAAATGAATACTTTCAGATGACTATAATCAGAGTTATAGGTTTTTAAAGGAAAAATAAATCTGCGTATTTCACTCCTGCAAACCATTAACCTGTCAGTCAATGGGGAAATGGACTAGTCACAAGAGGTCACTTGCAGGTCGAGTTCCGTGGAAACCACCAGGGGGTGAAGGTGAGGCGGGTCCCAGAACCAAGATCGGACAGTCAGTTGAATTTTAGCTGGTTTGTATGGCCCAGAACCAGAGTAGTCCTGGCTGTCTTTGGTGCTGAAGATGGGAGTTGAGGTTCTGACTTTGATGGTGCTGGTGAGGAAGGGTATGCAAACGCTTGGCAACGGAGCACCAGAGGCATTGAGTTGAAGATGCTGCAGAGTTTGTTTGAGGCAAGGCGGGGGATACATGTAGTGGTATTCCAGCTGGCCATCAACAAGCCTTGGTAATAGCAAGTTCGGCTTTTGGTTGCTCAATGTCCTGGAGTCCGGGGGAAAGTGGTAGTGACCTGAAACTTTCTGGAAGTCAGGACTACATTTCACACAATGTACTAGACCATTTACTTTTGGGCGATTGCCTCAGTGGGCCTGATGGCCAAGTGATTCTTTGGATCTTGGTGTGCGGTTCATACCTGCAGTCTGCAGGGGACTAGTACCTCTAGTCCAAGGGAGTTTTGGAGAAGCCTTTGGCTTGCAAAGGGGTTCTTCTTTGCATTGGAACTGGTCTCTGGTCCCAGACTAGCCACAGTCTTTCTTTGTACAGGTCCTGAAGTTGCAGACTTGGGAGTATTCTTTGTCCTTGTTTGCATGTTAGTCATATCTGAGGTCCGGTGCTAGTGGTGCCCCTTAAATTCTAGATTAAGGAGTGTTATAGGAGTGGGAGCTAGTATCCAATGAGCTGTTTGTCTCAGCAGCTAATCTGTCCCTGAGGTGACCACTTCCAGGGGAGTGTGTCACCTTTTCTACCCAGAAGCCTCTATTCTGCCACTTTTAAAAATGTCAGAACCCTTCTTTGGCTGTACAGACGAGGAAGACCACCTAAGGAGTGTGGCTAGCCTTCTGGGGTGTAAACCTCCTGACTATCTAATTTTTCAACCTGCCCAGGTTGCAAATATGCATAGGGCAGGGGGTTGGCTTTTCCTCTTCTGGGAGGAAGCCTACCTGCATATCAGAGGAGTAGAGAGTTTCCCGGCTCACCGCTCTAATATGCCACTTCACTAGCCATCCTGTCAGAGTGGGAGGTGACACCACCCGCCCAGGCAGGCCTTTGTTTCTGACTTCTGTGAACATTCACACCTCCTTGCAGGTGGCCAGATTCCTGTCTTGATGGCAGCAGCTGCAGGTTGTCAGCCAGGGTACAGGAAAGAGTGGGGCAACCAGGTGGGAAATATCTTACCTGTGTGCGTGCCACATTAAATCCGACTTTGGGATATAGTCGGGTTTGATGAGGCAAGTTGTATGATACCAAACATGACACTTTTCAATGGGACCATCGTGGAGCTATTAACCTTGGAAGTCCCAGGTGGCAACTCCTGTTATCCTGTAGCCCCACTGAACACTTATAGTAGCCCTTAAGAGAAGGAGTCTACTACAGGGTCATTGAAGCTTGCACTTATATGTACACATCTTTAATATAATGCACCCTGCCTCCTGGGCTCAGAAGGCCTACCTTAGGGATGACTGGCATATATTACAGAATAGTGCTGTGACCTTGCCACACTTTCAGAGTCAAAATCTGCAGCATTGTAAAAAGAATTGTGGGGTTGACCATACAAAAAGTGCACTTTCCTACAGTTGTCATTTGTTGACAGTCCTCTAGTTTGGTGATGCTGTACATCCTGAGCAATACTAATTGGAAATAAATAAATTCTGAATGTTAGCTGTAACATTTGTCCATCATTTGTCACACAGGATGAGAGAAAATGAAAATAAAACCTCCTTCTGTATGTACAATCACATAGTGCTTAATAAAAAATGCTTCAGTTAGGCATTAGTGCTGCACCTAAATTTGATCTTCGTATTGCGGTGAGCGGTCTATTTTTGCCGTTATGTAGTCAAGACATGTACTGAGAACACATTTTGTTTCCTTCAGTGCCACAGATTGTTAATGAACTTGGGTCAGAAAGGAGAGGCTATGAATACTGAAAGGGTATTGCAGTAAATAAGGTATTGGTGGAGTTGAAGGGAGTGCTTATCACAAGATGTATTTAGTCTTTACATTTTCGCCCTAAACATCTTGCGAGTAAGAAAGGATTAAGAAAGACCCTGCTTAAACTATGGTCTGGACCTAGTGGTCCATCTCCAAGATTGTCTACAATGGCTGTGTAGTGCAACAACCAGGCAATAAGCCAGTAGTCATTTATTTGGTGGAAGCTGACTGAAACAGACTTGCTCCAATCAAATAGTCAGTCGATCAGTAGATTTGTTTAGCACTACCTGTCACCTGTGTGGGTATCCAGGTGCTCTGTGGCACATTAGCATTGCAAGAGAACTCTAAACTGAGGGGAAAGCTGCGTCTAGGACATAACCATTATAGGTGCATCTGGTGCTGTGACTCTGAAGTCTGAGTGTGAGGAAATCATGTCATCCAAATATGGCTGCTTTGTATCGCCAAATCATAGGGGCCCATATACGTTATCTGTATGAAGGCACATGGCACCCTTGCAATGTCACTAGCTGCGGTCCAATGCAATACAGCAAGAGGGGACACAGAGTAGACCCGTGCACGTATAAAAAGAGACTTCCAACCTTCATGAAGAGTTCAACCTATAAAGCGTGCAGTGATCCCTTAAAAGGAGGGCTTGCAGCAGCACAACATTGTCTGACAAGAACTGCCAAAGCTCACTTCTGAAACTTAATGTAAAACAAGTAGTGTTTCCAACTTTTGGCAGATTGATCACTAAAACAATAATCGATAAAGGTTTTCAAAAGGGACACTTATATAGTATAAAACGAATTTAAAAAAACATTTTTTTCACTTTTACATAGCACAAACTTAACCGGAAGACATTGGAGTGTGTTATTTGAACACCAGTTACAGTGGCAGGCAGAGCGGTGAGGCGGGCGGGTGGTTGGTTAGAATTCGACAGACAAGGGGATAGGTAATATTAAATGAAAAAAAATAAAACCACCAACCTTGCGCTCGTCGCCATTTAGATTTGTCAAGCACAAATTCGTGCGTGCGTGCATAAATACTATACAGAAGAAGCTGGTTTCTCCTGCTAGATACATTTTAGAAAAGTGGTATATTATCCCAAACATTTTGAAAATCAGATCAAGTATTTTGTCTGCGCCAAACAACACCTTCCACAGCAGTGCCTGTCTGAAGGACAGCTTATCAATATTACTATTAGTAATACAGATTCACTTCACTACACGCATACGTGCATTCACAAAAATCTGTAAGTACATAGAAGAGCACGTTTATTATTAAATAATATGTGTGTGCGTGTGTGTGTGTGCGTGTGTGTGTGTGTGGGTGGGTGGGTTGGGGGGTGTGCGTGCCTGTGTGTGTTTGGACGTTTGGTAAAACAGTTGCAATTCGCTTTCCATTTTTACTAAAACTGTAACAATATGAATGTTTTTTTATGTATTTATTGGGTTTTCATTAATGAGGGGCCATGTCAACAACCACATAACATCAATGAAGCACATCACACTGATGTACAGCAGGGGATGTAGCATGGTGCGGCCTGGACCATCCTTAACACGACGACATAGTCAGAAGTAAGACAACAACGGCATATACATTGTGTACATGGAAATAAAGGAACATCGCCACATGACAGGTAAGGGCATTTAACGAAGGGCGGAAGGGAGAGGGCGGTAAAGTGATTCGGGTGGGGGCAGAGATCAATCTGGGGCGGAGGGTTCAAGGGTGAGGAGGTAATCCCCAAGCGACTGCCAAACATCTTTGGGCCAAGATGTGAGTGGCTGTAGCTCTGCGTAGTCCCCGCTGACGAATATGAATGGTTTACATTACATCTTCACCTCAATTTCCCTTCTGCCTAAGATAATTTCAAATTGCTTGAATCCAAACATTTTAACATGCTGCATTCAAATTCATTAGAGCCCACATAATAATCAAGCGATCTAATGTATAATTGCATGCCTTCATAATGTTTTATAGGTTGTGTTGCATAATTTGTTTAGTTTCATGCATCCTAATGTCAGAAGCTAATCACAATTGTGTGAATGAGCTCAATTAGTATGTGTAGTATAACAATTTATGTTGACACTTGCAATTAACTAATCTAACCTAATGATCTGAACGCAGATCCTGGGTGTCAATGGGATTTAGACTCTTTACCGGAGAAAGATGCACGGTGTCGTGAGGTCTGCAGTTAATGAAACGTTTTGAACATATTTCTTTCTGTTCTTTATTTTCTATTATTCATTACTAAGCACCAAAACCAAGCATAAATGTTTGACACTGCAAAAGCTGTTCTTGCAAAAACGCACACACAACCAAGTGGGGAAAACGGTGGTCTCAGCTGCAGAGACCAGAACACATAAAAGCGAAGAACCGTACACTGACACAAACCTACACACAACCAGGCTTTGGGAGCATCAGCTCATGTCAGCACAATGCAGTATTCCAATTCCCATACCCTTGTCTACATGGAGAAGGGTTTGGAAGTCAGTAACTCTAACACAGATATACCCAAGGTAGGATCCTAGCGGTTGTTCAGATCCCAGCTGTTATGGTGGTAGTGTGACAAACCTCTAAAGGAAACTAAGGAGAAGGGTAACCAAGCTCACTGGCCCACAAGCCGAATAATACATCTAGAATGACATAGACTAAACCTTTCACTACAAACATGCTGGTTCTTCTCTATCAAAGCCTATCATGTGTCCCAACCTATCATCTAACTCCGTGAAATGGAATGTTTATTTATGCTCCATGGCATTGGAATGTGTAATGTGTTGAGTGGCAGTTGATGGTTTTGACTTGAAGGTGACTGGAATCAGCAAGCAGCAGCTTCTGTCAGCTGGTGCTGTTGGTTCCTTAAATATACCAATAAATCATTTGAACCTCATCCTGAACCGAGCCTTCTTTCCACTGACGATGAGGATGGGATACCATTTGAAAAACGTACTTATAAAAAAAAATAATGCAAACATTTTTTTAATAAAAAAAAAAATGAAAAACTTACTGTCTATGCCAAATTTGACTTTGGATAAGGCTATAGAAATTGTACTTAGTACTGAAAGTACCACATCTTTTATGAATCAAATGACTGTTTCGGATAATAAAGTAATTAGTCAAGGTGTGTTACCTGTCAACACTACACAAAATAATATTGATCAGAAAAATAAACTTTGGAAGAACAAAACATCTATTTTTTGTTACAGGTGTGGTAGTTTGTCACATTTGGAGCGTTTTGGATGATAGTTGATGGTATTGATTTGAAGGTGGCTCATAGCGGCAAGCAGCAGCGTCCTTCAGCTGGCTTTGTTGGTTTCTTGAACTTTCCAATAAATGATGCAAAGCTGATCTTAAAGTAAGCCTTCTTTTCGAGACACATAAAATAACAGTTTTAAAGTATTATTTCCACCCGGCAAAATAAGCCTTTTGTCAGGCCTAACTCTTCCTTTTTAATACTTGTAAGTCACCCCTAAGGGAGGCCCTAAAGACTCGTTGGACAAGGTGCATTGTATTTAAAACGTAGGACATCTGTACTTAAGTTTTACATGTTTTGGCAGGAAAAAACTCCTATAGTTGTTTTTCACTGTTGTAAGGCCTATCTCTCCCTTTTACTAACACTGGGTTACATTATTACATTTAACATGTAATAACTTTACTTTGGATTGGGATCAGATTGAAATGTAGGGTTTTCACTCAAATTGCAATTTAAAATCCTCTTTAAAGGTAAATTCGGAGTTTAAGTCACAGTTCTGAAAATACCACTTTTGGAATATTTGCATTTTCTTGTCTTAACCATTTATGCCTTCTGTCAGGATCACATGACTGTGAATCACTCTGCTGTTGGCGTGTGTGTATTTCTCCCAGACAGTGACACAAAGGGGACTAGCTGTGGCCAGGAAGGGCGATCCTCCCAGGGGTCAGAGTTGTTACCTGCTCCACTTATGCTTTTTTTTACCGTAGTTTTATCTAGCGCAAACTTGACCCGGTATCGGTTCTCAGAGCGCTTTACATAGCACCAGTTGCATTAGATGAGGGCACATTCATTTTTTGTTTGGCACGGGGCGATTGAGTGATTTGCCCAGAATAACTGGATGTTCAGCGTCATTGCCGAGACTCGAACCTGGTTCCCCAGATCCGAGGTCGACCGCCCTAGCCGGTAGGCCAACTCCTCTCCCTTATGCTTGAAAGGGCTTGCCTCCAGCAGATGTTCTTTGTCACCCCAGACCTCTTGGAGCCTTGACAGGAGTGGGGTAGTAACGACACCCCCCCCTCCTATTTCAAAGGCTGGAACCAGCTCTAAATACTGGAGCTTCAGAGCCACTCATTAGTATGTTCCTGGAGCTGGGGATATTACAGAAGAAGGACTGCCTTGACCCAGAGAAGTGTCCTGTTGCTACCAGAGAACTGCCCTGCTGCTTGAGGAATACCTTGCTCTCAGAAAATCACTGGACCTGCTCACCTCATGCGAGGCTAACCTGAGTGACTTTAAAGGTCAGATTGCTGACCTCCTGTCTGAGCTACAGGGAGACAACAAGGTCCTGAGGCTTCTCTGCTACTGGCTAGCTGCCCTGCCACACTAGACAGGCAACTGGACCTGCCTGAGCCCTGCTGCCTTATGCTGGAGTGAGTTTCTGATACCCAAGAAGTGGCCTCCAAACCGGTGTCCTTTAGCCGGCATAAGAAGGTGACGAAAGGTGAAAATCTGTGTTGTTGGTATCTTCAACACTACTACCCGTCACAACCACCAATGCAAATCCCCCATGACCCTGACTCTTTGCGGTACAGTAACTGCCTGTGATGATCAACAATGCGTGATCTGCGCTTTGTGCTACCGCAACAGACCGCGATGACCACCAACATGAAGAGCCAGCAACGACACTCCACAATTTCCTACCTTCGTGCTACAGTGACAACAGCCTGCGCCACCCGGCCTGCTTTCCGTGCTACTATGAAAACCTTCTGCTGCCCTAATTTTGGGTCATTCTGGACCCACCGCCCATATACCCAGAGGTTCTAGCTGCTCAGATCAGTGGCTGTCTGAGCAGGGGGAACCAGTATTCATATGAGCGGTGCTAGTTCCTTGCAAGTGTTACTACAGGATGGCCCCAGGCACTAGTTACCCATGATCCCAGAATAACCCCAAATGAAGGTATGATTCACAGATGTATTATAAACCCAAGTGAGAGATATTGGTCTCTTACACACACATAGAATGGATGTGTAGTCTTTTTTGCACAGGGATACATGTTTAACCTTGAAGAAGCCCCAGATCACTCGCTGTGAGGGATGAAACATGTAGGCATTCTCCTAAATCAAGGTTAATTGAGTAATACATCTCAACTGTAACCTTGTTCTTTATATATATTTTTAACCATATGAAGTGACCGGATATTTTGTCCTATTTCTGAGTGATGGTGACTTTAGTCTACTACCATCTTAGTATAGTGGATAGATCCCTATTTTCGGCCTATTCTTAGGGTTAGCCTTCTGACTTTGGCATAATAACATGCCCTTTCATCACTTTCGGGCCTGAAGGCCTATATTAGAGGGTAGATCCTTTATTCCTGACATCATATTACCTATTTGTAGGGCTTGCTTATGTATCTTGATAGAGCTATGCGTCTCTTTCATCTTTTTAGGGGCCTCCAAGGCCCAAACGAGAGAGACTCCATTTTCCTTTCTGCCTCGGCTGCTCGAGGTGCTTGTAGGTCAAGAGTGATGTTTTAGTTATGAGCTGTTGTTCACTGTAGAGGAACCGGTCAGAGCTGGCCCTTATCAAAGGAATGTAAGCAGAGCTCGGGTTTTAGACGAAACAGCAGCTGGCCACTGTGGGAGCGTCGGAGGCCCGGAGCCTAGTACAGGAATCTGGTGGACAGCAGGATACTGTCTGGAAATTTCCATGAACGATGAGCTCTTTATAATATCGAGGTGTAGAGAGGAGAGGCAGGCAGAAGACAGTTGGCAGTTGACAGTTAGCAGTTGCAGTCGACAGTTAGAGTTTGGAACGATCGAAGGCTGCTGATCTTTTGGAGAGACTGAAGTTACATCATGAGTCAGTCTGTTAGAGCAGTTGGAGATAGTTAAACGTCGGAGTTAGAATAATGAGACTGAAGAAGTTAGTCGAACAGATGGTTTCCAGAGCGGTTGAAACTCTATCATTAGATTGAAGTCTGAAGGTGAAGACAGTTCGTGGGAGATTGGAAAGCAGTGCAAAGTGATCGGTGCAGACCTGAGACACAGAGAAGAAGAAGACGAGAGAAGGGTTCCAGTGTTTTGAAGGGGCATAGCGGTGCAGATGTGTATCCGTGGGTGCAGAGTAGAATCTGAGATGAGCCAAGGCACAGACGAGAGAGGGACCCAGATGACGGCTAGAACCGGACTCCGTAATTATAAGGTGAAGTCTGTCCTGCTATTATAGTGCATAAATATACTAACTCTTTCCTTTACTTTTCAGGCTATGCTTAGACTGTTAGGTAGTATTGTGACTTTATGATATAATGTTTTCTTTGTCTGTTATTGTGTAATAAAGGAACCCCAGTTTGTAACAAACATATATATATTTGAGTATTGTTTCTATGATAAAGCTAACCTTTCTTTACAGCCAGGTGCCAGCGTATGGAATGATGGGCGATTCCCTTCCTACAGGTAACGGATGCGGGAGATTGATGTGAGTTTTATGTCAGGCAATAATTCTTAAGTGTAACAATTTGGCAGTTCTTGTGTGAGAGGATCGGATCTCCTATCTATCACATGAGGGATAACAATTTATATAAGATAGAAGATACTCCCAGTAAATATTAGGTATTTAGAAACTTCCCCAATAGAGAGAGAGAAGAAGGTATTAATAGGACAGTGAGATCGCTCAAGATAGGGCGTTAATGAGAGCACCAATTGGGATTGGTGTGTAATGAGATTGCTCAAGATAGAGCATTAGTGAGAGCACCAATTGGGGATGGTGTGTAATGAGATCGCTCAAGATAGGGCGTTAATGAGAGCACCAATTGTGATTGGTGTGTAGTGAGATCGCTCAAAATAGGCCATTAATGAGAACACCAATTGTGGTTGGTATGGTAGAGTGAGCTGCTCTCCACTATGAGAAGGAGGGTAGAATAGTCCGGGCCAGATTGTCGCGGGGCTATAAGGTAAGATCATAGGATGGGACGTGGAATTCCGTAGGTATTAGTGACCATTCTTAGTAATCCCTTAGATCTAGCAGTGTTTTGGATGATATAAGCTTGTATATTGCGAGTGCCCCATTCCCGGGTAAGTACTCAGGAACCATTGTAAATAGGGTCCGGGAAGGGATGGTGTTACGTTTTGGCCGGGTTGGTTGTATCTAGGTGAGTGGGTGATTCTTGGTCTGAGAATCCAGTCATTACATTATACTACCAGTATCCTGCTAATAAAGGATTTGTCTTTGGGTATACTGTGAGGTATTTTTAAACTCACTACTCACCATTCTTTTGGGTAGAGTCAGCCCTGGTGGTATTACCCTACCAGGTTGTGGATTGGCGCCGATGACGAAGCATGTCATGATAATTGAGTGAGGTGTCTTCTCCAATCTCTTTGGATATCCCGGTAGATAATAGAGGTTTAGCCTGTTTTTCCCTCTTTCAGGGTCCAGTTGCCCTTATATGAGTAAGTGTTTGTTTCTGGGAGAACGCAACTGGACTAAAAATCTCCAGCTCTTTGGAAGTGAGAAAAGTAGACCTTGTGCCAAGCCTAAACCTTCCTTTTTAGTACTTCGAAGTCACCTTAAAGGTAGACCATAAAGGCTCATACAGCAGGATGCATTGTAATTCAAATGCAATTTACAACCCGCGATGCTTGGCCCGCTCTTTGAGCTACAGTGACGACCATCTGCAGCGGTCTATCTGCTCCTCGTGCCCAAATCCACTGCAAACTGAACTCTTTGCGTCTGACTTTGAAGGTAAATCTTCAGTGGGATTAACTTGTTAATCTAATTCTTGTCTCTAACCCACGCTCCATTGCAGTCCGCCTGAACTTGTGACTTTCCCCCAGTCCAGTGCGACCAGATGACAGTGAGTGGCTCTTTGTGCTTTTAGGGACTCCTTTCACTTAATCCTTTGACTTTGGCTATCTCCGGTTCTTCTGATTGCACTTTTGTTGGGCTGATATCATTGTATCTATTAAAAATCACTCTATTTTTCTAGATTGGTTTGAGAAATTTCTTTTGGTGTGTTTGAAATGTATTATTGTTTGTGTGCTGCATAAACACTTTACACATTTCCTCAAAATTAAACCTGACTGCTTTTTTGCCAAGCTATCAGAGGGCTAATCACAGGTTAATTTAGTGGTTATTGTGGTTCACCCTGACAGGATTGTGGTTGTTGTCTGAGTGCAGCTCCCACCCCCCTCTCAGTCAAAACCCATTTTCTTATACCCTCCGTATTATAGAAGCCATTTTCAGTACATTTAGGTCAGTTGCCTAAGGAAAGTTTGTGCAGCATAATTCATTGAAACAGAGGCTAACCAATGTGTGTTGGAATACAAATTCATGAACTCCGCATTGAAAATCATCCCTTTAGTACCTTTAATCTTACATATCAACAATCCTAATTTTGGCTGAAGATGCACCACTTGTTTACCCAAAAATTATATTGATTTACATTCCTCCCTCCTAATGTTTCTTACACTTCAATGCAAGTTAACAGGAAAGTTACATTTCTTTTATCTGTTCCCAAATGTTGTCATGTATGTTTTTTAAATAACTCTTTTAATTTATTTGTATTTTTCACAAGAGTAATGCAACATAATAGATCACCATTTCATTTTTTCAAGTGTCCAGAACAGTCAACTATACTTAGGTCGCAGGGCGAGCCGGGCATGTATGTTTTGAACATATGATAGCAAGTTTATAGCCAGTGACTTAAAAAAAAATGAAAATACAGTGAAAGTGGTTCAGAAAGACACATGGCTCCACATACAGTACGCTGCAAAGGGGGTTCCTTTATGTCTTTATGAATATTATGAATATTAGGTAAGATGTATACTCCTGGCTTAATCAAGATAGAATTATTCGGGGCTATGGCTAGGTACCCGACGAGCATGGCGGCGTCTCAGTGAGGCTCTCCGGACCGGTGCGGTGGTATCACGCTTCAAGCCAAACCCATGCAAAGCTGCCCAGAGGAATGTCCTTCTAAAGAGTTGCAGTCCAGGATGTGATCTCACTCACACTTTTTTGGCGCACCAGAGCGATTTAATTTTCAGGTAAACCTCTCTAGATGAAGCAGCGATATCGCGGCCGCCTTTTGTTTCTTGAACCGGGTCGCAAACGCTTTCCCTCAACAGCGGCAAAAATTACTCTGTTTTACGCGACTACCTTCTTTTCCTACAAATTATAAACCCAGCAATACCTAATTTCAGAAACATAAAGAAATCAAACAACCCAGTTTCTCCTCATCATCGTACAAAGTTCTGAGAGGATGTGGTTGCAACCGCCATTTTGCAGAATGTTTTTTCAGCTAGATGCAATGAGCAGCTGGGTTCTTGTATAAAATATACATGTTTTCATGCACTCTTTCACTGCATATCATCCCAACAAGGAGGAACTCTCCATATAGGTTTCTCAGCATTATATGAATATGAAGTAAAAGGCACGCTAAAGACTTTATATTTTTTTAACGCCCTTAGACCTTTTGTTTAGGAAACCAATTCCAAATTACAGACCCTTTCAGACAGCTTGTTTCAACTCGATACAAGACTCATAGCAGTTGAACAATATGTCTCCTCCTTTAAGGATACCAATAAGAGTGTTACCCTCCTTCATTCTCAAGTGTCAACACTTCAAAGGCAGGGAAGACATTGAAAATCGCAACAGAAGAAACAACATTCGTATTTACGGTTTGGTGGAAGGGGCCGAAGGTACGGACTCTCTTGCATTCTTTAAATCCTTCCTCCCCAAAATTCTTCATATGCCAGAGGACACTGTGCTCAACATACAATGCGCCCATAGGCTGGGTCGTATCCCGCCAATGGTTCACCATCGCAGCGACCAAGAGGAGTCATCCTTTATTTTCTAGAGTACACAGATCTGTTAAAACTTTTGGCGGCCGCTAAAGCTATTCAACGGATTTCCTGGTCTGGTTCGACATTGTTCTTTGCACAAGATTATTCCAAGGCCACTGCATCCAGACGCAAAGCCTTTCTAAGCATGAGATCGGATCTTCGCACAAGGTGAGCAAGGTACGGTCTATTCCATCCTTGTCTTTTTAAGGTCACATACAACAAAACAACAACATACGAAGATCCATTGCGACAGCAAAGCTTCATCAACTCGCACAACACGGATCATATGGATTCCTCAGCATCTTCCTACTCCTTGATTATTCTGAACTTTGCACATGTGATGCCATCATTCTTTTTATTACAGGTTATATAATGTCCGTCTCACTTATAGTATAGTATTTGGCCATTAATAAGTTCACAACATATTGTTGTTTCTGTGAATCTTCGTTTGTGTTAATTAATCTCATTATTTTCTTGTTCATTGCTTAATTTATAAATTAACGTTAAATTTGTGATTCTTCGCCTCCACAGCTATGTCTACGTTGTTGCGTGATCTTCCCCAGTTCCGTCCAGTCATCCACTGATGTTTCGTCTGCTCTCTGTGGCTCCACCCACATCTATGTTTCTTTTTTGTAGGTATGTTATCTGTTTAGTCTTTTTTTTTTTCTTTCTTGCATTGCCTTATTTTTTTCTCTTTTGGTGTCTCCACTACTTTCATTTTCTCCTTTCTCCTCATCTCCATAATTACACTTGTTATGACGTATCTGGCCTTTCCTATTTCTCCCGTCTTTCACTTCTCCTCTATCATACCAATTTTCATTAGTATTTCGATTGTTTTCTCTTTCTTTGTCTTATGACTAAATTGACCATTTAGCTTTTCTTCCTTTTTCTTTACATCCTACACTGTTATTTCAATTAATTGGACTTTTGTTCAATGTTTCTATTTTCTTCTACTTTGAATATATTATGCCATTAAAATTGATCTCCTGGAACATTAGAGGATTGAATTCTCCAATCAAAAGGCAGAGAGTTTTAACCCATCTAGCTAAATTAGATGCTGATATAGTATTTTTTCAAGAAACACACCATACAGATGTTGAATCTTTAAAACTAAAAAAGGGTTGGGTGGGGGAAGTATTCTTTTCTCAAGGTGACGGTAAACGTAATGGAGTTATGATTCTTTGTCGTAAATCGCTTCTGGTTAAAAGTATTTCACAAGAATCAGATGCGGATGGTAGATGGCTTAATGTTAAATTACTAAAGGGTGCTCCAGTTTCTTTCCTTAATGTCTATGCTCCCTCTGGTGGTGACGTCTCTTTTTGGTCTACACTGGCTAAGCAAATTACCCATTGAATTGAAGATAATTTTATATTAGCTGGTGACTGTAATAAACTTTTTGATCCATTTATAAATAGAAATTCCAAAGTTTATTTTGTTCCTAATAAATCCCACAAATCTTTTGTTGATACTATCACTCAGCATGAACTTCTTGATGCTTGGCGACTATGCAACCCGACCACCAGAGAATATACATTTTATTTCCCTGTCCACCACACTCAGTCACAAATAGATTACTTCTTTGTCTCTCACAATATTTCACAAGCCCTCACAAATGCGGAAATTGGTCCTATCCTATTATCAGATCATGCCCCTATCTTAATTGGCCTTGATATACTATCTAAGGTAAATACTCCTAGAAGATGACGTTTTAATAGTGCTTTTCTTTTAGACCCATTGTTCACCTCCTCCTTCACCACTTTTTTCAATGATTATATTGTAATAAACCAAAATGATTCCCTGTCATTTCAATTATCTGGGATTCTTTTAAGCCCTCAGCAAGAGATTTCATTATTGGTTTTGTTGCCAAGGAACGTAAAAATGCACGTAAACGTATTAATAATCTCTTTCAAGACATAAAGAAATTGTAGCACTCATATTATACATCCCACTCGAAAGATTGTTTAACAGCTCTCATCAATGCTAAGATGCAATTTAATAAGAAGTCAACGAATAATGCCTTATAATACTTGTTAAAATCCAGTGCAAAATTCTATGGAGACAAAAATAACTCAGGGAAAATACTGGCTAATTACTTAAAAATTCGGCACAACAAACTAAACATTGAATCTATTTATGATGAACACTCTGTTTTAAAATTTAAAGACGCTGGGATATTGAATGAATTCTCTCTTTTTCAGTCATTATATGCATCTGAAGCACAGTCTACAGATCATTCACTGTCACAAATTTTTTCTACTATCCTAAAACCCCAACATACTCCTCCTGATTTGTTTTTCTTGGAATTAGATCTAACACAGTAGGAACTCTTAACTGCTCTCCAACACCTTAAAAAAGATAAAGCACCGGGTCCGGATTGTTTTACTGTTGAATTCTATCTCCACTTTTCCAAGCTTTTATTACCCAACTTGTATTCCTTGTTAAACTCTTTTTGTTCCATAGATAGCCCCACTGGCTCTTTTTCAGAGGCACACATCTGCCTCACCCCTAAAGAAGGTAAAGATTCTAAATATTGTAAAAATTACCGACCAATCTCCCTTGTTAACATTGACTACAAACTTTTTTCCAAAGCTCTAGCCCTACGCTTAGATTCTTATCTTCCAAACTTATTAGGTAAAGAGCAATCTGGCTTTGTCGAGGGGCGCCTCATAAAGGACAACACATGACTTTAAAAAAATATTTTATCTAAATATTCCTATCTAAAACAACCCCTTGCAGCAATAGCATTGGATGCAGAAAAAGCGTTTGATAGAGTTGAGTGGCCCTACTTGTTCCATAGACTTAGATGGTTTGATTTTGGCCCTAAATTTATATCAGTAATATCTCTCCTTTATTCCAATCCCCGTGCTGCAGTCTGCGCAGATGGCTTAATTTCTTCATTCTTTGATTTAGGCAGAGGAGTATGTCAAGGCTGCCCCTTTTCCCCTTTCCTTTTCAATTTGGCTCTAGAACTTTTTTTCTCTAAAAAAGGGAAAAATCTGAATATACATGAATTCCAAATGTTGACCTCCCATATTAAATTCACAGCTCACGCTGATGATATTTTGCTTTTTATGTCACGCCCAAATGACTCAATCCCTGCTTTTTTAGCTGAAGTACAATCATTCTCCCTTATTTCTGGCTACAAATTAAATAATGATAAATGTGAGATTTTGCCATTAACCAAATATACTTTTAGCTCAGACTATACCCCTTCCAATTTCACTTGGAGTCCTAAACATATTAAGTATTTAGGATTACACTTTACCTCTTCAATTTCGGACACAATTATATTATGTATGAATAAATGTATTCAAAAGATCTCGGAGTTAACTACTAAATGCCCCCCCTCTATTTATCCTGGTGGGGTCGTTTAGACACTATAAAGATGATGCTTTCCCCCATAGTTTTGTATACTAACTCCAACATTTCAGTTCCTATCTCTGTGACATTATTTAAGAAAGTTAATTCAATCCTTTCTTCCTTCTTATGGAGCAATAAGAAAGCCCAAATTTCTTTATCAAAAATATCACGTCCTAAGACAGAAGGAGGAGTTCATTTTCCCAACTTCCAGGCATATCAAAAAACATTCCTTTTACGTCAAGCTTCTTTTTGGTTGCTTGATTTCACAGACGACTGCCCTCTATGGACCTCAATTGAACGTCTATTTTTATCTCCCTTCTCCTTTCAAGAATATCTTTCCTTTCCACGCAAACCACAGTCCTTCTCCACTCACATAATCAAATTCACCTCCAGACTCCTGAAGTCAACCTCTCCTTTAGCACATGGCACTCAAGACTCCTTTCTCAAACTCAACAATCTGGCACAACAAAAATCTGCTTATTTGGAATAAGCCCTCTATTGGAAGATCTGGAGACAAAGGGGATTATTCTGGGTTCATCAACTATTCTCACGATCGGGACTCTTGCCCTTTTCCTTACTCTGCCAATCATTTGATTTGCCTGCCTCCTATATTCATGCATATAACCACCTTAAGAAAGCTGTGACAGACACATACAGCCAATTTACTACGGTACCGGGTACTGATATTGTTCCTGACCCTTCTGAATGCCTTCACAATTTGCTGAGCACCATGCCCAAAGCATCCACTATCTATTTACAAGGTAATGACACTGTTGGACAGAAAACTAAAATAGAAGAGGCATGGGAACATGATTTCATGGCATCTTGGCCACTGTCACTTTGGAAAAACATATGGACCAAGATACAAAAGTCTTCCAGAGCGGCTAATAAAACGCAAACATTGTTTTTTGAATACAATAGACTCTTATTCACTCCGAAGACTTTAAGCAAAAAGGATTTCTAATGTATTGGATACTTGTTGGACATGCTCGTCCTCAAATGCTGATTTATTTCATATGTTATTCTCTTGTTCACATATACATAATTTTTGGAAACAAGTATGGTCTCAAATTAATCTAATTTTTGGCACTAAATGTTCTTTCTCCTTTAGCCATGTATTCTTAGGAAGTCTTTCATCTATTTGGGAAAACGTCACACTTGATGTTAAAATATAGATTTGTTAATAGCGGTTGCTTTCCAGCAAATTACAGTAAATTGGTGAGACTTCACTAAAATCCCTTATAAGGCTTGGTGGTTTGCTGTATGCCATAATCATAGGTTAGACACATCTTTTGTTTACCCTATACATTTGGCAACAAAGCGCCTTGAATTATGGTCACCCATCACACTATATATTGATGCAAGTCCCAAAGGGTTTTCCCAGCTACAATCATCTCAGCAAGACAATGTTAAACCACAGTGAACCCCCCCAAATGTTCCAAAAAATGGTTTCTTTATATTTAAATGATTTTCGCATTTTCCTTATATCGGTTTACTTTCTCTACTCTTATTAATAAGTCCAATTCTTGTAATTTGGATGTAGTAAATTTGTAATGTAATGATGTGAGTTTGATATTTTGCAATGTATATGGACACCTCTATTCTTCTCAATAAAACTTGAACTTAAAAAGATAGAATTATTCAAGAATCTACATTAATGTGCACAGATGCAACGTGGCTCCAGTCCTAGAGTGCTGAGAACTAAAAGTGCTGGTTTGAGGGCTTCGGTGCAATTAGGAATGAATATATGCTAAGATACATCGACAAAAGATGGTCTTGAATCTTCCTTTCATAAGATAAGAATAATCCCTACACCCTGATTTGTCATTAAGAGTGCAATCTTGATTCAAGCTTGTCAAAGCACTGTTCTTTTTCCTTCAAATTATACTTAGCAGACACCCTACTTTTAATATAGTGACCTAATCCTCTTTTAATGAATTACTCAAACACCCATGTTTTAGGGCTCGCATTTGTTCCAGGTGAATTAAAATTAGAGGGCAGTCTAAGTTATGTAAAGTTACCATCATTTGCATATTAGTATTGGAGATAAGTCTCCTCAGCTGAATAATGCTATATGTGTTTTAGGTCTCGCTTAGGCAGTGCTTGCGCTTTCTCTTTGAGGCATACTGTATTCAGGATATGGACTTTAAGCTCTGCCCATGTCCCTCCCATGTTTTTAATTATCTCCCTTGACTGTCTTTTTCAAATGCTTTTCTTAATTTGGTTAATATCTTTACTAGTCCCTCCCTAATACCGCCTTTTCTCGTGTTGTACCCTCCCGTAAGGACAACCAGACCAGTGTTAGATGTGTTGTTAGTCAGGATCTTTTATTTACAGTTTGGGAGCACCATATTTGTAATTACTTTATCGAAGCATGGCAGCGCATCTCATACCGTTCTTCACCTTTAAGAATAGTGGCTGTGCGTTTTTAGTTTTCTTATGCGCAGCTCGCCAAACTTTTGTAAGCAGACTGGCATGCCAAGTTAGATCTTGAATAATGGCAGTTGCGAGTCTTTCTTCTATTGCGGCTTGTCCAAAACCTTTTTTTTATTATTATATTTCTTTCTTTATGCAGTGCAGCATGCCGGGCTTCTTCTTTATGGTAGCTGCCCACCTTTTATTTTTGTTGGCTCGCTGAACTGTTTTTTTTCAATATTATCTTTGGGGAACAAGCGTGACGTGCTGGGCTTGTTTTTATTATGTGCCTCAGCTCCATTATCAGCCTGGTGCCCGCTTCAGGTACACCGTGCTTTATATTTCGACCTTTTATTGCAATGCAAAACAAAGCTGTAAAATTTACTATTAAGGAATTGCCCTGTGCCACCCCTCTCGCACATCACTGCCTGTTATTTTTAGTGACTTCATATACCATGTCATCTGCTCTCCCCCGTTAACTTCTCTCTCACAGTTCCCTCGTGCAGCCCAGGCTTAGTAATCCCCTTTAACGTAAATGAAGTTACTAGTTTTCGTTTTATATACTGGGTTGAGACAAACCACTGCATTAATTGAAGCACCTTAATGCAGTAAATGTTGGCATCAATGGACTGCAAACTCTCCGATCTTCTGAAAAACACAACTTTTTTTTCTTCTTCATGTAGGGAACAACACCAATAGCTCTAACTTTCACAAATGCGAGACCTATTGAATTGCAAATGATTGTTTACATATGCATGTAGATCTCAAACCAATAAGTCCTTGTCTAGGGAGCCAAATAAGCCTTCCCTCAAAACTGGTAATTCAGCTGGTGACAGAACGTGACCGGATAACAGGAATAAGTTGTGTCTCCGTTATTGTTGCCCATAGCATTATCTCCATGTTCACGTATACAACACAATTCTCTTTCTCCACAATGATCCATGGGTCTGCCTCCCTTCCTGCCTCTATGATCACCGTTTTGAAAAAATGACTGTTGCTGTTTTTGGCCCTTCTAGTACAACATTAGAACTACTCAATATTTAATTTTCTTAGGATGTACTAAAAGAAGACTAATTGGAAAAATGTTATTTATATGAGCATTTTATACTACCACTTTGTAGACTCTGAAATATTTTGCTTACTTTGAGCTTCGGATAATGTGTTCAGCACAGAGGGACATACTCACGGTTCCCCGGGTGAATTCCTTCGCATATTCTCACATTTTTAAATGTGTTTCCTGGGATTATTTCAATAAGGAGTTTCGCTGTTCGACTACCTCACTTTTCATGTGAAATTAATGGCACTGGGCAAGACATTACTGAGAGGAGGGCCATCACGGTTCCTGCCCTCATCAATACCTGTTGACCCCTCATCTGGTGCCTTCTCATTCCATGTCCATTAAAACAAGCATTTGCAATGCAACAGGTCTCGCATTACAGAAAGTTTGAGCTATTGGTGTTGCATTATTATTTGCAACGCCAATAACTCATACTGTCAGTAATGCGAGACCTATTGCTTTGCAAATGCTTGTTTTAATGGACAGAGGGGAGCCTGAATGGAGCATGCATATTTGCAGGCTTGTCAATAAAAAAAAAAGTAATGCAGGCTCTGCATAGTTCTTCTTCTGTTCATTCCTGGTGGTCTGAGCACTTGCTTCGAAGTTTAAGAAAATGTATCATCCAGTAAATCGAGCACCTCCAGCATCTGGTGCATCTAATGGCATGCCCATGTTTAGCTGCCTCATCATTAATGAACAGGAAGGCTTTTGAATATATATATATATATATATATATATATATATATATATATATATATATATATATATATATATATATATATATATATATATATATATATATATATATATATATATATATATACATATATATATATACCGCTCCAGATCTCCTCCCCAGCTGGGAAAGAAAAGGCAGCACTCACGGGGTGTTTGTCAGCTTATTACAGGTTTATTTAAGCGCTCCTCACAGACGCGTTTTGGTTCAAGCCCTTTGTCAATGTGTCAACACGAGTGTTACATGGGAGCTCATTTTAAAGAGCAACGTGCATTCTCATTGCGGAAATTGAAATAGGACTGCTCGTCAAAATGTATGAGCGCCATCTTGGACTGTGCAAATTTGGCAAAACAAAATACATGCAATTCATAATCAACATCGATATATGCAAGCAAAGATATCAGATATGTCAACAATTCATACATTTAGCCATGGATCGGCCAACCCGGTTCCTGGTATTTGGAACCGCGAGGTGCATCATTTAATCATGCCGTGAATAGGCGAAACATATCAATTATTCACTAATTATGCTCAGAGTGAATTCAAAATTAGAATAACATTCTTAAAACAGTCTTAATCATCAACAATTGAGACTCTAACCGATATCATCATATACATTTGACACATATAAATGACCTCGAAGGGTAAACCTTAAATAATGATATATAATAGCAAAGCCTAATATCAAACACATCTCCAAATCAGAAAATCTTGCCGTGGATCGGCTGTGGCGGTTCCTATCACTAGAAACCGCAAGGAATACCTCAATGTATTGTCAAGATTGGCAATACGATTTCCCCATAAGAATGATGTAGTAGCCCTGGCAATGTCTCCATAGCTTATTTTCCTAAATGGACGGCCAATTCTTCCCCACTGTTGAGACCTGTAGGAATTTTAGTTTGCAGGTTAATGACATAACAGGACTCTAGGCGTCTGAGTTTAGTTAGTCTATTACCTCCCCTTTCGTGTTCTGGTATCTGATCAACCCCAAAGTATTGTAGAGCATCTCTATTGCTGTGATGTTTAATCACGAAATGCTTTGCTACTGGTGACGTCATATCCTTGTTGGTTATAGCACGCATGTGCTCTAGGATTCTTAGTTTCACACTTTTGATAGTGCTCCCTATATATTTTAGCTTACAGGAGCACATCAAACAGTACACTACATGTGATGTTTGACAGGTGATGAATGAAGTGATGGTTCTCTGGTTTTTCAGGCCTGGTACTTCATAGCCAAAAACCCTCTTGCTAAATGCACAGGCTTTACATTTCCCACATGGGAAAAAGCCTTTCATCTCTGCCACGGTGTTAAATTTTGCTTTGGGGGTGTCTAGGTGACTATGTACTAGGAGATCCTTAAGGGATTTCGTTTTCTTAAAAGTCACCATGGGACCACTCGGGATGTCCATCCCGATGATCGGGTCAGTCTTCAAGATGTGCCAATTCTTACGTAGAGTTGCCTTCAAGAAATTGGCATCACTAGAGAAAGTTGTAATTAGACGGAATTTTCCATCCTCACTCTTCTTGCCTTTGTCCTGCCTCAACAACTCATCTCTTGGTATCCTGGTTACCTTCTTCAGTGTCTGGCTCAGGTGAGATGAACTATAGCCTCTCACTTTGAATCTATCAATACTGTCTCTTGCTGCATTTTGAAAGTCTTCCTCTCGGGAGCAGTTGCTCTTGAGACGCAGCAACTCCCCATAGGGAATACTTCGTTTGAGGTTCATGGGATGCCCGCTGTCAGCATGTAAAATGCTGTTACCAGCAGTTGGCTTTCGCTACTGAGATGTGGTTACCTGACGGTCTTTTATGGCTATCTGGAGATCACGGTAGCTCACTGCCACTGAGCTTACTTCGCCAGTAAATTGTAAATTGACATTGTTGTTATTCAGGTGAGTGATGTAATCTTTGGCACTTTCCACCGACCCCTTCCACAATAGAAAGAGATCGTCAATGTATCTATGCCATGTTATGAAATTTTCAGTCCACACCCGGTTACCCTCAGACCAGTCCACCTGCTCCTCCCACCAGCCAATGAATAAATTTGCATAGCTGGGGGCGAAGTAGGTGCCCATCACGGTCCCAGAGATCTGTCTGAATAGGTCCCCCTGAAAAAGAAAGATGTTGTTGAGTAAACAGAACTCTGTTAGTTCCATTATCATGGTACTATGTCCTGCAAATTTCAAAGGTGTTTTGTTCATAAAATATTCGACTGCTTTTAGACCCTGAGAATGCTCAATGCAGGTGTATAAGTTGGTGATGTCCATAACAATCAAGACATAAGTAGGATCCCAAATCAGTTCTTTCAGATGTATGATGAAATCCTTAGTGTCCCTGATATAAGAGGACAGGGTCAAAACTGATTGGAACAAAAAATGGTCAATAAAGGTCGACAAATTCTCAGTTAGGCTATATATATATATATATATATATATATATATATATATATATATATATATATATATATATATATTCACTTAAAAAACCATAGGTTTCAGGTCTTATATAGTTAGGAATTAGCATTTAAAAAACCTTTGAAATTGCTCCTATATAGTTAGTTGTACTAACTATATTTCGCGCACCCGCAAGCCACTGCTGATGATGTCACATATTACATCATTCATGACATGGTCAGTGACATCACTGATGACGTCACTGATGACATCTCAAATGACATCACTGATGACTTCACTGATGACATCACTGATGACATCTCATTTGACATCACTGATGACATCACTGATGACATCATCCAGTGACTGTGTGTTTCTGTAAAGTTTAAATATGTTTTACATATTGAAGAATGAGTGGATGTATAAGTGTCTGGATGAAGGATTTAGTAGGTACGTGACTGAGAGAGTGATTAAATGTGTCTTACTAAATGTATGGGTTAGTGACTAAACTGTCTGAATGTGTGCATCAGTATGTCTGTTGTTGTGTAAGCTGCTGCATGTGTTGATCAGTAGCTATATGAGTGGCTATATGGGTTATTGATTGGTTGCCCAAGTATTTGAATGGGAGACTGAGTGTTTGTGTGGGTGGCTGGGAGGTGTGTGACTCTGTGCATAGATGTGTGAGCAGTTGATTCACTAGGTGTATGAGTTCAAGAGTGCATGTGGAAACAGCTATATGGGCGGTTGACTGTGTGCATGGGTGTGTTGGTGAGTGAATGGATATCTCAGTGCTACATGTCCAAGTAAGTACATATGTAAAACACAGTGCATGTGAGAGTCGGCATATATAAATGACTATACATGAGAGCCAGTGAATGTGCGAGTGGCTGTATGGATCATTGTGTACTTGTATCAGTGATTGTATAAGAGAGTAAGTATGTGTTAGTATATGTTTGAATAAGTAAGGTGTTGTGTGTATAACTGTATAGTTGAGGAAATTGAAGTGTGATTGAATCTTTGCATGACTGACTAGGTGTGTGAGTAACTCCATGGATGAGTGGCAGTGTGTGAGTGTCTGTATAGGTGTATGAGTGCATATGATAGTGTTGTATTGATGAGTGACTGTGTGTATGAGTGATTCTATGGGTAAATGAGTGAATGTGGGTGTAGACCTAGGAATCAGTGAGTGTGTATGTAGTAACTGGTATTGGTGTGTCAATGGTTTCAAGAATGGTAGTCTGTATTTAACACTGGGTGTATTAAAGGTTATATTAGAGTGTGAGTAGGTGCATCGTATTATCACATGAATGATATCATCAGTGATGTGATCAGTGATGTCAAATGAGATGTCATCAGTAATGTCATCAGTGATGTCATCAGTGATGTGATTTGTCATTTTGCCAAGTTCGGTGTAATTCTGTTCAGCCGTTCGGGCTGTAGCCGTGTCTAAAGGTCCCATAGAAAATGCCATTTGAAAAATTTCAAATTCAATTTTCTCAAGAACTAATGGAGGGATTTTCACCAAACATAGCAAAGGCACATCTGCATACCAGGCCCTACCATTTTTCCAAGTTTGGTGTAATTCCATTCAGGCGTTCGGGCTGTAGCCGTGTCTAAAGGTCCCTATGGAAATTAACATGGGGAAAACATGTTTTGGGACCCCCCTTTCGGCCCCCGCTTGACGAATCCCCCCGAAACTTTCAGGGAAGGAGCGGAGATGAGCGAAGCAATTTTAAGGAAATTTACACGCAGATGCCTCAATCGGCGCCAAAGTTATTCCCAATAGAATGTTGGGGATTTCCTATGGTAACTAGGTCCTAACTATATATGCCTACTGCCGACCGCCAGTAGGATATCTATATATATATTGATCCTGACGAAAGAAATCCCGCACCTGGCTAAATAAAAAGTCACTGTGGCCAGCAGCGATTAAAGAAATCTTCGTGTTCGTGTTTTTCTCCTGAGGGTGGTACTAGCACCGGAGTGGTAATTGGATATAGGTAGTAGGTAGGTAGTTATAGTTAGGATTATTTTCAATAGAAAATCTCAACATTCTATTGTGAATAACTTTGGTGCCGGTTGAGGAATCTGCCTGAAAATTTCCTCAAATTTGCTTCACGGCGCTCCGGTCCTTCCCTGAAAGTTTGGGGGGGGATTTGTCAAGCGGGGGCCGAGATAAAAGAGGGGTCCCAAAACGTGTTTTCCCCATGTTAATTTCAATAGGGCGGTCAACCTCACTTTTAGCCCGAACGGCTGAATGGATTGCCACCAAACTTGGCAAAATTGTAGGCACTGGTAGCCCGATGTGCCTTTCCTATGTCTCAAGATATGTGCTCCAATGGATTTTAAATAATTTAGGTTCAAAACAATACATATATCTATAAGCGCGCCCCGGTACGCGCTCCGGGGCGCTAACCAGCGCGCTACGCGAGTTCGCGTGCGGAAAGCTGATTGGCTCTCGGGTGTCTGTCAACATTCCAAACAGTCTGGAGCGGCCGCCATCTTGTGTCTCGGTAGGATCGAGACACAAGAGGTGGAAAAAACAAAGTGTGAAATTACCATAAGGGGGCAGAGTAGACCCCCCTTGACCCCCTAGGTTTGATGTGGGGGCTATAAAAGGGCCCCGCGGGGCAAAATACCTTTTTTTTTTATTTGCGCGGGGTGAGCGCCCAGTACGCGCACCGCGGAGCGTACCGGGAAGCGTTCCATGGGGAAAAAAGAATGATAGAGTTTTTAAAAAATTTAGCCTTTTTTTATAATTTGGAGGTAGTTCTTAAAAGAACTGTTTTTTTCTTCTTTTTGTTGTTTTATATTTTTTTTTTTTTTGAACATTTTGTACTTTTTTTGGCTTTTATGAACTATTTTATATTTTTTTGTTATTTTTATGGGGAGAAACAAAAAACAGGGAATTGAAAACGGCTCAACTGGAGCAAAAAAAATCAGGAAAAAATTAAGGATTTTTGGGGCATTTGTGGTTGTCACCAGCACGGTTGATGAGCGTTATGCTTTGCTCACCATAGGTGATGGTCTTACCACAAAAAATACAAGAGATTTTGTATTGCCCAAACTTTGATTGAATGTTTGAGACCATCTCCCTTGTTTCTGGTCCCGATGGAGTGGGTTGCTTTCGTTTGGAGGTGCTGGGTGTAGATTTGGGAGGGTTGCTGGCCAGTTCTCTCACCTCTGCCGCAGCATAGTTGTTGGGATGCTTGCGCTGCATGTGTTGAATCATTGTGTTATTACCAAATAAATATTTCTTATTAGGGTTCCCCCTTGAAAGTTCAATGCCACAGATTTTGCAAGTCACTTTGGCGCATTGACTTGCTTCTTGCCCTCTGGGATGGAAAAAAAACCACATACAATGTGCTGCCTTGGCCTGTATGGGGTATTGTCTTCTGGCAGCCACCTCCTCACCTCCTCCTCCTCCTCCTCCTCCTCCTCCTCCTCCTCTTCTTCTTGACCACCAATGTGATGTTGTGGTGGTCCTCTAGGTGGTGGTGGTGGTGGTGGTGGTGCATATGCTCCAGCTGCTGCTGCTACTGTAGCCATTTTAAAGTACAAAATATTACTCTTAGCTCTCCAAACAGGTCTTCCTCAGTCAAAGGACAAAGTCAGAATAAGGAAAAAAGGTAGGGGCTTTCATCATTTGGTAAAAAAACATGTCCTGAACGAATGAAAAGTGTTATTTTCAGGTCACATGACCCGGGCTTTCATCATTTGGAAACCAAAACTGTTCTGCACCAATAAAAAGTGTTATTTTCAGGTCACTTGACCCGACGCGCCCCCGGACGCACTCGGGGGAGCGCCACGGGGCGCATCGTGTAAGCGCGTCAGATGCTTACGTTGCACGATCGTATTCGCTCGAGTGCTTCCGGGTGCGCTTACGCCGTGTGTATCACGCGGACGCGGCTATGCGATACGTCACAATGATGTTTTCGTTCACGGCAATAGCGCTAACGGGACGCTCACCGGTGCGCGAACCGGGGCGCTCCGGAAAACTGCGCTTTCCGGTGCGCACATCGGGGCACGCACCGGGAGCGCACCAGGGCAAAAAAATATATATTTTTTTTAAAGTATTATATAAATATACAATATAGGATTCATTATAAAAAATATTACATTTCAGAGGTTTATGGCCCTATATATAGTTAGGAATTAGCATTTAAAAAACCTATTAAATTCACTGAAAAAACCATAGGTTTCACACCAGTTATAGTTAGCTGGAAATTTTACTGACATAAAACCATAGAAATTCCAACGTTATAGTTAGTTGGACTCACTATAACTTGCGCGCCTGCAATGCACTGCTGATGACGTCACATATTACATCACTCATGACATCGTCATTGACATCACTCATGACATCACTTATGACACCATCCTTGTGACAGAGTGACAGACCTCCTTTTAGTGTAATTTAACCCTTGAAACACATATTTAAAAATAGAAACTAACATTTTCAAAAGAATTTAGATACCCATACCAGTTACAACAACCAATTCAGTAATTCCACCATCTATATACACATCCACTCATTCACCAACAGTTCTGTATAGTCACTCATACATATACTCACTCATCATATGTAGTGATACATCTATACATCCTGTTATACACCGACAGTCATCCAAAAGTTACTCACACACATACTCACACATGTAAATAAATTATTGAACATCCACTTATTTGCATATACAACTATACACACACTACCTCCTTACTTCTAAGGAAACTTACACATACTTACTCTCTTAAACAATCACTTATAGAAACACATACTTATTTAAACAGGAACTCTTACAATCTCTTACTCTCACATATATTCACTTATATACATCAAAACTCACATACACTAGATTAAAATATATGTCGTTACTAAAAAAGACAATAGTGAGACAGTCATTCACTCACTAACACACACATATACACACTCATCCACCCATACAGTCCTGCACATATGCTGTCTTAAAAACACATACAAACAGTGAGTCAGTCACCAACCCATGCAGCCACTTATACACAAAGTGAAACACTGATACATATATTTTAATATTTAAAAGTTACTCGCTAATATATGTATTCAATAAGATACACTTAATAAGGCAGTTAACCAATCATTTTTTTTTAAAACATCCATTTACACACTTATTTAACCATTTATTCTGGCATCAACCTTTACAAATACATATATAAAACATGTTGTTTTTTCAGAAAGACACACATTCACTGGCTGGTGTCATCAGTGATGTCATGAGTGATGTCACTGACGATGTCATGAGTGATGTAATATGTGACGTCATCAGCAGTGCATTGCAGGCGTGCAAGTTATAGTGAGTCCAACTAACTATAACGTTGGAATTTCTATGGTTTTATGTCAGTAACATTTCCAGCATGTTTTTTTCAGTGAATATATATATATATATATAATATACACATGCATACATACACACACACGTATATATAATATATCAGCACTAATATCCTCGAACTCTCAAGGAGAGGAACACCGCGGAACTCCAGAAAAGCTGCACACAATCCTTTTATTTCTGCATTTTGCATGACGCGTTTCGTTTATTAAAAACTTTCTCAAATGCTGCCGGGATCTCACACAAATGGTTTTCTCGCCCTCCTTTTCAAGCCGGTTGCCCTGCTATGAATGGACAAGGCAACACAGGTGACCAGTGCACTGGGAAGGCGAAAAACCTGGGAAGTGGTTTCTCGCAGAGCAGACACCTGGGAGTCAGTACTGTCCCAAGTGGGCAGTGCATGCTCCTGTCACACCAATGCTTACCAAAGTTCTTTCAGCAGGGCGGCATTGCAGCTTGGCGTCTCCCTCACTCCGCCGCCTGTGCTCCCAACAAAATCTCAAGTGTGTTGCCTAAGTAAGCAGCACCTCTCCCACATAGTCGTAGTCCACCAATCGTGGCCGGGCAAAGTTGCGAGCCAGCGGTGTGTCCTGACGTTTACCGCAGAGTTCTGCAGTCTATCCAAAAAAGTTGCCACCAAAACACGTAGGACTCCTTGTGGGGTGGGTGTTCCTAAGGGTGTTCGTGGCAGCACCCCTACACATCAGCACCAATCTCCTCGAACTCTCAAGGAGAGGAACACTGCACAAAATCATTTTATTTCGGCATTTTGCATGACGTGTTTCGTTTATTACAAACTTTCTCAAATGCTGCCGGGTTCTCACACAAATAGTTTTCTTGCCCTCCTTTTCAAGAAGCCGGTTGCCCTGCTACGATTGGACAAGGCAACACAGGTGAGCAGTGCACTGGGAAGGCGAAAAACCTGGCAAGTGGATTCTCGCGGAGCAGGCACCTGGGCGTCAGTACTGTCCCAAGTGGACAGTGCATGCTCCTGTCACGCCAATGCTCACCAAAGTTATTTTAGCAGGGCGGCATTGCAACTTGGCGTGTCCCTCACTCAGCCGCCTGTGCTCTCAACAAAAGCCCGAGTGTGTTGCCTAAGTAAGCAGAATCTCTCCCACATAGTCGTAGTCCACCAATCCTGGCCGGGCAAAGTTGCGGCCAGGGGCGTGTCCTGACGTTTACCGCAGAGCTCTGCAGTCTAGCCAAAAAGTTGCCACCAAAACACGCAGGACTCCTTGTGGGGTGGGTGTTCCTAAGGATGTTCGTGGCAGCACCCCTACACATCAGCACCAATATCCTCAAACTCTCAAGGAGAGGAACACCTTGGCACTCCAGAAAAGCTGCACAAAATCCTTTTATTTTGGCATTTTGCATGACGCATTTCGTTTATTACAAACTTTCTCAAATGCTGCAGGGATCTCACACAAATTGTTTTCTCACCCTCCTTTTCAAGCCGGTTGCCCTGCTCAGATTGGACAAGGCAACACAGGTGACCAGTGCACTGGGAAGGCGAAAAACCTGGGAAGTGGATTCTCGCAGAGCAGACACCTGGGCGTCAGTACTGTCCCAAGTGAGTGGTTCCTGCTCCTGTCACACCAATGCTCACCAAAGTTCTTTAAGTAGGGCGGCATTGCAGCTTGGCGTGTCCCTCACTCCACCGCCTTTGCTCCCAACAAAAGCCCAAGTGTGTTGCCTAAGTAAGAAGCACCTCTCCCACGCAGTCGAAGTCCACCAATCGTGGCCTGGCAAAGTTGAGATCCAGCAGCGTCTCCTGATCTTTACCGCAGAGGTCTACAGTCTATCCAAAAAGTTGCCACCAAAACACGCAGGACTCCTTGTGGGGTGGGTGTTCCTAAGGGAGTTTGTTGCAGCACCCCTATACATCAGCACCAATCTCCTCGAACTCTCAAAGAGAGGAAAACCGCGGGACTCCAGAAAAGCTGCACAAAATCCTTTTATTTCGGAATTTTGCATGCCGCCTTTTGTTTATTACAAACTTTCTCAAATGCTGCTGGGATCTCACACAAATGGTTTTCTTGCCCTCCTTTTCAAGCCAGTTGCCCTGCTATGATTGGACAAGGCAACACAGGTGACCAGTGCACTGGGAAGGTGAAAAACCTGAGAAGTGTTTTCTCGCCGAGCAGACACCTGGGCGTCAGTACTGTCCCAAGTGGGCAGTGCCTGCTCCTGTCACACCAATGCTCACCAAGATTCTTTCAGCAGGGCGGCATTGCAGCTTGGCGTGTCCCTCACTCCGCCGCCTGTGCTCCCAACAAAAGCCCAAGTGTGTTGCCTAAGCAAGCAGCACATCTCCCACGTAGTCGTAGTCCACCAATCGTGGCCGGGCAAAGTTGCGAGCCAGCGGTGTGTCCTGACGTTTACCTCGGAGTTCTGCAGTCTATCCAAAAAGTTGCCACCAGAACACGCAGGACTCCTTGTGGGGTGGGTCTTCCTAAGGGTGTTCGTGACAGCACCCCTACACATCAGCACCAATCTCTTCGAACTCTCAAGGAGAGGAACACCGCGGAACTCCAGAAAAGCTGCACAAAATTCTTTTTTTTGGTATTTTGCATGACGCGTTTCGTTTATTACAAACTTTCTCAAATGCTGCCGGGTTCTCACACAAATGGTTTTCTCGCCCTCCTTTTCAAGAAGCCGGTTGCCCTGCTACGATTGGACAAGGCAACACAGGTGAGCAGTGCACTGGGAAGGCGAAAAACCTGGCAAGTGGATTCTCGCGGAGCAGGCACCTGGGCGTCATTACTGTCCCAAGTGGGCAGTGCATGCTCCTGTCACACCAATGCTCACCAAAGTTATTTCAGCAGGGCAGCATTGCAGCTTGGCGTGTCCCTCACTCAGCAGCCTGTGCTCTCAACAAAAGCCCGAGTGTGTTGCCTAAGTAAGCAGCATCTCTCCCACGTAGTCGTAGTCCACCAATCCTGGCCGGGCAAAGTTGCGGGCCAGGGGCGTGTCCTGACGTTTACCGCAGAGTTCTGCTGTCTATCCAAAAAGTTGCCACCAAAACACGCAGGACTCCTTGTGGGGTGGGTGTTCCAAAGGATGTTCGTGGCAGCACCCCTACACATCAGCACTAATCTCCTCAAACTCTCAAGTAGAGGAACACCATGGGACTCCAGAAAAGCTGCACAAAATGCTTTTATTTCGGCATTTTGCATGACGCATTTCATTTATTACAAACTTTCTCAAATGCTGCTGGGATCTCACACAAATGGTTTTCTCGCCCTCCTTTTCAAGCCAGTTGCCCTGCTACGATTGGACAAGGCAACACAGGTGACCAGTGCACTGGGAAGGCGAAAAACCTGGGAAGTGGATTCTCGCAGAGCAGACACCTGGGCGTCAGTATTGTCCCAAGTGAGCGGTTCCTGCTCCTGTCACACCAATGCTCACCAAAGTTCTTTCAGTAGGGCGGCATTGCAGCTTGGCGTGTCCCTCACTCCACCGCCTTTGCTCCCAAAAAAAGCCCAAGTGTGTTGCCTAAGTAAGAAGCACCTCTCCCACGTAGTCGCAGTCCACCAATCGTGGCCGGGCAAAGTTGTGATCCAGCAGCGTCTCCTGACCTTTACCGCAGAGATCTGAAGTCTATCCAAAAAGTTGCCACCAAAACACGCAGGACTCCTTGTGGGGTGGGTGTTCCTAGGGGTGTTCGTTGCAGCACCCCTATACATCAGCACCAATCTCCTCGAACTCTCAAGGAGAGGAACACCGCGGGACTCCAGAAAAGCTGCACAAAATTCTTTTATTTCGGAATTTTGCATGACGCCTTTCGTTTATTACAAACTTTCTCAAATGCTGCTGGGATCTCACACAAATGGTTTTCTTGCCCTCCTTTTCAAGCCGGTTGCCCTGCTATGATTGGACAAGGCAACACAGGTGACCAGTGCACTGGGAAGGTGAAAAACCTGAGAAGTGGATTCTCACGGAGCAGACACCTGGGCGTCAGTACTGTTCCAAGTGGGCAGTGCCTGCTCCTGTCATACCAATGCTCACCAAGATTCTTTCAGCAGGGCGGCATTGCAGCTTGGCGTGTCCCTCACCCCGCCGCCTGTGCTCCCAACAAAGCCCAAGTGTGTTGCCTAAGTAAGCAGCACCTCTCCCACGTAGTCGTAGTCCACCAATCGTGGCCGGGCAAAGTTGCGAGCCAGCGGCGTGTCCTGACGTTTACCTCGGAGTTCTGCAGTCTATCCAAAAAGTTGCCACCAGAACACGCAGGACTCCTTGTGGGGTGGGTGTTCCTAAGGGTGTTCGTGGCAGCACCCCTACACATCAGCACCAATCTCTTCGAACTCTCAAGGAGAGGAACACCGCGGGACTCCAGAAAAGCTGCACAAAATTCTTTTATTTTGGCATTTTGCATGACGCGTTTCATTTATTACAAACTTTCTCAAATGCTGCCGGGTTCTCACACAAAGGGTTTTCTCGCCCTCATTTTCAAGAAGCCGGTTGCCCTGCTACGATTGGACAAGGCAACACAGGTGAGCAGTGCACTGGGAAGGCGAATAACCTGGCAAGTGGATTCTCGCGAAGCAGGCACCTGGGCGTCAGTACTGTCCCAAGTGGGCAGTGCATGCTCCTGTCACACCAATGCTCACCAAAGTTATTTCAGCAGGGCGGCATTGCAGCTTGGCGTGTCCCTCACTCAGCCGCCTGTGCTCTCAACAAAAGCCCGAGTGTGTTGCCTAAGTAAGCAGCATCTTTCCTGCGTAGTCGTAGTCCACCAATCCTGGCCGGGCAAAGTTGCGGGCCAGGGGCGTGTCCTGACGTTTACCGCAGAGTTCTGCAGTCTATCCATAAAGCTGCCACCAAAACACGCAGGACTCCTTGTGGGGTGGGGTGTTCCTAAGGATGTTCGTGGCAGCACCCCTACACATCAGCACCAATCTCCTCAAACTCTCAAGGAGAGGAACACCATGGGACTCCAGAAAAGCTGCACAAAATCCTTTTATTTCGGCATTTTGCATGACACATTTCGTTTATTACAAACTTTCTCAAATGCTGCTGGGATCTCACACAAATGGTTTTCTCGCCCTCCTTTTCAAGCCAGTTGCCCTGCTACGATTGGACAAGGCAACACAGGTGACCAGTGCACTGGGAAGGCGAAAAACCTGGGAAGTGGATTCTCGTGGAGCAGACACCAGGGCGTCAGTACTGTCCCAAGTGGGCGGTGCCTGCTCCTGTCACACCAATGCTCAGCAAAGTTCTTTCAGCAGGGAGGCATCGCAGCTTGGGGTGTCCCTCACTCCACCACCTGTGCTCCCAACAGAAGCATGAGTGTCCACTCCGTGGGCACCATTTGGACAAAGGGGGGCCTTGCTGCCGGGGTGACATTGGAAACATGATGGCAATCCCATTTTCCCCTGTCCACTTGGGTGTGAATTTTATTTATTTATGTTTCCACTGGGTTTGATCTACAGGAACATGCGGGACCCACTGGGGATGTACAAGATCGTTCGTCATGGCATCTATAGTTTGGACTACCTGTACCAAGATGCCTAGCGCCTACATAGGCAGGACTTCAAATGAATTAAATGACGATCTGTTAAATCACCGCCGGTTCAGGATTCCTGCTTTCTGCTACTGAGGAAGAGCAATCATTATGCTCGAAACGCGTCTGGCCGTTTATCAGTTTTGGGGGAGCGATGTGAAGCTGTTGTGCAGCTACCGGCGGTGGTGTGCTGATACTCCCTTTGGAGTGATGTTTCCTCCGAGGCCCCCTTGTTTTTTTCATGTTAAGCGACTAGCCTGGCCGAGGAGATGTCCCACTGCTGGAAATGGCGGATCCTGTGTACTCGCAACCACGGGCACCATTTGGACAAAGGGAGCCTCGCTGCAGGGGTGACATTGGCAACATGACGGCAATTCCTTTTATCCCCCACCCACTTGGGAGTGAATTTTTGTTATTTTTTTTTCCACTGGGTTTGATCTACAGGAACATGCGGTACCCACTGGGGATGTACAAGATCACGAGTCATGGCATCTATTGTTTGGACTACCTGTACCAAGATGCCTAGCGCCTACATAGGCGGGACTTCAAGTGATCTGTTAAATCACCGCTGTTTCAGTATTCCTACTTTCTTCTACTGAGAAAGAGCAATTATTACACTCGAAATGCGTCTGGCAGTTTGTCAGTTTTGAGGGAGCGATGTTTCCTCCAAGGCACCCTTGTTTTTATATATGTATATATATATATATATATATATATATATATATATATATATATATATATATATATATATATATATATATATATATATATATATATATATATATATATATATATATATATATCCTTTGGAGTGATGTTTCCTCCAAGGCACCCTTGTTTTTATATATGTATATATATATATATATATAAAAACAAGGGTGCCTTGGAGGAAACATCGCTCCAAAGGGAGTATCAGCACACCACCGCCGTTAGCTGCACAACAGCATCACATCGCTCCCTCAAAACTGACAAACTGCCAGACGCATTTCGAGTATATATATATATATATATATATTACCTACTGGCGGTCGCCAGTAGGTAGTTATAGTTAGATTTTTTTTCAATGCAAAATCTCAAAATTCTATAGTGAATAACTTTGGCGTCAGTTGACGAATCTGCCTGAAAATTTCCTCAAATTTGCCTCGTGGAGCTCCGGTCCTTCCCTGAAAGTTTGTGAGGGATTCGTGAACTGGGGGCCGAGATAAAAGGGGGTCCCAAAACGTGTTTTCCCCATGTTAATTTCCATAGGGCGGTCGAACTCACTTTTAGCCCGAACGGCTGAATGGATTTGCACCGAACTTGGCAAAATTGTAGGGACTGGTAGCCCGATGTGCCTTTGCTATGTCTCAAGATATGTGCTCCAGGGGATTTTGAGTATTTTAGCTTCAAAAAAATATATATATCTATGGCCGTTCCCCGGTACGCGCACCGGGGAGCGCACCGGGCGCGCTACGTGACTTGCGCGCGGAAATCTGATTGGCTGTCGGGTGTCTGTAAACATTCTAAACAGTCCGGAGCGGCCGCCATCTTGTGTCTCGGTAGGATCGAGACACAAGAGGTGGCAAAAGCAAAGGGGAAATTGACCATAAGGGGGCAGAGTAGACCCCCCCTGACTCCATAGGTTTGATGTGGGGGCTATAAAAGGGCCCCGCGGGGCAAAAAAAAATATATTTTTTTTCTCGATTTTTGCGGGGGGAGCGCCCGGTACGCGCACCGGGGTGCGCACCAGGGAGCGTACCATGGGGAAAAAAGAATGACAGACTTTTCAAAAATTGTATGTTTATTAATTGTTCTTTTTGTTGTTTTTTTTTTTTTTAGTTAAGTACCAACATGTAGGTACCAATGCAGAGTCTAAAATTTAATATACACCGTCTCCTTTGTAAATATCTTGCATGTTGGTACAGAAGTTATTGGGGTATATGGAATTCATACCATAGTCTGTCAGGAAAGCAGAAACAACATGGAGGCAGGAGATGATAAAGAGATGTTAAATACGCATTAGAGATAATATAGTGGGAGAAAGGAAGTAACTATGAGCAAAATTACTATGTAACATAAAAAAAGTTGCACAGTATATTTTAAGTCTCACTTTAAATTATATCTATTTTGGTACTATTTCATAATTTACATATAAAAAAGAATAATGTCTCAAACAATTTTAAATAAAAATTTATTGCTGTGATTTTTTAAAATCTAAAAGAATTTCCAACATTATTTCGTCAGGTATGTCCTCATTTGGATTCCATGATTCAATTTCTTCTACACAATTAAGTAAGTCTTGGTCCAGAGACTGATCCAAAAAGTCTAATTCATCAATGTCCTCCTTAGGATTGTTCTCCATATCAATTTCAAATGAAATATTAATTTTATTTTGTTCTCCTTCCATTTTCTGGCTGTAAATTGCATAAAAAATTAATATATCAGTAGAGATAGGGCACTGTTGGGTTTAAGTTCAAACAGGTACTTGTGAGTTTTTAACAGTGAAGTTATCTTTGGGCAGTGTATGGTATGAGGTAGGAAGTAGAAATATAAAAAAGTGTATGTGAAGAAGCCTAATATAATTCATAATTATACCAGAGAAGCCTAATTCAATCTATAACTATAACAGAGAAGCCTATCTCAATCTGTAATTATAACAGAGAGACAGTAAATAACTGTCAGAAAACGTTTTTTACAAATGAACTTAAAGTGCCCCTTCACAAATGTATAACTTACCTTATAGAAAGTTGATGAAGATAAATGAGTAAATCTTTTAAAGATTTATCTCAGGTAGTTGTAGTCAAAATAGCCGTGTTTCCCTCTCATTTTTCATTTATATTCATGTACATAACCAATCAAATGTCAGGAAAAAAAGTAGGAAATGAAAGTAACATTTTAATTGGTTGTAAATTCCAACACTTTCATATGTGTTTTTGTCATGTAATTTACCTCAGGATATTTAGACAGGGCTACAGCCCAAATGGCTGAATGGAATACTATCAAATGTGGGATAATGGTAGGGAGTGGTATATAGTAGGGTCTATGCTATATTTGGTGAAAGTCTGTCCAGTAGTTTTTATGTAATTTCGATTCCCATATTTTTTTGAGGAGCGCTCACCGGTGCGTGCCCCGGTACGCGTACCGGGAGCGCTACGGGACTCCGCCATTTTGTGTTTCGGTCGAATTGAGACACAAGATGGAGGACAAACAACGTTGGGAATGGGTAAAAAGGAGCACAGTAGACACCCCTGGACCCTCTAGGTTTGCTGAGGGGAGTTTCGGAGGGGCATATATGCCAAAAAAAAAAAAAATTCATTCCGCGCACCGGGGAGCGCACCGAACGTACTCTGGTGAAAAATAGTGAAAAAAGTTAGAGAAAGATAATTATTTTGAGTGATCAGAGGTAGGGTAGCTCTGAAAAGAGCTTTTGGGTTCTGTGGCTGATTTAGGTACCTACAAGTAGGTTCCAATGCACAGTCTTAAATTCAGGAGAAATATTCTATTCCCCTCATCTGAGAAGTGCACACCATCTCCTCTGTAGATATCTTGCATGTTGTAACGCAAGTTATTGTTGTATATTGAACCCATTCCATAGTCTCTGATGTAAGCAGAAACAGATTTATTCACATGTTTCCGTGCTTTCTCAAATTGTGGACAAAATTGGTTGGACCAGCTCCATTTCTGTCTTTGACATATATTGGAATATACCAAGGCAGTTTGTGGAAAAAGTGTCATCAATTGATCAAAGGTGTCCTTTAAAAGCATTTCCAGACCTACCCCAGTCAAAGTGCCCAAGTCATTTCCTCCACAGTGCACTATTAAGAGGTCAGGGTTTGGCAGATGCAAAAAGGTTTTCACCAATGGTATCAATTGGTGACATCTCAATCCTCTCTGGCCAATCCACTTGATTTCCACATTTGTTAAATCAAGGTTGTGAAAATTTCTGCTAGCTGCATACCTTTGAGCCCAGTGGATGTCGCTATGTCCAATAATCCACACAGAATACATGATGAGAGAAGGTTCTGGTGCAGTCAGATGAAGTGTGGGAATGAAATGGCAGTTGGAATAGTAGGAGTTTACAAACAAATAATTGTGGAGTTTCACTGCTCTTGAATCACAAGCAATGATTGGTGGATTCAGATAGTTGAAAACTAAAAGTTAGGGTGCATGGTTGTGTTTTGTGAAAGAAGCAATTTGAATGGTTAAGAAGAAGTCAATTAAAGAAACATTTCATCGGATAATCTGGTGTATTGAGAGGTTAAACATCCTTGCTTAGTTCATTTACAACATTGTAGAATAAACTTTTGAACCTGAGAGTTCAGTAAGGAGGGAGTTGTTATGGTAACAGATAGATAGGGCTGAGGGGGGAAGGGTGTTGGTTTGAAAATAGTGAGGGAAGAGTTTTGATTGGTTGAAATGAGGCATATCTGTGTAGAATTAGAGGTTTTCTGTGCCAGTGATGGTTGCAGTGTGTGGAATGCATACCTTTTGCTCTGCTAAAGAAAAATTGGTGTGTATGTCTGACATTGTTTTCTATCTCCCAAAGCATTTGTAAAGGTAAGAAATGATTCATTTAATTTAGATAGAGACTTGTATGCTCCATGGAGAAGATTTGGAAGCAGATTGTTTTTTTTAATGTTGTTTTGTGTCATGTTTTTTGATAATGCTTAGTTAAAACATTTTAATGCATAGAGGAATTGTATTTTGTGAAATGGTGAATTTTCAGTAGTGAAATTGAATGCTTATATATAGGACCTGTGCTGTGTTTCTAAAATGTTATTTAAAAAACGATTTTGGGGTAAATGAATGCTTTTTATATTTTTGAGAATGAATTATTAGTGCTTGCCTCAATAAATAAATATATTTGAACCTTTTACAATGATGTCACCTGCATTACCTCAGATTAGGATGCAGATTGAGCTTCTTTCTGGTTGGTTTGTATCATGTTTTTGGATAATGCTTGGTAAATAGGTTTTGCAGCATAGGGGAATTGCGTTATGTAAAATTGAGAAGTTTCTCTAGTGACATGGAATGCTTGTACATAGGACCTGTGCTGTGTTTCTAAAATGTTATTTTAAAAACGATTTTGGTGTAAATGAATGCCTTTTATATTTTTGAGAAGGAATTATTAGTGTTTGCCTCATTAAATAAATATATTTGAACCTTTTACAATGATGTCACCTGCACTACCTCAGATTAGGATGCAGATTGAGTTTCTTTCTGGTTGGTTTGTGTCATGTTTTTGGATAATGCTTGGTAAATAGGTTTTGCAGCATAGGGAAATTGCATTATGTTAAATTGAGAAGTTTCTCTAGTGACATGGAATGCTTGTACATAGGACCTGTGCTGTGTTTCTAAAATGTTATTTAAAAAACGATTTTAGGGGCAAATCAATGGTATTTACATTTGGGCCTTATTTATGATTGCCTTGTGCGGCCGGTGCGTCACTTTTAACATGGGAAAAAGTGACGCACCGGTGGCGCAAGGCCTTCATAAATAAGGCCCTCAGTTTCTTTGCTGTTGGTTTGTGTCTTGCTTTTTAATAATGCTTGCTATCAACATTTGCAAGATAGAGGATTTGTATTTTGTGAAACAGTGAGGTTTCAGTAGTGAAATTGAATGCTTGTACATAGGACCTGCGCTGTGTTTCTAAAATGTTGTTCAAAAAACGATTTTGGGGGCAAATCAATGGTATTTACATTTGGGCCTTATTTATGATTGCCTTGTGCCGCAGGTGCGTCACTTTTACATGGGAAAAAAGTGACGAACCGGTGGCGCAAGGCCTTCATAAATAAGGCCCTGAGTTTCTTTGCTGTTGGTTTGCGTCCACGTGATACGCACAGCGTAAGCGCACCCGGAAGGACTCGAGCGAATACGATCGCGCAACGTATATTTAGTTAGGATTTTTTTCAATGCAAAATCTCAAAATTCTATTGTGAATAACTTTGGCGCCGGTTAACGAATCTCCCTGAAAATTTTCTGAAATTTGCCTCGCGGAGCTATGGTCCTTCCTAGAAAGTTTGGGGGGGATTCATCAAGCGGGGGCCGAGATAAAAGGGGGGGTCCCAAAACATGTTTTCCCAATGTTAATTTCCATAGGGCTTTCGACCTCACTTTTAGCCCGAACGGCTGAATGGATTTCCACCAAACTTGGCAAAATTGTAGGGACTGGTAGCCCGATGTGCCTTTGCTATGTCTCAAGATATGTGCTCCAGTGGTTTTTGAGTAATTTAGGTTCAAAAAAATATATATATCCATGGCAGCGCCCCGGTACGCGCTCCGGGGAGCGCTCTAGGCGCACAACGCGAGGTGCGCACGGAAAGCTGATTGGCTCGCTGATGTCTGTAAACATTCGAAACATTCCGGAGCGGCCGCCATCTTGTGTCTCGGTAGGATCGAGACACAAGAGGTGGGAAAAACAAAGGGGAAATGACCATGAGGGGGCAGAGTAGACCCCCCTTGACCTCCTAGGTTTGATGTGGGGGCTATTTAAGGGCCCCGCGGGTGAAAAAAATTTTTTTTTTGATTTGCACGGGGGAGCGGACCGGGGAGCGTGCCATGGGGAAAAATGAATGATAGAGTTTTTAAAAAATGTAGCCTTTTTTTTTAGAAATTGGAGGTAGTTCTAAAAAGAACTGTTTTATTTTCTTCTTTTTGTTGTTTTATATTTTTTTTAATCTTTTTTGAACATTTTGTAGTTTTTTTGGCTTTTATGAACTATTTTGTATTTTCTTGTGGTTATTTTTATGGGGAGAAACAAAAAACAGGGACTTGAAAATGTCTCAACAGGAGCAAAAAAAAATCTGGAAAAAATGTGGGTTTTTTGGGGCAATTGTGGTTGTCACCAGCAAGGAGGATGAGCTTTAGGCTCTGCTCACCATAGGAGATGGTCTTACCACAAAAAATACAGGTGACCCTAAATTCTCCAAATCGTGGTTGAATGCAAGGGATTGTCTCCCTTGTCTCTGGTCCCGATGGAGTGGGTTGTTTTCGTTTGGAGGTGCTGGGTGTAGATTGGGGAGGGTTGCTGGCCAGTTCTCTCATTTCTGCGGCAGAATAGTTGTTAGGGTGCTTGCGCTGCATGTGCCTTATCATGGTATTGTTCCCAAATGAATATTTTTTATTTGGGTTACCCCTTGAGAGTTCCGTGTCACAGATAAGACAAGTCACCTTTGCCGAATTCACTTTCTTTTTTCCCTCAGGGATGGAAAAAAACTCCCATACAATGTGTGGCTTGGGTTGGTATGGGGTATTGTCTTCTTCCAGCCACCTCCTCCTCGTCCCCTCCTCCTCTTCCTCCTCCTCCTCTTCTTCTTGACCACCAATGTGATGTTGTGGTGGTCCTTTTGGTGGTGGGGGTGGTGGTGGTAGTGGAGATGCTCGAGCTGATGCTGCAACTGTAGCCATTTCAAAGTACAAAATATACTTAAAAGATCTCAAAACAGGTCTTCTTCAGTCAAAGGACAAAGTCAGAATAAGGAAAAAAGGTGGGGTCTTTCATCATTTGGAAAAAGAAATTTCCTGAACCAATGAGAAGGGTTATTTTCAGGTCACAAGACTTGGATTTCATCATTATGAAACCAAAACTGTTCTGCACCAATTAAAAGTCAGTGATGTCATGAGTGATGTCACTGACCATGTCATGAGTGATGTAATATGTGACGTCATCAGCAGTGCATTGCAGGCGCGCAAATTATAGTGAGTCCAACTAACTATAACGTGGGAATTTCAATGGTTTTATGCGTGGGTATGATAGGATTAGAAGTTTTTAAAAACAGATATTCTTCCAATTCTAACATCTGTTTATCATGCCACTTCCTTAAAAGTTCGTGTAAAGTCTCGATACTTGTTAGGTATTCCTTTTTGTCAATTCGGGTATAACAGTGTGTGTTCTGCAATGGGCGTGTTGCTTCTTCAACATAGTTTTCGCGTGACATAATCACGATGTTACCCCCTTTGTCGGGGGGTTTACAAATTATAGATTTATCGTCTGCCAGGGGTTTTATTGCCATTCTCTGCGCCTTAGTGATATTAAAGTCAATTCCTGACTTGGAGTTCTTTGATCTTATAGCCATCAGGTCCCTGATGACAACATCAGAGAATGTATCAATAACATCAATTGCGGTTTGAGGCACAAATTTCGACGGTAATTTCAAACCACTGTTTGGTGCCTCCTAATAAATACTAATCCTATCATACACACTTTCTACCACCTGCCAAAGGTTCATAAGTGTATGGATAAACCCCCAGGGAGACCAATTATCTCCTCCATTGGAGGTCTGACAGAGAAGCTTTCGAAATTCTTGGACCACTATCTCTTTGAATTTGTCTTGGATTTAAAATCCTATATACGAGACACTACAGACTTCATTGAGAAAATTGCAAGTCTGGTATGGAAATCGACCTATGTGATGGTGACCCTCGATATAACAAGTTTATATACTTGCATTGATCATGGACAAGGACTAGAGGCCATTGATTATTTCTTGAGAAAGAAACCACTAAAATACGCTATGCATAACAAAATGATACTTGAACTGGTGACATTTTATTTGAATCATAACATCTTTCTTTTTCAGGAGGTCCTGTACAGGCAAATGTCTGGCACTGTGATGGGTTCCTATTTCGCCCCCAGCTACGCGAATTTATTCGTGGGCTGGTGGGAGGAGCAGGAAGCCTGGAGCATGACTAATGCCAGATGGAACAACAAAGTGGTCACCTGGTACAGGTACATTGATGACCTGTTCCTGGTATGGGATGGGTCTATCGAGGAGGTCCAGGAATATATTGAGGTCTTAAACCACAATGATTGTAATCTAAGGTTTACGGGGGATGTAAGCAAAACACGAGTCAATTACCTAGATCTACAGGTATTTATAAAGGAGGGACAAATTTCCACTTCTCTTTATCGTAAGCCAACAGCTGGGAATAGTGTTTTGTTTGCGACTAGTAGCCATCCACGTAAGCTAGTTAACAGCATACCTTACGGGGAGTTTTTAAGATTAAAGCGTAATTGTACCCATGAGGAAGATTTCAATCTAGCGGTCAGAGAGAGTATGGACAGATTCATAGAGAGGGGATATAATCCTAACCTCCTACTTGATACCCTTAATCGTGTGAAAAAATTGCCACACAATGTATTGTTCGAAAAGAAAGAGAGACCTATTGTAGAGGGGAAGTTTTGCATGGTAACTACTTACTTGGCAAACTCCTCAAAACTTAGAGCAATCATGACTAAACACTGGCATATTCTGAAAGCAGATCATATTGTGGGGTTGGATATTCCCATAACCCCCAATTTACCTTTCGGAAGGCAAGATCTTTGAGAGATCATGTGGTCCACAGTCATCTGGAGCCCATCCAAAACAAAAAAGGTACGCTAAGGGATGCAAAGGGCTTCTTTCCGTGTGGAAAGTGCAAAGCCTGTGCTTTCAGCAAACGCACATTAACCTATCGAGTGAGAGGATGTCCAAGTGAAAAGAGGATTAATAAGTTCATGTCCTGCCATACAGACCACGCAGTCTATTGTTTGATGTGTCCGTGCCAATTAAAGTACATTGGCAGCACAATCAACTCTGTGAAGTTGAGAGTGTTAGAGCACATGAGAGCGATCATGAATAGAGATTTTACCTACCCGGTTGCTCAAGACTTTGCGATCAAACATAATAGCAACAGAGACCTTTTAAGGTTTTCTGTTTAGACTATGTGCCGGAAAATCCAAGGGGAGGGAACAGACTTTTATCCCTAAGGAGACTTGAATCTCGTTATATCATCGACCTCGAAACAAAGGCACCGGGAGGTCTGAATATGGAGGAGGAAATGGCTATCCACTTGGGATGATATGTTATTTTCAATGTTAAAAACTGAGATGTGAACCTGAAACATACATATCTTTTTTAAATGATTTAAATCCATGGAAATGTGTGAAATGAAGAGTTATTAATAATATAAAAATGAAGAAAAAGTGAAGAACTGTCACAAAGAGGTGTGGGGGGTGGTGGATATTTATGTCTGTGAGGTTTTCAATCATGCAGTAGCCTGATTAAAATACTTGATAGAAAGGGTATTCTCTGAATGGGACTAAATATGTGTGAGAGTATGCAGCCGTTTGGCTGCAATTGCCGATACACGGCAAGATTGAACCTGAACTGGTTAAATTAATGTCACAATTTACAGATTGTGACTGTCATTATGACTATGATTTATTTAGACCACACTCTTGAACCCGATTCAGAGAATACTCATTAAATAACATCTGAAACAAGAGGGGTTCATTAAACGCGACCATAAAATCTGGTCGCACATGCCGATACACGGCGAAATGTCTGATAAAATCATGATATTGCACAAAGTTATGTTTAAATGCTATATCAAATAGGGGTACTGCAGCCGATATAGACATTTTAAGATGGCACCACTTTAGTTAAGCATGGGCGAATTTTGCGAATCTCGCGTTCGCGAATTTTGCGGATTTGCGAACTCGCAATCCGCAAAATCCGCGAATTCTCGCGAATTTGCGGATTTTTTTTTGTGTGTTTGCGCGGGTTTCTGCCAGTTCGCGAGGGTTTTTTACAATTTCGCAAACGCGAACTTACCTGTCGGGTCGCAAGTTTTGCGAACTTGTTGTTTCTATGTGTCCAGCCTGTTTGGGACACTCTTCTTCATCACTGCCACTCTCTGTCACCACTGCCACTCTCTGACTACTCATGCCACCCTCTGGCCCACCCATGCCACCCTCTGTTTCATCACAGCACCCTCTGGTTGTCCAGTCAGTGTACATTATTGTGGCAAAGCAAAGCACACCTTCCCTGCCTCAAGTGACCTGAATTAATTTGGGGCTGATTAATGTGTCACAGAATATTTTTTTAGCTGGCACCTGCTTCCTTAGTGCTTCCTGATTAGTGATCTTTTGCACTTGCTAAGTGCTTTCATTGTTGCAAAATTAGTTACAACACCTGCCCTGCCCCAACTGACAATAATGAATTAGGGGCTGATTAATGGATTTGAACTTCCAGCCTGGCTCCTGCTTGTCTCCCTTAGCTGTAATTCAGGACCTTTGTGGCATATGTGTAACTATTCTGAGGTTCAGAGCAGGGTCACATAATAGTTGCAAGTAGGCAACTGAACTCTGGAGGGGCCCCTCAGCAAGCACTACAGGAAATGGCTACTAATGATGAGCCTGAACTTTTGAACCTGGTAAGTAGTTTCAGTTTTGCTAAGATCGTATTTCTGCAATTTAGCGCTTATTCGCGGGGCGCGAAGTTGTACTGGGAAGCCGCGAACTCACGCGAACAGTGCGAGCAAGCCATAAAATCCGCTGCTCGCGGATTTGCGGATTTTGCTGGAGATTCGCGAATCTCGCGGATTGCAAATTTACCGAAAATCCGCAAAATCCGCGAGCGAAACGGATTTTCCGCCCATACTTAACTTTAGTGTGGTTGAGAATGAGCCCGTCCTCTATGTTTCCTACCAATTTTGGTTTTTGTTTTAAAAATGGAGGCGCGTAACTCACAGTTGTAACACTGACGAAGGGACGCTGTCCCGAAACGCGTTTGCTAAAATAAAGAACTGATTGCTGTACTATCTGAGCCTGGAAATGCTGTGTCTTTGTTCCTAGCCCGGGCATGGGAAAAGAGGATTGGAGCCGTAATTCCTAATCGCGGTACACCGCCGCGTTTTAAACGGCACCCAACACGAAGAGTGACCCACTGCAACGGTGTAAACTGGAGCTTGGATATATATATATATATATATATATATATATATATATATATATATATATATATATATATATATATATATATATATATATATATATATATATATTATCCACAAAGATGCCTTCAAAAGGAGGAGACCCACAACAGGAAAGTAAAATTTCGATTATTTATTGAAGGTTGCCGTGTAGAGAGCAAAGCAGCTGATGCAGAATTTCACCCCTTCAGCCCGACGCGTTTCATGCACCACGGCATTTCATCAGGAGCAGGGCTTCATGAACTACAAGCTGACACCAGTTTTAAAGCATCTAATCAATGTTAAAGTCCCGCCTCAGTGGGCATGCGACCCACTGGGATAAGACACAGAGCACTACAAGAACCGAGAGGTCACGGGAGTGGCCACGCCCACTGAGGCGGGACTAAACATATCTTACCACCCACCAACCCCTATGCCTCCTCCATTGGATTATGGAGGAGGTATATTGATGATATCCTCCTACTATGGACAGGAACAGAAGCCAGTCTTATACAGTTCCTGGAATGGGTCAATACTTTAGACCCCTTCCTAAAGTTCACCAGCAACTTCAGCAGGGAATCGATTGTCTTCCTTGATGTGGTAATCAAAATAGAGGGCACTACTTTTACAACTTTAACTCACCACAAACCAACGGCAAAAAACAATCTCCTTGATTTTAGGAGTTTCCATCCAAGACCTCTAAGGGAAAACTTGCCCTATGGCCAATTCCTACGATTAAGAAGGAATTGTAGTAAAATAACCGACTACAAAGAACAGGCCAAGGAACTAACAGATAAACTAACACAAAGAGGGTATCCCAAAGGAATATTGAAAAAAAGCCAAACTAGAGCACGAAACCAACCTCGTGATGGATTACTAGAGGATAACGTAAGGACAACCACGGAAACGCCACTTACATGTGTAACCACATACAGCATCCTCTCAGACTCAGTGAAAAAATCAATCAACAAAAATTGGAGAACTGTCAGCAGTAATTTCAGTAACTGGGAGAAACCACTCTTTTCTTTTAAAAAAGGCAGGAGTATTAAAGATGCTGTAGTGCATACAAGACCGTTAGCAGCCCCCAGTACAAACACGACAACCAGGTCTGTCACTGACGCTTGGCACCTTCCCCCAATCACAGGCCATTTCCCATGTACAGACTGCAGTGTCTGTCACCTGACCAGTCATTCTAAGCAACTCAACTTGGAACCAGGAAAAGTGTGGACGCAAAAATCCCACACAAACTGTAATTCGACAAACGTAATTTATTTGATCACATGTCCCTGCGGGAAACGTTACGTAGGGATGACCACCAGGAAAGTCAAGACACGCATCGGGGAACACCGCAGCAACATCAGGTGCAAAAAAGTCACCACTAAACTTAGTGAGCACTTTCTGCTAACCAACCACACTCCAAATGACATGACCTGGACAGTGATCGAACAAGTCAACTGTGCAAAAAACAGAGAGAATATATTATTCGAGAAAGAGCAGCGCTGGGTCTATCGACTCAGCACCCATATAAATGGGCTTAATGACCAAATTCCGTGGACCAGCGTCCTCAAATATTAAAACTATTTCCTCTTTCCATGAATCCAGATACCTAGACCACGCATGTCATGTGGTTTATATACATCAGCGCTGATTAGTTCGTCTTTGAACCCATCCCCCTGTTAATACCCATGTTACCTACAACATGCAGCTTAAACTATTTGACCATTCCAGTCCAAGTCAACCTTCATCACACACTTGGGAACTTTTGCTGGGCATGTGACTTTTATTACTTTTATCCTTGCCATGCAGAAACTCAGATTTGCGTTTCTCCACAGCTTGATTTTCAAGCCTCTTTGTGGCCCCAGCTAACCCAGACGCGAACCACCAATCGCGCTGGTAACACCCCGGTGTAAACAAGGCGGACTCCGCCCTCCCCTGACTCGAGGCTTGCGTTCCAGTGCAAGCCTCGCTTTCGTATGCTCTCGCGACCCAGACGCGAACCACCAATCGCGTTGGTAACAGCCCGATGTAATCAAAGCGGACCCCGCCCTCCCCTGACTCGAGGCTTGCGTTCCAGTGCAAGCCTCGCTTTCGTATGTTCTCGCGAGACTACGCGAGCACCTACCTTCTCCCACATTGGCTCAAACGACTTTGAGCTCCAAGCCTCTCTTCCAACCCAGGCTCCTGATTGGTCCGTTCGCGGCCAACGCCCTTCAAACGCCGCGCTCGCCCCTCGCAATGGATCCACGAGATCCAGCGAGGGTGAAGCTAGGTGCCGAGCGGGTGCTGAGCGTTGCGGGCGTAAGAGACCTTACTTTGAGGACACCTTTTGAACCAGATAAGTTGTATGAATGGAACCCTGCCAGTTCTAAAATCTTCCTCTGTGTGTATTTGTTTCCCTTTTTCCCTTAATTATAGGGTGTGCCATTGTCGCTCCCACCCCCCTCCTGAGTTCTATGGGGCGTGGATCTATTTCTTTACAAGTGAGGACATTTATCCTTAACTTAGTATTGAATGTTGTGTGCTTGGGTAATATACATACCACGGCCAGCAGTGTCACGGCGCTTTGCACCAGGACGCTGTTTTAACGCGTTTTTCCTTCGGGGTTCACTCCCGGACACCCCACTTTAGGTAGTAAGTTATTGTTTTACTTCCTCACGAACAGACTTATATTGGTCTAGTCTACCCACTCAGCCACTGCTGCTATACCACACATATGCAACAGTCTGCGCTGAACATATCTAATCAGCGTTAGTTGAGGCCCCTCCACTTCGGATTTTGGCATGATTACAACTACGCAACTCAGGCATACCGGCCACGGCCCTTGATATGTATGCTAGCACGTGTCAAGCCACAAAGTCACTCTTTATGGCCACTGTACATATGCACAATCTAATGATTCGATATCCTTGTGTTTATGTTTGTACTTGTCTGTTTGTCAAATTTCTTTCCACAGACTCTTAGGTTCCTCGCAAAAGAGGTAAAACCCCACTACTTATGAGTTTGTTTTCTTTTCTTTTCTGCACAAATTTTACACATAGTGCTATTTTTAACTTTCACGACCATTGGCAGGGCGGGCCTTAGCGTGCCCCTCCTGTCATTGGCACACTCGCTTACCGGTCCTGATGAAAGCCCAGTAAAATTACACACATAAACGGGCAGAAACATGTTGACCTCTTTTACAGGGTAAACACCAGTATAAAGTATTTGGCTAGTTTCCCTCACATATCTTACTTTTAATATGTCTGGTTGACCAGTGAATAAAGTTTTTTTTGGTACAACCTTTGACATTTTTAAACTTTAAAACTTTTTTTTCACACTTCATCTTCACAAAAAACCTGCTCCGCAGTCTCCTGGCGTCGCAGCACACCGGGGAGGTACTCGATCTCTCCCGGTGGACCCGATGATGAAGCATGTCACCACTAGGGTGAGTGAGGGTTTCCTGAAAAAACAGTGCATTTTTTCTTGAAATTTGGTCCTACCATCGGATCATTACCAACTGGCCTCAGTCTTCACGTGCGACATCCACCTTCTCTACACACCTTACCTGTATGGTCACTCTTCTTTTGATTACTTGTAAAATATATACTAACCTACTACCTAAGTTAGATTAGTATACTAGTTGTACTACTAATGAGTGATACTATTCCTAACATAAATAATCTGAGTGGTTGTGTGACTGTATCAGTGTGTAAATGGGTGTCTGAGGGGCTGTATGGGTGTGTGAGTGCATGCAATGAGTGGCTGTTTGGGTGAGATGTCATCAGTGATGTCACTAACCATGTCATGAGTGATGTAATACATGAGGTCCTAAGCAGTGCATTGAAGGGGTGTAAGTTATAGTTAAATCACATAACTATTACTAATGAATATCAGCGTTTTTGCGCAAGTGAAATCTAAGCATTACTATACCATCCCCATGACCTTTGTTTTTTTCAGTGAATTTCTAAGGTTTTTTTTAAATTCTATTTCCTAAGTATAACATCCCTGTCACCTTTGTTTTGTTAAGTGAATTTCTATTTTTTTTAATTCTATTTCCTAACTATAACATCCCTGTAACCTTTGGGGTTTTTTTAAGTGAATTTCTTTGTTTTTTAATTTTATTTCCTAAGTGTTACCTGTAGCCTTTGAGAGTGAGAGTATGAGCATCTCAGTGAGTGCCTGAGTGTCTCTTTGGATGAGTGAGTATCTGAATGGGCCTGGGATTAGCTGCATATTTATCTCATTGGGTGTGTGAGTGGGTGCATGAGTTTCCGACTGGGTCTGTGAGTAGGTGCATGAATGTCTAAGTAGGTTTATGAGTGGGTGCATGAGTCTGAGTGGGTGCATGTGTGCCTCCATGAGTATGTTAGTCGGTTTGTGAGTGAGTTTCTGACTGGGTCTGTGAGTAGATGCATGAATGTCTAAGTAGGTGTATGAGTGGGTGCATATTCTGAATGGGTGCATGAGTGCCTCCATGAGTATGTTAGTCAGTTTGTAAGTGAGTTTTTGAGGAGGTCTGTGAGTGGCTGTGTGAGTCTCTGAGTGGATCTGTGAGTGGGTGCATGAGTGTCTGAGTGGCTGTCTCAGTGGGTGTGTGAATGTCTGAGTGGGTTTGTGATTGCTTCCATAAGTGTGTGAATCCATCTATGAGTGAGTAAATGAGTGTCTGAGTGGGTCTGTAAGAAGCCACGGTCCTTGCAGGTAACATCGGTGGGACAGTGGGGCTGGGTGGGGGGAATTTTGAGGTACGATGCCAAGGAAACATTTAATAAATAATTAATTTTGACTCGTTATTGTCAGGAATCCCCTGACCCGGCCCCACTGCCCCACCGCTGTACCTGAATGGACCGCAGCTGTCTGTAAGTGTGTGTATGAGTCTCTAAGTGACTTTGTGTATGGGTATGAGAATCTGTGATTGGGTCTGTGAATGAGTACATGAGTCTCTGAGTGAACACATGAGTCTTTGAGTGGGTCTGTGAGTGAGTGTATGACTCACTGAGTGGGTCTGTGAGTGAGTGTGTGAGAGTATCAGTAGGTCTGTGAGTGGGTGCATTAGTCTCTGAATGGGTTTTTTGAGTGACTGCATGAGAGTCTGAGTGGGTTTGTGAGTGAGTGCATGAGTCTCTGAGTGGGTGTGTGAGTGGCATTATCTGAGAGGGTCTGTGAATGTGTGCGTGTCTGGTTTTGTGAGTGGGTGTATGAGTGTCTCATTGGGTCTGTGAGTGGGTACGTGAGTCTCTGAGCAGGTCTGTGAGTGGATGTGTGAGTGTCTGAGTGCTCTGTTTTGCCATAGGACTTGTCTTCTCTTGCTTAGGGACTTTTTTCTGTTTAACTTCCTCTATATACCTGTCTTGATAGAAAACGACCAGCAGAGGTCAGTAAAATACCAGAATTGCTTTCTGCTGAGGGACTTTCTTTTTTTTATTTTTCTGGCAACTGCTTCTATTTAACTTTCTTGATAGAAAACGACCAGCAGAGGTCAGTAAAATACCAGAATCACTTTAGCATTCTCTAGATTCCATTCCATAGAAATTGTCTTCCATGAACACCCGTAGGCAATAATATTTTTTTTAAATCTTGTATTTTCAGTGATATGACCACCGAAGGCCCTGATTTTATATTAAAAACAGAGCTTTGGACTGTACCATTTCCCGCTTAAAAGCAATATTTCTCACCAAGTGTTTCCCATACCCGGTGTGTCACACAGTTTGGTGCTTACTTTTTCTCCATGTTAAAGAACAGTGGATGTTTCAGCGCCCAGGCTAATGTGCTGCATTGCTAAATACATATAAGGTCCCAAATGCGAGACTGATTGCATTGCAAATGCTTGTTTTGCCTTTCCTGCTAGTTTTTCTACCCTTCGTTTTGCCTTTTCTGCTTGTTTTTCCGCTCTCTGATTTGCCATTTCTGCTTATTTTTTGTGTTCTCTGTTTTACTTTTCCTGGTCATTTTTTTGTCCTCTGTTTTGTCTTTCCTGTTGATTTTTCTGCCCGCGGTTTTTCCACTTAAAAGCCTCAGGAGCCACCACCTCCCTGGGCCTTTACTAATATATAGGAGGGGGCTGTGGTGGGGACTCCCTTTCATTTAGTCCAAGGACTGCCACCTCCCAGGGGCTTCATTTTTACTAAAGAAGGGGGCTGCACAGACCTCCCCTTCTGGGGCTTTCCTATGCCCCGGGACACCGACCTACTCAGGTTTAACTTAATATTAGGCAGGGCTGCACAGACTACCACCTCCCTGGGGATAAATATTTTGATTAAAGTGAAAGACAGACCGCATGACTCCCCCTCCTGAGCCAATTTCAGCCCCAGAGACCCTTTCCCTGGGGTGCAACCTTAAAATATATATTTTGTTTAATGGTGAGTGGCCAATTTTGGCCCGGGGACCCTATCCCCCAAGGCCCCACCTTGAATTGCTAGGTGCCCTTGGAGCCCACCAAGTGCACCCAGTCACCACTGTTGGGGACCATGGGGGGCCTAAATACCGACTGCTAAGCAACAAAACCTCCACTTCAGCAAGCAAGAGTGTTTTGTTGGCTCCCGCTTGTTGGAAGTGGAGTGTTTGCACCTGACTTGATGGGAGTTGTCAAAGCTCCCGCCAAGCCATAGAAAACAACTATGTCCCAGGGTACGCACCCCAGGATAAAGCAGGAGCGAGCCCTGCGGGCTGGTAGACCCTAGGGCCATTAATGGCTCCAAATAGTGGGGCCATACAGTCCCCATTCTTTCAAATTCAATTGCCTGCCTCGGGGAGGTGGTGGTCTCCAGGGCCAAAACGGCCCTGGAGGGGAGCCACGCAGCACCCTCTGTTTAAAAAAAGAAGGAATTTCGCAACGAATAGAGGGGGGACACGTGGCCCCATCTTTTTTTCATAATGCCCTGAGGAGCTGGTGGACCCCGGGGCTTCTATCAAACCAAGGAGGGGGGCTGGCATGGCCCCCACCATTTATGAATTAAAACCCCAGAGAGGTGGTGGCCCCCTTGCTATGGAGGGAGGTCGGTGCATCCCCCTCCAATATTTAAATAATGCCCCAGAGGGCTGACTCCCAGGGCTCAAAGAGCCTCAGGTGAGGGGCCCTGTGCACCCTCTTCCTTTTTATAAAATGTCCCCAGAACCAGGCCCACCTGGGGGCCCTTTTCAAATCAATTGTGGGCACCCATGCTTATTTGTTTTTTTGTTGTGTTGCAAATTTTGCAAATTTTTTTCCAAAAGCTTTTTTGTCCTGGCGGGGTCAAAGGACCCCATGACCAAGTTTATGGGGACAGGGTATTCCTACCCTGCCTCCTTTTTAATTTTCTATTTTTTTGGGACTCGGCTGAAGCCGAGTACCAAGATGGTGGCCAACATTTCCTGGTTGAAGTGTTTGCAGCCAATCTGAGCTCTGCAGTTTCCCGCTCAAGCTCGTTATTTTTCGCCAATCAGGTGCAATCTCAGATAAACAAATTTGGATTTCCTTAAATTTTTCAACAACTACTGAACAGATTTATACCAAATGAAGGCATGATCCCCCGAATCAAGGAAGACCGTCACCCAAACACTCATAACGCACAGACTGGACTACGGAAACACCCTCTACGCCGGGATCAACAAGTCTCTGCTCCACAAGCTCTAGACCATACAGAACACTGCAGCCAGATTCATCCTCTGCATCCCTCGACACAAACACACCACCCACCACCTGTGCAACCACCACTGGCTAGCCATCAAAATGAGAGTTACTTTCAAGATACTCACCCATGCCTACAAATGCCTCCACAACATTGGACCCAAATACCTCAACGAAAAAAATCTCCTTCCACATACCTAAGAGAAACCTCTGATCCACTGACCTCACCCTCACCAAACTCCCACACATCAGCAGAGCCAGAAAAGGTGGAAGAGCCTTCTCGACATTGCAGCCAAGACTTGGAACAAGCTCCCAATCGACATCAAACGCTCCCTCCCCCTCCATGAACATCTTCAGGAAGATACTCAAGACCTGGCTCTTCGACAGAGTGAACCTGCCCCCCCCCCCAGCACCTTGAGTCCCTCACGGCTGAGTAGTGCACTTACAATTCTCCTGATTGATTGATTGATCTGCGCAAGCAAATCTACCTTACTGCCAGATTTGGTGTAATTACGTCCAGTGGTTTGGGCGGTTCAAAGCTCCAATGGGAATTAACATGGGACACACTTTTTTCGTACCTCCTATTTCTTGGCCCCCGCTTGACGGATCACCCCAAAACTTTCCATGCACAACAAGAATCACTGGTGCATTTTCTGGAACAATTTTGTGAAGATTCGCTAAACGACATCAAAGTTATAGGCACGTCAAAAAATGCTTTTCCTATAGAAACATAGTCTTAGCTATAACTACTTAGCTATAACTACCTACTGGCAACCACCAATAGGCTTTATATCTATATAAAGCACACACAAGGAGATGATGGACGTAGTTCTGAAACTTTTCAGACACTCACCCGAGTCACAGATCTGGGTTGAATCCGTCATCGCTCTTTAGCTCACTTTGCCACTTCAGTTCAGACCCAGCCTGATGCAAATCATTCTTGACCCTGTGCCTCATGGGAACAGTCCAGCCTTAACTGCCAAGCCAGGTCTTCCCTGAACCGGAAACAAGCCTCCTGGGACCAATTTGGGGTAACACCCCTCAGCAGCCAGGCTAGCTTGAATCCAGTGGCAAAGTGAGCAAGGGACCCACGTCTGGGCATACCCTGTAAACTTAGGGCGAAGAAAGCAAACACAAGGAGGTGATGGACGGAGTGCTGAAACTAATCAGACACTTACCCCGAGTCACAGATCTGGGTTGAATCCATCATCGTTCTTTAGCTCAATTAGCCACCTCAGTTCAGACCCAGCTATATGTAAATCAGTCTTTACCCTGTGCCTCATGGAAACAGTCCAGCCCGAACTGCCTGGCCAGGTCCTCTCTGGACCGGAAACAATTGGTATAGAGTGGAGTGGTGTAGAGTGCAGTGGCAAAGAGTGAAGTGGTCCATAGTAGAATGGAGTAGAGTAAACTGGCATAGAGTAGAGTGGTGCAGAGTAGAGTTCAGAGGTGAAGAGTGAAGTGGTGTATAGTGCAGTGTCAAAGAGTGCATTGGTGCACAATAGGTTAAAGTGGCGTAGAGTGCATTGGCAAAGAGTGGTGTACAGTGCAGTGGTATAGAGTAAAGGGGTGCAGAGGAGAATGGCGTAGAGTGGCAAAGAGTTTGGTGCAGCGCGTGCAGTGCTCCAGAGTAGAGTATCATAGAGTGCAGTGATGTAGAGTGCAGTGGCGTGGAATGGTGCAGTGTAAAGTGACAGAGTGCAATGGTTTAGAGTGCAGTGGTATAGAGTATAGTCGAATCGAGTGCAGTGGTGCAGAGTAGTTTGGCATAGAGTACACTGGCATAGAGTGTATTGGTTTTGAGTAAAGTTGTGTGGAGTGAAGTGTCATAGAGTGCAGCAGTGCAGAACAAAGTGGCATAATGTGGAGTGGCACAGAGTGGAGTGGCACAGAGTGGCAATAGAGTGGTGTACACTGCAGTCACATAGAGTGAATTGTTTCATAGTAGAGTGAAGTGTTGCAGAGTGCAGTGATGCATAGTAGAATAGAGTGGCTTACAGTGTATTGGCATAGAGTACAGTGGCGAAGAGTGGACCAATGCAGATTAGAGTGCCACATAGGTCAGTGGCGGAAAGAGCATTGTTGGAGAGTAGAGTGATTTAGTTCATTGGCATAGAGTGAAGTGGTCCAGAGTAGAGTAGAGTGGCGCACAGTAGAGTGTAGTGGCATAGAGTGACGTGTTGTAGAGTAGAGTGGTGTGGAAGGCTTTGGCTACAGTAGTGTGGTGCAGTGATGTAGAGTGCAGTAGAGTGGTGTAGAGTGCAGTAGTGTAGAGTTCAGTGGAGTAGAATTTTACACAGTAGAGTGGTGGAGAGAGCAGTGACGTAGAGTACAATGGTTCAGAGTAGTGTAGAGTGCAGTGGTGCAGAATAGATTAGAGTGGATTAGAGGAGATTGGCATAAAATCCACTGGCGTACAGTGGAGTGGTACAGAGTAGAGTGCATCAGTCTAGAGTGCAGTGTTGCAGTGTAGAGTGAGGTGGAGTGACACAGAGTGGTGTAGAGTGCAGTGAGGCATAGTAGAGTTGTATGGGTTATAGTGCATTGGCATAGAGTGGAGTGGTGTAGAGTAGTGAGGTATAGAGTGGTGTGGTGATAAGAAGAGTGCAGTGATGCAGAGTGGAGTGGCACAGTGTGGAGTGGTGCAGAGTGGAGTGCAGTGGTGTGGAAAGGTGCAGTGTAGAATAGAGTGGATTAAGGTAACATGGAGTATACACGGTAATAGTAGCATACTGCCATTATAGACAATGCATCTTCAAGTGAAATGACCGTTACATTTGCACAAAAATAAAGTTTTACTGATAAAAGCATACAGCATACAAATGATAATGTGTGGAAATGTCATTAGCTTGTGTATTGGTTTGGTTTGAATGTAATTAAATATTTGTTTCCATCACACAACAAAATTACCCAAAATGTGCTTCATTTTCTGAAATATCTGCACAGATCATTAACAGATATTTAAATGTTGTTGTGTGCCATAACAAAAACACAACATTGTACAGTCTTCCTCTAGCACTCTCCGGAGACAGCATGATTGTGTCTCACTTTGAATTCAGAGAAAGAAAAATAAACACCAAGCTCCCTGGGAGACAGCCTGATATTTAACCATTGTCTCTGAATGCACAGCAAATATGACAAGACAAAAAAAGTTTTAAAGGCCTTTTTACAGAAAGCGAGTTTGTGGAAGAATACAGTAAACACGATTTGGGCAGGGGGAGGGACGAACTCGAGCTGGACAGTCCAATACAAACAGAACCAGCAAATAAAGAAAATGTTAGTTGCAAACCACAAAGCCAATGGTAAGCAACGGGCGAAATGTATTCCTAGGTGAACCGTCTGAATGTCCCCAAGATGTCTTTAGAAAATCAGACAACTGAGCTTTCTGGTAGTCTGTGACCTATAAAGGGAGGGAGGAAAAACGTGGTATGTATGGTTTGTCATTTCTACATGTCAAGTGAACTGACGCTACTGGTGTGAACACACCACGACATGCCAAAATGTAATAATAAGCTAATGTACTGTGTTTCACTCCCCCCCACCCCCCTTCTAGTTTTTAATTTCCTTCACATGGCAGCGTTTTTGTGGTCTCTACAGAATTGTCTGTGCACAAGGTCATAGAAAAATGCATCAGTCGTATAAAATTAGACACGCAAAGAGAATGAAATCCCATGCTTAGTACCACAGCTGGAGTAGCTGTGACTGAGCGCAGCGTGTATTTGTGTTTGTCAGTGGTGACTTCACCTATCAAGGGCAGGAGTGGGCAATGACAGCACTGTTCTTCATGGCCGAAGATAAGTGAAGTATTCCCAGCATTGTGCTGACGTTGTTGAACTGTGTAACCTTCTGTGTCATTCCAACACATCATGGGGCGGATATGAGATGCTTGCTTTCTGGGTAGATAACGTTGAGCTTGTTTACAGCATCGTAGATGTGTCGTTAAAGCGTTGTGCAGGGATGAGGTAACTGCTGAGCGCTTTGGTGTTGCTTTGTTCGTCTACAGATGGCTGGTACAGAAGGCCACGGTCAAATCAAGGCCATTCCTGCTCTCAGGCAGTGCAAGGGTGGCACTGTGGCAGCTCCCATTCTGTACCCAGCTACCGTTGTGTGGCCTATTTTTGGCTGTGTTAAACTTGTCTGGGTTGCGGGACAGGGGAGGGGAGGGTCCCCTTGATAAAGAGGGTGCCCATTTCCTGTATCAAACGGGATAGTTCCTTGTTGCTTTTATATAACAGCCAGACCATGCTTCGCAGCGTGAGCTGCCATTCTGCTTTTCAATTGTTATATTTTCACAGACTAACATTAACAAACACAGGCATTAATTACAATACTGGAGGGGGGATTTAGTAGCAAGGATTACCCCACAGTCGTCGTGGAATTCATTAAGGTGCCACTTAGCATAGATTTCTTGAGATTTATAAATCCAAATGTACATAGGGCACTCGAGAGCTTAATTTGCAAAAAAAGTATGGGTAGGGCTCAAAGTTTTAGTCAGAAGCCCACATCTGGCCCTGTCGGACTTTGCTGCATAGCCTTGATTCCACCTCATGCTCCTTTCCTCGTCCACCGGACACTGCCAGGGCCTTTTATCTCAATCATGCGCGTTCTTTTTCATCCCTGCTTTCTTGTTTTGTCACCGTGTTTCATCCTTCTCCTTTCTGCTTCTTTCCCCCTTTTGTGTTTTCGTCTTTCTTGCTCTGTATGAATGAATGAAGAAATGAATGCCGATAGGCCACACCTGCAAAACCAACAGCAACAGCACTTCATCTTTTATTCAGAAAACTTTCCCGAAAAAAGCCAATGGACGAAAATCTGCCATTTGGATGTCTTTAAAAAATGCTTATAGACATGGTAGTGATTGGATTGCATAAACTACTCCCCCCAAAACGCTCACTGAAGCTCTTCCTTATGCACACATTTGGCTTGAGCCTTACTGTAGGGCAATCGTTTCTGCATTGCTTGAATATTAATGGCGCGTACTTCCTGTAACTGCTCGTAAATCGCAGCGAGCACGTCTCCGTGCCATTAGTTTAAGGCCGCCCAATTTACCACTTTTCCAGTAAAATGCGTTTATAATGAGCTCAGAGGTTTATCTTAACTGCAGTCAAGTAGGCTCTTATAATTTGCGCGTTCCTTGCAGACATCACAACCCCCGGGAGTGTGATTACAGCGGTGTATGTGCAGAGAGAGTGCCCGGTTGCAATGGGTCGACAACACTGGCTGTGCAGATGGAGGGACCGTGGCACGTGCTGCCAAGCACAACACGTCAGAATGAATAGCACGGCACGGGAGACTGACGCTTCATTCCATCGTAAATTAGGCCCCTGTTGAGGAATGATATATCCCGTCGACATCAAAGCAGCATCACAGCAAAAATTGTTGCTGCATGTTTTTTCGGGATAGATTTAAAGTCCATGCATTAAATATAAAATATAGCTGCCCGCGCGCGTTGGCATCTGGGACGTGCCATCCGTCACAAACAACGTTTCTGGGATTTAATTTGCAGCCATGCGGCCTTACTGACGCATTTTGCATTTGAAGCAGGTGCCAGGATGGAATTAATATTGTACAAGTATGCGTATGAGGGAACGATCACTGGTGAACGTGACCTGGGCCGGTGTCATACATGGATGGCATGTTCTAAAGCTGCCGTAAACATGCGCAGGATTCCTTCACCTGCTCCAGCGGCCTGCTGTTCAAGAGTGCTATTTTAGAAGTAGATGGATGTCACAATTTAATTTCAACAGTTTCTAAACACCATGCAGAATCCCGATCACAATTGTGAGCGGAGAAGTAGAGTCCTAAAAAAAAGTGGGGGGACTAACCTAGTTAGGCGGTATGCAAGTGACATCATAGCACGTGACATCACACGAGGCATCACAAACATAGACACCACAGGAAGTGGCATCACAAGAAGTGACATCAGATCTTAAGCCCTCTCATTTATGTTTAGCAGGTCTATCATGAGTACATTTGAGGGCATTTCACGTATACATGAGGCAGAAGAGTCACACTTTTATAAGCTACACATAAAACAATGTTGACTTTTGTCAGCGTAAAGGTTCCTATACCCAAGGATGGAACAATCTAACTCTACCACCAGCCTACTCACCCAGGCATAATATTCCGTATGCAGCACATTTCCATGTAGATGTGATAGCTTTAGCTGCCTACGTGCTCATGAGGTGAGATCCCTCTTATGCAAAGTATTCTTATGCAGCCTTCCCCACCTGCACTCATTTTAGGAGTTTGGGGCTCACTTTTCACCAACAGATCATGACCCAAAGCAAGAGAGTAAGATAGAAAGGGAAGAAAGGAGAGAGATAAGAAAACATTGATGAAGGCAGAAAAGGGGATGAAAAAACAACCTGCAAGCAATTTTAGGTTAGTGAAAGAAAAAGTTTAAAGCAACCTTGGAATTCAGCAATAGGACCCTAGGAAAAAGTTCGAGGCTCTGCATGTATGTTTTTAGAAATTACACACTGAACCCCAAAATGTCACCTCCACATTCAACAGCAGACATCTCTCATGTTCTTATTGTTGGCATAACTATATCTAAATCCCCCTTACATATACCAACGCAACCTGACACTTCACTCTGGAATCAGTACCACCAGAATGCCCACACCAAGAATGGACCATACATTTCAAAGTAAGAGGTATCAGCTCCACATCAAAATAAGTGTACGCTGCACAGTATCCAAGGATGAAAATGAAATGGTGACAAAAGGCACGTGCAATTCCAGTCGCAACTACCACTTTAAAAAAAATACTGCTCTTCAGAAGGAAATATTTCTAATTTGCGGAGAAAAACTACTCACTTGGGAGATATAGGAACAGCGAGAGATACCACAAACTTTTGCCAGTAATCAGAATTTACATTAGACTATGCTTGCTAATAAGACCTCTGCATATTCTAGACATGTTACACTGCCGACATGGTGCACCAGAGACAGCCTATTTGACCTACTTGTTTAGAGTAACACTGACCTGTGGGCTCACTCAGTGATGGCTGGTGACATTCGAAAGTGGTGAGGTGTAAAACAAAGGCCATACTGCAATGTTGTGAGCGAGCGTAGCGAGAGCACCTGAAGCACCTACGGGAGGTTCAGGGGGGGCTTCCTTCCGAGAACATTTTGAAAAAAGAATGGGCAAATGGTGCATTTTCAAGCAAATTTGAGAAAGAAAGAAGGCTCATAAAGCAATTGTAGTTAGAACATCATTAAGGCGAAAAAGAATTTAAGCATGTAACGCGTGACACAGGCTAATACTACTTTGCATATTATGTAGCCTCTGGTGGTCAATTAATTAAACACATCTGTATTCCAAGAGAGTCCACTGTCCTATCGTAAGGCAGAATACAAAACCCATGTAACCGAGGGGCCTATGACATCCGGACTGTGCAGGTGGTACCATGGGGAGAAAATATTTACAAGGCTGCACTGTGAGCGAACGAGAATGGTCTGCTCACACTGTTTCCCTCAGAAAAGGTTTGAAAACCCTCCTCTCCCAGCTGTGGTGTAACTAAGGTGGCATGTATATTCTAACTTATCAACTAGAAGGAGTGGGGTGCTGGAGGGAGCATAAAGTCAAAGTCAAAGTCAATAAATTTATATAGCGCGCTACATACCCAGAGGGCCTCAAGGCGCTTGAAGAAGGGTGGAGAATTACTTGTCAAATAGCCACGTTTTAAGTTGCTTTCTGAATGCTAGGTGGTTCTGAGTAAGGCGAAGGTGAGTGGGAAGTGAGTTCCAAGTTTTAGCTGCCAGGTAGGAGAAGGATCTACCTCCCATGGTGGTTTTGTTGATGCGAGGTACAGTGGCAAGGGCTTGGTTGGAGGATCGTAGCTGGCGGGAGGGGGTGTAGAAGGACAGTCGTGTGTTGAGGCATTCGGGTCCGATTTCGTAGAGTGCTTTGTGTGCGTGGGTTAGGAGCCGGAAAGTAATCCTCTTATTGACGGGGAGCCAGTGGAGGTTTTTCAGGTGACCAGAGATGTGTTCTTTACGCGGGATGTCTAATATGAGCCTGGCTGAGGCGTTCTGGATGCGTTGGAGTTTTTTCTGGAGTTTTGCGGTGGTACCGGCGTAGAGGGTGTTTCCGTAGTCCAGTCGGCTCGTGACCAGAGCGTGGGTGACCGTTTTTCTAGTTTCGGTGGGGATCCAACAAAATGTTTTTTTGAGCATGCGAAGAATGTTGAAGCAAGATGAAGAAACTGCGTTGACTTGTCTGTTCATCGAGAGTGAGGAATCCAGGATGACGCCCAGGTTCCGTGCGTGGTCCGTCGGGATGGGTGCTTTTCCAAGGGCCTCTGGCCACCAAGAGTCATCCCAGGCGGAGGGGGAGGTGCCTAGGATGAGGACTTCTGTTTTGTCTGAGTTCAGTTTCAGACGGCTGTGCTTCATCCAGTCGGCTACTTCTTTCATTCCTTCATGCAGGTTGGTTTTGGCAGTGTTAGGGTCTCTGGTGAGAGATAGGATCAGTTGAGTGTCATCGGCGTAGGAGATGATGTTGAGGTTGTGTTGGCGTGCGATGACCGCGAGGGGGCTCATGTATACGTTGAAGAGGGTGGGGCTGAGTGAAGATCCTTGTGGTACGCCGCAGATGACTTCGGTGGCCTCTGACTTGAATGGTGGAAGGCGGACTCTCTGGGTTCTTCCTGTGAGGAACGAGGTGATCCATTCCAGTGCTTTTCCTTGGATTCCGACGTTTCTGAGGCGTTGTAAAAGGGTGCTATGACAGACCGTGTCGAAGGCTGCGGAGAGGTCGAGGAGAATGAGGGCGACTGTGTCTCCATTGTCCAGTAGAGTTCGAATGTCGTCTGTTGCTGCGATGAGGGCGGTTTCAGTGCTGTGCTTGGCTCGGAAGCCGGATTGTGAGGAGTCAAGGGATTTGTTGGTTTCGAGGAATGCGGCGAGCTGGTTGTTGACCACTTTCTCAATGACTTTGGCCGGGAATGGAAGGAGTGAGATAGGGCGGTAGTTTTTGAGTTCGGTGGGGTCAGCTGTGGGTTTCTTCAGGAGGGCGCTGAGTTCGGCATGTTTCCAGCTTTCCGGGAAGGTTTCGGAGTTGAGGGAGCAGTTGATGACGTCTCGGAGGTGCGGTGCTATAATGGAGTCTGCTTTGTTAAAGATGTGGTGAGGGCATGGGTCTGTGGGGGATCCTGAGTGGATAGAGTTCATCAGACGGATGGTGTCCTCAGTGGAGATTGGGTTCCAGTCATTAAGGATGTTCAAGGGGGGTGGGGGTCCTGCAGGCGGTTGGGTGGGTTGGTCTTCGGGTTGGTTGTCGAAGCTGTTGTGGATGTCTGCAATTTTGTTGTGGAAGAATGAGGCTAGGGAGTCGCAGAGGGCTTGAGAGGGGGTGATGTCATTGGAGTTGGCTGAGGGGTTGGTAAATTCCTTGACGATGTTGAATAATTCCTTGCTGTTGTGGGCGTTGTTATCTAGTCGGTCCTTGAAAGCGGCTTTCTTGGCGTTCCGGATCAGTTGGTGGTGCATGCGGGTGGCGTTTTTGAAGGCGTCCTTGGTGCTGGTGGTTGGGTCTTTTTTCCAGGCCTTCTCAAGGGAGCGACAGAGTTTCTTGGATTTCTTAAGATCATCGTTGAACCAGGAGGCCTTCTTGCTGCCTAGTTTGATTTTAATTTGAGCATAGGAGAGGACGAGAGTAAGTAAGTCAGACAAAGGGGTAGGTAGAGAGACAGTAAGACAGAGAGCAGTGTGTGTGTGTGTGTGTGTGTCAATTAATCAATTACTATTTGTATTGTGTGACTTATCGACTGAGAGGGTATCCAGGTGCTGACACACCGTGATCGTATGCTCAGCCTTCTCATGGTCCTTAGGGTATAATTTAAAGTTAATGATATGCACCAAATGTACTTCCAACCTGTATCAACTGTAAAGGCACAAAGAGACTTTTTAATTTTGTTACACTTTCATGAGTGAACTTTTATACCTCTTTTGAGCAATCCGCACATCGTGGAAAAGGGGTGCCACCATCCCTGAAGGAAAACATTACTTGGTGACCCCATTAGCCTCCTGTCTCAGCAGCAGGGCTGAGATGTCTATACACATACAGAATAAACGGATATACCACAGTGCTTTTCACTTTATCCCAATAAATAAATACTATGTAAAACAAACCAAACCAGCCGAACATTTCAGGTGAAAATAACGTGGAGCAAGTTGATAGTGTAGTATGGACAGAAATAGTGCACCTATATATATTTTAGAAGGTGTGCACGTCACCCCCTCTGGCTTTTGGCTTAATTGTAGTGCGATATAACTTGCGGTGTAAACACAACATGTTTGTCATTTCAGGAGCCTCAATAGAATGATTAGACCACTGCTGTATATTCTTTTGACGGGCCTGCCTACAGCTTAGATCTCTGACTGCCATCCTCAATCAGAGTGTGCTGCCAGGCCTCAAAATCACACCACATTGCTGCGGGTACGACAGGGAGCGCCGTGCCTTGCACAGGCCTAGTATGTCCAGGCCTGAGCTCTGTTTACTCCAGCTCGCTGCTGCGCATGAGCATTGTTCAGGGATTGTTAGAGCACTGCAGTGATCTCTACATCCCTGTACAAAGCCCATCCTGACTGTGTGTGAATCATTGCAATTCGGTTCTTTTGGACATATGCTCAGAACTTTATTCTCTCCGGCATAGTAATGTTGCTGTTGTTCGAGGAGAGCATATTCTGCCCTGTCTTTGTCCAGAGACTTAAGTTGCTTAAGAGCCAGTGTTTGCTGTCTCCATAATCTAAAAGACCCAGGCTGTTTGTGTGTCTGTTCAAGGGTTCTCACTTGGTCTTCTAGTGTGGTGAGTTTGGCCTTTCTGAGCTTATTAAGCTATGCTGACATAGTTATAAGAGCCCTTCTGATGGCCACTTTAAGGGTATCCCACCACAATGAGATGGGGTGTCAGGTGTGTTATTTGCTTAAAGAAAGTGTGTCATTGCGAGGATATTTAAGGAGATTGACATTGGGGATTGGCTAGAAAGCTCCAGCACCTCTGTTTTAGAGTGTTGGTAGCTGCCAAGCCCCAGGGGAGAGTATGGGGTAATCTATGCAAGCAAAAGCTTGGTGGAAGTTGTAGAAAAATTAGTATTCTCTCGATTGTGGGTGCCGGGCCCGTCATGCATCCGTGAGGCCCACATCACTTAGCCAGCTTAAGAACTCCACGGTACAGGCACCGGTCTGTCCCACCCATTGGGCCAATCTGTCCTGCACTGTGTTAAGTATAGGTTAAAGTCTCCTCCACTATAATGCTGGTGTCAGCAGTGGAGGTTATGATGTCAAGGAAGTTCAGGATGAATAGCTCCTGTCTATCTATGGGTGCATATAATGTGGCAAGGGTAAAGAAGTTGGTATTTATGGATATTTGTAGGGAGAGTAATCTCCAAGGGAGCTCTGCTTGAATCTGCATTACCTGTACCTGAAATTTAGTGGCCAATGATATTTATGTGATGTGTAGAGGCGCTTGGCTACCTAAAAAAGGTTGCCCAGCGCTAGCCTCCTCACTAAACCAAAATCAACCAGCATTTTCAAACGCCAAAGGATAACTGTTATTAAAGAAGTGAGAACATCAATGTTTTGAGCAACTTGCAAAAATCTGTGAGCAATTTTCAGACTCTCAGTGTTTGTAGCAAGGTGTTCTCCAGCTTTGGTCCCAGATATGCAAATGCCAGACCACCTTGACGGGTTCTTTTGATTCTAGGAACCACTACCAGTGCCTGATGGCTAGAGCCGAGCAAGCATTTGGGTGTATACTAACACTGGGCGTAGTTTGCGTAGTAGCACTACACGTAGCTGCACGTAGTACACTTTGAACTACACGTAGTACTCATAGTACTGTGTAGCGTAGCTGATGGCACTGTGTACTTGTCTGCACTGTGAAATAATTGCAAATGGCATCTTGCACAGTGCCAGTTATTATAAAATAAGTATCTCTATCTTTATATGCTAAAGAGCATATAGTTCTTTCACACAAGTGAAACTGAAAAATAGCAAGCAGTGAGAGAGGTGATGATTTTGGGATCCTCCCTAACCTAGGGAGAGAACCAGACAGATGTCTTGAAAACAAAAAGCACATCTTGTTGAACGATTCGGAGGTGGTCCCATCCTCTAAGGACCACCCCAAGCACAGTTATTGGCAAAAAAAAACAATCCCAACCAAAGGCCCTGCCAAGCATTATGGGATGAGATTAGCAGTGGGCAGTGAATATTATAGTATCCAATATCAAAATAATTCTACACAGAGCTGCAGTTCAACTAGTCGTTACTAGATGTCCCTCACGAGTCAAATGCAAATGCTTGATGAAAGGGTTTCAATGCTTTTGCATTTGACTTGTGAGGGACATCTAGTAACGACTAGTCGAACTGCAGCTTGATGTAAGAATAATTTCAATGCTTTTGCATTTGACTCGTGAGGGGCATCTAGTAACGACTAGTTGAACTGCAGCTCTTTGTAGAATTATTTTGATATTGGATACTATAACATTCACTGCCCACTGCTAATCTCGCCCCATAATGCTTTGCAGGGCCTTTAGTTGGGATTGTTTTTTTGCCAATAGCTGTGCTTGGCGTGGTCCTAAGAGGATGATACCACCACCGAAGTTCAACAAGATGTGCTTTTTGTTTATGCTCTTTGTGTTCAAGGCATCTGCTTGGTCCTCCCCCTAGGTTAGGGGGGACCCCAAAATCATCACCTCTCTCATTGCCTAATGTTTTCATTGAAAAAGTTTACTTTTGTGAATTGGTTATATGCTTTTTAGCTTGCAAAATTGCTTTATCAAAGCATCTGAGAATGTTGTTGATTTAGCTGCTGCAAACTACGTATGCTCTGTTAGCTTAGCGTAGTGTAGTACTATGCCAAGGGTTAGTGTACACCAAGACACCAGAGGTCTCAGAATCATGGGTCCTGCATTGGAAAGGCACTTATGCATATAGCATAAGGCCTTGAATTGAACCTGACATTCAATTGGCAGCCAGTGAAGAGCATGTAACATACAGACTGAACAGGTGAATCAGGATGGGTGAAGGAGAAGGCGTGCTGCCACATTTTGTATGGTCTGAAGCCATTTTAGCAGAGATTTTACATCAACCAAGGATATCACCATAGCCCAGTCTGAAAATTTCCACAGCTTGGACTACAGTTCTTTTTGTCTGGACCAGGAGGCATAACAATATTTTCCTTATCCATTTATGGAAGCCAAAACAAGTGGCAGCTACTTTATAGATCTTGTGGCTCATAGACAACTTGTCATCGAGCCATACCCCCAGATTTTTTACCACATGAACTGGACAAGGAGTTACACCCATAGTTGGAAGCCATAGATGAGGACCCCATAGATGGGGATGGTTGCCCACCAGCAGAACCTCCACCCTGTTCCTATTGAGTGTCAGTGAGTTTATATTCATCCACGATAAAACTTGGGCAAGACAGGTGTTAAGGGATTCTGCCTTGTGGTTATCCTTAGATGACAGGGGACCCACAATTTAGGCATCATCTCCAAAAACAATGTAAGCCCATGAAATCCTGCAATCTCAATTAAAGGTCTTACATAGAGATTGAAGAGAAGAGGGCTTAGCATGGAACCCTGTGGTGCCCTAGAAGCTGAATGGTGTGATTTGGCTGTACTGGTGTGAGTGCACCATGCAAGTGAAGTTGTGTAGGAAAGAGCTAAGCCAAGCCAGAGTTGTGCCCTTCACACCCATATCTCCTAGTCTGGGAAGCAGAATGGAGTGGTTCACAGGGTCAAATGTGGCACTGAGATCCAGAATGATCAGTGCCCCAGCACCACCCATGTCTAGCAGATAACATAGGTATTTTGAGGAGGGCTGATTCCGTACTGTGATCAGTCTTTAAGCCTGATTGCGAAGGGTGCAATAAACCATCTAGTTCGGTGTAAGATGAGAGCTGCAGGTTAATGTGTTTCTCCAACAACTTGGCCTAGGTAGGTAAGAGTGATACAGGCCTATAGTTTGACCATAAAAGAGGGTCAAGGTTTGACTTTTTATTAAAGATGTCACTAGACCTAGCTTTCAAAACTAGCGGAACAATGCCTTCTGTCAAGGAAGCATTCAGAGATTGAGTCAATTGCTCTGTGACTGGCAACGGAAGGTTTGCCTAATACCAAGGGGGAACAGGGGTCAAGCAGAGAACCTGATCTAGTTGCTGAAAGCTGAGCAATAAATGACTTCATGTCTAAAGGATGAAAAATTTTCAAGGCGCAAGTTGTGGTAGGAGAAACTTTCGAAAAACGGACTAAAGAAGTGCCTGAAAAGGCAACTGAATGTTCGCACCTTTTCAAAGAAAAAGCCACCAGCTTCATTGCATTGATTTTGTGATAGAGGGGTGGTTGGGGCAGTCCTAGCCAAGTCAGAGAAATTCTTTAGTACTTAAAAAAAAAGTTTTAGGGCAACTTTTGGCAGCAGTGATTTTATCTGAGTAAAATTTGGCACTAGCAGTACTATATTTTTTCTGATTTTTTAAATTCAATCTATATCTTCATTTATCCACATTGCTGTAAGTTTTCTGCCAATGACTTTCCAAGCCTTTACACTGTTTTTTGAGTTGGTGCAATGAGTTGTATGTCCATTTAGAGCTTTATTCTGGATACACTATAGGTCAATTTAATAATGTTTTAAGTTTACAATGCACTAGGCATCTTGTTTATATAAAGATATCAATATGATATTTCTTATCTTCTTAGATTATGTATAGACATTTCTTATCATCATAGATTATGTATTGATGTATTTTTATTCTGATACAATATATATATATTCCATCTTTTAAAATGTAAACCATGTATTGATGTGTTTTACTCTTTCTGTGCTTTTATGATTGTTTTATGAAGCAACCGAATAAAGCTTTCTTGATTGAATGATTGAGTCATTGTACCATGGACTGGGGGATAGAGCTGGCTGATGTTTCCTACTAGTAGTGGAAACTACCACCTCATGTGAGGTTCTGATCCAGCACTCTAAAATGTGAACATCAGATTCTACTGAATGACTCTGCCTGAGACAATTAGCTTCAAGTAGAGAGTTAAGGACAGGGGCATTAATCTTTGACCAGCCCCAACCATAAGATATTGTCTGTTCTCTATGGTTTTGACCCCTGGTTGAACAGAAGAAACAATGGGACCGTGAAATGATCAGACCATGACAAAGGAATAGGCTGGTCAGTCTGTATACTACAAAGGTTGGTGAATATGGGATCCAACATATGGCCAGCTATATTAGTGGGGGAATTTTTGATAAGTTGAACATTAAAAGCCGCTAGATCCTCTGTTCCAGAGGAAGCTGCATTGCCATACACTTTGTCAAAATGGATGTTAAGGTCACCCAAAGCAGTTAAATTAGAAAATGTAAGGATAGGTGACGTAAGAGTTTAGAGAATATTATCCTATACTAACTAATATTGCCCTCTTTGCCCACTTACAGGGTCCATAGTACTGTCTCTTAAACAAGCGGGATCTCATGCTTGCTGAGTCTTCAGCATATGCATCTTTTTTGTCGCAATCAAAGTCCATGAGCAGAGACAGAAGTGCTGGGCATTTTATGGTCATGCTCAGTCTGAGGACGTTGAGGCTAAGAATCTTAAGCACTTCTAGGGGTTAGGCACCTGTCGGGATGGGATGGAGTGGAGGTGGGTTGCTGAGTTGGGTGCCCAGTGCTATTTGAGTGTGTATTGAGGTGAAGGATGGGGTGTAGGCCCCTAAGTGAGGAAGGGATGCTTACTGGGGGGATAACATGTAACTCAACTGCTCCCTCTTTGGGCGCCAGGAGCACAACTCCTGAGGGGGTCGCGGTGACTAACATCATAACAGAACACGTGTGAGGAGGATGCTAGGTCTCCCGCAGCCTGATGCTGGAGAAGACAGACTAAGACTGAGGCCTCTGTCCCCCACGAGTGGCTGTCTCGACAGCATAGAAGCATCCGGGGATGTTGGCCACCAAGTGAGCCTCTCTGCCAGATGAGGATGATAGCTGCAAGGAGCAGTGGGTTAAGTAGATTTGCCAGTTTATAGTTGGTAAAGCAGCTTCGACCATTTTCGTTGGCTTTCATCTGCTGTTGGCTTGTGGGTGTTTCTCTTAGAGGCCTGCTGCTCGCTGTTGGTGCAGAATCGTTGCCTGGATGGGTCTTGAGGTCCAGCTGGTTGACTAGCTCCCTCAGGGTCTTGGGTAGTCCTCCAGTCCCAATATTGTTCGAGTTTCCTCCATGGAGTAAACCATCTGTGTTTCATTGTTCTATTCGAAGGTGGCCCCCATTGTCTTCCATGAATCTGCCAAACAGTGTATCCATGAAGGCACAGGTGAGGGGACCCTCGGTTTGCGCTTCAAATTTCTCCATCTCCTTGGGCAGGGCTTCTCTTGGTGCATTCGGTTTTAATACAAGAGACCCTGAGCAGCATGTCCTTAAGGGGGGTGTCTTTTTTGTATCTGTGTGTTGACATCGTGGCAGAGGAGTGGCAGTTAGATAAAGTTAACTTGAGTGGTTAAAGGTAGTGCTCATTGGAGCGAGTATCCTCGCAGCAGAGAGGGACGATGTAGGTCGGGGCTCAGCTATATGCCAATTCAGTGGCAGGGTGGGGTGTGCTATGACCATTCCATTACCAATGGTGGTACTGACAGTTTCCCAGCTAGGCTCAGTGCTCCTCATGTCCAGACCTCCCCTGGTGCCAGTTTCATCAAGGGGGGTAGGTTGTGCAGCAGTCTGGCTGCGATGTGGAGCACACTGCCGGAGAGTTAGGAACTCGCGGTTGGCAGATGGCAGTCGGTTCTCAACCAGTGTATTCTGTGGGGGGCCTCCTTGGCAGCTGTAGACAAGAGGGTGGGGGGCACACTGGAGGCTGCAACATGTGGTACAGGCAAGGCCCCCAACCCACGGGTGCAGAGTGGCACAGCCCATGGGGGGATGCCTCGAGAGTCCTGAGGGAGGAAGCTGGTGGGCACCCCCTGTGCAGGCCTTTAGTCATGTGTGTCTGTACTTAGGCAGTCTCCAGGTGGCAGCACCAACCCTTTGGACTGCAGTCCCAGCCCTGAAGGCAGATGCGGACAAGGTAGCTCCTCCGAGGAGCAAGGCAACAGGTGGCCCCCTTCATCAGACGCTCTAGACCAACTGGTGCTTTCCAATGTCTGCAGCTGGGAGGGCTGTTATGGTTGCAGGGGCCCGAGTTCCGGGCACATGCCAGAAGAAGGTCGCTGAAGACAGCGGAAGTGGTTATACCAGCTGCGGAGGTGGTGTCTTAAATAGAACATAAAGGTCTACTAACACTAATGAGATTTTGCAGCCTTGTGGAAGATCAGATACTCTCTTATGCTATTTCATAGCCTGGCCCAAACTATTAATCCCTCCCTCAACTATTCATTGCCAGGAAATGGTCAATTTCTTCATTGATAAAATCGAAATAAATCTATTCAACATTCGGAAACAACGCCCTCTAGAAGTGCTCCCTTGGGAGCATTTGGTTACCTAAGTGAGCACAGTCTCACTTAGGTAACTTTGCGAGCTTTCCAGTGGAGCAGGTAGAAAAGATGATTGCAGAGGTCAAGTCTGCCTCCCATATCGATCCCTGTTCCAATTTTATCTATTCCTGTCTGGCTCCTATTTTAATTCCCTACCTGACCCGAATGTCTTTTTATCTTTCCCTGACAAATGCTGAATACCGCGGCATCTGAATGCAAGCCCTAGCTCCTCATTTGGCTATGAAAACAGGGATAGATGTTTCTGTCTAATCCTACTATCACCCAATATCCCTGCTCCCATACATGTCCAAGGTACAGGAAAGATTAGTCAACATCCAGCTGACTTTGTCTCTTGAAGACAACAATCTGCTCAATGTATCACAAAACTGGCTTTAGAGCCAGAAACTGCAAGGATCCCAGTACTTGCCGCTCTGAATGGTATCAGATTAGAACTAGATCAAGGCAGGGCTGCGGTCCTGATCCTACTTGACCTCTACACGGCCTTAGATATGGTATCTCACAGTTTATTGTTTAAAAAAACTAAATGAAACCAACCTTCAATGGTTCAGCTACTTCCTAAACAAAAGAACCCAGTCAGTTCAGCTGGACACTTTCAGATCGACCTCCCCATGTATCTAAATGTGGGGTCCAACAGGGCTCTTTGCTCAGCCCAACACATTTTAATGGGTTTGTTTCTTTCCTGGCTAACAAAGTCAGAGACTGGGGCTTCGAATTATGTTCTTACGCCAACAACATCCAGCTGGCTGTCTCCATTGCCCAGGAAAAATCTCACTGTATGCATATCAGAGATAGTGACGCGGATAAAAAGCCCATTGCCTAAAGCTGACCGCTAATAAAAAAGAGATTCTACTCTACTATGGTGCCGTCTGAGGACGTTGAGGCTAAGAATCTTAAGCACTTCTAGGGGTTAGGCACTTGTTGGGATGGGATGGAGTGGAGGTGGGTTGCTGAGCTGGGTGCCCAGTGCTATTTGAGTGTGTATTGAAGTGAAGGATGGGGTGTAGGCCCCTAAGTGAGGAAGAGATGCTTACTGGGGGGATAACATGTAACTCAACTGCTCCCTCTTTGGGCGCCAGGAGCACAACTCCTGAGGGGGTCGCGGTGACTAACATCATAACAGAACACGTGTGAGGAGGATGCTAGGTCTCCCGCAGCCTGATGCTGGAGAAGACAGACTAAGACTGAGGCCTCTGTCCCCCATGAGTGGCTGTCTCCGCAGCATAGAAGCATCCGGGGATGTTGGCCACCAAGTGAGCCTCTCTGCCAGATGAGGATGATAGCTGCAAGGAGCAGTGGGTTAAGTAGATTTGCCAGTTTATAGTTGGTAAAGCAGCTTCGACCATTTTCGTTGGCTTTCATCTGCTGTTGGCTTGTGGGTGTTTCTCTTAGAGGCCTGCTGCTCGCTGTTGGTGCAGAATCGTTGCCTGGATGGGTCTTGAGGTCCAGCTGGTTGACTAGCTCCCTCAGGGTCTTGAGTAGTCCTCCAGTCCCAATATTGTTCGAGTTTCCTCCATGGAGTAAACCATCTGTGTTTCATTGTTCTATTCGAAGGTGGCCCCCATTGTCTTCAATGAATCTGCCAAACAGTGTATCCATGAAGGCACAGGTGAGGGGACCCTCGGTTTGCGCTTCAAATTTCTCCATCTCCTTGGGCAGGGCTTCTCTTGGTGCATTCGGTTTTAATACAAGAGACCCTGAGCAGCATGTCCTTAATGGGGGTGTCTTTTTTGTATCTGTGTGTTGACATCGTGGCAGAGGAGTGGCAGTTAGATAAAGTTAACTTGAGTGGTTAAAGGTAGTGCTCATTGGAGCGAGTATCCTCGCAGCAGAGAGGGACGATGTAGGTCGGGGCTCAGCTATATGCCAATTCAGTGGCAGGGTGGGGTGTGCTATGACCATTCCATTACCAATGGTGGTACTGACAGTTTCCCAGCTAGGCTCAGTGCTCCTCATGTCCAGACCTCCCCTGGTGCCAGTTTCATCAAGGGGGGTAGGTTGTGCAGCAGTCTGGCTGCGATGTGGAGCACACTGCCGGAGAGTTAGGAACTCGCGGTTGGCAGATGGCAGTCGGTTCTCAACCAGTGTATTCTGTGGGGGGCCTCCTTGGCAGCTGTAGACAAGAGGGTGGGGGGCACACTGGAGGCTGCAACATGTGGTACAGGCAAGGCCCCCAACCCACGGGTGCAGAGTGGTACAGCCCATGGGGGGATGCCTCGACAGTCCTGAGGGAGGAAGCTGGTGGGCACCCCCTGTGCAGGCCTTTAGTCGTGTGTGTCTGTACTTAGGCAGTCTCCAGGTGGCAGCACCAACCCTTTGGACTGCAGTCCCAGCCCTGAAGGCAGATGCAGACAAGGTGGCTCCTCCGAGGAGCAAGGCAACAGGTGGCCCCCTTCATCAGACGCTCTAGACCAACTGGTGCTTTCCAATGTCTGCAGCTGGGAGGGCTGTTATGGTTGCAGGGGCCCGAGTTCCGGGCACATGCCAGAAGAAGGTCGCTGAAGACAGCGGAAGTGGTTATACCAGCTGCGGAGGTGGTGTCTTAAATAGAACATAAAGGTCTACTAACACTAATGAGATTTTGCAGCCTTGTGCAAGATCAGATACTCTCTTATGCTATTTCATAGCCTGGCCCAAACTATTAATCCCTCCCTCAACTATTCATTGCCAGCAAATGGTCAATTTCTTCATTGATAAAATCGAAATAAATCTATTCAACATTCGGACACAACGCCCTCTAGAAGTGCTCCCTTGGGAGCATTTGGTTACCTAAGTGAGCACAGGCTCACTTAGGTAACGTTGCGAGCTTTCCAGTGGAGCAGGTAGAAAAGATGATTGCAGAGGTCAAGTCTGCCTCCCATATCGATCCCTGTTCCAATTTTATCTATTCCTGTCTGGCTCCTATTTTAATTCCCTACCTGACCCGAATGTCTTTTTATCTTTCCCTGACAAATGCTGAATACCGCGGCATCTGAATGCAAGCCCTAGCTCCTCTTTTGGCTATGAAAACAGGGATAGATGTTTCTGTCTAATCCTACTATCACCCAATATCCCTGCTCCCATACATGTCCAAGGTACAGGAAAGATTAGTCAACATCCAGCTGACTTTGTTTCTTGAAGACAACAATCTGCTCAATGTATCACAAAACTGGCTTTAGAGCCAGAAACTGCAAGGATCCCAGTACTTGCCGCTCTGAATGGTATCAGATTAGAACTAGATCAAGGCAGGGCTGCGGTCCTGATCCTACTTGACCTCTACACGGCCTTAGATATGGTATCTCACAGTTTATTGTTTAAAAAAACTAAATGAAACCAACCTTCAATGGTTCAGCTACTTCCTAAACAAAAGAACCCAGTCAGTTCAGCTGGACACTTTCAGATCGACCTCCCCATGTATCTAAATGTGGGGTCCAACAGGGCTCTTTGCTCAGCCCAACACATTTTAATGGGTTTGTTTCTTTCCTGGCTAACAAAGTCAGAGACTGGGGCTTCGAATTATGTTCTTACGCCAACAACATCCAGCTGGCTGTCTCCATTGCCCAGGAAAAATCTCACCGTATGCATATCAGAGATAGTGACGCGGATAAAAAGCCCATTGCCTAAAGCTGACCGCTAATAAAAAAGAGATTCTACTCTACTATGGTGCCCATAACATCTGGGACACCTTGTGGTGGTTATATTCAATGGGCTCCCACCAAGCCAGAACCTACGAAAGTGTCAAAGAACCTTGTTTTCACGATAGACAATTCTCTCACTATGCAGAAACAGGTCAACATGACATGTGGCAAATACTTTGGCCTACTCAGGATACTACAGAAATGTTTCCGTTGGATCCTCATGGCGTGGCTTAGAACTGTAGTCCAAGCATTGATTACTAGTAGACTGGACTATGGAAATGCCTTTTATTTGGGTATGGCAGACTTTCTCTTCACACGGCTACATGCTATCCAAAACGCCGCTGTCAAACTTATTTGTAACAGAGACAGGTATAGTTTGGCATCTGCTGCTGAAACACTATTCATTGGCTGCCAACCCATAAATAAGCCAAATATAAACTTCTGTCTCATGTCCACAAGGTACTCTGCGACACTGGCCCTGCCGGACTACATAGTAAAGTGGAATTTTACAAACCTGTGCAAAACGTGCATTTATCAAATTTAGCAATGGCAAAAGCCACACACATTAAAAAGCTAGTATGGGTGGTCTTTCATTCACCCACTTGGAAGTTGATCACTGGAACCTAATGCCCACTGATCTCCTTCTGACCTGAGACCATGCCAGGTTTAGAAAGACACTAAAAACCTGGATTTTCTCAAAGTGCCATATTCTTAGGACCTATAGCAGTCTAGGGCAATGGTACCCACTGGGGATGAGTATCTTTGCTCTAGAAATATTGTAAATAAAAACATAAATAAAATTATTTCGGAGCGCCTTCACTGCACGCAGTGATACATAAATGATTATTTTGCAGTAAACAAAAAAATCAATAAACTGGATTCATAAAAGTTACCTTTTGGCTTTAAAATACACCCCAGTCTCTCAAAGCTATGTAATGCCATTGCCCCCTCTTAGAATGGATAACAAAAACGGAAGTGGCAAACCCCACCTTCAGCGTAAACCATCTTAACCAACATGCTGAACTGAATATAGTTTAGGGAGAAAGTTTTCTCTAACCCCTTTGCTGCGGGGATAATTCCCCCGCTGTGTTGGGGGTTAGGGGGGCGCGCACAGCGCCCGCATGCTCATGACGAGCTCAGCTCATCATGAGGCACGGCGCTCCTGTGCTCATGACAAGCTGAGCTCGTCACAGGTGCACCGGCTCCCGTGGAACGCTCAGCACAGCAGGGGAATTCTCCCGCACCTGAGCGTTCCACGGCTCATGACGAGCTGAGCTCATCATGAGCACCAGAGCACCGTGCCTCATGACGAGCTCAGCTCGCCATGAGCATGGAAAAGGTTAAAATAAATTAGTAACAGGGAGGCTGTAGATTGTATAGAATTTGCAGGCATGTTCTCACAACATATCAAGGATTTGAATGCACAGTTAATCGTTATCTGGAAATTAAGAATAAGAAATTACAGAAGTAATAGGTTTATTATATTAGTGACATAAAAAGTAACCATTTTAGGTGAAAACATTCCGTTGTCTATATTTAATGCTTTTGCATCTGAAAATGTATGGAAAGAACATAGGCATATTGTGGCATACTTCATTTAGAATACAACGGTTTCATAGATCCAAAAATATCACTCTGCAGCTATTGGGAAATACAATAATGTACCTGTGGTGTCCTCTTGCATGTTTGTGCCTGCTTGGACATTGGAAATGTGGTTGAGCGAGTTCGAGAGTATTGAGGAATCAGTTAAAATGAGACCGGCAACTGGTTGGGGTGTTAATGATAAAAGCGTACCTCTTACTCGACTACAGAGTTTGAGGTGTTTTTGTTCACCACAACTCGACATTTGGCGACGAGCTATTGCACCCACGGACTGCCTAACACCTCAATGGTTGCTGGAAGATGGAGAGAACATGTACTGCCTGTTGTATACATAGCGGGTAAGTACCACGGCAGCCCAGTGTCCTTTGTCTCAGTCAGAGATGCAGCGACGGTCTGAATCTGCTTTCATGTGAAGGAGTCTTGTCGACACATGTCTTGGGAAAGGATATTACAAGTAAGCTGTTTGCAAGCAATTTGGTGAACGTGGGAGGCAATGTCTAGAGCTGGGCATGTCTACGTAATGCCACTGTTCTGCAACCTTCCCTAAACTGGCACGCCTAGATCAACAAAAACCCAAGCCCCCTGCCTACAACTTGTAAGGTGGGTGGAATAACTTTTTTCTCCCCTGCCCTTCCAGTGGTGCCAGGTGTCAGGAAGAGGCCAGATTCTCCTCCCCTGACACCTTTATAACGCTTTCTACTCCAGCCCCTTACCCTCTCTTCTAATCCCTCCCCACTTTGTCCTTCCATTTATCGCATGAAGTGCCCCGGGCGAAGACTGGTCTGCGACCTTCATTTCCCCCAGGGGCCGTTATCGCGCAATAACTACACTCTATGCTGTTACTTTGAAGTGTAAAAGGCCATTTTATTAGGACAAGGTTGCCTCATTTAAACTTTATTAACAGTACATAATTGCAAGAATATAACTTTTCATCCCATACTGACTTGTTCTCCCCTCACCACTCTCAAAACCATCTTACCCGTTTGACTCTCCCCCTTTCACTCGGTGACCTCCTTCATCTCCCCATTCTCACCTTCACTTGCCCGCCAAGCATCCTCTGTTGACTTTTCCTTCATTGCTCTAATGCCTCCCATGCCCCGCTATCAGTCACCTGTCACCCTCCCTGAGGGATGGATCGGCCCGTATGTGACTCACCACCCCTCTAAAGTACCGCCAACCAAGGAACCCCAGTAGGGTGTTTACCTGGGCACCTTTCGCCTCCCTTCTGCCGACCTTGCGGCCCATGTGGATCTCCTTCGACCACTTACCAACTGTGTCCCGCAATCCAATCCTATATTGTGCCCTTCAGCGACCGCGAAAGGTGCACACCATCTTTTTTATTTATTTATTTATTTTCTTAAACAAACCACTTGTTCTTCCGTCAATGCTCTTGTGCAGGAACCTCCATGTCTCTTGCCTGGCAAAAAGAAAACACCATGATCTTTTCCCATTACCTGCGGGCATTCTCCTTTTGCTGCATGCTCGGAAGCTCCCCCATTCCAAACTGTGCAAGGCACACCCCCTTCAGATTGCCCAATTTCCCGCACATTCCTCCTCATTGCCACCTAATCCCTTTGCCTGTGGATGGCGTAGTGTCCACCCTGACAGACGCACTAGGTTGTTCTCTTCCATTCTGGCCACAACGCCACTCATTGTGTTTCCCTTTATTCCACCATGTCACTTCCTGGTGGCCACTTCTCCAGCCCGGTTATGTCCGTACACTGGCTGCACCACATACCGGGCTGCCCAATGCATGAGAGAATGTCCACCTATCCAGATAACCGTCCTGGTTCCCGCATCCTATTGTATAAAAGAAAAAACAATTAGACCTGGAATAGAATATTCCCCCTTAATCCTAATCCCTTCGCGCTATTTGCTCTAAACCCCAGTACTACAAAACCCCTCATGAATACCTATATCTTCCACAACCAACTGCTTGGGCCCCCCTCTCTCCTTCTGTCAAATTCAGCCCCACCGATGGTCCATCCTAAACTGTTGCAGCCGCATCCCCACTGCATAGGAAATGCATAATTCAAATGGTTGGCCCCTGCCCCACTTTACATTCCGCCTTGCGCAAGACGTATGGTAGCCGAAAGGCCATCAATGTACCTCGACTCATGAAACAAAAACTCCCCCGCTAGAGGCCATGCCCTTCTCGACACAAACCTGCCGTTCTCGTAGCAGTATCACTGCTGTCCTTCCCACTCTCTGTCGCCTAGCTCCACTTTCCCTGTCTGCTTGATTTGAATTAAACGACTCAACCAACTCTTTAAGAGTCCATGCCTCAAGCACCTCCCCATAAATTTGTACGCCTCAAACGACCTGTCACCGCCTCTGTCAAACCCCCCCCCCACAGTTGTCCCCAAACGCACCAGACTGTCACAACAAAACTTCCAATATCGCCAATTCCTCCCACTGTCTTGCTCTCCATCTGGCCACCGTCGCATTTCAAATTTCGCACCCCAGACATCCAGTTTCCTCCGCCCTGGAAAACTGTGATAATGCCATACATCCCTCTGAGTCAACCAAGTGTGTGATGGCCAACTTCCCCTACCTCATCAGCCATCCCAGCACATTCCAAACCCCACAATTCCATTGCCTCTGAACTTTTGCACCTGCCAACCACCTCCCTCACCCCAAAAACAACCTACAACACCCTTGCAATCAGCCAAAACCATTACAGCCCTCAAATCTGCCTATGCCTGAGCGTCGGCAAATTGTTCTCCCTATTCACACCTTTCTGCCTACAATTTGTGTCAAATCCCCCCTGAACCCCCTTTCTACTACATTCAGCTCAAACCTCCCCTCGCCCCCAACCTGTATTGAAGAAACGTGGCTGTTCTCCTCCTACCTCCCTCACAACTGCATCCGCCCACTGTAATAAGTCCAGATGCAACTAACTCATAACGTCAGACTGTCCTGTGCCCAGTCGTTTCTTCTAGCTCCAAGGTCACCCCAACCTGTGTTAATTCTCTAAAGAGTTGTCCTGTCCCTTCACACTTCCGTAAGCTCTCTTTCGAACCAAATGTCCTCCTGCCACCGAGATGTCCCCAGAACCCTCTACTTCCTGAGTGAAATAACCCCCACTAAGTGTGTTAAAACTTCCAAACGGGGGCCCTCTACACATATCCAGGTCTGCCCTCGCTCACATATTTGCCAAATCAACGTGCATACCAAGCGAAAACACACTGTGGGTATATTCATTACCAAAAATGGGGGCGTAGGAAGGTGACAACCTCATACATCGCCATTTTGCCCCCTTTCACACATTCACCCCCCCTCAGGCTGATTGCATCGGCCACTGAGGCATACCATAGCCTTTGGGGACTACCGCTGCACCAATTCATTGACCGCCCCCCTTTTCCTTGCAAGCATGTTGTACCGCTTCCTAAATCCCCGACTCCTTTTATTAGGCACCGCCCTCAAAGTTGAATTGATCAAGTCTTCTCCAAAAGGAGCCGGCCGTGCTTGACCGGCATGTCATGCCTTCCCCGCCATCTTCCCACATGGTGCTAGCCCATGTGCCAATTCTCAAGCTTCCTTCAATTTACTGCCATTCTACTCCCTGTGAACTTGCTGTCCTACCCAACGCCCTTCAAGAAAACCCCCCCTGAGAGCCAGAGCAACGGCTTCCTGTAGGGATCCGTCGAGAACCACGGGCCCGTGGCCTAAACGAACCAGGCACGGGCCCCTTGGTCCGGCTGCCACATCCCTTAGTGGCTTTTCCCTGCTCTTCCAGGGTGGCCACATGGGAAACCCTGTGTGGGAGGATGTCCCCCATGTGCTTTGTACCCTTCCTTCCTAAGTTACCTTATTGCGTTTCCCATTAAGTGGTTCCCTTGCAAGGGCCGACCAGTCCCTTGCTCGCCCTGGCTTTTTGTGTTGATGCAGAGTATTGTGTTGATGCCACCCCCTGCATTTATCGCTCATGCTCCCCTTCCCCCTTGGACTAGCCGAGTTGGCACTACCCTGGTCTTTATTCCACATCGTAATTTTGCCAAGCACAATCCCCCATTCGCTGTACCTTATGGCCACTAGCCATGCGTTTCCACCGGGCATTTGCCCTAGCCCCATGCCTCACAAAGTCAAAATGCTGGCATAACTTTGGAAGGTTGATGCCCAATTTACGTTTTAAAAGGCGCCCTCTGCCCTTTTGACAACTCCCCATCCCCCGCATGTCACTTTTTTTTTCTTCAAAACTTTATTCGTGAATGTATATTCAGCACATATGCATACAGCGTTAGGCATCAACCATGTAATACATCACGCTTTTTAATTTACTCCCAATCTGCAAATGGGGGGCAGAGTCTCAGTCCCTAGGTCATTTCCATACAGATTTATGCACAATATCAGAGTCCTCCGTTATTATCAGGACATGTCCCCAGACCCACCCTCATCCTCCCCAACTATCCCTCCCCCACCCATCCACCCAGGTGTCTGAATTCTCCTAACTGTTCAGCCTTAGCTCCCCGGCGCTGACCACTCTCTGTCCGGAATATACAATAGAAGCTCTTCTAACCACCTCCTTCCAACCTCAATGTCCAATATACAGAGCAGCATTCCCCACGGGGCGCAGCGCGCTCAATTGTTCTGGGACAGTGGTCGATCCATACTGTCTAACTCCAGTAGCATGACCTCCCAATCCTGTGCCATGGGGGTTTTCCGCCTCCCGCCTTCCTCCTCCTTTCTAAGGGCAACACATTCTGCTCTGCCCCATCTCGCCACGTCCAACCGCCATGTCTCCACCCTGGGCGCTCTCGGGGACTTCCACTGCATTGTAATCTTCCTGATCGCTAAGAGGAGGGCTAGATCCACAAATCGCAATTTGGGTTTTAACGGTTTGGGGCGAGGACGAGCTCCTACTAAACAATATAATGCGCTCTCTTTCACCTGTATCTGGGATACCTCTCTCATTATCCGGCAGACCTCTCTCCAGTAACCGCCCAGCTGTGGGCATGACCAAAGCATATGTAGGAGGCCTGCCCCGTCCGCCCTGCATCGCGGGCACTGATGGGGGGCGTCGTGAAACATCCTGTGAATCCTCTCTGGGGTGAGGTATGCCCTATGGAGTACCATGGCTTGGATGTATTTAAATTTCACATTCCGGGAAACTCTCTTTGGATGTTCCAGGGCCACCCGCCAGGTTTCATCAGTAAAATCCTCCCCTGTGTCCCGTGACCAGGTCTCTCTCAGGGTGTCAAGGGGCAATGCAGCATGAGTTCTAATCCCCGTGTACAGCCATCGTACCAAGTGGCTCCAGGCCCCCATGTAGTGCACCAGATGTACTAGTTCGTGTTGCTGTGGTTGGATGCGTTGCGGCGCCCACGTTGTCCTAATAAAGTGAGATACAGTAGCGTGTAATAAGTAGTGTCTGTCCGAAGTCCCATTCGCCTGCACGAAAGTGTGATGGTCCAGCAGCAGGTTGTCTCCAAAGAAACTACCCACTCCCTCAATCCCGCATTCCGTCCAGTCCCGTAGAGCGTATTTGGTAAGCCTTCCTTGCGGTGTTGGGGTACCTAGTAAGGGGATATTATGGCTGTACCACCGACGTATAAGCCAGCGCCTTCTTCCAGCAAAGAAGGGCAGTACGGAGCAGAGGGTGGCCCAATCTTGGTATTCTACTTTTGGGTAGTAGTAAGGTATGTAAGTCACCCCGGCCTAGCCGGTCTGTTGTCCATCCAATCTCATGGAGGTTTCTCCCGGCCAGCCAATAAGACAACCATTGGAGCTGGCTTGCGTAAAAATATCCTTGGAAGTTGGGGCGCCTAGTCCTCCCATAGAGGTGCTAAGTTGTAATTTACGCAGACTGATCCGTCGTCTGCCCGACTCCCATATAAGGGTGATCAGTAAGGACTTAATGGTCGCAAAAATGCGGTGCGGGATACATATAGGCAGGTTCACGAAGTAGTACAATAAGCGAGGTAGCATTACCATCTTTGCTATCCCCCGCATGTCACTTTGTGATGCATATTCCCCATTGTTGTCTTCTTTCCTCTGTGCGTTCACCTTGTCTGTTTGGACCCCCACCAAGCATGTGGCACCAGCTTACCTTCTTGCCCACACAGGTGCCGCAGCTGCACCTGCTTTGTTGTAAAATCTCTCACAGCTCCCCACACACACCCATCGATCGGCAGGATTTCCTTTTAAAACCTTTGGTTCCCTCATCCCATGTCTTCGCCCCCTCCATTACCTGAGCGTCTGCCCAGGACCTCCTTGTCTTTGCCCGGTGCTACTGTTTCACCTTGCTCCGCGCCCTCCACTTCGTCTTTTGGTGTGCTTGCCTCCTGCAAAACACCAATCTTCTGGTTGCCATTATTCCCTTCCTGAGCCACCCGCCACCCCACCCCCACACCCCTCACCATTTTAGCTCACAAACCACGACCCTTGAAACAGCAGGATTTGCAAACACATAACCGTAGGAGTAGATATCAGAGACCTTAACCACTCGTCACAGTCCCACTTCACCTTTCCCATTCATCACTATCATCCTACAGTACCCGACATCAACTCTCCCTCGCGTCTCCTTGCGCCCCACACAGCATCACATCCCCCTTTTTCGTACCCTTAGCATCCATGCCATTCTTCCCAATCATATGTCTATGCTGTTGGATTCTCTGCTCGATCACTCGTTGGAGGGTAGGCTGTCGGGGACCCCCCTGCTGCTTCAGGCCAGCGTTCTGGGGTCGTTGTGTGACCCACCGGTGGGGCCCCATTACTACCACCCTCACCGCCGCTCCTGATTCCCCCTAACCCACCAGCCTGCTCCAACCTGGTGGGTCCTGTGCACCACCAGGCCTTAATGCCGTGCTGGCTGTCCCTCACCGCCACTCCATGTCAGGCTAACTGCAGCCCAGGCCCTCCTGCAGTCCCACCCACCCCCCACCTGCCTCAGCCCCCCATTCCTACCACACTGATTGGAGTGTCACCCACTCCCCCAACCAAAACAACTAGCGCCTGATGCTTCCTGTCCTTCCACTTGGTGCCCCCACCCATCCTAGAGCAAGCCCCCACACTTACTGGCCCCACCTCGCCCTACAATGCCAAAGCTCTGCCCCTCCCCTCTGGGCCTCTGAATTACGGGGATCAGGCTGCCTGATATCTCCTCAACCTATTCCTTGTAAGGCGTCTCAGTGGGGGGGCCGTAGGCCCACCCTCCTCAAAGGCTTTGAAGTTGTTTGCCTCACGCAGTGGGGGTAGCTTAAAAATACCTGTATTGGACAGCAACCTGCGCATGCATTTGCTGATAAGCAGGCGCATAATTAGGGGGGGTGCACATCCAGACGGGAAGCTAGACACGACGGAACACCGGCTCCTAATGCAGCACCCTTCCCCCGCTCACACCCTCGGATGCCTACCGCATCGAAGAGCCACGCAGGCAGGCACTTAACCCCACCTCCGCATGGAGCTTTGGCTACGCCTCAACTCCAGTCCCCAGCTTATGGCCCCAATCACCCAAACAGCGCATGGCCGCTTACCGTCGCATGCCGCCGCTGCAGCCCAACTTGTGCACGTGCCCCGCGTGGGTCGGCTCCCGCCAACCCCCACCTGGTCTTATCAGACCTCGGGGCATCCGGCCAGCCCACACTGCATGACTTGATCAGCGTGGCACTCCGAAGCACGCTCCAGAACACATCAGCTCCACGAGGTAGGCTCCCAGCAGCTCGCTAACCGCGGGAGGTCGTAAAGCCTACATGCGAAACCCCTTATCTGACCCAGCTACTGGGCCCACAGGAAAAGACCCTATCGCTTTACTAACTTTTTTCTCTCCCTCCCAGTGGTGCCAGGTGTCAGGAAGAGACCAGATCCTCCTCCCCTGACATCTTTATAACCCTTTCAACTCCCACCCCTTCCCCTCTCTTCTAATCCCTCCCCACATTGTCCTTCCGTTTATCACGCGAAGTGGCCTGGGGGAAGACTGGTTTGCGACCTTCACTTCCCCCTTGGGCCGGTATGGGAAGGATATCCAACCTGTACTGTGGTTGATATCTGAACTTTAAAGATGGCCGCCACGATAGTAGGCAATACGTTCTATGTAGATGAAGATGTCCCTTTTTAATGTTGTGGACAGCAACAAGCGTTTGGCTTAAGCGCAGTAAGGCTATGCCAATTCTATAATCAACAAAACAGATGCCAGTACTGCTTAATGAATCAAAGATTATATAGAAAAATGAGCACCTAATCTCTCATTTCTAAAGACCACTCTTTCAGTCTAGAATTTAATCTCAAGGAAATATTTTTATTTTGTTTCCACCATTGGTAGGATTTCTTTTTATTATATTGCAAAAGGGTTTAGAATATTTGGCTTTATCAATCAGTCCAAAATATCTTGCATTGATACATAGGAGGGGGAGAAAGGCTCCTAATGCTAAAATCTATATGTGAGTATTTACAAGTGCATAGTGTGGAAAAAGGAGGATTTAAGAATGAAGATAAAGTGCGACGTGGTATTATTCAAAATCAATCATCAACTGCATACAGGATTACATTCAAACATACGTGAGTGAGAGGACTCAAAAAAGGAAGAAGGAAGGAAAGAGGTGTATAGAATTGGTGGCCCTGCACAAGTCCTAGTTATACATGGCAGGTAATAACCACAACAACAAAGTTGAAAGGTGTCTTTTGATACAATCAACAATTAAGCCATCAGAAATTTTTTGAATTTAACCAATATTGCAAATGATTGGCTTAAAAAATAAAGGTCAGAAAGGTCGACGCGTTTCGAATCCCCAAGAATGGTGGGATTCTCCTCGGGACTGTGTGAAAATCAATCTGAAAAACATAAATATAAAACCATTCTATCAGTCATATTCTCGGACAACACTCAACTTAAACATTCAGTCCAGGTCACACTCAATTCGTACCTGAACCGCTTCTGATGTCTTGTCTGATGGGGAACTGTGGGGAAAGAACAACGGGCTATCAGCGTCTATTAGTTATAAATAATGGATTCTAAGGAGGAAAAGAGCTAGTACTCACTAGATCACTTCTTGACTGGCCTCGACGGGCAGTTGTATTTTAATTTTTCGATGCAATTTGCGGGAGTTGTTACCACTTTTAATCGTCTCTGAAAATTGAAAAGACCGTATTTTAATTTTGGGAAGTTGACGGGGAAAGTGTCGTGAATGGTGCTTCCAACATATCGGAAAAGCAAGTCCTCATGTTAGAAACACACCTTGATTGCATTTGCGTGCACTCACTCGGTGCAACGTTGCCTAGCCTCGCATAGCCGAAAGCGCGATTAATTACCTTTAGTCGAGGACGAAGAGTCTCCCTTGGGCGTTGCTCTAATCAAAAAGACGCCGTAAAGCTTTTCCGGGTCCGTGGGTTTTTAAAAAAAATATGGAGGACTGTGTTCCGTTCGAAAGGATTGCTGGGATATGTAGTTTTTTATGGGAGATGTAGTTTTCACACAGAGTTGAATTGAATAACTTTATAAAGACACATGATGGAAATGCGTCAGGTGTCATAGTGCTCGTTGATTCCAGTGTTGGACTAAGGGGGCAAGAAAAAGGTGCTTACAGCCCCCTTAGTCCAACACTGGATTGACGAAGCCCATGTAGAAAGTGATTTACGATGGACAGTAATCTCCAAGGTTGAACCTGACCTGAGGGGTGGAGATTTAGAGGCCAAATTATGACAGAGAGAAGCAATGCTTATTCTAAAATTCAACACTGCAACAAGAGGCCTGAATGAGATGTCGGAACTATACAATCTGTAAGTATGTGGGACCGACATGTGTATTATACTTTTCTGCAATTGGAATCAACGAGCACTATGACACCTGAACAAATTATTACGACTATTCAGCAAGAAAGTTTTTCATGATTATTAAAATGCAACAAACTCACACATCAATGACACCACGAGTGCCTATTTCTACTATTACACAGATCTAGTTGCTCCCCAAACTTTCAGCAAGACGCATTTCCATCATGTGTCTTTATAAAGTTATTCAATTCAACTCTATGTGAAAACTACATCTCCCATAAAAAAACTACATATCCCAGCAATCCTTTCGAACGAAACACCGTCCTCCATATTTTTTTTTAAAAACCCACGGACCCGGAAAAGCTTTACGGCGTCTTTTGGATTAGAGCAACGCCCAAGGGAGACTCTTCGTCCTCGACTAAAGGTAATTAATCGCGCTTTCGGCTATGCGAGGCTAGGCAATGTTGCACCGAGTGAGTGCACGCGAATGCAATCAAGGTGTGTTTCCAACATGAGGACTTGCTTTTCCGATATGTTGGAAGCATCATTCACGACGCTTTCCGCGTCAACTTCCCAAAATTAAAATACGGTCTTTTCAATTTTCAGAGACGATTAAAAGTGGTAACAACTCCCGGAAATTGCATCGAAAAATTGAAATACAACTGCCCGTCGAGGGCAGTCAAGAAGTGATCTAGTGAGTACTAGCTCTTTTCCTCCTTAGAATCCATTATTTATAACTAATAGACGCTGATAGCCCGTTGTTCTTTCCCCACAGTTCCCTTTCAGACAAGACATCAGAAGCGGTTCAGGTACGAATTGAGTGTGACCTGGACTGAATGTTTAAATTGAGTGTTGCCCGAGAATATGACTGACAGAATGGTTTTATATTTATGTTTTTCAGATTGATTTTCGCACGGTCCTGAGGAGAATCCCACCATTTCTGGGGATTCGAAACGCGTCGACCTTTCTGACCTTTATTTTTTAAGCCAATCATTTGCAATATTGGTTAAATTCAAACATTTTCTGATGGCTTTATTGTTGATTGTATCAAAAGACACCTTTCAACTTTGTTGTTGTGGTTATTACCTGCTATGTATAACTAGGACTAGTGCAGGGCCACCAATTCTATACGCCTCTTTCCTTCCTTCTTCCTTTTTTGAGTCCTCTCACTCGCGTATGTTTGAATGTAATACTGTATGCAGTTGATAATTGATTTTGAATAATACCACGTCGCACTTTATCTTCATTCTTAAATCCGCCTTTTTCCACACTATGCACTTGTAAATACTCACATATAGATTTTAGCATTAGGAGCCTTTCTCCCCCTCCTATGTATCAATGAAAGATATTTTGGACTGATTGATAAAGCCAAATATTCTAAACCCTTTTGCAATATAATAAAAAGAAATCCTACCAATGGTGGAAACAAAATAAAAATATTTCCTTGAGATTAAATTCTAGACTGAAAGAGTGGTCTTTAGAAATGAGAGATTAGGTGCTCATTTTTCTATATAATCTTTGATTCATCCTTTTCAATGTCAGCAGTGACGTGAGGCAATCTACATAGCGCAGGGAAAGATGGGCGTTTGAACATCAGATCTTGGATATGCATGGACGCTGAGGAAAAGTTTACCGCGCGGTGAGCAATAGGAACATTCTCGGTATATGCTAATTGGGCAGTTAATGTGATGGATCAAAAGGCGTACTTATTTGAAACCTAATGGTTATAGGACACACTTTAGAAATTTCGGGGTACGTGTCTTAATGATAAATTCGGGGCGCGTAGAACCATTATGTCAGCATGGAAAGTAGAACAGAGGTGCCGTAACAATACAAATTCTTTGTAAAGAGAGTGTGATTACAGGTTAAAAATATGGAGTCTTGAGGTGCTCGTATAAAGGACAGAGCAAGGGGGCATTCAATAGAGACACATTCGTGTGAACATTTTGCCTCTTAATTTAAAGGTAGTAGGGAGAAAGTGAGTGTATTTAATATGTCTGTATTGGGGCTGAAGTATTGGAGTTAGACATGACATAGAGCATATGTGATTTAAGGACAAATAAGGAAATACTATTACGGTTTAATATAACACTTTGATCATGATAGATGGAGTGTATCATGGCTCCATACAGAGGGTGACTCGGAGTGTTAGCAGTTGACACAAGAAGTGCATGATTTGGTGCGGAGAATAAGAAGTGAATCTTACATCAAGGTAAGATTCAGGAGCTTTTTATTACCTTTAGTTATAACTATCAGTGTGTGAATGAGAGTAACAATGAAGAGTTATATATACATGGGAAATTATTTGTTTTGCAGTATCGTGGACATTGGATATTTTAATTTTTTTAATTCATACCTGCAGAGACTAATAGGGTGTGAATCATATTGCCAGCAAGGTGAGATGATTTATGTATATTTAGTAACTATCATCATCACATGGGTGCAGGTGGTCTCACCCTGGAATGCTTTTAACTTACAATATGTCTTGTTTCTAATAACAAATACCTGGAGTTTTTATTCTTGACATTGACTTGGGGTGGCTGTTCCATCTTCTTTCGGGTGCATCACTACTTACACTTGGTGAAAACTATTGGCTTATGCATTTTAGCACAGGTATTGTATATATATGTTGGAAAGGGAGCTTTGGTGGTCAGGAATCTTTAGTAGAATATCTTGCTTAACAAGTAATACTCATATATATTTGTATAGGTGTAAATATGTCTGTTCACATAGTATATGGACATGTAGATCACAAGACACTTTTTATATATGATATGCAGCCTTGAGGAAGCCCTGATAGGGCGAAACGCGTGTCGGCTGTGGAACATTGTGTCACATAATGGAATAAAAACGTGATTGATCTACACTACGTAATCTTTATTGATTGGGAACTCTATAACATAACAACATTCACTGCAGAAGAGTGCTAATTGCACAGAGGATGAAAGTAAATAAAACATGATGTCCTCTGGTGTCTTTTGATAAAGTTAGATCTGTTTTCACTTTTCTGGATGCAGAGTTTGACGCCCTAGGTGGATGAGCGTTGGACACTAAGGTTGCACTCGAAACTTGCTGTATTTTCACTATTGCCAAGCTGATATACTAAGGAGATACATTGATGTGCAGGTCGATAAAGGCATATCCACTTTGCTTTATATTTTGTATGATCTTAAGTGGATACATTTGTCACAATTTACCATGCAGCATCAAAGAGAGAGTGCTGTTCCCGTTGTGAAACGTATAGTTTTTTAATACTTCAAGATATGCATGGCACGTACGCCGACCATCTTCGATGTCGAGGGAGACTTGAAAGCGCTGGCACGGCGGTGACAGGCACACTAGCATCAAGCATTTCAGAACAAAGCATTAGCACAATGGTGACCGACACACCAACATCAAGCGTTTCAGAAAGTTTGCACTGGAAGCCATGAATAACTGGGACAGGCACACCAGTTGTTGAACGTGCCTAAATATTAACAGTGTAGGAAGATATCTCCTGGTGAGTGAGAAGCTTTCTAGGTCAAGGAAAACTAGGAAACACTTCAAGATGAAGAATATGGTCAGATTTCTGGTCGACAGAGTTCAGTGATGGCCTCACCAGTTGTTTAGACATATACTGTATGCCTTCACAAAGATATATGGTGTATTTATCATTAAACTATTGGATTAGTAGCAAAGTTATAGTGCTATAACGTCTGCTTTCGCAGTAATAATAATATTTTTTCTTGTTTACAGCTGGCATAACAAAGTTTAATTTGGATTTTTTAAGGGTTGTTTTTAACGAAAGAGGAAAATGCAGAATGATAAACCACCTCAATTCTTCCTTAGCAGCACAGGTAACCCACCCATCAAATGAACAAATGGAAATAAAAGTGAATTAGCTAGAGTATGTGGAACTAACCTTAGTGCAGAATGGAAATACTCTTTTTTACTGCATTGTTTTGGAGGAGAAGGTCAGGAGGTCTTAGAGACCCTCCCTACTTGTAGTGCTAATGAGGAAAGAAACTTAAATGAGTATGAAATTTGCATCTGCATTATTTACTCCACATAAGCACAATGTTGGAAAGATACCATTTTGGTATGAGAGAACAAGGCAGCACAGAAACAATAGAAGAGCATGTAACTAGTGTCTAGTCTAGTTACAACTAGACTGAGGACTGCCACATGCAAATGTGGTAGTGTAACTGTGACAGGATCAGGGACCGGTTGGTTTTGAAATGTAGCTGTGACAAGATTAGGGAAGAGCTGTGGTGAAAGGATGAGCTGCCACAAGAAGTCCTAATCATAGCTAAATCGTAGCTAAATGAGTTGAGCATATGATGAAATCCGTAATGGAATTAAGCAACTCGAAAAGAGGGTGGGAGTAAGAAATCTGAGGAGTCGGTATGTGTAATCATAGAAAACAGAAATGATAACAACTGTGAGAAATTTAAATTCAAAGGAAAATGTTTTAGATGGGGTAAACTAGGTCATAAAGCCAGTGAGAGGGACTGTCCTGTCACACAAGTCACATGTCACCTGTGTGGGAAAAGATAGCATTTTGGGAAATGCTGCTGGAGCAGAGAAAAGAAAACGGACATAAGAAAAGTGGTACATGAGGCGGTGCAAGATATTGTATTCCAAGTGAATGAAAATTTAAGTCTAATGGCAAGTGTGGGATTTTTAAACCTGAACATCCTTTGGCTCTGGTTAAAACAATGATGCAGAACTGTTGATAAAATTTGCTTCCGGTTCTCATTTGACCATCATTTAAAAAGAAATATTTGAGGAAAGTTTTAGGAGTCATGTACAACTGAAGGAGGTGGATATTCGTCCAGGTATTTACGGTGGGGGACCCATTGAAATGCTGGGTTGTTTTAACACTGATATGAAGTTTAAGGGAAATACCTGTGAAGGTAAAGTTTAGGTATCACTTAAGGGCGATAGTCTGATTGGAGGATCGCATCAGAAAATACTGGGGGTCAAGTTAGATTCCAATTAGGTACCACTGGTAAACCGGCTACTCGCCACAAACTATGTAAAAGAATTTCCTCAACTGTTTCAGGAACAACTAGGTTGTTAAAAAGGGTATAGGTACCACATAAAACTTAAAAAGAATGGTGTGCCTGTAGTGGCTAAATTATTATGCATTCCCTTAAGTATGAAAGAGAGTGCGAGGAATGAAATACAGAAACTGGTTGATATTGGTGTGATTGAACCAGTTGAAGCCACTGAATGGCTAGCACCCATTGTGGTGGCAATGAACAGAATGGAAACATTTGTCTCTGTGTCAACTTGAGGGCGCTCAATCATGAGGTTGTGGTGGATACATTTCCCCTTCCTAACATTCAGGCGTTGATATTGACCTTAACTAAGGCAAATGTATTCAGAACACTTGACATGACAATGGCGTACCATCGGGTGGAATTGGAAATGGTCTTACAAGATCTAACAGCATTTATAACACAGTTAGGTGCATATAAGTACAAATGGCTACTGTTTGGTCCTATATCAGTGGCGTTTGTATTCCAGACGGTAATATCAGTTGTTTTGAAAGGTCTTGATAGGGTCAAGTGTTACCAGGATGACCTGCTGATACTCAGGAAAGATAAACAAGAACATGATGTAAAGGTACAATCGGTGATAGAAGGTATTATGAAGTCAGGTCTGAATCTGAAACGAAAAAATGTAAATTTTGTGTGCATAAGGTAGACTATCTGGGTCATCTCAGCACAGGTACTGATGTTTTGCCAAAAAAGGAACATATGGAGGCCATTATGAATCTAGAAGAGCCAAAGATCAAAAAAGATTTGTTTTTGTTTTTAGGAGTGCTGGACTATTATAACAGGTTGGTCCAGAATTATGCAAAGAAAGCTGTGTGCTTAAAATCTCTATTAAGTAAGAAAGCAAATGTTGTATTGAATGAGGAGTGTTAAAGGGAATTTGAAGAGGCGAAGAAGGGCTTAGAAAGCGGTTTGTGTTAAAAAGCGTTTGTTCCAGGTGATGAGACAATCATAGTACAGAACACCAGTCTAAACGGTTTAGGGGCTGTTTTAATTCAGAAAAGGAAAGGAGTGGCCAAATTACTTGCATGTGACTCCAGAGGTTTTAAGGAGGCCAAAAGAATTATTCCATTATTGAACATGTAGTCCTTGGAATTTACTGGGCATTGAACAACTTCAGAAATGTTGTGTGGTAACTTCAAAGTTAGGTCTGATTACAAACCTGTGAAGGGAGTATTCATGAGGAAGGGTCTGGGTGCAATCTCTTCAAAGATAAGGAGGTGGAATATTTTTCTGCAAGATTTCAGCTTTGCAGTTGAGTATATACCAGATGCAAAAAAGAATTATGCTGATTGCCTTTCACATTTGGTCAAAGCAAACAGTATTTTTTCTGATGAGGAGGGTGATGAGTTGGTTGAGGAGTATATCATTGTGTTTGAATTCACATTGGGTGCCATTTATGAAGAAGAATGGTTAACTGAAATGGAGAAGATAAACAAACCATATATTCTGGGCAAGCCTTGGTCAATGGTATAGGAAGAGTCAGTAGACAAAGGCATTGTCTTAATGGGAACTAGACTCACTCCGCTTGTGGGGTTAAGGAATTGACTTATATCTCTGGGACATGATGAATATAAGAAGTACTATTAGGATCAAGAAAACACTAAGGGCCTGATTATGATTATGATTTGGGCAGTCAAATGGACCGCCAAACCTACAGTGACGGTGCTGCAACCACCGCCCGACTGCCGTATTATGACTTTGGCAGTCAGACTGCCACAGGACCGCTGCTACTGCCAGGGATCCACAATCCCTTTCGTTCTTGCAGCGGTTTGAGGTCACAATATACTGGTGGTGCAGTTGCGACACTGCCAAGTATATTTTGAGTTTCCTCACTGCTCTCCTTTTCATTGCAGTGCGCCCACCATGAAAAGGGTGGCAGTGAGGAAACTAAGGAGGGCCTCCAGGGCCCCCTGTTGCCAAAGGGCACAGGGCTGCATGCAGGGGACACATGGTCTGCCTCCTTTTCTTTCTGCGCCCCCAGTTCCTGCACAGCATCAACTTTACAGTCATGCTGTGCATGAACATGCTGTGGCCGTCCCATGGCGCTGCCTTTCTAAGGCTGTCCTATGAGCATTTAAAGGTAGTGCCATGAGCCAGCCGCTGTAGGACCACCCATCTGGATTACAACTCGGTGTGCGGTCAGCAGTGGAGTTTGGCAGTGTGGGAGCATACGAGGTGGCATGCCTCCCTGCTCCTACACTGCCAAACTCAAAATCAGGCCCTAAGTTCCAATTTTTGGTGGCTTGGATTAGATGCAGAGGTTGAAAGATCTGTGAGAGATTGTATAGAATGCTGTAACAGCAATAAAAGTCTTGTAACAAGACAGATTCCAATGGTGTGTAGGAGATTATCGAAACATCCATGGGAGGAGGTAGCAATAGATATTGTTGGTCCACTTCGGGGAGAACATCAATTTCCCCTCCTAGATCTGATTGCCAGGTGGGTTAATTGTGTCCTTTATATTTCCTCGACAATTATGAACGAGGTGTTTACAAGGGAAATCTTCCCCAAGTCGCTGTTGATGGATAATGATCGTCACTTCTGCTCAAGCAAATTTGAGGCTTTTCTGAGTGAGTGGGGGTAGAACACACAAGGGTTTCACGTGCCACCTTGAGACTAACGTAGAGGTGGAGAGACTTAATAAAACTTTGAAAGAAGGCATTCCGTTGGCAAAAACAAATAATTTGGATTCGAGGAGGGTTCCACAGGATATCGTATGACTCTACACTCCTCCCCATGAAAGTCACTATTTAAATAATTCAAGTGTCGGTCTGCAAGCACAAAGCTATGTCCTAGCTGGATGGTGTGCGACAAAAGGATAAAGTTCAATGGATCAAGTGGATGGCGGGATAAGGAATTCAGGGCACAATTATAAAGAAAAGAGTATTTTGATAAATCTAAAAAGGTGAAGGCAATGTTATTCAGGTTGGTGACACCGTGAAGATTGGAACACCCGTAGGATGTGCACATTCACGCAGGAAAGGAACGCATTTAAGGTTTTCAAGAACGCTATCAAAACAGATGATGGTAGGGTTTTGAATTTGAATAGGGCTGTGAAAGTTAAGAAAGTTCAGGATATTTCACTAGAACATGATGTGGATCTTAATCCAAATCAAAAGACTAAAGACTTGGTTGGTAGAAGCTTGAGTCGCAGAAGGTTCAAGACTCCATCTTCTCTTCATGACCATGTCATTAGCAAGTAATTTCATCTTATCTTCAAGACTGTGTCATTAGCAAGTAATTTATTTATTCAGTTTATTTTGTTGAGTCTTTGGGGATGTGTTTGCTGTGTGTAGTGCATAGTTCAACTTTCGAGGCAACCTATTTATCTGCATAACTTTAGTTAGAATGTCTATATGTGTTTTAAGTAGATATTTAGGATTTGTTTTAACTTAGTACATTGTAACTTTTTGTTTTGAAGCATTTCATGGGAAGGGTGAAGTGTGTGTTTTCCTCTTGCATGCATGTACCTGCTTGGTTATAGCTACACCTACATTCTAAATGTGGTTGAGAGAGTTCAAGAGTGTTGGGGAGTGACAGCTAGGAGGGGACCAGTGGCTGACTGGGTATTAATGAATAGAGCATACTTCTTAATCGACTACAGTGTTGAAGGTGTTTTTGTTCACCACAACACCACAGCACCAACCTGACACACCAATGAAATGAGTACCTCTGCCCTGGAAGGAATTTCAGTGGAATAGACCAAAGGGCCTTTTGTGACCAAAAAGTTTACAGACTGGCGTGTATTGCCAAGTGGCTTTGCTTACCTTCTGTATCTTAGTACACTTTGAAACCAGGTCACATATTATCTGGGGATTGCTTACATGCTCCAAAGCATTGGGAAATACATTTCACAGTCAGCATTTTTGTCTTGCATGCTAATGGCGGACACTGGAAAGTACATTTGGAATGGGTATAAATGAAAGAAGCTAGGTGTTACTTGCTGCTAGTCAATCAAACTTACATAGACTGAGGCTTCTAACAACTTCATTTCGGTTTGTTCCGGATCGCCCCTCGGATTCCATGTAGTCAGATTTGTGCCCTCAAGTATCTTCATTCCACTTCCTTTTTGGAAATCTGCTGGTATTTTCTATTGCCCTTCCTATTTCATTAGTATTAAGTTTCATTCTGTGTCAATTGTGTAGTCCCCAAAAAAGATACACAATTGATTGACGGAATGCAGAACAAATCAAAACATTCACCCCCAGTCAAGAGATCTGGGTTAAATCCATCATTCTTTTGCTGACCATGCTACCCCAGTTTAGACCTGGCCATATGCAAATCTTTCTTGACCCTGTGCCTCATGGGAACAGTCCAGCCCGAACTGCCAAGCCAGGTCCTCCCTGGACCGGAAACAAGCATCCTAGGACCGGTTTTGGGGTTTCACCCCTCTTCAGCCAGGATAGCTTGATTCCAGAGGCACAGTGATCCCAGGTCCCACGTCTGGGCATACCTGGCGCACTTAGGGCGAGAAAGCAAAAGACACACAATTGATTGACAGAATGCAGAACAAATCAAAACATTCACCACAGTCAAGAGATCTGGGTTGAATCCATCATTCTTTTGCTCACCATGCCACCACAGTTTAGACCTGGCTATATGCAAATCAGTGTTGACCCTATGCCTCATGGGAACAGTCAAGCCCGAACTGCCAAGCCAGATCCTCCCTGGACCAGAAACAAGCATCCTAGGACCAGTTCCAGGGTTTCACCCCTCTTCAGCCAGGATAGCTTGATTCCAGAGGCACAGTGATCCCAGGACCCACGTCTGGGCATACCTGGCGCACTTAGGGCGAGAAAGCAAAAGACACACAATTGATGGACGGAATGCAGAACAAATCAAAACATTCACCCCCAGTCAAGCGATCTGGGTTAAATCCATCATTCTTTTGTTCACCATGCCACCCCAGTTTAGACCTGGTCATATGCAAATCAGTCTTGACCCCGTGCCTCATGGGAACAGTCCAGCCCGCACTGCCAAGTCAGGTCCTCCCTGGACTGGAAACAAGCATCCTAGGACCGGTTTCAGGGTTTCACCCCTCTTCAGCCAGGGTAGCTTGATTCCAGTGGCACAGTGAGCCCAGGACCCACGTCTGGGCATACAGGAGCACTTAGGGCGAGAAAGATAAAAGACACCGAAACCGGTCCTATAATGCTTGTTTCCAGTCCAGGGAGGACATGGCCTGGCAGTTCTGGCTGGACTGTTCCCATTGGGCGCAGGGTAAAGACTGATTTGCACATGGCTGGGTCCAAACTGGAATGGCATAGTGAGCAAAAAAACGATGGATTTAGGCCCAGATCTCTATACTGGGATGAATGTATGACATTGTTCTGCATTCTGTCCATCAACAGTTCTTTTTGCATTTGTCACCCCGAGTGGGGTGGGTATGCTCAGACGTGAGTCCTGTGCTCTCCATGCCACTGCAATCAAGCTATCCTGGCGGAAGAGGGGTGAAACCCCGAAACCGGTCCTAGTATGCTTGTTTCCAGTCCGGGGAGGACCTGGCCTGGCAGTTCGGGCTAGACTGTTCCAATTGGGCGCAGGGTTAAGCCTGATTTGCATATGGCTGGGTCTAAACTGGAATGGGATGGTGAGCAAAAAAACGATGGATTTAGGCCCAGATCTCTATACTGGGGTGAATGTATGACATTGTTCTGCATTCTGTCCATCAACAGTTCTTTTTGCATTTGTCACCCCGAGTGGGGCGGGTATGCTCAGACGTGAGTCCTATGCTCTCCATGCCACAGGAATCAAGCTATCCTGGCTGAAGAGGGGTGAAACCCTGAAACTGGTCCTAGGATGCTTGTTTCCAGTCCAGGGAGGACCCGGCCTGGCAGTTCGGGCTGGACTGTTTCCATTGGGCGCAGGGTCAAGACTGATTTGCATATGGCTGGGTCCAAACTAGAATGGCATGGTGAGCAAAGAAACGATGGATTTAGGCCCAGATCTCTATACTGGGGTGAATGTATGAAATTGTTCTGCATTCTGTCCATCAACAGTTCTTTTTGCATTTGTCACCCCAAGTGGGACTGGTATGCTCAGACGTGAGTCCCATGCTCTCCATGCCACTGGAATCAAGCTATCCTGGCTGAAGAGGGGTGAAACCCCGAAACCAGTCCTAGGATGCTTGTTTCCAGTCCAGGAAGGACCTGGCCTGGCAGTTCGGGCTGGACTGTTCCCATTGGGCGCAGGGCCAAGACTGATTTGCATATGACTGGGTCAAAACTGGAATGGCATGGTGAGCAAAAAAAACTATGGATTTAGGCCCAGATCTCTGTACTGGGGTGAATGTATGACATTGTTCTGCATTCTGTCCATCTACAGTTCTTTTTTGCATTCGTCACCCCGAGTGGGATGGGTATGCTCAGACGTGAGTCCTGTGCTCTCCATGCCACTGGAATCAAGCTATCCTGGCTGAAGAGGGGTGAAACCCTGAAACTGGTCCTAGGATGCTTGTCTCCAGTCCAGGGAGGACCTGGCCTGGCAGTTCGGGCTGGACTGTTCCCATTGGGCGCAGGGTCAAGACTGATTTGCATATGGCTGGGTCCAAACTGGAATGGAATGGTGAGCAGAAAAACGATGGATTTAGGCCCAGATCTCTGTACTGGGGTGAATGTATGACATTGTTCTGCATTCTGTCCATCAACAGTTCTTTTTGCATTTGTCCCATAACCATGTTAGTTCCATAGTGATTCTGATGAATGTATTTCCAAAGATGGTTAGCATCTATATTTCAGTGTGACAATACAGAAAAACAGTTAGCATACGAAGAATCTGTAATAAGGATTAAAAATGATCCAGAGTTTTGCTGGTCAATCAAAAAAAGGGAAATAATAATGTTGAAAAAAGAAATATTGCCTAACAAGGCAGAAAGGGTTAAAGGAGAGTGAAAGTAGAAGGTTTGAGGTGTTATGTAAAGCAAAAGATGATATATTTGTAGCAAAAGTTAGACGTACCTAGCTTAATGAGATATTGTTTTTGTACATAATTCTTGATGAGTAAATACCATCGGCTGCAACTGTGATCTGTGATGCTCTTCCCGTAGCTGCGTATTTGAAAACGTGTTCCAGCAAAATTTTCAAAGCAAGAGGGCTATAAAGCCAGTGTTGGTCAATAATATCCCGTGCTAGTGAAATTGTAGAATAAATAATGGTAATTTAATGCTATCTTCATGCTTTTCCTAATAAAGTCCACTTTGAGTCCAACAGAAGTTTCTAACATAAAGTACTCTCCAAAAAATACATAGTACGCTCCCAATAATGCTGTATAATAAGGTATTCTGCTAACATATGTATATGATTAGCAGTTTCAGTCTGACATTTATTACAGATGATTATTGCTTTTTTACCAAACGTGCTACTTTTATGGGGGTATACGTAATGTGGCTTCTGTAATTTCATAGCTGATAATGCAGTCCAAGATAAATGTATAATAAGTCCTCATCCTTTTATTGCCTACATAAATATATGTGGCTCATTTTACAGCATTGCTGTGTAAAAGTGAAATATGGAGTGTTTTGCAAATTGTTTCATTCAGGGTACTTCTATTAGTCAGGAATTATCCGTGAGGTTGTGTTGCCTGATTAGGGGTGCAGAGAAGTTGCAGATATTGAAGTATCTTTATTTGTAACATTTTTGGCATTCTGAAAGGAGTTAAAAGTACAGTTACAACAATAAAGCTACTATTTTTGTCTAGACGGTCATAATCCAACACATCCTTCGATGTGATCATAAATGCATGCCTAGGACGATTCCACATCAATCCAAATGTGACAAGAATATACAGTAAGTGTATCTTTTTGAAGTATTTCAGTGAACCAAACCAATGGAGATATCCTGGCACTAGTTCAGTAAATATAACATTTTAAAATGTAGTGAAATCCAAATGAGGACACTGAGTTGTTTATTTAAAATTTTGAATTCTCAACAGCTAAGTTGCCAGTAATTAATTTTATTAACAGGGCAGTAAAAACGCCTTTTCATTGTTCCTGGGATTAGCTTTTTCTTAAAATCTTAGGGCCAGATGTATGACCATTCCGTTTTGACTTGCTTCAGTACAGAGATCTGGGCCCAAATCCATAGTTTTTTTGCTCACCATGCCATGCCATTCCAGTTTGGACCCAGCCATATCCAAATCAGTCTTGACCCTGCACCCAATGGGAACAGTCCGCCCGAACTGCCAGGACTGGTCCTCCCTGGACTGGAAACAAGCATCCTAGGACCGGTTTCGGGCTTTGAGCCCTAATCAGCCAGGAAAGCTTGACTCCAGTAGCATGGAGAGCACAGGTCTGAGCATACAAGTCCCACTCGAGGTGACAAATGCAAAAAGAACAATTGATGGAAAAAATGCAAAACAATGTCATACATTCACCCCAGTACAGAGTTCTGGGCCTAAATTCATCGTCTTTTTGCTCACCATGCCATTCCAGTTTGGACCCATAGCTGGGTCTGAACTGAGGTGGCGAAGTGAGCTAAAGAATGATGATGGATTCAATCCAAATATCTGACTGGGGTGAGTGTTTGAAAAGTTTCAGCGCTCCGTCCATCATCTCCTTGTGTTTGCTTTGTTTGCCCTAAGTTAGCAGGGTATGCCCAGACATGGGTCAATTGCTCAATTTGCCACTAGATTCAAGCTAGCCTGGCTGATGAAGGGTGTTACCCAGAAACCGGTCCCAGGATGCTTGTTTCTGGTTCAGGGAAGACCTGGCTTTGCAGTTCAGGCTGGACTGTTCCCATGAGGCACAGCGCCAAGACTGATTTGCCTATAGCTGGGTCTAAACTGAGGTGGTGAAGTGAGCTAAAGAATGATGATGGATTCAACCCAGATCTGTGACTGGGGGTGAGTGTATGAAAAGTTTCAGTGCTCCGTCCATCATCTCCTTGTGTTTGCTTTGTTCGCCCTAAGTTGGCAGGGTATGCCTGGACGTGGGTCCCTTGCTCACTTTGCCACTGGATTCAAGCTAGCCTGGCTGATGATGGGTATTGCCCAGAAACTGGTCCCAGGATGGTTGTTTCCAGTTCATGGAAGACCTGGCTTGGCAGTTCGGGCTGGACTGTTCCCATGAGGCACAGCGCCATGACTGATTTGCATATAGCTGAGTCTGAACTGAGGTGGCGAAAGGAGCTAAAGAATGATGATGGATTCAACCCAGATCTGTGACAGGGGGTGAGTGTCTGAGAAGTTTCAGCGCTCCATCCATCATATCCTTGTGTTTGCTTTGTTCGCCCTAAGTTGGCAGGGTATGCCCAGACGTGGGTCCCTTGCTCTATATGCCACTGGATTCAAGCTAGCCTGGCTGATGAAGGGTGATACCCAGAAACCGGCCCAGCATGCTTGTTTCCGGTTCAGGGAAGACCTGGCGTAGCAGTTCAGGCTGGGCAGTTCCCATGAGGCACAGGGTCAAGACTGATTTACATATAGCTGGGTCTGAACTGAGCTGGCGAAGTGAGCTAAAGAATGATGATGGATTCATCCCAGATCTGTGAATGTGGGTGAGTGTCTGAAAAGTTTCAGCGCTCTGTCCATCATCTCCTTGTGTGTGCTTTGTTCGCACTAAGTTGGCAGGGTATGCCCAGACGTGGGTCCCTTGTTCACTTTGCCAATAGATTCAAGCGAGCCTGGCTGATGAATGGTGTTACCCAGAAATCGGTCCCAGGATGCATGTTTCTGGTTCAGATAAGACCTGGCTTGTCGCTTCGGACTGGACTGCTCCCATTAGGCCCAGGGTCAAGACTGTTTTGCATACAGCTGGGTCTGAACTGAGGTGGGGAAGTGAGCAAAAGAATGATGATGGATTCAACCCAGATCTGTTACTGGGGGTGAGTGTCTGAAAAGTTTCAGCGCTCTGTCCATCAGCTCCTTGTGTTTGCATTGTTCGCCCTAAGTTGGCAGGGTATGCCCAGACGTGGGTCCCTTGCTCACTTTGCCCCTGCATACAAGCTAGCCTGGCTGATGAAGGTGTTACCCTGAAACCGGTCCCAGGATGCTTGTTTCTGGTCTGGGAAGATCTGGCTTGGCAGTTCAGGCTGGACTGTTCCCATGAGGCACAGGATCAAGACTGATTTGCATATAGCTGGGTCTGTAATGAGGTGGCGAAGTGAGCTAAAGAATGATGATGGATTTAACCCAGATCTGTGACTGGGGGTGAGTGTATGAAAAGTTTCAGTGCTCAGTCCATCATCTCCTTGTGTTTGCTTTGTTCGCCCTAAGTTGGCAGGGTATGCTCGGACGTGGGTCCCTTGCTCACTTTGCCACTGGATTCAAGCTAGCCTGGCTGATGATGCGTATTGCCCAGAAACTAACTGGTCCCAGGATGGTTGTTTCCAGTTCATGGAAGACCTGGCTTGGCAGTTTTTGCTGGACTGTTCCCATGAGGCACAGCGCCATGACTGATTTGCATATAGCTGAGTCTGAACTGAGGTGGCGAAGGGAGCTAAAGAATAATGATGGATTCAACCCAGATCTGTGACTGGGGGTGAGTGTCTGAGAAGTTTCAGCGCTCCATCCATCATATCATTGTGTTTGCTTTGTTCGCCCTAAGCTCGCACGGTATGCCCAGACGTGGGTCCCTTGCTCACTATGCCACTGGATTCAAGCAAGCCTGGCTGATGAAGGGTGATACCCAGAAACCGGCCCAGCATGCTTGTTTCTGGTTCGGGAAGACCTGGCGTAGCAGTTCGGGCTGGACAGTTCCCATGAGGCACAGGGTCAAGACTGATTTACATATAGCTGGGTCTGAACTGAGCTGGCGAAGTGAGCTAAAGAATGATGATGGATTCATCCCAGATCTGTGAATGGGGGTGAGTGTCTGAAAAGTTTCAGCACTCCGTCCATCATCTCCTTGTGTGTGCTTTGTTCGCACTAAGTTGGCAGGGTATGCCCAGACGTGGGTCCCTTGTTCACTTTGCCAATAGATTCAAGCGAGCCTGGCTGATGAAGGTGTTACCCAGAAATGGGTCCCAGGATGCTTGTTTCTGGTTAAGGGAAGACCTGGCTTGCCGCTTCGGACTGGACTGTTCCCATTAGGCCCAGGGTCAAGACTGTTTTGCATATAGCTGGGTCTGAACTGAGTGGGGAAGTGAGCAAAAGAATGATGATGGATTCAACCCAGATCTGTTACTGGGGATGAGTGTCTGAAAAGTTTCAGCGCTCCGTCCATCAGCTCCTTGTGCTTGCATTGTTCGCCCTAAATTGGCAGGGTATGCCCAGACGTGGGTCCCTTGCTCGCTTTGCCCCTGCATACAAGCTAGCGTGGCTGATGAAGGGTGTTACCCAGAAACCGGTCCCAGGATGCTTGTTTCTGTTTCTGGGAAGATCTGGCTTGGCAGTTCGGGCTGGACTGTTCCCATGAGGCACAGGATCAAGACTCAGTTGCATATAGCTGGGTCTGTAATGAGGTGGCGAAGTGAGCTAAAGAATGATGATGGATTTAACCCAGATCTGTGACTGGGGGTGAGTGTCTGAAAAGTTTCAGTGCTCCGTCCATCATCTCCTTGTGTTTGCTTTGTTCGCCCTAAGTTAGCAGGGTATGCCCAGATGTGGGTCCCTTGCTCACTTTGCCACTGGATTAAAGATAGCCTGGCTCATGAAGGGTGTTACCCAGAAACCGGTCCCAGGATGCTTGTTTCCAGTTCAGGGAAGACCTGGCTTGGCAGTTCGGGCTGGACTGTTCCCATGAGGCACAGGGTCAAGGCTGATTTGTATAAATCTGATTCTGAACTGAGGTGGCGATGTGAGCTAAGGAATGAAGATAGATTCAACCCAGATTTGTGTCTGGGGGTGAGTGTCTGAAAAGTTTCAGCACTCTGTCCATCACCTCCTTGTGTTTGCTTTGTTCTCCCTAAGTTGGCAGGGTATGCCCAGACGTGGGTCCCTTGATCACTTTGCCCCTGGTTACAAGCTAGACTGGCTGATGAAGGGTGTTACCCAGAAACCGGTCCCAGGATGCTTTTTCCAGTTCAGGGAAGACCTGGCTTGGCAGTTCAGGATGGACTGTTTCCATGAGGCACAGGCTAGCAAGAATTGTTTTTGGAGGTTAGAACCAAGGTTCCCAAAGGTACAGTTAGGCACTCAAATTGCACCACCAGCGGCACTGGAGTGGCCATGTGTAGAGTGAAGGGGCCCAATGATAGCCAATAGGGCTAGGGGGCACCTCAGTTGGGGGCTGCTCATGGTCAAGCCACTCAGTCTTGGAAACCAAGCTCCTAAGGATAAGGTCAAGGCAAAGGGGGTCCCAGGTTGGCACCAAGTCCACACCACCAGCATCGTAAGGGCGGGTAGGTGCAGGGTGGTTATGAGGTGTTAGAAGCCCAATGCAATCATAAGGAGGTTGCTGGTTTTGGATTTTGGCTGCAGGCTTGGTCCAGGAAGTCTTCCGGGCAGAACCAGCAGCTCGGCAGGTAAGTTGGAGGACTCTGGGACATAGCTGCACCTCAGGTCCTCTTCTCCACAGCACGGGGCTGCCAGATGCAGTAGTGCCTTTTGATGTTGATTTCACCTTTCCAGGCAACTCACGGTTTATTGGGGTCTCAGTGCAAAGGTTGCAGGCAACACCAGGCAGCTCAGGAGGGTTCAACCCATGGTGGACTCAGACTCTTGAGTGCTAGGGGACCTCACTGGGACCAATGGCCACGTGGACTTGGGCCGTAGGCGACAGGTACAGTGGTGGTTCCAGGTGTTGAGTTTCTTTGTCCTCAACAGGCTCATAGTCCTTCATTGCAGTTTCTTTTTGAACAGCTGCTGTTCACAGGAGATCCGGTCTTTGTTTAGGTAGTCAGTCCTTCGAGGGGTTCTAGAGGTCGCTGGCTGCAGGACGAGTCAACTTTGGGTGCAGGATCTCTGGAAACCGCAGACACGCCGGTCAGGCTGGGGCCAAGTCAGTTCTTCTCTACAGTCTCCTCTGCTGTGCAACTTCTTCCATCCTTTTTCTTCGTAGGTTCAGGAATCTAGGGAGGCACGTTTCAGGGTCCCTCAAAATAATACATTTAGGGGCGTTCCAGTGGTGTGCAGGTCAGGACAAATAGGTCCCTTCCTCTGGGTGAGTACACCCCCTATTATTCCACCCTCCAGTGGGAGAAGGGCATGAGACTCTCTCTAATTGGCTGTGTCCCTCATCTTCAAGATGGAGGGTACTGAGATGTGTGCTTCACCTCGCCTCCCCCACCTGAGGGGTGGGGTTGGTTAAGGTGGGCACACTTCTCCTCCTAATTTGGGTTTCCCTACCGAATTTCCCACCCAAAGTGGGGTTTAGAACTAGTGGGAGCCAGTTGCTGGGGGCAGCAAAAGGCAGGGACTGCTTACAGAGGCAGCAGGCCTTTGAAGCTTCCCCTCTGTGGACCCAGCCCATCCTGGGAGAGGAGGCATGACACCTCTGCCCAGGATGGGCTTTGTTTCTGGACCCAGAGAGTGGAGGCCCTCTACCCAGGGTCCAGAAACCTGCCTGGTGGTGGCAAATGGTGGGCTGCCATTCAAGAAACCACGCAAGGGCTGGTTATTTTTCAGAAGGCATCTCTGAATGCATTTTACATTATATCCCACACTGGCTTCAGTGTGGGTTTAATGTGCTGAGAAGTTTGCTACCAAACTTCCCAAGTTTCAGTAAAGCCATAATGGAGCTGTGGAATTCGTAATGACCAACTCCCAGACCATATACTCTTTATGACTTTACTACACTTACAATGTCTACGAATGGGCTTTGACATTGTCGGGGTACAGTGCTCATGCAACTGTAGCCTCATCTCTGGGCGTGTGCACCCTGCTAAAGTGGTGACTTACTTAAGCCACAGGCAGTGGGTTGCATGCATGGCACATGTGTGCCATGTCGACTAGTCACTTTTCTCTTCACCAAGGCATGAAGCCTGCAACGGCAGTGTTTGGGTGTTACGGTACGGGGTCACTAAGGGTGGTACAATAGGTACTGCAGCCATTAGATGCATTCCCTGGTTATAGTGCCCATAGTACCGATAGTACCTTTAACAAGCGGCTTACATTTGGCCAGAGATGTGCCAATTGTGGGTACTAAGGTACAGTTTTCGGGAAAGAACACAGGCCCTGGGAACCTGTTTGATAGGGACCCAGGGCACATTAAGTCAAAGTACATCAAGTGTCAGGCAAAAAGTGTGGGGGGGGGGTTACTGCAACAGAAACTCACTTTCCTACAGAAGGGAATACCTGCCTTGGCATACCCCTTCCAAATAGCAACTTGCAAACCCTATTTTGCGGGAGAGTAATAGGTTACCAACTCACAAAATAGGGTTTGTACATATTACAACCATATTTAGTGGTTGGAAACGGCCCCATTTTTCCATTTGCGACCACTAAAAATGACCATACACCTCGCCCTGACTTGTTTATTTGACCAAATAAAGCTGGAGATATGACTTTCAAGTTTTTGGAAGAATGAGTTTGGGATTATTGTGAGTTCACATTATGAAACGCATATCATTTTCAGTAGTATAGACACCTTTTTTATAGTTAACACTCCCAATTATGGATAGAGTAATTTGTTGACTGAAATCCAGAGTTTTAGAAAAACTCTTTTAAAGTTGAAACATAATTAGGTTGATATATTCTTACGATAGCCGGAATTTTAATGCCAAGATAATTTTGTACATTTCTTTTCATATTGTGTGGTTTCAGCAGTGTTAATAAATGTCACCTCAGTTCTATCCTGACTTAAATTATGTCCAGACGTTTTTCAAAATCAGTAGTGATTGTAGAAATAAGTTTCATTGCATTCATGACATTTGAAAGAACAATAACAAAGTCATCTGCATACAGCTTTCCTTATTATGATTGTTGTCCTATATCAAATTTTAAAATCCCTGATTCGATGTGGAGGGTAAATATCCTCAGCTATTAGGACAGCCTTGTCTCATCCCACGCAAAATCTTAAATTTGTATGTTTTAGTTTTGTTCATAAATACATAGGCCCATCTTTACTGATAAAATGCAATGATAATACCTAGCCAAAACTGTATCTATGCAATATCTCCTCAAAGCACGAGTAAACAACAAGAACTAGCTATTAGGGTAGTGTTTGCGTACTACGGATGCCTCGGCCGGACGACAGGTGTTTCAGAGGGTCAGGAGACCATAGCAAAGTGCATAGAGTCCCGACCTACCGGCAGGAGATCCTGGGAGTTTGTCCCCTGTAGATAGGAGTACAAACTGAGAGGAAACACCTCTCACACATAGAGCACCTTAGCGTGTGCCACACATTCAGGGCACTGAATCATATATATCCCTGTAAATACACCCACACATAAAAGGTCCTGATGAAAGCCAGTTTAAATAGAAGGCCTGGCTGAAACTAGTCGACCACACTGGACGTGGGAGACCATAAGTCTACCCCTATACGTCCTTAACCTTTGTTTTTATTTTCTGCCTGGGGCCCACCAATAAACTTACCGCTTTAGGACCCCATGGCAGCATTTTAAACCTCACGCAGCACATCAGCACAGCACACTCACGTTCCAAAAACCCGCTCCGCAGTAGCCTGGCATTGCAGCACACCTGAGGCGCACTCGGTGCCTTGGGTGGGGCCCGATGATGAAGCATCCCACCAACTAGGCTGGTGGGTGAGGACCTTCCTAACAAACCAAATGGTTTCCCATACTAAACACATAGTACGCAAACACTACCCTAATATCTAGTTCTTGTTGTTTACTCATTTAACCCCAGGGGGAAACTAACTAGCTGTTCTAGTTCCTCTCTCTCTTTTTGCTTGCAAGAAAAGATCTCCTCAAAGCACCCCATCTGACCTGATCAAATGCTTTTTTAATGTCCACTGCAATTATGTGAAGTTGTTTATGGATTGTGACAAAGCCAATAGCTGCACATATATCATAGATGTATTTAATAATGTTACCTTGTGAAATTAAACCTAACTGGTTATTATATATCAGTTTTCAGATTACCTTATTAAGCCATGGAACTAGCAATGTTCACTTTTACATTCATTCTTTTTCCTGAAGCCCATTATGTTAAATCCTTTTCAACTCCTTCTCCTGATATTTGGATCTTTTTAAAGAGAGGCAAGCATATTTAGGCAAGGTGGGTGTGAAATCTTTGCAAATTTCATTTAGTAATCCAGTCTGTTGTGCTCCTTTGCCATGTTTAGGTCACTTTTAGCTGTCTGTAGGCACAATCCTACTGTGGACCATGACTAAAATCGTGTCAAAATCTTATAGTGGGCTTAGAGCCCTCCCTTTGATTACCATTAGTTGGTTTTATTGTCACTCTCATTAGCTTGTTTCTCGTGTGATGACTTGTCTTCCCCTTCTTGTGTTTGTTCCTCGTCTGAAGTATAGCCTCATTACCATCTTTGTGAATGGCTGTCTTGTACCTTTGTACCCTTCTTCTGTTCGCCCTTTAAGAAATATTTTTTCTTTCCCATTAAGCACTCCACGAGAGTGCGTGTGTTTTTTTGCATCTCCATTTTTGCTGCTTCTACCCTCAAATACTTGCCCCAACAGCTGCCATTTGAGGGTCCATTCTTCAGTAAAATAAAAATGTTCAGCTTTATTGTTGCTCTTTCACCCACTCCCCTTTGCTTGACCTCACCTGCCGCGCCCATCTTTACCTCTCCCATTCTCACAGTCCTACAGTCCTTTAAAAACATTTTTTTTTTTAAGAGAACCAGTTAGCTTCCACTTGCTGCTGGGCTGTTCTAAATTGCCAAAATTAAGTCAGTGTACCAATACGAATTGGAAATCCACTTGGACTACAACTAATACACAACCCTTTGAGCAATGCTGCACTTAAAATGTTTCCAGAGACACATACGGCCCGATGTAGGTAAATCTAATTTACCACTTCTAAAATACCGAATCATACCGATTCGGTATTTAAGAAGTGGTAAATTAGAGTGGGGAAATGTAGGTAATTCTGATTCGGTAAATACCGAATCTGTAAGATTCGGTATTTACCGATTCTGTAAATACCGAATCGGTATCCCCCATTGATTCCTATGGGCCTTGAAGCCCATAGTAATCAAAGTGGAATACCGAATTGGTATTTACCGATTCGGTAATTACCTATTCTTGCAAGGGTGCAGGGGGTGTCACTTTGACACCCTCTAAAACCCCAATTACAGGCTTGTGTGCCATGTGGCACACATACATGCCCTAAGGGCATGTCTGCGTGTCACATGGCACAAGTGTGCATGCACAGATGTGCATGCACACCTGGATTTGGTATTTTACCACCCAATTGGATTGGGTGGTAAAATACCGACTCTTGAAGGCCTGTGGCACTCTTCAGAGTGCCACCTACATCTCTATTTACCGATTCTGTACATTTACTGATTCGGTATTTTACGGAATCGGTAAATGTACAGAATCTGTAAAATTACCGATTCTGTACTTATGTAGCCCCCTACATAAGAAAACCGTAATACCGGTCGGAAACGGCCAAATTCGGCCGTTTCCGACCGGTATTAGGGCTCCTACATCGGGCCCTTAGTCCCACAATATTAGTTTAGACACAGTGGAACACCACAGCCTCTTTGTTTTGTTTTTTTACATTTCTTTTTTATTAAAACAAGGCATCAAAAACTAAAGAGCACAGTACAGAGGTATCACATCCTAACATCACATTACATCTTCCGGGAGGGGAGGGGGGGAGAGGAGATCAAGGTACATACATTTCAAGAACTCACGGGGATGGGGCTATATCAAACACGGAGTCTCTAGGTGGCACACAGATCTCTCCTCCTATATTGGTTCCAAGGCCCCCAGACTGATGCCCATTTTCGAGGTCGGCCTCTCGCCATCTAAACAGTCTTTTCACGAAACATACACAAATCCAGGTCGTCTTTCCAGCCCTCAAGGGTAGGAGGCTGCTCGGATCCCCACTTCTGAGCAATATTCCTTTTGGCTATCATGTATCCTAGTGTAGTCCATTGTGTTTGGGCCAAATTAAGATCAGTGGGCTCCCATATATTAAGGAGGCATCTCCTCACCTCCGGCAGAACTGCGACCCCAAAAACCTCCTGTATCATGTTATGAATCTTGCCCCAATACTCGCGGATATATCGACACTCCCAGAGGATATGGAGGAATGTACCCGTAAGACCACACTTCCGTCTACCCAAACCTACATCCGATAACCCCATCCGGACAAGGCGGGGGCCTGTGACATAAACCCTGTGTAGTATTTTTAACTGAACAAGCCGCAATCGCGCTGGGATCACAACCACTTTCGGAGAGGACACAGCCAATTGCCAGTCCTCATCATCCAATTCTATACCGTCTTGCGTCCATTTATCCCTCAACTCCCTAAGGAGATCCGCCCTATGATTAAATAATTTCTTATAGATCAGGGAGATAGTTTTCTCGGGTAAATGACCATCCAAAATTCTATCCTCGAGAGGTGAGGCCTCAGGTAGGTCCGCCTCTTCAGATAGGGCTGCCTTCAATGCATGCCAGGCTTGCGCATAGCGAAAGTACTCAGTTCCCATCAATTCAAATTCTACCTGTAGTTCTTTAAATGTTTTAATCTTCCCCTTGCCCCAGATGTCACCGATGGTTGTGATCCCTATCAGATCCCACCTGTCAAAACCTCTCGTATTCCAAAGCTTACCCACACATTCCAAATCAAACAGTGGGGTAGCTAGCGTCAACCGATCCCTCCATCCCAAAGAATCTGTGGCATCGTGCCAGATCTTCACCGCATGTTTAGTGGGCCCTGTCAAGTTCAGCTTTGTTGACTTGGAGTACAATGCCCTGTTACCAAACCCTCTTTCATCAATAAATAATACACTCAAAATAGCACCAAGAAACAGGAGAGATACTTCAAAATGTTTATTTTAAAATCTCAGTCTAGCCCATCAAACATGAATGGTTACCACACAGAAATAAAAGAGGAATGTAGCAAAGCATGTCATGCTCAGTGAACACCGCAAGAGCATTTCCAAAATTATCAGCGAGTTCCTAACATCCAAACAACCAAAAGCTATTATTCAGTGCTATGCTGAATTTATAAATTTTAGCCAAATGAATAAATAACAAACCTGTGTTTGAGGTTCTTACCATGGATCACACTCTATAGTCCAAAACCTGAGTTTTAATAGCATTTAATGGATGATTTTATCCTATGTTTATAAAACTAAAGAGAACTTAACAGACAAGAAAGCATCAACAAGACAAAACTAAAATGCATCCTCTCAATTCACATTTGGTTAGATGCTTTCATAACTATAAACTTTTAAAACATGTCAGATAATACGGTGAGCACCCATGATGTTATAGCAATGTCCATAGCTAAAAACAAAAATATGTGTCAGTCTAGATAGTAAGCAGACATGGGACGAGATCTATGACTGATTTTTGCGGTCGCAAAGGGGTTTTGAGCCCGTTTGCGACCGCAATAAATGTGTGGCGCATGTTTCAACCATATTTTTCAAGTCAATTAGCGACTCACAAAATGGGGTTAGCAACTCGTTATTAGGAAGGGGCGTTCCAAAGGCATCCCTTCCTAATAGCGACTCCAAAACCTATGTATGAATGTTTTGCAACTGCAATTGCGGTGGCAAAACACACACTGTTTACCACCCTTCTCAGAAGGGTGGTAAGGCCCTCGCAAACGGGAAGGGGTCCCCAAGGGACCCTTTCCCCTTTGGGAATGTGAAATGACTTGAGGTACAGTGGTTTAAGTAGAAAAGATGTTTATTCAATATAACAACCCCAGAGGCATCCAAGGACCGACTCCTTCAGCAACAGTACATCTCTGGTCTGCTCCCTGGATTCCACACTCTAGAATCCAGTGAGCACAGTATAGCAACATAGAACATTACAGGATCCAGAAGAAGATACCAAGATACAACATATCTTCCTTCCTATAAAAATAACAAAAATAAAATAACATAAAACGATAAAAACAAAAGAAGGAAATAAGGTATAGTACTAAATAAAATTTCACATTGAATGCACCTAAATCACGAACATATATAATCTTTCATCCACATTGGTCTAAACTTAGGCCTAATGTACCTTTCCTTCACTCCCATATCCGATGCAATGACTGAAGGTTTGAGAGGAGCAGTGAGAGAAACAGATACATCATCTCTTTTCGCAACCGATGTTTTTGAAGAATTATTTCCCTGACTCAAAATCTGTTTGCATTCCAGATCATTACATTTCGTTATGCTTCTCACATTCCATTGCTTACCATCATCCAATTTCACAATATTTCCTGCAACATAAATAATTTGTTTTGGTTTAGACCATTTGGAAAACCCCGGTTTCCGATTCCCCAACAGCTGTGTGCGTACCCATTCACCAACATTAAACGATCTTACACAACTATTGACTTTAGCATTATGATCATGAACATATTTGTTCTGATACTCCTGTACTTTACTCAAAATACTCTTACCATCAACTACTTTTGTGCTACAATTTTTTGACATCCATGTTGGTTTAACTTTAGACCCAGCCACACGCCCCTTTAACAAGGAAAAAGGAGACATTCCAGTAGCTGTATGAGGAGTATTCCTATAGCACCATAACATTTCCTTGACAGCATCTTTACAATTATCATCATTGTTGCACACCTACCATGTTAAGGTAAACAGTAAATTCTTCTGCCACGAACTGCGGACCATTATCTGATAAGATCACACTTGGATATCCCTCCCTACGAAAAATTCCATCACAAACCTCAATTATATTAGAAGCCTTAATATCCCTTACAAAAGCTACTTCAGGCCACTTGGAGTGAAAATCCATCAAAACAATAGCATACTTATTCTCAATCCCTCTTACATGAAATGGACCACAAATATCAATAGAGACTTTGTCCCAAGGTTTATCAGGGAAAGAAGTTGCAGATATGGTAGTTTCCTGGGACTTGTGAGATTTATCACTACACATGCATGCTACACAATTCCGAACACATCTATCTATGTCTTTGTCCATACCAACCCACCAAAAATCATTCCTAGCCCTCCTTTTCATGCTGGTCATTCCACTATGTCCTTCATGTAATAAACTCAACATTTTATCACGTAGTGTTGAAGGTAGAACCAATCTGTCACCTCTTCTAAGAATACCATCACAAAAAGATAATTCCGACCAAACCATTTTATAATCAGCCAGGATAGTCTTGTCCAAAGATGATAAATCAACACCAACATGCAGATTATTGATAATTTGTTGTAACACACTATCATTAGCCACAGCTTGAATCCATTCCTGTTCAGTTAATGCACTATTGCACGATTCTTCTATGCTGGCTACTAACCATTCATCATCATCCTCTACTGCACTATCCATATCATAAGGCAAAGGAAGACATGACAAACAGTCTGCATTGATATTTTTGTGACCAGGAACGTAGTTTATCTGAAAGTTGTATTCCTGTAGCCTGTACAACCATTTTGCTATTCTAGGTGTGGCCCTAGAAGCACCTTTTGTAGTAAAAATGTCAATGAGAGGTCTGTGATCTGTTCTTAATTCAAATGCTGTTCCCCAAATGAAAGTTTTAAAATGGTCTACACCCCACCAACACGCTAAAGCTTCTTTTTCGATTACAGAATACGAAGGTTCAGCACCCCTGAGCGTGCGAGACGCAAAAGCTATAATTCGTTCAACTCCACTATGCTTTTGTATAAGAACAGCACCTAAACCATATGCACTATAATCTACAACAATAATTGAAGCATGATTAGGATCATAAGGCTTGAGAGCGACTGCTTTAGTAATATCCATTTTGATATTGTCAAATGCTTGTTGACACAAGGTGGACCAGATAAAGGAAGTACCTTTTTTCATCAATAATCTCCAATTATACACCTTATCAGCAAAATTTGGAACAAATTTAGAATAATATTCTGCAAGTCCCAAAAATGATCGTAATTGATCTTTGTTGATCGGATGAGGTGTTTTTTCAATTGCATCCAACAATTTCATTTTAGGTTTAACACCTTCATTGGAAATGGTATGTCCTAGATAATCAATTTGTTTCACCCCAAACTTGCATTTCTCACCACACACAGTCAAACCAGCATTTTGTAGTTTCTGAAGAACACTGTGCACTGCTTTGTCATGAGAAAATGAATCTTTACCCCAAATAAGAACATCGTCCTGAAATATTCTCACATTCACATCATCCTTCAAAATACTGCACATGACTCTCTGAAAGACTGAAGATGCAGATGCTAATCCGAACGGCATTCTGAGATATTGAAAAGCACCCTCAGGTGTAATGAAAGATGTTAGATGTCTAGATTCTGCATGCAATTTGATTTGGTGGTATGCATTAGACAAGTCAATTGATGAGAAGTACATGGCATCTTTGATACTAGATATCATCTCATTGATGTGTGGTAGAGGATAGCGATCAACCCATATATTTTTATTCAAATCCCTCAGGTCAACACACATCCTAATTTTTCCATTGGGTTTGCGAGCCAAAACAATGGGACTAAGCCAATCAGAGGCTTCAATGGGTTCGATTACTTTTGCATTACACAATCTGTTCAACTCTTCCTTTAATAAATGTCGTAATGCAAATGGCACATTTCTTACTTTATGAACAGACGGTATGCTGTCCGCTTTCAAAATAATCTTGTGTTCAAATTTAACTAAACAACCAAGATCCTTGCTAAACAATTTGGGAAAAACAGATTCCCACCTTGATGAAGAATTGTCATTAGTTAATAATACCTGATCAGGATAATCATTAGATAATAACACTTGATCAGGATGATTGGGATTTAATATTAACCCCATTTTTTTAAGATCTTTCCAACCTAATAAGGCTCGTCCTTGTTCAACAACATAAACTTTGCTAAGACAAGATCTACTTTTAAAAGTTAATTGATTATCAAAATAACCCAACATAGGTAATTTTATACCACAATATCCTTTAGGTCGTACATCAGAGGATATTATTGTTGTTTTGTTTCCATTTTCCCACATACTTTTATCAATAATAGTGTATGGTGAGCATGAATCTGCCCAAAGTGTCATGTTGTCTTGGTTTATCAGCACTTCACATTTAGGAGGACAATAATCTTCAGAAATATCATTTACAGAATCGTCATGCACAACCATTACTTCAATATTAATTTCATTGTCATCATTTTCATCATCATCACTGTCTAATTGAGATTCAACAAGATTGACAGAACGTTTCAAATTGCTATTATCACCAGTTCTGCACCACTTAGCAAAGTGACCTATTTTTTGCATTTTATGCATGTGACTTTACTAGCAGGACATTTATTAAAATCTGCAGTATGTTTTTGACTACCACATCTGAAGCATATTTGTTTATTAAAACTGTTTTTGCTTTTGGAAATATTAAATTTCATGTCCTTGTTGTCACTTTTAAACTCTGTTTTTTTATAGCTATTACTTAAAGCATTAACGTTACCAGATTCATCTTTATCTTTTTGTTGTAAAGAACTTAATTCTTTAACATAATGGGAAGTATTTTCCATTTTTCTAGCAGTATCAAGCGTTTTTTGCAGAGAAGGATTTTTGAGTTCAAGTAAACGTTCTTGAATTTTAATGTTTTTAAGTCTATTAATGAATTGATCTCTAATAATTTCTTCATGCAAATCTTTGAATTTACAAGTGATGGCTAAAGTTCTTAAACAAGCTACATACTGTTGCACATTTTCACCTTGTAACTGTGCTCTCGAGAAAAATTTGCGCCTTTCTACCACAATGCTAGTTTTCTTCCCATAGTTCTCTTCTAAAGCTTTTAGGGCTTCAGAATATACATCAACAGATGTGTCATTTGAACTTGTTTCACTAGTTTCACTGCTTTCATCAGTGTCAACAACTGTTGAAACAACACGATTAACCACGGGTAAAGTTTTTAAAACTTTTCTGCCTTCAACTCCTAAACTGTGTTTTAATAAAGCCAACTTTCTAGAAGGTAGAAATACATCACCACCAATAGCTTCTAAATAGGTTTCAAAAGATTCTGACCAATCTTCCCAATTCATTGAAGGAGGACCAGGACATTGTAAAAATTTGGGAGGAGCTACCACAGAAGATGAAACATCCATATTAATTTAAGGATATAAATATCTTGAATTAATACATTCACTATGTAAATAAGAGGAATAAAGAAATGAACTAAAATAAATAATGTAGTCACCGTTGTCAGAATACTGTTGCTTGAAGTTCACTTCAGTATATGCAAAATCTATATTTATAATCAAAATAATTGCTGTGTTCCAAAAAAAAAAATCGATGTATATGTCTTTTATTTCTGAAATAGATTTCTGATTTCCGTTGTATTTGCCTTTTAATTCTGGAGTAGGTTTCCGATTTTAAATGATGAAATCTTTGTATTCGATATCACAAAATCGTGATAGTTACGCTGCAGTAATCACGTTTGAAATAAAAACAAAGCCGACGTGTGTATAGCATCATGCAGTTACCATGGGGATCCAAGATGGCCGCCGTGCGTGAGTAGCGCGTCTAACGTGAAGAGACGCGATGATGCACAATAATACTGCAACGCAGCGTGGAGCTGTGACGAGTAAGTCGGAGTCGGAGCAGCTTGGAAGCGCGTGAAGATACTTGAAAATCAACACTGCACGTGAAGATGAGGCAAGTAGTTGTATCAAAACAAGGTAACGATCAGTGTAATCGTTCACAATGACACGAGGCAAATTGTCATAAGTAAACTCAAGATACGATCTTGCGCCAAAGTACGATCTTGCATTAAAAGACTGTTTCATCAATTTGAGAAAAGGATGTTAAACGAAGTTCTTATTTAAGTTGAAGTTTTAGCGCAATAATGCAGGTTTTTTAAAAAGTTCAGAATTCTTAAAAAAAATAGAGGAAAGAAACGAAGCAAAAATTTTAGCAGAGTCTATATTGTAAAAAAATATATATATATATTCATCAGGTACCTTGAAAGTTCAAATTATGTTCAGCCTTAGGGGTTGTAGAAAATCTTCATTAGTAGATCTTCATCAAGTCAAATCTTCATAAGGTTTCTTCAAATCGATCCCATCCTCGTGGCCACTGAAATGACTTGAGGTACAGTGGTTTAAGTAGAAAAGATGTTTATTCAATCTAACAACCCCAGAGGCATCCAAGGACCAACTCCTTCAGCAACAGTACATCTCTGGTCTGCTCCCTGGATTCCACACTCTAGAATCCAGTGAGCACAGTATAGCAACAGAGAACATTACAGGATCAACAAGAAGATACCAAGATACAACAGAATGCATGCCCAAATATTTTTTAAAGGCAGGCAGTGGTTCTATAGACCACTGCCTGCCTTTAAAAAAGTTAACTGAAAAGTTTCATTTTTATTTTTTAAATGCATCGAGTTTTCCTTTAAGGAAAACGGGCTGCATTTAAATGACAAAAAATACTGCTTTATTTAAATCAGTCCCAGACATGGTGGTCTACTGACCCCAGCAGGCCACCATCCCTGGGAGTGCTAGCCATTCCCAATAGGGTCGCCAATTGCGACAGCCTCATTAATACTCATGAGACATGCAATTTGCGACGCCATTGGGAATTGGAAACAGTGTCTCAGACACTGTTGTACATAGTATTTTACGACACCCAATTTGCGACTCGCAATTTGTCAAAATTTTCGGGTCGCAAGATGCTATGTTTGTACATCTGACCCATGTTGCCAACATTTCTGCACGTGTCTAAAAACTTCACTTTTTCTAAAAAGAGATAAAAGAATCTGAAAGCAAGCACAGGATGAAAATCAAAAAGGCTTAAACGATGTGAACCTTTACAGTGTTGTTAACAGTAAATTAAGGAAATAAATGGCATACTGATGCTGCACAGCATCAACTTTCAGCACTGGCAAAAAACATTGGCAAAGCCAATGGCTAACAAGATGAGACCTATTGGTTTTGCTACTACGTGGTTACAACTTTCATTGATTTCAGAACCCCATTCTTTGATATGGGTTTTCTGAGCTCAGCTCAATATTTCACCCTTGCTTAGTAATATGGAGTGTTTAATTTGTATTCTTTAATATCTGCCAACAAGCGCAATAAGTCCTTCCTTGATATTTACTTTGGATTACTTGGTGGTGTATTCAGGGGTTGTACTTTCACACCCTTGGAGAATGCCTTTTGCTTTATTGTGGATTCTCTTTAGATTTGAATAAGCGTTTATGGGTAATTACTACTGATATTTAAGAAGCACCCAATCATATATTACATCTGTACTAATCAAATTTCCCTTCTGTTACAGGGGTATTCCAAGCTGATACCAGAGGCAACAGTAGCTCTTCTTCTCCTCTTTTACCCCGTTCCATAGTGTGCTCCCATTAAAAGGCTTGTTACCAAGCACTGGTGTTAACATTGAAAGAACTCAGGGATAAAATTAACACACCTTTATTATAAATTCTGACAAAGCCTATCCCAAATAAAAAAATGAATAGGCAGAATGCTGATCAATATGTATCCACTGTACTCTGTAGTATACCCTCAGTCAATAGATAATCAGGGACATTCACCTCCTTTACATGAGATGCACATATGTGACCCAAGTACTTTTCCAAAGACCAATGAACCAGGTACATCCATAATGGGGTTAAGTCCCTAATGACTAACAAATGATCTTCCAAAATGCATAGGATATCTTGAGGTCAACCCATACATTAATGCCTATTTATCTTAATGACAAGGCTGTGTGCATTGCCCACCAATGTCGAACAAAAGCTAATTGAATAATGATTTTAGTTAATAGTAATTTGTCTGGAAAAGCCTATAGATACCTGTAAATGGAATGACAAACACACATAGGAAAGCAAAATTAACTTATAAACGCTAAGAAAGTCCCCTCCCTTCTTATATGTACCAATGACCCCAGGATCAATAACAAAAGATGTCCTGCATAACATTGAACTCCCTTCCATAAATGAAGACATGCATCCATAGCTACAACCTGTGGAATCAGCCGGCATTTAAAAAATAGAGGATGTTTCTAGATGAAAAAGGAAGCTAATGCGTCTACCTAGAGCGGGTCCTCACAATGAGCAGAGACCATGAAAATTACCCAATCTATAGCAAAAAGGCTGTCATCATGCAGAAACAAGGAAGCCCAATCTTCCATTAAATAAGGGAGGCTCTGAAGGTCCTCTGCTTGAACCACTATCCTGTTCTCCAGGCTAAAGTGCTAAAAGGCCTTTGCTAGATATGCTGACCTCTTCTACCCGGAGGCCCCAATTTGTTATGTATTGTACATTATGTGTAAAGAATTAGCACACAGCTATAAGTATTTTATTAAAAACTGACATTTTACTAGCTATTTCCGCTTGTGGAGCCTCCCCTGTACACCCACCTTGCTCTGCAGATTACCTGGCTAAAAGGTGCCTGGCACCCTGCAATCCTTCATGTGGGAGAGAAAATATACAAGCTTCTCCTTTGCTTAAAGAACTGGGGAAAGTACACCAAATAGGGAAAACCCTTCTTTTGTTTTTTTTAGATGTGAGGAAATATAAATTTTATGGTCAAGAAATGTTCCCTAACGTGTACCCCACCGTCTCCATGTACGAGTTTAAAGTGCATGTAACTTCCCTCCTGTGCCAGCTATGAAGACGCAAATACATTTGCGTCCAGCGTTAACATGTCCTCTTTCAGACCCGCCATGAACGGGTTGAATATTCAGTTCCTAAATATGCTATGCCAACGTCTTTTTGTGGTGTACTTTATACATTTTTCAGCTCTGGCGAAGCAGGCCCCGAATTCTGCCATCGAGCCTTTTTCTGTCTTCTGACTCCGAACGCCTCAGCCTGGGCTGCCTCTGTACCCGTGACCTCTGCCTTACTCCCTGCGCGGCCCACGGCGCTTAGCTCAGCCTGCTGCCTGCCAAGACTGTATTCAACCTTCGAATTATCTGTTCCGCTCCTCAAAAATACATTCCTACCCACTAGTTTAAGTAAACATCCCCCCAGCTGCAGAGCAAAGGGCCTGGCCTCACTGTCTCCGTGCAAGTAATTCATAGCCTCTGTTACCATGAAAGGCCCATGCCCCCTCGCATCTCATGTAGACACTTAGACGCTTATACACGCACTCACAGTCAGTATAGAATAGCTTCTGCCCCAGAGACCTTTCTCTTCTAGATAATATGGTTCCTAAACATCAGATATCAGATATGATAGTGGTACAAGTTGATCTGACATGCCAGACTTCTGTCTCTTTCCGCTAAGTGTAAATGTCAAGTCCTCTGCACCCTCCAGTCACACGTCATGCACACGTCATGCAGCTGCGCGCGCATCCAGGCCTCTGATTTCTGCTGACATTGCAAGATTCTGCTTTTGTTGCCACTTGCCACCCACTTATGACACTTACATGTGACGTTTCTAGCACACACCTCTATGTTCACGCCTAGTTCACGCCTTCTTATTACGTATCACTACCACGTGTGTGCTCTTATCTTGTCTCTCTCAGTTGTTACGCCTACTGTATTGGTTTCTATAATATGATTTAAGTATATAAGCTATGTATTGTCAATAAAATATTGCTCTATCCCTTCCTGCACCCCTGTGGTGACAGGAATACGATATCCGGTCTGGTACCATTCCTTTTTAAGTAATAAAACCCCTAAGAACTCTAACACCACGGACTCTGTCTCTTTCTTTCCGATTGAGTTATTCTTGTTTAAGTACTTACCTGCATAGAAATTAAGACGGTAAATCAAATATTTACCACATTATTCTGGCGCCCGAATAGGGACCCCTCCCCCACCTCACACGCCGGTTGGTGCGTTGCAAGCTTTGCCCCCTGCCATCAGTCAAGACGGAACTACGCGTACCCGCAGGATTTCCTGTATCTCCCTCTGGCCCACGGAGGTGACGGAGACTGCGATCAGCACCCAGACAAGGCGGTGAGGAGTGCGGAGGATCCCGACCAGAGCCTAGCCGAAAGAAGCAAGGTCCGAGGTGTCAAGAGGCCCACCAGTTTTCCAAAGTATCCACGTGTCGAGTCGAGTCGAGTCCGGTCCAGTCCAGTCGAGTTTTCCGAGGCCTTCTGTTTCCGTGCTTCCCGGTGAGTACCATTGCTGGGACGTATCTAGACGGGTGCATTATTATGTATCCGGTAAAGACGGGTTTGGGTACACAAACGCGGTCTGCACTGTTTTAGGCAGTGTATCTGTACTGTTTAGCAGTATATCAGTTATTCAAGTTCTTGCACTGTCTTCGACAGTGTATCTGTGCTGTTTAGCAGTACATCTGGTTCCGAGGGTAGAGATATATGTTCAAACTGTTTTTTTCATGTGATTAATGTCGTGGTATGAGTGATTGTTTAATGTGAATTATTGGGTTTTTATGTAACTAGTTGTGTTCAGAGTTCAGTAGCAAGGATTGAGTATCCAGTATTAAGTAAACAAGATGCCGTTTTTCAATAAGTTAAAGCAGGTAGGAACTAGGAAAGGAATACTAGAGGAAGAAATTCCTATCCCCCTAGGGACACGCCTGGGAATTACATGTACCACAAGCATGGCATAGACGCCATCCTGTACCTAGATTTATGGGCCGATTATACTAAGCACCTAGAAGAAAGACACAGGTGGCCCGCTATAGGAACATGGGATGCCGAGTGCATCCTGAAAGTAGAAGAAGCATTATGGAGAAAGAAAGCCAGACAATCACAGAAAGATGCCATAGAGTTATGGCGTAAAGAATCACATAAACGAGCCGAAAAAGAACTCCGAAGAGAAGATAGACTTAGAGAAGCGCCGGATAGAGTCCGAGAAAACGAATTAGTTAATGAAGGGATCCGAGTAAAAGCCGAACAAGTAGACCGTGCACGAAACAATCTTGTAAATGGCATGTACTTAGTGGCCGAGGGTTCGCCTGAAGCCAATTCAGAAATACTGAAAAATCTGCCGCCACCATTGGTTCCAACTAAAGTAAACCACAGGACTACTAAAGACATATTCCTGGCTTCATATCTAGATGATGTAGCACCCGCTTACACCAATTCACGCGCCCCGCCTACTGACGGGGACGGTGATGGAGGCGGCAACCCGCCTCCAGACCATATTCTACCATTACCGCAACAGACTTCCCCCGTTCGACATCCTGCTCCTCCACCCCCACCACTTCCCCCACCTCAGGTCAAGATACCAAATCCATTGTTGCCTGATCCTACTAAGAGACAAGTTCAAGTACATATACAGACTCCACAGAGGGATAATGCCCAAGCCTCTGCCTCAGGAGGTGCGACCGGGGGTTACCAGACCCCACCAGCAACACACAGATTACACCTTAGGGACATGCAGAAGCACCCTATGCTCCAATCACCCCGTCTCGACATACTCAAAGAACAGCTCCCAGTTTGCAGATATGACCCAGTACCCGGTAAAGACGACAGAATGTTGATAGCATCACTACGTTTGCGACAAGCCACAGATTATCTAGTGTTATTCCCAGATATGCCTGATCACCTAGATAGAATATATCATTTTGTCCAGACTGGGGAAAATCCCGAAAGTATTAAGGAGGCCCTGGCACATCAGAAAGTTGACACTCAAGCATATATACTACGTTTTTTCATAAATTGTTTAATAAGAGACCGAGACAGGCCAGAGACAGACCAGGATGAAATGGAAGCCCTAAACAAGTGGGGTCAAAATATAGCCGAAGGAAAGCATGATAAACAGAATTGCATAGCTAGCATGTACAAGAAAATAAGAAAAACAGTAATAGAAATACACGAAAAAGAAAAAGAAAATGGCTCCTCCCAGGAGGAGGAAGGACCTGAAGAACCAGAAAAGACTACAGACACAATAGCGTACGTAGGTATGGGAACTTACCTTAGGAAAGGCATTCGCCCAGAAAGCAAGAGAGTTTTTCTCTCCGGCATATCAAAACCGAGTTCTCCTGAATATCTGTTTCAAGACACGGATAAAATGCTTCGAGAACGAAGGGGGTACCATGTACTCAATTCTATGGATGAACAAGAACTAGCCCGGTCAGCAGTACTATGGGCTGACAATCCTAACATATACAATGATGACACAGTAGCACATACATTTCTGAACCTTTCCCCAGACGAGCAGAAATTAGCAGGTATATACATGATTCAGCACCTCCTCACGTTATACAGAAATCAACATTCAGACCCAGGTCCTTTACCTGATACATTAGAAGCACTACTTATGGATAGATGGAGAGGCCTAAGTACTAAGTTAATTCAAATAATTCTAGAACAACGACACAGATATAACACTTTCTTAGGCCCACAATATGTTCCCGCTCCGCCCCCAGAAAGAAAAATGTATCATATGGAGCGTCTTCATGGCATTGAAAGGCAGAACCCATTACGAGAAGTACACCCAGTTATGGGTCCCGATAATACCTTGAAACGTGTGTATGTATACACACCTCTGACCAAGTTAGAATTATTGGAGATGAAGAAACTAGTACCCTGTCATGATAAAGACCCCGCAGGTTTTCACAGAGAACTTAAGGATATGTTACTCATGGGAGATTACACCTATACTGATATTATGAAATTGTTAAAGGTTCTGTTGCCCACCGGCATCTACGAGAAGCTCAAGGAAAGAGAATGGGAGGTGGGAGAGAAAAAGATTATATGGACTGAAATAGAAGACGAGGAAAGGATTCGTACTCCAGGGCTAGGCCTTGGGGAAAAAGCTAAAGCACTACCAGGTTTGATAGTACAGGTCTTGCCAAGATTATTGACAACTAAAAAGGAAGACTGGGATGCAATCTCAGCCTGTAAACAGAAACACGATGAAGATACTAGTGACTTCTATTCAAGATTCGAGAAATGTTTTATTATTAATAGTGGCCTGAAACCAAGTAGCGAGTCATACCCACACCTTTTTGTAAGTAAATTAGTAGAGAATTCCCTAACGCAAGTTAAGAATCGAGTATATAAAGTCGAAAGCACATGGCAAGCAAATACGCCATCCCAGATGTTACAAATGTTACAATATCATCAGAACAGAATTAGAGAGGAACAGGAACATGAACAAAGGCGTATGAAAGACACGAAAATGAAAATACTAGTTGCCCAGACAGCCCCGGCTGACGGTCAGAAAAAGGGTGGGACACAGACAAATAATTCAGCAGCTCCCGTTAAAGGGACATGCAACTATTGCAAACAGCCAGGTCACTACGTACATGAATGTCCAGTCCTGAAACACAATATAGCAACAGGTAAAACTAAAGAAAGACCGCATCCGCCTAGACAAGACCAGGGCCAACAACAGACTTCACAGAATTCACAACCGATGCATGCTTCATCACATACAGGACAGGCCGCAGCGGCATCACAGCCACAGCCGATTGCCGCGACACAGCAAGTTTCACGGCAGATGTGCCAGTATGCCCAATCAGATTACCCCGATTATCAGCGATACACATGAAACAGCCTAGAGAGGGAGGTTGGCTTGCCTCTTATTGAGATTCCTGTAGATCAAGAGGGTCCTTATGTACACAGTCAAGTATTGGGAAAAGACAGAAAGTTTTTAATTGACACAGGGGCAAGCCGCACAACAATCAGCCATGATGAAGTCCCAGGGGCACCCCTCTCAGGCTCACAGAATGTTTCCCTTGGTTTTTCAGGACAGCCGATTGTAAATGAAGTGTCAGAACCTGTCCCCTTAGCGGTAGGTCCATTATCACGTGTTACAGACTTGTTACTCACGAAATCATGTCCAGAAAACTTGTTAGGTATCAAAACACTGAAGGCTCTAGGAGCCGTGATATGCTGCTCTCCGGAAGGAGTTAGACTTTTCCTGCGAGACTTCAAGGGTCACTATGTATTACGAGAGTTTGATGTCAGATTGAAAAATGTACCAGAACACCTGTGGGCACAAGGCCCAACCGATGTAGGCTGCATGCACATTACACCATATCGTGTTACACTCAAGCCAGGTGTTGTTTTACCCCGAATCAGACAATACAAGTTACCACCCGATGCTGTAGTGGCTTTACTGGAAATCATTGAAGAGCTCATTGCCCAAGGAGTGGTCGTAGAGACCGACTCCAATATCTGTAATTCCCCTATCATTCCGATTCTTAAACGTACTGATCCCAATGCACCGCCAGTATATCGGCTGGTGATTGATTTACGAGAACTGAATAAATGCATTGTTCCACAGTACCCTGTGGTTCCCGATATCTCATCCTTATTGACTGCCATTGATTCAGAAGCAACGTTCTTTACTGTAATTGACCTCAAGAACGCCTTCTTCAGTGTGCCCATTGATCCAGAGAGCCAATATCTCTTCGGATTCAGTTTAAATGGACGAAGTTTCAAATTTTCACGCGCACCTCAAGGATTCACAGAAAGCCCCAGCATCTATAACCAAGCACTGAAAAGACAACTTGATTGTATCCAAATGCCAGTTAACACTGCCTTACTGCAATATGTCGATGATCTGCTGATCACCGCACGAAGTGAGACCGAATGTGAGCAAGCATCACTGACGGTTTTACATTTTCTGGCCGACAAGGGACACAAGGTGTCTCCTTCGAAGCTACAATTCTGTGTTCAGCAAGTTGTGTACCTGGGTCACTTGCTGTCCAAAGTGGGGAGACAGCTCACTCCTGATCGCATTCAGTTAATTGTAAATATGCCACAACCCCAGACACAAAAGGAAGTGCGGGCCTTTATAGGCCTCACCTCGTACTGCAGACAATGGATTCCCCAGTACGCATTTCTAGCTAAACCACTCATTCAGTTGACAACACAGGAGGCAGCGACTTCGACTGCCCTCCCTTGGACCCAGGAACATACACAGGCTTTTGAGGAATTAAAGAAAGCTTTATGTCAAGCACCAGTTCTAGCAACACCATGTTACAGCAAACCGTTTACACTTTTTGTTACAGAACGTGATGGTACAGCGTTGTCTGTCCTCACCCAAGATCAAGCAGGTTCACATAAGCCTTGCGCTTATTTTTCAAGTACATTGGATTCAGTAGCACAGGCACTCCCTGCGTGCTTAAAGTCGGTTGCCGCAACAGCCCTAGCTATCAGACAGAGCGACTCAATTGTATTAGGACATCCATTGACAGTACAAGTTCCACATTCTGTAGAGGTCCTTCTAAACAGAACCCAGACTCAACACTTAACTATAGCACGACTGACAGGTTATGAATTGACGCTATTCCAGCCACACATAGAAATCAGACGCTGTAACATTCTAAACCCCGCAACATTGTTACCCTCGATTATGACAGATCCAGCCCCACATGATTGTATAGAGATCATTAATGCAGTAACAAAGCCCCGACGAGACTTAACAGATGTTCCATTGACAAATCCAGACCTGACACTTTATGTGGACGGTTCATGCATGAGAACAAGCACAGGAGAGTTAGTGGCCGCGTATGCAGTGACCACTGAAACTGAAGTCAAAGAAACACATCGTATTGACACACTGTCTGCTCAAGCGGCGGAGCTCATCGCTCTGACCCGAGCCTGCATACTAGCCAAGAACAGAAATGTTAACATATACACAGATTCCCGTTATGCTTTCGGAGTCGTACACGACTTCGGAGTGTTATGGCAAGAACGAGGTTTTCTGACATCTCACGGTGCCAAGATCCAACACGGTTCCCTCATTCAAGCCCTGTTAGACGCAATACATCTGCCTTCAGGCATATCCATCATGAAGTGTAAAGCACATACTAAAGTTATAGATTCTGTTTCCCAGGGTAATGACCTGGCAGACCAAACAGCAAAACATACAGCATTGACTCACACCCAGACAACTGATGTGACAAAGACAATAGTACCGACACAGTGTATGTCAATTAGGGATCCCACACTAGATGTAATCGATATTCAGACACATGCCACTCCAGATGAAATCAAGAAATGGACTGAACTAGGAGGGATTCAGACAGATCAAGGATGGATGACGAAGGGAAAATCTACATGGTTTCTCCCTGACTCTATGGTTCAAGTCATAATAAATACAGCACATAGTCCAGCACATCTAGGAGAAAAAGCTATGTTAGACAGTTTACAGAATCTCTGGTACAACAAACACTTACGAGCAGCAGCAAAACAGAAAGTGCGTACTTGCATGATCTGTTGTCAGTTCAATCCAGGTAAAAGCGTCCCTGTAGAGCAAGGTGGATTTCATCCTCCCGATCACCCTTTTGAAGTCCTCCAGATGGATTATATCCAGATGGACCGTTGTCGAGGATTTAAGTATGTCCTCGTAGTCGTTTGTGCACTTTCCCGTTGGACCGAAGCATATCCAGTCCCAGATTACACTGCCCCGACCACTGCCAGGCAGCTGGTCCGAGAATTCTTCCCACGGTACGGCTTGCCTCGTATCGTGTACTCAGATAACGGACAGCCATTCTCATCCGAGCTCATGAAACAGGTGTCCCTTCTGCTAGGATATCAGTGGAGATTCCATTGTGTCCGACATCCCGAGGCCGCTGGCCTTGTAGAAAGGCATAACCAGACATTGAAAACCCGCCTTGCAAAGATCTGTAAAGAGAAAGGGGTCGACTGGATAGTCGCCCTGCCCGTTGCACTGTTTTACATGAGAATGGTCCCCCATTCGAGATCAGGGCTATCCCCGTATGAAGTGGTCTTTGGCAGACCACCGAATATGTGGGGGACGCCCATGCCTAAGAAAATTACCGATGTTGATTGTAACATGCTGACAGATTACCTTGCCTCCTTGATGTCTGCACTCCAATCATGTCGTTCACAGGTTGCCGCAGCTTTTCCCGACAACACTGATGTAAAGCCACATGATGTCCGTCCCGGCGATGCGGTGTTGATTCAAAACTTCGACAGGAAAAGTCCGCTGGAGCCCCGCTGGAAAGAGCCGAAGATCGTCCTTCTTACCACGAGGACCGCGATCAAGGTGGAAGGCCGAAAGGGGTGGATCCACACGAGTCATATTAAAAAATGCAACGAACTGCTGCCAGAAACTGACTCGTCCACCCCCTCAAAGGACTGCCTCGAATCTAGTGACTGTAAAATTCCCAAGCGAGAGAAAACTCCCCAAGAGGAGTATCGAACAAAACTTCGATCTAGCAAGTCAGACAGTTTAATTGTTTAAGTCCTCCCCTAGGTGAATCGGTTAAATAGTTTCTGACATGTATCCCCTAGATCGAGATAGAGAGAGAGAGAGACAACTCAAGAAACGTACATACTGTAAATCACTCCGCAGTCACTGTATAGTGACATTATTGGTTATGTTTTTTCTAAGTCTTTTGATTATTGTTGCTAGTATACTATTGCCAATATACTACCCTATCTTCAAGCGTGAACAATCTGCTTACAATGTAACTGCCGAACATTCTTTTAGTGAATTACCGCCTCATGAACTCTCCTACAGGCTTGCGCTGCGCAACAACACATTCATTAGTATGTTACATCATGCCCATCAGACTAACAATGCTACAAACTGTTGGATATGTGGCCGACTTCCTCCCTATCAGAAATACAAGGGAGTTCTGCCTCTCTTCCCGTACCCGTTCACTCACAATGGCTCCTGTGGTGCATGGTTTAGGTTAATTAATTCTTTAGACTCTGATATTGCTGTTTTCGAGGGGAATTGGATTTGGGGAAACCTGAACCTAGTTCTGCTCAATGTCTGCTACCCTGACAAGAAGGGACTTCCCATTAGGACAGGAACTGATCTAGAAAATGAAGTATATGGATTAGGTAATTATACAATTAACCTCATGATTCTTACTGTTGAATCCGAAGCTGCACCAGTTCTCCCTGCTATGTCAGTATTACCAGTCACAGGTGACTTATGTGTCAGAAAGAAGGGTTCAGTACACTTAGGTCATAGTAAATGTACTACCGTGGTCGAATTCAGTGATCATGGCAAGTCTTCCTTTAGAGCTACTCGTCATTCCTATTTTGTTTGTGGCCATACCGCATACATACGCTTACCTCCAGATTGGGATGGTACCTGTTATATTGCCTTCCTTCTGCCACCTGTTTTCCTAGCCCCTCCTGATTATCACAGAAATACAAATCTAGTAAAGAGTAGACTCAGAAGAGATCTCCCGATTGTCGACTATACTGAAACGGCATGGGAGCAATACACAGATTTCAATAAAGGATTCTTTTTCTTCACAGGCCCCGTCCAAAACAGTAAACTAATACGAAGATTAACTAGAACACTCAAAGCAGTAGTGAATGAAACTGCCTCCGCTCTAGGCAACTTAACAGAGGAGCAGTCCGCCATGCGGGTTGTTGTTCTTCAAAACCGTCTCGTTATTGACGTCATCTTGGCAGACAGAGGCGGAGCTTGTAAGGTCATCGGGTCAAGTTGCTGTGTTTTCATTCCAGAAAACGCGCCAACGGTATACCAAGCTATTACACGTCTTCATAGAATTGCAAGTTTGATACATCAGAATCCAGGCACCTGGACTTGGTCCGGTTGGTTCTGGGCAACACTTACTGCTTGGGGATGGAAGATCCTATCCTTCCTAGGCATTGCCCTTGTCATAGTATTCAGTTGCTGCCTGTGCCTACAATGTGGGCCAGCGATTTGTGGACTGTGTGCCACATCATGCATTGCACATTCTAGTTTCCACTCAAAACGCAAAAAGAAGAAAGAAGAGCAAATGGTGTTACAAGAACAGCCTGATCGATTCATGAGGATCGATATATCATGAAGGGTCCGTAGGGAACAAGGAGGGAATGAGGAAATATAAATTTTATGGTCAAGAAATGTTCCCTAACGTGTACCCCACCGTCTCCATGTACGAGTTTAAAGTGCATGTAACTTCCCTCCTGTGCCAGCTATGAAGACGCAAATACATTTGCGTCCAGCGTTAACATGTCCTCTTTCAGACCCGCCATGAACGGGTTGAATATTCAGTTCCTAAATATGCTATGCCAACGTCTTTTTGTGGTGTACTTTATACGTTTTTCAGCTCTGGCGAAGCAGGCCCCGAATTCTGCCATCGAGCCTTTTTCTGTCTTCTGACTCCGAACGCCTCAGCCTGGGCTGCCTCTGTACCCGTGACCTCTGCCTTACTCCCTGCGCGGCCCACGGCGCTTAGCTCAGCCTGCTGCCTGCCAAGACTGTATTCAACCTTCGAATTATCTGTTCCGCTCCTCAAAAATACATTCCTACCCACTAGTTTAAGTAAACATCCCCCCAGCTGCAGAGCAAAGGGCCTGGCCTCACTGTCTCCGTGCAAGTAATTCATAGCCTCTGTTACCATGAAAGGCCCATGCCCCCTCGCATCTCATGTAGACACTTAGACGCTTATACACGCACTCACAGTCAGTATAGAATAGCTTCTGCCCCAGAGACCTTTCTCTTCTAGATAATATGGTTCCTAAACATCAGATATCAGATATGATAGTGGTACAAGTTGATCTGACATGCCAGACTTCTGTCTCTTTCCGCTAAATGTAAATGTCAAGTCCTCTGCACCCTCCAGTCACACGTCATGCACACGTCATGCAGCTGCGCGCGCATCCAGGCCTCTGATTTCTGCTGACATTGCAAGATTCTGCTTTTGTTGCCACCCACTTATGACACTTACATGTGACGTTTCTAGCACACACCTCTATGTTCACGCCTAGTTCACGCCTTCTTATTACGTATCACTACCACGTGTGTGCTCTTATCTTGTCTCTCTCAGTTGTTACGCCTACTGTATTGGTTTCTATAATATGATTTAAGTATATAAGCTATGTATTGTCAATAAAATATAGCTCTATCCCTTCCTGCACCCCTGTGGTGACAGGAATACGATATCCGGTCTGGTACCATTCCTTTTTAAGGAATAAAACCCCTAAGAACTCTAACACCACGGACTCTGTCTCTTTCTTTCCGATTGAGTTATTCTTGTTTAAGTACTTACCTGCATAGAAATTAAGACGGTAAATCAAATATTTACCACAGATGAATTGCCTTCTACCACTGAAAAGCCCTGCACTGTAGGGGAGCCAGGAAAAGTGTCTGGATGTCTCCTAAAAAGTCTCTACAATTCTGATACTTTCTGAAGGAAAAAGTCTCCTAATAGCGAGAGTCGCAAACGCTATTTTGCAAGTCAGTGACTCGCAAAATAGTGTTTGTACATGCCTGGACCCTTTTTTGAGGTCGCAAACTGGATGTTCTCCCGTTTGCGACCTCGAAAAAGAGTTGTACATCTGGCCCTAACTGGCTTAAATTAAACTACATTTTCTTTAGGTAATTCAAAGATTTCCATCAAAGGGCCCTTAAATATTCCAGAGTGTGTCCTGTCAGGCCCTTAAAGACTTATCAGTTCTCTTCTTAGGATTGATACTACAGCTATCAAGAAAACCCATGAGAATTGGTCTACCTCTTTTGGCTCTGCCACCTTATAAAGAAGTGCCAGCATAGGATATTCAGAATGCACCTTATTTTAATTGGACCTATCTATTGAGCTACAGACCCAGACATTTAAGACGGCCACAATTATTGCAGCTGAGACCATTCCAAGGACCCTAAGGGCCCGATTACAAGTATGGCGATCTGAGACCAGAGACTGCCATTCCCTGGCTTTGGAGCAGCGGTCAGAAGCCACAATATGCTTAGCGGGACAACCCCGGTCCCGGTAAGCATATTACAAGTTTCCTCTCCTACAGGATATATATGGAGGTTCTTCACCCATGTAAACCTTGGAGGAGAGGAAACAAAGAGCGCCCTACAGGCCTCCCCTGTGCCTCAACCGCATGTGGATGCTCACAGGGGGGTATAACATGAGCCCCCCTGTGTGCTTGCACATAGGTTTATGCATGGCATGAACATTTGAGTCCATGCTGTGCAGGAACCTTGTAGTGCAGGCCCATTGCAGTGCCTTGCCATCGGAATGCCCGCCCGCCAATTTGGCAGCCGGACGGTGGCGAACTTCGAAGCAATGGTGGTGCAGCAATTTGCACTGCTGCTCCATCGCTCTGTCAAAAAGTCATAATCGTGGCCTAAGTGCTGTATATTATTAGGATACCTGAAGCATACAAAAATAACCTTTCCTGTGTGCATGTGACTAAAAGGATACAGAAGAATAGGACTCAGTCTAAATCAAGGGCAGTAGAAACCCTCCGACACCTGACCCTATATGGAAAGAACAGTCCAACTCTAAAAAAGTGATCTTGCCTAATGCCTGATTAGCTTGAGTCTGAATTGAAAAACACAACATGTGTTTCCCCAACCACTACCTCCCTGTTGGAATAGTAGAGAAAGTACGCTCCAACACCTCATCAGCATAGGATTTCTCCAATAACATAACCTAATCAAGAGGACATGTCAACCTTGCAATTAACTTATCAAAAGAACTCCCAACGGTGAAGTTCATGGGAGCCAATGGTATTGCCATCCTGAGTTGGACAGATACGGCCAGATTCATCAAGCTTAATTGCGCTCGCAAAGGGCCAGATTCATCATCCGAAATGCAAAATTCGCTATTAAAGAATTCGCACATTTGCGAGGAATTGCATTTAAGGAATCTCTATTTGAGATTCCTTAATTGCAATTCATGAACCATTTTAAAATTGCGAAATTGCAATTTTGGGCCGCTATTTACCGTGAGGTCAAACCTCGTGGTAAATAGCGAAAACTTAGAAAAATGCATTTAAATTCATTTTTCTAAGTTGCATGTTACACACACACATGTCCTTTGGACATGTGTGTGCGCAACACCAATGTAGATTACATTTCAGGGGTGCTACAGGGTGTCCTTTGGACACCCCTGGCACCCTTGAAATCGCTTCCTTATTTGAGATTAGCTAATTGCTCATCGCAAATAAGGAATGACTCCCCATTCATTCCTGTGGGCCTTTAGGCCCAAAGGAATGAATGGGGAGTCATTCCTTATTTGCGATAAAGGCCCATAGGAATGAATGGGGAGTCATTCCTTATTTGCGATTAGCAATTAGCTAATCTCAAATAAGGAATCAGTGGGAATCGCAAATTCAATTGCGATTCCTACATGAATCCCGTTTTGCGAGTCTTTAATAGCGAATCCTTAAAATTCGCTATTAAGGACTCGCAATTCCTTACCTTGATGAATCAAACCGTAACTCTGTAAAGAGGGTTAATGCATACTAGAGCCTGCAGTCTTACAAACAGCTTTTCCATGAGACAGTTGCTTGCAGCATCATTTGGGAGCGTGAGGTTTGGGGTGTTGCTGTTAAACACAGCTCATGCATTTGTTATAGGATCATTCAGACATCACATGGCTACTTGATTTAAGTTTAATAATGATTTGAGTGACATCAAATACTGATCAGAGGCCACTGAAGACCTTTTTTGAACTAATACTATGGGCCTGATTTAGAGTTTGTCATTGGGTTTTCTGTAACAAAATACATATTACAGCATGTCTGCTGATATAACCACCAAATGTGTGTGAAAGCATTTTTTAAAATATGCATGTACAAAGAACGTGAAAATATTTTTTAACGCTTTAGTTTTAATGATATATAGCGTCGTAAATGATGAATTGATAAAATTGCACCTACAGCAGCTACATAGGTTATTTAGAGGTCTAGATAATGCGATTAATAGTTAAGCCACATTTTTGGGTTTTGGGCCATTATTTTTTAAATCGATAATGTTTCTTGTGTTCTGTTCAATCTCTCCTTCTCATTCCCCCCTTCCAATCAGTGTCCTGCTGAAAAAACATCTCTCCTCTTGCTCCACAGAGAATCAAGCAAAATACGTCAACCAATTAGTATTGTATAATATCTTGTTAGAAAGTGTGTATTGTGAATGAGGATTCCATGATGTACCCAAAGTATTATTTCAAGGACTTCCTTTTTTTTTTTTTTAAATATCTTTATTAGATTTTATACAAAAAAAGACAAGACGACACAACACATATAACAACACCCTCCCCCCCCCCCTCCGGTCGGGCAGGTTGTATATGGAACAGAAGGAAACCATAAAACATATATGTAATAAAAGTAAAATGTAAACTAAAGTATTATCAGATAATCATTCAAAAACGGATGAACTTCAGGTTACAAAGGTACACGTGACAGTTAAATCATTACAACCAGGTTGTTACTATATATGTAATTGAGATTGAGACCATTCTATTAAAGGTGACCAGATTCTTAACCCTTTGGTCCTACACTTCCTACCTTTTGTTTTATATATTGCCATTTCTAGATTAAAGATGGCTAACATTCTTGAAAACCACTGTTGATACGAGGGGGCCAAGGGATCTAGCCAGGCTGATGCTATGCAAATTCTTAATACTGCCATCGAAATAAAAATCAGTTCATGGCCGAAATTCTGGTTGGTACGATTTGTGACGCCCAGAACAACTGTTTGATCAGATAGGGTAACCACTATTTTGAGAATTGATGAGAGGAAATGTTCAATTTTTGACTTAAGAAGAGTTAAACTGGAACAGGATGAGAAGATGTGTACACAGTCCGCATTTGGTAAATTACATCTAAAACAACATGTACCTCTCCCACTGCCCCATTTAGCAATTTTGTCCGGAGTATAATACATAAAGAAACATATTTTATAAAATTGTGTTTGTAGTTTCGTCGACATAAGAACAGTTTGCGAAAGGCCATATGCATAATGAAATTCTTCTGTGGAAATAGTGATTTTACTTTGCCATTTCTGAGTAATTTTCTGCATATCATCTGTAACATGCATCAATAACAACTGATATAACCCCCCAATCCTGAGTTTTTTCTGAGAGTCGCTTAAAATGTCGGCTATGGCGTTTTTAATCAGTGTGCCCTCTCCCTCTATACGTCGTGACAGAAAGTCTCTTATTTGGAGATATTTGAAGAAGTCTCTCCATTCCAAATGATACTTATCTTTCAAAAATTCAAAAGAATGTAGCTCCTCTGAGGAAAAAAAACACCCTATATGAGTAATTCCGGCTGTATTCCACCTATTGATGTAGGCATCTTTAAATATTTCCGGTAAGGAGGGATTATTTTGTATGGGGGTGTAAAAAGATAAACGTCCCAAACCTATCATTTTCCTCACAGATTTCCAAACCTTGAAGGTTCCTATGAGTGTTTTTAATCTCACTTTTTTATGGTAGCTATCGAAGAGATATCTCCACAGATAGCCAGTGCTTCTATCGCCCAGTATTATTTGGTGGATTGAAGGGGCATCATTATTCCTTTCTGTCCCTGTCCCATCAAGATGAAAAAGTTCATGACTATATAACAAAACTGTTGCCCAGTAATATAACTTAAGATTTGGAAGGGCTAATCCTCCTCTTTCTTCGGGAAGTGTCAGCAGTTTATAGGCGCGGCGGGGCTGTGTATATGACCAGATAAAGTTCGTGAAAATACGCTCCATTTTTTTAAACCACTGGTCTGAAATTTCTAGATTAATGGCTCTAAATATGTACAAGAGTTTTGGAAAGTAGACCATTTTTAATGCATTCACCCGTCCTATCAAAGAGAGATGTAAATTATTAATACGGCGGAGATCTTTTTGTATTTTATTTAGTGAGGGTTTAAGGTTCAGGTCGACTAATTTCCCTAATTCAGATGTAATAGTGACCCCTAGATAAGTAGCTGATTCTGTTATGCGTGGATCTGCTATATCACATTTGTTATTGATAATTATTTGGGTTTTCCCTTGATTCAGGGCATATCCTGAAACTTTCCCGAATCTTACAGCCTCCAGCTCAATAGTAGGCATAGCCAAGTTTGGATTAGCAGTGACAATGGCGATATCATCGGCATATGCAAGAGTCTTTGTTGAATATCCATGTGTCGAGATAGCAGTTATATTCCTATTATATTCCAATCTCCTAATAAACGGATCAATGTAAATAGCGAACAGCAACGGGGAACACGGGCATCCCTGCCTAGTTCCTCTCGAGATTTTTAGTTCTTTAGAGATACAGCCGTTGACCATCACCATAGCCCGAGGACTAATGTAGAGTTTTTGAATTGCCTGTATGAAAACATGCTTGAATCCGACCGGGACATAGCCTGCCAGAGGAATGACCAGGAGATCCTGTCAAAAGCCTTCTCGGCGTTGAGTAGTATTAACGCCATCGGGTCTCCAGTCACCTGGGTATTGTCAAATAAGCTGATTACCCTCCGAGTGTGATTGGTAGTGTCTCTCCCGGGGATAAAGCCATGCTGAAATTTAGATATAACCTTATGTATAATTAATGAGATACGATTAGCGAGCAGTTTAGAGTAGATTTTGGAGTCTACGTTTATTAACGTAATGGGACGATAAGAGCCTAACTGGTCCGGGGGTTTGTTTTTCTTAGGAAATATAACAATTTTTGCCCTTGACCAGGAGTAAGGGGGTTGCCCTCCTCTAAATAAATGTAGACATAAGTTTAACAATATTTCTTGAAGCTGATCCATAAATACTATATAAAATTCCAATGGAATAGCATCTAATCCAGTTGCCTTTCCACGGGAGAGATCTTTTACTGTTTTTACTACTTCCTCTATGTCCGGGGCCTTTTCCAAGCTTTCCTGATCTTCTGTGTTAAGTTTGTTGCAAGTAACTGTATCTAAATATTCAGGAATTTTCTCTTGATCTACTTCTCCCTCTTCTGTATATAAAGCACTATAAAAGCGCCAAAAAGCTTCCCTAATCTTCTCTGAGTCGGATATTCTACCATCTATAGGGTCCTGGATTTCCTGTATAATATTCTGTGAGGTCTGCTCTCTCATCCTGATGGCTAATTGCTGACCAACTGATTCGCTAACCTCATATATTTTTTCAAGGACTTCCATTGGTAGTTCCACTGAAGACAGGTGAGTTCCGTGAGTCATTTAAAAGAAATGTGTCATTTGAATTCCACCTCTCCATAGTGCAGTTGTTGAGGACTCAATGGAAGATTTCTCTTACCTTAAAAAATAGGTTAGCGCCTAAATAATTGTGTGGCTTTTAATTATTCGGTGGTGTTCCTGATTTGACAAATATGTGCCTAACCATTATTATGCCATGCTGAATTTGCAGAATCTGTTATTCGCTTGTGTGATTTTGCTGCAAAACCAGTGGGTTTGGGTGCTTAGTGGGGCTTACTTTCCTTTTTGTCATTAACAGAGATAGTTTGATATTTTACTTGTAGATGTCCTGTTATGCTGTCAGGACTCTTTATGAGTCTGACATTTGACATTTTCTTGGACCAAAGGTTAATCTAGGCGTTTACGGATTTGCATTTATTCTGTACTTCTGCTGGGCCATTATGCCATTTCATATATTTTATTCGCACTTGTACCTCTTATAATTGTTTTTTGTAATAAAATCCTTTCTGCTTATTCTTGATTTAGAATGCAGTCCGATATGCACCTAATATTTTTATTCTTTACAACTCTGCTCAATTGTCTTTACTCTGATGAGGAGTGTAGTCTCTAACCATTAGATCAATTGAAGATTCCAGAGTCGGATTGCTTTCGTAATATTGGGGTGATCAAGTATTGGGGTTCAGATGATTATTGGGTTTCGGCTCCCACGTTTGTGGTGAAATAACCCATCTGTCAAGCTCTAAATGAGGCCCTATATAAGAGAAGAAAGCAAAAAGCTTGAATAGTGAGGAATACGAGTACACCGAGTGGTATTTAAACATTTCTGTAATTTCATGTGGTTTGATTTTTAATGTGATTTGAACTGATGTTTATAGTTTTGACAACACTTGTAATTAAAATTATATTCATAAATGTCAAGCAGGCTGCGATGAATCATCACATTTTAAGGCATCAGCAGCCCTATCTGGCACAGGCACTGATAATACCTGTCCACCAGATGACTGCCAGCCTTCATATATGCCTTCTCTATCTAACTATTGTGGGGCTTCCAATCCTTGCAAGATGTTATCAACGGGGCATAATTTGCTCAGGTTTTCAGAATATGTTCTCTAGAGTTCTGAGTACTATGCCAATGTGCACCCTGAACTCTTTTTTCAGGCATGACTTGTACTGTTATGGAAAGGAGATGGCACAATGCCACCTGACAGGACGAATTAACAGAACACTTTCTTAGACAATGCATGCAACATATGATTGACCTAAGGAAGCCAGTCAGTTGCACTGCATGGTCTAAAATCTCCAATAAGACCATCTGAGTCTTTGTCATCCACAGAGCCTTGAAATGAACGCAGCTCCCAACCAGAACCCAAAGTCGTAGTTATTCCACAGCAAAGAACGTGGTCCACACACTGCTTTTTTAATTGCATCCTGCACGTTCTCTTAATAGAAAATCACTACTGTACAGTTTCATTCACTGTGCAAAGCTTGTGTATATCAGGACAGTGCAAATACTTAAGTTGTGATCCCCGTCCTTTGTGCTCACTAGCGATGAATTCTACCTAGGATTTCGGAAAACATTGGGGTCCAAACGTTCAGCGTAAGGGAATTCTTTTAGTTGAAATATTATCTTTGTGGGATATCTGTGGGATACAGATTTAGAGACAAAGTAGGAAATTCCAACAGTACAAAAAGAATGGAAAGGGGCGACCGAATCGGTCCCCCCGAACTTATGGCCGAGTGCCTCGATCCCCCCGGGAAGCCATTTTGGGCGGGAGGCGCGTCTCAGCTGGTATGCCCGAAGCGGCGTAGCTGGGGCGCGCTCGTTCCCGCCCTAGAGTGGGCTGGCCTAGACACCGACGCAGCCAGCCACGCCCTCAGGGGCAGGCAGGGGCGGGTATACGCCCGCCCTGAAGACGGATAAAAAGGGACGCAAGACCAGAAGACATCCTCTTGTTCTTGTGCTCTGAAGCTGCACCTCCTCGCTGCACGTGAGCTCGGGACAGAACGAAGAGCCAATTTTGAGCGTTTTAATCTCTCTCTTTGTCTTTTAGATACTTCCTCGAAAGGATGCCCAAGAAAGGAGCAAAGGGAATGTCGACTGACCAGTTGGTTCGGGCACTCATGAAGGACATGTCCGAAATTAAGAAGCGGTTGGCGGAGCGAGACGGCGAGGAGGGATCGGGGCGTCCACCGGCCGGAGGAAAGCCAAAGAGGCCGAGAAGGGGGGCGGTCGGGGGAGACGTCCCGGTTCCCTGTTCTCCGCTCGAGGCGCCAGCCCCGGTACCGGCCCCGGTACCGGTTGAGGGGAATCCGATTCCCGTGATAGTCACCCCGACGTCTGCCGAAGATATGCCTCCCGAATTGGCGGCACAGTTAGCAGCATGGTTGGGGGACAGTAATGGGGGCGCCATGGCTACCGAAGCGCAAGCACTCATAAAGCAGTTGCGCGAGAAACGTGATGCAGCCAAGGTGCCCGCGCCGGATGCGGCGATAGACAAGCCACGAGGGACGGAAGCAGCGTCCGGTGCAGGTAAGCGGCCATTGCCGATTGCAAGGGATGAGTCAACACCCTCTCGTAGAGAAAGATTGGGGCAGCATGTTCCTTTGCCAATAAAGGAAAAGATTTGGGCGGGGGAATACGTTAACATTTTCTCCCTGCTCGTTGATCACTATGAGGTCGAAACTGTTAAGGGTCAAAAGGATCTGATGCATCCGAGTGTTTGGCGCGCAAAAATGGCCGCCTTTAAAGTGAATGAAAATATTGGTAACTGGGGGAATGCTTGGGGAATTTTCACGGCAATTTTGGGGGAACGTAGGCCTGATTTGCTCCCTGAATTTCCAGTATATCAGTCACGAATTATGGGGTACTCGACATCACACCAAGGTAACCAATGGTTCTGTTATGATAACCTTTTCAGGAAAGCGATGGAGCATAACAAAAGTTTAACCTGGGACTGTTACGATTCTTTAACATGGAATAAGATGAAAGAGTCGGGAATGTTGAAAGTGCCATTGGTGGGGAGTGCTGTTAGTGAGTCCTCCCGCCAAAATGGGGGGACGCCCTTTCGGTCGGGTACGGGTACAGACGATTACCCGAGACCCGCCGGCAATACAGGGAAGAGGGGGTTCTGTTTCAATTTCAACAGAAGCAAATGTACTAGGCCCCCGGGATCTTGTAAGTTCAAACACGAATGCAGTGGTTGTGGGGCACCCCATCCTGAGTCCTCGTGCAGAGCCAAATCGGGTGAAAATGGGGGCAGAGGAGGCGCTAAACAGGTCTAATATAGTCCGAGGGGCGCCTTTACCAACCCCGATTGATACCCTGGCGATGATTCCCTGGCTCAGCGAATACCCAGATCGTACTTCTGCTGGGGTGCTACGAAACGGTTTTTCATATGGTTTCCGCATCCCGGTGGGTAACTTTCAGGGTGTCGGGACGTGCAAAAATCAACTTTCCGTCTTGCAGCATACTACTGTAGTACAGGATAAGATCCGGAAAGAGGTTACCCGAGGTCGGGTTGCCGGCCCGTTTCCTGTCCCCCCGGTACCGAACTTTGTTTGTTCTCCTTTAGGGGTGGTCCCCAAGAAGGACCCGGGTGAGTTTCGATTGATTCACAATTTATCAGCCCCTCATGGCCTTTCTGTAAACGATGCAATTAATCCAGAAATGTGTTCGGTGCGGTACGCATCATTCGATGAGGCCGTAGCCATTTTGAATCGCCTGGGGCCCGGGACGCTGATGGCGAAATCAGATATCGAGTCAGCGTTCCGTTTGCTCCCGGTATACCCGGATGACCAACGTTTGTTGGGATTCGTGTTTCAAGGTTTGTATTACATGGACAGGTGTATGCCAATGGGGTGCTCGATATCTTGTGCTTATTTCGAGAAATTCAGTAGTTTTCTGCAATGGGTTTACACGAAGAAAACAGGTATTCGGAATGTGATGCATTACCTCGACGACTTTCTGTTCCTTGGGGCCGCTGGGGATGATGAATGTGCTCGGGCCTTGACTGAATTTTGTGTTTTAATGAATCAATTTGGCGTGCCGTTGGCACCAGGTAAAACTGTGGGTCCCACGACTTGCCTCGAGTTCCTCGGGATCGAGTTGGACTCTAGTGAGGGTTGTTTTCGTTTACCGGCTTCCAAAGTATCGAAATTCAAGACAGCCCTGCAAATGTGTATCACTGCATCTAAAGTTACGCTGCATCAATTGCAGCAATTGGTGGGGAAGTTGAATTTTGCCTTAAGGGTGATCCCGATGGCCCGCCCCTTCTCCCGTTCGATTGCACAGGCGATGGTCGGCCTAAAGGAGGGTCACCATCGCACGAGGTTATCGGCCGAGGTCCGCCAAGACATGCGTATTTGGTTAGCATTTTTGGCGGATTTCAATGGTCGAGTCGTCTGGAACAAACCGGCCTTGTCCTCTGAAGAGCTTGGTCTATGGACGGATTCAGCGGGAAGCATGGGTTTCGGCGCCATCTTCGGCACAAAATGGTCGGCACAAAAGTGGCCAACATGGTGGCACGATGAGGGGCTGACGAGTAATATTGCTTTCCTTGAGCTGTTTCCTATTTTGGTGGCCCTCAGATCCTGGCCCGATGGATTCAAAAATCATTCTGTCATATTTTGGTCTGACAATATGACCGTTGTAGAATGCATTAATAGTCAGGCGGCACGTTGTAAAATGATTTTGAGGCTGCTTAAAGAAATTGTCTTACTGTGTATGCAACTGAACGTGGTATTCAGAGCAAAACATGTCCCGGGGGTGATGAATCAGGCTGCTGATGCACTGTCTCGTTTTCAAATGCAGGCTTTCTCGGGTTTCCTTCCCTCAGCGGACCCCGAGCCAGCACCCTTTCCCGAAGCTCTCTGGTCTCTCGGTGCCCCGAACTTCGTTACCTCGTGGGAGAGAGTCTAGCACCAAGGACGAGGAAGGCATACGAAGGGGCGTTTCGGGCTTATTTGGCCTTTTTGGGGACTGAGAGAGGGGGACTTTGGGGGCATGAGGATTGGGTAGTACATTTTCTGATGTCCTTGCGTAAGGCTGGGAAGTCGGTGGCTACAGCCCAGAGGCATCGTGCTGCCATCTCCTTTGTTGCCAGGGCTCATAATATCCAGGACCCGACAGCGTCTTTTGCTGTACAGAAAGCGCTGCGTGGGTGGCAACGCCTTGAGGGTCGCAGAGTAGACGAGAGGCGCCCGATAGGTCTGGATAGGTTGTCCCAGTTGCTGGCCACACTCCCTGACATATGCTCGTCTCAGTTCGAGGCCTGTTTGTTCCGAGCCGCTTTTACGCTTGCATTTCACGGGGCTATGAGGATAAGTGAGCTGGTGGCAAGGAGCAAGCGGGATGTGGCGGGGGGTTTGTGCCGCGAACACGTTCAGATCAGGGGTGAGACTATGACGGTATCCTTTGTCAAGTCAAAAACCGATCAAAGTGGGGTGGGAGACTGCATAGTCATTCGCAGGATTCCAGGGTCCTCCATGTGTCCGGTGAGGTGTTTAGAGGATTACCTAGCACAAAGGGTGGCATCATGGGGGGGGACAATGTTGAGACACGCGGACGCCACCCCACTGACGAAGTTTCAGTTTCAGCGGGTGCTCGCGATGTCAATTACCGCAGCAGGCTTGGACCCGGGTGAGTTTGGGACCCATTCCTTTCGGATAGGGGCTGCCACTGAAGCTGCAGCCAGGGGTCTTAATGTGGAACAAGTAAAACGAGTGGGGCGTTGGTCCTCCAATTGTTATAAGAGGTATGTGCGGTTGCACATGTTGTGAAGCTGTAACAATGTACTCACGCTTCTTGTCTTTTGTTTGGTTTTCAGTTACGCAAGCCTTCGAGGCGGGGCGGACTATGCAGTCGACCCAACACCGGGCCAGCGGTCAGACATCACCGGCTGTGAGAAAGGAGGTGTGGGTCGTGGGCCACTCATACGTGAGGCGTGCCGCAGACGTATTCAAAGCAGGTGACATGATTCACGTAGCTGGGGAATACGGGTACAGGATGTCCTTCTACGGAAGGGGCGGTCTCTGTATTGACCAGTTTCAAGCTTACTTTGAGGGTTTGTTAGGGCGGATGAGGTCACCGCCGTCTATAGTCATAGTACATTTAGGGGGCAATGATTTGGTCACCACCGGTAGACGACTTCTCCTGGAGGCAATGCTTTCCACCGTAAGTTGGTTGGCGAGGAAAGTTCCGGGGTGCATAATTGCGTGGTCTCATATGATCCCACGAAAAGTGTGGCGGGGGGCTATTTCGATCCCTGCTTTGAACCATTCTGTTAGGAAACTTAATAACAAAATGAGTAGGTTGTTCCGTTCCAGGACATTGCATTCTATCTCGCACGGTTGTATTAAGGATGACAGTATGTATATGGGGGATGGTGTGCATTTGTCTCGGGTGGGAAATGAGTTACTCATAGGAGACTTCTTAGCATGGTTGAAAACGTTGGAACATGACCTTTAGCTAGGAGTTTTGGTGGGGGGCCCGGATAGCCGGTCAACTATCCGGGCCTGTGGCGGTAAGGTCATGATCGGTGAGCACTAATTAGTAGATCCCTATGAGTGGGCGTCACCCAACACGGATGGGAGCGCTCGGGAGAGGTGGCCATTGGCCCCTCAATGGGGAGGCGGTCCCTTCTAAGGATGGGTCGCCGGAAGTAAAGGAAAGGCGGTCAAGGCCCCTTCCTTTGTAGGAGGGGTTACAGCCCCCTCCTGGGGAATTTCCCGGGGCCAGTGACATCTGCGACGGCAGATGCGGTAAGTTGTGTGGGGTTGGGATAAGGGCCACGATACCTTCTAGATACCTCACACGAGTATTCGAACGACCTTTAACTGGCGTCGAGTTTTAGGTGCCCCCGTCAAGTCAAGGGAAATTGGTAGTAGTTGCACTTGAGGTACGCCTCCGTGCTGTCGCCCATCCCAAGTGGGAGGGGTAAGTCCGGTTAGGGATCTTGACACCGGTTATGACCTTGCCGTTGGCCCTTAAACGTTAGGTTGTACAATTTCAATATGTCAAGAAATGTTTTGTAGGTTGCTAGTTCGGCTAGGAGAACCTCTGTATTAGAGAATCTGTTAAGGATAGCCAAACATCGCAATATGGTAATGAAATTGTACATAACATGAAACGTTTAATGTTTTAATTTTGTTCTAATAAATACGGCCGGGATGGTCACTCCATCCCACTTCCAAAAACTTCAAGAACTGTTTCCGGTTTCACTCCTTTTGGGGATTGTGTTGAGAGGGGGTGGCGGGTATCTCGGCTATATGGAAAGGGGCGACCGAATCGGTCCCCCCGAACTTATGGCCGAGTGCCTCGATCCCCCCGGGAAGCCATTTTGGGCGGGAGGCGCGTCTCAGCTGGTATGCCCGAAGCGGCGTAGCTGGGGCGCGCTCGTTCCCGCCCTAGAGTGGGCTGGCCTAGACACCGACGCAGCCAGCCACGCCCTCAGGGGCAGGCAGGGGCGGGTATACGCCCGCCCTGAAGACGGATAAAAAGGGACGCAAGACCAGAAGACATCCTCTTGTTCTTGTGCTCTGAAGCTGCACCTCCTCGCTGCACGTGAGCTCGGGACAGAACGAAGAGCCAATTTTGACCCACCCACCATCCCCTGAAGACAGCCAGTTGTGTATAATAAAGTTGATTAATTTTGTTTTGTTTTCGTTTCCAGGTTGTAGTGCCATGTTGATTTTGAGTTAATAAAGAATGTTCGTTTTGAGTATGTTTGCCATTAAAGATATTCAGTTAGTGTCGAATTTTGATGTATGCTCTTTCAGTCATAGTGGCCAATGTATTCTTAGGGTAATTTGCACTGTCGTATTTATTTTGGTAGGCGGTAAGGTCATGATCGGTGAGCACTAATTAGTAGATCCCTATGAGTGGGCGTCACCCAACACGGATGGGAGCGCTCGGGAGAGGTGGCCATTGGCCCCTCAATGGGGAGGCGGTCCCTTCTAAGGATGGGTCGCCGGAAGTAAAGGAAAGGCGGTCAAGGCCCCTTCCTTTGTAGGAGGGGTTACAGCCCCCTCCTGGGGAATTTCCCGGGGCCAGTGACATCTGCGACGGCAGATGCGGTAAGTTGTGTGGGGTTGGGATAAGGGCCACGATACCTTCTAGATACCTCACACGAGTATTCGAACGACCTTTAACTGGCGTCGAGTTTTAGGTGCCCCCGTCAAGTCAAGGGAAATTGGTAGTAGTTGCACTTGAGGTACGCCTCCGTGCTGTCGCCCATCCCAAGTGGGAGGGGTAAGTCCGGTTAGGGATCTTGACACCGGTTATGACCTTGCCGTTGGCCCTTAAACGTTAGGTTGTACAATTTCAATATGTCAAGAAATGTTTTGTAGGTTGCTAGTTCGGCTAGGAGAACCTCTGTATTAGAGAATCTGTTAAGGATAGCCAAACATCGCAATATGGTAATGAAATTGTACATAACATGAAACGTTTAATGTTTTAATTTTGTTCTAATAAATACGGCCGGGATGGTCACTCCATCCCACTTCCAAAAACTTCAAGAACTGTTTCCGGTTTCACTCCTTTTGGGGATTGTGTTGAGAGGGGGTGGCGGGTATCTCGGCTATATCCATTTTTGGCAGGAAAGTACTCTTATGGGTGCGAGATTAACATATGAATGAACAGCATGCGTGAAATTGAAGGGCATGGTTTAATATGTTCTGGGACTGCCTCCTAGCAGAAGCAGCAGGGATTAACAGTAAATTAATTTTTGGAGAGGCCTCTGACAGACGTGGGGCAAAAACATTACTGAACAAGCATTGTCAAAGCCAATGGGTCTGGTTTATAACTAAAAGTGCCTGCCCTCTGCACTCTTTGTTGTGTATGTATGGCATGGTGGATGGACGAGTAGTTGAATTAAAGGATGAAGCACTGGATGGCTAAATGAATGCTTCGATCTGTGCACCTACTAATTCATTTGTCCACGAGTCATTCATCATCTCGTATTCTATCACTCATCCATTCATTAATGCATTCATTCATCTACCCATTGACGTGACTCATTGGTGTATTTACCCACCACAAATCCAAACACACAAAGTCGCCCATGAAAGGCATAAGCCAGATCATTTTGGTTTGATAATGCTTATTATTGTTCTGGGCACTCAAGCACCCCTGTGACAGCGAGGCAGTCTTAGGGGCACTTGATGTATAAGTAAGGTCAGTGTTAAAATTAATTGACACTTTGAACAACATGTAAGCACAGCATTGAAGTCTCCTTCTCAACTTCAAGCACTTGGTCAGTTTATATGGCAGGTGGTTTGCAAATTATGGAAAAATCATGAACAGTACTGCTCCTAAGATAAAAACTAGTACCAACACACATGCTCTTTTTACTGGTACAACAACCTTATAAGAAGCACTGTAAATGGAGAAATTAGCATATTTGGATGACATATTGCCCTGAGGAATACGGAAGAAGAGTGACCATTGGAGCAGTAATGTGAATGGGCGTGATTCATAAATAAAGTAGGAAATGACGAAAGACTTCATTGGCATTGCTTTTTAAAAATGGCCTCCTCATTCAGCACCGGTCATGATTGCGGTGTTCATCTTCAAGTAGTAGAATATTGCACAAAAGGAAGGAAAGGGAGAGAAAGAGAAGAAGGACAGAGATAGCTTGCGGCTCACATATTTACTCACTGTGCTCTTGGCCATACTTCACAAAAGAAAAAAAAACTGGTGGTTTTGTTGTGAGTGTAAAATGTGTAAATACTCTTTTCAACAGCCAGTCCTAAGTCCTGTTTTAAGAGCTGTGTGATCCTCATAAAAATTGAGGGTGGGCTGGCCTCTGATTGGAGCACTGCTGACCTGTGGGTGCACTCATGCTGGAAGCAAATCAGATCACTCTCCTCCTCCTCCCAACCTGGGCTCATAAATGGAATACTTTATTGTATGATTACCTAAAATCATTTACAAAGAGCGAAGCATATTACGACCTTGATAAAACAAACAAAATTAAATAAAGAAACATTTAAAATGCAATGAGAGTAAAATAAGTCTATTCAATTAGGATGGCAGTGTTCATAACCATAGGGATTAGTGAAGCATCACTATTAGTACTATGGATGCTTGTCCATGTGCAAATTATAGTTAAGCTGTTATTTTTCTAGACTTTGCGTTTGACATAAGATCTGTCCAGCAGAGACAAAAAACTTCCCGCGCGTGCCAGCTCCATTGGCACTGTTGTGGTATAAATGTGCGTTAAGGCCTCCTTACATGTTCTTACTTTATTAAGATTGAATATTGCCCTTAAGTATTTACGCCTCGGACTTACCAGCACTGGGCAACAACAGATGATATACTCTGCTGATTCTCTTTGGTATTGACACAGTCGACATCCTCTATTTCCACTTAGTGTGAATGACCAGTAAGCCCTATAGTCCTTTATTGGTAGGATTAGTAGCCTGGTCTTCAAGACATTTCGAAGAGCATATTTCCCCAGTCCGGCATTCAAGTATGGTTGGCATTGGGTGGTTTTGTGTGATTTTACGAGGCCCTCAGTGCCACAAATTTTTCTGATCGTATCTGTATACCGGATCCTTGAGATGGTCTTTCCCTGTTTTTTTAACAGGTTTTTTAGGCTAACTGTTGGCAGATTTAATATTTGATCAGTTGTCAGGCATAGTGTTTTATTAGCTAAAATAAGGTACCTAGCCCAACAGCGGGTTTGATCTATAAAGAGAGTTTGAAGTGGTTCCCTTAGGGTACCCGGGGTAGCCTTGTACACACAATGGTATAATTTCACTATGTCTTTTTTACATTCTATGTCCATTGATGTTAAGTTGAACTCAAGTCTGATCAGTGTGCGCCTTGTCGAGAATGGTAACCTGAATATTTTCCTGAAAGCCATAATATGTAGATGCTCCAGTTTATAGGACAATAAGCCCGGGAAAGCAAGGTGGCCATAGCAGACCTGGGCTCATGATAGTGTAAGGGTGGCCCTGGCAGCATAAAACATATAGGCTTCTTACACACAAAGCAACACACATTTTCTCTGGGGATTGTCTTGATGATCTATCTGTCTTGCTCTCAAGAATAAGCAAAGGTCTCTTTAGTGAAATCTTCTTACAGAACCACAAGAAAGAGCAGTATTGGCAAAAGAACAGACACACAGGTGTTATTGTATGTAGTGTACAGAAACATAACTTAACCTCTCTATGGCCTTTCTGCTCCAAGACCATACCCAATAACAATAGACACAAGAAGGCTTCGCATGGAGGAACTATTGTGCCGGACTTTGCTATATGCACAGGTCACACAGAAGAACAGGACACATGACCGTTCTTTAGGTCTCACCTATGCAGCGCGCATGCGCTGCATAGGCAAAAAGACCTTAAGCATTGGCTTAGGCTTTTCAGCCAAAATTGTGCACGCGTTCCATTGCCTTTAATGGCAACGCGTGCACGTGTGGCGATTCACTTGCAGGAGCGAGCGGCGTCATATGGTAGCAATTATCGCTCCTGCAAGTGAATCGCGCAGGCCCCTCTCCTCCCGTGCGAGGCCTTGCTGTTCTTTGCATCTCATGCTCACAGATCTCACAGTCTGACTGCGGTCGGACCTTTCTTCCCGTTCCCTCTCCCTGTCACTCCAGTCTTCCCTTTCATTTCTCTCTGCCCCCTTCGTTATTTGCCTTTGTGAGTCCATTCCTTCATTTTTCTGTCCCGGGACCACAGTGGCTTTGCGTGATTTTTTTTATGTCCACGCGGCTGTGTGTGTGCCCGGGATGCCATGTGCCTATTTTATAAGATTTCGCTGTGGCTTTTCAGTGAGAAACCTGCTTAATACAAAACACTGCAGCACATTGCTCACTGTTATAACCGCCTGTGCTCAGGAGTTTTAGAGTGAACAGCGGTAGACAGGAGGCCAGGCCAGCCTGTACATGAGAGAATGGCATTGAAGGGTTCCCAAGCATGCTGTTAACTCCCACGGTGTGTGTAATGCAGATGTGTAGACAGTAGTGGCGGTGGCAGGCGCTACCACGCCCTTTCAGGCTATTTCTCTAATTACTTCACTGACATGATGGTAAACCCTACTAAAACACCAGCATTGCCTTTCCTTTCAGACTTCTTTTGTCTGTGCCTTTTTGCAAGCGTTTCTGATTTGGTCATCTACTCATGCACCTCCAAGCTCCTGACCACAACTAGTGAAAGCAAGTTGAATATATTTAAACTAATTTGCATGCGGTGTTGCTTTGGGCCTTCACTATCAGATAATAAGTCTCATAACTTCTTGTTTGAGATTAGTTCGGTCTTCGCTAATGAATAACACGTTTATTAACTTCTTGTTTCAGATATGTTGGATCTTCGTTATCAAATAACTCCCCTCTAAACTCCTTGTTTCAGACATGCATCTCACTGCTCTGAAACTACTTGACATGTTGTGTGCTCCCAGCCAGTTCACTGTGAGAATAACAGTTTGTAGGAGTTTCAGTAACTTTCAAGAAGGGAAGTGTTCCACAGGCTGGCTCGGCTGTATGCATTCCTGGACATGTGCGTCATGGTGGCAAGAAGTAACAAGTACGAGCACGTCCATTCTAGCGCTCGGAAGAGTCATCACTCCCGGAGGAGCTTTAACGAGGCAAGGAGAATTCCAGCAAAAGTTACCATACCATTCTGGCAAATGCAGTTCAAGATAGTTTCAGTAACTCACAATCAGGGCTTTAAATGTGCTGGGTCCTGCCGGTGCCCATCGTCGGCAATTCTAACAAGCATTTGCAATGCAATAGGTCTCGTGGTTGAGACTTTGAGCTATTGGCATTGTAAACAGCAATGCCTTTTATTTATGTGTTGCTTTTTAAAACATAAAAAGGCATTATCATTTACAATACCAATAGCTTAAACTCTCGCAAATGAGAGACCTATTGCATTGCAAATGCTTGTTGATGTATGTTATGGGCGATGACTCATAGGATAAACTGGATAAAACCCAGATGAAGGCCGATTCTTGGGATGAAATGCGTTGGCAGGGCTGATTTTGAAAGAATACATTTTAAAACTTTGGATTGAAACACAATTTCATGGATCCTCTGTTTTTGGACCTCTAAGAAGGATTGCATATTTGTACATGGGATAAAGAGAAAACTTCAATATCAACAAAAAAAATTTGAACATTCACAAGAACTTCTTTGGACTCTTTTAGCACTCCTTTTTTGTTTAGGATTTGAAACTTGCTTACCTCTGTGGAGTCCACTGTTGAGCAGTGATGGAACTTAGACACAGTTGATGCTTAATTAGTAAAAAAGAAATCAGTGCCATGGACCTCGTCAGGATGTCAACACCCATTGCCCCTGACAGCGCTGCCAATAGTGATACTAACACAACTACTAACCCTCACATTCCTACAAGTGTGATAGATCAGACTTTTCCAGTCCCCCAAAGCTATAAGAATGGCTTGGGTGGCAAGTTTGAGTAATTTTAAATGTATATGGACAGCTGTGCTCATCTCTTCTCACCATGGCCGACACCTACCCAGACGGTCATTGGGCACAGCTCCCCACTATCCTCCCCTGCCTGTTCTTTCTCCTCCCCTACACTTTCTCAGCATTCCCTGGTGACCAGCTTTCGGCAGAACCTGTCTCAGCATTGCCGATGTCTCTTTGGTTTCCCCGCATAGCCACAGGGGAACCTTGCTGAGGTTCCTCCTGACTCCCCCGGGCCTCCGGATCTAACTGCCGCTGTTTTTCACCACTGCAGGCCCACCTGCCTCGCCTCCCGCTAGATGACTGGATCGATTTGGGAGTTTGGCAGAGGTAGCAATTGCGGCTCTATTTTGCTTGGCTCTCCGAGCCTGTCATCTTCCGTCTATGCCAGTGAGATGTCCCCTCCGGTTCCAGCTTTGCTGCCTCCCATTCTCAGGACTGCTGCCCTTGTCTGCTGCACTGGACTGCTGCCCTATCTTCCCTTTGACCGGTGGAGAACGGATCGGACACTGCTGCCCCTGATGCCTCAGAACTTGTGCACGTGGATGGCACATCTGTGCCTCGGGTGTCGCCTGCCGTCCCCCTCCTGACTCTCTTGCTCCTTCCCCACCTAGTTCCTCTCCGTGAGTCTAGCTCTCCTGTTTTGTTTTTTTTCCAATAGGCCCCCTGTGGCCTCTGGACTTGGACTTGTGTGCACCCCGCCATTTGGGGACTGTCTTCTCCTAACACTCTTGTATGTATGTATGTATGTGTGTTCTTATATAGCGCTCGACTTACCCTAGGGCATCTCGGCGCTTGCATTGGGAACCCGTCCTGGTTTTTCCCTGTGAGATAACCCGTACTGGGCATCCCCAAGGTGAAAGCCAGGCATCCTGCCGCGGGGGGGCCGTTGTGGAGATTAAGCAAGCTTATTGCCCAGCGCTGCATAGTGTGAACTTGTGCCTACAGTGGGCACCGAAGCGAGAATTATCGAGTCCGTGGACAATTGGGCTCAAGACCCTGCTGCGTCGTGAATCGAACCCTGGTCCCGGGTCTGAACTCTGCTTCAGGGTATGCCTCCTCTAACCAGTGAGCCACACTTCTTGTCCTTAAGCCACCATCTTGGCAATCTTTGTCCGTTCCTCTGTCCCCACTGGTTCCTAGCACGGACTGTTCTCGATTTCAGCTGATGCCCCTGGTGCCATCTCCGTTTTTTGTCTCACGCTCGCTCGCCTGTCCTTATCTGCTTTCCTACCCTTTCCTTTCTGTTCTCCTCCTTTCTTCCCTCCCACACCCTTTTGGTTGTTCTGGTTTCCGCTTTTCTTCCGCTTTTTTGTTCACCACTGCTTTACGTTGCCTCATCATGCATTCTTTTTTGCCATCCTCGAGTATTCTCATGTTGTAAACTCTTGTTTATTATTGTGTAGCACTTTGTAATGCTTTGTAACTTATGTAACTTGCATCTTGCTGATACTCTGTAAAGCGGTCTGATACCTCTGGATCTAGCCAGCGCTATATAAAACTCATCAAATAAATAAAATAAAATAAATAAATCTCTAAATTACACAAACATTGCTACCATGTGTCAGACTGTCGTAAGTGCCGGTGTTAACGAAAAATGTTGGTGCCAAGCACAGGAAACCACAGGCACAAATTAAGCACTGGACACACTTCAGATGAAGACAGTAACTTCTCTCCCATTCATTCTACTGGTGTATGAAGGCAAACACACAGATCCTGAGTTGGCTGGACCATCAAGCACCCTATTCTGCTATGAGGCTGTACACCAGTGTAGCATCCTGCTACAATTACCACAGACACAGTTAGGTATGATTACTGGAGCTTTATTCTCATGCTCCCTGCCTGACTCCTGTCCCTACTCTAACCGCCCTCATCCTGTACTGACCCCTCCTCTTCCCCTCAGCCCACCTAGCTCCGCCCACCCCAGCTACTAGACTGTCAACTATATTACATCTCCCCCTTTCTTAACAAAATGAGCTTAATGTCTTCAGTGTTCGCAATTCTTCAATCCACCACACTGGTCGGCGGACAGTCTGTTCTTCAAACCTCAGTAGTGTCGAATCAGTGGTGGGCTTGGCTTTGGTCAATCTTTCTGTTGTCTGGATCAGGGCATTCTTGACCACGTTGCGTTTGAACTGTTTACTCTCACACTCCGCAGTCATCATGTTTCCTTCCTGCGGTGTAACTGTTGGTTCAGATGCTCGATCTCTTTCATGAGTAGATAATGTTCGGGTCCTCTTCTGAGCACCAGCATCTACTTTTACTTCCTTTTGTCTTGTCCGGTCGAGGGCAACACTGCTCTCCAATCCAGGGTCATGCATACCAGACAGTACGGTGTGGCTCGATAACTCATTCACAGCCTCGGGTTGTCTGGCGAGCTCGTGGGCTATCTGTGCATAGGCATGTTTCTCTCTCATCTGATGATCTCTCTCTGCTGACATGTCCAGTTTTCCTTGCGGAGTGGATGGCTGGTCCCTTCCCGTCTGGTGATTAAGGTCCAGTGTCTCTGTTTTCTTTTTGTAGGTCCTTTGAGTCAGCCTCGCGGATCCCTTCAGGGGTGACGGTGTCTGATCTATGTCCAGATATACTTGTGACTGACATGACAGGTTGTCTTGTGGCGTGACTGAGTATTCAGAGTCCTTAGTGTGTGACGTGTTGCTCTTGACGTGAAGGATGTCCTTTGGTTCCATGGTGCGTTTGGGTGGTTGACGCCATGACCGTTGTCGGGACCATGACTCGGTCAACTCACGGGATTGAACAGACGAGCCCTCTGGGTCGGAGAAGTCTCTTGTCGACTTCCAGGATCGGACAGACGTGCTCTCTGAACCAGAGGAGTTCCTGGCCATAGACGTGCTTTCTGGGTCAGAGAAGTCTTTTGTCGACTTCCAGGATCGAACGGACGCGCTCTCTGAATCAGAGGAGTTCCTGGCCATACTCCTTTTGAAGCGTTCCTTTGAGGGTGTGTCGGGTAATGGATGTCTGAAATGAGTGGGCCGTGACACGTTGTTCGTTGACTCAGGGTTGTCTTTAAAACGATTCTCCGGGCGCCTTCGTCGACTTGTCTTTGGCATTGTTTCGTTTGAGAAGTTGCTCAACAACCACGTGCTTGTTCTTTGTGTTTGCTCTTGAGATTTTTCATCTTTGCCTTTCTCACATGTCAACGACGTCTTCTCAGTTTCTTCGTTGTCCCCGGTGTCATTGATGCGTTGGTCTTTTCCTGTTCGTTGTTGGGGAGGGTCAGTTCGTCTTATGCGACCTATTTCTTCTTCCCACTTATTTGGTGCTCGGATACCCATGATGTGGGTGTGATGTGTTCTCCTGCTGGATGATGTTCCCTCAGACTCATCTTCACAACTTGGCGAAGAATGATCCTGTGCCAACTTCCAGTTTTGACCATTTTGGTTTCTTCTTCTATGGTTTGTCTTCCTTACTCTCTTGTTGTGCAGGTTGCCTTCTTGTCCAGGAGTGCGGTCTGTCCCACTTGACGCTCCCTCCTCGTCAGATTTTGAATGACACCTTGAGGGTGAAGAACTCCTTGAGGTTGTCCTTTGACTGATTGACTCGGAGTATTCCTTGTCACTGTGTCTCTCCCGTTGGTCAGACTTTGAATGACACCTTGAGGGTGAAGAACTCCTTGAGGTTGTCCTTTGACTGATTGACTCGGAGTACTCCTTGTCACTGTGTCTCTCCCGTTGTCTTTTCATTGGTCTGCCTTCCCTCTCTCTCTTCTTTGTTTTGTCTGTATTCCGAGTTTCATCTGTCCAGGCATCTTGACAGTTGTCCTTCAGATTCGGGTCCTTTGATCTGTCTCTTGCCTTGACGTGCATTCCTATTTCAGCCTTCCTGATGATTTCTTCTAACGACCACTTTCCTCGCAAGATCTTGAGCTTTGTGTCAGGGTTTGCGCAGCCTTCAATTATCCGGAGTCGAACTGCGTCCTCATTCGTAAAGGTGTTGAAATGGCAGCCTTGTACCAGGTTTTGCAACCGAGTGAGGAAAGTTGGCAATGGTTCACATGGTTCCTGCCGAGCTGTGTTGAAAGCGATGCGCTCTTGATCCACTTCCGCTTGTGCGGAGAGACGGGCACATAGCTTCTCTTGGAGTCTTTTATAGATTTCAGTGTCTTCTTTGGAATATGTTTCGATAGGGCATCGGCCCTCAGGACCCACCAAATGGAGGAGCAGCATTAGACATTTCCTCTCTCTTTGTTCACCATTGGCGTCCAGGAAATCACCCAATGTCGCCAGCCATTGGTTCCGTTTGAGACACAGACTCCAGGTGTCCGTCTGCACCCCTGGGGGTGGTACTTCAATGCAGGGATTGAACCGTTGTGTTACCTCTTCCCCCGCCATGAGAGGAGGATTTTGATGGATCATATTTGCAGGATACGGGCTGTTCACTCGTCTTCTCGTCTTCGTAGTTGATCTTCTTTAGTCGAAACCTGCGGTCTGATCATGTGCTGGGACGTTGGTAATGTTTTGCGATCATCACGGTCTGTGCCAGTGAAGCACGTGGAGTTCGTGCGTTCCGAAGTGTCCACTTGTTGTTGTTACCTGGCTCTTGCATGCATCAGTGCTCGTTTCTTTTCTTCACTTGCGTTGGCCAGTGTTTGTTGCATCACCTTTGTAGGTGCTCGTGCTGGTTTGTTGTTTCTCGCCAATGTTTGTTTGCTCGCTTTTCAAATGCTTGCTTGTTTCTTTTCGCCACTGCTTGTTGGTTTCTTTGCCAATGTTTGTTTGGCCTTCGCCACTGCTTGTTTGGCCTTCACCAATGCTTGTTTGATCAATGCTTGTTTGGTCTTCGCCACTGCTTGTTTGGTCTTCACTAATGCTTGCTTCTATTATGTTCGCCAATGCTTGTTTGGTCTTCGCCACTGCTTGTTTGGCCTTCACCAATGCTTGTTTTCTTCCTTTGCCACGATTCATCCAATGCTTGTTGATCTGCATGTATCAATTCTTGTGTCTCTTTGCATGGATCAATGCTTGCTTCTTTGCATGTATCAATGCTTTTATGCTCTTCGCCAGTGTTTGTTTGAATCGTCTTGCCAATGCTTGTTTGTTTGCTTCAACCAATGCTTGCTTATCTCTACTTGCCTTACTTCAAGATGGCCACTCATTGAAAGCTAAGGGGTCTGTCCTGACGAGCGCCTGACTTAAAGATGGCCGCCGTCACTGCAGTCACACACAAGGCTTTCTCTCTTTCTCAGCTCAGGCACTCCAGACTCACCGGCTAGCAGTCACAGGGCAGCGCGCTCCAGCTAACCCTATTCTTTGGCCACCACAGCAACCAGGTGAGGTTGGGGTGGGCTCCCGCCTTGCTCTGTACGTTCCCGCTTTTTCTTCGCGGCGGCCTGCCGACTTACACGCATCAAGCGTGAGGATTTCACCGACGGCGGGATCTCAGGCCCGGGCTTTCCGGCGCTTGGTCGCCCTCGCTGGGCGGTCGTGACGGACGTCGTCCTCGACGCTGGGGTAACTTCTCCTTCACTTTGGGGCACACAGCAGGGTCGGAGTAGGCTCCCGATCTCTGCACTGCTAATGCTCACACTTCTGGCGGGGTCGCGTGTCGGCGCGCTCCGCTTCTCCTTTCTTCGAGCCTTTCAGCGCTCGGATGCGCAGCCCCTCACAGCTCCCTCATGAGGGGGGGGGGGGCGCAGGTTGCCTGCGGCTGGTCTCTTCTCCTGGGGCATCAGCGGCTCGCACTTCTCTGCAGCGTTTTCTTTTCTTGGTGCTGCCGGGGACAGGGTGTCTCTCTAGACTTTCTGCAGGCAGTGGGTTTGACTGGATCCCACCCCCGTCGCCAGTTGTAGCATCCTGCTACAATTACCACAGACACAGTTAGGTATGATTACTGGAGCTTTATTCTCATGCTCCCTGCCTGTCTCCTGTCCCTACTCTAACCGCCCTCATCCTGTACTGACCCCTCCTCTTCCCCTCAGCCCACCTAGCTCCGCCCACCCCAGCTACTAGACTGTCAACTATATTACAACCAGTTCAGATGTTGTTCCGCACTGGAAGGGTCACTACCTTTTAAAACTCAATCCTGACAAAACTGAAGTTTTGTTTTAGGGGAGTGATAGACCCTGTTGGAATAACTATTTATGGCCTTCTTTGAGGAAAATTTCCCTATTGGAGCTTGTCAACTGACACACTATTGGCTCTGGGATTATTAGGATATGCACTGCACATTATGATAACCACACAGTCCAAGATTAAACAAAGCTCACAGTGGTGTAGATCCTTCGACTACCAAGATGCTGAATTGTGTAATTACCTTCCAACAGTCTGAGACTAATCTCTATCTGTCCTTCAAGAAAGCAATTAAAGCTGTGTGGAATTTTAGTTTACGAGCTGAACATCATCTGCGCCAGCTTGTCACCCACGTACAACGTACACGACAGCCATTTTAGGTATCATGGTGTCCCTGTCCATAATCGATCGCCAGCGCGCTCCTCTGACCCTGCAGGCATCCTCCGCGCACCCTGGCTCCCCCCTCCCTCCCTCACATGAGCATAACCCTTCTCCTCCTGCATGACCCTGTCCTTGGAAATCACGCCCGCGCCCGACCAGCACCTCCTCTCCTTCCATGAATACCCCTCTGTTGATAAGCCATCCCTCTGCGTTCAATTGTCCACGCGGCATGAATACCACTCCTTTGATGACCCCTTCCCCCGAGTCCGACTGTCCACACAGATCCGAGGCCATCGCCTAAGCCGGGAGATACCATTTACTACCCCTTATTGTATGAAGTCGCTCCTCTTCAAAGGACCCACTATTGATCATGGCCACCCCACCCCATGGGATACGATCAGGCGCACACATCCTAAGAATCGGCGGAACACTCAGCCGCGTGATAGCCCCCTCCTGTTATCAGCAGGGTGAGGACCTCTATTGTGGATGTATGTGGGGGTGGGTTTGACACGAGGATTATGGGGATGTCATTTCATAAGTTTAAAGAGTCTTTTATGCAATAAAGAATGCTCACATGTCATAAACCAGGGTATAAGAGGCCAGGCCTCAGAGAAGCTGTTAGAGCACCTCGAGACGATACCTTGTTGTCTGATCTGATGTGTTCTGCTCCGTCGGAATAAAACTTCTGTTTCCTGCCTTCTGGTCTCCGGCGCCTGCCTCATTGCTTGGTAATTTGAATGGTACAAAGGCGGTTAGCGCCGGGCAAATCTTGAAAAAGGTCATAGCCCTACCTTTTTTCCACAATTGGTGTCCCAAAGCGTGGGGCCCATCAGCGACACGTGGATCCAGTGGGAGAGGTCCCGACGACAGAGTGAACGACTGCAACGATCGGGAGAGCTCGTGTCCGATAGACCCTCGTCTGACAGCCGATCATCCGACCTTCACTAGTTCCGAACAGACCTCTCTCGAGTGATCTACGGTCCTGACTGGGAACCATCAGGAGTGCCACGAACATCGCGAAGAAGAGAGGACGATCGGGCGCTGGATTCAGAAGACAGGAAACCATCCATGCGGTCCGGGTAAGGTCGTGTAAACACGACAAACTGAGAAATGATTGTTTGATTTGGATAATACTAGTATTACGCTTTGTTGATCCCTCAGGAGATTCACCGTCAGCAAACGGAGAAACAACAGGCTCTCTCTTTGCAAACAGTGAAGGATAGGTAACGCAGACTTTTGTCCCCGTTGTAATCCGTCGTGCCTATCTTCCTCCCCCACTGTTTTCCCGAACTGTCGTTCGTGGATTGTTGTCTGGAGATTCTCTGTCTGCAAACAGGGAAGAACAAGGTCTCTCTTTGCAGGTAGAGAAAGAGTGGGTAACGAAAAACTTTAACACGTCGTACCCACTTATTCTCCCCATTGATTGTTTGATTGACCGTACATTAAGTGTTCGGTATTGGTTCTTTTGAGGTATTCACCGCCTGCAAACAACGGAGAATAGAAATATTCTGTCTAGTCTTTGCCCGCCGTGATAAGATAGGTAGTGCAGACCTTTGTCCCCGTTGTAACCCATCATGCCTATCTTCTCCCCACTGATTGGTAGCCTGTACAGCCCGGACCGCTTATTAGAGATGAACCATCCAGCTCCACTGGAAGGCACCCCTAATAAGGACATGTTCACTAAGCATGGACTAGTCGCTATAGCTTATACTAAGCTATGGCATAAATATACAAAGAAGAACCCCGAGAGTCAGTGGCCACTGATAGGTTCCTTTGATGAAAATAAAATAAAAACATTAGAAATAGCGCTCCAGAAAAATAAGACCACGCCCACTATGCTCGATAGTATTGGCATGTGGCGCAAAGAAACGGAACAACGACAGAAAAGAGAAGAAGCAAAAATAGGGAAAGAATTACGAAAGGCAGCCCACCTAGCCGCTAAGCAACTAGAAGAAGAAATAAAAGAAAGAAAAGAAGCTGCACAAAACCAAGAATCAGGATCGACAGGTCAATGTCCTGTTAGGACCCCCTCTGCGCTCTACCCTGAATTGCCCTCCAAACAGCGGGCGAACGATGAGTTACTGCTAGGTCCCCCAATCATCTACATGCCCCCTCCATATGCTCCCTGCCAACAACACCTGCAGGCCCTGAGTACGAGCGAGAACGGCCTTAGCGCTAGTGCACCAGCCCTCACGGCCTCCGCACCAGCCACATTAGCAGCACCAACAGATGCCCCCGAGGCTAGCGAGCACCCACCAGCCAGATCAAACAGATTGAGCAAAGATGAACGGGATGGGATTGACAAAATAGCAAAGACACTAGTGGAACGAAGGGAGAGCGAAGAGTACACAATGAACATGTATAACTCGCATGCCGACAGCCACAGACGGCATTTCATTTTACGATTCAGCTACCACACCCTGAACGCATATGAAGATAGGTATCAAAGTAAGGGCCCCGCTAAACTAACCACACTGTATAGGAAGATTGATGTCGGAGATGGGACTGAATGTGAGGCGACGGAGCTCTTCATGCAGACGCTTGAGGTCTTCCGCCACCTCACGGAACAAAAACCAGAAACCAAGGTTACAGTCCCTGAAACGACCTCAGTAGAAGTAGCCAACACTATGATGCCCATCAGAGAAGCGGCTCCATATTGGATTCCGCCACGCGGTCTGGGAACAAACGATGATATTAATCACGCAGATGCAAAAGGGAGGGTTGTGTACAATTGGGTTTACCAACCATGGGACCGACAAGATATCCTAACCTTTAGACAAACTCTGCCCGATTTAAGAAAGAACCCGACAGCGTTCTATACCGAGATGAACACAGCTCTGGGTTCAACGATAATGACTTTAGCGGACATTGACTTGTTTTTCGGGTTATGCCTGCCTGCTGACGTGTGGAAGCAAATCCGGAAGGCTGACCACACAGATCTGTTCGGGCACACCTGGGAGCAACTCAGTGAACTAGATAGACAGCGAGAGCCTGGAAGGAAACCAGTAAAAGACATACTAGAACTCCCAGACAAATTAGTTCAGAAGTTAAAGACACTGATCCCAGAGAAAAAGGTAGATTGGTCGATAGTCACGGCCTGTCGTCAGAAACCCCAGGAAGATGTATCAGAGTACTTCTCCCGATTCGAGACAGTGTTCTCCGACTACAGTGGCCAAGACATGACCACCGCAACCGGACAACACCTGTTTGTACAAAACTATGTGAAGGGCCTGTCACAGGAGGTCTCACAAAAACTGCAGACGAGCGAGAGTAGTTGGGGGGCCTCCAAACCCGCAGCTATCCTTCAGATGGCTCAGTATTACGAGCACCAGAAGAATGAGAATGATAGGGCGTCCGAGAAAAAGAAGAAAGATTTGAAAGAAAGGGCGATGATAGCCCAGATACAAGGTATAGCGGTAGGACGGGAACCTCAAAGGGGGAACTACCAATCGACCACCCCCAGAAATCCACCTCCTAAAGATCACACCCCACACTGGACGTAGAGACATTAGCGATGACCAATGCGCCTTCTGCAAAGGATTCGGCCATTGGAAATCCCAGTGTCCGGTTCTGCTAGAGATGAACAGAAATAGGGACCCCAGGGATGTGGAGGGTGGTCCGAGAAATAGAGGACAAGGACGAGGGCACACAAACGACACCAACAATGACAGATCAGGGAGATTGAACACATTTGACCGCCCCCGACAGAACCAATATCAACTATCCGACGGTGAGAATGCCCCCGATTTTGCATAGGACTGCCCGGGGCAAGGGAGGGATCCAGTCGAGCTCTGTGTTGACCAGCAAGGTCCTTATGTCACTGCTAAGGTCCTGGGTACAGAGTCTCCATTTTTGGTAGACACTGGGGCGACACGTAGTGTGTTATCAAAACGACTGATTCCAAGGGCACCCTTGTCTGGCTCACATATTACATCGATAGGTTTTGATGGGACGCCCTCCACTAACCCCCTGTCCGTGCCTATCACCTTTGACCTAGAAAGCAACACCACTGACACAACATTTTTGCTCTCCTCCAACTCCCCTGACGCCATTATGGGCATTGACTTACTGAAACATTTTCTAGCTACCATTAGGTGTTCCCCAGATGGAATCCGAGTCATCCTGTACGACAACCCAGACATACCCAAATCTTGCCCTGCACGACACATGTGCTCCATAACTGATGCTGACCTGTCCTTGCTTGATACCCTGCCTCCGTACCTATGGGCCAAAAATGACTCCGATGTGGGACGAATGATGATTGACCCTATTCATATAACTGTAAGACAGGACGCTATGCTCCCGAAACTCCCACAATATCGGATATCGCCCGAGGGCGAGAAGGCACTGGTAGCGATCATTCAGTCTCTGGTGGATGCAGGAGTGGTCGAAGAAGTGGTTAGCAATGTCTGCAACAGCCCTATCCTAACCTCTTTTTGCAGACAATGGTTCGCCCTTGTGCCTACTTCTCCGCCACTCTTGATCCTGTAGCCAGAGCTTTGCCCGCCTGCCTTCGAGCAGTAGCTGCCGCTGCTGTCTCTATCCGTCAGAGCGAGGGAATCGTACTTTCCAATTCCCTCACTGTGTTAGTACCCCATGCAGTCGACACCCTTCTGAACCAAACCAAGACTCAACATCTGACTAGCGCACGACTGACAGGGTACGAATTGACGCTACTTGCACTCCACATCACACTAAAGAGATGCACGACTTTGAACCCTGCCACATTGCTGCCCCTGCCTGAAAATGACCCCGACGTTCCTCCCATACACGACTGTGTGACCCTCACGGACGAACAAACTAGGAGTAGAGTTGACCTCCGAGACACTGCTTTCACTGATCCCGATGGAGAGCTATGGGTAGACGGCTCATGCATCAAACTCCCAGATGGCACCACTTCAGCTGCCTATGCAGTAACGACAGCCCGAACAGTAGTTGAGACAGCCTGCATCACACAACAATCTGCCCAGGCAGCAGAGCTGATAGCCCTCACACGAGCATGCATCATAGCCACGGGGACCACCGCGAACGTATATACAGACAGCCAGTATGCCTTCGGGGTGGTTCACCATTTTGGGCTCCTGTGGAGGAAGAGGGGATTCCTGACGTCCCACGGCACCCCTATCCTTCACGGAGATCTGGTTTCTGCCCTGATTGAAACGGTTCTCCTCCCCAAACGACTAGCAGTGATCAAATGCCAGGCACACAAGAAGGTGACAGACTTAGTCGGACAAGGGAATGCACTGGCCGACATCACTGCACGAACCACAGCTGAGAATAGGACGATGACACGCATGTATGTGACCAGGTCACAAGCAGAGAAATGGACTGATGCAAGAGAAATGATTAGAGACATCCAGTCGGCCAGCACCCCTCACGAACTAACTAAGTGGGCAGGGGTGGGTTTGAAGGATGATGAGGGCTGCTGGCGAACAAAAGATGCAAACAAATGGTTGCTGCCTGACTCATACCTGATCCCCATACTGACGATGGCTCATTCCCCCGCACACATAGGATCTGCACCCATGATCGAACTCATTTCCAAAGTCTGGCACAACGACAAAATCCCCGACTCAGCCAGACGCCTAGTCCAGCAGTGCCTTATCTGTCTGCAGCACAACCCCGGGAAAGGAACTGTGGTACCCCGGGGAGGGTTTGGGACCCCCAATCACCCCTTTGAGGTCCTTCAGATGGACTACATCCAGCTAGAGAGATGCCAAGCCTTGAAGTATGTACTAGTCATTGTATGCGCCTTCAGCAAATGGGTAGAGGCCTATCCAACCCGTGACAACACTGCCATGACTACTGCCAAAGTACTACTGAAAGAATTCTTTCCTCGCTATGGCCTTTGTCGAATTTTATGGAGCGACAATGGCCCCCACTTCATAGCTGAGGTTATCCAACTAATCCTAAAGGGATTGGGGGTGAAACAGAGATTTCACGCAGTCTTCCACCCCCAATCCGCCGGCCTGGTGGAACGCCATAATGCCACACTGAAGTTGAAATTGTCAAAAATAGTGGCCACCACTGGACTTAAATGGCCAGATGCCCTCCCACTGGCCTTGTTATCAATGCGCTCCACTCCCACCAAACACCATTTGACCCCCTACGAGGTTGTATTCGGGCGACCGATGAACCTCTGGACTGCTCCCAAACCAACCTCCATTCATGACGTCCCGGACGTCCTACTCTCTGATTATTTGTGCAAGTTAACTAAAACATTGTCTGTCATTCATCAACAGGTGCAGCAGGCCATCGCCGATGCTTCCAGGGGCCCCGGCCACGACATCCAACCGGGAGATTTCGTTCTAATAGGAAACTTCCAACGGACAAAGAGTCTGGAACCCCGGTGGACGGGCCCCTGGCAAGTGCTTATCACCACCCGGACAGCGCTTCGAGTGGAGGGGAAGCAGCACTGGCTGCACGCACACCACTGCAGGAAGATCTCCTCGACCCTGGCCACGACAGACAACGTCAACACCCAAGAAGAGCTCCTGAACAAAGATCGACCAACATTGAACTGTTATCCTGATACTGAGGCACTCGAACTTGCAAAATTCTCTGATCCCACTGTGCCAACCAGAGAAGGGTATTTCCTGCGTCGAAAGGAGGGAGCTTCGGCTAATTAGGCCACGGACTAAGTTGAATCTCAGAACGGTGACCTAAACGCAACCAAGGGTTACCGGGAGAGAAGCTAAACGAAGTCTGTGGTTCTGCCCGCTACCGAGCCCCTTGAAGATGATGGAAGTGCCAGATAAGAAGATGATGGAAGCGCCAGATAAGAAGATGATGGAAGCAACAGGAAATACCCACTATAGAAATCCAAAGACTGACAATTTGCACAAATCAAAGACAATCGCCATCTTTATTGTCTTCCTCTTTTGCCTCCTCCTCATGACCTCCTTCTGGATCCTGGAGGAAAGCGCACCGGCTCATCAAGCATTGCTGCCCACTGCACAACCGACCCCCATGAAGGAGCATCACCTAATCTCCCTGTCGCCTCAGCTCCGAGAAAGGCGCAGGGAATTTTGGAACAATTCCTTCGTGCAACTGCTGCACCAACACAACCTTGCTGCAAATGCCACGAACTGCTGGATCTGCGGGTTGCTCCCGCATGCCACTGGACACTCCATCCCCTTCATCCCTTCTCCTTTCTCAGTTCACGGCTCCTGCCTCGCCTGGTTGATCCTCATGCAAGAGAGCCACAAGGACAAAGCCACTTCCAGCCAGACAGTGTCGCACTTCTACTCTGGGTTCTGGCTGAACAAAACCGGAAAGACCTCTGCTCCCCTGTGTCCTGCGCTCACAGGCGCCACCTTCCTTAAAGACATTCCAGCCAAAGAACGTGTCGAAGTACAGGTGCTCCACAATCCAGCTAGATCCACCTTCTCTCATCTGCGAAAACAAACTACCGCCACTCTGACTGTGGCTCTGTCTGTTATCAATGTCACAGGTCTTGTGTGTCTCGAAGGCCAGGGAACACAGCTGGTGGGTCACAGTTCCTGCCGAATCATCAGAACATTGGACTCAGTTGACCCCCCTTCCTTTGTTGCTTCTCCTAACATGTACTTTGTGTGTGGCACCAAAGCTTTCACCTGGCTCCCGAAAGGTTGGAAGGGTATCTGCTACATTGCCTTCGTTCTCCCCCCCACGTATGTAGCCCCTGCTAACCATCACCGGCAGAGGCGCGCAAATGACATTGAACAAGCCGACTCCACTGGAGCACAGTTCCTGGATGCCGCAAAGGGACTTGTTCCTCTGTGGGGCCCAATGGCAAACAGCCGCGCTATCCGACACCTGACCCAGGCAGTAGAAACAACGATCAACATCACGGCTGGCATCCTCGCTAACAACACGGCTGAGCTTCAGGCGGTCCGCCTTGTGGCCCTTCAAAACCGCCTTGTTCTAGATGTTGTTCTAGCCGATCGAGGAGGAGCATGCCGCATCATCGGATCTAGCTGCTGCACCTACGTGCCAGATAACTCACCTTCAGTCTACAGAGCAATTGAGCACCTCCACAGACTTTCCTCGGAGGTTCACCAAGAACAAGAAGGATGGTCGCTTGGGAGCTGGTTTTGGGACACTTTGAAGGACTGGGGTTGGAAGTTGTTTTCCTTCGTACTGATACCTGTTGTGATATTATGTGGGTGTTGTTTAGGTATCCAATGTCTGCCATCTTTGTGCAACTTTGTTTCTAACTGTATGTGCCCAAAGACTTTGGACCTCCGAAATGAGCACATGAGCCCCCTCTATGAAGTAGAAATACGTGGCCTTATGGGGATAAATCCGAACTGACAAGTTGGCGAGACATGTTAAAAGGGAGGACTGTGGAATTTTAGTTTACGAGCTGAACATCATCTGTGCCAGCTTGTCACCCACGTACAACGTACACGACAGCCATTTTAGGTATCATGGTGTCCCTGTCCACGATCGATCGCCAGCGCGCTCCTCTGACCCTGCAGGCATCCTCCGCGCACCCTGGCTCCCCCCTCCCTCCCTCACATGAGCATAACCCTTCTCCTCCTGCATGACCCTGTCCTTGGAAATCACGCCCGCGCCTGACCAGCACCTCCTCTCCTTCCATGAATACCCCTCTGTTGATAAGCCATCCCTCCGCGTTCAATTGTCCACGCGGCATGAATACCACTCCTTTGATGACCCCTTCCCCCGAGTCCGACTGTCCACACAGATCCGAGGCCATCGCCTAAGCCGGGAGATACCATTTACTACCCCTTATTGTATGAAGTCGCTCCTCTTCAAAGGACCCACTATTGATCATGGCCTCCCCACCCCATGGGATACGATCAGGCGCACACATCCTAAGAATCGGCGGAACACTCAGCCGCGTGATAGCCCCCTCCTGTTATCAGCAGGGTGAGGACCTCTATTGTGGATGTATGTGGGGGTGGGTTTGACACGAGGATTATGGGGATGTCATTTCATAAGTTTAAAGAGTCTTTTATGCAATAAAGAATGCTCACATGTCATAAACCAGGGTATAAGAGGCCAGGCCTCAGAGAAGCTGTTAGAGCACCTCGAGACGATACCTTGTTGTCTGATCTGATGTGTTCTGCTCCGTCGGAATAAAACTTCTGTTTCCTGCCTTCTGGTCTCCGGCGCCTGCCTCATTGCTTGGTAATTTGAATGGTACAAAGGCGGTTAGCGCCGGGCAAATCTTGAAAAAGGTCATAGCCCTACCCTTTTTCCACAGCTGTACTATTCGATTAAGAGAGGCTTCTCTTACTCTCTGGATTTTGACACTGCATGCATATCTTTTGATCAGCTTTTTTAGTTTTAGCATTGAGATCCACTTGGGTGGTGTGCACTTTTTGAGTAAACCAACCACTCAAGTCAAGACATTCACTATAGCCATCACACAGTTATACACAGAAATCCTATCTCGACCTATTCTTCTTCCTCACATCTCCAATGAGACACATGGGATGATGAAAATCCCATCACAGGTAAAAGTTAGTTAACTTTGAAGTAACATGGGTGCCTGTGCATACAAGTGAAAAGGTTTATTTTTCCTAACTAACATATATGAAAACGACTTACTCAAAAAAGGAGGGGAAATACCCTAAGGCCCTGATTACGAGTCTGGTGGTCTGAGGACCGCCATCCTCTCGGGGGCGTGGCGGTACAAACACTGCCTCACCGTCGGTCCGACCGACCTATTATGACTTTAGCAGTCAGAAACTGCGTTCCCTGGTGGTCCTGCTGCGATCTGAGGGCTGCAATATGCTTGGTGGTGCCCTGAGGTGCCGCCAAGCATATTGCAACTTCCCTCACTGCCAGCTGTGTCATTGAGGTTCTGCCTCTATGTAACTGTTGGCGGTGAGAAAAGAAAGGGGACCCTACAGTGTCCCCTCGTGTCCCAGTGCATGGGAGTGCATGCAAGGGGGCACCTTGTTGTGCCTCCCTGAAGTTTTGCACCTCCAGTTCCTTCATGGGAAGGAATGCAGGACATGATGCATTCCTTCCCATGCAGGAATGTGCACTGGTTGTCCAGCAGCGGTGTTGTTTAAGGCTCAAAATGAGCCTTTGAACAGCACTGCTGCAGGACCACCATTCTACCAGCCCGCCAGAACAAACATTTACTTGTAATCTGGTGGGAGGGCAATGGCGACTGTTGGCGGCGCTGGGGCACGGCAGTGGTGTGCTGCCCGCACCGCTAAAAGTCGCAGACTAAGCAAGAAAAGCAGATATTCTATCCTTTATCTAATTAGGTGGCACTCAAAACCAGCATGCTTCGACTTAATCCTGGAAACTAAGTGACATTCCACAAAAATGCTTTTCCGAATATCTTGCGTAATGAGAATACGTGTAGATGCTACCTGCTTTAACCCAGTTTTAGGTTGATGGTGCACTGCCTTTCACCAAATCTGTATTTTCATGGGGATGGGTTGCTCTCATGTATCACAAAATGCTAAATTGATTTCAAGACCATTCCTGAAATAAAGCCTTGCGGTTGTAGCTTTATTTTGTGCAGGAGTATTTTTCCCAGAGCCTTTGGAGGCTTGGTCCTACCATGGCACCATTTAATCTGTATTGTGTCTCTAAGCAAATAAAAAGCTCTCTGGAATCACCACAATTACCAAAGCTTGTTTTCAACATAGAGGATTTGAAAATTAAATGAAATTAAATTTTAATTTCTAAAGCGCTCTACTACCCTAGGATATTTAAGTCTTGTTGCTCGGAAGGAAATGTGAGAACCTCAAAAACAGAGAAGAAGGGGGAATGGTCCTGAAGAAAGACTATTGGTTGAGAAGCCAGGATACCAGGGCTTTTTGGAAAGAAAGGAGATCTGATTTATTCTTAAGAACCAGTGGGATGGAATTCCACAGCCTGGCTGCGCAGGCTATAGAGCTTCTACCTCCCTACGTGGCTTTTCTGATCTTGGGTATCATAAGATGGATTGCAGAGGAAGAGCGCAAGGATCTATTGCGAACGTATCGTTGAAAACGTTGTTTGGGGGAAGTCAGGTCCAGAGTTATGTATTTACATGCAATGCAGAGGTCCTTAAAATCGACCTGTTTTTATGGGAAGCCAAATAGCAGGGGTAGAACGTGCAATACTGATTGATGTTTGAGAATGGCCAGAAGCAGGTGGGCAGCCGCGTTCTTAAGGATCTGCAGGTTGTTTCAAAATCTTTTCTGGATATTAGAGAATAGAGCACTGCAGTAGTCAATTTTAGACCAAATGAGTGTGTAGAGATCACGGATTTCTGCAGATCACGTGGTATGAAAGGAAAGATTTTCCTGAGGGTTTTGAGCATGAAAAAACAGGAGTGGGTGGCGGAGTTTCCGTGTCCTTGAAATTTCCCATGCAAACCTCAAAACATTGAGATCAATCGAAAAACTCAAACTGAAGAGCACTCAGTTTAAAGAGTGTCAGGCTAGGATCGGAAAGAAGACATCGATATCTATTAACATAAATATCCAAAAAACAATAAATAACACCATGATTTGATTACGCCTTTTTTCACTACCAGAAAAGGCTCCCTGGCATTTAACAACAAGGCTGTCAAATATGGTTAATGTACAAGATACTGCCATTGATTTCTTTCAACAAAGGTCACTGTAGGGGCGGGTGGCCACAGAAGGCTGATGAGCGCCTCCCTTGCTGGCCAGCAGTCTACGTAGATCTGCTGATACACTCAAAAAGCCCTCCATATGAGTTTTAATATCTGCTTAAGTAAGATCAATGGTAGCAATAAAGCGTAAACTGCTTGCACATTATTAAACGAGACAGCCTGATTATAGCTGAGCCAAAGCAGCTTCATCGATCTGGCTTGCCTGACTGCCCGTTGAGCGCGAAAAAGCCAAATGATTGGCTGGAAACAATCATCAGGCCCTTTCTCGCCATTTTGTAAAGAGAAAGTAGAATGCTGTTGTTAATAATAGGTTACGGGCGCTTAGTTTATAATATAGTGCGCACATTTTACATTCTTAACACTTAAACTGCATTTTGCAGCAAGGGGAATGGAAAATGCTTCGCGCCTCAGTCCAGTAGTCCCAAATCTTTCTCATCTCATCTCCCCACCAGAGAGACTCCCTCAAGATAGAAACTAGAATATCACTCCCAGGGGGACCTCTCCCATCGACTGTGATCCAACCAGTGAACATAACGAGGTGGTCAGGAGAGTTTTGTTGAAAGGAGACATTTATCATACAATCTACCTCCAACATTTACAAATGAAAGGCTAAAGTCATTGATGTCGCTTTAATGACAGAATGCTATAAGTGGCATTAAGGAATTCTCTAAAATTGTATAGTCACACACATGGCACCCCTTTTCAACCTATTTATGTAGTATTTCTAACCCTGTATCCATAAATGTAGTCCAGTTGAATTTGTAATAATAAATTCGACACAAATGCTCATAAAATCCATCCAGCGCCAAAGGACCAAAATGTTGCGCTTTCCATTTTGTCCCTAACGGAAATTGACATTTTCCAATGCCTGTCAGTTTCAGATGAGTAACATCCATAACGCACAGTCTGGAGATTTTCGGTGTTGGACATCTTGGGCCATTTTCCCTTTGTACTGCAGCAAACCAGATCTTCTTCTGTCCACTAAAATACATTAGGGAATGCCTCCCCCTACATCCTCTAAGCCGTTGACCCTGAACTAAGCACATCAGTATTATCAGTTCTGAATCTGATAATAACATTTTTTTTTAATAATAATAGGTGCTAAGCCCAAAGTTTTATTCAGAAACCCATGGGCAACGCTATCAAAAGTCACGGTTTCAAATACAAAAGCTGCATAGTAGTGAATCAAAATCACACCTCTTCAATCCACAGCCAGACAGCTGCGTCTTTATCTCACTCTTGCAAGTTACTTTTCATCTACGGTTTCTAAATTTCTCACTGTTTTGCAATCTTTCTCGTCCTCCTTTTTGACACAATTGTGTTTTATGGGGGCTTTTTTACAAGCCCATTGTGCTGCTGGTGTGTCACTTTTATTGACGCACCGGTAGGGCAATGGGCTTCTCCATATTTAAAAGGACATGTAAAGTCACCCTGCATGACTTTTCATTGCTTTGTAAATATGTTTTCCTATCAGTCATAACTCTGCAAGAAAGAGGCATTCCATGGGTGATGCTGTGGATGTTCCCGCGCAACATCCATGGAACTAGACGCATTCCCAGTTTTGCAACATTTTGAAACCTGGGAATAAGTCAGAATCCTACACCACCCCAGGGGAGGCATCAGAATCATATGCCTCCCCAGCAGAGGCATAAGGAGGCACAACAAGGACAAATGTATTTCTCCCCCTTTCTATGGATGCTGCATTATGCAGCACACATAGAAAGATGAAAATGTCTTTAATGCTTGTTTTTTGTGCAGGACGGTATACCTTCTTGCACAAAAACAATCATCCCCTCAGGCAGGCACCCTGACTCAAGGGTTGTCTGAGCTTGAGCACGGCTGCTGTTTGTACGCCGACACAGGAGAGAAGGACAAGAATGTGCTGTATTTTGAAGATACAGAGCACTTCTGCCCTTTTATTTTGATGCACAGCACCGAAGCAGGAAAGCTTGCTGAGCTGCTGTGCATCAAAATATTGTAAATGAGGCCCTCTGTGTCTTGCTAAAAAATATGTGATTAAAAAAAGTGCCAGTCCCCAAAAATGACAGTCACAGGGCCCCATCTGCAACCACCACCTTAAATCAATCAATCAATCAATCAGGGTTCATGTAGCGCGCTACTCACCCGCGAGGGTCTAATGGCGCTCGGAGATAGTGGGGGGAGGAGGGCTCTGGATCAGTCGAATAGTCTGGTCTTGAGGTCCTTCCTGGAAGTGTGCAGGGTTAGGGAGCATCTGATGTTCACCTGGAGATCGTTCCAGGTCTTGGCTACGATGTATGAGAAGGCTCTTCCTCCGATTTTGTTTCTACCAATGCGGGGGACCTCTGCCAGGGCAAGGTCGGAGGAGCGGAGGTTTCTCTTGGGTGCGTGGAAGGAGACTCTCTCGTTGACGTATTCTGGTCCGATGTTGTTGAGGGCTTTGTAGGCATGGGTGAGGAGTTTGAAAGTGACTCTCTTCTCTAGGGGGAAGCCAGTTGAGGCCGCGTAGGTGATGGGTCATGTGCTCGTGCCGAGGAGTTCCGAAGGTGAGTCTGCCTGCGCCATTCTAGGATGGTTTGGAGTCTGTGTAGAACAGTTCTGTTGATTCCGGCGTGGAGGGTGTTGCCGTAGTCAAGTCAAATGATGCACTGAGCATTATAATTCTTATTGGGTAACTACTCTCATTTGGCACTGTAAAGGGAGCTAGCTCAGGTTTGTCAGTTGCAGATGAAAAAGCTGTTCTCCTCCTTATACAATATAAACAAGCATTGGCAAAGTCAATAAGGCACACCTTTCATACCTATTGGCTCTACAAATGACTTTTGTCCATGCTAAACAGCACTGGCTGTGCAGCATGAACAAAACTAAAATTTTAAAAAGGCAGAATGATGCATCTGTAACTTATTTTGTAGCTGTGTGGTATATATATATATATATATATATATATATATATATATATAAATATATATATATATATATATATATATATATATATATATATATATATATATATATATATATATATATATATATATATATATATATATATATATATTACCACACAGCTACAAAATAAGTTACAGATGCATCATTCTGCCTTTTTAAAATTTTATATATATATATTCACTGAAAAAACCATAGGTTTCAGGCCTTATATAGTTAGGAATTAGCATTTAAAAAACCATTGGAATTGCTCCTATATAGTTAGTTGTACTAACTATATTTCGCGCACCTGCTATCCACTGCTGATGATGTCACATATTACATCATTCATGACATGGTCAGTGACATCACTGATGACATCTCAAATGACATCAATGATGACATCACTGATGAAATCATCCAGTGAATGTGGTTTGCTTCGTTATTTAAATATGCATTATATATATAGCAATTTGCATTGAAGTATGAGAGGATGGAGGACTTTAACAATTTATAGTGTCTCACTAAATATAGTGGCTGGTGACTAAACTGTGTGAATATCTGTATCACTTTGTCAGTTGTTGTGTAAACTAGTTCTCCAGTTGGTTATTAGCTATGTGTAAGTCTATGTTAGTTATTGATTAGTTAACTGAGTATTTGTATGGGAGAGTGAATGTGTGTGTGGTTCGGTGGAGGGTGTGTGACTGCCCAAAGAAGTGTGAATAGTTGATTCAGTAGATAAACTAGAAAAATAAAAGGCAGTGTATGTGTCAATTGTTGTATATAAATAAGTATACATAAGACTCAATGATTGTGTGTGTGACTGTATGGATAACTGAATACTTGTAATAATGATTTTATTCTACACTAAATTTGACTTACTATCTAAATAAATAGATGAAGTGGTGTTTGTATAAGTGTGTAGCTAAGTAAGTATGTAAGTATGATCCATTGTTTGCATAAGTGAGTAGGAGAACTTCATATGTGAATAGGTTGTGTTTTGGTGTGTAATGTCGATATAGGTGTATAAGTATTTTTGATAGTGTTCTATTGATCATTGACAGCATGTATGAGTAAATCTACAGGTAAGTGATTAGTTTTGTGTGTATACATCTAGGAATCAATGAGTGGGTTTTTAGATACTTGTATTGCTGTGTCAATGGATTCAAATATGATACTCTGTATTTTACAAAGAGTGATGAAAGATTTTACTAGTGTATGAAAAGGCGAATGTGATTGTCACGTGGATGATGTCATCAGTGATGTCATCATTGATGTCATTTGAGATGTCATCAGTGATGTCACTAACCATGTCATGAATGATGTAATATGTGACATCATCAGCAGTAGATTGCGGGTGCGCGAAATATAGTTAGTACAACTAACTATATAGGAGCAATTTCAATGGTTTTTCAAATGCTAATTCCTAACTATATAAGGCCTAAAACCTATGTTTTTTTCAGTGAATTTCAAAGGTTTTTTAAATGCTAACTCCTAACTATATATGACCTGAAACCTATGGTTTTTTAAGTGAATTTGCAAGGTTTTTTAAATGCTAATTCCTAACTATATATGACCTGAAACCTATGCTTTTTTAAGTGAATTTGCAAGGTTTTTTAAATGCTAATTCTATTAGAAGATAACGTTTAAATATGTTAATATCCTTCTGGGACCACTTTTTAAATGCTAATTCCTGACTATGTCAGGCGTGAAACCTATAGTTTTTTTCAATAAATTTCAAAGGTTTTCTAAATGCTAATTCTATTAGTGGATAACGTTTAAATATGTAAATATCCTTCTGGGACCACCTGAGCAGCCCTAGGGGGTCAGGGTGTTTCTACCCTGCCCCCTTTTTGCGTTCTACATGTTTGTTTTTCTGCTTCTTTTGTGCCTCGGTCTACCTAGCACAAGATGAATGCCAACACTTCCAGCCAATGAGCATGCTGCTTTCCTGTGAAAGGCATGCTGATTGGCTGCCACTCTCTGTCAACACTCCAAACCAGGAAGTGTTGGCAGCCATCCTGTGACTCGGTAGAACCAAGGCACAAGAAAGCAGTGAAACAAAGGTGCAAAACACGCAAAGGGGGCAGGGTAGAAGCACCCTGACCCCCTAGGCCTGCTCAGGGGGGTCCCACAAGGACCCCCCAGGCCCCCCCAAAAGATTTTTTTAAAAAACATATATATATATTTTTTAAATCGCTCGCGGACCCCGCAATTTTGGGGGGGGCCTGGGGAGTCCTTGTGGGACCCCCTGAGCAGGCCTAGGAGGTCAGGGTACTTCTACTCTGCCCCCTTTTTGAGTTCTACACGTTTGTTTTTCTGCTTTCCTGTGCCTCAGTCTACCGAGGCACAAGATGGCTGCCAACAATTTCTGTTTTGGAGTGTTGACAGACATTGGCAGCCAATCAGCATGCAGCTCGCGCACGCTAAGGTCCGCGCACGTGCAAGGACAGTGCAAGGACGGTTAGCAGGCGGGCACGCACCGTGTCCCGCCCATAGATATATAATTTGAAAAAAGTCGATTTTCTCAGCAATTACTGGAGGGATTTTCACCAACTATACAAAAGGCACTTCTGCATACCAGTCTCTACCATTTTGCCAAGTTTGCAGTAATTCCATTCAGCCGTTCGGGCTGTAGCTGTGTCTAAAGGTCCTGTGGAAAATTGCATTGGACTCAATTTCAAATTAAATTTTCTCATAAACTACTGGAGGGATTTACACCAAACATACAAAAGGCACTGCTCCATACCAGTCCCTACCATTTTGCCAAATCTGGTGTAATTCCGTTCAGAGAGGGTCAGAATGTCCCTATGGAAATTAACATGGGGGAAACACTATTTTCTCGGCCCCCGCTTGACGAATCCCCCCGATACTTTTAGGGAAGGAGCAGAGCGCAGCGAGGCACATTTAAGGAAAATTACAGGCAGATCCCTCAATCGGCGCCAAAGTTATTTCCAATAGAATGTTCGGCATTTCCTATGGTAACTAGGTCCTAACTATATATACCTACTGGCTATCGCCAGTAGGTAATATATATATATATATATATATATATATATATATATATTATATATATTGGTTACCAAGCCGCATTTCCTTCCGATCAAGGATGGCACTGACACCGTGAATTCAACTCAAGTTTCAGTTTATTTCCAAAAAGCTGCTTACAGACGCGTTTCGGCGGAAGCCTCCGCCTTGCTCACTTCATCCACATCAATGACAGTGCTGATATATATACCACAGCAAAAGAACACAAAACAGTTACATCACTGTGATAGGTTGCTGGTTGTCATGGTTACCCAGGTTCACTTATTTGTTTATACAACCAGGGACATAGAAGAGTTCCTTAACAAATAACAGAAAGTGATTACCGCACCGTCATTATCATAATCACTGAACATATAATTAAATTGTTTTCTCTTAAACATGATCAGAGAAAGTCTCAATAACAAAAGTCAAACATGTAGGCCCCATGAAATAATTGTATTGCGTGCCATACATTGGTATTTATGAAATACGGGGATTTAGTTTACAGCCAGGCTTCGTCGAGCGGCTCTGGTCGGGTGGAGACATAAACAAAAGACCTCATTGAATTCAAGCGCAAGAAAGGTTTGCGCATACTTGGGATGATTAACCACATTTAAATTGTCTCACACAGACGTTGTGTGTCATTAGCTGTAGTATGCGAAGCATAGTGATGACATGAACGTAAATTGAAGTGTGAGAGTCAGTGACTCTCTTATGCAAATAATAAATGCATCAACTTGAAAGCCATACTCAATGTTACATATACACCATACGATATGTAAAGAAACACAGTTACTGGTCATATATAATTCACTGAAACGGAAACTCAACCGAGCCTCTTCTCCAAGTGGAGTAATTACTGTGTAATACTATTATATCCGCTAAGTATGTGGCAAAAGTTAAAAAATTGTCAATCAACATGCGGGTTCAATTCTATCCTCCCCAATACTCCTTGGTTTGCGCGTCTCCTTTCCACCCGTGTTTACCTGTACTTTAGGTTGTATACCATAGAGCCATAAATAAGTGATACACAGTGATTGTAAAACGGTGCTGAAAGTAAACCAGACAAAAGAAAGTATTTACATAAGTGATGATGCAGATGTTAAAGGAGTGGGAAAAGGGGGGGAATCGGGAGTACTACTGTGCTGATTTATAAATGAACGGTCAATGCTTCATCGGCATTGAGCCCATTAGGGATCTTGGAATCTAGTAAGATGATATATCTAGATTCCAAGCGCCTTAAGGCAAGTCTGCGATTACCTCCTCTGATGCTTTTGGCAATACTGTCAATGACAAAATATTTGATGTCATTGCTGTTGCCAGAGTGCGCTTTGTTTATATGCCTGGCCACTGGATAGGTTTCATCGTTGTTGCTTATGGCTCGCAAATGTTGCAGGATTCGGACATGTGCCGGGTGGATGGTGCTTCCTACATACCGCTTGCCACATTTACAAACAAGAACGTACACTGCGTACTCGGTCTTGCAAGTGTACAGGCCTCTGATGGTGTAGGGCTTGTTTCTAAAGGGAACAATTACTTCCTTGGTGTTAATACCTTGTTTGCAAGCTTTACATTTTGAGCACTTGATGAAACCTCTCTGAGTACTTAACCAATTCGGTGGCTTGGTTATAGTCGGTGCGCTGACAACCAGCTGGTTGCGCATCAATTTGGCCCTTCTAAAAGTGATTAGGGGGCTTCTGCCACACCATTGTCCTATTACAGGATCATTATGTATCAGTGGCCAGTGTCTCTGTAGGATTTTTCTTACATGGCTATGATAGGAATTGTACCCCGTTATCAGTCTAGGGATGTCTGGGACTGATTTCACTTGTTGTTCCTTTTTGTTTTTGTCTGAGAATAGAAGGTCCCTTCTATTGACTTTACGGCATTTGAGTTCTGCCTGGGATAGGGTTTGTGGTCTATATCCTCTTTTACTTGGGGAATTCACTGCCCGTATATATATATATATATATATATATATATATATATATATATATATATATATATATATATATATATATATATATATATATATATTCACTAAAAAAAGATAGGTTTCACACCAGTTATAGTTAGGAATTAGTATTTAAAAAACCTATTAAATTCACTGAAAAAACCATAGGTTTCACACCAGTTATAGTTAGTTGGGAATTTTACTGACATAAAACCATAGAAATTCCAACGTTATAGTTAGTTGGACTCACTATAACAAGCGCGCCTGCAATGCACTGCTGATGAGGTCACATATTACATCACTCATGACATCGTCAGTGACATCACTCATGACATCACTGATGACACCAGCCAGTGAATGTGTGTCTTTCTGAAAAATCAATATGTTTTATATATGTATTTGTAAAGGTTGATGGAAGAATAAATGGTTAAATAAGTGTGTAAATGGATGTTTTTAAAAAAAATGAATGGTTTACTGCCTTATTAAGTGTATTTTATTGATTACATATATTAGCGAGTAACTTTTAAATATTGAAATATATGTATCAGTGTTTCACTTTGTGTATAAGTGGCTGCATGGGTTGGTGACTGACTCACTGTTTGTATGTGTTTTTAAGACAATATATGTGCAGGACTGTATGGGTGGATGAGTGTGTATATGTGTGTGTTAGTGAGTGAATGACTGTCTCACTATTGTCTTTATTATTAACGACATATATTTTAATCTAGTGTATGTGAGTTTTGATGTATATAAGTGAGTATATGTGAGAGTGATAGATTGAAAGAGTTCCTGTTTAAATAAGTATGTGTTTCCATAAGTGATTGTTTAAGAGAGTAAGTATTTGTAAGTTTCCTTACAAGTAAGGAGGTAGTGTGTGTATAGTTGTATATGCAAATAAATTGATGTTCAATAGTTTATTTGCATGTATGAGTATGTGTGTGAGTAACTTTTGGAAGACTGTCGGTGTATAACAGGATGTATAGATGTATCACTACATATGATGAGTGACTATATGTATGAGTGACTATATAGAACTGTTGGTGAATCAGTGGATGTGTATATAGATGGTGGAATTACTGAATTGGTTGTTGTAACTGGTATGGGTATCTCCATTTTTTTGAAAATGTTAGTTTTTATTTTTGAATATGTGTTTCAAGGGTTACATTACACTAAAAGGAGGTCTGTCACTCTGTCACAAGGATGGTGTCATAAGTGATGTCATGAGTGATGTCACTGACGATGTCATGAGTGATGTAATATGTGATGTCATCAGCAGTGCATTGCAGGTGCGCTTGTTATAGTGAGTCCAACTAACTATAATGTTAGAATTTCTATGGTTTTCTGTCAGTAAAATTTCCAGCTAACTATAACTGGTGTGAAACCTATGTTTTTGTCAGTGAATTTAATAGGTTTTTTAAATACTAATTCCTAACTATAACTGGTGTGAAACCTATGTTTTTTTTAGTGAATTTCATAGGTTTTTTAAATGCTAATTCCTAACTATATATAGGGCCTCAAACCTATAAAATGTAATATTTTTTATAATGAATCCTATATTGTATATTTATATAATACTATTTGTTTATTTATTTATTTATTTATTTGCCCTGGAGCACTCCCGGTGCGCGCCCCGGTGAGCGCACCGGGAAAGCGCAGTTTTCCGGCGCGCCCCGGGGCGAGCACCAGTGAGCGTCCCGTTAGCGCTATTGCCGCGAACGAAAACATCATCGTGCAGTATCGCGTAGCCGCGTCCACGTGATGCGCACGGCGTAAGCGCACCCGGAAGCACTCGAGCGAATACGATCACGCAACATAAGCATCCGACGCGCTTACACGACGCCCCCCCCCCGGGGCGTGCGCCCGGGGGCGCACAACGTAAGCGCGTCAGGTCATGTGACCTGAAAATAACACTTTTTATTGGTGCAGAACAGTTTTGGTTTCCAAATGATGAAAGCCCGGGTCATGTGACCTAAAAATAACACTTTTCATTGGTTCAGGACAGTTTTTTTTTTCCCAAATGATGAAAGACCCCACCTTTTTTCCTTATTCTGACTTTGTCCTTTGACTGAGGAAGACCTGTTTGGAGATCTGTGAATAATATTTTGTACTTTAAAATGGCTACAGTAGCAGCAGCAGCTGGAGCATCTGCACCATCACCACCACCACTACCACCAAGAGGACCACCACAACACCACAGTGGTGGAGATGAAGAAGAGGAGGAGGAGGAGGAGGAGGGGAGTGGGAGATTCCTACCAGAAGACAATACCCCATATAGGCCAAAGCAGCACATTGTATGGGAGTTTTTTTCTATCCCAGAGGGCAAGAAGAAAGTGAATGCGCCAAAGGTGACTTGCCTAATTGTAAGAAGGAACTTTCAAGGGGTAACCCTGATAAAAAATACTCATTTGGCAATAACACCATGATTCGGCACATGCAGCGCAGGCATCCCAACAACTATTCTGCAGCAGAGGTGGGAGAACTGGCCAGCAACCCTCCCCAATCTTCACCCAGCACCTCCAAACAAAAGCAACCCACTCCATCGGGACCAGTGACAAGGGAGATGGTCCCAAACATTCAACCAAAGTTTGGGCAATACAAGATCATTTGTATTTTTTGTGGTAAGACCATCACCTATGGTGAGCAAAGCATAACGCTCATCAACCGTGCTGGTGACAACCCCAAATGCCCCAAAAATCCATAATTTTTTCCGGAGTTTTTTTTGCTCCAGTTGAGCCGTTTTCAATTCCCTGTTTTTTGTTTCTCCCCATAAAAATAACAAAAAAATATAAAATAGTTCACAAAAGCCAAAAAAAGTACAAAATGTTCAGAAAAACATTAAAAAAAATATAAAACAACAAAAAGAAAAAAAACAGTTCTTTTTAGAACTACCTCCAAATTATAAAAAAAGGCTACATTTTTTGAAAACTCTATCATTCTTTTTTCCCCATGGTACGCTCCCCGGTGCGCTCCCCGGTGCGCATACCGGGCGCTCCCCCCCCCTTTTATAGCCCCCCACATCAAACCTAGGGGGTCAGGGGGGGTCTACTCTGCCCCCTTATGGTCATTTCCCCCTTTGTTTTTGCCACCTCTTGTGTCTCGATCCTACCGAGACACAAGATGGAGGCCGCTCCGGACTGTTTGGAATGTTTACAGACACACGAGAGCCAATCAGCTTTCCGCGCACAAACTCGCGTAGCGCGCTGGTTAGCGCCCCGGTGCGCGTACCGGGGCGCGCTTATAGATATATATATTATTTTGAACCTAAATTACTCAAAATCCACTGGAGCACATATCTTGAGACATAGCAAAGGCACATCGGGCTACCAGTCCCTACAATTTTGCCAAGTTTGGTGGAAATCTATTCAGCCGTTCGGGCTAAAAGTGAGGTCGACCGCCCTATGAAAATTAACATGGGGAAAACACGTTTTAGGACCCTCCTTTTATCTCGGCCCCCGCTTGACGAATCCCCCCCAAACTTTCAGGGAAGGATCGTAGCGCGCGAGGCAGATTTGAGGAAATTTTCAGGCAGATTCCTCAACAGGCGCCAAAGTTATTCCCAATAGAATGTGGCGATTTCCCTATTGAAAATAATCCTAACTATAACTACCTACTGGCGACCGCCAGTAGGTAATATATATATCAAAAGAAAAGGGGGCTAAAGCTTTTTTTCGTTTAAAAGTAGAAGGGCTGGCAGCAATTTGTTGCCTGGCCTTCTAAAACAAAAGTTAAAATGAAAAGTTAATATTAAAAAATAGAATTACGAGGGTGGGGAGCAACTGAGAGGTGGGTGGGGGTGGGTAGCCATGAGAGTGGGTGAAGCAGGGGAGAAGCAATGCATACGGAACAGCAACAGTGGGAATGGGGAGTAGTAAATAAGTGAGAGATAGCAAAACAGAAGGTTGACGAAGTAGAGAAGCCCACAGGTGAGACAGGACACATGAAGTGGAAGGAAAACTGACAGATCTGATACAACAACAAAGAGCATGTGGGAGAAAAGCTGTGAGGAAGATGATTGTAAAACACATGCACTCTCATGGGAAGCTGCATCAAAAAGATAAAAAGTAGGCCCCTAAAAATTTGCATTGGATGTACACAAGTAAAGAGGCACGATCTAGGGGAGGGCCAAACACAAGATGGACAAGGCAAGCCAATGACAACTAAGCAGGTAAATGAGAGTGGCAATGGTAAGCAATGGGAAGACATTTAAGCCCGCCGTAAATTCTTTTTTTTACATAAAACTGCTCAGCATGTAGGAAATGTAGTGGTTGAAGTAATTGCATAGTATACATGTGATAGAGAGCAGACATGAACTTAGACACAAAAGCAGCAATCATGATGCATGGAGTCTGAACATCCACTGAAAATTCTTGGTCAACTAATAATACGTTGTTTCAACCAGACAGCTGGGGTGTCTGAAAGGCTTGACCTAAAAAGGGGGTAGCACCACTGACGGAATGCAGAGATGGGAGGAGAGAAACGAGATGAAATACAGCCCCCAAACCCATGAATGGAAAGTAAACGGTAACAGCGGAAAATCAGATGGCAAGACTCTTCAGGCAGTAATGCTTACGTGCATTGTATCCTTTCCCGAGGACAGGAGAAATTTCGGAGATGGGTATCGCAAAGGGCAGCTGTCTAGTGGTGAGGCGAAATTGCAAAGTTAAGAGCGATAAGCAGAGATTGTATTCAACTTTAAAATGAGAGGTGCAAAACATTTAAAGAAATGCTGGTTAGCTGCAACACATTTAAAGAAATGCCTGTTTGTTTTTAAAAAGCACAGTGAATTTTATATTATTCGTATCAGGATGAAACAGATTCGACCCAAGTCAAAACCAATGCAGATATATTTTTAACTGGTAATGAAATTGATAAGTATTTTACAAAGATGATTTAATTTAACTCACGTACAACCTATCAATCAAATTACTTCGGGCACTCTTTTCAGTTGAAAAAGGCTGAGGAAATAGCCGGAAGGCATCCTGAGCAGTGTGAGCCAGCTCTGCAAATATAGGAATTGTGATGCTTTCACTTTGAGCCCCAGGCACCACCACCTCCCCTGGGCTTTATTTGCTAAAATGTAGGGGGATGCACGGACCCAGAGACGCAACTAGAGCCTAATTTCGGGGGGGGGGGGCTAAGAAAACATTTCGGGGGGGGCTGAACCTTTAATCAGTAGGCAGAGTGGAGCTGCAGGGGCTCTTAGAAGGGGTGAAACAACTGATGCCTAATTAACATCCAAATGGTCTTTTAAAGACCTATGAAACGTTCGGGTGCGGCTCTGTGTGTGCCCGGGATCTGTCTCATCCCGGGCTGCCACACACGACGGGGGGGGGGGGCTGAAGCCCGGTGAGTTCAATGGGTGTTGCGCGCCTGCACGAACCCCTTATATTGGCTCTTTTGAACCCGGGGACTACCACTTCCCCGGGCCTTTTGTTAAAGTTTGGAGGGCACAGTGTGGGCCCTCCTCCATAGGCTCTGTAGAGCCCAAGGCACCACCACCTCCCCAGGGCTTTGCTGCAATAATTAAGGGGAAAAGATCAATTGATGGACAGAATGCAGAACAATGTCATACATTCACCTCAGTACAGAGAATTGGGCCAAAATCCATCATTTTTTTTCTCACCATGCCATTCCAGTTCAGACCCAGCCATATGCAAATCAGGCTTGACCCTGCACCCAATGGGAAGAGTCCAGGCTGAACTTCAGGACCAGGTCTTTCCTTGACTGGATACAAGCATCCTAGGACCGGTTTCTGGCTTTCAGCCCTCATCAGCAAGGAACTCTTGACTCCAGTGGCACGGAGAGCACAGGAGCCACGTCTGAGCATACCCGTCCCACTCTGGGTGACAAATGCAAAAAGATCAATTGATGAACAGAATGCAGAACATTGTCATACATTCACCCCAGCACAGAGTTATGGGACTAAATCCTTCGTTTTTTAGGTCACCATGCCATTCCACTTTCAAGGAACAAGCTCAAGACTGATTTGAATATGGCTGGGTCCAAACTGGGGTGGTGTGGTGAGGAAAAGAATGATGGATTAAACCCAGATCCTTGTGACTGGGGGTGAATGTTTGCATTGTCCAGCATTCCGTCCATCAATTGTTTCTTTTGCATATGTCGCCCTAAGTGGGAAGGGTATGCCCAGACGTGGGTCCCGTGCTCATTACACCACTGGATTCAAGATAGCCTGGCTGATGAAGGGTGATGCCCTGAAACTGGTCCCACGATGCTTGTTTCCTGTCCAGGGAGGACCTGGTTTGGCAGTTCGGGTTGGACTTTTCCCACAAGGAACAGGGTCAAAATTGATTTGCATAAGGCTGGATCCAAACTGGAGTGGTGTGGTGAGAAAAAGAATGATGAATTAAACCCAAATTCTTGTAACTGGCAGTGAATGTTTGCATGGTCCAGCATTCCGTTCATCAATTGTTTCTTTTGCAATAATTAGGGGGGGGCACATGGACTCTGCACCCTTGGAACCACTATCTACCTGGGCGAGCTATGAAAATACATGTGGGAAGGGATCCCTGCATCCCCACTCCCGGGTGGTATAGGCCCCCAGGGACCTCCAACTCCCCAGGGCTGGTCCATGACAACAGAAGGCGACCATGCAGCCCACCTCTCCTTGAGCCATTATTGGCCCTGGGGACTGCCACCACCAGGGCTTCGTCCCTGCTATGTCCCTAGGTGCCCCCCGGACATAGCTGTTTGCTTTTACTCGGGACACACTTACCCTTTCACTCATCCTTACAGCCACTCAAACACACTGTCCCTCTCCAATTGAGCCTCTGACACCCACTCACTTAATTATACACACACTTAAACAACTACTCACTCACCCACACATCCAATTTCACATCCATTCCCTCACCGCTACAGCCACTCAGTTACCCATAAAGCCAATCAGACACACAATCACACACCTATATAGCCAACCACACATCCACCCATGTAGCCACTCACACGCCCACTCACTCTCCAATACAGCCAGTCACACAGCCACTAACTCACCCATACAGCTGCTCATACACCCACTACCATATCCATAAGGCCACTCAGACACCCACTCACACACTGACACAGACAATTACACAGCCACTTAGTAGTACAGAAAGCATCCTATTTCAACCTACTTAGTAGCTTAGTATATATCTTTAATGTGAACAAACCTTTACCAAATGCTCATTCACTGGATGATGTCATCAGTGATGCCATTTGAGAAGTCATCAGTGATGTCACTGACCATATCACGCTTGATGTAATATGCCAGGTCATAAGTAGCGCAATATGGAAGTATAAGTCATAGTTAGCTCAGGTAATTATAACTGCTGAATTTTTACGGATGAAATCTGAGACTAACGATAATTTCCCTATAACCTTTTTGTTTTTTTCAGTGAATATATATATATATATATATATATCAACAATTCTCTCAAGAAGGAATGGGTTGCACTCACTGGAGGTTATAAGTAGGTTCTTATTTCATTCTGCTTTTGTTTCATTACAAGTTGTGCAAACAAAAGTAGTATTGTCTCGTTTCGGTATCCCCTGAAACCTTGTTCATGACAACACTCGTGATTTGGTCTTAACCAGTTATATACATTGTCATTACAGTTGGGTCACTTCCTGTTTTACCATCACAAAGTATTCTGGGAGATGTAGTTTCTTAATGCGAGATACACCTTTAAAAAAATGTCAATGATGATAAAGAGTGCTATTATTTACAACTGTGAGACTTTAAAGTGGAAAAAACAAATACATTTGATAATCGCCCTCCTTATGCTCAATTCTTGGCACATGCCACATTCGATTGTCAAATTTATGTACATTTTGTCATTTAATAATTGATGGATGAATCCATGCCTACTATGGTGTGATCTAAACCCTCCAGTCAGTTCACTCATATATTGACACCATCTGTCCTTAGGTGGAAAGCTAACATTGCGATTACTGTTTTATGTATAACGTATTCATTGGTGGGCAATTACAGACGTGTTCAAATTATGTGCTCAGAATGTGATTAAAATGCAAATTGTGAAATGTAAAAACCAAGTAGGGACGCAAAAGTAGCAGTTCATAAATGTACATAAAGTTCTTCACTCTGATTTAGGCCATTTGGGGTGAAAGTCCGTAGGTTGAGGATGTGTCGGGATTCTCTCTGGCGCAGTTTTCTCTCCCAAACACCAAAGAGAAAGATATTCTGGGTCAAACATATTTTTATTATTTCCAATAGTATTTGGTTATGATGAGCATAATGGATGTTCCTTTCATTGAGGAAGAATTCACATGCTTTAACCCCAATATCATTTTTTATTTTGTTGTACAATGATATCACGTCCATTGTGATTAGTTTGTACATTTCCTGTTATGGTGTTCAGATATATGCTCATGTCATCAGTGATGTCATCAGTGATGTCACTGACCATGTCATGAATGATGTAATATGTGACGACATCAGCACTGCATTGCGGGGGCACGAGTTATAGTTAGCTGAACTAACTATAACAGCGAAATTTCTCTGGTTTTGTATGAGTAAAATGTCCAACTAACTATAACGTCCCTGAAACCTATGGTTTATTCAGTTAATTTCAATGTTTTTTTAAATGCTAATTTCTAACTATAACCTCCTTAAAACCTATGGTTTTTTTCAGTGATATATATATATATGTATGTATATATATATATCTATGTATGTATATATATATATATGTATATATACATATATACATATATATATATATATATACATACACATATATACATACATATATATACCTATGGTTTTTTAAGTGAATATATATATAAACTTATATTCTATATATAATAATGAGTGTATGTATGAGTGTCTGGATGAAGGATTTAGTAGGTGCGTGACTGATTGTATGAGTGAGTGATTAAATGTGTCTTACTGAATGCATGGGTTAGTGACTAAACTGTCTGAATGTGTGCATCAGTAGGTATGTTTTTGTGTAAGCTGCTGCATGTGTTGATCAGTAGCTATATGAGTTGTTATATGGGTTATTGATTGGTTGTCTAAATATTTGAATGTGAGGGTGAGTATGTGTGTGGGTGGCTGTGAGGTGTATGACTCTGTGCATAGATGCGTGACCAGTTGATTCACAAGGTATATGGGTTCAAGAGTGCATGTGGAAACAGCTGTATGGGCGGTTGACTGTGTGCATGGGTGTGTTGCTGAGTGAATGGATATATCAGTGCTACATGTCCATGTAAGTACATATATAAAACACAGTGCATGTGAGAGTTGGCATATATAAATGACTAAACATCAGATCCTGTGATTGCGTAAGTGACTGTATGGATCAATGTGTACTTGTATTAGTGATTGTAAAAGAGAGTAAGTATGTGTTAGTATATGTTTGAATAACTAAGGTTTAGTGTGTATAAGTTTGTAGTTGAGGAAATGGGAGTGTGATTGATTCTTTGCATAACTGACTAGGAGTTTGGGTAACTTTGTGGATGAGTGTCAGCATGTAAGTGTCTGTATAGGTGTATTAGTGGATATGATAGTGTTCTATTTTTGAGTGTACGTATGTATGAGTGATTGTATGGGTGAATGAGTGGATGTGTGTGTAGACCTAGCAATCAGTGAGTGCGTATGTAGTTACTGGTATTGGTGAGTCAATAATCTCAGGAATGATAGTTTATATTTAACACTGGGTGTATCAAAGGTTAGATTAAAGTGTGAGGAGGTGCATCATATTATCACATGGATGATGTCATTTGAGATGTCATCAGTGATGTCATCAGTGATGTCATTTGAGATGTCATCAGTGATGTCATCAGTGATGTCACTGACCATGTCATGAATGATGTAATATGTGAAAACATCAGCAGTGGATTGCAGGCGCGCGAGTTATAGTGAGTCCAACTAACTATAACGTGGAAATGTCAATGGTTTTGTATGAGTAAACTGTTCAGCTAACTATAACTGGTGTGAAACCTGTTTTTTTAGTGAATTTCAAAGGTTTTTTAAATGCTGATTCCTAACTATAACGATTGTGAAACCTATGGTTTTTTAAGTGAATTTAAAAGGTTTTTTAAAAGCGAATTAATTTCTATATCAAGTTTGTAACCTACGATTTTTTTTTATTTGCTGTTTTGTGTAAGTATTAATTATTAATAATTTTTTTATGATAATATTTTTCCAATGTTCTTTTTCTTTTTTTTTCTTTTTTAAAAGCACACCAAGAGCGCTATTTCTGCATTCTTTTAAAAAAATATGTATGAAAAGTAAATAATAACGCAAGACATTTAGTACCATACTTATAAAGCAATATTTATAATTTACGAAATGAAAATGAATTTTCATTTCCGTAAAGCTATCAAACCATCACTCTTGCGCGCCGCATAAGCGCCCCCGGAAGCGCCTATGTTCGTGCCGCGTAAGCGAACCCGGAAGCACCTACGTTCAGGCCGCGTAAGCGCCCCCGGAAGCGCTCCGGTGCGCGCAGCGTAAGCGCGTCAAGTCATGTGACCTTGAAGTAACTCTTTTCATTGGTTGCTAACAGTTTTTATTTACAAAGAATGAAATCTCCACCCATTTCCTTCACTTCTTCTTTTACTTTTGTGACTGCAAGACCTGCCTTTTTGCTCTCGGTTCTTTGTTGAATATCTTGGATTATCATGGCTGCCAGACCACCCAGCAGTGAAGATGACACCAATAAATTTATTGATGAAGAGATCCCTCAACCAAAAGTAAAAGAACATTTTATTTGGAAGTTTTTTTCAATTCCTGATGACCAGAAGAAGGTAAATGCTCCAAAAGTGGAGTGCAGGATCTGTCACACATTCCTGTCATGGGGTGAACCCACAAAGAAATATTCATTTGGGAACTCCACTATGATTCGCCATGTGGAGAGGAGGCACCCCCAGAATTTTGCCCGGGAGAGTGTCAGGGCTCTGGCACAAGAGGTTCCCAGTGATGGGGCCTCTACATCAACCGGAGGACCAACAACATCGGTGAGGGGGAGAACGCAAGAGCTGGTTCCGAATATTCAGCCTGCTTTCAACAAAGGCGTCCTTAAATGCAGAGACTGTGATCAGCTACTTTGCTATGGAGAACAAAGTGTTCTGCTCATGGTTCGAGCATTGGAGAACCATCGCTGCCGTTCCCAGCCCTAAATTCGCTGAGCAGTTTTCCATTCCCTGTTTTTGTTCCTGTTCTGAAAAAAGAAAAAAGAAAAAAGAAAAAAAAGTTCTTTTCAGAACTAACTCCAATTCTCATCAAAGAGCTATGTTCTTAAAAAAATTAAAAAGAGTAAGTGAAGTGGAGTGCATTGATAAAGGAGAGGAAAATGAGTAAGAAAGCACAGAAAGGGACGAGAGGAGTAGGGAAGTGAAGTAGGGGGAGTGAAAGAAGGTGAGTGTGGGGAAGGAGAGTGAGGAGAAAGAGAGTGAACATGGGGAATGTGGATATGCGAAGAAAATGTAGTAAAGGAACGGGGGTGTGGAAGGGTAAGAAAATAGCAGTGATGTCTTGGAAAGAGTAGAGATACAGACTGGATAAAGACAAGTAAGTGTGAGACCAGGTAAGTAAGGCAGTGACGAAACAGAGAAAGTGAAAGAAAAAATAAGAGTAAAAGACTGAAGGCCTCATTTATGAGGCCATGCATCACTTTTACGCCACCGGTACGTCACTTTTTGTGACGCACCAGTGCTGTAAAAAAAGCACCTTATTGATTCATATTTACAAAGTGACACATCTAGGTAGATGCGTCACTATGTAAACCCCTGCGCCACATTATACCTACGTCATGTGTAATATATACAAAAGGGGTGTATTGACGCAACAAAAGGTCATAGAGGTGACGCAGTGAAATCTAAGAGATATCACTGCGTCACTTTTATGATGCTGTTGCGTCCAAATCTTGCGCCTGTATCACAGCAGACGTAAGACTGATGCAGGCCCTTTCACATGGGCCTAGCCCCATGTGAAAGGATGCATTGCTGGAGTTGCATCATTTTTGTGACACACTGCAGCAATGCATCACTTTTGCGCTTACAGATACGTCTGAAATACTGACATATCTGTAAGTACTTGCGACATAATGCGTCATATATTTAATATGACGCATGAGTAGAAGACTGAAGGCCTCATTTATGAGGCCATCTAGGTAGATGCGTCACTTTGTAAACCCCTGCGTCACATTGTACCTACGTCAGGTGTAATGTATACAAAAGGGGTGTATTGACATAAGAAAGGTTCGTAGAGGTGACGCAGTGAAATCTAAGAGATATCACTGCGTCACTTTTATAACGCTGTTACGTCCAAATCTTGCGCCTGCTTAACAGCAGCTGTAAGACTGACGCAGGCCCTTTCACATGGGACTGGCCCCATGTGAAAGGATGCATTACTGGAGTTGCATCGTTTTTGTGACACAATCCAGCAATGCATCACTTTTGCGCTTACAGATACGTCTGAAATACTGACAGATCTGTAAGTACTTGCGACATAATGCGTCATATATTTAATATGACGCAAGAGTAGAACACTGAAGGCCTCATTTATGAGGCCGAGGCCATGCGTCACTTTTACGCCACCGGTACGTCACTTTTTGTGACGCACCAGTGCTGTAAAAAATGCACCTTATTGAGTCATATTTACAAAGTGACGCATCTAGGTAGATGCGTCACTTTGTAAACCCCTGCGCCACATTATACCTACGTCAGGTGTAATGTATACAAAAGAAGTGTATTGACACAAGAAAGAGTTGTAGAGGTGACGCAGTGAAATCTGAGAGATATCACTGCGTCACTTTTATGACGCTGTTGCGTCCAAATCTTGCGCCTGTATCACAGCTGGCGTAAGACTGATGCAGGCCCTGAGTAGAAGACTGAAGGCCTCAATTATGAGGCCATGCGTCACTTTTACGCCACCGGTACGTCACTTTTTGTGACGCACCAGTGCTGTAAAAAATGCACCTTATTGAGTCATATTTACAAAGTGACGCATCTAGGTAGATGCGTCACTTTGTAAACCCCTGCGCCACATTATACCTACGTCAGGTGTAATGTATACAAAAGGGGTTTATTGACACAAGAAAGGGTCGTAGAGGTGACGCAGTGAAATCTAAGAGATATCACTGCGTCACTTTTATGACGCTGTTGCGTCCAAATCTTGCGACTGTATCACAGCAGGCGTTAGACTGATGCAGGCCCTGAGTAGAAGACTGAAGCCTCATTTATGAGGCCATGCGTCACTTTTACGCCACCAGTGCGTCACTTTTTGTGATGCACCAGTGGTGTGAAAAATGCACCTTGTTGAGTCATATTTACAGAGTGACGCATCTAGGTAGATGCGTCACTTTGTAAACCCCTGCGCCACATTATACCTACGTCAGGTGTAATGTATACAAAAGGGGTGTATTCACATAAGAAAGGGTCATAAAGGTGACGCAGTGAAATCTAAGAGATATCACTGCGTCACTTTTATAACGCTGTTACATCCAAATCTTGCGCCTGCTTTACAGCAGCTGTAAGACTGACGCAGGCCCTTTCACATGGGACTGGCCCCATGTGAAAGGATGCATTACTGGAGTTGCATCATTTTTGTGACACACTCCAGCAATGCATCACTTTTGCGCTTACAGATACGTCTGAAATGCTGACGTATCTGTAAGTACTTGCGACATAATGCGTCATATATTTAATATGTAGCATGAGTAGAAGACTGAAGGCCTCATTTATGAGGCTATGCGTCACTTTTACGCCAACGGTACGTCACTTTTTGTGACGCACCAGTGCTGTAAAAAATGCACCTTATTGAGTCATATTTACAAAGTGACGCATCTAGGTAGATGCATCACTTTCTAAACCCCTGCGCCACATTATACCTACGTCAGGTGTAATATATACAGAAGGGTTGTATTGACACAAGAAAGGGTCGTAGAGGTGACGCAGTGAAATCTAAGAGATATCACTGCGTCACTTTTATGACGCTGTTGCGTCCAAATCTTGCGCCTGTGTCACAGCAGGCGTAAGACTGACGCAGGCCCTTTCACATGGGACTGGCCCCATGTGAAAGTATGCATTACTGGAGTTGCATCATTTTTGTGACACACTCCAACAATGCATCACTTTCCTCTAAATACTCAACATTTTTTTTCTCTTTTTTTTACACTGTTCGTCCCCGTGGTGCACTCACGGTGCATGTACCGGAGAGCGTACCGGGGAGCGCCGGCAGCGCTTACCCCGCGAAAATTAAAAAAATATATATATATTTTTTAGCCCTTCAAGGTCCTTCTAGACCCCCCTCAGAAAACCTAGGGGGTCAGGAGGTGTCTACTCTGCCCCCTATTAATTAAATCCCCCTTTCTTTTTTCATCTCTTGTGTATCGATTCTCCCAAGACACAAGATGGCGGACTCTCCGGACTGTTTAGAATGTTGACAGACACCCGACAGCCAATCAGCTTTCCGCTCGCGCACTCCCGTAGCGCGTCGGGTGCGCTCCCCGGTACGCGCACCGGAGAGCGCCTGCAGCGGGCCTATAGATATGTATGTGTTTTTTAAGTTAATTTCCATAAAAACCACTGGCGCAATTTTCAACAAACATAGCAAAGGCACATTTGCGTACCAGTCCCTACAATTTTGCCAAGTTTGGCGTAATTCCGTTCAGCGGTTCGGGCTGTAGATTTGTCAGACCGTCCTATGGGCCTTTTTTCTCAGCCCCCACTTCAAGAATCCCCCCGAAACTTTCAGGGAAGGAGCGGAGTGCACCAAGACCATTTTAAGGAAAATTAGAGGCAGATCCCTCAATCGGCGCCAAAGTTATTCCGAATAGAATGTTCGGAATTTCCTATGGTAGCCAATCCTAACTATAACTACCTACTGGCGACCGCCAGTAGGTAATAGATATATATATATATATATATATATATGTATATATATATATATATATATATATATTCACTGAAAAAACCATAGGTTTCAGGCCTTATATAGTTAGGAATTAGCATTTAAAAAAACATTGAAATTGCTCCTATATAGTTAGTTGTACTAACTATATTTTGCGCACCCACAATCCACTGCTTATGATGTCACATATTACATCATTCATGACATGGTCAGTGACATCACTGATGACATCACTGATGACATCTCAAATGGCATCACTGATGACATCACTGATGACATCTCATTTGATATCACTGATCACATCACTGATGACATCATCCAGTGACTGTGTGTTTCTGTAAAGTTTAAATATGTTTTACATATTGAATAATGAGTGGATGTATAAGTGTCTGGATGAAGGGTTTAGTAGGTGCGTGACTGACTGTATGAGTGAGTGATTAAATGTGTCTTACTAAATGCATGGGTTAGTGTCTACTCTGTCTGAATGTGTGCATCAGTATGTCTGTTGTTGTGTAAGCTGCTGCATGTGTTGATCAGTAGCTATATGAGTGGCTATATGGGTTATTGATTGGTTGCCCAAGTATTTGAATGGGAGACTGAATGAGTGTGTGTGTGGGTGGTTGGGAGGTGTGTGACTCTGTGCATAGATGTGTGAGCAGTTAATTCACTAGGTGTATGAGTTCAAGAGTGCATGTGGAAACAGCTATATGGGCGGTTGACTGTGTGCATGGATGTGTTGGTGAGTGAATGGATATCTCAGTGCTACATGTCCAAGTAAGTACATATGTAAAACAAAGTGCATGTGAGAGTTGGCATATATAAATGACTATACATGAGAGCCAGTGAATGTGCGAGTGGCTGTATGGATCATTGTGTACTTGTATCAGCGATTGTATAAGAGAGTAAGTATGTGTTAGTATATGTTTGTAAGGTGTTGTGTGTATAACTGTATAGTTGAGTAAATGGAAGTGTGATTGATTCTTTGCATGACTGACTAGGTGTGTGAGTAACTCCATGGATGAGTGGCAGTGTGTGAGTGTCTGTATAGGTGTATGAGTGCATATGATAGTGTTGTATTGATGAGTGACGGTATGTATGAGTGATTCGTTGGGTGAATGAGTGAATGTGTGTGTAGACCTAGGAATCAGTGAGTGCGTATGTAGTAACTGGTATTGGTGTGTCAATGGATTCAAAAATGTTAGTCTGTATTTAACAGTGGGTGTATCAAAGGTTATATTAGAGTGTGAGGAGGTGCATCGTATTATCACATGAATGATATCACCAGTGATGTCATCAGTGATATCAAATGAGATGTCATCAGTGATGTCATCAGTGATGTCATTTGAGATGTCATCAGTGATGTCATCAGTGATGTCACTGACACATGTCATGAATGATGTAATATATGACATCATCAGCAGTGGATTGCGGGTGCACGAAATATAGTTAGTACAACTAACTATATAGGAGCAATTTCAATGTTTTTTTAAATGCTAATTCCTAACTATATAAGGCCTGAAATCTATGGTTTTTTAAGTGAATTTGCAAGGTTTTTTAAATGCTAATTCCTAACTATATAAGGCCTGAAACCTATGGTTGTTTAAGTGAATTTGCAAGGTTTTTTAAATGCTAATTCCTAACTATATAAGGCTTCAAACCTATGTTTTTTTAGAGAATTTGCAAGGTTTTTTCCTTCTGGGGCCACCTGAGCAGCCATCTTGTTTCTCAGGAGAAGTGAGGCACAAGAGAGCACAAAACAAGAGTGGAAAACGTGAAAAGGGGGCAGGGTTGAGACCCCCTGACCCCCTAGCCCTTCTCAGGGGTCCCAGAAGGACCACCAAGTGCAAAATTATTATTCTTTTTTTTTAAATCGCGGGGTACGCGTACGGTGCGCGTACCTCGTGATTTTTTTGAGGTTTTTTTTTTTTGCCCTTGGGGGTCCTTTTGGGACCCCCTGAGAAGGGCTAGAGGGTTGGGGGTCTCTACCCTGCCCCCTTTTCATGTTTTCCACTCTTGTTTTGGGCTCTCTTGTGCCTCAGTTCTCCTGAAAAACAAGATGGAGGACAACACTTCCTGGTTTGGACAGTTTGGAATGTTGACAGTCGACTGCCTGCCAATCAGAAACTCGCTGGCGCCCGTAAGGGTACGCGCACGTACGCATACGGTATGTGTACGGTACACATACGGTGCGCGTACGGTGAGCGCATTTAGATATATAATTTGCTCAAATTCAATTTTCTCAACAACTACTGTAGGGATTTTCACCAAATATAGAAAAGGCACTACTGCATACCTGTCCCTACCATTTTGCCAAGTTTGGTGTAATTCCGTTCAGCCGTTCGGGCTGTAGCCGTGTCTGAAGGTCCCATAGAAAATGCCATTTGAAAAATTTCAAATTCAATTTTCTCAAGAACTACTGGAGGGATTTTCACCAAATGTAGCAAAGGCACTGCTGCATACCAGTCCCTACCATTCTGCCAAATCTGGTGTAATTCCGTTCAGCCGTTCGAGCTGTAGCCTTGTCAGAATGTCCCCATGGAAATTAACATGGGGAAAACACGTTTTGGGACCCCCCTTTTTTCTCAGCCTCCGCTTGACGAATACCCCCAAAACTTTCAGGGAAGGAGCGGAGCGCAGCGAGGCAAATTTAAGGAAAATTACAGGCAGATCCCTCAGTCGGCGCCAAAGTTATTCCCAATAGAATGTTCGGAATTTCCTATAGTAACTAGGTCCTAACTATATATACCTACTGGCTATCGCCAGTAGGTAATATCTCCAAAAAACCCTCCTAAAAGAAAGTCAGAGGCCACAATAGGGGAACAACTCGAAGGCTCTTTATTTCAAAATTAGGCAACAACGGGCGGGCGTATGTATTTCGGCTGTGTAGCCTCTTCAGCACCCAGTATAGTCCAACAGGAGAGTCGTTTGCCACATAGTGATTAAACCTGCAACAGCTGAAATAGCTCAAGTTCGCTCCACCCCTTCCGATGAAAGAATTCACCATTCACAGTTCCTTGGTTGTAAGGTGGACTGCAAATCCCAGCATGCATCTATCAGCCGGGATCGGGCGGCCATATAGTTACGCGAATTGCAGGGTAATGTAGAACACTCTCTCTTATTCCTGCTGTGCCTGCGGAAACAAACAACCTTCTTGAGTCCAGTGTGTGTGTTTATAGTTCTAGACTGCCAAGCACTCTCCCTGCTCCCCAAGAATATCAGACAAGACTAAGGAGACTGTGGACTCAGATGACCTAGGCAGGATTGAAAACACAGGGCCGGGTACAATACTGGGATCAGAAAGCTGCCCTGGCAAAGAAGTTGAAACAAACTCCATCCTCTTAATCCTCACCCTATGCAGACGTCTCTGAAATATGCTACTCTGCCTGACCCACAAGCAGACATACTATACGTGGTTGTATGCCAGATTTTCATTGAGAGAAATATTGTCTGACATATCATTTACTGATGTATCGTCACTTTTGGGTAGTAGATTTTTAATTATTAACATATTATTAAACATCATTTACAAGTTATTTTTTGCAAAAGGTATTTAGGACACAATATCTTGATCAAGCAATAGTCTGACACCATACCACCAGTGTATACAACCTCCTGGTGTCTTTAAGAGCGCCACTTCAGCCACCAAGTGCCGGCCCGCTATATTCTGCCTGACCCAGTGTGAAAAGCTGGCCTGTTTAACCCCTTCCCTCTATTCCTGGGTTGATATCGTAAGTGACCACAAGGTGAGTAATGTAACAAGAACTGTTCCATTCTCCTAATCTAGGCAAGCTGTCAAATGTGTGAGATCCAAAATTTACAAGAAGGCATCATATTATGCAAATATGAGGTTCCTTTGACCATGCACACACTGCTTTTTCAGAAGAAGGTGGAAGGGCAGAGTCTAATAAGACTATTCCAAAATGTCTTGGTGTGCTGTCATTCTCAAGCTGTCTCTGCGTGTCTCCTCCGGATCCATCCCTCATTGACTGACGCTGCAGTCCTTGTTATTGGACTGGTTACATGTCTGCAAAATTAATCATCATCTGTTGTGTAATCAGTTTACCACAGGCCAGTAATGGACTAAAACTGTACTACATGACAATACTTTAAGACGATGAAACAACAGCACATCCTCTCCTTGGCAGCATTACAAGTAGTCACTTAGGAGATAGTGGACCCCAGCTCCTGTGCATTAGTGAAGCTTTCAATTGAAGGGTAAGGCAACCTCCATGCATTTCTTGCTTTGAGAGGCAGTGTCACATTCGAGTTAGCAGATGACCTGCAGCCTGTTTTACTGTGCTTGGTAGGACTATGGCTGTTAGACCTGGCATCTTTGGCGTGGTTTTCCTCTATCTTTTTGCCTCTACCTCCTGTATTTTTGATGTTGTGCTGGATTTCGTTTTTGCTGGTTTAGATGCTTTGGGCATTTTGCCACTGCTGCTCAGTGTCAAAGTGCAAGTGCTTCCTGTGTAAATTGTTATTATGATTGGCTATCCATGATTGACATTTTTGTGTCACCAAGAAGTCCCTAGTAAAGTGAACTGAGTGTGCCAGGGCTGGTGATAACAAATGCTACTAGTGGCCATGTCTGAACTGGGGTGGCAGAGTGGGCTAAAGAACGGTGATGGATTAAACCCAGATCTGTTGACTGGGTGTGAGTGTTTGATTGGTTTAGATGTCCATCACCACCCCCTTTTGTACCGCTTTGTTCGCCATAAGTTGGCAAGGTATGCTCAGACGTGAGTCCCTTGCTCACTTTGCCACTGGATTCAAGCAAGTCTGGCTGAGGACAGCTGGAATGCCAGAAACCGGTCCTAGGAAGCTTGTTTCCGGTCCAGGGAAGGCATGGCTTGGCAGTTCGGGCTGGACTGTTCCCATGAGGCACAGGGTCAGACTGATTTGCCTATGGCCATGTCTGAACTGGGGTGGCAGAGTGGGCTAAAGAATGGTGATGGATTAAACCCAGATCTTTTGACTGGGTGTGAGTGTTTGATTGGTTCAGATGCTCCGTCCATTACCACTCCCTTTTGTACCGATGTTGGCATGAGTGCACTCCATAAAGCCATTGTTAGAACTGGGGGTCTCTATTTGGCAGAGGTAGGTACCACTGTCCAAATAGGGACCCTTGCTTCTAGTCCGGGTAAGGAGGAAACGCTCTTTAGATAACCTCTGCTCACCCCC